>NC_091987.1:42755246-43955246 GCF_044704955.1 Pristiophorus japonicus
ACCTCCAGCCAATGTGGCAAATAAGTCCTCCGCTCTGGGCAGCGGGTACTGGTCCTGTAGGGAGACTCTGTTTATGGTAGATTTGTAGTCCCCACAGATTCGTACGGATCCATCAGGTTTCATGACTGGGACGATGGGACTTGCCCAGTCGCTAAATTCCACAGGTGATATAATGCCTTCCCGCAGAAGCCTGTCTAGTCTGTGTTCAATCTTTTCCCTCATCACATAGGGTACAGCACTGGCCTTGTGATGGACCGGTCTAGCATCCTGTGTGATGTAGATTTTGACTTTGGCCCCTTTGAAAGTGCCCACACCTGGCTTAGAGATGCTCAAATTGCTTTATAACTGTTGAGCAGGAGGTCCGTTCCTCTAATGACATGGCATGGACATCATCCCATTTCCAGTTTAGTTTTGCCAGCCAGCTTCTCCCCAGCAGTGCTGGGGGGTCTCTGGGGACAATCCACAGGGGAAGTCGGTTCACTGTCCCTTTGTGTGTGACAGAGAGCATGGCGCTGCCGAAGACTGGTACAATTTCTTTGGTATAGGTCCTTAGTTTGGTGTCGACCCTTGTGAGTTTTGGTCTGTCTCTTTTATGCGGCCACAGTTGTTCAAATTGTGGAGCGCCCATGAGAGATTAACTCGCTCCCATATCCAGCTCCATGTTGACAGGTATCCTGTTGAGTAGGACCCTCATCATTATAGAAGGCGTCCTGTTGTAGGAGCAGCGGCCATTGATCGTGTTGACCTGCTGTACATCGGTGTCCCAGGTATTGCCCCCACCGTCATCTGGTCCGCTTTCCGACCCATCCGATTTGTATACCAGCCAAGCTGCCGTTGTTTTGCACATGCGGGCCAAATGCCCTGTATATTCACAGTTCCTGCAAACAGCCTGCTGAAATCGACATCCCCTTGATGAGTGCCCACCCCCACACCTCCAGCACAGACTGCTTGCAAAGAATGAGTTGCGTCTGGCTGATCTCTCTTGAGCTTCTCTCAGTTTGTAGTTGATTGCTCACATTGTGGGTTGATGAGGTGTGAACGGCCGTTCCTGTGGCCCTTGATGGCTTCTGGCGCCACTGCCTGCTGTCGAGAGCCTGTTCTCCCGGTTTTGTCTGTGTGTGGGGGTAGCAGCTTGTTTAATGCTGTGAACTTCTTGTTCCGATATTTCGTTAGTTGTCGTACCTGCATTGTAAATCAACCTCGCTTCTTCTTCCCCTACCAAGAATGTCTGTGCAACCAGTGCTGCTGCCTCTAAGGTCAGGCTCTTAGTCTCTATGAGCTTTCGGAATATGCCCGCGTGGCCTATTCCTTCAATGAAAAAGTCTCTCAGCATTTCTCTCCTCAGTTCATCGAAGAACTCACATCAACTAGCCAACCTCCGAAGTTCCGCCACGAAGTAGGGTATGCTCTGGCCCACACAGCGTCTGTAGTTGTAGAACCTGTGTCTGTCCATGTGTAGGCTGCTCGCTGACTTCAGGTGGTTTCATTCCAGTGTGCTCAATTCTTCAAACGACTTGCTTGCTGGTTTCTCGGGTGCCAGCAGATCCTTCATTAAAGCGTATGTTTTCGAGCCACAGCTGGACAAGAGATGGGCTCTTCTCTTGTCTGCTTTGTCGTCTCCTAACCAGTCTTTGGTTACAAAGCTTTGCTGGAGCCTTTCTATAAAGTCCTCCCAATTGTCTCCAGCATTGTACTTTTCATTTGATCCATTGTTCGCCATTCTGTGGATTCTGTAATCCCGTAACTCGTCGCCACTGTAAAGTCCTGTCCCCTCAGTACAGATTCACACGAGGCATGTAGTGAAGTCAAGGTCACACTGGACCTGCACCTTTATTTCACAGCTCTGGAATGCTGCACTTGCCTGAGACCTGTCCTTATGTACCTGTCTCTTGCAAGTGCACCCCTGGTTGTAAGGTATGCTGGTGGTTACAGGTCATATCTCATTACAGTCATGTATAGCATGTTAGGATACAGTTATATATAATAATGTAAGATACATTGAAGGCAGGCACCCTCAACCTCCTCTCCTTCTCGATATTCCTGTGCTTGGATGTTTTCTTTAACATTGGCATAATTTATTTCTGGATATTAATTTTCCCTTCTTAAATATCTGTTCTTTTGTTGAAACTGAATAATTATTAGTTGCTACAAATTTTTTTCCACTGCGCTGTCTATTTTTAAACTCACTGGTCTTCGACTACCTGGCTGCTGCTTCTCACGGTCTCTCCTCCTCAACTCACTGCGCATGTGTGGGTGACCCCTGACCCCCGAAATCGCGGGTAAAACATTTGTGGAAAAAAAATTGTGAACATAAAATTGCGATGTGCAGTTCCGTGCTGCACCGCCCATCAAATAGTGAGTTGATTTTGATCAACTATTAAGATGTGTACCGCCCGATGCAGACTGCTGATATACCGCCGACATAACACCGAAAATGTTTTCACCAATTTTGCCTTCTTCGGTCTCGGCGTTATGCCGGCAGTATGAAACAACACACCACCGGCATACCACCAAGAAATGGGCGGATCATCGGTACCAACCACTTTCGGCCCCATGAAGTTTTAGATGAGTCATGTTCGTTGCTGCAGTCAAATCTGCATCCACTGTCTGACTGTAGCAGAGAAAATGACTGCAGTTCTCAACTTTTATGTCACAGGCTCATTACAGGGAGCCACAGGGGGCTTTTGACAAATCAGCCAATTTGCAGGTGCACTACTAGTGAGGTCATTCAACTTCTTCAGACACTGTAGGCAAGTCTTTTGGGGTCCCACTCATAGCCACATTCTTCCACTTAGCTCATGCTGCTGCATATAATGGCTTCTTCATTCGTGCTCCAACACTGGCATCACTCTATTTTCTAATTTGGGCCAGCAGCAGTTCCAAATCATCATCAGAGAAGTTAGATCCTCATCTTTTTCCTTCTGTTGCAGCAACCAATTCACTTCCTCTTCCAAGAGCCTGCTCAGTCCTTTAACCGCAAGCAGCCCATTGTGATGCAGTTACCACATTACAACAGTGACTACAGTCCAAAAGTACTTCATTGGCTGTATAGCGCTTTGAGACATCTGGTGGTCATGAAAGGCGCTATATAAATCCAAGTCTTTCTTTCTTAATAATTTGAAGAACATTGCTGATTTATACACTATCTACAATGAACTGATTTGGATAGCAATACATTTCATTTCTGCACAATTTTGAAGGGACACTGAGACACAATTTAAAATTGACACATTGTTGTATTGTTGTTCAGCAACAAATAGACCTTTTTTTTCCAAGTGGCAAAATCCAGACCATCTTCTACATGAGCATTCTGATGACAGCAGCACCAAGAAGATCAGTCAAAAGAAGGCATCCTCGTCGCCGTGGGGCGCAAAGGGGTTGGGGCAGTGAGGGGTTGGCGCTTGCCAATGATGTCATCACCGTGCGTGTGCCAGCCTGGGGTGCAAATCACGGGGAAGCTGCTAACGACACACCATCCCCCAAACCTCCGGGCACTATTGACCCCTTCCCCTGGGCGATAACCTCATTGTGCCCCATTAGTGTCCCCCGGATGCACTAATGGAGCTATAAAAACGGGCAATTTTTCCTCCCTAAGTTTCTCTAACCTTTCCTTATAGCTCATCTCCTTCAAAGGTCTATCTTTCTGTGATGCGATTGCCAATGCAATAAGCATGGTCTGACTAGTACTCCATAAAGCCTCAGCATAACTTCTGTAGCCTTGTATTGTACTGCTCTGCTTCAAGAATTCTATTCAGTTCTTTTCAATTGCTTTTCTATGTTACTTGGATACTGAAATTGATACTTTTTCTCAGCTTTCCTATGTTAAAGCTTATCTGTCATTTTGTCTGTGCAAAACCTTTGTTGTAGCTTCTGTCACTACTATTCTACCTATTTGAACATCATCAGCAAATTTAGCAATCAGCAGCTGGTTTTGGTTGTACCCAGGGAGTCGAGACTAAGGGTAGTATTCAGCTGTAGCAAGATTAGAGGGCAGACGATAATTGGGACTGGAGCCCGCAAACATAATTCAGCCATTTTAAAATCATATAATCTGTCTTTATTTGTCCATTCTAAACATAGAAACAGAAAATAGGAGCACTAGTAGGCCATTCAGCCCTTCGAGTCTGCACCGCCATTCAATATGATCATGGCTGATCCTCTATCTCAACACCATATTCCCGCTTTTTCCCCATACCCCTTGATCCCTTTTGTTTCTAGAAATCTATCTATCTCCCTCTTAAATATATTCAGTGACTTGGCCTTCACAGCCTTCTGTGGTAGAGAATTCCACAGGTTCATCACCCTCTGAGTGAAAACATTTCTCCTCATCTCGGTCCTAAATTTTCTACCCCGTATCCTGAGACTGTGACCACATGTCCTAGACTTCCCAGCCAGGGGAAACATCCTCCCTACATCCATTCTATCCAACCCCGTCAGAATTTTATACATTTCAAAGAAATTCCCTCTCATTCTTCTAAACTCTAGTGAATACTGATACGTCCTTACTATACAGTATAAATGCACACGAGGCCCATGCTTGAGGGAAGGTCAGTCTGTGATCTGTCCTTTATTTCAAAGCAGTCAAGTGATGGAGGTGGGTGGAGCTTCCCCTTTTATATCTGAAGGTCTAGGTTAGGAGTGTCTCCCACAAGTTCACCATCTAGTGGTCAGTGTTCTCACAGTGTACAACTTAGGTCAGATTATACATGAGTTACAATGCTGGTTGAATACATGACAAATACAGACCTAGTCGACCCAATCTCTCCTCATACAACAGTCCTGCCATCCCAGGAATCAGTCTGGTGAACCTTCACTGCACTCCCTCTATGGCAAGTATATCCTTTCTTAGGTAAGGAGAACAAAATTGCATACAATACTCCAGGTGCGGTCTCACCAAGGCCCTGTATAACTGTAGTAAGACATCCTTGCTCCTGAAATCAAATCCTCTTGCAATGAAGGCCAACATACCATTTGCCTTCCTAACTGTTTGCTGCACCTGCATGTTTGCTTTCAATGACTGGTGTACAAGGATACCTAGGTCCCCTCTGTACATCGACACTTCCTAAGCCATCACCATTGAAATAATGCTTTGTCATTATGTTTTTCCTACCAAAGTGGATAACTTCACATTTATCCACGTTATATTGCTTCTGCCATGTGTTTGTCCACTCACTCAATCTAGCTAAATCGCCTTGCAGCGTCTTTACATCCTCCTCACAACTTACAATCCCAACTAGTTTTGTGTCATCAGCAACTTTGGAAATATTACATTTTGTTCGCTCATCCAAATCATTTCATCATCATAGGCAGTCCCTCGGAATCGAGGAGGACTTGCTTCCGCTCCCAAACTGAGTTCTTTGATGGCTGAACAATCAGATACGAGAGTCACAGACCCTGTTACAGATGGGACAGACATTCTTCGAGGGAAGGGGTCAGTGGGGCTGGTTTGCTGGGTGCTCCTTCCGCTGCCTTTGCCTAGCCTCTTCATGCTCCTTGCGTCGAGCCTCAAAGAGCTCAACGCCCTCCCGGATGGACTTTCTCCACCTCGGGCGGTCTTCGGCCAGGGTCTCCCAGGTGTCAGTGGTGATATCGCACTTTACCAGGGAGGCTTTGAGGGTGTCCCTATAATGTTTCCGCTGTCCTCCTTTGGCTCATTTACCATGAAGGAGCTCCGCATAAAGCATTTGCTTAGGGAGTCTCGTATCTGGCATGCGAACTATGTGGCCTGCCCAGCGAAGCTGATCGAGTGTGGTCAGTGCTTCAATACTGGGGATGTTAGACTGGTCGAGGATACTGATGTTGGTGCGCCTGTCCTCCCAGGGGATTTGCAGGATCTTGCGGAGACATCGTTGGTGATATATCTCCAGCGACTTGAGGTGCCTTCTGTACATCGTCGATGCCTCAGACCCATACAGGAGGACGGGTATTACTACAGCCCTGTAGACCATGAGTTTGGTGGTAAATTTGAGGGTCTGGTCTTCAAACACTCTTTTCCACAGGCGGCCGAAGGTTGCGCTGGAGGCGATGCTGAATCTCCGCATCAATGTCTGCCTTTGTTGATAAGAGACTCCCGAGATGTGGGAAATGGTCCACGTTGTCCAGGGCCGCGCCATGGATCTTGATGATTGGAGGGCAGTGCTGTGCGGCGATGACAGGCTGGTGAAGGACCTTTGTCTTATGGATGTTAAGCATAAGGCCCATGCTTTCATATGCCTCAGTGAATACATTGACTATATCCTGGAGTTCAGCCTCAGAATGTGCTCAGACACAGGCATCGTCCGCATACTGCAGCTCAATGACAGAGGTTTGGGTGATCTTGGACCTGGCCTGGAGGCGGCGTAGGTTAAACAGCTTCCCACTGGTTCTGTAGTTTAATTCCACTCCAGTGGGGAGCTTGTTGATTGTGAGGTGGAGCATGGCAGCGAGGAAGACTAGGAAGAGGGTTGGAGCGATAACGCAGCCCTGTTTGACCCGGGCCGGACGTGGATTGGGTCTGTAATGGATCCGTTGGTAAGGATCACGGCCTGCATGTCATCGTGAAGGAGGCGAAGGACGTTGACAAACTTTTGAGGGCATGTGAATCAAAGGAGGACGCTCCATAGACCCTCACGGTTGACAGTGTCAAAGACCTTTGTAAGATCGAAAAAGGCCATGTATAAGGGCTGGCGCTGCTCCCTGCATTTTTCCTGCAACTGGCACACTGCAAACATCATGTCTGTTGTGCCCCGTAGGGGACGAAATCCGCATTGTGATTCCAGGAGGAGCACCTCGGCCACAGGCAGAAGACGATTGAGGAGAACTCGAACAACAACTTTCCCAGTGGCTGAAAGCAGGGAGATTCCCCTGTAGTTGCCGCAGTCAGACTTGTCCTCCTTTTTAAAAATGGTCACAATCACTGCATTTCTGAGATCTCCCGGTATGCTCTCCTCCCTCCAGATGAGAGCGATGAGGTCATGTATCTGCGCCAACAGCGCCTCTCCGCCATATTTTAGCGCCTCAGCAAGGATTCCATCTGCACCCGTAGCCTTGTAATTCTTAAGCTGTTTTATGGCTTTGCCAACCTCGTGCAACGTTGGAGTTTCACTGAGGTGGTGGCGGGTCGCATGCTGCGGGATGGAATCGAGAACACTCGAGTCAAAGGCAGAGGCTTGATTGAGGAGATCTTCAAAGTGCTCCTTCCATCGGGCCCTGACAGCCTCGGTGTCCTTGATGAGTGTTTCCCCGTTCTTGGCCAGGAGTGGGGTGGGGCCTTGGGACTTTGGACCATAGGTGGCCTTGACTGCAGTGAAGAATCCATTTTGAGTAAATGCCTGCAGAAAATATCCATTTCTTATTTCAAATTATTTCATCTTTTAAAATTTCGCTGTTACATTTATCTTTGAATGCTAACTTCTTCTAGAAATATTCTTTTTACAGCTACGATACTGGAAGAATGTTTTACTATTATGCTTAGCATTATCATACCCACTTCTAGGCATGTGTACATTCTGTATTAAGCCAATTTTGCTGAGCTGAGATAGGATTTAGCCAAAGTGGACTTGAAACGGCTACTGGATGATAAATCAGTTTCAGAGCAGTGGGAGGCATTCAAGGAGGAGATCCGGAGGATACAGAGCTGGTATGTTCCCTTCAAAAAAAAGGGTGGGGTTAACAAATCTAAAGCCCCCTGGATGTCAAGGGTCATACATGGTAAGATAAAGAATAAAAGGGAAGCTTATGACAGATACCAAGAACTCAATACTGCAGAAACTCTAGAGAAGTATAAGAAGTGCAGGGTGCAATTAAACAAGATATTAGAAAAGCAAAGAGAGAGCATGAAAGAATGTTGGCAAGTAAAATCAGGGAAAACATAAAGATGTTTTATAAATACATTAAGAGCAAGAGAATATCTAAAGAAAGAGTGGGGCCTATAAGAGACCATAAAGGAAATCTGTGTGTGGAGGCAGAAGACGTGGGCATGATTCTTAATGAATGCTTTGCATCTGTTTTCACAAAAGAGAGGGGCGATGCAGATTTTGCAATGAATGAGGAGGAGTGTGAAATGTTAGATGAGATAAACATGGTGAGAGAGGAAGTAGTAAGGGGCTTAGCAGCTTTGAAAGTGGATAAATCCCCAGGCCCGGATGAAATGTATCCCAGGCTGTTAAGAGAAGCAAAAGATAAAATAACAGAGGCTCTGACCATCATTTTCCAATCCTCTCTGGCTGCAGGTGTGGTACCAGAGGACTGGAGGACTGCTAATGTTGTACCTTTGTTTAAAAAGGGAGAAAGGGATAGACCGAGTAATTACAGGCCAGTCAGCATAACCTCAGTGGTGGGAAAATTATTAGAAAATTCCTAAGGGACAGGATAAATCTTCATTTGGAAAGATATGGATCAATCAAGGACAGTCAGCATGGATTGTTAAGGGAAGGTCACGTCTGACTAATTTGATTGAATTTTTCGCGGAGGTAACCCAGAGAGTCGATGAGGGCAGTGCGTATGATGTAGTGTATATGGATTTTAGCAAAGCTTTTGATAAGGTCGCACATGGCAGACTGGTCGCGAAAGTAAAAGCCCATGGGATCCAGGACAAAGTGGCAAGTTGGATCCAAAATTGGCTCAGAGGCAGGAAGCAAAGGGTAATGGTTGATGGGTGTTTTTGTGACTGGAAGACTGTATCCAGTGGGGTTCCGCCGGGCTCAGTGCTGGGTCCCTTGCTTTTTGTGGTATATATCAATGACTTGGATTTGAATGTTGGAGCTATGATTAAGAAATTTGCAGTTGATACTAAAATAGGTTGTGTGGTTGATAAGGAAGAAGAAAACTGCGGACTGCAGGAAGATATCAATGTGCGGGTCAGGTGGGCAGAACAGTGGCAAATGGAATTCAATCCGGACAAGTGTGAAGTAATGCATTTGGGGAGGTCTAACAAGGTAAGGGAATATACATTAAATGGTATGACACTGAAATGTGTAGAGGAACAAAGGAACCTTGGATTACTGGTCCACAGATTCCTGAAGGTAGCAGGCCAGGTAGATAAGGTGGTTAAGGAGGCATATGGAATACATGCCTTTATTAGTCAAGGCATGGAATACAAGAGGAAGGATGTTATGCTTGAACTGTATGAAACACTGGTTAGGCCGCAACTGGAGTACTGTGTGCAGTTCTGGTCACCACATTACAGGAGAGATGTGATTGACTGGAAAGAATGCAGAGGAGATTTACAAGAATGTTGCCTGGACTGGAGAATTTTGGCTATGAGGAAAGATTGGACATGCTGGGTCTGTTTTCTTTGGAACAGAGGAGGCTGAGGGAGACCTGATTGAGGTGTATAAAATTATGAGGGGCCTGGATAGAGTGGGTAGGAAGGACCTGTTTCCCTTGGCAGAGGGGTCAACAACCAGGGGGGCATAGATTTAAAGTAACTGGGGGGAGGTTCAGAGGAGATATGAGGGGAAATGTATTCACCCAGAGGTGCCTGAAAGAGTGGTAGAGGCAGAAAGCCTCAACACATTTAAAAAATACTTAAAGTACCGTAACGGACCAAGAGCTGAAAAGTGGGATTCAGCTGGACAGCTCTTGATCGACCGGCGCGGACACGATGGGCCAAAATGACTTCCTGCCATGATGTAAATTTCTATGATTCTAAGCTGATTCACCTTGCCACATAGGGTGAAGATGCAAAATACCAGTTTGCCAGTATGTATCTGAAATAAAGGAAGAAAGAAATTATTGAAAAGAAAAGTGGTAAAACAAAACTGTTAAGTCAAAATACCAGGTCACTATTACAGGTAATAGAATGTATTATCTTTGTCTTTCCAAAACATATGGGTATTTGTGTTCCTTACACATATGCAAACAATTGGTACTATTGAGGTAGTGCTGTTGATTTATGTAAATATATATACAAAATTAATGATAACAGAAAATTATCATGATAGCATTTTGAATAACTTTCAGGCATAGGTTCCCTTGACGACTACCACTCAACATTCATAACTTGGCTGATGTGTGATAATCCTCATTCTGGTCTTCAAACGATCTTCTATCTCCCTCCCTTCCCAATCTCTTCCAGCCCTACAGCAAGGCAGAGACTGGAATGAAAGAATTTAAATGGGAGAGAGTTGTGCGTTCTGGAAACTGAGAATAAAGGGAGGTTATGATGGGCTCTTCTTAGATATTCTGTATAGTTGATTTGTACTTCTTAATTGCTACAATTTAGTTCTTGCAACCCTTTTCAGGTCAGTTATTTATTTTTTGTAGTTCTAAGTATTTTTGCACATATTTATTGGCCCTGAAATTTCTGGTCTCCTGCTCTGCTGGTGGAAGTGCAGTCAGACAAGAATTCCAGCCATCCATGGAGATAGATGCTGACCCCTTCTGAAATCCCCAGTAAGCTCCTCATAATTTTGTTGCGCATTACATAGAGACCTACCAGCAATGTCCGTTTTGCCCGGGGTGTCCAAAAAGCTTGGATGGAAGGAGGAGGAGGGCAGAGCCTAAGGTGCAAGCCCACGTTTAAAGGGCTGTAGCACTTTTAATGAGCCAGTGTACTGGAGGAGACACGGAGATGGCACCTGCAAAAAGGAGCAAAGAGGAGGGCCTCAAACTTCACAGAGCACAATGTGAATGTACTGCTAGGTGAAATAAGGCAGAGAAGGGACGCCATCCTTGGTTCTGGAGGCAAGACACCTGCCGTGTAAGGTGGTAGCAGTTGGCAGTGCTATTTAATGGCATTTTCGTAACCCCAAGAACCCCCTTGCAATGTCAGCACAAATTTTACCTGATGTAGGCAACTTTCTAACTTTCTGTCAAAGTGGATAACCTCACATTTTCCCACATTATACTCCATCTGTCAAATTTTTGCCCACTCACTTAGCCTGTCTATATCCCTTTGCAAATGTTTTGTGTCCTCCTCACAATTTGCCTTCCAACCCATCTTTGTATCATCAGCAAACTTGGCTACATTACATTTGGTCCCTTCATCCAAGTCATTAATACAGATTGTAAATAGTTGAGGACCCAGCACCGATCCCTGCGGTACCCTATTAGTTACTGTTTGCCAACAATAAAATGACCCATTTATCTTGACTTTCAGTTTTCTCTTAGTTAGCCAATCCTCTATCCATGCTAATATATTACCCCAACCCCGTGAACCTTTACCTTGTGCAGTAACCTTTTATGTGGCACCTTATCGAATGTCTTCTGGAAATCCAAATACATACATCCACTGGTTCCTCCTTATCCACCCTGCTTGTTACATCCTCAAAGAACTCCAGCAAATTTGTCAAACATGATTTCCCTTTCATAAAACCATGCTGATGCTGCTTGATTGAATTATGCTTTTCCAAATGTTCCGCTACTGCTTCCTTAATAATGGACTCCAGCATTTTCCCAACGACCATCTTCTTTTGCCATGCACCATTATCTATTTTGTCTTTTAATCCCTCCTGCCTTCCACCCTATCACAGACCTTACCTTTTGTTCTTTCCTCCCCTCCCCTCTTTCCCTGCCCCTGCACTTGCTTAAAATCTGTTACATCTCTAATGGCTCGTCACCAGTTATGATGAAAGTTCATCGACCTGAAACACTAACTCTGTTACTCTCTCCACAGATGCTGCCTGACCTGCTGAGTATTTACAGCCTGTTCTGATTTTATTAGAGATTTCCAGCATCTGCAGTACTTTGCTTTTGTGTAAGTTTCAGGACTGCCTGGTGAGACTGTCAGTGAGAAGCCATCAATCTCTCCCCTCCCCCCCCCCCAGCCAAATCAGCCATTCAATAATCTGGAGCTGTATTATAGGGTTTCTCAGAACATAAATAGCTCCGTACATCAGTGGATCACTCATGTAGATCCCCCACATCACCACCCCTACATCCTGCCATGCATGTTAGCCGTTTGAAGCTCACCTCCCATGTCCAAGTGGCAGTATGCCTGCTTCCATTTCACCCCACACTTTAAAAGCTAACACTCCTTTGAAATAAAACTATGAGACTGATGCTGCCATATATCAAGTGTATGCATTGTCCTTGAAGTACAAGGTAGCGTACAATGCTAGAGAATGACAGGTGCAGGAATCCTAACATCGACATTTAGCTCAATAGGAGGAGGAGGTCATGAAATGCTCTTCACAAGCTGTGAGAGATGGAAAGGTTGCAATTCCTGTGCTCACCATTGGTTCGCAATGAACAAGTGCACATATGAAAAACTGAATGCTATATATACAATGCCTGAATTCCCGATACGTGCTCCTAGTTGGTGAAGGTCCATGCCAAAAGTGCAAATTCATAAATTTGCCCTAAATATGTTTCATGAAGGTGAAAAAATGTAGTAGTTAACCCAATGAAAATCAAACTCACTGATACAGTGAACATATGAGGTTATCATTATCACCTCCACAAAGTTTAGCAACCTGAGATCTGCATGATCTCCCAGACTATGACCTTCCTGATTTGCTGAGTGTCACCAGTGCTCACGTGCCAGGGACTGTTGAAGCCTTTTCCTTCTGCAAAGAAAAAAAAACACCGGGAATTTTCTTGGGGCTTCTTGCATTCTGTCACTGGAACTTTGGCGGAAACCACAGTTACACAGATCAAGAATCTTTCTCAGCTACAGTTCTCCTTGCCTGCCCTTTGTAATACTTTGTAATATTGAAATATTTTCAGTATCTGTCTTTTATACTCCATTTATACAGATCCTGACACCAACAGCCGCTTTGTGCATCTATTTCCAGCAAAGTAAGATCATTGACAGTCATACCCTTATATAACAGTATACACTATCTGACAGTCATCTTCGTTGCTTACTTTGGTGCTTTTCTTCAAGTCAGACACTTGCTTCTGTATATCTTTCCAGGTGCATTGTGTAGTAGACATCCCCTTCACTCTCCGCCAGATGATATCTCACCTCTGCTTGATCTATTATTTATTGTTGGGTTGTTCCTATGCTGCAAGGTCAGCATTTTGCAATTCCCTCACACCATGTGCACAAACTTGAAGAGGCTCTTCCATGAAATGGGCTTTTCAGGATCTCCTTGAGAGTCCCATTAGCACACTGCCCCATCTATAATTTGTACAGCTGGATTGATGCACTGTGTGTTACTTATAGCAGTATGTGCCAATGATTATGCTCAAAGGGTGACCCAATAGCATTGTTGCAGGTGTGTTCCGATTGTCAGCTCAGTTGTGTATCAGTTTTAACCCACAGTGAGCATGTGCATTGATGGAAAGGCTCTAAATAGGAAGAAAAACTGTGTGTCTGATCTTACACTCAGTAAGCTGAGAGAAAATTAACCTCCAAAATATATTCAGAACTCAGTAATGAGTAAATGACGCTTCCTCAAAAATAACTTGATAATTTACAAAGACACCCTGGTTGATTTTGCTCCACACTGAAACATAGGCCCCAACATGGGTGGCCTTACCACCCACTGCGCTGACTGCCACCGAGTTTTGCCATTGATCTCCCCTCTGTGCCAGTTTCCACTCGGGCTGCAGCAGGCGGGTGGGGAGTACTGCTGGGAACTGCCCGCTGACGGCTGCTGGCAGCCAAGTAGCGCAAGTGTACTCCTGCCCGCCGAGCTACCAGATTGGTTCAGGCGGGAGGCGGCGGGAGTCAGCGCCAGCAGGGGGAAGGACCGCTCTGTGGAGGCAGATCTAACCCCGACGGTAAGTGCGAAGACCTGCAAAAAAAGGTTAGTGAACATCTTTTTAAAACATTTTTTACAGCGTCTTACCTGGATGGGGTCCCTTGAAGGTGTTTCAATGTTTATTTTTTTTTGGTAATTGTTTTTATTTTAAGCTCCTCCACCCTCCCTGGGCCCGACTCCATCCTTGGCAGCACTTGGGCGGCAAGCGCATTTGCCACCGAGATTGAGATCTCCTGCCCACTGCCACCCAGATTGTCAGCATAAGCCATTATTTTGCCACTGGGCAGTACTGCCACCTCTTTTAGAGGGATCTTCCTGGCAAAGTATCGGCCGGTCTCTCGGCGGCCATCGGCGGTCCTTTGGGCGGCATTTGGGCGGGCCTTGGCTTCGACCAAGTTCTGGCCCAATACAGGTTGAGCCTCCGAAATCTGATGTTCCAAAATTCGGAATGTTCCAGAATCCGGACACCGGGCCAATCCGTGGCGGGGTTGTCTGAAAACCGGAAAATGTTCCAAAATCCGAACTCCCCCCACCTCGGCGGCCCGACTTCGCCCTGGCCCTCAGCGCTTGACCTTGCCCCGGCCCTACCTCGCTCTGGCCTGACCTCGCTCCGGCCCTCGGCGGCCCGACCTTACTCCAGCCCAACCTCCGGCCCGACTTCGCCCACCCCGACTTCATCGCGACTTCAACAGCCCCGACTTCGCTCCGGCCTGGCTTCGCCCCAGCCACCCTCCCTCGTCCTTACCTCGGTGGGCCGACCTCGCCCCTTACCTCGGCTGCCCAACCTCGCCCCCTTACCTCAGCTGCTCGACCCCACCTACCTCGGCCGAAGCAAAGACGTTCCAAAATCTGGAAATACCCGGAATCCGGAACGGCCTTGGTCTCGAGGTTTCTGGATTTCGGACACTCAACCTGTAGTACTTCAAATTTGGCTTAATAAAAGCATTGGTTAAAAGAAATTGGAGTAATTTTACAATACGACGCTCTCGGGAGTGTTGTCCACCGTGAGCACCTCTCAGGGAATTTAGGCACATGATCTCCATGATTTCCCTATTTCCCATATGCACTTCCACCAAGAGCTGAATTTCATATTGAACACTTCATAGTCAAGAAAGAAATTTGTATGTATTTGGTGCCTTATTACATCCTACAGCTCTTCATATCCACTGATTTGCTTGAAAGTGTACTCAATGTTAGAACACAAGAACATAAGAAATAGAAACAGGAGTAGGCCATTCAATAAGATCATGGCTGATTTGATCTTGGCCTCAACTCTACTTTGCTGCCCACTCCCCATAACCTTTGACTCCCCTGTAGTTCAAAAATCTGTCTATCTCCACCTTGAATATATTTAATGACCCAGCCACCACAGCTCTCTGGGGTACAGAATTCCAAAGATTCAGGAACCACTGTGAGAAGAAATTCCTCTTCATCTCCATTTTAATGGGTGACCATTTATTCTGAAACTATGCCCCCTAGTTCTAGATTCTCCCACGAGGTGAAACATCCTCTCAGCATCTACCCTGTCAAACCCCCTCAGAATCTTGTGTTTCAATAAGATCACCTCTCATTCTTCTAAACTCCAATGAGTATAGGCCCAACCTGCTTGACCTTTCATAAGAACATAAGAACATAAGAAATAGGAGCAGGCCATATGGCCCCTCGAGCATGCTCCACCATTTTATACGATCTTGGCTGATCCGATCATGGACTCAGGTCCACTTCCCTGCCCGCTCCCCATACCCCTTATTCCCTTATCGGTTAAGAAACTGTCTATCTCGGTCTTAGATTTATTCAATGTCCCAGCTTCCACAGCTCTTTGAGGCAATGAATTCCACAGATTTACAACCCTCTGAGAAAATAAATTTCTCCTCATCTCAGTTTTAAATGGGCGGCCCCTTATTCTAAGATTATGCCCCCTAGTTCTCGTCTCCCCCATCAGTGGAAACATTCTCTCTGCATCCACCTCATAATCTTATACGTTCCGATAAGATCACCTCTCAATCTTCTGAATTCCAATGAGTAGAGGCCTAACCTACTCAACCTTTCCTCATAGATTAACCCCCTCATCTCCAGAATCAACCTAGTGAACCTTCTCTGAACTGCCTTCAAAGCAAGTATATCCTTTTGTAAATATGGAAACCAAAACTGCACACAGTATTCCAGGTGTGGCCTCGTCAATACCCTGTATAACTGTAGCAAGACTTCCCTGCTTTTATACTCCATCCCCTTTGCAATAAAGGCCAAGATTCCATTGGCCTTCCTGATCACTTGCTTTACCTGCATACTAACTTTTTATGTTTCATGCACAAGTACCCCCAGGTCCCGCTGTACTGCAGCACTTTGCAATCTTTCTCCATTTAAATAATAACCTGCTCTTTGATTTTTTTTTCTGCCAAAGTGCGTGACCTCACACTTTCCAACATTATACTCCATCTTCCAAATTTTCATCCACTCACTTAGCCTGCCTATGTCCTTTTGCAGATTGTATTATGATTTTCTAAATGTCCTGCTACTACTCCCTTAATAATGAATTTCAGCATTTTCCCAATGACAGATGTTAGGTGTAGAGTTGCAAAATTAATGGGAGAATCCCCCAGTGTTTGGACTCATTGGAAAATAAATTTAATTTGGAACTATCTACCAGAAAGTTTGGGATCCTAAAATGCTTATGGAAGAAATCTGCAAGTTTTAACCAAGTTTGGGATTTTTAAAAGGTGAATGTTGGATCTGCAAGAAAAGGGGTGGGGTCAATCTCTAAAAGGCCAGTTTGGACATTAGAGCTAATCAAATTGTCTGTGAACTGTTTACCCCTGAAACCTGCCCCAAGAAAACATTAGCATTTAAACAATCGACCACAGAAGAAACATTATCACCCCACTCAGAGGACCCAAATGTCACATACATATTCCAACACCTTTTCAACAGGCATAGAAATATCTGGCTCAGGCCAGACATCCAGAAGCAAAAAAACAACGCTATCACAATGGACAAGAGCTCATCAACTCAGAAAAGTCTATCAATGCCAGATTAAAACTTAATCAAGTTTCAGTTAGCTGGGCTGCAAAACCTAAACAAAGAACCAAGGTTGATTTGGGGACAGATAAGTAAGTCTCTCAAAGTATAATTAAGGCCTGTTTTTACAGCCAGGACTGCACTTGGCTTCTACACCAGCTTCGTATGCTTCAGACCTGGCAGACTTCAAGACCAGCACACCAGCTTCATTAACCTGGTTTTTCAGAACATCAACCAAGACAGCATTGTAAACGACCAGGACACCAAGCACGCCACGGCAGCAAGAGGCTAACGAAGCAATCATCAAGATATTACCAGCAACCAAATTGGTAATACTGAGCCACCGCGACCAACGATTTCCAAACAGAGGTCAGCTCGACGAAAACCCGAAGATTCGCAAGCTGTTTCCACTCTACAAGCTATCCCTGAGCTACCAATGGGTAAAACATTACCTAAAAGAACTTTAAAACCTACTGTTGAAGGAAGAAAGTGGGTACTTACCCCGTAAATCCAATACGCACCCTACCGCATCAGCGGACACCATCCAACTGAGGAACACGCAGCAAGAAGTACGGCTAGCAGAATCGAAAAAATCCAACCCACCCCGAAACCGTGACCCATTACCGACTGTCAAGGAAGGATTGGTGAGCATAGTCCCTGAAGCCCCAGAGCCTAACCTCGTTAGATAGGGGGAATTGGGAGATGGGAGGTGTTGTACTGCTGTGTATTCTCTAGTGTTTGAGTAAAGGATTCCCCATTAGTGTAATAAGTTTTCTCTCATTTAAAGTGATAAATTTTCTCTCATTTAAAATGATAAGTTTTCTCTCATTCAGGAGGCAGTGGAAGATCGAGCAGCATCGGTGAGGCAGCGTGGGGAGACCTATAAAAAGGCCCAGCGTGGTGAGTAGGAGAGACAGCGGGAGATCGAGCAGCGTCAGTGAGGCAGCATGGGGAGGCCTATAAAAAGGCTCAGTGTGATGAGTCGGAGAGGCAGCGGGAGATCGAGCAGCGTCAGTGAGGCAGCATTGGGGGGGCCTATAAAAAGGCCCAGCGTGGTGAGTCAGAGAGGCCAGCTGGTACAGCTGCAGCAGGGGCAGAAGGCAAAAAAGAAGTCGAAAGAAAGCGAAAGGTAACGTCAGAGCCAAGGGGGTAAGTGATTGGCTGGTGATTGGTAAGTAGTTTTTCTTTTCTTTTCCTTTATCAGTAAGTAACCTTTTGCATTGTTGTTGCCAACTTAAGTTAATCTAGGGGTTAAGTCATGGCAGGAAAGCACGGACATGTGTTATGCTCCTCCTGTAGTATGTGGGAAGTCGGGGGCGCTTCCAGTGTCCCTGACGACTACATATGTGGGAAGTGCATCCACCTGCAGCAGCTGACAGACCGCACTGTGGCACTGGAGCTGTGGGTGGATTTACTCTGGAGCATCCACGATGCTGAAGATGACGTGAATAGCATGTTTAGCGAGTTGGTCTTACCACAGGTAAAGGGTACACAGCCAGATAGGAAATGGGTGACCAACAGGAAGAGCAATACAAGGAAGATAGTGCAGGGGTCCTCTGCGGTCATCCCCCTGCATAACAGATACACCGCTTTGGGTACTGTTGAGGGGGATGACTCATCAGGGGAGGGCAGCAGCAGCCAACTTCATGGCACCGTGGCTGGCTCTGCTGCACAGGAGGGCAGGAAAAAGAGTGGGAGAGCGATAATGATACAGGATTCGATTGTAAGGAGAATAGATAGGCGTTTCTGCGGCCGCATCCGAGACTCCAGGATGGTATGTTGCCTCCCTGGTGCAAGGGTCAAGGATGTCTCAGAGCACGTGCAGGACATTCTGAAAAGGGAGGGTGAACAGCCAGTTGTCGTGGTACATATAGGTACCAACGATATAGGTAAAAAAAACGGGATGAGGTCCTACGAGACGAAATTAGGGAGCTATGAGCTAAATTAAAAAATAGGACCTCAAAAGTAGTAATCTCAGGATTGCTATCAGTGCCACGTGCTAGTCAGAGTAGGAATCGCAGGATAGCTCAGATGAATATGTGGCTTGAGCAGTGGTGCAAAAGGGAGGGATTCAAATTCCTGGGACATCGGAACCGGTTCTGGGGGAGGTGGAACCAGTACAAACCGGACGGTCTGCACCTGGGCAGGACTGGAACCAATGTCCTAGGGAGAATGTTTGCTAATGCTGTTGGGGAGGAGTTAAACTAATATGGCAGGGGGATGGGAACCTATGCAGGGAGACAGAGGGAAATAAAATGGAGACAGAAGCAAAAGATAGAAAGGAGAACAGTAAAAGTGGAGGGCAGAGAAACCCAAGGCAAAAAACAAAAAGGGCCACATTACGAAGGGGCAAAGTGTGTTAAAAAGACAAGCCTGAAGGCTCTGTGCCTCAATGCAAGGAGTAGTCGGAATAAGGTGGACGAATTAACTGCGCAGATAGCAGTTAACGGTTATGATGTAATTGGCATCACGGAGACATGGCTCCAGGGTGACCAAGGCTGGGAAGTCAACATCCAGGGGTATTCAACATTTAGGAAGGAGAGACAGAAAGGAAAAGGAGGCTGGGTGGCGTTGCTGGTTAAAGAGGAAATTAATGCAATAGTAAGGAGGGACATTAGCTTGGATGATGTGGAATCGGTATGGGTGGAGCTGCGGAATACCAAAGGGCAGAAAACGCTAGTGGGAGTTGTGTACAGACCACCAAACAGTACTAGTGAGGTTGGGGACAGCATCAAACAAGAAATAAGGGATGTGTGCAATAAAGGCACAGCAGTTATCATGGGTGACTTTAATCTACATATTGATTGGGCTAACCAAACTGGTAGCAATGCGGTGGAGGAGGATTTCCTGGAGTGTATTACAGATGGTTTTCTAGACCAATATGTCGAGGAACCAACTAGAGAGCTGGCCATTCTAGATTGGGTGATGTGTAATGAGAAGGGACTAATTATCAATCTTGTTGTGCGAGGCCCCTTAGGGAAGAGTGACCATAATATGGTAGAATTCTTTATTAAGATGGAGAGTGACACAATTAATTCAGAAACTAGCGTCCTGAACTTAAGGAAAGGTAACTTCGATGGTTTGAGGCATGAATTGGCTAGAATAGACTGGCAAATGATAGTTAAAGGGTTGATGGTGGATAGGCAATGGCAAACATTTAAAGATCATATGGATGAACTTCAGCAATTGTACATCCCTGTCTGGAGTAAAAATAAAACGGGAAAGATGGCTCAACCATGGCTAACAAGGGAAATTAAGGATAGTGTTAAATCCAAGGAAGAGGCATATAAATTGGCCAGAAAAAGCAGCAAACCTGAGGACTGGGAGAAATTTAGAATTCAGCAGAGGAGGACAAAGGGTTTAATTAAGAGGGGAGAGAATAGAGTATGAGAGGAAACATGCCGGGAACATAAAAACTGACTGCAAAAGCTTCTACAGATATGTGAAGAGAAAAAGATGAGTGAAGACAAACGTAGGTCCCTTGCAGTCGAAGCCAGGTGAATTTATAATGGGGAACAAAGAAATGGTAGACCAATTGAACAAATACTTTGGTTCTGTCTTCACGAAGGAAGACACAAATAACCTTCTGGAAATACTAGGAGACCGAGGGTCTAGTGAGAAGGAGAAACTGAAGGATATCCTTATTAGGCGGGAAATTGTGTTAGGGAAATTGATGGGATTGAAGGCCGATAAATCCCCGGGGCCTGATAGTCTGCACCCCAGAGTACTTAAGGAAGTGGCCCTAGAAATAGTGGATGCATTGGTGATCATTTTCCAACAGTCTATCGACTCTGGATCAGTCCCTATGGACTGGTGGGTAGCTAATGTAACACCACTTTTTAAAAAGGGAGGGAGAGAGGAAACGGGTAATTCTCGGCTGGTTAGCTTAACATCAGTAGTGGGGAAAATGTTAGAATCAATTATTAAGGATGAAATAGCAGCACATTTGGAAAGCAGTGACAGGATCGATCCAAGTCAGCATGGAATTATGAAAGGGAAATCATACTTGACAAATCTTCTGGAATTTGTTGAGGATGTAACTAGTAGAGTGGACAAGGGAGAACCATTGGATGTGGTGTATTTGGACTTTCAAAAGGCTTTAACTAGGTCCCACACACGAGATTGGTGTGCAAAATCAAAGCACATGGTATTGGGGGTAATGTACTGACGTGGATAGAGAACTGGTTGGCAGTTTCAGAATGGAAGGCAGTGACGAGAGGAGTGCCGCAGGGCTCAGTGCTGGGACCCCAGCTCTTTACTATATACATTAATGATTAAGATGAAGGAATTGAGTGTAGTATCTCTAATTTTGCAGATGACACTAAACTGGGTGGCGGTGTGAGCTGTCAGGAGGATGCTAGGAGGCTACAGGATGACTTGGATAGGTTAGAGGAGTGGGCAAATGCATGGCAGATGCAATATATTGTGGATAAATGTGAGGTTATCCACTTTGATGGCAAAAACACAAAGGCAGAATATTATCTGAATAGCGGCAGACTAGGAAAAGGGGAGATGCAACGAGACCTGGGTGTCATGGTACATCAGTCATTGAAAGTTGGCATGCAGGTACAGCAGGAGGTGAAGAAGGCAAATGGTATGTTGGCCTTCATAGCTAGCGGATTTTAGTATAGGAGCAGGGAGGTCTTACTGCAGTTGTACAGGGTCTTGGTGAGGCCTCACCTGGAATATTGTGTTCAGTTTTGGTCTCCTAATCTGAAGAAGGACGTTCTTGCTATTGAGGGAGTGCAGCGAAGGTTCACCAGACTGATTCCTGGGATGGCTGGGCTGATGTATGAGGAGAGACTGGATCAACTGGGCCTTTATACACTAGAGTTTAGAAGGATGAGAGGGGATCTCATAGAAACATATAAGATTCTGATGGGACTGGACAGGTTAGATGCAGGAAGATTGTTCCCGATGTTGGGGAAGTCCAGAACCAGGGGACACAGTCTTAGGATAAGGGGCAGGCCATTTAGGACTGAGATGAGGAGAAACTTCTTCACTCAGAGAGTTGTTAACCTGTGGAATTCCCTGCCGCAGAGAGCTGTTGATGCCAGTTCATTGGATATATTAAAGAGGGAGTTAGATATGGCCCTTATGGCTAAAGGGATCAAGGGGTATGGAGAGAAAGCAGGAAAGGGGGAATGATGTGCCATGATCTGATCGAATGGTGGTGCAGGCTTGAAGGGCCGAACGGCCTACTCCTGCATCTATTTTCTATGTTTCTGTGTTTAAAGTGATAAGTTTTCTCTCACCTAAAGTGATAAGTTTTCTTTGTTTTAATAAAAGGTGTATTCATTCTTCTTGAATAAAACCCATACATTTCTTTGTACAAAACAGTTGTCTGCTGTACTTTATCACACCCTGATTAATAAATCCAGGCTCGAGAACCAGGGAGTGGGAGCGCCTCGCAACCGCTCTGGGTCAGGGAAGGCAAGCTGACCCCACTGACACCACCCCCTACATAGGCTAACTGGCCTATAGTTTCCTGCTTTCTATCTCCCTCCTTTCTTGAATAGGGGCATTACATTTACGGTTTTCCAATGTGCTGGGACTTCTCCAGAATCCAGGGAACTTTGGTAGATTACAATCAATGCATCCACTATCTCTGCAGTCACTTCTTTTCAGCCTCTAGAATGCAGGCCATCAGCCTTCAGTCCCATTGGTTTGCCGAGCACTTTTTCTCTAGTGGTAATGATTGTTTTGAGTTCCTCCCTCCCTTTTGCCTCTTGATTATCTACTATTATTGGGATGTTTTGAATGTCTTCTACCGTGAAGACAGTTACAAAATATTTGTTCAAAGTCTGTGCCATTTCCATGTTTCCCATTATTAATTCCCCAGTCTCATCCTCTACTGGACCAAAGTTTACTTTAGCTGATCTCTTCCTTTTGATATATGTAGAAGCTTTTACTATCTTTTAAAAATATTTTTTGCTAGTTTTCTCTCATAATCTATTTTCTCCCTCTATTTTTTTTGTCATCCTTTGCTGGTTTCTAAAACATCCCCAATCTTCTTGCTTACCACGAATCTTTGTAACATTGTACACTTTTTCTTTCAATTTGATACCATCCTTAACTTCCTTACTTAGCCATGGATGGTTCATCCTTCTCACAGTCTTTCTTTCTCACTGGACTATATCTTTGTTGAGAGTTATGAAATATCTCCTTAAATGTCTGCCACTGCTTATCCACCATCATACCTTTTAATCTATTTTCCCAGTCGACTTTGTTTTCATACCTTTGTAATTGACTTTATTTAAGTTAAGACACTAGTTAGTTCAGACCCAAGTTTCTCACCCTCAAACTGAATGTGAAATTCTATCATGTTATGATCACTCTTCCCTAGAGGATCCTTTTCTATGAGATTATTAATTAATCCTGTCTCATTACACATTACCAGATCTAAAATAGTCTGTTCCCTGGTTAGTTCCACAATATATTGCTCTAAGAAACTGTCCCGAATATACTCTATGAACTTGTCCTCAAGGCTACTCTTGCCAATTTGATTTGCCCAAACTATATTAAGATTAAAATCGCCCATGATTATTGCAGTACCTTTCTTACAAGTCCCCATTATTTCTTGATTTATACTCTGTCCTACTACGTAGCTACTGATAGGGGGCCTATAAACTACTCCCACCAGTGACTTCTTTCCCTTACTATTTCATATCTCCACCCAAACCGATTCTACATCTTGATCTTCCGAGCCATGATCATTTCTCACTGCTGTACTGATCTCATCCTTTATTAACAGACCTACCCCACCTCCTTTCCCTTTCTACTTATCCTTCCGAAATGTCAAATATCATTGAATATTCAGTTCCAAGTCTTGGTCACCTTGCAACCATGTCTCTGTAATGGTTATTAGATCATACCTATTTATTTCTATTTGTGTTGTTATGTAGACAAATACAACAGGCCATTTATACAAATAATAAAAGAGATGAAGAGTAGTTACTCTGATTTTGTTACCTCTGATGCTATTTGAGTGTGGAATGTTAACCAGGATACAAAGATAACTCCCTGCTCTTCTTCAAATAATATTTTGGGATCTTTTACATCTATCCGAACAAGGTCTGGGTTTAATCTCTCATTGCAAATGTGGCACATTTGATAATGCAGCATTCCCTCACTATTGCACTGAACAATCAGGTTAGCTTATGTGATGAAGACCTAAAGAGGACTTCACATTATCATCATCATAGGCAGTCTCTCGAAATCGAGGAAGACTTGCTTCCACTCTAAAAGTGCGTTCTCAGGTGGCTGCACAGTCGAATGCAGGAATTACAGTCTCTGTCACAGGTAGGGCACACGGTGATTGAAGGAAAGGGTGGGTGTGGAGTCTGCTTTGCCGCACGGTCCTTCCGCTGTCTGCGTTTGATTTCTGCATGCTGTTGGCGATGAGACTCGAGGTGCTCAGCGCCCTCCCGGATGCTCTTCCTCCACTTTGGGCAGCTTTGGGCCAGGGATTTACAGGGGATGTTGTACTTTATCAAGGAGGCTTTGAGGGTGTCCTTGAAACCCACAACCTTCTGGCATAGAGTAAGAATCCAAATGAGCCAAGCTGAAACCTGAGACCTTCTTTACTTATATAGAAACATAGAAAATAGGTGCAGGAGCAGGCCATTCGGCCCTTCGAGCTTGCACCATCATTCAATATGATCATGGCTGATCATGCAACTTCAATATCCCACTCCCGCCTTCTCTCCCTACCCCCTGATCCCCTTAGCCAAAAGAGCCACATCTAACTCCCTCTTGAATATATTCAACGAACTGGACTCAATAACTTTCTGTGGCAGAGAATTTCACAGGTTTACCACTCTCTGGGTGAAAAGTTTCTCCTCATCTCAGTCCTATATGGCTTACCCTTATCCTTAGACTGTGACCCCTGGTTCTGGACTTCCCCAATATCGGGAACATTCTTCCTGCATCTAACCTGTCCAGTCCGGTCATAATTTTATATGTTTTTATGAGATCCCCTCTCATTCTTCTAAATTCCAGTGAGTATAAGCCTAACCGATCCAATCTTTCTTCATATGTCAGTACTGTCATCCCGGGAATTAGTCCGGTGAACCTTCGCTGCACCCCCTCAATAGCAAGCACGTCCTTCCTCACGTTAGGAGACCAAAACTGCACACAATACTCAAGGTGTGGTCTCACCAAAGCCCTATACAACTGCAGTAAGACCTCCCTGCTCCTATATTCAAATCCACTCGCTATGAAGGCCAGCATGCTATTTGCTTTCTTTACTGCCTGCTGTACCTGCATGCCTACCTTCAGTGACTGATGTACCATGACACCCAGGTCTCATTGCACCTCCCCTTTTACTAATCTGTCACTATTCAGATAATAATTTGCCTTCCTATTTTTGCCACCAAATTGGATAACCTCACATTTATCCACATTATACTGCATCTGCCATGCATTTTTCCATTCACCTAACCTGTCCAAGTCACCCTTCAGCCTCTTAGCGTCCTCCTCACAGCTCACACTGCCACCCAGCTTAGTGTCATCTGCAAACTTGGAGATAGTACATTCAATTCCTTTGTCTAAATCATTGATGTATATTGTAAATAGTTGGGGTCCCAGCACTGAACCTTATGGCACCCCACTGGTCACTGCCTGCCATTCTGAAAAGGACCCGTTTATTCCCACTCTTTGCTTCCTGTCTGCCAATCAATTCTCTATCCACATCAATACATTACCCCCAATACCATGTGCCTTAATTTTGCACACTAATCTCTTGTGTGGGACCTTGTCAAAAGCCTTTTGAAAGTCCAAATACACCACATCCACTGGTTCTCCCTTATCCATTCTAATAGATACATCCTCAAAAAACTCCAGTAGATTTGTCAAGCATGATTTCCCTTTCATAAATCCATGCTGACTTGGATCGATCCTGTTACTGTTTTCCAAAGGCGTTACTATTACATCTTTAATAATTGATTCCAGCATTTTCCTCACCACCGATGTCAGGCTAACCGGTCTATAATTCCCTGTTTCCTCTCTCCCTCCTTTTTTAAAAAGTGGGGTTACATTAGCTACCCTCCAATCCATAGGTACTGATCCAGAATCTATGGAATTTTGGAAAATGACCACGAATGCATCTACTATATCTAGGGCCACTTCCTTAAGTGCTCTGGGATGCAGA
Organism: Pristiophorus japonicus; assembly: GCF_044704955.1. Taxonomy (NCBI): domain Eukaryota; kingdom Metazoa; phylum Chordata; class Chondrichthyes; family Pristiophoridae; genus Pristiophorus; species Pristiophorus japonicus. The sequence continues at coordinate 42,781,044 of NC_091987.1, forward strand.
CTATCAGACCCTGGGGATTTATCAGCCTTCAGTCCCTTCAATTTCCCTAACACCATTTCATGACTAATAAGGATTTCCCTCAGTTCCCCCTTTTCACTAGGCCCTCGGTCCCTTAGTATTTTTGGGAGGTTATTCGTGTCTTCCTTAGTGAAGACAGAACCAAAGTATTTTTTAAATTGATCTGCCATTTCCTCGTTCCCCATTATGAATTCACCTGATTCTGACTGCAAGGAACTTACATTAATCTTCACTAATCTTTTTATTTTTCTAAAGATAGAGAGAGAGAGAGAAAGAGTGAGGAAGAGAGACAAACAAAGAGATAGAAAGAGAGAGAGAGAGAGAAAGTGAGAGAGAGAGAGAATGAGATTGAGAGAAAGAGAAAGAGAGAGAGAGAGAGAGAAAGAGACAGAGAGAGAGAGAGAGAAAGAGCTAGAGAGAGAAAGAGAGAGAGAGAAAGACAAAGAGAGAGAAAGAGAAAGAGAAAGAGTGAGAGAGAGCAAGAGAAAGCGAGAGAGAGAAAAAGAGAGAGAGAACGATAAAGAGAGATAGAAAGCGAGAGAGAGGGAGAGAGAGACATAGAGAGAGAGAAAGAGAGAAAGCGAGAGAGAATGAGAGAGAGTGAAAGTGAGAGAAAGAAAAAGAGAGTGAAAGAGAAATATAAGAACACTCTGAAATGTTATGGTGTTCAAATTATATTCTTAAAAACTGAACTGCTTTCATGTGTATTTCAAATTATTTATTCGTTTGTTCCCCAAAAACTATTTTTATTATTCTAGTTTTAGAACTAACTGGATACTTAGTGAACAGTATCGATTTGTTTCCTTGCATTTAAATGACTTAATCAAGTCAACAGAGAATAAAATTAGGTTCATTATAATATAGAAAATAGTTGTACAGATTATCTGATGTAAAATGTATTGGCATCTGCTGACAGGGAAAGCCAAATGTGAAGTAACCCCCTTCACTGGAGTCATATCTCAACTATAATATTCTTTTCCGACAACTCACGTATTTCTCATACAAAGATATAAGATGGCACTAAGAAATCTGCTGTTTTTTGTGCACCTCTTCCATGATCAACTGTTTTGAACAGCAGTAACACTTACGATATCAATTAAGACAATTGTCTGAAACATATAAATGGTGATGAGTGGGAATCCATTTGCACCTTGTCAGCCAAGTAAGAGATTTTGTTCATTGTATTCTGATAAATGAATCTGCTCTCCCAGTTTATTGTGTATTTTTTCAAATTACTCACTATGTATGGTAATTTGTTACACCAGTAGACAATGGCACAGATCAGGCAATCTTTGACTCAGGCCTGCCGTTCACCCAAAGCACTGTGTGCACCGTAATGTGCCGGAACAGCAACAAAGGGAGCACATGATAAGTTCCCACATTAAGGGTTTTTAAATTAGTTATTTTTTCCATAATACAGAAGCAAAAAACTGCAGATGCTGGAAATCTGAAATAAAAACAGAAAATGTTGGAAATACTCAGCAGCTCAGGCAGCATCTGTGGAGAGAGAAACAGAGTTAACATTTCAGGTCGATGACCCTTCGTCAGAACTGGAAAAAGTTACATAGGATTACATCGGATTACATAGGATATACTGCACAGAAACAGGCATAGCTAATGTAACACCACTTTTTAAAAAAGGAGGGAGAGAGAAAACGGAATTATAGACCGGTTAGCCTGACATCAGTGGTGGGGAAAATGTTGGAATCAATGATTAAAGATGAAATAGCAGCGCATTTGGAAAGCAGCGACAGGATTGGTCCAAGTCAGCATGGATTTATGAAAGGGAAATCATGCTTGACAAATCTTCGAGAATTTTTTGAGGATGTAACTGGTAGAGTGGACAAGGGAGAACCAGTGGATGTGGTGTATTTGGACTTTCAAAAGGCTTTTGACAAGGTCCCACAAGAGATTGGTGTGTAAAATTAAAGCACATGGTATTAGGGGTAATGTATTGACGTGGATAGAGAACTGGTTGGCAGACAGGAAGCAGAGAGTCGGAATAAACGGGTCCTTTTCAGAATGGCAGGCAGTGACCAGTGGGGTGCCATAAGATTCAGTGCTGGGACATCAGCTATTTACAATATACATCAATGATTTAGATGAAGGACTTGAATGTAATATCTCCAAGTTTGCAGATGACACTAAGCTGGGTGGTGGTGTGAGCTGTGAGGAGGATGCTAAGAGGCTGCAGGGTGACTTGGACAGGTTAGGTGAGTGGGCAAATGCATGGCAAATGCAGTAGAATGTAGATAAATGTGAGGTTATCCACTTTGGTGGCAAAAACAGGAAGACAGAATATTATCTGAATGGTGACAGATTAGTAAAAGGGGAGGTGCAACGAGACCTGGGTGTCATGGTACATCAGTCATTGAAGTTTGGCATGCAGGTACAGCAGGCGGTGAAGAAGGAAAATGGCATGTTGGCCTTCATAGCTAGAGGATTTGAGTATAGGAGCAGGGAGGTCTTACTGCAGTTGTACAGGGCCTTGTGAGGCCTCACCTGGAATATTGTGTTCAGTTTTAGTCTCCTAATCTGTGGAAGGACGTTCTTGCTATTGAGGGAGTACAGCGAAGGTTCAACAGATTGATTCCTGGATGGCAGGACTGACATATGAGGAGAGACTGGGCTTGCATCCACTGGAGTTTAGAAGAATGAGAGGGGATCTCATAGAAACATATAAAAATCTGACGAGACTGGACAGGTTAGATGCATGAAGAATGTTCCCGTTGCTGGGGAGTTCCAGAACCAGGGGTCACAGTCTAAGAATAAGGGGTAAGCCATTTAGGACCAAGATGAGGAGAAACTTCTTCACTCAGAGAGTTGTTAACCTGTGGAATTTTCTACCGCAGAAATTTATTGAGGCCAATTTGTTAGATGTATTCAAAAGGGAGAGTATTAAAACACTCTACCTAAACGCGCACAGCATTCGAAATAAAGTAAATGAGTTGACGGCACAAATCATTACAAATGGGTATGATTTGGTGGCCATTACAGAAACGTGGTTGCAGGGTGGCCAAGACTGGGAATTAAACATACAGGGGTATCTGACAATTCGGAAAGATAGACAAGAAGGGAAAGGAGGTGGGGTAGCTCTGTGAATAAAGGATGATATCAGGGCAGTTGTGAGAGACGATATTGGCTCTAATGAACAAAATGTTGAATCATTGTGGGTGGAGATTAGAGATAGTAAGGGGAAAAAGTCACTGGTGGGCGTAGTTTATAGGCCCCCAAATAATAACTTCACGGTGGGGTGGGCAATAATCAAGGGAATAATGGAGGGATGTGAAAATGGAACATCAGTAATCATGTGGGATTTTAACTTACATATCGATTGGTCAAATCAAATTGCACGGGGTAGCCTGGAGGAGGAATTCATAGAATGCATACGGGATTGTTTCTTCGAACAGTATGTTACAGAACCTACAAGGGAGTAAGCTATCTTAGATCTGGTCCTGTGTAATGAGACAGGAAGAATAAACGATCTCCTAGTAAAAGATCCTCTCGGAATGAGTGATCACAGTATGATTGAATTTGTAATACAGATTGAGGATGAGGAAGTAGTGTCTCAAACGAGCGTACTATGCTTAAACAAAGGGGACTACAGTGGGATGAGGGCAGAGTTGGCTAAAGTAGACTGGAAACACAGACTAAACAGTGGCACAATTGAGGAACAGTGGAGGACTTTTAAGGAGCTCTTTCATAATGCTCAACAAAAATATATTCCAGTGAAAAAGAAGGGTGGTAAGAGAAGGGATAACCAGCCGTGGATAACCAAGGAAATAAAGGAGAGTATCAAATTAAAATCCAATGCATATAAGGTGGCCAAGGTTAGTGGGAAAATAGACGAGTGGCAAAATTTTAAACGACAGCAAAGAATGACTAAGAAAGCAATAAAGAAAGTAAAGATAGATTACGAAGGTAAACTTGCGCAAAACATAAAAACGGATAGTAAAAGCTTTTACAGATATATAAAACGGAAAAGAGTGACTAAAGTAAATGTTGGTCCCTTAGAAGATTAGAAGGGGGATTTAATAATGGGAAATGTGGAAATGGCTGAGACCTTAAACAATTATTTTGCTTCGGTCTTCACAGTGGAAGACACAAAAACCATGCCAAAAATTGCTGGTCACAGGAATGTGGGAAGGGAGGACCTTGAGACAATCACTATCACTAGGGGGGTAGTGCTGGACAGGCTAATGGGACTCAAGGTAGACAAGTCCCCTGGTCCTGATGAAATGCATCCCAGGGTATTAAAAGAGATGGCGGAAGTTATAGCAGATGCATTCGTTATAATCTGCCAAAATTCTCTGGACTCTGGAGAGGTACCAGCGGATTGGAAAGCAGCTAATGTAACACCTCTGTTTAAAAAGTGGGCAGACAAAAGACAGGTAACTATAGGCCGGTTAGTTTAACATCTGTCGTGGAGAAAATGCTTGAAAATATCATTAAGGAAGAAATAGCGGGACATCTAGATAGGAATAGTGCAATCAAGCAGATGCAGCATGGATTCATGAAGGGGAAATCATGTTTAACTAATTTACTGGAATTCTTTGAGGATATAACGAGCATGGTGGATAGAGGTGTACCGATGGATGTGGTGTATTTTGATTTCCAAAAGGCATTCGATAAGGTGCCACACAAAAGGTTACTGCAGAAGATAAAGGTACGCGGAGTCAGAGGAAATGTATTAGCATGGATAGAGAATTGGCTGGCGAACAGAAAGCAGAGAGTCGGGATAAATGGGTCCTTTTCGGGTTGGAAATCGGTGGTTAGTGATGTGCCACAGGGATCAGTGCTGGGACCACAACTGTTTACAATATGCATAGATGACCTGGAAGAGGGGACAGAATGTAGTGTAACAAAATTTGCAGATGACACAAAGTTTAGTGGGAAAGCGGGTTGTGTAGAGGACACAGAAAGGCTGCAAAGAGATTTAGATAGGTTAAGCGAATGGGCTAAGGTTTGGCAGATGGAATACAATGTCGGAAAGTGTGAGGTCATCCACCTTGAGAAAAAAAACAGTAAAAGGGAATATTATTTGAATGGGGAGAAATTACAACATGCTGCGGTGCAGAGGGACCTGGGGGTCCTTGTGCATGAATCCCAAAAAGTTAGTTTGCAGGTGGAGCAGGTAATCAGGAAGGCGAATGGAATGTTGGCCTTCATTGCGAGAGGGATGGACTACAAAAGCAGGGAGGTCCTTCTGCAACTGTATCGGGTATTGGTGAGGCCGCACCTGGAGTACTGCGTGCAGTTTTGGTCACCTTACTTAAGGAAGGATATACTAGCTTTGGAGGGGGTACAGAGACGATTCACGAGGCTGATTCCGGAGATGAGGGGATTACCTTATGATGATAGATTGAGTAGACTGGGTCTTTACTCGTTGGAGTTCAGAAGGATGAGGGGTGATCTTATAGAAACATTTAAAATAATGAAAGGGATAGACAAGATAGAGGCAGAGAGGTTGTTTCCACTGGTCGGGGAGACTAGAACTAGAGGGCACAGCCTCAAAATACGGGGGAGCGAATTTAAAACCGAGTTGAGAAGGAATTTCTTCTCCCAGAGGGTTGTGAATCTGTGGAATTCTCTGCCCAAGGAAGCAGTTGAGGCTAGCTCATTGAATGTATTCAAGTCACAGATAGATAGATTTTTAACCAATAAGGGAATTAAGGGTTACGGGGAGCGGGCGGGTAAGTGGAGCTGAGTCCATGACCAGATCAGCCATGATCTTGTTAAATGGCGGAACAGGCTCGAGGGGCTAGATGGCCTACTCCTGTTCCTAATTCTTATGTTCTTATATGGCTCTTACGGCCAAAGGGATCAAGGGTTATGGAGAGAAAGCAGGAAAGGGGTACTGAGGTTGAATGATCAGCCATGATCTTATTGAATGATGGTGCAGGCTCCAGGGGCCGAATGGCCTGCTCCTGCACCTAATTTCTATGTTTCTATGTTTCTGTTTCATTCGGCCCAACCAGTCCATGCCCGCATTCATGCTCCACTCGAGCCTCCTCCCGTCTTTCCTCATCTAAATCTATTAGCATAACCCTCTATTCCCTTCGATCTGATGTGCTTGTCTAGCCTCGTTAAAGATGTAAAAGGTTTTTAAACAAGTGTAGGGGCAGGGAAAGGGGGAGGGGAGGAAAGAACAAAAGGAAATGGCTGTGATAGGGTGGAAGGCTTCAGGTAAAGCATGGGCAGGGAGAACACCTGCTGATTACCACCCACCGCCCTCCTTCGGCTGATGAATCAGTACTCATCCATGTTGAACACCACTTGGAAAAAGCACTGAGAGTAGCAAGGGCACAGAATGTACTCTGGGTGAGGGACTTCAATGTCCATCACCAAGAGTGACTCGGTAGCACCACTACTGACTGAGCTGGCCGAGTCCTGAAGGACATTGCTGCCAGACTGGTCCTGTGACGGGTGGTGAGAGAACCGACATGAGGGAAAAACCTACTTGACCTCGTCCTCACCAATCTACCTATCACAGATGTATCTCTCCATGACAGCATTGGTAGTAGTGATCACCGCACTGTCATTGTCCAGACGAAGTCCCATCTTCACACTGAAGACACTCTCCATCGTGTTGTGTGACACTACCACTGTGCTAAATGGGATTGATTCAGAACAGATCTAGCAGCTCAAAACGTGGCATCCATGAGGTGCTGTAGGCCATCAGCAGCAGCAGAATTGTATTCCCCCACAATCTGCAAACTCATGGCCCGGCATATCTCTCACACTACCATTACAATCAAGTCAGGGGACCAACCACGGTTCAATGAGGAACGCAGAAGAGCATGCCAGGAACAGCACCAGGCGTACCTAACAATGAGGTACAAACTTGGGGAAACTGCAACACAAGACTACATGCATGCTAAACAGCAGAAGCAGCATGCTATAAACTGATAAGCTCATAATAAAGGATGAAACTGAGTACTGTGAACAATGAGTAAATGTGCACTTAGCTCCTTTAATAAGACTCCAGAGTGCAGGTACTTCGTGGGTGGTCTGCTTATATACAGTGCTCCTCCCGAGGGGTGTTGGGATCCCTTGGGACTCCAACAGGTAGGCCCTCTGGTGGTGGTGTGATACAGGTTACCAAGGGTTAAATACATAACATCACTCCTCATGAAGTTAACAGTACACTTATTTACAGGGTGAGATGACCTGGGGCTTTACGTTCCCTTGTCGATCGTCTTGGTGCAAATGTGGATGTGGGTGAGTTGGTTAGTTCTTCAATGGGCTGCTGGGCAGCCGGCCTTGCCGGGCTGCTGGGGATGGTGAGTTCAGCTTTGTGGTCAACCATGATGTCGGTTGCCACTTGTGTGTGTGTTGGAGAGTCAAAGTTGGTGGTGTCTTCTTCGGGTTGTTCATAGCTGTTGGTGAGCCGCAATTTGATTTGGTCCAAATGTTTTCTGCACATTAGTCCATTGGGCAATTTGACCTGAAACACTCTACTCCCTTTTTTGGCTATGACCATGCCAGCGAGCCATTTGGGACCATGTCCATAATTGAGTACAAACACAGGTTCATTGACCTCAATATCGCATGACAAATTTGCGCGGTAATATGCAATGGTACATACTTTGTTGATGCCGCCTGCCCTCCACGTGATCATGGAGATCAGGGTGGACAAGCGAGAGCCTTATTTTGAGCGCCTTTTTTATAAGCAGCTCGGGTGGGGGAACCCCGGTGAGCGAGTGGGGTCTGGTGCAGTAGCTGAGTAGCACTCGGGACAGCCAGATCTGCAAGGAGCCTTCCAACACGCGTTTCAAGCTTTGCTTGATGGTCTGAACTGCCCGTTCTGCCTGGCCATTATATGCGGGCTTGAACGGGGCAGATGTGATGTGCTTGATCCCATTGCAGGTCATGAATTCTTTGAATTTAGCACTGGTGAAACACGGGCCATTGTCGCTGACTAGGAAATCAGGCAAGCCGTGCGTGGCAAACATGGCTCGTGGGCTTTCGATGGTGGCTGTGGACGTGCTTACAGACATTATTACACATTCAATCCATTTTGAATAAACATCCACGACAACCAAGAACATTTTTCCTAGAAATGGGCCCGCATAGTCCACGTGGATCCTCGACCACGGTTTGGAGGACCACGAGCACAAACTTAGCGGTGCCTCTCTGGGTGCATTGCTCAGCTGAGAGCAAGTGTTGCGCTGGCACATGCATGACTCTAAATCTGAGTCGATGGCAGCCCACTACACATGGAATCTGGCTATGGCTTTCATCATTACAATGCCTGGGTGGGTGCTGTGTAGCTCACAAATGAACGTTTCTCTGTCTTTCTTGGGCAAGACCACGCGATTACCCCACAACAGACAGTCCACCTGCAAGGACATTTCATCTTTGCGCCTGTGGAACAGCTTAATTGTCTCCTGCATCTTCACTGGGATGCTGGACCAACTCCTATGGAGGACACAGTTTTTTACCAAGGACAGTAAAGGATCCTGGCTGGTCCAAGTCCTGATCTGGCGGGCCGTAACGTGTGACTTTTCGTTTTCAAATGCATCCATTACCATGAGCAAGTCCGCAGGCTGTGCCATTTCCACCTCGGTGGTGGGCAACGGTAGCCGACTGAGAGCATCACATCAGCGCAGATCCCTGTGCCCGGTCTGTGGTGGATTACATAGTTGTATGCCGACAGCGTGAGCACCCATCTTTGGCATTGGTGTTAATCTCTTTGCTCTCAGAGAACAGCGATATGAGCAGCTTGTGGTCAGTTTCAAGCTCAAACTTGAGGCCAAACAAGTACTGGTGCATTTTTTTTACCCATAAATGCACACCAAAGCCTCTTTTTCAATCATGCTGGAGACCCTTTCGACCTTGGACAAACTCCTGGATGCATAAGTGACCGGTTGCAAAATCCTCGATATGTTAACCTGTTGTAACACACACCCGACCCCGTATGACGAAGCATCGCAAGCTAGCATTAATCATTTACAGAGGTTTTACAGGACAAGCAGTTTGTTTGAACGCAACAGACTTCTGGCTTTCTCAAAGGCAGCCTCTTGTGAATTCCCCCATACCCAGTCGTCTCCCTTGTTCAGGAGCACATGTAGGGGTTCTAGCAGGGTGCTTAACCCGGGTAGGAAATAACCGAAATAGTTAAGGAGTCCCAGAAACGACCACAGCTCCATTACATTCTGTGGTCTCGGCACGTTCTTGATGGCCTCCGTCTTGGCGTCGGTGGGTCTGATGCCGTCTGCTGCGATTCTTCTTCTCAAGAACTCAACCTCCGGTGCCAGGAAAACGCACTTCAAGCGTTTCAACCTGAGTCCCATGCGATCCAACAGACTAAGAGCCTCTTCCAGATTCTTCAAGTGCTCAATGGTGTCCCGACCTGTAACCAATATGTTGTTCTGGAAGACCACGGTGCGAGGAACCGACTTTAGCAGGCTCTCCCTACTCCATTGGAAGATTGCCGCGGCCGAGCAAATCCCGAACGGGCATCTATTATAGATAAACAGACCTTCGTGCGTGTTGATGCAAATGAGGCCTTTCGAAGACTCCTCCAGCTCCTGCGTCATGTAGGCCGAGGTGAGGTCCAACTTGGTGAATGTCTTCCCTCCAGCCAGGTTCGCAAATAGGTCATCTGCTTTGGGTAGTGGGTACTGATCCTGTAGCGAAAAAAGGTTAGTCGTTACTTTATAATCCCCACAAATTCTGACCATGCCGTCACCTTTGAGAACCGGAACAATCGGACTGGCCCACTTGTTAAATTCCACCAGTGCGATGATGCCTTTTCGCTGCAGCCTGTCTAGCTCAATTTCCACTTTCTCACGCATCATATATAGTATCACCTGTGCCTTGTGGTGGATGAGTCGCGTACCGGGAACCAAATGGATCTGCACTTTCGCCCCCGAGAAGCTTCCAATGCCTGGCTCGAACAACGATGGCAATCTGCTCAGAACCTGGGCGCATGAGAACATAAGAACATAAGAACATAAGAATTAGGAACAGGAATAGGCCATCTAGCCCCTCGAGACTGCTCCGCCATTCAACAAGATCATGGCTGATCTGGCCGTGGACTCCGCTCCACTTACCCACCCGCTCCCCATAACCCTTAATTCCCTTATTGGTTAAAAATCTATCTATCTGTGACTTGAATACATTCAATAAGCTAGCCTCAACTGCTTCCTTGGGCAGAGAATTCCACAGATTCACAACCCTCTGGGAGAAGAAATTCCTTCTCAACTCGGTTTTAAATTGGCTCCCCTGTATTTTGAGGCTGTGCCTCCTAGTTCTAGTCTCCCCGACCAGTGGAAACAACCTCTCTGCCTCTATCTTGTCTATCCCTTTCATTATTTTAAATGTTTCTATAAGATCACCCCTCATCCTTCTGAACTCCAACGAGTAAAGACCCAGTCTACTCAATCTATCATCATAAGGTAACCCCCTCATCTCCGGAATCAGCCCAGTGAATCACCTCTGTACCCCCTCCAAAGCTAGTATATCGTTCCTTAAGTAAGATGACCAAAACTGCACGCAGCACTCCAGGTGCGGCCTCACCAATACCCTATACAGTTGCAGCAGGACCTCGCTGCTTTTGTATTCCATCCCTCTCGCAATGAAGGCCAACATTCCATTCGCCTTCCTGATTACCTGCTGCACCTGCAAACTAACTTTTTGGGATTCATGCACAAGGACCCCAGGTCCCTCTGCACCACAGCATGTTGTAATTTCTCCCCATTCAAATAATATTCCCTTTTACTGTTTTTTTTTCCAAGGTGGATGACCTCACATTTTCCGACATTGTATTCCATCTGCCAAGCCTTAGCCCATACGCTTAACCGATCTAAATCTCTTTGCAGCCTCTCTGTGTCCTCTACACAACCCGCTTTCCCACTAAACTTTGTGTCATCTGCAAATTCTGTTACACTACACTCTGTCCCTTCTTCCAGGCCATCTATGTATATTGTAAACAGTTGTGGTCCCAGCACCGATCCCTGTGGAATACCACTAACCACCGATTTCCAACCCAAAAAGGACTCATTTATCCCGACTCTCTGCTTTCTGTACGCCAGCCAATTCTCAATCTATGCTAATACATTTCCTCTGACTCCACGTACCTTTATCTTCTGCAGTAACCTTTTGTGTGGCACCTTATCGAATGCCTTTTGGAAATCTAAATAAACCACATCTATCGGTACACCTCTATCCACCATAAGAACATAAGAACATAAGAATTAGGAATAGGAGTAGGGCATCTAGCCCCTCGAGCCTGCTCCGCCATTCAATAAGATCATGGCTGATCTGGCCGTGGACTCAACTCCACTTACACACCCGCTCCCCATAACCTTTAATTCCCTTATTGATTAAAAATCTATCTATCTGTGATTTGAATAAATTCAATGAGCTAGCTTCAACTGCTTCCTTGGGCAGAGAATTCCACAGAGTCATAACAATCTGGGAGAAGAAATTCCTTCTCAACTCGGTTTTAAATTGGCTCCCCCGTATTTTGAGGCTGTGCCCCCTAGTTCTAGTCTTCCCGACCAGTGGAAACAACCTCTCTGCCTCTATCTTGTCTATCCCTTTCATTATTTTAAATGTTTCTATAAGATCACCCCTCATCCTTCTGAACTCCAACGAGTAAAGACCCAGTCTACTCAATCTATCAACATAAGGTAACCCCCTCAACTCCGGAATCAGCCCAGTGAATCATCTCTGTACCCCCTCCAAAGCTAGTATATCCTTCCTTAAGTAAGGTGACCAAAACTGCATGCAGTACTCCAGGTGCGGCCTCACCAAGACCCTATGCAGTTGCAGAAGGACCTCCCTGCTTTTGTAGTCCATCCCTCTCGCAATGAAGGCCAACATTCCATTCGCCTTCCTGATTGCCTGCTGCACCTGCAAACTAACTTTTTGGGATTCATGCACAAGGACCCCCAGGTCCCTCTGCACCGCAGCATGTTGTAATTTCTCCCCATTCAAATAATATTCCCGTTTACTGTTTTTTTTTCCAAGGTGGATGACCTCACATTTTCCGACATTGTATTCCACCTGCCAAACCTTAGCCCATTCACTTAACCTATCTAAGTCTCTTTGCAGCCTCTCTGTGTCCTCCACACAACCCGCTTTCCCACTAATCTTTGTGTCATCTGCAAATTTTGTTACACTACATTCTGTCCCCTCTTCCAGGTCATCTATGTATATTGTAAACAGTTGTGGTCCCAGCACCGATCCCTGTGGCACACCACTAACCACCGATTTCCAACCCGAAAATGACCCAATTATCCCGACTCTCTGATTTCTGTTAGCCAGCCAATTCTCGATCCATGCTAATACATTTCCTCTGACGCCACGTACCTTTATCTTCTGCAGTAACCTTTTGTGTGGCACCTTATCGAATGCCTTTTGGAAATCTAAATACACCACATCCATCGGTACACCTCTATCCACCATGCTCATTATATCCTCAAAGAATTCCAGTAAATTCGTTAAACATGATTTCCCCTTCATGAATCCATGTTGCGTCTGCTTGATTGCACTATTCCTATCTAGATGTCCCGCTATTTCTTCCTTAATGATAGCTTCAAGCATTTTCCCCACTACAAATGTTAAACTAACCGGTCAATAGTTATCTGCCTTTTGTCTGCCCCCTTTTTTAAACAGAGGCGTTACATTAGCTGCTTTCCAATCCAATGGTACCTCCCCAGAGTCCAGAGAATTTTAGCAGATTATAACGAATGCATCTGCTATAACTTCCGCCATCTCTTTTAATACCCTGGGATGCATTTCATCAGGACCAGGGGACTTGTCTACCTTGAGTCCCATTAGCCTGTCCAGCACTACCCCCCCAGTGCTAGTGATTGTCTCAAGGTCCTCCCTTCCCACATTTCCGTGACCAGCAATTTTTGGCATGGTTTTTGTGTCTTCCACTGTGAAGACCGAAGCAAAATAATTGTTTAAGGTCTCAGCCATTTCCACATTTCCCATTATTAAATCCCCCTTCTCATCTTCTAAGGGACCAACATTTACTTTAGTCACTCTTTTCCGTTTTATGTATCGGTAAAAGCTTTTACTATCCGTTTTTATGTTTTGCACAAGTTTACTTTCGTAATCTATCTTTCCTTTCTTTATTGCTTTCTTAGTCATTCTTTGCTGTCGTTTAAAATTTTCCCAATCTTCTAGTTTCCCATTAACCTTAGCCACATTATACGCATTGGTTTTTAATTTGATACTCTCCTTTATTTCCTTGGTTATCCCTTCTCTTACCGCCCTTCTTTTTCACTGGAATATATTTTTGTTGAGCACTATGAAAGAGCTCCTTAAAAGTCCTCCACTGTTCCTCAATTGTGCCACCTTTTAGTCTGTGTTCCCAGTCTACTTTAGCCAACTCTGCCCTCATCCCACTGTAGTCCCCTTTGTTTAAGCATAGTACTCTCGTTTGAGACACTACTTCCTCACCCTCAATCTGTATTAGAAATTCAACCATACTGTGATCACTCATTCTGAGAGGATCTTTTACTAGGAGATCATTTATTATTCCTGTCTCATTGCACAGGACCAGATTTAAGATAGCTTGCTCCCTTGTAGGTTCTGTAACATACTGTTCGAAGAAACAAGCCCGTATGCATTCTATGAATCCTTCTTCAAGGCTACCCCGTGCGATTTGATTTGACCAATCGATATGTAGGTTAAAATCCCCCATGATTACTGCTGTTCCTTTTTCACATGCCTCCAGTATTCCCCTTGATTATTGTCCGCCCCACCGTGAAGTTATTATTTGGGGGCCTATACACTACGCCCACCAGTGACTTTTTCCCCTTATTATCTCTAATCTCCACCCACAATGATTCAACATTTTGTTCATTAGAGCCAATATCGTCTCTCACAACTGCCCTGATACCATCCTTTATTTACAGAGCTACCCCACCTCCTTTCCCTTCTTGTCTATCTTTCCGAATTGTCAGATACCCCTGTATATTTAATTCCCAGTTTTGGCCACCCTGCAACCACGTTTCTGTAATGGCCACCAAATCATACCCATTTGTAATGATTTGTGCCGTCAACTCATTTACTTTGTTTTGAATGCTGCATGCGTTGAGGTAAAGTGTTTTAATACTAGTTTTTAAACCATGATTTTTAATTTTGACCCCTCCTGCAGCCCCTTTATATTCATACATATTGTCCCTTCCTATCACCTTGTGGTTTACACTTACCCCAGTGCTACTCTGCTCTGTTGCCTCCTGCCTTTTGCATTCTTTCTTGGGGTTCTGTTCATCTGAGCTCTCATCCACTCTAACCAGCTCAGAGCCCTCTCCTGGGTTCCCATCCCCCTGACAAGCTAGTTTAAAGCCCTCCCAATCGCACTATCAAAACCACCCGCGAGAACATTGGTCCCGTCTCTGTTGAGGTATGACCTGTCCGACTTGTACAGGTCCCACCTACCCCAGAAGCGGTCCCAATTGTTCAGGAAACTAAACCCCTCCCTCCTACACCAATGCCCCAGCCACGTATTTATCTGACTAGCCTTCCTATTTCTACCCTCACTAGTACGTGGCACTGGCAGTAATCCCAAGATTACCACCTTTGAGGTCCTGGCTTTCAATCTTACTCCTAGCTCCCAAAACTCAGCTTTTGGAGCAGCGCGAGTCCGGGGTTGGTGAGGCCGATAAAAGGCCCAGCGGGAGAGTGACGCGGCGGCAGTTGGAGCAGCGCGAGTCCGGGGTTGGTGAGGCCTATAAAAGGCCCAGCGGGAGAGTGAGGCGGCGGCAATTGGAGCAGCGCGAGTCCGGGGTTGGTGAGACCTATAAAAGTCCCAGCGGGAGAGTGAGGCGGCGGCAGTTGGAGCAGCGCGAGTCCGGGTTTGGTGAGGCGTGCTTGTGCAGCTACAGGGAGAAGGCAAAAAAGAAGTAAAAAGAAACAGAAAGGTGACATCACAGCCAAAGGGGTAAGTGATTAGCTGGTGATTGGTGAGTAGTTTTTCTTTCTTCTCTTTAACAGTGAGTAAACTTCAACATTATTGTTGCCTATCTAAGGGTTAAGTCATGGCAGAAGTCGCGTGTTATGCTCCTCCTGTACCATGTGGGAACTCAGGAATGACTCCGGTGTCCCTGACGACTACATGTGCGGAAAGTGTATCCACCTCCAGCTCCTGACAGTCCGCGTTGTGGAGTTGGAGCTGAGGGTGGATTCACTCTGGAGCATCCACGATGCTGAGAATGACGTGATTAGCACGTATAGTGAGTTGGTCATACCACAGGAGAAGGGTCCACAGCCAGATAGGGAATGGAAGACCAGCAGGAAGAGCAGTGCAAAGAAGGTAGTGCAAGGGTCCCCTGTGGTCATCCCCCTGCAAAACAGATACACTGCTTTGAGTACTGTTGAGGGAGATGACTCATCAGGGGAGGGCAGCAGCAGCCAAGTTCATGGCACCATGGCTGGCTCTGCTGCACAGGAGGGCAGGAAAAAGAGTGGGAGAGCGATAGTGATAGGGGATTCAATTGTTAGGGGAATAGATAGGCGTTTCTGCGGCCGCAACCGAGACTCCAGGATAGTATGTTGCCTCCCTGGTGCAAAGGTCAAGGATGTCTCGGAGCGGGTGCAGGACATTCTAAAAAGGGAGGGAGAACAGCCAGTTGTCGTGGTGCACATTGGTACCAACGACATAGGTAAAAAAAGGGATGAGTTCCTACGAAACGAATTTAAGGAGCTAGGAGCTAAATTAAAAAGTAGGACCTCAAAAGTAGTAATCTCGGGATTGATACCAGTACCACGTGATAGTCAGAGTAGGAATCGCAGGATAGCGCAGATGAATACGTGGCTTGAGCAGTGGTGCAGCAGGGAGGGATTCAAATTCCTGGGGCATTGGGACCGGTTCAGGGGGAGGTGGGACCAGTACAAACCGGACGGTCTGCACCTGGGCAGGACCGGAACCAATGTCCTAGGGGGAGTGTTTGCTAGTGCTGTTGGGGAGGATTTAAACTAATATGGCATGGGGATGGGAACCAATGGAGGGAGACAGAGGGAAACAAAAAGGAGACAAAAGCAAAAAACAGAAAGGAGATGAGGAAAAGTGGAGGGCAGAGAAACCCAAGACAAAGAACAAAAAGGGCCACTGTACAACAAAATTCTAAAAGGACAAAGGGTGTTAAAAAAACAAGCCTGAAGGCTTTGTGTCTTAATGCAAGGAGTATCCGTAATAAGGTGGATGAATTAACTGTGCAAATAGATGTTAACAAATATGATGTGATTGGGATTACGGAGACGTGGCTCCAGGATGATCAGGGCTGGGAACTCAACATCCAAGGGTATTCAACATTCAGGAAGGATAGAATAAAAGGAAAAGGAGGTGGGGTAGCATTGTTGGTTAAAGAGGAGATTAATACAATAGTTAGGAATGACATTAGCTTGAATGATGTGGAATCTATATGGGTAGAGCTGCAGAACACCAAAGGGCAAAAAACGTTAGTGGGAGTTGTGTACAGACCTCCAAACAGTAGTAGTGATGTTGGGGAGGGCATCAAACAAGAAATTAGGGGTGCATGCAATAAGGGTGCAGCAGTTATAATGGGTGACTTTAATATGCACATAGATTGGGCTAACCAAACTGGAAACAATACGGTGGAGGAGGATTTCCTGGAGTGCATAAGGGATGGTTTTCTAGACCAATATGTCGAGGAACCAACTAGGGGAGAGGCCATCTTAGACTGGGTGTTGTGTAATGAGAGAGGATTAATTAGCAATCTCGTTGTGCGAGGCCCCTTGGGGAAGAGTGACCATAATATGGTGGAATTCTGCATTAGGACGGAGAATGAAACAGTTAATTCAGAGACCATGGTCCAGAACTTAAAGAAGGGTAACTTTGAAGGTATGAGGCGTGAATTGGCTAGGATTGATTGGTGAATGATACTTGAGGGGTTGACTGTGGATGGGCAATGGCAGACATTTAGAGACTGTATGGATGAACTACAACAATTGTACATTCCTGTCTGGCATAAAAATAAAAAAGCGAAGGTGGCTCAACCGTGGCTATCAAGGGAAATCAGGGATAGTATTAAAGCCAAGGAAGTGGCATACAAATTGGCCAGAAATAGCAGCGAACCCGGAGACTGGGAGAAATTTAGAACTCAGCAGAGGAGGACAAAGGGTTTGATTAGGGCAGGGAAAATGGAGTACGAGAAGAAGCTTGCAGGGAACATTGAGATGGATTGCAAAAGTTTCTATAGATATGTAAAGAGAAAAATGTTAGTAAAGACAAATGTAGCTCCCCTGCAGTCAGAATCAGGGGAAGTCAGAACGGGGAACAAAGAAATGGCAGCCCAATTGAACAAGTAGTTTGGTTCGGTATTCACTAAGGAGAACACTAACAACATTCCGGATATAAGAAGGGTCAGAGGGTCTAGTAAGGAGGAGGAACTGAGGGAAATCCTTATTAGTCGGGAAATTGTGTTGGGGAAATTGATGGGATTGAAGACCGATAAATCTCCAGGGCCTGATGGACTGCATCCCAGAGTACTTAAGGAGGTGGCCTTGGAAATAACGGATGCATTGACAGTCATTTTCCAACTTTCCATTGACTCTGGATCAGTTCCTATCGAGTGGAGGGTAGCCAATGTAACCCCACTTTTTAAAAAAGGAGGGAGAGAGAAAACAGGGAATTATAGACCGGTCAGCCTGACATCAGTAGTGGGTAAGATGATGGAATCAATTATTAAGGATGTCATAGCAGCGCATTTGTAAAGAGGTGACATGATAGGTCCAAGTCAGCATGGATTTGTGAAAGGGAAATCATGCTTGACAAATCTTCTGGAATTTTTTGAGGATGTTTCCAGTAGAGTGGACAAGGGAGAACCATTTGATGTGGTATATTTGGACTTTCAGAAGGCTTTCGACAAGGTCCCACACAAGAGATTAATGTGCAAAATTAAAGCACATGGGATTGGGGGTAGTGTGCTGACATGGATTGAGAAATGGTTGTCAGACAGGAAGCAAAGAGTAGGAGTAAATGGGTACTTTTCAGAATGGCAGGCAGTGAGTCGTGGGGTACCGCAAGGTTCTGTGCTGGGGCCCCAGCTGTTTACACTGTATATTAATGATTTAGATGAGGGGATTAAATGTAGTATCTCCAAATTTGCGGATGACACTAAGTTAGGTGGCAGTGTGAGCTGTGGGGAGGATGCTATGAGGCTGCAGAGCGACTTGGATAGGTTAGGTGAGTGGGCAAATGCATGGCAGATGAAGTATAATGTGGATAAATGTGAGGTTGTCCACTTTGGTGGTAAAAACAGAGAGACAGACTATTATCTGAATGGTGACAGATTTGGAAAAGGGGAGGTGCAACGAGACCTGGGTGTCATGGTACATCAGTCATTGAAGGTTGGCATGCAGGTACAGCAGGCGGTTAAGAAAGCAAATGGCATGTTGGCCTTCATAGCAAGGGGATTTGAGTACAGGGACAGGGAGGTGTTGCTACAGTTGTACAGGGCATTGGTGAGGCCACACCTGGAGTATTGTGTACAGTTTTGGTCTCCTAACCTGAGGAAGGACATTCTTGTTATTGAGGGAGTGCAGCGAAGGTTCACCAGACTGATTCCCGGGATGGCAGGACTGACCTATCAAGAAAGACTAAATCAACTGGACTTGTATTCACTGGAGTTCAGAAGAATGAGAGGGGACCTTATAGAAACGTTTAAAATTCTGATAGGTTTAGACAGGTTAGATGCAGGAAGAATGTTCACAATGTTGGGGAAGTCCAGAACCAAGGGTCACAGTCTAAGGATAATGGGTAAGCCATTTAGGACCGAGATGAGGAGAAACGTCTTCACCCAGAGAGTGGTGAACCTGTGGAATTCTCTACCACAGAAAGTTGTTGAGACCAATTCACTAAATATATTCAAAAAGGAGTTAGATGTAGTCCTTACTACTAAGGGGATCAAGGGGTATGGCAAGAAAGCAGGAATGGGGTACTGAAATTGCATCTTCAACCATGAACTCATTGAATGGCGGTGCAGGCTAGAAGGGCCGAATGGCCTACTCCTGCACCTATTTTCTATGTTTCTATATGTTTCAGGACCTCACCCCTCTTTCTACCTATGTCATTGGTACTAATGTGGACCACAACCACTGGCTGTTCCCCTTCCCTCCCCAGAATGCCCTGCAGTCGCTCAGTGACATCATTGACCCTTGCACCAGGTAGGCAATACACCATCCTGATGTCACTTTTGCTGCCACAGAAGCGCCTATCTGCTCCCCTAACTATTGAATCTCCTATCACTATAGCCCTTCCCGTCTTCTTCCTCCCCCCCTGTGCAGCTGAGCCACCTACGGTGCTGTGGACTTGGCCCTGGCTGCACTCCCCAGAGGCATCACCGCCTTCGCCAGTAGTCAGAATAGAGTACCGGTTAGAGATCGGGATAGCCTCAGGGTCTCCTGCACTACCTGCCTCACCATACTCTTGTGTGCGACGGTCACCCATTCCCTATCCTCCTGTACCCTTTTAATCTGTGGGTTGACCAACGCCTGAAACGAGCTATCTACGTACCTCTCGTTCTCTCGGATGCTCCTCAGTGCCTCCAGTGCTCGCTCGATTTGGATGAGCTGGAGACACTTCCTGCACATGTGGTCATCCCCGTTGCGGGAAGCATCCAGGAATTCCCACATGGCACAGGTGTTGCATTCCATTTGAACGAGCTGCCCTGCCATCCCACTAGTTACCCTTAGATTACCCAACAAAAACACTGACTCCCACTACACACACTAAACAGCTATTTCGTAATTTATCCTCTTATCTATTAGAACACAAAATCAAAGAGATATACTCACCAGCTGATCAGCCAACCACTTACCAGCTTGGCTGTGACGTCACTTTTTGATTTCTTGTCCCTCCTCCCCGCATTGCTCGCTCACCGACTGCCACTGGGCCTTTAGGGAATTGGAGATCTGAGAGTCCACACATCCGGGTCCCGAGACCACTTTACACAGTTTGGCGGCGCGCGGTCGATGGTCACGTCAACGGATGAAAGTGCTCGGATGTCGTCCCAGTTCCAGCGGATTTTTCTCAGTCAGCTTCTGTCAAACAATGTGGGGCCATCCTCTGGCTCGATCCACAGCTAGAGTTTGTGTACTGCTCCATCATAAGAGACTTTGACTTCTGCATTGCCAATTACAGGGATCAGTTCCTTGATGTAAGTTCTTAGTCTGGTGTGAATGGGGCTGAGCTTGGGTCTGTGTGCCTTGTTGCACCACAGCCTGTCGAAGGCCTTTTTGCTCATTATGGACTGACTCGCACCCATGTCCAGTTCCATGGATACTGAAATTCCGTTCAGTTCAACCTTCAACATTATTGGTGGACATTTTGTGGTGAAGGTATGTACCCCGTACATTTCTGCCTCCTCGGTACGAGTCTCCAATTCAGCCTGATCCACAGTGAACCGATCTCCCTCTGCAACATCATGGTTTGCAGAGTTTGCAGCTCGCCTGCACATTCGCTGGAGGTGTCCCATTTTTCTGCAGCCATTACACGCATAGTGCTTGAAGCGGCATTGATGGGCCCGATGATCACCTCCACAGCGCCAACAGGGTGTTAACTGCCTCGCATTAATGATTGATGGCGGACTCTGGGTCATCTGAGGTCGTGCAACAGCAGCCGGCGTGTACATTCTGCCATGTATATTCCTGCTCAAAAACGATGTTACTTTGTTCACAGTACTGGCTGAAACCTCTTTACTCAGCTAAATTTGTTTGATGTTGTCGCTGGTGGGCATAAATGCCTGGGCTATCGTTATGGGCTTTGCTTAGATTCGGAGTTTCAACAGTCAACAGTTTACTTCATGTCCAATGTCCTGTACAAAAAAGTCTGAGCATTTGTTCTAGGAAACCCTCAAATTCGCAATGTCCTGCGAGGCGCCTTAGTTCGGCGACATAGCTCGCCACTTCCTGGCCCTCCGACCGTTGACACGTGCAGAACCGATAGCTCGCCATCAAAACGCTTTCCTTTGGAATTAGGTGCTCCCGGACCAATGTACACAATTCTTCATAGGATTTAGTTGTTGGTTTTACCGGAGCTAGAAGATTCTTCATGAGGCCATAGGTTGTTGCCCCACAGACAGTAAGGAGGATCACCCTTCGTTTGGCAGCGTTCTCGTCCCCTTCCAGCTCGTTGGCCACAAAATATTGGTCGAATCGCTCCACGAAGGCCTCCCAATCGTCCTCTTCTGAGAACTTCTCCAAGATACCAACTGTTCTTTGCATTTTTGCGTGCTTGTTCATTACCTCGTCGTCAATTGATAGCTCATAATAAAGGATGAAACCTTGTACTGTGAACAATGAATAAGTGTGACCTTAGCTCCTTTAATAAGACCCCAGAGTGCAGGTACCGTGTGGGTGGTTTGCTTATATACAGTGCTCCAACATACTCCAACAGGTAGACCCTCTGGTGGTGTGATACAGGTTACCAAGGGTTAAATACATAACATAAACAGAGCCAGGCAATCCCACAATCAACGGATCAGATCAAAGCTCTGCAGGCCTGCCACATCCAGTCGTGAATCGTGGTGGACAATTAAACAACTAACGCGAGGAGGAGGCTCCATGAATTATCCCCATCGTCAAGCACGCAAGTGCAAAAGACGCGGCTGAAGTTTTGCTTTTGTGATGGTGGGAACCTCAGGAAGACTGGCTTCTGTGATGGTGGGGACCTCAGGGGGAGGCCGATATGGATCATCCATTTGGCACCTTCAGCCAGAAGTGCCGAATGGATGATCCATATCGGCCTCCTCCTGAGGTCCCCACCATCACAGAAGTCAGTCTTCAGCCAATTCGATTCACTCCATGTGATATCAAGAAACGGCTGAGCCCACTGGATACAGCAAAGGCCATGGACCGTGACAACAGTCTGGCTGTCGTGCTGAAGACTTGTGCTCCAGAACTAGCCGCGCCTCTAGCCAAGCTGTTCCAGTACAGCTGCAACACTGACATCTACCCGACAATGTGGAAAACTGCCAAGGTATGTCCTGTCCACAAAAAGCAGATTCAATCTGGCCAATGAACGCCCCATCAGTCTACTCTTAATCATCGGCAAAGTGATGGAAGATATCATCGGCAATGCTATCAAGTGGCACTTACCAATAGCTTGTTCACCGATGCACAGTTTGGGTTCCACCAGGACCATTTGGTTCCCGACCTCCTAACAACCTTGGTCCAAATGTGGACAATAGAGCTGAATTTCCAGAGACGAGGTGAGAGTGACTGCCCTTGACATCAAGGCTGCATTTGACCCAGGGTGGCATCAAGGACCCCTGGTAAAATTGAAGTCAATGAGAATCAGGAATAACATTCTCCATTGGCTGGAGTCATAACTAGCACAAAGGAAAATGGTTGTGGTTGTTGGAGGTCAATCATCCCAGCCCCAGGACATCGCTGCAGGAGTTCTTCAGGGCAGTGTCCTAGGTCCAACCATCTTCAGCTGCTTCATCAATGACCTTCTCTCCATCATAAGGTCAGAAGTGGGGATGTTGGCACAGTGTTCAGTTCTGTAATAGAGCTCACCAGTAGACTACTCTACCTAGTAATAACTACTGATGTAATAACAATAAAAGATCATGTGGCCACAGTTCTGTTGGCAGCTATGTGTGTGCTTAGCTGTGTCTCAAGATATCACAGATTGGCGATGAGAATGCGAATTTGGGATTCCCGAGAGGAAATTTTTGTTGGGGGATAATCCTGCCAACCGACGGAGAGCCTTTGAGTGGTTCTTCATTTTACAGGTAAGCTAAATTTTGAGCACACTGGCTGAATTGTCGACATTGCCAGAGTCCAGATGTCTGCGCCTATGGGAATAATGGGACGCTTGGGTGAGTTCCATCGCGACCAAGACACTTTTGGAGCATATGTGGAGCGGCTAGAAATATTTTTCACCACGAATAGTATCGTCGAAGTCCTCGATGATGTAAACCATACCAGGTGGATTTAGAAAGGAAATGGGATATTTTCTTGACTGAAGCAGGCCCTGAGGTGTATGAAACGCTGAAAAGTTTGCTTGTTCCCACCAAGCTGAAGGACATGCCACTGACGGAGATTCTAACTAAGTAAGAACAGTACTATATTCCCGTGGAAATTGCTGAAAATTATCTTATTTTAGAATGCGCAATCAATTAAATGACGAGGGTATCAGTGAGTTCATTGTAGCTTTAAAAAAGCTATCCATTCACTGTCATTTCAGAAACTTTCAAGACCGAGCATTGCGTGACCGCTTTGTTTGTGGGTTGAAAAATGAACAAATCAGAAGGAAATTGTTGCCAACTCCTAACTTGACTTTTGATTTAGCTTGTCAGACATGTCGATGGATATGACCGACCAATACTCCCGAGAATTTTGCTCCATTTCCAGTCATCAGACAACCGAGGAGCATCGGCTGAAGGCTAAATGTAAAAGGCAGTTGGGACCCAAGGCCTCATAAACTGGCCAAGGTAACTGTGCATTGAAGTCATGCCATCAATGCCTGGCATAACACCTTGCTCAAAGCTGTCCATATGTGAAGGCAAAGTGTTTTTACTGCAAAAAAACTGGGTATCTTGCGAAGGCATGCTGACTGAAGAGTAAACCGACTGGCAATGCTATAAGTAGAAATCAACAGAAACTGCATAGCATTGAATAGAAACATAGAAACATAGAAAATAGGTGCAGGAGCAGGCCATTCAGCCCTTCTAGCCTGCACCGCCATTCAATGAGTTCATGGCTGAACATCAAACTTCAGTACCCCCTTCCTGCTTTCTCGCCATAACCCTTGATCCCCCGAGTAGTAAGGACTTCATCTAACTCCCTTTTGAATATATTTAGTGAATTGGCCTCAACTACTTTCTGTGGTAGAGAATTCCACAGGTTCACCACTCTCTGGGTGAAGAAGTTTCTCCTCATCTCGGTCCTAAATGGCTTACCCCTTATCCTCAGACTGTGACCCCTGGTTCTGGACTTCCCCAACATTGGGAACATTCTTCCTGCATCTAATCTGTCTAAACCCGTCAGAATTTTAAACGTTTCCATGAGGTCCCCTCTCATTCTTCTGAACTCCAGTGAATACAAGCCCAGTTGATCCAATCTTTCTTGATAGGTCAGTCCCGCCATCCCGGGAATCAGTCTGGTGAATCTTCGCTGCACTCCCTCAATAGCAAGAATGTCCTTCCTCAAGTTAGGAGACCAAAACTGTACACAATACTCCAGGTGTGGCCTCACCAAGGCCCTGTACAACTGTAGCAACACCTCCCTGCCCCTGTATTCAAATCCCCTCGCTATGAAGGCCAACATGCCATTTGCTTTCTTAACCGCTTGCTGTACCTGCATGCTAACCTTCAATGACTGATGTACCATGACACCCAGGTCTCGTTGCACCTTCCCTTTTCCTAATCTGTCACCATTCAGATAATAGTCTGTCTCTCTGTTTTTACCACCAAAGTGGATAACCTCACATTTATCCACATTATACTTCATCTGCCATGCATTTGCCCACTCACCTAACCTATCCAAGTCACTCTGCAGCCTAATAGCATCCTCCTCGCAGCTCACACTGCCACCCAACTTAGTGTCATCCGCAAATTTGGAGATACTGCATTTAATCCCCTCGTCTAAATCATTAATGTACAATGTAAACAGCTGGGGCCCCAGCACAGAACCTTGCGGCACCCCACTAGTCACTGCCTGCCATTCTGAAAAGTACCCGTTTACTCCTACTCTTTGCTTCCTGTCTGACAACCAGTTCTCAATCCACGTCAGCACACTACCCCCAATCCCATGTGCTTTAACTTTGCACATTAATCTCTTGTGTGGGACCTTGTCGAAAGCCTTCTGAAAGTCCAAATATACCACATCAACTGGTTCTCCTTTGTCCACTTTACTGGAAACATCCTCAAAAAATTCCAGAAGATTTGTCAAGCATGATTTCCCTTTCACAAATCCATGCTGACTTGGACCTATCATGTCACCATTTTCCAGATGCACTGCTATGACATCCTTAATAATTGATTCCATCATTTTACCCACTACTGAGGTCTATAATTCCCTGTTTTCTCTCTCCCTCCTTTTTTAAAAAGTGGGGTTACATTGGCTACCCTCCACTCGATAGGAACTGATCCAGAGTCAATGGAATGTTGGAAAATGACTGTCAATGCATCCGCTATTTCCAAGGCCACCTCCTTAAGTACTCTGGGATACAGTCCATCAGGCCCTGGGGATTTATCGGCCTTCAATCCCATCAATTTCCCCAACACAATTTCCCGACTAATAAAGATTTCCTTCAGTTCCCCCTCCTTACTAGACCCTCTGACCCCTTTTATATCCGGAAGGTTGTTTGTATCCTCCTTAGTGAATACCGAACCAAAGTACTTGTTCAATTGGTCTGCCATTTCTTTGTTCCCCGTTATGACTTCCCCTGATTCTGACTGCAGGGGACCTACATTTGTCTTTACTAACCTTTTTCTCTTTACATACCTATAGAAACTTTTGCAATCCACCTTAATGTTCCCTGCAAGCTTCTTCTCGTACTCCATTTTCCCTGCCCTAATCAAACCCTTTGTCCTCCTTTGCTGAGTTCTAAATTTCTCCCAGTCCCCAGGTTCGCTGCGATTTCTGGCCAATTTGTATGCCACTTCCTTGGCTTTAATACTATCCCTGATTTCCCTAGATAGCCACGGTTGAGCCACCTTCCCTTTTTTATTTTTACGCCAGACAGGAATGTACAATTGTTGTAATTCATCCATGCGGTCTCTAAATGTCTGCCATTGCCCATCCACAGTCAACCCCTTAAGTATCATTCGCCAATCTATCCTAGCCAATTCACGCCTCATACCTTCAAAGTTACCCTTCTTTAAGTTCTGGACCATGGTCTCTGAATTTACTATTTCATTCTCCATCCTAATGCAGAATTCCACCATATTATGGTCACTCTTCCCCAAGGGGCCTCGCACAATGAGATTGCTAATTAATCCTCTCTCATTACACAACACCCAGTCTAAGATGGCCTCCCCCCTAGTTCGTTCCTCAACATATTGGTCTAGAAAACCATCCCTTATGCACTCCAGGAAATCCTCCTCCACCGTATTGCTTCCAGTTTGGCTAGCCCAATCTATGTGCATATTAAAGTCACCCATTATAACTGCTACACCTTTATTGCATGCACCCCTAATTTCCTGTTTGATACCCTCCCCAACATCCCTATTACTGTTTGGAGGTCTGTACACAACTCCTACTAACGTTTTTTGCCCTTTGGTGTTCTGCAGCTCTACCCATATAGATTCCACATCATCCAAGCTAATGTCTTTCCTAACTATTGCATTAATCTCCTCTTTAACCAACAATGCTACCCCACCTCCTTTTCCTTTTATTCTATCCTTCCTGAATGTTGAATACCCCTGAATGTTGAGTTCCCAGCCCTGATCATCCTGGAGCCACGTCTCCGTAATCCCAATCACATCATATTTATTAACATGTATTTGCACAATTAATTCATCCACCTTATTGCGGATACTCCTTGCATTAAGACACAAAGCCTTCAGGCTTGTTTTTTTAACACCCTTTGTCCTTTTAGAATTTTGCTGTACAGTGGCCCTTTTTGTTCTTTGCCTTGGGTTTCTCCGCCCTCCACTTTTCCTCATCTCCTTTCTGTCTTTTGCTTTTGCCTCCTTTTTCTTTCCCTCTGTCTCCCTGCATTGGTTCCCATTCCCCTGCCATATTAGTTTAAATCCTCCCCAACAGCACTAGCAAACACTCCCCCTAGGACATTGGTTCCGATCCTGCCCAGGTGCAGACCGTCCGGTTTGTACTGGTCCCACCTCCCCCAGAACCGGTCCCAATGCCCCAGGAATTTGAATCCCTCCCTGCTGCACCACTGCTCAAGCCACGTATTCATCTGCGCTATCCTGCGATTCCTACTCTGACTATCACGTGGCACTGGTAGCAATCCCGAGATTACTACTTTTGAGGTCCTACTTTTTAATTTAGCTCCTCGCTCCTTAAATTCGTTTCGTAGGACCTCATCCCTTTTTTTACCTATGTCGTTGGTACCAATGTGCACCACGACAACTGGCTGTTCTCCCTCCCATTTCAGAATGTCCTGCACCCGCTCCGAGACATCCTTGACCCTTGCACCAGGGAGGCAACATACCATCCTGGAGTCTCGGTCGCGGCCGCAGAAACGTCTATCTATTCCCCTCACCATTGAATCCCCTATCACTATTACTGTCCCACTCTTTTTCTTGCCCTCCTATGCAGCAGAGCCAGCCACGGTGCCATGAACTTGGCTGCTGCTGCCCTCCCCTGATGAGTCATCCCCCTCAACAGTACTCAAAACAGTGTATCTGTTTTGCAGGGGGATGACCACAAGGGACCCCTGCACTACCTTCCTTGCACTACTCTTCCTGCTGGTCTTCCATTCCCTAGCTAGCTGTGGACCTTTTCCCTGCGGTAAGACCAACTCACTACACGTGATACTCACGTCATTCTCAGCATCGTGGATGCTCCAGAGTGAATCCACCCTCAGCTCCAATTCCGTAACGCGGACCGTCAGGAGCTGGAGGTGGATACACTTCCTGCACACGTAGTCATCAGGGACACCGGAAGTGTCCCTGAGTTCCCACATGGTACAGGAGGAGCATAACACCCGACCGAGCTCTCCTGCCATGACTTAACCCTTAGATACACTTAAATTGGCAACAACAATGTTAAAAGTTACTGACTGATATAAGAAGAAAAAGAAAATCTACTCACCAATCACCAGCCAATCACTTACCCCCTAGGCTGTGACGTCACCTTTGTTTCTTTCTTTGCCTTCTCCCTGTAGCTGCACCGGTACGCCTCTCGCCGACCCCGGACTCGCGCTGCTCCGAGCTCCCGCCTCCTCGACTGACTGCTCGAACTGCTCGACTCCCGCTGGCCTTTATAGGCCTCTCGCCGACCCCGGACTCGCGCTGCTCCGAGCTCCCGCCTCCTCGACTGACTGCTCGAACTGCTCAACTCCCGCTGGCCTTTATAGGCCTCTCGCCGACCCCGTACTCACGCTGCTCCGAGCTCCCGCCTCCTCGACTGACTGCTCGAACTGCTCGACTCCTGCTGGCCTTTATAGGCCTCTCGCCGACCCCGGACTCGCGCTGCTCCGAGCTCCCGCCTCCTCGACTGACTGAAGCAACGGGATGAAGAGTTTCTGGAGATACACATCATCAGCTACATGAAGGTATCTAACAGCAATTCACGAAGTATCGTCATCTAGGTAGATGTCACAGGAACCAGGATACCCATAGAAATCGACACTGGTGCATCCATGAGCGTAGTATCGGAATTGCTATATCTCAACAAGTTGCGTGATTTTTGACTGGAGTAATCAAAGATAGAGCTGTGAGGCTCAGGAGAGCAAACTCCTGTTGTAGGAAGTCTCATGATACTGGTGAAATACAAGGATCAGTTTCAGAGCTTGCCTCTCATAGTAGTGGCAGGAAATAAGCCTGCTTTAATAGGTAGAAATTGGTTGGGATCACTGAAGCTGGATTGGAATGAGATTTTTCAGTTGGAAGCGAAATTTGCATTGAAAGATGATGTCACCAAACAGTATCCGAAGATGTTCCATGAAACAGGCAGTCTGATCCAAGACTTCAAGGCAAGTGTCAGAGTGCAGAAGGACGCAAGACCAGTTTACTGCAAGCCACGTCCCGTACAGTATGCACTCAAGGAGAAAGTTGAGCAAGAACTCAAAAGACAAGAAACTAAGAACATCTCTAAGGTAGATTTGAGTAATTGGGCTACACCCATTGTTGTTGTACCTAAGTCAGATGGTAAGGTAAGGTTGTGTGCTGATTATAAGATAATCGTAAACCAGATTCTAGCGTGTAACCTACCCAATACGTTGCCAAATGTGGAAGATTTGTTCACACCACTGACAGGTGGCCAGACCTTATCAAAGTTAGATCTAATAAATGCCTATCTACAACTTGAGTTAGAGGAAGAATCCTGCTTGACTATAAACACTAATTTAGCCCTTTTTCAGTTCAATAGGCTACCATTTGGAGTGTCTTCCGTCCCCACCATATTCCAGGGGGTGATGAACCAAAATTTGCAAGGGATTGGAGGTACTATGTTATTTGGATGACATACTCATTTCAGCACTGAACAGGCAAATCAATAATAAGGTGTTGAATGAAATGCTCAAATGGCAAGTGAAGCACAGAGTACGAGTGACTGCTCACAAGTGTGAGATGTTTCAAAACTCAGTGGAGTACTTAGGGCACAGAATAAACAAAAATGGTGTACATCCAACCAAGGGAAAGCTGGATGTAATCAGAAATGCACCCAATCCCAAGAATGTCTCCGAACTTCGATTATTTTTGGGTCGTTTGAATTATTGCGGTAAGTTCCTCCTCAGCTTAGCTACATTGTTACATCCACTGATTGAGCTATTGAGAAAACTGGTCTCATGGAAGTGGTCAAAAGAATACAACACAGCCATCAAAGGGTGTGAATGCCAGTTAGTAGAGAGTACCATGTTAGTTCACTATGACGTATCTAAGGAGATCAAGCTAGCCTGTGACACCTCTCCATACGGAGTTGGGGCAGTGATCTCTCATGTGCTACATAGTGGGGAGGAGAGACGAATTGCTTTTACTTCACGCACTCTCAGTGCCAGTGAGCATAATTATGCACAGTTCGAAAGGGAAGCTTTTACATTGCTTTTTGGGTTCAAGAAGTTTCACAAGTACTTATTTGGTCATAAGTTTACCATCGTTACAGACCATAAGCCCCTGACAGCAATCCTGCATCCAAAGTCCTCAGTTCCAACATTAGCTGCAGCCTGAATCTAGAGATGGGCTGTGAGTTTGTCAGAACCTACATATGACATTGAGTACAGATGAGCAGCTGAATTCAGTACTGCTGATGCTAAGTCCAGGTTGCCAGCCCCAACAGGGAAGAAGTGTTATTTTTTTCATACATTGATGAACTGCCAGTCACAGCTGAAGGGATTGGTAGAGCAACCAAACGTGACCCAGTTATGTCAAAGGTATGTGATTACGTAGCAAATGGATGGCCAACCCTGGTGTCAGAGGAAGATATTCATCCATACATCGTTTGTAGGAATGAATTGTCAATCGATAAAGATTGTATCATGTGGGGAGCAAGAGTGGTTATCCCAAATAAGTTCAGGTCCAAATTGTTAGGAGATCATCATGACCAGCACCTGGGAATGCGTTTGACCAAGGGTTTTGAACGTTGTTACTTAAGATGGCTAGGTTTAGATAACGAGATAGAGTACATCATCAGACAGTGTACAGCATGTCAATCGGTGAGCAAGAAACCACCATCAATGCCATTACAGCCATGGAAATGGTCTCCCAGGGCATGGAAAAGTTTACATGTATATTTTCAATTTTGGTATATACTTTATACTTTATATTTATACTTTCAATCTTGGTATAGAACTGTGTGGTTCAAGATACTTTGCCGTATTTGAAATGTGTAAAATGATTATTATACATTGTAGCCTGTAATCAATTACTTTTTCAAAAAAGAAACAACATCTTAGGCACTGACCAATTTGAAAAATTCTGTACTTTCTAAAAACAAAGTAATTTCTATTGAATGTCCATCAAGATCTTAAAATAAGATGATTAGCATGTGATTGTTTCTTTGGCACTGAAATGGCACTGTTATCTTTCTGTAGGTGGCTTATCTCACGCTCACAATACTGAGACTGTCCTGGTCGCAATCACAAAATGTATCCTATGTCCGTGGCATCTTATCGCTCAGTGTCCTTGACTTTTCTCCGTGCTTTGATGAAATCATAGAATAGTTACAGCATTGAGGCCGTCGAGACCGTGCTGGCTCTCCACAAGAGTGCTTCAGCTCCCTGCCCTTTGTCCGTAGCCCTGCATTTTTTTTTCCTTCAGGTACTTATTCAATTTCCTTTTGAAAGCCACGATTGAGTCTACCTCCACCACCCTTTCAGGCAGTGCATTCCAGATGTTAACCCCTCGCTGTGTAGAAAAAGTTTTTCCTCATGTCGCCTTAGGTTCTTTTGCCAATCACTTTAAATCTGTGTTCTCTGGTTCTCGAACCTTCCGCCATTAGGAACAGTTTCTCTCTGTCTAGACCCTCATGATTTTGAATACCTCGATCAACCTCCTCTGTTCTAAGGTGAACAACCCCAGCTTCTCTAGTCTATCCAAGTAACTGAAGTCCCTCACCATTCAATCCACCTCCACCTCTTTGCCCACCCCTGTGATGCTGCACTATCATGGTTCCAGTTCTACTGCTCCCAATATAGTGAGCACATCTCCTGCACCAGCTTCTTCTCCTGTGCCCACACAGTCAGTTCCATGGCCCCTCCTAATCCTCATTTATATGCTGTCTCTCAGAAGCATCATCTATAATTAGGGAGACAGTTTCCACATGAAAGCCAATGAAGCCCAGCATTACTTCTCCACCATTAGTCTTCGCTCCAGGACTGTTTGGGGGGCAGTCTGACTACCTGTCCAAGTTGTGGATAAGCCAGAACGTCCTCAAACTAAACATTGGCAATATCAAAGCCTTCCTATTTAGTTATTGATCAAGGTTCCATTCCCCTCCCTGGCTGTTCACGAAGATTAAACCCAATGATGCACAGCCTTAGTGCCCTGTTCAACCCTGAGTACTCTGTTTCTCCCTCGAAGCTCCCTGTCACTGAAATCTTCTTTCATACCTTCATTACCTCCAGTCTTGATTTCTTCAACACTCTCCTCACTAAGAACCTCTCCCGAGGACTTAAACTCATTCAGATGCTTTCTACCTGCCTTCTATCCCTTAGCTAAGACCTACTTACTGATCTCCATCGGCTGCCCATCGCTCAAAGTATTGATTTCAATTCCTCGTCTACAAATCCTCCCGTGGTCATGCTCCACCCTACCTCTGCAACTCCTCCAGCCCTACATTCCAGCTTGTGCCTTCTGCTCTTGTACTCCTGTGTCCTGCTCTCCCACACCTTTCCCTCTGTTCTGGTGGCAGGGCATTCAGCCATCAACAGTCCTGCACTCAAATTCTGTCCCTAAACCAGCTTGACTTCGTCTCTCCCCATCTTCAAAAGTCTCCTCAAAGCCTACACCTTGGACCTACCCAAACTCTTCTCTGACCATAGTCCTTCCTCTCTTGTGAAGTGTTTTGGGGTATTCTGTTAAATTAAAGGTGTATACAAGGGTCAGCTGTTGATGCTGTTACAGATCTATGGGCCAAAGTGAACAATTTAAAACCTGAAATACAGACAATGCTGGAAAAGTGTAGCATGTTGATCAACATTCGAAAAAGAATGAATGGTGAATCTTTTTTTGAGTTGGGTACTTCTCAAGTGCCAATGAAGGCCCCCATCTGAAGTATTAACCTTTTGTTCTATTTCAAACACTGACTTTCCAGCATTTTGTTTATTTCAGGCTACTGGATTTGTGATTATATTTTTCTCTCTCAGAATTAAAACGTTTCTGCTGGGAGATCAGACAGTGGCCCTTGTGGAGTATTAACGTAATGCTCTTCAAACATTGGGGGGGGAGGGGGGGGGAAGGGATGATAAAAGTATTTTAATATTTTGCAATACATCAAAGCCAGACACAGATTTCATCCATGGTCTGTGCTGTGTTAACTGATCACAACTGAGACAGTAATTGTAGTCTCGATACCCTAGGATAGGGAAGGGGGAAAAGTCTGTACCCAACGTCACTAAAACAGATTATCTGTTCATTATCACATTGCTGTTTGCGGGAGCTTGCTGTGTGCAATTAGCTGCCTAACCTTCAAGAGAGGGGGCGGAGGGAAAACTTGGCATTGATTTTATATTAAAAGTAGCCAGGAATTCATGCTGATCCAATTAAAATTATTGAATTAAAATTGCAACTTTGGTATGAATAGGTGCACTGTTCCATAGTAAGAAACATGTTGCAAGTCATTGCTGTGTATGCGGCATTATGGGGTGGCTGCAATGTCTTTAAGGCGCACCTGCACATCTCAATATGGCATATGAGGTGCCTGACTATTTGCCTGAATCAAAAAAAAATCAATGTCGTATAAAATGTGGGAAGAACTGGAGTCAGTCGTTTAAAAGAGGAGGCTTGACAGGGCAGATGCAGAGAGGATGTCTCCCCTTGTGGGGGAATCTAGAACTAGGGGGCATAGTTTCAGAATAATGGGTGGCCCATTTAAAACGGAAATGAGGAATTTCTTCTCTGAGGGTCGTGAATCTTTGGAATTCTCAAGAACAATGGAGGCTGGATCATTGAATATATTTAAGGTGGGGATAGACAGATTGTTGGAGCAATAAGAGTGAGTCAAAGTGTTATGGGGAGCGGGCAAGGAAGTAGAGTTAAAGCCAAGATCAGATCAGCCATGATCTTATTGAATGGCGGAGCAGGCTCGAGGGGCCTAATGGCCTACTCCTGTTCTTATTTCTTATTTCTTATTTTACACAGCTAGGACAGCAATTGTTCATAGTAATTGCTAATCATCCGAAGTGGATAGAGGTGTTTCCGATGTGGAAAACGACAACAAGTATAAACTAGACATTTTGTGAAGATTGTTTTCTTCATATGGCCTCGCAGAAGAAATTGTGTCTGATAATGGGCCACAATGTTGTTCAGAAGAATTGACACAGTTCACAAGCAGAAACCATGTGATACATACCAAGTTCACCATACCATCCTGCTTCAAATGGTGCAGCAGAGCGCACAGTACAAATTGTAAAACGTGCCCTCATTAAGCAACTCTTGGATCCAAATACAAAAAAATGGCAGTTGTTGTTGGACCACAAACTGGCAGATTTTCTGATTATTTGTGGAATACTCCTCATACCACTACTGGTAGAACACCAACAGAGTTGTTTCTCAAACGACAGCCATGAATCAGGTTCTCGTGTTAAACAGTCAGTAGAAGAGAAACAATCAAGACAGAAGGAGAATCATGATAGAGATACAGTAAGAAAGAGAAGTGTGAAGTTGAACCAGTAGGTTAGAGTGAAGAACCATCACCATAAATGGTTCAATGGTACAAGGAAGAGTAGTGAAGATATGTGGTACTTACACATATTTGGTCAAAATATTTTCATTCACATTGATCATATCTTACTTACAGATGTGGAAGGAGTTGAAAGTTGGGATGATTCAATTTACTCTAATAAGTCAGGTAATCTTGTCACAAGTAGAGTACCAGTAGCAAATCCTACATCAGATGTACCGGAAATAAATCCAAGAGAATGTCAGAATTTAAGTCTGAGTCTAAGTCAGGCAGACAGTCTTAAAGTGTAGAGAGTGCAAATATAGATCAATGTCAGCCCTTGGAGATACTCCTCAGGCTCAACCTAGAATGAGTCAAAGTCCAATGACAAGATCAGAAAGTTCTGTTCAAGAAAAAAAGTATCCTCTTCAAACAGAAAACCAGTTGTTAAGTTTGATTTTTACATATGGAAAAATAAGTTTATATCTATTATTTATGTATAACATGCAAGATATATATATTGATTATTTTGTGATGATTAAATTCTTCAATAAGGAGAGAGAAATGTGATAGAGCTCTCGAGTGGAATACTCCACCTAGTGGTCTATTGATATAATAACTACTGATGTAATGACAATTATAGGCCATGTGGCCACAGTTTTGTTGGGAGTCATGTTGTGAGCTGTGTGTGCTTAGCTGTGTTTTAAAATATCACAAGTTCCATTCGCAACTCCTCATTTAATGAAGCACTCCATTCCCGCATGCAGCAAGACCTGGACAACATTCAGGCTTGGGCTGATAAGTGGCAAGTACCATTCGTGCCACACATGTGCCAGGTAATGACGATCTCCAACACGTGAGAGTCTAACCATCTCCCCTTGATATTCAACGCCATTACCATCGTCGAATCCCCCACCATCAATATCCTGGGAGTTACCATTGACCAGAAACTTTACTGGACCAGCCACATAAATACTGTGGCAATAAAAGCGGATCAAAGGCTGGGTATTCTGCAGTGAGTGTCTCACCTCCTGGTTCCCCAAAGCCTTTCCACCATCTACAAGGCACAAGTCAGGAGTGTGATGGAAATACTCTCCACTTGCCTGGATGAGTGCATCTCCAACAACACTCAAAAAGCTCGACACCATTCAGGACAAAGCAGCTCGCTTGATTGGAACCCCATCCACCACCTTCAACATTCACTCCCTCCACCACAGGAGCACTGGGCTGCAGTGTGTACCATGTATAAGATGCACTGCAGCAACTCGGCACGGCTTCGGCAGCACATCCCAAACCTGCAACCTCTACCACATAGAAGGAGAAGGGCAGCAGGCACATGGGAGCACCATCACCTGCAAGTTCCCCTCCAAGGCACACACCATCCTGACTTGGGAATATATCATCGATCCATCATCATCTCTGGGTCAAAATCCTGGAACTCCCTCCAAATAGCACTGTGGGAGTACCTTCACTACAAAGACAGCAGCGTTTCAAGAAGACGGCTCACTTCCATTTTCTCAAAAGCAATTATGGATGGACAATAAATGCTGACCTTGCTAGTGACACCCATATCCCAGGACGAATTTAAAAAAGAGATTAAGGGGGCGAAATTGTCCATTTTTATATCTTCCCGGAGGCACTAATGGAGTGCAATGGCGTTTTCACCCGGGGGAGGGTGTAGGTGTTTTTCCTTCTACGGTTGCTGGTGACCGGGTGCAACCTTCAGACTATGGTGATTTGAGTTGCTATCACCAGTGGACCTTTTTTTTTCCTGTTTATACCCAATTACAGCTTAGTGATATATTTGACACCACCAATATGACTGAGGCTGCTTATATCCAATTACAGCTTAGTGATATGTTTGATACCACCAATATGTCTGCGGCTGCTTATGCCCAATTACAGCTTAGTGATATGTTTGATACCACCAATATGACTGAGGCTGCTTATATCCAATTACAGCTTTGTGATATGTTTGATACCACCAATATGTCTGCGGCTGCTTATATGCAATCGCAACCGTGACGTTTTTGAGGCGTCCTGTATCCCTATCTGGTTTTGACGTCAGAATTTAGGTGGATAGTGAGCTTCCCATAATAAAACACTCAAACGAGATGCAAAAGACAAGAAATGTTCCTGGAAAATTCAGGTAAGTCCTACTTTATTAAAACCCAGGTGAGCGTTTAAACAAGGTTACATTGCTAAAACAACACAAAGGCTTATACACACATATATATTTGGTACGAGCCCCCAAAGTGTGGACCAAGTGAAATACAAGGTCGACGCACTGGCTTGTTGAACCACCTTGAACTAAGAAAAGGTCTATGGGAGGAACGGACACATCGAAAGTTTTATACAAGTTTAAAACCCTTACATCCACTCTATCACCCACCCCCTCCTTTACACCTAACTAACCTAAGCTGACAGTTAGGAAAAGACTCCAGGGTGATACTTTTGACAGGTCTAGTGGGTCCCACCTTAAATCGGGCTTCTCCAGTCGTCCTCAGAGGTTTTATCTGCTGTGAGGCTGAGTCCCTCTCTCTTCCTTCGAGGTGTCGTCGGGTATCTGTCTCTGTATGAGTGTGTCTCCTTCCGAGTGTGTGTCCTTCTTGTGTGCGTCTCCTTCTCCGCCTGTGTGTCCTTCTTGCTCTTGCCTTTATATCTGGTTCGGTTCGGCCCCTTTTGCGCCCAAACTGAATCAATGTCTCATTGTTTGAGTCGAGGTGGGGATGAGGTGTTAAATGTAAAGCATTGTTTCTTGTGTACCTCGGTGCCTAATCGTCTGGCTGGCTATTGTGTCAGGGTCGGGATGTACTGAGGTGTGAGGCTTTCCTATTGTCTTTATGTACATGGGCAATGGGCTGGTAATAGGCCCATATCCTTGATTAGATCCAGGTAAGCTGTTCTTTACAAAATGGGCCGGGTATTCCCCATTGGTCGACGGTTTCCCTGCTTCTGGCCCGGCTCGATTCACTGATTGGCCAGCCCAGGATGCACGTTCCCGGGATTAGCTGGCTTCTCAACCTGCCTGTGGCCCTCGAATTCACAAAGTGTCTGGCCACAGACATCCTTCCCAACCTGCCTTTCTTCCTGTGGCTTGCCTTGGCCAAAATTCGATTAGAGGATGATCCCATGCTCTGTTTCCTTGTGCCCTTCCCCGGGTGCCCTTTTTTTTATAGTGTAGCACTGGATTTTCGACCCTTACAAGGGGGACGCTTCCGCCTCCCGGGAAATTGCTTGGAGGTTTGATGGGTGCTGTCGAGGCAATGCCACGCCCATGGGTAGCGCCCCAAGCAGGCACGCAACCGCTGATGATGTCCTCACCGACCGTGCCAACACATCACCGGCCCACGCCAACCCCTTAATGCCCCCTGGGGGAAATTGCCCCGCAGGCCACGAGACTGGTGGACATCCACTGCTGGGGCGTTCCTGAAGGGGGAGGCCATTCGTGCCATGGGCCACCATCTTCATTTGTCAGTCGACTCTTGGGTCGGCCCAACAATGGCGACCCTCATATTGACCGCCTCCTTTGAGGGATGTACAGCTCAATATCAGGCCATACGCAGAAGGTCCCGTCCCTGGAAGTTTACCGCCCCCAATCGGGGCGAAGGGCAATATCTAGCCTTAAAACACAAAAGGGATGATGATGCAAGACAAAAGAAGATGGTAATGGGGCAAGTTAAGAAACAAAAGATGAGTCGCGATCGGGTGTAAAAAGAAATCAAAGAATCATCAACAGCTGCCATGGGAAAGACAGAAAAGAACAGAAAAGTAGAGAACAAAATTTGATGCAGGTTTTCTCGTCTGAAATTGTTGAACTCGATGTTGAACTCGATGTTGAGTCCAGTTATAAAGTGCCTAAATGAAAGATGAGGTGTTGTTCCTCGAGCTTACATTGAGTTTGGTTGGAACAGTGTAAGAGGCTGAAGATAGAGAGATAAGAGTGAGAGTCTCCTCTACATTGGGGAGATCAAACTCAGATTGGGTGACCGCTTTGCAGAACACCTCCGTTCAATCAGTAAGTTTGACCCCGAGCTTCTGGTCGCCTGTCACTTTAATTCTCCGCTCCACTCCCTGTCCTTAGTCTTCTGGTGTGCTAGCAATTTCTGCCGTGGGGCGGAAAGGGGTCGTGGTGTGTGAAGGGGTCATCGTGCAAGGCGATGACATTATCACCGGAGGCGCAACAGCCTGGGATGCTACTAACGGAGCGTGGCGTTACAGTGTTTGCACTTCCGTTATCTCCCGTGCAATTTTGCAGGAGCCGGTACCTAAATCAAGTGCTCCACTTCCTTCCTGGAGCGCTAAAGGACGCAGGCAGCGCTGCACAATGGGCTGTGAAGCACTGCCATGTTCCGAAGCTCCTTCCCTCCCTTAAAGGGAAGGGCCTTCACTGCAGGCTTTGCACTGGACCCAGTTAGCTGGTCCCCAACAGCAACCGCAAACCGTCCCGATCAGCCCCATGCACTCCAGCAGACTGGGCTGATCGATC
This sequence comes from Pristiophorus japonicus, assembly GCF_044704955.1. NCBI lineage: Eukaryota > Metazoa > Chordata > Chondrichthyes > Pristiophoridae > Pristiophorus > Pristiophorus japonicus. The sequence continues at coordinate 42,819,490 of NC_091987.1, forward strand.
ACGGCAGAAGAAAAATGTTAAAAATTGAAAAACACCATTTTAGACATTTTTGTACTGACCTCGGCCACCTCCTCTTTAACTTTCACCCCCGAAGCTCCCAGCCTCCCGAATATCACCTCGTGCAGCTGTCGGTGTTTTCTCCCGGCGATGCTGCAAGGGGCGGAACCGAAGTTTGGGTTCGGGACACAACCGGGGCGATGCGCATGGCAATTACGTCATGATCTCTGGGTGCAGGAGATCGAGGCACAAAGTCTTACCGCCACCGCAAACTTCTCGCCAAAGTTAACGAGAGTTGTACATTTCGTCACACCCGGTTAGTAAGTCATTAGCGCCCCATTATTGCCCCCGGAGGCGATAGTGTCAGGCACTAAGGAGGGCAATTTCTACGCCAGAGAATCTTGTTTCACCCTTTGAGCTTTATGCAGGCTGCAAGGCTTTGGAGCAAACTCACCAGCCAGGCTCACCTCATTGCAGCAACCTCTCTCACCTTTGGCAGAGTGCTTCTGTCATCTCAACTTCAACTGTTATGTATTTCATCCACATGGGAACCATTCACACTCTGTCACCTTGGTCCTCAGAATCAAACCATGATCAGTTCCAACACCAGCAGCACCAGGCACACCAGCATCACCAACAATAATACCAACCTTCCGCGCAATCACCTGATGCTGCACCGGACAAAGGGCATCAGCACACAACCAAATTGCTGCCTGGGAGGCCAGGGATGGCCTCACCATGGCCAGATTTACTTCACTTGACACTGTACACCCTGGCAACCACTTGAAGCACTAGGTTGACACCACCCCACACCAACACCATAAAGCACCCTACAATGACCAAGCCATTCCTTTCACACCCATCAGCATTGAGGTGGGTATCGTTATGTCTCACCATTCACTGCAACTCACTAAGCCATTTCAAAAGGTGCACACACACATCTGTCCAAGAAAGCAAAGTTTTAAAAATAACAATTTCAATATTTAACAGCACAGTAACAGAAGCTTCACATGAACATTGTATAAAACAGCCGAGTGCCTACCCTTGTGTGTTGTTAGTTGGTATGATTGCATTAGGATTAGGGTGAGTGTGAGGGGTGGCTTGTGAGATGGGAATGTGATAATGTAGATAGAGAGGGATGGGTGATGGTGCAAGGTAAGTTGGTGTGAGTAAGTGTTGCGTATCTGTAAAGCATGCACTCCATGCTCCGCCACCAGAGAACGCATCCCCTGATGTCTCAAGGAATCCCAGCATCCCTTGGGAGCACTGTATATATGCTGGCCCCGAAGGCATGTTCCTCACTCTGGAGTGTCTTATTAAAGACTGAGGTCATTGTTACTTTAACCTCCCTTGTGCAGCCTCATCTGCGTTAGGAACACAATAACTGGCAACGAGTATTCGAATCCAACGCAAAGATGCAGCAAACTGTGGGCATCCTGGAGAAGTCCTCAGAGGGTGAGGACTGGGAAACCTATGTCGAATGGCTAGACCAGTACTTTGTAGTCAACGAGCTGGACGGAGAAGGAAGCGCTGCAAAACGGAGAGCGGTCCTCCTCACGGTCTGCGGGGCACCGACCTTCTGGCTCCGGTGAAACCCACAGATAAGTCATATGAGGAGCTGTGTACACTGGTTCTGGAGCATCTTAACCCGAGAGAGAGAGCATGCTGATGGCAAGGTATCGGTTCTACACGTGCCAGCGATCTGAAGGTCAGGAAGTGGCGAGCTACGTCGCCGAGCTAAGGCGATTTGCAGGACAATGTGAGTTTGATGGCTACCTGGAGCAGATGCTCAGAGGCTTTTTTGTACTGGGCATTGGCCACGAGACCATCCTACGAAAACATATGACTGTAGAGACACCGACCCTCAGTAAAGCCATTGCGATAGCACAGGCGTTTATGTCCACCTGTGATAACACCAAACAAATCTCTCAGCACATAAGTGCTAGCAATGTTCATAAATTAACTGGAACTGTGTTTGCGAGCAGAAATGTACACGGCAGAAACCACGAGTCTGCAACTGCCAGCAGGCCTCAGGTGACCCAGATGACTCAGAGTCTGCAACAAAGGATGAACGCAAGGCAATTCACATCTTGTTGGTGTTGTGGAGGCTTCCATTCAGCCTATTCATGCCGCTTCAAAGGGTATGTTTGCAAGAGCTGTGGAACAATGGGGCATCTCCAACGAGCTTGCAGACGAGCTGCATCACATGGCAGAGGAAGATCGGTCCATGATGGATCAAAGCAATTTTGAGCCTCAGAGAGAGGAGGCAGATGCTGAAGTACACGTGGTGTACACATATTCAACGAAATTTCCACCCATAATGCTAAATGTAAAATTTAATGGCTTACCCGTAGCCATGGAACTGGACACTGGCGCTAGCCAAACCATCATGAGTAAAAAGATGTGTGAGAGACTGTGGTGCAACAAGGCACTCAGACCAGCCCTGAGCCCCATCCACACGAAACTGAGAACATACACCAAAGAGCTAATCACTGTCCTGGGCAGCACCATGGTCAAGGTCACCTACAAGGGCATGGTGCACGAACTGCCACTCTGGATTGTCCCGGGCGATGGCCCCACACTGCTTGGAAGGAGCTGGCTGGGCAAAATCCGCTGGAACTGGGATGACATCCGAGTGCTACCACATGTCGATGAGGCTTCATGTACCCAGGTTCTTAACAAATTTCCTTCCCTTTTTGAGCCAGGCATTGGAAACTTTTCCGGGCGAAGGTGCGGATCCACTTGGTCCAAGAGGCATGACCCAGTCACCACAAGGCACGAGCAGTACCTCACATGATAAGGGACAGAGTGGAAATTGAGCTGGACAGGCTGCAACGCGAGGGCATCATCTCCCCAGTGGAATTCAGCGAGTGGGCCAGCCCGATTGTTCCAGTACTCAAAAGTGATGGCACGGTCAGGATTTGCGGCGATTATAAAATAACTATTAATTGTTTTTCGCAACAGGACCAATACCCGCTACCTAAGGCAGATGACCTATTTGCGACGCTGGCAGAAGGCAAGACGTTCACCAAGCTCGACCTGACTTCGGCCTACATGACGCAGGAGCTGGAGGAGTCTTCGAAGGTCCTTACCTGCATCAACACGCACAGGGGACTGTTCATCTACAACAGATGCCCGTTTGTAATTCGGTCGGCTGCAGCGATCGTCCAGAGAAATATGGAGAGCCTACTCAAGTCGGTACCACGCATCGTGGTTTTTCAGAATGACATATTGTTCACGGGTTGGGACACCGCCGAGCACCTACAAAACCTGGAGGGGGTCCTCCAGCGACTGGATCGCGTACGGATGCGGCTGAAGAGGTGGAAATGCGTCTTTATGGCAACAGAAGTGGAGTTTTTGGGGAGAAAGATCGCGGCGGATGGCATTCGGCCCACAGCCACCAAGACAGAGGCTATCAGGAACGCGCCCAGGCCACAGAACGTCATGGAGCTGCGGTCGTTCCTGGGACTCCTCAACTATTTTGGTAACTTCCTACCAGAGTTAAGCACCCTCTTAGAGCCCCTACATGTGTTGTTGCGTAAAGGTGAGAACTGGGTATGGGGAAAAAACTAAGTAGTTGCTTTTGAGAAAGCCAGAAACATTTTATGCTCCAACAAGTTGCTTGTATTGTATAACTTGTGCAAAACACTTGTGCTAGCATGTGATGCGTCATCATACGGAGTCGGGTGTGTATTACAACAAGCTAACGTTGCAAGGAAGTTGCAACCTGTCGCCTATGCCTCCAGGAGTTTCTCTAAGGCTGAGAGTGCCTACAGAATGATTGAGAAAGAGGCAGTAGCGTGTGTGTTCGGGGTAAAGAAAATGCATCAGTACCTGTTTGGCCTCAAATTTGAGCTGGAAACCGATCACAAGCCCCTCACATCCCTGTTCGCTGAAAACAAGGGGATAAATAGCAATGCCGCAGCCCGTATACAAAGGTGGGCACTCACGCTGTCAGCGTATAACTAGACCATCCACCACAGGCCAGGCACCGATAACTGTGTGGATGCTCTCAGTCGGCTACCATTGCCCACCACGGGGGTGGAAATGACGCAGCCTGCAAACTTGTTGATGGTGGCGCAGCCCGCAGACTTGTTGATGGTCATGGAAGCGTTTGAAAATGATAAATCACCCATCACGGCCCACCAGATTAGGACTTGGACCAGCCAAGATCCTCTGCTGTCCCTAGTAAAAAACCGTGTACTGCATGGGAGCTGGGCCAGCATCCCCGTTGAAATGCAAGAGCTAATCAAGCTGTTCCAGCAGCGAAAGGACGAGCTGTCCATTCAGGCAGACCGCCTGTTGTGGGGTAACCGTGTGGTGCTACCCAAAAAGGGCAGGGAGACGTTCATCTCGGATCTCCACAGCACACACCCGGGTATAGTAATGATGAAAGTGAGAGCCAGATCCCACGTGTGGTGGCCCGGTATTGACTCTGACTTAGAGTCCTGTGTACGGCAATGCAGCGTGTGTGCTCAATTGAGCAACGTGCCCAGAGAGGCACCACTAAGTTTGTGGTCTTGGCCCTCCGGACCATGGTCGAGGATCCATGTCGACTATGCGGGCCCGTTCCTCGGTAAAATGTTCCTGGTGGTGGTGGATGCTTTTTCAAAATGGATTGAATGTGAAATAATATCGGGAAGCACCGCCACCGCCACCATTGAAAGCCTGAGGGCCATGTTTGCCACCCACGGCCTGCCTGACATACTGGTCAGTGACAACGGGCCATGTTTCACCAGTGCCGAGTTTAAAGAATTCATGACCCGCAATGGGATTAAACATGTCACCTCGGCCCCTTTTAAACCAGCCTCCAATGGGCAGGCAGAGCGGGCAGTACAAACAATTAAACAGAGCCTTAAACGAGTCACAGAACGCTCACTCCAAACCCGCCTGTCCCGAGTACTGCTCAGCTACCGCACGAGACCCCACTTGCTCACAGGGGTGTCCCCGGCTGAGCTACTCATGAAAAGGACACTTAAAACCAGACTCTCGCTGGTTCACCCCCAACCTGCATGATCAGGTAGAGAGCAGGCGGCAGCAACAAAATGTAAATGATGGTCGCGTCACTGTGTCACGGGAAATTGATCAGAACGACCCCCTGTGTATGTGCTAAACTATGGACATGGTCCCAAGTGGATCGCGGGCATGGTGATAGCTAAAGAAGGGAATAGGTCATTTGTAATCAAACTGGACAATGGACAAATTTGCAGAAAGCACTTGGACCAAACGAGGCTGCGGTTCACAGACTGCCCTGAACAACCCACAGCAGACATCACCTTTTTCAAGCCCACAACACACACCCAAATAATCAATGACACCACGCCGGACCAGGAAATTGAACCCATCATGCCCAATAGCCCAGCAAGGCCAGGCTCACCCAGCAGCCCTGCAGAGCCAACAACACGTCAGCCCAGCGAGGGCACAACCAACACACCAGAACAGACATTTGTACCAAGGTGGTCCACCAGGGAAAGAAAGGCTCCCGACTGCCTCACCTTGTAAATAAGTTTCACTTTGACTTTGGCGGGGAGTGATGTTGTGTATCTGTAAAGCATGCACTCCCATGTTCCGCCACCAAGGAGCACATCCCCTGAAGTCCCAAGGGATCCCAGCATCCCTTGGGAGCACTGTATATAAGCCAGCCCCTAAGGCCTGTTCCTCACTCTGGAGTGTCTTAATAAAGATTGAAGTCACTGTTACTTTAGCCTCCCTGTGTGCAGCCTCATCTGTGTTAGGAACACAATAGTAAGGATGTGCAGGAGTCGAGTAAGGAAGGCAGAGTAATGGGGATGTGATAAGTGGCACAGCAGGATGAGGTTGAGTGTGGCTTTGCAGTAACATTTTGTGATCTACTGAGAAAATTGAAATGTTTGCAACATTGCACCCAGGTCCTCCTGATCACATCCCTGCTTGTGCCCTCCTGTGCAATGTGCAACTAAGCTGTGTTTGTCCCTTGGGAAGGACTCTCCTGCCCATTGGAAGGGAAGAGGACCTCTCTGCATGCTGTAGCTCCCTCTATAAGCAAATGGAGGGAGTCATGGGAGAGCCTAGGTGCAGCCCTGCACCTTTGTGCAGAGCTTGTCAGTGTTTGCAGTACCCCTTCTAGAACACTGACAGCATAAATGTCAAACTAAATTAGCAAATGGTCCCTTTAAGGAAACCGACTGATGACGTGTCATCAGATGACATCATCAGACCCGCTTCCTTCAATTGGTCGGGAAACTCGCTGGGTGGGCTTAACAAGCCTGATCAATGGACACTCATGTCGGAGGCCAGGATGTAGACAGAAACGAGGCCGTGACCCGCCACCAACATTGCCTGCCACCAACCTGCTGAGGTAGGGAAAATCGCGGCCATAGGCCTGGAAATTCATCTCGGGCGGTGGTGCAAAACGGGCTGTATTGGTTAAGCCGCCCGTTATACGCAACGTAAATGACTATGCAAATCAAGCAGCGAATCCGATACTGCCCATTTTGCGCCACTGCCCAAGACAAGTTTCTAGGCCATACTTTGTAATATTTTGTAGCAATATAAATGCTTCCTGCCATGATTAGTAGCTCTTCTTTTCACCCCTAAATTGCAAACAGCAGTCAAAAAAGATAGATGACTCCTGAAAAGTGTGTAGTAGTATTCATTATTCTCCAGTCTCTTTAGCATTCCTTTGCACTGTTCCAGTAAACTGGATGGGAAAGAGTATGTGTTCTTGTTTCCTAAAAATATATCAGCAGGCAAGTGTGTCATCCCAGCAAATGTCCGTTATGTCTGCTCTACTTTTGTGCTCTATATAAACCTAATGTCCATCCTTCTGATTTAGTTCCTTCAGCTACAGTCACCACAGGCTACAAATTACTCATACTTTTATTAGCTGACAAATGCTTAATGTCTCCATTGAAACAGCACAGGAGTATATTCATTGTTTGTCCACTAACATCGGCAACAGTAACTTGTAGCCAAACAGCAGCTACATAAAGAAGGACAAAGGAATAGGTAATGAGGTTTGCTAGAGTATAGTGACAAATCACTGTGAGCCAGAAAATCCTCGAGCCACAAACGTAGTAGTTATGTATGGTTCATAGCTGCTGGTGCCCTCCAGCATGCAGGGTCAGTTAGACAGCACCTCATTTACATATGACCAGTGAATGCACACACCTCCATGTATGCATCTCAGCTGCCAACCAGCCTCACTCTGCACACCTGGGGTGCTCAACTCCAACCCCCTCGGAGAAACAATGGAAGTAAAATTCAACTTTATACACCCCAGCCAATTTTCCTATTTATTGACATAAAAAGGAAATTTGGTCGGGTGCATAACGGGTGACTAATCCACTACAGCATGTTTTATGCCCCTGCCAAAGTTGAAATCTACTCCCAATGTCTGCTCCCAAGGGCCTTGTTTGGGGTGGGTGCAAGGTCACTGGAAACTCCTGTTTAAGGCTGGGACCTGGCGTATCAGGGACTTGGCACATCAGGGACTTGGCATATCAGGGTCCGAGCAGAAATTTTGGCCAATCTGCCAGAACTTTGACAAGAATCCACTGGAACAGCCAACTAACTTCGGCCTCACTATCTTTTTCAGGTTGTCACATTGTTAAGCCCTAAAATTTCCTATGAAAGCCCTTATATCTTCTCTTAATGATTTAAATCGTCAAGGCGACTCAGACTAATAGATAATTTCCAGCACTTTAGAGATCCAATAATAAGCCTGCCAAAACGTATGGAAGCTAGTCAAGTAAAAACCTTTCAAACATAAGTGACACAATTTCTGCTTAGGCTTACCCAGGAGATAGAGGCTGTCCGAGTAGAACATATTTAAATAGAGGTTTTTACTTAACTGTAGAAGAATCAAGTACACTCAGCAATTCATCTTAAAAGCGATTGTTCTGAAATATTTTGACCAAAATATTTCTTAAGGTATGTGACGAGAAGCTTTGAATAGAATTAATTGAATTAATGAATTAAATAAAAACGTAGTCCTCTGTCAATATTCAATTTATATACAGATTACAGGACAAAAAGAGGCAATAGTGTGCAACCTCAGTACTACCTTCTAAAATTTGGGGTAAGTAAAAAGGACAGCCCTGTCTGAGAATAACTTTATATATATATGTATATGGAATATATAGCTTAGAGCGAGCCTCTGGCTTAGTGGGAGAATTACCACCTCTGAGTCAGAAGGTGCAGCATTTAAAGTCTGCTCCAGCCAATCCCAGTGAGTAGAGACTGGAGCTCCAGCTCCTGCTCTGAATTCTTGGTTGAAATCCTTTTGGATACTTGCATCTGGTGGGTGTGGGTAGCTCCTCCTCATCATATAGGTTATTGGAGCCCATGTATCCCTTCCACTGTACAGGACCAGCCACCTTATGGCTGGTATAAAGATGATTACAGCAATGGAAGGAGCATGGCCAGTCAGGACTAATTAGCTTGTGAATCCTTACACTACTTCACAGTATTCTCCAAGGGAAGAGTGGGAAGCTATGAAAACAACAATCTGTGGCTTATTTTACCTGTGAAATCTGTAGCTGCTAATAAGCTAGTCTAACACAATCACAGTCCAAAGCTACAAGAATCAAGACGTTCTCTTCATGAAATTGTCGTTCTCTAAAATGGAATTAAGCGTGCCCACTAGAAGTAATTCCCTTCTTTCACCTATGATGCTTCAGAGTATGACACAGGATCATCTGCTTGTACACAAAATGTGAAAATAATTAGGTTGTTGCAAAGAACCAACCCATTACAGTACTCCTGTGAGGATAATTGGTAGTGGGAAACAGTGACCTAGAATTTACCAGAGCGTTAAACTAGCTTATTAAGTCTTATGGCTATACAAAAGTACATCTGATGTTGTGGGTTGTGCTACGGCTTATAAAAGATTGGTTTGCAAATCAGGGAAATGTATTTTAATGGCACACTGAGATTCTTGATTGTAATTAACTGAGCTGGGACTAAAGTAGGCAACTGTGTGGTGATAGCATGCTGTAATAAAAAGAGAGATGCTTTAGTCATAAGAACATAAGAAATAGTAGCAGGAGTAGGCCATTTGGCCCCTCCAGCCTGCTCCGCCATTCATTAAGATCATGGCCGATCTGATCATGGACTCAGCTCCACTTCCCCGCCCGCTCTCCATAACCCTTTACTCCCTTATTGCTCAAAAATCTGTCTATCTCCGTCTTAAATATATTCAATGACCCAGCCTCCAGAGCTTTCTGTGGCAGAGAATTCAATAGATTTACAACCCTCTGAGAGAAGAAATTTCTCCTCATCTCAGTTTTAAATGGGCAGCCCCTTATTCTAAGACTATGGGCTAGAACTTCCACTTTTGTGCTTATTGCCCAAAAATGGGGGTTATTTCTAGCGAGGGCGTTAAAAAAGGGTTTTTAGATCGCCGGCTTTTCGCCCATTCTCAAAGCACCTAATCTCCATTTTGGAAAATGGGCGTTACCGCGAGCGATATGAAATGGGCGGTAGCATTAAATTTTTTTGACCTTCTGCCGTAAAGAGTGGCCATTCTTAGCAACAGCATGGCAACGCTCGATTCCCGCGATTCAGGAGGTCAAGGGTCATCATGACATGCGCAGAAGAGGAGACAGAGAGAGAGGGAGCTCAGAGGGACTGAAGGCATGTCTGCGTGTGGTGGGGCTGCTTTGGGAGGAAGGAGGGAGACTTTAAAGCTTCATAGCAAGTAGGCAAACAAAAATTAGCTGTTACCAACCACATATTTGCCCAAATTTGGCCTATAATGGAGAGAGAGGAGGAGGCATCACAGCACGCTATGGAGACTGATGCTGGAGAGAGTAGTGAGGTGGGAGAGGTGCACATTGGAGGGCGCAAAAGAGCCAGTAGGTTCTCGGATGAGGCAAATGCCTCTCTTCTGCAGGAGGTCGAGTCACGCTGGGGTGATTTGACACAGGGAGGGCATGGGAAGCCCACCACAAAGACATACCAGAGGATATGGACCAAGATAGCAGAGGTGGTCTTGTCGACGACCAACGAGGTTCGTGAGGGCAACCAATGCCGCAAACGATGGAACAACCTTGTGTGATCCGCAAGAGTAAGTATCACATTGATTTACATGTACTTATATGTTTACATAATCTGATTTGTAACAGTCATGAGTGACTATCATAAGATGTGAGGTCTTTCACTTTGACCGGAAATGTTTTACTCAAAGCCTGCGGTCACGGTGTATGTCTTAAGGTAAAGAATGATAATTTTCATAATAATCATGACTACATTTGTCGGTTATCAGTTGTATCACTCTCTGTGACAGTACCTAGCAACGATATCGCACAATGATCACATGCCATGTCGTCCTGTCACCTTTTACTGAAGAAGCTAGCGACAATGAGGTCCGTGCAGAGGCGAACGGGTGGGGAGCCACCAGTCCCCAGCGACATCATTGAGATGGAGGAGCGGGTGCTTGCACTCGTGGGGAAGCACACCCGGACAGCAACGGACTCATCTGCAGACCCTGAAGTGATGCCACGTGAGTAAAGCTTACACCATTGCATGATGTGAATTCAATAGATGCTACACCCACTCATATCCAACCAATCATATATGATAAATGATTTCTAAAATTGTCCTAGAAATGATGATGGCCTAATGAAAATCATTGGAATGCAAATGTGTTGATGGTCCTCAAATGTGATGTCTGCAATGATTTTGATAGCGGTGGTGCTTTTGTCCTGCATATGCTGTGTGTAGCGCTGGACTCACCTTGTCACCCTAGCACCCCCTTCTCCTCTAATAACCTCATTTGTGTTTTGCAGCTCAGCCAGCCCAAGGCAAGGTCACAGAGGCCAGAAGGTAGGGGCACGGGACCCAATTCTCCGGACGATCCAACATCTGGTGCTGAGGAGCTTCGATTCTCGCCCGTCAATCCGCTGGGTCTGTTCTCCATGGATGAGAGCGCAGACTTCGAGGAACCTGCATCGCCACATTCCAGAAGCCATTCCACCCCAAGGCCATCTAGTGGTCCTCCGGTCATTCTCGCCTCCACTCTGGAGGTACCGGCCCCAAGCACCTCACCACAGGGCACCCCATTTGTCCTCAGGACGGTGTCAACCCCGTGGAGGTTTCGTGGATGCGGCAGGTCTGTTCTATAAGCGCCACATGACTGCGGAGAGATGGTATAGTTGTCCAGGAGGACTGTAGACATTGGTGACCAGCTCATCGAAGCATTGGGGGGCATATCTCGGCAACTGGCCACCATGACCGAGTACATTCCGCGGATGGCGGAGGCCCTGGATGCGATAGCCAGGAACACTGCTGGCATCCAGTGGTCCCCGAGCGCGGCACTCCACCCCTAGGTTCTGCACCACCACTGCGAATGACAGATGAGAGCAAGGACCAAGATCCTGCTTCTGCATCAGACAATGTTGCCCCCTCGGCACCATCCGCTCCCATACCAGTGCAACCACCGCATCAGCCTTCATCCCCCCTAATGATACACCGCCTGAGGAGCTCCTCGGCCAGGCGCGAGGAGGGGTGGGGGTAGAGGTGGGGAGAAGAAGGGGAACGGGGGAGGAAAATGAGGTGCATGTCCACAGGTGATGACTGTGTTATATCTCCATCTGGGTGTGTGTGATTTGTTGTAATGTATGGGGGCTATGGACCATGCTCCTGCTTTGCCTTTGTATTCTGTGTTGCTGGACATGTTGAACATTTGATTGATGTCAATGGTGGAAAAAGTGGGGTGTGGGCAGGGGTTGGGTGCTATTGCCTCAGATACTTATGATTTCAGACCAATGTTGGTATAAGATTTTTGTTACTGAACATAACCTTGTTACGCATTGTCTCAGATAACTGCACCGTTACACACTGGTGATCCCTTAACATGAAAGGGTGAAATACAACTTAACATCAATCAATGTAAACTTTAACTGGCACCAAGTTGATGGGCACCATTGATGTCTGACCTGCACATACACAGCAGTGTGTCAGCGTTGTCACTCACATCAACGTTCTTTCAGGCAAATCGTTGAGATATTCGCTCCTCACGTAACAGTCTTGCAGCTATGTAACCACCACAGGCCCTTTCCTGTGGTCTGGAGGGGGCCGTGAGCATGGTTGCATAGCCAGCCTGATTGTCTGGCCCTAGATCAGCGTCCATCTCCATAATTGTCCTCTTCCTTTCTCTCATGAGGTGGAGCATCAGTGCCTTCTGGCAATTCTTGGCCCCTCCTGATAGCCTGGTTGTGCAGCATGGAGCACATGACCACAAATTTACCTACTTGCTCAGAGTTGTATTGTAGCTCCCCTCCTGAGTGGTCAAGACATCTGAAGCGCTGCTTAAGCAGTTATTGTTTGGTGGCCCCATTGCATTAAAAATATAATAGCGATTGATCAGAAGCAATGATTTCCTCACTAAAATACAGCTGGAGCCCCAATAGTCCAGAGTCTGAAAATATGTCTGTGGAGTTGTTCACTTCACCTGAGAAGAACTCCAGAGTCAATGCAAACTCCCCCGAAGTTGAGGCAGCCTTTTGAATGAAGTGACCTGCGATTTTAAAAATGCCAGCCACACCGCCGGCGTTTGTTCAGAACAGTTCCACTTTTTCTGGGCGTTTTTTTGGGTGAGCGATATTGTGGGCGATATGTGTGCGAGGTGCTGAAAGTGATGGTGGACGATTTCCTCAGCATTAGTTTTGCCAAATGTGCTCTTTACGACAAAAAAAATGGGCGAGCGGTATTATTGAATCTCAGTGTTAAATCTGTATGGAAAGTAACGCTGGGCGATATTATGGGTGTTGATTTTGTCCATTCTAATGATTCCGTTCAAAAAAAAGTGGGTGGGCGGTATTATTCGTTCCCGGCGTTAAGCACATGGGGAAAGTTCAGCGATAAATTCCTAAAAATGCCCATCAGTTTCCATTTTGTGCCAAAATGGGCGATATATGGGTGTTATATGTCATTTCAGCAGTAAAATGGGCGTTAAGTGGGCATTAAGCATGCAAAAAAAAGTGGAAGTTCTAGCCCTATGTCCCCTAGTTTTAGTGTCCCTTATAAGTGGAAATATCCCCTCTGCATTCACCTTGTAGAGCCCCCTCATTTTCTTTTAAGTTTCACCTCTCATTCTTCTGAACTCCAATGCATATAGGCCCAACTACTTGATCGATGCTCGTAAATCAACCCCCTCATCTCCGGAATCAACCTAGTGAACCTTCTCTGAACAGCCTCCAATGCAAGTTAGCCTTCCTTAAAAACGGAGACCAAAACTATACGCAGTACTCAAGATGTGGCCTCACCAATACCCTGTACAGTTGTAGCAGGACTTCTCTGCCTTTATACTCTATTCCGTTGCAATAAAGGCCAGCATTCCATTTGCATTCCTGATTACTTGCTGTACCTGCATACTAAATTGTTGTGTTTCATGCACCAGGACCCTCAGGTCTCTCTGTACTGCAGCACTTTGCAATTTTTCTCCATTTAAATTATAATTTGCTTTTCTATTATTTCTGCTAAAGTGGATAAACTCACATTTCCCACATTATACTCCATCTGCCAAATTTTTGCCCACTCGCTTAGCCTGTCTTTATCACTTAGCAGATTTGTTGCATCCTCCTCACAATTTCTTTTCCCACCTATCTTTGTATTATCAGCAAACTCGGTCCCTTCATCCAAGTCATTACTATAGATTGTAAATAGTTGAGGACCCAGCACCGATCCCTGCGGCACCCCACTAGTCACTCTTTGCCAACTAGAAAATGATCCATTTATCCCCACTCTCTGTTTTCTATAAGTTAACCAATCCTCTATCCATGCTAATATATTATTCCCAACCATGTGAGCTTTTATCGTGTGCAGTAACCTCTTATGTGGCATCTTATCAAATGCCTTCTGGATATCCAAATGCACCACATCCACTGGTTCCCCCTTATCCACCCTGCTCATTACATCCTCAAGGAACTACAGCAAATTTGTCAAACATGATTTCCCTTTCATAGAACCATGCTTCATTGAATCATAGAAACATAGAAACATAGAAAATAGGCACAGGAGTAGGCCATTCGGCCCTTCAAGCCTGCACCACCATTCAATAAGATCAGGGCTGATCAGTCCCTCAGTACCTCTTTCTTGCTTTCTCTCCATACCCCTTGATCTTCTTAGCCGTAAAGCCTTATCTAACTCCCACTTGAGTATATCCAATGAACTGGCATCAACAACTCTCTGCGGCAGGGAATTCCACAGGTTAACAGAAGTTTCTCCTCATCTCAGTCCTAAATGGCCTACCCCTTATCCTGAGACTGTGTACCCTGGTTCTGGACTTCCCCAACATCGGGAACATTCTACCCACATCTAACCTGTCCCGTCCCGTCAGAATCTTATATGTTTCTATGAGATCCCCTCTCATCCTTCTAAACTCCAATGTATAAAGGCCCAGTTGATCCAGTCTCTCCTCATATGTCAGTCCAGCCATCCCGGAAATCAGTCTGGTGAACCATCGCTGCACTCCCTCAATAACAAGAACGTCCTTCATCAGATTAGGAGACAAAAACTGAATACAATATACCAGGACAGGCCTCACCAAGGCCCTGCACAACTGTAGTAAGACCTCCCTGCTCTATACTCAAATCCCCTAGCTATGAAGGCCAATATGACATTTGCCTTCTTCACCGCCTGCTGTACCTGCATGCCAACATTCAATGACTGATGAAGCATGACACCCAAGTCTCATTGCACCTCCCCTTTTCCTAATCTGCCACCATTCAGATAATATTCTGTCTTTGCGTTTTTTCCCCCAAAGTGGATAACCTCACATTTATCCACATTATACTGCATCTGCCATGCATTTGCCCACTCACCTAACCTGTCCAAGTCACCCTGCAGCTTCTTAGCGTCTCCCTCACAGCTCACACTGCCACCCAGTTTAGTGTCATCTGCAAAATTGGAGATATTACACTCAACTCCTTCATCTAAATTATTAATATATATTGTAAAGAGCTGGGGTCCCAGCACTGAGCCCTGCGGCACTCCACTAGTCACTGCCTGCCATTCTGAAAAAGACCCGTTTATCCCGACTCTCTGCGTCCTGTCTGCCAACCAGTTCTCTATCCATGTCATTATATTATCCCCAATACCATGTGTTTTGATTTTGCACACCAATCTCTTGTGTGGGACCTTGCCAAAAATCTTTTGAAAGTCCAAATACACCACATCCACTGGTTCTCCCTTGTCCACTCTACTAGTTACATCCTGAAAAAATTCCAGAGATTTGTCAAGAATGATTTCCCCTTCATAAATCCATGCTGACTTGGACCGATCCTGTCACTGCTTTCCAAATGCACTGCTATCTCATCTTTAATAATTGATTCCAACATTTTACCCACTACTGATGTCAGGCCAACCGGTCTATAATTACCCGCTTTCTCTCTCCCTCCTTTTTTAAAAAGTGGTGTTACATTAGCTACCCTCCAGTCTATAGAAACTAATCCAGAGTCGATAGACTGTTGAAAAATGATCACCAATGCATCCACTATTTCTAGAGCCACTTCCTTAAGTACTCTGGGGTGCAGACTATCAAGCCCCGGGGATTTATCGGCCTTCAATCCCATCAATTTCCCTAACACAATTTCCCGCCTAATAAGGATATCCTTCAGTTCCTCCTTCTCACTAGACCCTCAGTCCCCTTCAGGAAGGTTATTTGTGTCTTCCTTTGTGAAGACAGAACCAAAGTATTTGTTCAATTGGTCTGCCATTTCATTGTTCCCCATTATAAATTCACCTGAATCCGACTGCAAGGGACCTACGTTTTTCTTCACTAATCTTTTTCCCTTCACATATCTATAGAAGCTTTTGCAGTCAGTTTTTATGTTCCCGGCAAGCTTCTTCTCGTATTCTATTTTCCCCCTCTTAATTAAACCCTTTGTCCTCCTCTGCTGAATTCTAAATTTCTCCCAGTCCTCAGGTTTGCTGCTTTTTCTGGCCAATTTATATGCCTCTTCCTTGGATTTAGCACTATCCTTAATTTCCCTTGTTAGCCATGGTTGAGCCACCTTTCCCGTTTTATTTTTACTCCAGACAGAGATGTACAATTGCTGAAGTTCATCCATATGATCTTTAAATGTTTGCCATTGCCTATCCACCATCAACCCTTTAACTATCATTTGCCAGTCTATTTTAGCCAATTCACGCCTCAAACCATCGAAGTTACCTTTCCTTAAGTTCAGGACCCTAGTTTCTGAATTAACTGTGTCAATCTCCATCTTAATAAAGAATTCTACCATGTTACGGTCACTCTTCCCCAAGGGGCCTCACACCACAAGATTGCTAATTAGTCCCTTCTCATTACACATCACCCAGTCTAGGATGGCCAGCTCCCTATTTGGTTCCTCGACATATTGGTAGAGAAAACCATCCCTAATACACTTCAGGAAATCCTCCTCCACCGCATTGCTACCAGTTTGGTTAACCCAATCAATATGTAGATTAAAGTCATCCATGATAACTGCTGTACCTTTATTGCATGCATCCCTAATTTCTTGTTCGATGCTGTCCCCAACCTCACTACTACTGTTTGGTGGTCTGTACACAACTCCCACTAGCGTTTTCTGCCCTTTGATCCACCCATACCGATTCCACATCATCCAAGCTGATGTCCTTTCTTATTATTGCATTAATTTCCTCTTTAACCAGCAATGCCACTCCACCTGCTTTTCCTTTCTGTTTATCCTTCCTAAATGTTGAATACCCCTGGATGTTGAGTTCCCAGCCTTCGTCACCCTGGAGCCATGTCTCCGTGATGCCAATTACATCATAACCGTTAACTGCTATCTGTGCAGTTAATTCGTCCACTTTATTCTGAATACTCCTCGCATTGAGGCACAGAGCCTTCAGGCTTGTCTTTCCAACACACTTGGCCCCTTTCGAATTTTGCTATAATGTGGCCCTTTTTACCTTTTGCCTTAGGTTTCTCTGCCCTCCACTTTTACTTTTCTTCTTTCTATCTTTTGCTTCTGCCCCCATTTTTTGACTTCCCTCTGTCTCCCTGCATAGGTTCCCATCCCTCTGCCATATTAGTTTAACTCCTCCCCAACAGCACTAGCAAACACTCCCCCTAGGACATTGGTTCCGGTCCTGCCCAGGTGCAGACCATCCGGTTTGTAATGGTCTCACCTCCCCCAGAACCGGTTCCTATGTCCCAGGAATTTGAATCCCTCCCTTCCGCACCACTCCTCAAGACACGTATTCATCTGAGCTATCCTGTGATTCCTACTCTGACTAGCACGTGGCACTGGTAGCAATCCTGAGATTATTACTTTTGAGGTCCTACTTTTTAATTTAGCTCCTAGCTCCCTAAATTCGTCTCGTAGGACCTCATCCCATTTTTGTACCTATAACATTGGTACCTATATGCACCACGACAACTGGCTGTTCACCCTCCCCCTCCTGAATGCCCTGCAGCCGCTCCGAGACATCCTTGACCCTTGCACCAGGGAGGCAACATATCATTCCGGAGTCTCGGTTGCGGGTGCAGAAACACCTATCTATTCCCCTTACAATTGAATCCCCTGTCACTATTGCTCTCCGACTCTTTTTCCTGCCCTCCTGTGCAGCAGAGCCACCCATGGTGCCATGAAGTTGGCTGCTGCTGCTCTCCCCTGATGAGTCATTCCCCCAACAGTACCCAAAGTGATGTATCTGTTTTTCAGGGGGAGGACCGCAGGGGACTCCTGCACTACCTTCCTTGCACTGCTCTTCCTGTTGGTCACCCATTCCCTATCTGACTGTGTACCCTTTACCTACAGTAAGACCAACTCACTAAACGTGTTATTCACGTCAACCTCAGCACCGTGGACACTCCAGAGTGAATCCACCCGCAGCTGCAATGCGGTCTGTCAGGAGCTGCAGGCAGATGCACTTCCCGCACACATAGTCATCAGGGACACCGGAAGCGTCCCTGACTTCCCACATAGTACAGGAGGAGCATAACACGTGTCCGAGCTATCCTGTTATGACTTAACCCTTACATTAACTTAATTAGGCAACAACAATGCTGAAAGATTACTTACTGATAAAGAAAAAAAAACTATTCACCAATCACCAGCCAAACACTTACCCCCTTGGCTGTGACGTCACCTTTCGATTTCTTTCTACTTCTTTTTTGACTTTTCTCCCCACTGCAGCTGCACCAATTTCCTCCGAACTCCCATGCCTCTCCTTGACACTGTCGAACCCCGACTGACTGATGGGCCTTTTATAGGCCTCTCCTCCGAATTCCCATGCCTCTCCTCGACACTGTCGCTCCCCGACTGACTGATGGGCCTTTTATAGTCCTCTCCTCCGAACTCCCGTGCCTCTCCTCGAAATGTCCCATGACTGCTTCCTTAATAATGGACTCCAGCATTTTCCCAATAACATATATTAGGCTAACTGGTCTATAGTTTCCTGCTTTATGTCTGCCTCCTTTTTTAAATAGGGGCGTTACATTTGCAGTTTTCCAATTTGCTCAATCTACCAGAATCCAGGGAATTTTGGTAGATTACAACCAATGCATCCACTATCTCTGCAGCCACTTCTTGGAAGACCCTAGCATGTAAGCCATCAGGTCTTGGGGACTTGTTCGCCTTTAGTCCCATTATTTTACCTAGTACTACTTCATAAGTGATAGTGATTGTATTAAGTTCCTCCCTACCTATAACCCCTTGATTATCCACTATTAGAATATTTTTAGTGTCTTCTACTATGAAGACTGATACAAAATATTTTTTCAACGTCTCTGCCATTTCCCTGTTCTCCATTATTAATTCCCCAGTCTCATCTTCTCGGTGACCAACATTTACTTTAACCACTCTTTTCCTTTTTATGTACCTGTAGAAACTCTTACTATCTGTTTTTATATTTCATGCTCGTTTACATAATCTATCTTCCCTCTCTTCATCATTTTTTTCGTCGTTCTCTGCTGGCTTTTAAACATTTCCCAATCCTCTGGCCTCTCACTAGTCTTGGCCACTTTGTATGTCTTTGTTTTCAGTTTGATACCCTCCCTTATTTTCTTAGTGAGCCACGGATGGTTATCCCTTCTCTGACAGTCTTTCCTTCTCATTGGGATATATTTTTGTTGCGAGTTATAAAATATCTCCTCAAATGTCTGCCACTGCTCATCAACCATCTCATTCTTTAGTCTATTTTCTCAGTCCACTTTAGCCAACTCTGCCCTCATATCTTTGTAGTCTCCTTTATTTAAGCTTAGGACCCTAGTTTAAGAATTCACTTTCTCACCCTCCAACTGAATTTGAAATTCAACCATATTATGGTCACTCATTCCTAGAGGATCTTTTACTACGAGATCCTGTCTCATTACACAATACTAGATCTAAGATAGCCTGCTCCCTGGTTGGTTCCGCAACGTACTGTTCAACGAAACTGATACGTCCTTACTATACAGTATAAATGCACACGAGGCCCATGCTTGAGAGAAGGTCAGTCTGTGACCTGTCCTTTATTCCATAGCACTCAAGTGATGAAGATGGGTGGAGCTATCCCTTTTATACCTGAAGGTCCAGGTTAGGAGTGTCTCCCAAAAGTTCACCACCTAGTGGTCATTGTTCTTACAGTGTAAAACTTGACAGTTTATACATGGGTTACAATGCTGGTTGAATACACGACATCACCTTCCCCCAAAATCTTATTGGGTTGAGTCTTTCTGGTGGGTTACGCTCTCTTGTAGAGCGCCTGAGTTGGGGCTCCGGTTGTTGGGCGCTGGCCTGAGTGTCTGCTGTTTGCGGTGCCTCAGGCCTGTCCGGACTGCCCACAGTGACTGGGCTCTCCTCCCTTTGGTTCCGGTGTTCGGTCACCTGTGGTGGAGTGAACTCGATATCGTGTTCTTCCTCTGCTTCTTCTATGGGGTTGCTGAACCTCCTTTTTGTTTGATCCACGTGTTTGCGGCAGATTTGTCCATTGGTAAGTTTAACTACCAGAAACCTATTCCCCTCTTTTGCATTCACGGTGCCTGTGAGCCATTTGGACCCTGCAGCGTAGTTGAGGACAAAGACAGGGTCATTGACATCAATACATCGCGCCCTCGCATTTCTGTCATGGTAGTCACATTGTGACTGGCGCCTGTTCTCGACAATTTCTTTCATGGTGGGGTGTATAAGGGATCATCTGGTTTTGAGCATCCTTTTTATTAGCAACTCTGCGGGTGGAACCCCTGTGAGCGAGTATGGGCGGGATCTGTAGGCCAACAGGAAGCGTGATAAGCGGCTTTGTAAGGAACCCCCTTGGATTCTGAGCATCCCCTGTTTGATTATCTGCACTGCTCGTTCTGCCTGGCTGTTTGAGGCCAGCTTGGACAGTGCCATTCTGACATGGTTAATTCCATTGCCTGCCATGAAGTCCTGGAATTCAGTGCTTGTGAAGCACGGGCCATTGTCGCTGACCAAGATATCCGGTAGACCGTGGGCGGCGAACATTGCCCGTAGACTTTCTACTGTGGCAGAGGATGTGCTTGAATTTAAAATGTCACACTCGATCCATTTGAAGAAGGCGTCTACTACAACCAAAAACATTTTTCCCATGAAAGGACCTGCGTAGTCCACCTGGATGCGTGACCAAGGCTTGGCGGGCCAGGACCAGGGGCTAAGGGGGGCTTCCCTGGGCGCATTGCCCAGCTGGGCACACGTGTTGCACCTGCGAACACAAAGTTTCAGATCTGCGTCTATCCCTGGCCACCAAGCGTGTGACCAGGCAATTGCCTTCATCATGATAATGCCCGGGTGCTCATTGTGGAGTTCTCTGATGAACACCTCTCTGTCCATCTGGGGCATGACTACGCGGTTTCCCCACAGTAGGCAATCGGCCTGAATCGAGAGTTCATCCCTGTGTCTGTGAAATGGTTTGAATTCCTCAGGGCATGCCCTGTACGTGGCTGCCCAGTCCCCATTCAGGACACATTTCTTGATTAAAGACAATAGCGGGTCTCTATTTGTCCAGACTTTAATCTGACGGGCTGTCACGGATGAGCCTTCGCTTCCGAAAGCTTCAACAGCCATGACCATCTCAGCAGCATGCTCGGTAGCCCCCTCAGTGGTGGTTAGTGGGAGCCTGCTGAGTGCATCGGCGCAGTTTTCGGTGCCTGGTCTGTGCCAAATTGTATAGTCATAGGCGGCTAACGTGAGTGCCCACCTCTGTATGCGGGCCAATGCGTTTGCATTTATGGCCTTGTTATCAGCCAAAAGGGACGTTAGGGGTTTGTGATCTGTCTCCAGCTCAAATTTCCTGCCAAACAGGTATTGGTGCATTTTCTTTACCACATATACACATGCAAGCGCCTCCTTTTCTACCATCCCGTAGCCCCTTTTTGCCTGGGACAGACTTCTGGAGGCATAAGCTACCGGCTGTAACTGACCCTTGGCATTGACATGCTGCAACACACACCCGACACCATAGGACGATGCATCGCACGTTAACACAAGTTTCTTACATGGGTCGTATCGTGTTAACAGATTGTTGGAACATAACAAATTGCGTGCTCTATTAAAAGCCCTTTCCTGGCTGTCCCCCCAGACCCATTCGCGACCTTTGCGTAGGAGCACATGTAGCGGCTCTAGCAGCATGCCCAATTTGGGAAGAAAGTTGCCAAAATAGTTCAGGAGCCCCAGGAACGAACGCAGCTCCGTCGTGTTACGGGGTCTGCGTGCTCTCTGGATCGTTTCCGTCTTGGACGCAATTGGGCTAATCCCGTCTGCTGCTACCCTCATCCCCAGGAATTCTACCTCTGGAGCTAGACGCACTTCGCCTTTTTCAGTCGCAGCCCTACCCAGTCCAGTCTGCGTAGCACCTCCTCCAGGTTGTGGAGGTGTTCTTCGTATCGCAACCCGGATGAGGATGTCGTCTTGAAAAACCACCGTCCTTGGAATCGACTTGAGGAGACTTTCCATATTTTGTTGGAAGATCGCGGCGGCTGAGCGAATCCCGAACGGACATCTGTTGTACTCAAACAACCCCTTGTGTGTCGTGATGGTGGTCAGCTTCTTCGACTCACTCGCCAGCTCCTGGGTCATGTAAGCTGAGGTCAGGTCCAATTTTGAAAAAAGTTTGCCACCGGATAGCGTCGCAAAGAGGTCCTCCGCTCTCGGTAGTGGGTACTAGTCTTGGAGTGACACCTGATTGATGGTGGCCTTATAATCACCACATATCCTGACTGACCCATCCACTTTGAGCACTGGCACAATCGGGCTCGCCCAGTCACTGAATTTGACTGGCGAGATGATGCCTTCCCTCAACAGGCGGTCCAATTCGCCTTCTATCTTTTCCCGCATCACGTACGGCACTGCTCTGGCCTTGTGGTGTACTGGCCTGGCGTCCGGGTTTATGTGAATCACTACCTTGGTCCCCATGAAAGTGCCAATGCCGGGTTGAAACAGTGAGTCAAATTTGTCCAGGATCTGTGAGCATGATACTCGCTCCATAGAGGAAATTGCATTGACATCGCCCCATTTCCAGTTCATGACAGCAAGCCAACTCATCCCCAGTAGTGCGGGACCGTTTCCCAGGACAATCCAGAGTGGCAATCTGTTCTCCGAACCTTTGTGGGTCACGACTACCATGGCGCTGCCTAGCACCGGAATGATCTCCTTTTTGTAAGTCCGTAGCAGTGCGTCAATCGGCGATAATTTTGGCCTCCTGGCCTTGGATGTCCACAACTTTTTGAACTGTTTGATACTCATCAGGGACTGGCTGGCCCCCGTGTCTAGCTCCATTGATACTGGGATGCCATTGAGGAGCACTTTCATCATTATCATTGTCAAGGAGGTGGGGCAAGTGCCAGGGGAAGATCTGTGTGGCCTGGAGGTCGGGGTCAGGAGGGAGGTCGGAGATCTAAGGACCAGGAGCAGCAGTGATTATGGTAAGTACTTACCTTATTTTACTGACGTGGTGTTTCGAGTTCATTTTCCCGGAAGCAACCAGCTCTGGTGTTAGCTGCCTCAGGGCAAACCAAAGCTGCAGCAGGGATCAGAAGCAGGCATTCGGCCTCTTACTTATATATGCAAATAGTCTAACACCTGCTTCAGCTGTGGGTAATGAATGCCTCTTATTCGTCCTTTAATAGGATGCCATCCTGTGAACTTTCCATCAAAAGTGTGTGCAAGCATCTCGGACCACATTTTCGATCCTTATGTGGCCGCGTAGAGCCTAAAAAAAACTGGGCGCTACAAGACCCAATTTAGACCCCAAATTCTTTCCTTTCCTTAATGTCTCTCTCACCACTAGACTCCAACATTGTTTTCTAAATTGGAACTCTTCTTGTGTATCTCTATTTTATTGCTTCTACTGCGATCAGTGCTCATTTGAATGTTCCTTTCAGGCTCCTTCTTAACATCAAATATGCCATTCTACATGATCTACAACTTCTACATCTCAACTGCATTGAAATCAAAACTATCGCACAATCTGCTATTCTGAATTATCTGTTGAGGGGGCCTCAAAACTGTGCAATGCCTCACCTCTCTCAGCCTTTCCTTCTTCCAACAACCTTTTATGTTGAGTTGCTACTTCCTGATTTACCTTGTCTCCTTCTTAATATTGTCTTCCTGCACTATGTCTTGGCCCTTCATCTTGGTTTCTCAATTTTTTTTAAACTACCATTCGGAGTAAAATAAGTACAGAGTGACTGGTGATATATCAATGCTGGCATAAGAAAAGTAAGGTTACATTGAACACAGAAAAGGAAGAAGTAAGATTGCGCATTTGGTCTGAAAATTCTCTTCAAATGATGAGTGCACATACTATTACTTGTATGCTCTGCTAGCATGGTTCATTGACTCAATAATATTCAGAGGAAACCATGAAGGAGAGATGAGAATCAACAAGTGATTAGTCTAACAATATGACCATCAGGTGTCAAATAGGCCAGTGAAAGGGTTAAAATGACGAATGTGCTACTAAAAGGCCCTGTGCACCATCTACTCAGTATGAGATTAAATTCAATAAAGCTCTAGTTTTTGTAAATCGGTAGTAAATTATTGCATTTCAGAGAGCACAAGGAAAAGAATTTGACCCAGCATTGCAGTTTATGCAGCTAAATTAATTTGACAACAGTACTTTTGGAGAGTTGAATTATGTGTATGCTTTTTTAAAAAAAGAACGTGCATGTCCAAATACATTTGTTCCACAGATTCTGTTATACGTCTGATTTATGAAGAACAATCTGATAGAGCGCTACTTGCTGAATAACTGATGCATTAAATGTAAAATAGACTCAAAGACACTTCACAAGAGGTTTTTCACAAATCTCAGGGTGCAATTCCATTAAATGCACTTAGATTAATCATTTCTGCACCAGAAACACGTCAGCATACTTCATTCAGTGAGCTGGAGGTTGAAAGGTAAATTGTTCCTTCCACCTATCAAATCATAATGAATCATGTGAATAGGTGACAATGCAAAGATACAGACTGCTTTGAATATCATAAACACTGAAAGGAAATTAAAAGGTCTTCTCATTTCCCCCCAGAAAGGAAAGAGCACAACAGAGGTAATATATTTTATGAGTAGAAACTATTGTCATCTTTGACTGCACCATACTACAAATATAACTGATCATTAGACAGAAATATGTAAGCTACTGCTCCTGCCATGAGATCAAAGCCAGTTTCATGAATACGGTATCCCTACCTCCTATTCATATAAATGAGACCAACTGCCCTTAGCAAAATGTGGAACTTGTGCCATCAGAATACAGGCTCACTGCCATGCAATGAGCAGACAAGTAAATTGATTTGAATTCTCTATTTTAAAAAAGGAATTAGAAAAAACTCTTAGAAATAACTACACTTTGGAAATGGAGGGCCATTGTTCCTGCAAAAGCGGTAATGGTCTTATGAGATTTGGGATTGTATATGAGCCCAAGTTTGCCCCCAGGGTTAGAACGGCACACCTCCGTGAGGTGCGCTGACTTTTTAGAACAGAAACGGCGCTATTATTGACCTTCATATTCCCCACGCAGTCCAATCGATCCAGGCCCTTGGCGCAGCACAGCAGAATGCGTGGAGGGTGGAGCCAGGTCCTGGCACTGAAAACAGTGCTGCGACCTCTGCACATGCGCGCTAGAGTGTGCACGCATGTGCAGTAGCTCCTTACAGTCCGAATCTCTGCAGGCTGTGTGCGAGGGGCCCGAAGCACGCCAACATGAGCCCTGGCCGAATGGACTCCCCCGATGCTGCGTTCATGTGAGCAGGCCCCCAATGGCCTTAGCAGCATTATTTCAGTGGCTGTGTGGGCACACGCTTTGAATTAAAATATCTTGACAAGATTGGGATCTTTACAGCATAACTTGATGAAGGAATTATTGTCAAGCAGCAAGTCAAAGGCAGGAGATGCTCAGCTCCAGGGTTAATGTGCATGTGGGGCACATGAAGCATTCAGAGAGAGAGGACGGCTTAATGCAGCGTGTGAAAGCGAAGGAACAGGCCAAGAGGGGGTGAGGCAGATAGGGACTTGGCTCAAGTTGAATTACCAAGCTGATTGAAGCCAGAAAAGCAAACTTTGAATGAACCAAGACAAACAACCAACAGCTGCTGGCACCAATCCAATATTGGTTTGTGGCATTATTTTGTTGACCAAATCGAATACATTTCGTGCGTGTGTGTCTCTCTCTATCCCAAAAAATCCCCCCTCCCCCCCCAGTTAAGATGCCGCGTTCACCACCCACCACTCCCAGACACCCCCCCTCGCCCAGCCTGCCGCGTTGAGCCTTCTCCCTCCCCCCCCACCGTTTAGATGCCGCGTTCTCCCTTCCCTATCCCAGGCCGAAGGGATTCCCACACGGCCAGCCGCTGCCGAGTTTAATTGAAAGTAGGATTTACTTCAGCTCTTTATTTTTTATTGAATGCTTATGACTTTTTGTGCTTTGTTTGGTGCTTGGTGGTGCTTTAAATGTAGTTACTTGCGCCAATTCCTTAACTCGAGGTCCAGTTTTTCTGTGCGGACAGAAGTGGCAACATACGCTGGCCTAAGTTAGTTTGGAGCAACTATTTGCTGGCCAAACTCGCTGAAATGGCCAAAACATGGGTAAGTAGCTGGGAACGCCCCCTTTTGAAAAAATAAATAAACTAAAAAAACCTAACTAACTGGCGCAAATTAAATGGCCAGAATTGAAACTAAAATGATACTCCAGAAAAATCAAGTTGCTCCAAAAAATGCAGAGCAACTCCTGGGGAAATTTGGGCCCATATGGCACAGGATTTTATAATCTATGCCTTTTGCAAATTGAACAGCTCAATTTTGTAGATGATATTGGAATTAAACAGTAAATTAACTGCTGTGGAAGCACAGGAAAGAATGAGGCAGGAAGATGGGGAGAATACAGACCACACAATGGTGCAAGATTGCTTCTGTTCTTACAGCAGTAAGCATTACTTGTTATTTAAGTTTAGAACATAAACCACTTGTCTTGTGGCATGTGATGCAGCACCATCTACTGCATGTTCAAATAAGAAAGATGTGAGTTTAGAGGAAAGTGGAGTGATTCGTCCATGACAGATTTGAAATGTAAAAAACAAAAAATATGATGCATCATAACTTTTGGGTGTGTAGGTGTCTCAACAACAACTCATGTTTATATATTGCCATTAATGTCAAAAAAACTTTCAGAGTGCCGAACAGAGAGGGACAAAGGAGCAGCTCTTTTTGGGGGAGTTATCAGCAAAAACTTGCTTAATCATTTTAAAATCAGCTTGCTTAAAATTCAGTTTTGAGAAGGCTATTAAATCTGTAAGGGAGGTAGAAAAAGGTGGAGAGATTTGAGGAGGGGATTCCATAGAGTAGGATTCCAAAATCTGAAGGCTGTGCCATTAATAGTGGAGCACACAAGACGTCAGAAGACCGCAGATCATGGGAGGGGCTGTAAGGTTAGAGAAGGTTACAGAAGTAGAGTGGGGTGAGACTGTTTCGGGATTTATAGATGAGGGTGAGGATTTTAAATTTGGTGCACTGAGCACAGGGAGTTGGCCTAGCTCAGTAAGGTTGGGGATGATTGGAAAGTTTGGCTTAAAGTGGGGCAGGACACGGCCAGTGGAACTTTGCACAATTTGGAATTTATAGAGGGAGGAGGTCAGGAGGCCAGCCAGGAGGGCATCAGCGATAACAAGTCCGGGGGTTTGATGAAGGAATGGATAAAGGTAAGGGAAGGCAACATTGAAAGATAAAAGAAAATGGTCTTGGTGTTGGATGGGTTGTGGGTTTGAAGCTCAGCTCAGCATTGAACAGAATGCCAGGGGTGTGTACAGCTAGTTAGCAGTTTGAGCAAGCAACCAGCTAAGGGAGGTGGAATCAATGTCAAAGGTACAAAATTCTCAACAGACTGTCTCAAATATTCTTGTGCAAGTTACAGCTCTAGGCTCTGGAGTTTTAATGAAAGATCACACTTAAAACATTAACCATCCTTTCTTTTTTTTTGTCAGGTACTGATCGACCGGCTGTGAATTTCAGCAATTCCTGTGTATGTTTCTTTTATTTCAGGTACTTGCCCAGCTTCTCTTAAAAGGTATTAATCAACATGTTATTAAATGTCTTTTCGGCAATAATGTGGCCGAGGTGCTGAAAGTTACACTCGGTGATATTATGGACGATAGTTTGTCTTTTGCACATATCCACAATTCTGTGGAGAGAAATATTTATTCTAATCTCAAATCTTGATTGAGGTTTTTAATTGTATACTCACAGGGGTAGATTTTCTTCGTCCTGGTGCCCGGGGAATGCTCAGTTTCCAAGTGCATCAACGAAGGAATGGGGGTAGAGACATGGGTTTGATTTTAACTCCTGGGCAGGAACATGGCAAATCGAGCGGCATACCCACCCTGGAGCAGCAGCAGGGAGGCTCAGACAACTTTTAAAGTCTGGCCTCATTAGCATACTGCTTGCCAATTTCTCAACTAAAATGGCCATTACAATCGGGTGGCAGGAGGCCTCCGCCAGGGACCCAAGGGCATGGTTCATGGCACAAAGTAAGTGCCCGATGGTGAGGGTGGGGAGGGGAGGGTGTGGGGGGGGGGGGCGGTTGAGGCTGGAAGGGGGAGGAAGGAAGCTCAGATCTGAGGAGGCCCTAGGGAGGAGCATTCCTGGTCATCATGGCCCACAAGGAAACTAGATCAAATGCTATCCCTGTCAGGTTTTGCCTGGCGGGAAGCCATCACTGATGCCACACTCAGGTCTCTGGTTAAAATGGCCCTGGTGAGGACTCCTTGCCACCTGCAATATAAAATTGCAGTTGGCAAAATCGGGATGGGAAATAGGGGTAATTACGCCGCTACATTTTCAGTGCCACACCACCTGGTTTCTGCCAGGTGGAGGGAGTTAAAATCGGGCTCACTCTGTCAGGTCTCCTTCCAACAAGACTGCAAAGTCATTTCTGGGGCTATCCCAGAGCAATGTAACTGCGCCTGCAGCAGGCAGTTGTTAATGAGGTGGAAGGGAGCATTCCCAATATCCCTCCTCACTTTCCTGTAAATGCACTTGTGGGGCTCCCCTGATGCTGCTGGCCAGGAGCACAGTGCAGACCTCTCAGGCCTGCAAATTGCTCCTGTTGCTGCCCCCAATCTTAGCACAAGGCCTTACCAGGGAGATAAACAGCGCCGGGAGCCGAGGCAAGAAAGTTCAGCAGATTCCTCTCCCCCACAGGTGCAGTCCACATCTGGTCCATGTACTTGTCAGATAGCCAGTAAGGGCTAGGAGAGGAATATTGTACCCGTGACATCTAGTCCTGTGTTCATAGTCCATGCTAAACAACCTGCTTGTGATGATGCATCAGCTTGAGTGTGACAAAAGAGAAAAGCAAGTATGAGCATTTTAAAATATTTGCTCATTTGGGGGAGATTTCACAAATTAACACTGGCCTAGACTTCCACTTTTTTTGCATTAATATCGCCCACTTAACGTCCATTTTAACGCTGAGATGAGTATAATACCCAGATAGCGCCCATTTAGCAACAAAATGGAAACTAATGCCCATGTATTGCTCACTTATCGCCCAGCGTTAATTTCGGCATGTAGTTAACGCCGAGAATTAATAATACCGCCCACCCACTTTTTTTTGCCGTAAAGATCAGAATGGGCAAAACTATCGCCCATAATATCACCGAGTGTAACTTTCAGCACCTCGGCCACATTATTGCCGAAAATATCACTCGCCGAAAAACACTCGCTGAGAAAAAGTTGGTCTCACCTGAACTAAACCCAGTTGTATGGACGCTATGATGTAAATCGGAGGTCGGTTCATGTAAAAGACTGCTTCAAGTTCTGGGGAGTTTTGATGTGCTGTGCAGTTCTTTTAAGGTGATTTGAACATCTGAACAAACATCTTATTATACTGTGGATGATTTGAATTTATTTTTGGTGTTTTAATAGGTAAATTTATTGGTTTGTGAATTGATTGTGATTGTAATGGGGCCTGTAATTTCTCAGCCTGTCTTGATGACTACGCACATGCTGCAGACTAGAGATGGCAGAAGGTATATTCAAGAGCATTATGTGCCCAGTCAAAGAGGTGGCACACTGAGGAGGAGGACGAGAACTTACACCCCACGCACTTACAGGGAGAAGCGCTGTTATCTGAGACAATGCGCAACAAGGTTATGTGAAATAAAAAACATTTAATGAGAACATGTGTATAAAATCATAATTATAACTGTATAAAACATCCCACCCCAACCCACAACAAATTGATGACATTTATATCATTCATAAAAGTGTTCACATTTCAAATAAAACTTCATAATCAAAGAACACAAACTCAAAAAAAACAAGGTACCCCCCCTCCCCCCTCCCCCGTAACATCCCAACAAAATAGCAACCACAACATAAAAATACTGTGACCAATACAACTTCTTCGGCCATGCATCTCACTTTCTTTCCTTCCCCCCCTCCCCCCTGCTTCTCCTCCCCACCTCTATCCCTTCCCGTTCCCCTCCTGACTCCAAGCCGCTTTGCCGAGGTGTTCCTCAGGAGCTGCTTCTTTGGGGGGGATAACGGCAGAACCGCTGGTTGGCCGGATACGGGAGAGGACGATCCCGAGGTGGGAACGTCTTCCGAGCCAGAAGCAAGATCTTCCTCCTGGCTCTCATGTGTCGTTGGCAATGGGGATGCGGCACTTTGAGGTGCAGTGCCGCACTCCGGGACCACTAGGAGCCCTCTGCTACCAGTGTTCCTGGCTAACACCTCCAGGGCCTCCGCCAACCGCAGCATGGTGGCGGACAGGCTGGCCAGCTGTTGGGATATGCCCCCCATTGTCTGTAGAATCTGCTGACCCATGTCAACACTCCTCCTGGACAAGTGTACCATATCCCCGCTCAGATCTGCCACTCGTGGAGCAGACCTGTTGCGTTGAACCAAGCTCTGCATGGTCGGCACCGTCATGGAGACACCTCGGGCGCCCTGCGGCAAGGTGCTTGGGCCCGCTCCCTCCACGGTGGAGGAGGGCATGGCCGCAGGAGCACTTGATGTAATCGGTGTCAAATGCATTATGGAGCTTGGCGATGCACACTCCTCGAAGTCGGCATTGTCATCCATGAAGAAGGCACTCTGCAGCTCCACGGGCGATAATTGGGGCTCCTCAGCACCAGATGGACGATCGTCCAGCGACTCCAGCCCCAGACCCCCAGCTCCTGGGCTCGGTGGTCTTGCATGGGGCCGCGCTGCTGGCTGAGCTACAAAACATAAATGAGGTTATTAGAAGAGAAGGGGGTGCTAGGGTCACAAGGTGATTCCAATACTACATACAGCATATGCACAATAAAAGCACCACTGCTATCAAAATCATCACAGGCATCACATTTCATGACCATGGCCAAATTCTGCATTGCAATGATTCTCATGAGGCCATCATTATTTATATAACACTTTTATCAATCATCTATCATATATTATTGGTCAGATATGAGTGGGTGCGGCATCTATTGACTTTACATCATGCAATGGTGTATACTTTACTCATGTGGCATCACATCGGGTACTGCTGCTGCTTGCATGGCTGACCATTGGTGGCTCCCCACTAGTGCCAGCACCCGCTCCTCAAGGTCGGTCAGCTCGCTGATGACTGGTGGCCCACCATCCGTTCGCCTCTGCTCAGCCCTATTCTTCGAAAGCTTCTTCTGTAAAAGGTAACACCAGCACAACATGGCATGAGATCATTGCGTAAGATCATTGTTAGGTACTGTCACAGAGACTGATACAACACATAACCGACAGATTTAATCATGATTATTACAAAAATTATTATTTACCTAAAGACCTACACCGTCTATGCAGGCTTTGAGTACAACATTCCCAGTATAAGTGCAAGACATCACATCTGATTTTAATCACTCATTACACTTACAATTCAAATTATATAAATATATAAGTAAATGTAAATAAATGCAATACTTACTCTGGCGGACCTGACAAGGTCGTTCCATCTCGGCTATGTCGGCCCATATCTTCTGGTAGACCTTTGGGGTGGGCTTCTCATGCACAACCCGGGTCAATTGACCCCAGCGTGACTCCACCTCCTGCAGGAGAGAGGCATTTGCCTCGTCGGAGAATCTCTGAGCTCATTTTCGTCCTCCCAATAGTTCCTCTCCCACCTCAGTGCTTTCACCAGCGTCCTCAGTCTCCATAGTGTTCTGTGTTGCCTCCTCCATCCCTTCCATTTTAACTATATTTTTTTCCCAAAAAACTTTTGGGAACAATGTTATTTGTGCTCACAAGTCTTTTTGCTGCTGGTAAATCTCCCTCCTACCTCCCACAACAGCCAAACAACCACAGAACACACCCACACACGCTTTCAGTTCCTCTCTGCTCCCTCTCTCTCTCGCTTCTCTTCTGTACGTGTATTGATGACCCCTGACCTCGTGAAACGTGGGAAACGACCATTGCCATGGCGTTGTTATGGACGGCGACAGTTTACGGCAGAAGGTCAAGAAATTTAACGCTAACACCCATTTCAGATCGCTCGCGATAACGGCCATTTTATAAAATGGAAAGTTGGGCTTTTGAAAATGGCTGATAATCCGGCAATCTCAAAACCCATATTTACCGCCAACACTGGAAATAACGCCCACGTGATCTGCACAAAAGTGGAAAGTCTAGCCCAATAGGCGTTAAGAACATAAGAACATAAGAAATAAGAACAGGAGTAGGCCATATGGCCCCTTGAGCCTGCTCCGCCATTCAATAAGATCATGGCTGATCTGATCATGGACTCAGCTCCACTTCCCCACCCACTCCCCATAACTCCTTATCCCCCTATCTTTTGAGAAACTGTCTATTTTCTGTCTTAAATGTATTCAATGTCTCAGCTTCCACAGTTCTCTGAGGCAGCGAATTCCACAGATTTACAACCCTCTGAGAGAAGAAATTCTTCCTCATCTCTGTTTTAAATGGACGGCCCCTTATTCTAAGGTCTTGCCCTCCAGTTCTAGTCTCCTCCATCAGTGGAAACATCCTCTCTGCATCCACCTTGTCAAGCCCCCTCATAATCTTACACGTTTTGATAAGATCACTCTCATTCTTCTGAATTCCAATGAATAGAGGCCCAACCTACTCAATCTTTCCTCATAAGTCAACCCCCTCATCCCTGGAATCAACCTAGTGAACCTTCTCTGAAATGCCTCCAAAGCAAGTATATCCTTTCAGAAATATGGAAACCAAAATTGCACGCAGTATTCCAGGTGTGGCCTCACCAATACTTTGTATAGCTGTAGTAAGACTTCCCTGCTTTTATACTCCATCTCCTTTGCAATAAAGGCCAAGACACCATTGGCTTTTCTGGTCACTTGCTGTACCTGCATACCATCCTTTTGAGTTTCTTGCACAAGTACCCCCAGGTCCAGCTGTACTGCGGCACTTTGCAATTTTTCTCCATTTAAATAATAACTTACTCTTTGATTTTTTTCTGCCAAAGTGCATGACCTCACACTTTCCAACATTATACTCCACCGGCCAAAGTTTTGCCCACTCATTTAGCCTGTCTATGACCTTTTGCAGATTTTTTGTGTCCTCCTCACACATTGCTTTTCCTCCCATCTTTGTATCGGCAGCGATCTTGGCTACGTTACACTCAGTCCCTTCTCCCAAGTTGTTAATGTAGATTGTAAATAGTTGGGGTCCCTGCACTGATCCCTGCGGCACCCCACTAGTTACTGGTTGTCAACCAGAGAATGAACCATTTATCCCGACTCTCTGTTCTCTGTTAGTTAGCCAATCCTCCATCCATGCTAATATATTACCCCCAACCCCGTGATATTTTATCTTGCGCAGTAACCTTTTATGTGGAACCTTGTCAAAAACCCACTGGTTCACCTTTATCTACCCTGTTTGTTACATCCTCAAAGAACGGCAGCAAATTTGTCAAACATGACTTACCCTTCATAAATCCATGCCGACTCTGCCTAACCAAATTTTGCTTATCCAAATGTCCTGCTACTGCTTCTTTAATAATAGACTCCAACATTTTCCCAACCACAGATGTTAGGCTAACTGGTCTACAGTTTCCTGCTTTTTGTCTACCTCCTTTTTTAAGTAGGGGCGTTACATTTGCAGTTTTCCAATTTGCTAGGACCTTCCCAGAATCCAGGGAATGTTGGTAAATTACAACCAATGCATCCACAATCCCTGCCGCTACTTCTCTTAAAAACCTAGGATGCAAGCCATCAGGTCCAAGGGATTTATCTGCCTTTAGTCCCATTATCTTACTGAGTACCACCTCCTTAGAGATTGCGATTGTGTTAAGTTCTTCCCCCCCTATAGCCCCTTGACTATCTACTGTTGGAATATTGTTAGTGTCCTCTACCGTAAAGATTGATACAAAATATTTGTTCAGAGTTTCTGCCATCTCCATGTTCCCCATTACTAATTCCCCAGCCTTGTCCTCTAGGGGACCAACATTTACTTTAGCCACTCTTTTCCTTTTCATACCTATAGAAACTCTTGCTATCTGTTTTTATATTTTGTGCTAGTTTACTTTCATAGTCTATCTTCCCTTTCTTAATCATTTTTTTAATCATTCTTTGCTGGCTTTTAAAAGCTTCCCAGTCTTCTGTCCTCCCATTAGTTTTGACCACTTTGTGTGCCCTTGTTTTTAATTGGATACCGTCCTTTATTTCTTTAGTTAGCCACGGATGGCTATCTTTTCTCTTACACCCTTTCCTCCTCACTGGAATATATTTTTCTTGAGAGTTGTGAAATATCTCCTTAAATGTACTCTGACTTCCATGCCTAAGTTCCCAATATGCGCTTCTATCATATGAAGCTCTGTGATTGGAGCACACAAATAGCATTCAAGTTTCATGCTCCTAAATTGACCTCAGGGCCATTGCCACTCTCTAACTACCTGTCCAACATTAAGGGCTAGATTTTACACTGTTTTGCATGGATAACACCCACTTAATGTCCATTTTACCGCTGAAATGATGTATAACGCCCAGATATCGCCACTTAGCCACAAAATGGAAACTGGCGCCCTTTTTTCGGACACTTATTGGCGAGCGTTACTTTCCCCATGTGCGTAACGCCGGGAAAAAATAAAACCGTCTGCCCACTTTTTTTGGGCGGAATCATCAGAATGGGCGAAACCAACGCCCATAATATCACCCAGCGTTACTTTCCGCATGTAATTAACATTAGATTCAATAATACCGACCGCCCATTTTATTTGTTGTAAAGATCACATTTGCCGAAACTAATGCCCACGAGATCGCCCAGCGTCACTTTCACCACCTCGCACACATCTCGCCCACAATGTCGCTCGCCCAAAAAACTGCCGGGCAAAAGTGGAAATAACCGGAACTACTCACAGCGGTATGGACGCCATGTTCTAAATCACATATCGCATCATTTAAAAGATTGCTCTTCTTCAACTTCGGGGGAGTTCGGATGTACTCTGGAGGTCTTTGGAGGTGATGTGAACATCTGAACAAACATCTTTATCATACTGTGGACGGTTGGAATTTAATAGTTGTCTTCGTCGGGACATTCATTCTTTGTGACCAATCGGTGGAAAACAGAGAGCTATTGGAATGGGGCCTGTCCTTTCTCACCCTCTCTTGATGACCAATTACATGCTGCAGACTCGAGATGGCGGAAGGTATGCTCCGCAGCATTCATCATCATCATAGACAGTCCCTCGGAATCGAGGAGGACTTGCTTCCACTCCCTAAGTGAGTTCTTTGATGGCTGAACAGTCCGATATTGGAGCCATAGACCCTATTACAGGTGGGACAGACATTTGTCGGGGAAGGGGTCTGTAGGGCTGGTTTGCCGCGCGCTCCTTCCGCTGCCTGCGCCTGGCCTCTTCATGCACCTTGCGTCGAGACTCAAAGAGCTCAACGCCCTCCCAGATGGACTTTCTCCACCTCGGGCGGTCTGTGGCCAGGGTCTCGCAGGTATCAGTGGTGATGTCGCACTTTACCAGGGAGGCTTTGAGGGTGTCCTTGTAACGTTTCCGCTGTCCTCCTTTGGCTCGTTTACCATGAAGGAGCTCCACATAAAGCATTTGCTTCGGGAGTCTCGTATCTGGCATGCGTACTTCTCAATCTTCCTCGCCGCCATGCTCCACCTCACAATCAACAAGCTCCCTGCTGGAGTGGAATTAAACTACAGAACCAGTGGGAAGCTGTTTAACCTACGCCGCCTCCAGGCCAGGTCCAACATCACTATAACCTCTGTCATTGAGCTGCAGTATGCGGACGATGCCTGCACCTGTGCACTTTTGGAGGCTGAACTCCAGGATATCGTCAATGTATTCACTGAGGCATATGAAAGCATGGGCGTTACGCTTAACATCCGTAAGACAAAGGTCCTTCACCAGCCTGTCACCACCGCACAGCACTGCCCTCCAATCATCAAAATCCACGGCATTATGTGCCCAATGTAAGACGTGCCAGACTGATGAGGAGGAGCAGACGTTACACCCCCTGCAAGTACAGGGAGAAGTGGTCTTATCTCAACTTGCCCGACACCACCTGCCTTTGGAGACTGCGCTTCCACAAAGAGGTTATCACTGAGGTATGCCAGATCATAAGGGGAGATCTGCAGCCTGCCAGCACCATCAGTGCTGCACTGTCCATCGAGGTTAAAGTCTCCGCGGCACTGTCGTTCTATGCATCGGGTTCTTTTCAGGCTTCAGCTAGCGATGTTTACGGTATGTCTCAGCATGCCACACATTGCTGCAAAAGACAGGTAACTGAAGCCCTGTACGCATGCACTTTATCAGCTTCCCTATGACCAGGCAGGCTCAGACTGAGAGGGCTCTAGGATTCTATCGAATTGCTAACTTCTTCAAGGTGCAGGGAACAATAGACTGTACGCACATCGCGATGCGGGCATCTCTTCAGGATGCAGAGGTTTTCAGGAACACCAAGGGATTCCATTCCCTGAATGTGCAACTCTTTGTCGACCACCAGCAAATTATTATGGCAGTGAATGCTAAATTTCCGGGTAGCATCCATGATACTCACATCCTGCGTGAGAGCACTGTGTCTGACTTGTTTAACAATCAGCCACAAGGTCAATGCTGGATGCTTGTTGACAAAGGATATGGCCTCGCCACCTGGCTGATGACCCCCCTGCTTGACACCCACATTGAAGCCGAGAGGCGATACAACGAGATCCACAGAGCCACTCGCAATATCGTGGAGAAAACCATTGGGGTGCTTAAGCAACGCTTTCGATGCCTGGACTACTCAGGAGGCGAGCTCCAATACCACCCTGAGCAGTGAGCTCAATTTGTGGTGGTGTGCTCCATGCTGCACAACTTGGCTGTCAGGAGGCGACAAGAATTACCTGATGAGTCTGACAGTTCACCTCACCAGAGAGAGAAAGAGGAGGACGAGGAGGTGGACGCTGACATCGGGCCAGACAATCAGGCTAATGCTGAAGCCGTGCCCCCGCCCCCCTGCAGACCGCATGAAAAGGCCCATGATGGCAAGATAGCTGCAAGACTCTTACGTCAGGAACTCATAAATGATCGCTTTGCCTGAAAGAACATTGGTGTTATTTGCAAGGCTGACACACTGCTGGGTGTGCAGGTCATACATCAATGGTAGGCATCACCTTGGTGACAGTTAAAGTTTGAGTTGATTGAAGTTAAGTGTAATTATACCCTTTGATGTTAAGGAATTACCAGTGTGTAACGGTGCAGCTATCTGAGCCAATGCACAACAAGGTTTTGTTAAATAAAAAACATTTGAACCGAACATTTGTCTGAAATCATCAATATTTCTGTAAAAACCACCCCTTCCCCCCCCGCTTCTCCTTCCCACCGCTACCCCTTCCCCTCCTCCTCCTGACTCCAAGCTGCCTGGCCGAAAAGCTCCTCAGGCGCTGCTTCATGGAGGACGGGGGGGGAATGATTGCCGAACCGCTGCTTGGACGGATACGGGGGAGGACGGTCCCAAGGTGGGAACGTGCTCCGAGCCAGAAGCAAGATGTTGCTGCTGGCTCTCATGAGTCATTGGCAATGGTGGTGCGGCACCTTGGGGTGCAGTGCCGTGCTCCGGGACCACTGGGAGCCCTCTGCCACCAGTGTTCCTGGCTACCAGCTGCAGGGCCTCTTCCATCCCTTCCATGTTATATATTATTTGTTGGACAAAAACTTGGTGCCAACTATGTTCTTAGTGCTTTGTAGGCTTTTTGCTGCTGGTGATCTCCCTCATGCCTCCCACAACAGCCAAACAAGCACACACCACACCCACACATGCTTTCAGTCCCTCTCTGCTCCTTCTCTGTCTGTCTCCTCTTCTGCGCATGTAATGATGATCCCCTGACCTCCTGAATCGCGGGAATCGAGCATTGCCATGCTGTTGCTAAGGACGGTGACACTTTACGGCAGAAGATCAGAGAGATTTAACGCTAACGCCCATTTCATATCGCTCGTGGTAACGCCCAATTTCAAAAATGGAGACTAGGGGCTTTGAGAATGGATGACAAGCCGGCGATCTGAAAACCCATTTTTATCGCCCACGCCAGAAATAGCGTCCATTTTTGGGCGATCTGCAAGGATAAAACGT
The DNA here is from genome assembly GCF_044704955.1 of Pristiophorus japonicus. Taxonomy (NCBI): domain Eukaryota; kingdom Metazoa; phylum Chordata; class Chondrichthyes; family Pristiophoridae; genus Pristiophorus; species Pristiophorus japonicus. The sequence goes on from NC_091987.1 coordinate 42,857,472, forward strand.
AATGCAACTGTAACTGTCATCAATGTAAGTTCATGCAAAGTGTTCATTTATGAGCTGCTGATGCAAGAGTTTTGCAGCTGTGTAACTATCACGGGGCTTTTCCAGTGTTGCGGAGGGCAGGGCGCACGGGTTCATTGCCAGGCTGATTGTCCTCCCCGAGGTCCTCGTCCTCCTCTTCTGCCTCCCTCTCTCCTGAGATGGACAGCCGGTCCCATCTGGCAATTGTTGTCCTCTCCTGAGAGCTAGGTTACGCGACATGCAACACACCACAATGAACTCAGTGACCTGCTCAGGGTGGTATTGTAGATGTCTTCCAGGCATCTGAAGCGCAGTTTAAGCACTCCAATAGTCTTTTTGACGATATTGCGTGTAGCGATATGGCTTTCGTTGTAGCGTTTCTCAGCTTCTGTCTACGGTTTGCGCAGGGGAGTCATGAGCCAGCTGGCAAGGCCATATCCTTTGTCCCCCAGCATCCAACCATGACCTCTTAAACAGGTCAGAGACAGTGCTCTCACGCAAGATATGCGCATCATGGATGCTCCCTGGAAAATTTGCATTAACTGCCATGATTATTTGCTTGTGGTCGACAACGAGCTGCACATTCAGGAAGTGGAATCCCTTCAGTCCCAATACACCTCTGCATCCTGGAAAGGTGCTCGCAGGGTGATGTGCGTACAGTCTATTGCTCCCTGCACCTTGCGGAAGTTTGCTATTTGCGAGAAACCCAAAGCCCTCTCAGTCTGTGCTTCCCTGGTCATAGGGAAGCTTTTAAAGTCCATCCTGCATGCATAAAGGGCTTCAGTCATCTGTCGAAAGCAGCAATGTGTAGTGTGTTGACAGATACCGCAAATGTCGCCAGCTCAGGCCTGAAAGGAGCCTATCGCTCGGGATCAGTTCCTATGGACAGGAGGGTAGCTAATGTAACACCACTTTTTAAAAAGGGAGGGAGAGAGAAAGCGGGTAATTATAGACCGGTTAGCCTGACATCAGTGGTGGGGAAAATTTTGGAATCAATTATTAAGGATGTAATAGCAACGCATTTGGAAAGCAGTGACAGGATCGGTCCAAGTCAGCAGGGATTTATGAAGTGGAAATCATGCTTGACAAATCTTCTGGAATTTTTTGAGGATGTAACTAGTAGAGTGGACAAGGGAGAACCAGTGGATGTGGTCTAATTGAACTTTCAAAAGGCTTTTGACAAGGTCCCACACAACAGATTGGTGTGCAAAATCAATGCACATGGTATTGGGGGTAATATACTGACGTGGATAGAGAACTGGTTGGCAGACAGGAACCAGAGAGTCGGGATAAATGGGTCCTTTTCAGAATGGCAGGCAGTGACTAGTGGAGTGCCGCAGGGCTCAATGCTGGGACCCCAGCTATTTACAATATACATCAATGATTTGGATGAAGGAATTGAGTGTAATATCTCCAAGTTTGCAGATGACACTAAACAGGGTGGCGGTGTGAGCTGTGAGGAGGATGCTAAGAGGCTGCAGGGTGACTTAGACAACTTAGGTGAGTGGGCAAATGCATAGCAGATGCAGTATAATGTGGATAAATGTGAAGTTATCCCCTTTGAGGACAAAAACGCGAAGACAGAATATTACCTGAATGGTGGCAGATTAGGAAAAGGGAAGGTGCAACGAGACCTGGGTGTCATGGTTCATCAGTCATTGAAAGTTGGCATACAGGTGCAGCAGGCGGTGACGAAGGCAAATGGTATGTTGGCCTTCATAGCTAGGGGATTTGAGTATAGGAGCAGGGAGGTCTTACTGCAGTTGTACAGGGCCTTGGTGATGCCTCACCTGGAATATTGTGTTCAATTTTGGTCTCCTAATCTGAGGAAGGGCGTTCTTGCTATTGAGAGAGTGCAGCGAAGGTTCACCAGACTGATTTCCGGGATGGCTGGACTGACATATGAGGAGAGACTGGATCAACTGGGCCTTTATACATTGGAGTTTAGAAAGATGAGAGGGGATCTCATAGAAATATACAAGATTCTGATGGGACGGGACAGGTTAGATGCAGGTAGATTGTTCCCGATGTTGGGGAAGTTCAGAACCAGGGGACACAGTCTTAGGATAAGGGGTAGGCCATTTAGGATTGAGATGAGGAGAAACTGCTTCACTCAAAGAGTTGTTAACCTGTGGAATTCCCTGCCACAGAGAGTTGTTTATGCCAGTTCATTGGAAATATTCAAGAGGGAGTTAGATATGGACCTTATGGCTAAGGGGATCAAGGGGTATGGAGAGAAAGCAGGAAAGGGGTACTGAGGGAATGATCAGCCATGATCTTATCGAATGACGGTGCAGGCTCAAAGGGCTGAATGGCTTACTCCTGCACCTATTTTCTATGTTTCTATGTTTCTATGTTTCTATGTTTCTATGTTTCTATGCGTAGAAGGAAAGTGCCGCAGTAACCTTAACCTCAATGGGCAGTGCGGTCCTGATGGTGCTGGTAAGCTGCAGAACTTTCTTAATTAGCTGGCATATCTCACTAATGACCTTCTTTCGGAAGTGCCGCTTTCTAACGCAGGTGTTATCGGACAAGTCCAGGCATGATCACTTATCCCTGTAAATGCATTGGGTGTAACGTCTCCTCTGCAGCAGCAGTCTGCCATCTCTTTGATTGGGCACATAATGCTCTTCAATATACCTTCTCCCATTTCTATTCTGCAGCATGTGATTAGTCATCAATACTGGTTGAGAAATTACAGGTCCCATCACTATAAATCGCTACAAATGCCCTTAATTTGTCCTCAACAAATACAAATGTGATTAGATGATTGACAAGAGTCAAAAAGGCCCTTAAAATCACTCACAAATTGATTCTCCTGATAAGCACTTGAAGCAGCCTTTTACTACAGATCCTCCCCATAGTGCTGAGTAATGGCAAGTTAAGGTCAGGTGATTGCAGCTTTTCTTCAGCGTCTTTTTGGCCAGCGATCATTTGGGCGAATTGTGGGCGAAATGCCAAAAGTAGCGCTCAGCGATAATCTGAGCCATAATCAGGCACAAGTTTCTATTATAAACACTATTCTCAGCCTTGCACGAGGATGATGTCATATTTTTTTTTCAAAAATAGGCCAGGCGATGCAACTCATTCATGTATGCCGAAAGTTGGGCCGGCGATAAATGGGCTATAATTGGGTGCCAGTTTCCACTTTTCAGCAAATATGGGCGATAGCCTGCATCTCAGCACTTATATGGGCACTAAATGAGTGATGATGTGCTGAAAGTCTAGCCCATTGGTTCCCTCAGTTTGTTTTAAAAGTTTTTATTAAATATTTTCATTATGCATCACGACACATGACATTCCTTTATAACTGAGCAACAAAATAAATATTAATATTATTGGGACTGAATGTGCTGAAAACTGGCTTCATAGTAATGACGCATCTACAGTGTAAGGCATTAGTATGGTGCACAAAACCCAGGACATCATGACATGAGTGACTTACGCCATTACGTAATGCCATAGCCATAATATCCTGGGACTTCTGTGCTACTCTACTGAGACCTTTGCTGAGAAAGTTGAACAGCTAATGATCATAGCTTTCCCCTGCACCCCACCCTATTAACATCAATGGCGTGATTGAGTTTGCTGAATTAACGCCACTGTGATTGCCACAGCCACTTAGACCATTACAGAATGGCACTGGAGGGCTCTGAATCAATAAAATATTTAATCGCTCAGCTTGTTCTAGGAACTTAATTGAAATCTTAAACCTCAATTAAGTAATAAAATCAATGTTTTGACAGCCAGGTTTTCCCCCGACTGATATTATGTTTGTATTAATATTATTGAACTCTTGCGCTAAGGATGGATGCAACTGATAATGTAATATAGCTAGTTTGGGAGAAATCCCTATGCTAGTGGTTCCTTCTCAACGCTATATTTATACTGTTTCATTACAAACTCAATCAATCAAATTATACCCGACCTGAACACTCTGCACGTACATACTGCGACCCATCCTGACATTAGCAGATCGAAGCCATAGATCCAAAACATGTCCCTATTAACTAATCTGTTGTTCCATTCTTTATCAGGCCCCAATAAATTGGACGTTTATCAGACATTGTCCACGTTGCTCGCTGATATGTCGCCATTCTCGCTGCCGTGTATTCTAGTTCGTTTTCCAGGAAATTGTGACGTTAATTCACCACTGGAGTTTCAGGAAACACAACAGTGCAGCTTATATCGTTCATCACCAATATTACCATTGCAGCAAATTCCGGGCCATTATTTTAAAATGGGATTATTAAATTAATAGATGTACCTACATAAACACATCTTAGAATCCTTATGGTTCCCTATAATCAAATATTTCACCACAAAATAAGCATTCAAGGAGCAGTTACAGAAAGATTTTGGGCTGGTATACTTCAGAAGATGTGTTGTTTTTGCACCGTTAATTCAATATTTGTTTTTATTCCAGCAGCAGAAGTTAGCAAACAATTTAATGAATCTGAAAGCAATCAATGAAAAAAAAGGTTAAAATTAAGATTCATTAGGTGGTTCCTGGAAAGTGTTCTTTTTATCCTCAGTGCTCGTGATGATTTATAGAATCTCCTCAATCTTTCAGTCCATTTCATTTTCTCTACCCAAATTCCCCATCCCAGTTGCAGTTAACGCTGATGTGTCCATCCACTGGGTACTATTGACAGCCCAAAATCTTTCTTGCATAGAATAACATGTTCACACAACCAATAGTTTCTGCTCTAACCTGAAGTTTCTTTTTTACACAAAAAACCATGAGTAAGGTACTATCATATTTTGAAAGAGTTTAATTTAATGTTTTTATTTGTATTCTAGAAGTTAAGAGTTACAGTTGCCAATATTGGTGAATGAATATTTAAATATTTGCATAACATTTCTCCATCCACTATTTTAGTTCAGTTAACCAGTTTATTTTAAATGGATTAACACCTTCACTAAAATAGCAGACAGAGAAATGTCATTAGTACACTATTGCCTAAAAATTGGGCCATGCAATGCCCGTTTTTCAGGCGCTATGCAGCCTACTAAGGCCTCAAAATGTCAAGCAGGAAGCACGCGCAGTGTCACCTGCCATATTGGTAGAGGAGGTGACGCTCACGTCAGGAGAGCTCAACAGCAGCATTTTAAGTAAATCATAATTTATGCTTCTTAGGGTCCTGCTCTTTTGGGACAGATTCATGCCAAAGTCCTTATTGGAACTCAAGTGAGCACATCTATATGATTCCCAAATCTCCAATAGAAATGGAAATTAGCACTGTGATCCTTGATGGTTTCTACAATTGATAATATATAATAATCCTCTTAGCCCCATTAGTTTCCAAAAAATTGATTGTACCTTTTTGATTAAGTCTAATCATTATTAGGTGTTATTATCATCGACACTTTCTTCGCAAGTTGACAGGTCTGATTTCAGTAAGCCTCAATCACTTTTGCAGCTGTTGTATGAAATAAGATCTGGGCTTCTATCACCAAGGACACTAAATAATAGATATTAAAGTGAAAAGTTTATTAAAGTAGCTAAAACATTTTTTCTTGTAATATAGAGATAAATTCACCCGGTTAAGAATAACAGCTACTAGGTTTTTTTACTCAAATTGTGTATTTTGCTGCAAAGTTTGAATACCGTGGGAATGAATCTGCTGAGAAAGGCAAACTTAGCACTTAGCTCCCAAGTGGCCTGTTTGAACAGCTATAATGCAGTCCATTCAATGCATGTTAAGATGCCAGCAATCTTGTATTCAATTACTATGAAATAGAAGACCTTTTATGCTTCACGAAGCACACTAACCTGAGATAATCTGGAGTTACATCAAATTGATAACTTTTGTGTCAAACTGTTTTCTGGCAGAATGATTAACACTTTGAAGTATTCTGTGCTTTTCACATAATGAGTGATCAAAATATGCACAGATGTTGTGAAAATTGATGATGTCCTCTACTGATTCCTGGTTGTTCAGAGCATTATGCATAACAAAAGTCAGTATATATGCATTATTATAATCAATTATCTGCATAGCATTCGATAGATATGAGCTATGAGTGTTAACTCTCTTCCTTAATCTGAAGGACAAGCCCAACTGCAGCAACTACAGAGGAATCTCCCTGTTGTCGGCCACTGGGAAAGTCATCGCTAGAATCCCCCTCAACCATTTTCTCCCTGTGGCTGAGGAGCTCCTCTCAGAGTCACAGTGCGGATTCCGTCTGCTCTGGGGTACAACGGACATGATCTTCACGGCGCGACAACTGCAAGAGAAATACAGGGTTCAGCACCAACCCTTGTAAATGGCTTTCTTTGAACTCACAAAGGCCTTTGAAACTGTTAACCATGAGGCATAATGGAGCATCCTCTTCCATTTCGGCTGCCCCCAAAGGTTTGTCACCATCCTCCACCTGCTCCACGACAACATGTAAGCCGTGATCCTGAGAAACAGATCCACCACAGACCCAATCCATGTCCGGACCGGGGTCAAGTAGGGCTGCGTCATCGTGCCAACCCTCTTCTCGATCTTTCTCGCTGCAATGCTCCATTTCATGCTGAACAAGCTCCCCGCTGGAGTGGAACTAAACTATAGAACCAGTGGGAACCTGTTCAACCTTCATCACCTCCAGGCTAGATCCAAGACCGTCCCATCCTCTGTCGTCGAACTACAGTACGTGGACGACGCTTGCGTCTGCGCACATTCAGAGGCTGAACTCCAAGTCATTGTCAACATCTTCTCCAAGGTATACGAATGCATGGGCCTTACACTAAACATCCATAAGACAAAGGTCCTCCATCAACCTGACCTGGCCACACAGCACTGCCCCCCGGTCATCAAAATCCACGGTGCAGCCTTGGACAATGTGGACCACTTTCCATATCTCGGAAGCCTACTATTAACAAAGGCAGACATCGACGACGAGGTTCAATACCGCCTCTCCAGTGTGCTAGCACAGCCTTCGGTCACCTGAGGAAGAGAGTGTTCAAGGATCAGGCCCTCAAATCTGACACCAAGCTTATGGTCTACAGGGCTGTAGTGATATCCGCCCTCCTATATGGCTAAGAGACATGGACCATATACAGCAGACACCTCAAATCGTTGGAGAAATACCACCAACGATGTCTCCGCAAGATCCTGCAAATCCCCTGGGAGGACAGACGCACCAACGTCAGTGTTCTTGATCAGGCCAACATCCCCAGCATCGAAGCACTGACCACACTCGACCAGCTCCGTTGGGTGGGCCACATTGTCCGCATTCCCGACACAAGACTCCCAAAGCAAGTGCTCTACACGAAACTCCTACACGGCAAGCGAGCCCCAGGTGGGCAGAGGAAATGTTTCAAGGACACCCTGAAAGCCTCTTTGACAAAGTGCAACATCCCCACCGACACCTGGGAATCCCTGGCCAAAGACCGCCCTAAGTGGAGGAAGAGCACCCGGGATGGTGCGGAACTCCTCGAGTCTCGTCGCCGAGAGCATGCAGAAAACAATCGCAGGCAGCGGAAGGAGTGTGCAGTAAACCAGACTCCCCACCCACCCTTTCCTTCAACGGCTGTCTGCCCCACCTGTGACAGAGATTGTAATTCCCATATTCGACTGCTCAGTCACCTGAGAACTCACTTTTAGAGTGGAAGCAAGTCTTCCTTGATTTCAAGGGACTGCCTATGATTTTGATTAATGTGAAGCTATTGGTGTAAGCTCACTGATTCAAAGATTGTGAAAGTAAATGGATGGTGAGACCAAATTCAACAGATCTATTTCATAGGAATCAGAGTAATAATAACATAGATATAACATTACCCAGGTTACTTATATACATTTATTAATATTAGTAAATTAGTTAGTGCTAAATAGTCCCACCAAATGCATTACATTGTGTATGAAGTATCTTAGCATTGATCTTGATAGATTCCAAGAATAACTAAAAATAGAAATAAAACTTCTGGAAATTATGGCACAGTAATATCTTCAATAATGAATAATGTAATCTTTTATCCTTCAGAGTAGATTAAGGTTGGAAGTTAAGAAGTTTAATTTCCCCAATCAATTGCATAATCTGCTGAAAATACAATTGGCAGGAGAAAAATTGATTTTAGAGAAAGCAGGAAAATTATGCTTTTTTATCTCCTTCAAAAGATTTTATCTTCAAAAGGATTTTAATTAAACAGGAAAAGTATGAAATAGAAGTGCAAATAGAGAAAACAGTAACTGGACACCTCCATCTCTGTTTATTTCATTCATTGTTGTCAAACTGTTGCCCTTCCTTCAAATAACATTCCATCAGTGCAGTCATTCCAAGCACTTAAGCGTCAGTTCCTCTCTGTCAATGTAACCTTCGTCATGGCTCTGGAAATAGGGGTAGGGTAGGGGAGGGGAGGGGGGCAGGGAGGTCTATGCAGCACAGAGAATCACAGCTGTGTGGGACAGGCAGCATGGACCAGTAGGTCTTTTCCTGTCCATCATTTATATATGTTCATATGTTTCAAAATTGACAAAAGCACTATAATTTAGTGCTATAAAAGAACTTGCACTTCTGTAGCATGTTATATATAACACAATAGATTGCTTTGCCGTGTGAATACACTGCTTTTCATTCATCATGCTTGATCAAAGTGTCACAGCAATGGGAGTAGTCACCATTGGAGCGTTGTTGGGATTTAGCTAACAGTAGTGGCAGTGATGACACAAATGGAATAGGTAGCCTTTCTGCTGGCTTGTGAGGAAGGCCATCAGCTGAGAAGGCAGAAGCAGCCCATGGGCAGGTGGCTACAGTCACTGTGAGAGAGAAAGAAAGTACATTTAGGAGAAGTGCCATTTTGAAAATCAGTAACAACAGTGATTGCACTTGTTTTAATTTCTGTGTGCAGCTAATACAGCTCGTATTTTTCAGCGGTAGTTTTTGCTGTGGTAATGTGTTATTATTATTTAGAGTAAAAAAAGAACAATACTATTGCTAACTTTAGCGGTCTTCTTCTTTCGTATGGTAGTAGCAAAGCAAATCAAATGTCAAAGCCTCCGGTGCAACAGCAAAGATATCTTGTAGGCTGCCTGCTAATTTCCTCTGAGGGCAGCACTCAATGATGTGCTCCAGGGCCTGATTAGGAGCTCCACAGTTGACTGATGGGTATGCTTTAATCTTCCAACAATGGGATGGATTATGACAGCCTATCGTGGCTCATCTTGTTACTTGATCTTAGCTCTTCGATCACAACTAATGTTGTCTCACAGGACACTGAACTTGTTAAATCGATCTCCCAGTGACACTAGCAAACCAACTTTAGGGGTCATACCTTTTTTAGAAGGTAGATGGAAGTAGAATTGGTGATTACATTTTTCAATGTTCTATGCGGTGGAAATTAGGTTGGAGGATTCTTAGGGCGCTAATGGCGGTGGGACAGTAAATTTTGCGACGGAAAACATTTTGCGACGGCAGCCAAAATATTTGGTTGCTGTGCCCTGAGAGTGGAGTGAAGCGCGAAGGGAGGCATTCCACACCTCTCTTTGGGCTTCAGGCTGGGTGAGCCAACTGAAAATCCGTTGCTTCAAAGTGCACTGGAAAAAATAAAATTGGGACAAATAACACAAAAAACATTCCTGAAAAAATTACTCCCCCCAAGTACAGGTGAATCGCAAAAGTAAATCAGAGAAATCTTAATTTAACTTATCTTTCCCAATCATTCCTTCCTGTAGCACCCTGGGACAGCAATGCATGCCAGCTTTCAAAGGCGCTGTCACCACAGGGCGCTATGGGTGCTGCTCAAGATAGAGAACTGGTTGGCAGACAGGAAGCAAAGAGTAGGAATAAAGAGGTCCTTTTCAGAATGGCAGGCAGTGACTAGTGGGGTACCGCAAGGTTCAGTGCTGGGACCCCAGCTATTTACAATATATGTTAATGATTTAGATGAAGGAATTAAATGTAATATCTCCAAGTTTGCAGATGACACTTAGCTGGGTGGCAGTGTGAGCTGTGAAGAGGATGCCAAGAGGCTGCAGGGTGACTTGGACAGGTTAGGTGAGTGGGCAAATGCTTGGCAGATGCAGTATAATGTAGATAAATGTGAGGTTATCCACTTTGGTGGCAAAAATAGGAAGGCAGAATATTATCTGAATGGTGACAGATTAGAAAAAGGGGAGGTGCAACAAGACCTGGGTATCATGGTACATCAGCCATTGAAAGTTGGCATGCAGGTGCAGCAGGCAGTGAAGAAGGCAAATGGTATGTTGGCCTTCATAGCGAGAGGATTTGAGTATAGGAGCAGGGAGTTCTTACTGCAGTTGTACAGGGCCTTGGTGAGGCCACACCTGAATATTGTGTACAGTTTTGGTCTCCTAATCTCAGGAAGGACATTCTTGCGATTGAGGGAGTGCAGACTGACATATGAAGAAAGACTGGATCGACTAGGCTTATATTCACTGGAATTTAGAAGAATGAGAGGGGATCTCATAGAAACATATAAAATTCTGACAGGTTTGGACAGGTTAGATGCGGGAAGAATGTTCCCGATGTTGGGGAAGTCCAGAACCAGGGGTCACAATCTAAGGATAAGGGGTAAGCCATTTAGGACCGAGATGAGGAGAAACTTCTTCACTCAGAGAATTGTGAACCTGTGGAATTCTCTACCACAGAAAGTTGTGAGGCCAGTTCATTAGATATATTCAAAAGGGAGTTAGATGTGGCCCTTATGGCTAAAGGGATCAAGGGGTATGGAGAGAAAGCAGGAATGGGGTACTGGAATTGCATGACCAGCCATGATCATATGAATGGTGGTGCAGGCTTGAAGGGCCGAATGGCCTGCTCCTGCACCTATTTTCTATGTTTCTATGTTTCTATGTTTCTACCACCTAATATCGAAACGCTGTCAAAACCGGGGTCGTTGCACACCGGCGCCACGTTTCCGGGCAGTATTGGTCAGCGCCGCCAGCACCAGCACACTGAATGTACTAAGCGGCGTGAATGCCAGCGCCCGCAGCTCTGAACCCTTTAGTGCCCTGTTCTGACCCTTTCCAGGGGCGCTAAGCAACCAAATTTCTACTCCCATATGTTGGAAGAAAAAATATTGGCCCAGAAATTCCGGTCAGAGGCTTCTTTCGGACAAACGCCTCTGACCCCAAATAAATCTACAAAGGTACCTGGTGGTCACGGAGGAACCTACGATTCCAGTCTGAGGCTTTCATTCGCTGCGCAGCATACGAGAAGATGTCTTCCCCGTACGTACGGAAATGCTGGAGTCACGTGGGTCTGGACCACCAATCACTAGGTAGTATTCTCATTGGAAAAAATGGCAACTCCGTTTTTTACCAGTTCCCATTACTATCAATGAGAAAACCCTCCTAAAACACCGAAACTCAGCATAATAAATAAAAAAAAACCTCACATATTTAAAATTAATTGAAATTAAATGTAAGTAAATGTTTTAGAAAAAATATATACTTTTTGGACAAAATCTTTGTGTTTTAATAGGATTAAAAATAAACTTATCTTAATGGACAGGGTTTTTAATATAAAAATGAATGATTAAATTTAATTTTTATATGTTTTAAAAGTGTTAAGCTGGTAAAAGTAAGCTTTGTGCCTGCTTTTACCAGGCATAAAAATTTAAAGGACATTCGCTGGGCAAGAGATGGGCAAATAGCCCAATCTCTCCCGCGCAGATGTCCTTCTCCTGGGAATAAGTTGGATCTATCTAGAGAAATTTTGACAGGTCTAAAAAGCTGGTTTCCGGTGCATGTGCATCGTGCCCCAAGAACTGGCTTTTGCAAGTCCTCGCCAGGTGTGTGCACACTTCGTACGGATCCGATGAGGATAGAAATTTCTCTTATGTTTTGGGTGCAGTGGAAATGGCAAATCCAACGTTACTGCTGTTGATGTTTAGAAATGTTTTCTTATTTCTTTGCCCTTTTTAGTTTGTAATATAACCTGCCTATACTGCAGTGGGCACAATCTATTGTCTTCCTCTTTATTATTTTTTTAGTCATCCTTTGTTGGTTTCTAAAATTGCCCCAATCTTCAAGCCTACCACTAATCTTCACAGCATTGTATGCCTTTTTATTCAACTTGATACCATCCTTAACTTCCTCAGTTAGCCACGGATGGAATATATCTTTGGTGAGAATTGTTGAGAATGATGAAATATCTACCAGTCTGGTAGTTTTACTTTTTCCTTCCCCTTTGTTTTCTTTCACTCAATTGCATACAGTTAAATAATCCAAGCTAAACTTGCATGAAAATTATTTCATTGTTTTCAGTTTGTTCAGCCTCCCTGCATGGGAAGTCTGGAATGCTGCATGGCGGCATGCCCACGCACCTTAGGCTGATCGTTGCTTACAGAATCGCAGAAAAGTTTCAAGATACTTTGTATATAATTACTTTGAAATATAGTGACTTATTTTATACGCAATAAGCCAGCAATATACACAGAGCAAGATCCCACAAAAGCAATGAGCCAAATGATCAGTTTGTTGTCCAGGACAGTGGGCGACTCCTTTTCTTCAAATAGTGCCGTGGGAACTTGAAATTATAGTACAAACCAGTCAGTTGCCGCTCACTGCAATGTAGAACGAAGAGCATTAACAACAACAACAACTTGAATTTTTATATAGCACCTTTAACATAGTGAAATGTCCCAAGGCGCTTCACAGGAGTATTATGAGATAAAAAATTTGACACTGAGCTGCATAAGTAGAAATTAGCGCAGGTGACCAAAAGCTTGGTCATAGAGTTATGTATTAAGGAGCATCTTGAAGGAGGAAAGAGAGGTGGAGAGGTTTAGGTCGGGAATTCCAGTGCTTGGGGCCTAGACAACAGAATGGTTGATGATTATAATCAGGGATGCTCCAGAGGGCAGAATTAGAGGAGTGCAGACATCTCAGGGGGTTGTGGGGCTGGAGGAAATTACAGAGATAGAGAGGGGCGAGGCCTTGGAGGGATTTGAAAATAAGGATAAGAATTTTGAAATCGAGGTATTGCTTAACAGGAAGCCAGTGTAGCTCAACGAGCACAGTGATGATGGGTGAGCGGGATATGGTGCAAGTTAGGACACGGGCAGCTGAGTTTTGGATCACCTCTAGTTTAAGTAGGGTAGAATGTGGGAGGCCAGCCAGGAGTGCGTTGGAATAGTTAAGTCTAGAGGTAACAAAGGCATGGATAAGGGCTTCAGCAGCGGATGAGCTGAGGCAAGGGCGGAGACAAACGATGTTATGGAGGTGGAAATAGGCTGGCTTAGTTATGCTTCGGATATGTGGTCGAAAACTAATTTCAGGGTCAAATATGACACCAAGGTTGCGAACAGTCTGGTTCAACCTCAAAGAAGTTAAGGAAACAAGATTAAGGAAATCTTGGGAGCAGATTTTTTAACTTACAGTTGTAACATGTGCATACATATGTGGATAACAGACAACAGTATATGTACTGGCATATGATTGTTTGGAAATGCGAGTGAATTCAGTGTGATTCTAATATATTAGTCTCTTTAAATGCCACTGCTAATATTTTCTCAGTGCTGACAACTCCATAAAAGGATAAGCCATGCGAGAGGTCGGACCCAAACTCTACAATTTAAAATTCAGAACAAGGTGTCCTTTTTAATGTAGTATATTTGTTATTGACTATAAATGAGGTCTTAAACAGTAGCACTCTTTATAGGTTAAAAAAAACCTTTAAACTATTGTGCAAAGACAGCCTCATCACAATTGCTAACTAATTATTAGCATTTTCAGATTTAGATTGTAATTTTAAGATTGCAGAAAATGTAGCATTTCATAAAATATGTTCAATTTTTTTTCTCTAAGAAGTGAGTAATTGCTCTCCTGAAGAGACTGCTAATCATGTCTAATGTTACAATTAGCAGGTGGTGTGAAAACAAGGGAGAGAAAGTTTGCAGTCAACAATGGGAAGACCAGTTTGTTCACATTGGCACTGTGCTCTCTCAGCTTCTTCTGGAACAACCTCTGGAGTCATGCTGATGGACCTTGGAAAGGCTATGTAGTGGGAGGAATTAACTTGTGGGAATGGTATCTTATCATCTTCTCATTTTGTTTGACAAGATAGAACAAAAATTGTTAGATTGGATGTATATTTTGAAGCATGTATTAATTATCATCATCATAGGCAATCCCTCAGAGTCGAAGATAACTTGCTTCCAAACTAGAAGTGAGTTCAGGTGACTGAAGAGTCCAATGCGGGACTGATAGTCTGTGTCACAGGTGGGGCAAACGGTGGTTGAAGGAACGGGTGGCTGGGGTGCCTGGGTTGCCACGCGCTCCTTCCACTGTCGACGATGGCTGCGGCTTGCTCTCGGCTAAGAGACTCGAGGTGTTCAGCGCCTTCTCGAATGCTTTTCTTCCACGTTGGGTGGTCTTGGGCGAGGGATTCCCAGGTGTCAGTGGGGATGTTACATTTTCTCAAGGAGGCTTTGAGGGTGTCCTTGAAGCATTTCCTCTGCCCATCTGGGGCTCGCTTGCCGTGTCGGAGCACTGAGTAGAGCACTTGTTTTGGGAGTCTCGTGTCAGGCATGTGGGCGATGTGGCCCAGCCAGTGGAGCTGATCGAGCGTGGTCAGTGCTTCAATGCTGGGGATATTGGCCTGAGCAAGGACACTGACGTTGGTGCGCCTATCCTGCCAATGGATTTGCAGGATCTTGCGTTGGTGGTACTTCTCCAGTGTTTTGAGGTGCCTGCTATACATAGTCCATGGGGCTGAAATTGATGGCCTTACCACCCACTGCCGCCAACTGCCGCTAACATTCCTCTGGTCAAACTACCCAGTACCACTTTCGTCGTGGCCTGGAGCGGGCGGGAGGGGAGAGCCACTGGGAAGCGCCCGCTGACGTTAGCGGACGGCCGATGCATGTAAGTATACTCCCGCCCGGCGAGATACCATATTCATGCGGGCGGGAGTGGGCTGGAGTCGGCCGCAGGATGGCAGTGGACTGTTGAGTGCAGGCAGCTCTGTCCTCAATGCTAAGTGTGGAGTTGGTGTAAAAAAGATTAGTGAAGTTTATTTAAATTATTTCTTAACGGGTACTTACCTGGATGGGGTCCTCTGAAGGTTGTCAAATGTTTTTTTTGTGTTTCTGATGCTTTTTATTTTTTCTTCGACACTCTGTGGGCCCGACTTCATTCTCGGCAGCACTTGGGCAGCAAATACCTTTGCCGCTGAAAATGAGAGCTGCCGCCCAGATTGGCAGCATATGTCTTGGATTTGCCACCCGCCGACCTTCGAGGGACCTGGATGATGAAAACCCCGCCCAAAGAACTGTCAGGGACCTCGGCGGCCATTGACGCTCCTTTGCGCGGTACTTGAGTGGGCGGAGGGCTTCATCAAATTCAGGCCCCATGTCTCTGAGCCATATAGGAGGACGGGTATCACCACTGCTCTGTCGACCATGAGCTTGATGTCGGGTTTGAGGTCCTGGTCTTCAAACATTCTCTTCCTCAGGTGACCGAAGGCTGTACTGGCACACTGAAGGCAGTGTTGGACCTCGTCATCGATGTCTACCCTTGTTGACAGTAGGCTCCCGAGGTATAGAAAATGGTCCATGTTGTCCAAAACCTCGTCATGGATTTTGATAACCGGGGGTCAGTGCTGTGTGGCGGGGCAGGTTGGTAGAGGACGGATGTTTAGTGCAAGACCCATGCTCTCGTACGCCTCAGTGAAGGTGTTGACGATGCCTTGGAGTTTGGCCTCTGAGTGTGTGCAGATGCAGGCATCGTCTGCCTACTGTAGTTCGAAGACAGAGGATGGGATAACCTTGGATCTGGCCTGGAGGCGGCGGAGGTTGAACAGATTCCCGTTAGTCCTGTAATTTAGCTCCATTCCAGCGGCGAGCTTGCCGAGGGTGAGATGGAGCATTGCAGCAAGGAAGATCGAGAAGAGCGTTGGTTCGATGACACAGCCTTGTTTGACCCCGGTCCGATCGTGGAATGGGTCTGTGGTGGATCCGTTGGTCAGGATCACGGCTTGCATGTCATCGTGAAGCAGTTAAGTAGATAAATTACTGTTGCACATTAACACTTCAACTGCCCCATTCAACAAATGCCATGGCTTTCTTTATTCTTTCTGAAGAAGGATAGCTTCTTTTGATGTGGCACTTTGTTATGTTGTAGATCTTCAAAGTGTGCACAGTGAAACATTTTGCTCAACTGCAGGGATGAAAACATGTACCAGCTGTGCTGCCTTGCCAAATAGAAGCAGGACATGTTCTTAACTCCAATCTGGTTGCCGAGCATTGACCGCAGCAAAGCATCACTGTGCCTCAATCTACGTGAACATTTCTCAGGCAAGGTCCTAACCAACATCCTTCTCTTATTCATGCAGGCCATAAGTTATGCTGTAAGCATATTAACCCTTGGACCGCCAGGGAATTCTTTGTTCCCAGGCTTGCCTTTTTTTAAATTTCAGTACACACATCATGATGCCGAGTCAAACCTTAACATGTAATAATGTCACTCATATGTCAGGAGTAGTTTCATTATAATAATCTGATATGTTAAAATATTCTGGTCTTGAAAGTCTGCTGTGAAACTATTAGATGGCAAATACTAAATGCATTTTAATGCTTATAGCTTTTAGCAAAACCAAGATGGTTTTTCTGCTAATATAATTTGCCTCCTATTTTCTACTTGTATTCATTTAGGCCTGTAATTTGCGCCTCTGGTCTGAAAACATGAGTGACTTTTATTCCAGATTGCTACAGCATGTATAAATAGGATTACATGGCCAGAATTCGCGCTCCCCACGGGCACGTACGAGGTGTGCATGCACCTGTGGGGTCCCCGCAAATTCCGGGTTTAGGCATGCAAAGCACATGCGCCTAAACCCAGAACTTGCAATCTGTCAAGAAATCTCCGAAACTAAAGTGCCTCCGTGGGCAGAGAGTTGGGCAACTCCTGCCCAGCGAATGTCCTTCAAATTCTTACAACATGAAAAAGCAGCGTAAGGCCTGCTTTTATCAACATAAGACTTTTAAAGTACAGAAAAAACATTTTAAAAAATAATTTAAATATTTAAAATCCTGTTAGTTAAGTTTATTTTTAGACCCTTTAAAATATGTAAATTAAATTTCTAATTACTTAAATTCCATTTTTATTAATTTGAAATATGTAATGGTTTAAAAAGATATATTTTCAGTGTTTCTGTGTTTTGGAGGAGTATTCCCATTCATACTTATGGTGGTTATAAGTATGAATGGGGATCCCCTTACTGTGATAGGTTGGGCCGGCCCGCATGATCCCAGTGATGCGTAGAAAACCCACACGCTCCTGGGATACATTGGCCCCTACGAAGGCCTTCACGTCGAGGCCCAGAACCGCAAGCCTCCGAACCTCCAGGACCACTAGGTACTTTTGCGATCGGAGGCATCCTCTCGCGGGAGGCCTCCAACCACAATTTCTGGGCCATGGTTTTTCAAGTAATGACCTATTCATGAAATCTCTAATTGTGATAAAATGTTGCATCAGACATACTCATGTTTAACTTTTTTAGATGAATTGTATTTTGTGCACAAGTAGTGATGCTTCTACTAGTGATACCATGCAGCAAAGGTACTGAAGCAAAAATCTGCTTCTTGACACAACATTGAGAATATGGGTTAAACCATAGACTGCCTCCAAAAAAAAGTTTGATTAAGGTATTATACTTTGGGGAATAAGCAAATGCTGAACTACAATGCGCAAGAATGGTTTTGCTTGTAATACCTTCAACCATATTTGCCCAAGTGGAGCCTAATAAGTTTGCTTCAGAATATATATCATTCACCTATTGCCCAGCATAGAGTGCCAGAACAGAAGATAGCACAGTTCTATTCATGCTTCATACTAAGGGCCATATTTTTCTATTTTGATGAACAAAGAATTGATTACACTTATTGCATAGAAAGGAACGAACGCTAATCAAAAGGGCAGGTGCACATGACTGTTCTGCCAAAATTAGCAAGCAATCTAGAAAAAGAGAAGTAGCCAATCAAGATGCACCTGTAATAATGCTGCTTTCAGACTTCTCGAGCCATATTTTGGGCATGTCTCTGATTGCGATATAGGAGAAAGACTGTTAAGTTTTTTTACCTTTGCAATTTCAGTTTCAAAATACCAATTATTATCTGTTAAGTCCCAAAGTTATGGAGATGTTTCAAAGGTACAATCAACAAAACAGATGAGTTTAAAGATTTTTTTCCAAACCTATTAACAAAATGTACCCTAAGATACAATTAATTAAGCAAATAGGGAGAAAGGGTACTTGCATTTCCTTGATACTGTATGTCAAAAATAAACTGACAATACACTGTGCCTGTGAGCCATTGAGCTGTCAGCTCGACTAAGTTGCAAGCATTCTTACCTCTGAGTTAGAAAGTTGTGAGTTCAAACTCAGAGGCAGGATTCGAATGCATTAAATAGGCTGACACTCGAGTGTAGTTCTGAGGGAGTCCTGCACTGTTGGAGATGTCTGGAAATTCGGTTCTCAGCGATAACAGTATTTTTTTGCCAAAATTACCGTTATCGCTTCGCTATTGCTATCAGGCCTGAAATTCAAGCTTGAATTTGCGCAGTGATAAAAATCACCAGTGCATGAGGATTCGAGGCACAAGCCACGATCCTCGCCAACTTTAGTCCGAGGCCGATACTGCTGCGAGTTGGGCCTAGGGAGGGCGGAAAAACACCTAAAAATAAATTGGAAAAAATGTTTTTCACAAAACATTTACAAGACACTTATCTATCGAATCTCTGCTAAAGAATTTAAAAATAAAAACTTTAACTTACCTTTTTGCAGGTCTTCATACTTACCACAGCTGGCAGAGCTGCTACAATAGGTTTTTCCCTGGCGGTATTTTTCGCGCAAAATACGGGTGCGCACAGAGCCAAATTTTTGGCGAAAGCGATATTTCAAGTCTTGTACGGTGGCTGTCCTCTCTCCAGCGGTATTTGAAAAATGCTGCCGCAAAATGTCACCGAATTTTCCGCCAACTAGGTTCTCGCCAAAAAAGGTGAAATATCGCCAAAACCCGGTCACAAAATCATCGAATTTCCAGCCCACAATCTTTCAGATCAGATGTTAAATTGAAGCCCTATCTGCCTGTTCAGGTGAATGTGATTGGTCCCATGGCACTTTTTTATATAAAAAGAGCAGGGAGTTCTCCTACATCCTGGTCAACAATCCTCCCTTAAACAACACCACCAAAATTTGCACATATTGACTGGTGCGTTTGCCTATAAAACAACAGTGACGACATTCCAAAAATATTTCATTGGCTCTAATGGACTTTGTCCTGAAGATGTGAAGGCATCAAATAATGCGAGTTTGTCCTTGCTTTACAATTCAGACAAAAGTATGCAGAAAAACCAACCATTTAGAGGTTAAAACAATTCAAGGTGAAGACTCACTAAAATTAGCGATAAGGATCCTTGTGGAGAAAGCAATCAAATTTCACTCCACAGAAGACTTATTTAACTGATACACCAGTCCAGAAATAAATATTCTAAAGCCCTGGTAGAATAATCCTCAGTGCAATGGAACCTAAATGAAATTTTCAATGAAAAGTAAGCTATTGAAAAAACCTTTCTCCTGCACATCTTAATAAAATATGCAGCCAGATGCAGTATTCAAACAAACAATAATAAAAGTACCAGGTATATTAAACAAAAGCAACATACTCTTGAAATAGATCAATAACAGATTTATTACATTTCCTGGGAAGATTGTAATGGTGAATATTTAGTTGGAACTAAGGAAGAATTTCACAAATGCACATGCTAGATACATGTCCTAGATAGATGTAGGATTGTCAACAGTCCAGTTTAGACCATATAGTTCAGTTTTTTAAAATATAAGTTGGGTACTAAAATTCTTGTTTTTCAAATATGCCATTTTTTTCCATTTACTTCCAAGACTAATGATGTGAATCCATTAGTTTTTAAGTTTTTAATAAATTGTCATCAAATCACCCCCACCTCCCCATCCCCGCTACCCTGCCCTCATCATGCCCCCATCTGGATTTTGATTTGGCAGAATGGGGCAGTCTTAGGCATGTGAAATAAACCAGACTAAGCTGCAACCTTAGAAATGAAATGTATAAAATAGGAACAGGGTAACAGGAAAGACAAATGAAGGAAGCTCTTCACACGTGTTTCACAAAGAAGCCATTTTAAAAAAAACACAATGAATGGCTAAGCACTTGTTAGAAGTGTAGGATTGTATAAAACAGTGGGATATGTTCCAAAACAACTGAAATCAATGCCTTTCAACTTCAAACCAGAAGAAACTCAATTCAAAATGTAATAGATTGCAAGAACGAGAAAAGCACTAGTTTGCACCGAAAGTAAAGAGAAATCTACAGAAACAATGATAAGAATGCAGTATATGGGTCTTTGCATCATAAACACTTTCACAGTCAGTCACAAGCCCATGAACATGGAATAGTGATCAGATAACACCTGCATCAATCAATACATGGAAGAATTCGCACTGAGCCGGAAGAATGCAAATTCAAAATAATATTCTTAAATAAGTTCTCTCCAGCCTAGCAATTTGAATGCTGGGATTGTGGTGCTTGAAGAGGCAATGACAATCAATGCTGTGACCATGTCAGTCAACAATAGTGTTAAGTGTGCAGCGTCAGACTCTTTTGTTTGTTGGCCTCACGTCACTTTTTTATGATTGCTGCCTCCCTGAGAGGTGCTAAAATACAACAGCAAACGCTATTCTGAGCACACAACTGCTTCTCAGCTATCCGCAATCTCAACTGTAGCTCATGGGTATAATAATAATTGCAGGGTAGAAGAGGTGTCAGTCCCACTGTGAGTTAAAAATGTAAGTACGTCTGTATCAGCAGGCGTGCAGGCTTGTGAAAGATGTGGAATGTCCACCCACACATACTGCATATTCAAAGACACTGGCTTTTCTCTTGCTTTTTCTTTTGTTCATTAAAGATCAGGTTTGATAGTTCCGGGTGGAAGGTTTATGACCTGGAATCTAAAGACAGTGCAAAGCACTCCTGCATTGGGTTGCATTGTGGATCAGCGGTAGGTCTGAGCTGTCATCATATATAAGTTTATGTGGTTCTTGCCTCCATTTTGACGCCATATTTTTGAAGCTGTCTTCTGTCCTTTGCAAATAATAAGAAAAACTGCAAATGCATAAACATTGAAATAAAAACTGGAAGTGCTGGAAATGCACAGCAAGACTGTCAGTTTCTGTGAAAAGACAAATTATTGATTTGGGTGTAGACCTTACACTAGAAGTGAAAACTGGATCATAAGTGAGCCTTTTACTAGAGCTAAACATTTTTTAAAAAGGAGCGGCAGAAAGACAGTGGCCCTGAAAATCCGCAGGCCAGAGATTCCAGCGATTAAACTGCCTGGCAGGAACCTCTGCCACTGACCCCAGAGGACTGGCTGGGATAAGGGAGAGATTCCCTAATTAGCCTGCCGCCATCGCTGCAGTACCTAGTATTCTGGGAAGGCTGCAAGTCTGGAAGAGGGTACCCATCCAGGAGTGAAGCCATGAATACCCAATGTAATGTATGTACATAAGGTCTGCCCACCACCAGGGGGCACTCCCGTCGGAGGTCCTAGAGTCATAGGTACACTCGTGCTGGGCCTGGTATATAACCTGAACTTCACCTTTGTATCTTCACTTCTGGAAGCCATTAAAGACTGACCAGGTTACACCTAGTCATTGGCTCATGGTAAAAGTTCATTGTATCATTTCATACACCACAACTGGCGATGAGGAAAGTACGAACCCACGCAAAAGTATGGTAAGCACAGCACGATCGAGAACTGTTGGAATTCTCGAGAGATTCAATGAGGGAGAGGATTGGGAAGATTTCACGGATCATCTTGACCAGTATTTCGTGGCAAACGACCTAAACAAAGACGAGGATGCAGAGAAGCGCAGGGCAGTTCTTCTCACCAGTTGTGGCCCCACGATCTATGCACTCATCAAGAATCTGCTCTCACCCATTCTTCCTACAGAAAAGGATTACAAAGAACTGTGTGCTCTAGTTCAGGAACACTTTAAACCCACGGAAGGACTGCTCATATCCAGACATCGCCTCTATACGCACGTTCGTCCAGAAGGCCAGGACGTAGCGCCATTTGTTGCCGATCTGAGACGTCTTGCAGGGCATTGCAAATTTGGACCTGCATTGGAAGACATGCTCCATGACCTTTTCGTGATTGGGGTCAACCACAAGGCGATCTTAAGTAAGCTGCTGGCTGCGGAGATGCTGGAACTCAGCTCGCCCTGGCTTGCATGTCCACACAGAAAAGCACAAAGCAGATATCGCGACAAAACAGGAACTCCACGGCAAGTACTGTGTACAAAATTGTATCGACGGCCGGCAGAGCTGCCCATGGCAGGGCCTACTCGACTGCGTCTGCAAGACCGGGAGCTGCTCAAAGTTTGCTGTCGAGGGCCTACTCGACTGCATATGCGAGAACGGGAGCTGCTCAAAGCCCGCCATCGGCGCAAATCCATGTTGGCTTTGCGGGGGCAATCACCAACCTCATCAGTACCGCTTCAGGCAGAGGGTGTGCGAAGACGGGGCATCTTCAGCGGACGTGTCCGCAGCGGAGCAAGCGAGCTGCGACACACCACGTGGATCTGGCGATGCAGCCCGAGATATTTGAGAGCTCCGATGAGGAAGTGTATAGCGTACGTGAGTTCTGAACAAAGAGCCAACCGATAATGATGGAGGTAAAATTAAATGGCGTGCCGATATCCATGGAATTAGACACAGGTGCGAGTCAATCGATAATGAGCCAGTGGACTTTCGAAAAGCTGTGGGAGACCAAGGCCGAGAGGCCCAAGCTGAGTCCGATAAATGCGAAGTTGCGTACCTACACCAAAGAGCTCATACCAGTGATCGGTAGTGCAGCAGTAAGAGTGTCGTACGAGGGAGCGGTTCATGATCTACCATTATGGATTATCACGGGCAACGGCCCATCGTTATTCGGCAGGAGTTGGCTCGAGAAAATAAAATGGAAATGGTACGATATCAAAGCTTTATCATCAGCGGATGATGATTTGTGTGCTCAAGTGCTGAGCAAATTTCCCTCACTGTTTGAACCGGGAATTGGCAGCTTCAAGGGAGCCAAGGTGCAGATTCACTTAGGCCCTGACGCAAGGCCCATCCATCACAAAGCCAGGGCGGTCCCGCACATGATGAGAGAAAAGGTCAAGCTCGAATTGGACAGGTTACAACGCGAGGGGGTCATCTCATCGGTCGAATTTAATGAATGGGCCAGCCCCATTGTTCCGGTGTTAAAGAGCGATGGCACGGTCAGGATTTGTGGAGACTACAAGGTCACGATCAACCAAATTTCGAAACAAGATCAGTACCTGCTACCGAAAGCTGATGACCTGTTTGCAATGCTAGCTGGGGGAAAATCGTTTACCAAATTGGATCTAACGTTGGCCTACATGACGCAAGAACTGATTGAATCATCAAAGAAACTTACGTGCATCAACACACACAAAGGACTGTTTATTTACAACAGGTGCCCTTTTGTCATTCGTTTGGCAGCAGCCATATTTCAGAGAAACATGGAGAGCTTATTGAAATCTTACCCCAGGACCGTGGTATTCCAAGACGACATCCTAGTCTCAGGTCGTAACATCATCGAGCACCTGCACAATCTGGAAGAGGTTCTGATTCGTCTGGACAAAGTGGGACTCAGATTAAAATGTTCGAAGTGCGTTTTCATGGCACCAGAGGTCAAATTCCTTGGACGAAAGATTGCTGCAGATGGAATCAGGCCTACAGAGGCGAAAACAGAGGCCATCAAAAATGCGCCCAGGCTCCAGAATGTGACGGAGCTGCGTTCGTTCCTGGGTCTTCTCAACTACTTCGGTAACTTCTTATCCAAATTGAGCACAGTATTAGAGCCTTTGCACAAGCTGCTCAGGAAAGGAGATGACTGAGTGTGGGGTGAACTTCAAGACAGAGCCTTTGAGAAGGCTAGAAATCTGATGTGTTCCCACAAGCTACTGGTACTGTATGACCCAAGCAAGCATCTAGTTTTGACCTGTGATGCGTCGTCCTATGGGGTCGGCTGCGTACTCCAGCAAGCCAATGAGTCAGGCAAACTACAACCAGTTGCATACGCGTCTTGAAGCCTGTCCAAGGCAGAAAGAGCCTATAGCATGGTAGAAAGAGGCTTTAGCATGTGTTTATGGGGTACAAAAAATGCACCAGTACCTGTTGGGGCTTCGCTTCGAGCTGGAAACCAATCACAAGCCGCTTATATCGTTGTTCTCGGAACATAAAGGTATCAATACCAACGCGTCGTCCCGCATTCAGAGGTGGGTGCTGACATTATCTGCCTATGATTATGTCATTCGCCATAGACCAGGCACCAACAACTGCGCTGATGCATTGAGCCAGTTACCGTTGCCCACACCGGAGGTGGAAACGGCAATGCCCACAGAGCTACTCATGGTCATGGATGTCTTTGAAAGTGAAGGGTGCCCTGTCACTGCTCAACAAGTTAAGACCTGGACCAGCCAGGATCCGACCCTATCGGTTGTAAAACGTTCTGTTCTTAACGGGGACTGGTCGACCATCCCCAAGGAAATGGGTGATGAAACCAACCCGTACAGCCGTCGCAAAGATGAGCTTTCCATCCAGTCCGACTGTTTACTGTGGGGTAATCGTGTTGTAATGCCCAAGAAAGGCAGGGCAAGATTTATACGGGAGTTACATAGTACGCATCCCAGTATTGTCATGATGAAGGCCATCGCCAGGTCCCATGTTTGGTGGCCTGGCATTGACTCAGACTTAGAGTTATGCATACTTCAGTGTAGCACTTGCATGCAGTTAAGCAATGCCCCAAAGGAAGCTCCGCTCAGTCTGTGGTCACGGTCATCCAAACCGTGGTCTAGAATCCACATCAACTTTGCGGGCCCCTTTCTCAGTAAAATGTTTTTCGTGGGATGCATACTCCAAAAGGATCAAATGTGTGATCATGTCATCCAGCACTTCCACTGCCACCTGAGAACCTGAGAGCCATGTTTGCCACACATGGTCTGCCAGACATTGTTGTCAACAACAATGGACCGTGATGCACAAGCCTGGAGTTTCAAGAGTTCATGAAACGCAACGGTATAAAACATGTGAGGTCAGCCCCATTCAAACCCGCGTCCAATGGTCAAGCGGAGCGGGCAGTTCAAACCATCAAGCAGTGCCTGAAACGCGTAACTCACGGCTCCTTGCAGAGACACCTGTCACGCATACTGCTCAGTTACAGGACAAGACCACACATGCTCACCGGGGTGCCGCCTGCGGAACTATTGATGAAGAGAGGCTTCAAAACCAGGCTCTCGCTAGTCTATCCTGACCTTAACAAACCCGATGTCAATGCCAGAAGTGGTATCACGACCGCGCCGCAGTGTCATGTGACATATCTGTAAATGACCCAGTGTATGTACTTAACCATGGTCAAGGGCCCAAGTGGCTCCCGGGCAATGTTATGGATAAGGAGGGTAACCGGGTGTATATGGTTAAGCTCAAGAATGGGCAGATGTGCAGAAACACATTGATCAAATCAAGCTAAGACGCACTAACGAACTGGAACAGTTGGAAGAAGACACCGCAAGCTTAGAAGACCAAACAACTCATGTCCAGCCATCAGAAGAACCCACTATGGTCAACACCAAGCCCCAAGTCATGAGAGACTCGGAAAGCACTGGGATTGCACTGAGACGGTCAACCAGGAAGCGGAAGGGCTCCGGACTGTCTGAACTTGTAATATGGACTTGTGCCAAGAACTGGGGGGTGAATGATGTAATGTATGTACATAAGGTCTGCCCATCACCAGGGGGCACTACCGTCGGAGGTCCTAGAATCATAGATACACTCATGCTGGGCCCGGTATATAACCTGAACTTCAACCTTGTATCTTCACTTCTGGAAGCCATTAAAGACTAACCAGGTTACACCTAGTCATTGGCTCACAGTACAGAGTTCATTGTATCATTTCGTACACCACACCCAATTTGATGGTGTCCCCAGCGGCCCCCTTGCAAAAGGAGCTGCATTGAAATTATTAGTTTTTTAAATTTGACTCCTCTTCGGGGGCCGACCCCCAAGTGGGGCCCACATCTGTCCTTCTCAACAAAGTACTGCTGATCTCACTTGCGTACCTTGACCAAAATATTCACTGGGTCCCACTGAGGCCCGAGGGCTGGGAGATCCCAACTTTGGAAGTCCCCAAGTCCGCTCCCTTATGATGGCCATGTTTAGAGTGGGCAGAGGCTCTGCCCCCTAGCAATCCAAAATGGAAAAACCAGAGGAAAGGCCAGGTCCTGGAAGAACCAGATATTTGCCTAGTTTTCGGCCATTCTGACAGAGTCCCACCAAGATTATGGCAGAAGTACACCCAAACGGCTGCAGAGCTTTGACGCCAGTGAGGTGATTAGGTTTTATTGAAAAGTGGGAAAGAAGTTCTAGGTCTGAACGTAAACTTTTGAAGCTTTGAGATTAAACTGAATTATTGTATTATTCAGAATTGTTTCCTTCCAAACCTTGAAGGCTACTGGCCTTTCTATCCTATGAATATGATTAATATATATATTAAATGTCACTCCTGTATAATGAAGGAATATATCTGCAATTGTTCTGCTGCTTATGCATTCCCTCTCATTCTCTTGCTGTCTCTGACATCACATGTAAGCACATGGGGGTTCACAATTTCTCTTCGTAATTTTTCAGGTGTTCATGTACACCCACACTTGGTAAACAAAAAAAAAGCAAGCCTTTGTGGCAATCTAACAAGAGCTGAGAATGACACGGCTGCACAGCAACAGCACCTCTCGTTGCACTAAAAGAGTGATATCAGCTTATATGGAGTGCAACCCTAATTATACTTGAGCATTAATTGCTTTCACAAATTAACACAGAACGATAAGAATTCTAATGAATAATTTTTAAGTTAACCATATGCTTGGTGTGAAAATGCTTATGATACCATGCCAGAACCCCGATGTACATTGAATGCCATCTAGTGAAAGACATAGAATAATGCAGGAGGACATTTCCTTTCTTACTCAGGGAGTTTCATTAGAATTCTCTATAAATTCACAAGAGATGAATTGTGTGTTTGATTTACTAATAATTATCCTCACTTGATATACAGGAGGATTATTACAACAACAACAACAAGTATTTATATAGCGCCTTTAATGTAGTGAAACGTCCCAAGGCGCTTCACAGGAGTATTATGAAATAAAAAATTTGACACCGAGCCGCACAAGTAGAAATTAGCGCAGGTGACTAAAATCCTGGTCAAAGAGGTAGGTTTTAAGGAGCATCTTGAAGGAGGAAAGAGAGGAAAATCTTGGTCAAAGAGGTAGGTTTTAAGGAACGTCTTGAAGGAGGAAAGAGAGGTAGAGAGGTGGAGAGGTTTAAGCAGGGAGTTCCAGAGCTTGGGGCTTAGGCAACAGAAGGCACGGCCACCAATGGTTGAGCAATTAGAATCAGGGATGCTCAAGAAGGCAGAATTAGAGGAGCGCAGACACCTCAGGGGGTTGTGGAGCTGGAGGAGATTACAGAGATATGGAGGGACGTACTGCAGTATCCATTCATTTAGTTTAATTTAACAAACTCTCAATACAAATTGCTAACTCGAATAACAGGTCAACCAGTTGTCATCATAGGCCAGGACCGAATAAACAGCTGTCAGAAATGTTTCAATTACAATTTCTGAAACTAAGTGATGCAATCTACTCGGTCCACAATATTTTATTCAGTTATGTTCTTATTCAAATCAACATTATAATTACAGGGTCATGTACCTCCATATAATCAAATGTCATCTGCATCCCATTGGTCTTGCCAGCGTTGGTGATCACCGAGGGTCAACTGATATATCAAACACTGCAGTTATGCTCAATCACCCCTAGCACCGCCTTCCCTTCCCATGGCACCTTCCTGTGCAAGTGCAGGAGATGTACCACCTACCCTTTTACCTCCTCCCTTCTCACTGTCCAGGGCCTCAGACATTCCTTCCAGGTGAAACAGCGATTTACTTATACTTCTTTCAATTTAGCTGCACACGATGTAGTCTCCTCTACATTGGGGAGACAAAACGCAGATTGGGTGACCGCTTTGCAGAACACCTCCGTTCAGTCCGGAAGCGTTAACGTTTCAGATCGCCTGTCACTTTAATTCTCCGCTCGACTCCCACTCTGATCGCTCGGTCCTTGGCCTCTTACACTGTTCCAACGAAGCTTAACTTAAGCTCAAGGAACAGCACCTCATCTTTCCTTTAGGCACTTTACAGCCTTCTGGACTCAACATCGAGCTCAACAATTTCAGACCGTAACCCCTGCCCCTATCGTTTTTTCTTTTCTTCTTTTTCTCCCCCATTCCCGTGGTAGCTGTTGATAATTCTACCATTTCCACCATATCTAGACTCATCTTTTGTTTCTTAACTTGTCCCATTACCATCTCCTTTTGCCTTGCAGCATCATCTCTTTTGTCTCTTCAGCCGTTCTGCCTTCCACCCTATCACAGACCTTCCCTTTTGTTCTTTCCTTCCCTCCACCCTTTCCCTACCTCTACACTTGCTAAAAAACCTGTTACATCTCTAACCTTTTCCTGTTCTGACGAAGGGTCATCACCTGAAATGTTAACTCTGTTTCTCTCTCCACAGATGCTGCCTGAGCTGCTGAGTATTTCCAGCATTTTCTGTTTTTACTGCAGTTATCCTATTGTTTGATGTGTTTCCACTAAAGCATTAGAAGTGATATCAGCAACAGAACAGGTTTGATTGCTACCGATGTTTCTTTTATAGCTGCAACTTATGCCTAGCAGGTAATTCATATCATTTTTTTCTGCTCTCCCAAAGGTACCAACCTATGTTGGGGAACAGCTCCACAGGTACGAGCAATCCTTCAATATCTTTCCTAACTGGATATTCTTTGTGTGTCTGTGTGCGTGTGTGTTTCAGGAAGAGAAAGTTGTTCAGCTACTCAATCATAGAATCTCTCACAACTGAAACTTATCCATCTCACCTGACTTTCATACATGTATACAGGGGTCACAGGAAAGTGATCAGAAGTGGAACCTTTAACCAGTCTCTCTGCTCCCCTAGCCCAAACGTGGTAAGATCAATCCTGACTGCTTACCGCTATCCAAAATTGGCTAACTCATCACATACCAAAAAAATGAAACTTGTGATCCTTCCTGGTGTCAGTGGTCACACCATGCTTGTCCATTGAGCCCATTTCATTGATTCTTTAAGCCATTTGTTCTGTTATTTGTATATATTTTCCAAAGATGATTTGTTGCTTGAGGTGTTCTATTACAGGATCCATGTTGCTAGATTTTAATGTGCATTTTGAAATTGGGCTTTTCAACTCTTAGTATAAAAACACCACAAAATGTCTTTGTTTTATTTTGGAAAATTAGTTTATCACTACCTAGTCTTCTTTCTTCTGTTTCTTGCCCACAGCCTTGCTAACGCTGGTCTCAACATGTGGTTACCAGTATGGCACTGGTTACCTGCAGTCAAGAAGTTGAGATTAGACAGTGAATCAGCATTAATAAGAAACTACAGGATGATGTATAAAATGGACAGTGAGAAAGCATAGGACAACATTTATGAAAAAAACAAAGAAAGTAGGCCCATTAGGAGAGGAACACAACCTGGTGCCAGCAGATCAAATACTAACATGATAATGTTGTTTAGTACCCCAGCTGACCTTCAGTGATCACCAGCTCAAACAGGAAATTATGAGTGGGACAGGTACTCTAGATACACAGAGGAACTTCCTATAAATCACTGGCAAAGTGGCTTATAAAGCAATTAAACTATTTAAGTCATGGACATGGTATAATGAGTAAATAGAGAGCACTTGTGTTTTTTTCAGTTATCATTTCTGATGACATTTAAACAAAAAATATAGAGCTGGATTGCCCGCATCCAGTTGGAAGAGGGTCAAAGGTGGAATTCCAGCTGCCACCCCAACCTTGCTGTAACCCCATCCCAGTTTCTAGGGTGAGGGGTCATTATATATGCTCTATTTGGGCTCGCAGCAGAATATCTGCCATAGAAGCCAAAACGCAAAGGGTTGCAGGGCCCTCTCTCTCGAAAAGTGGCATTAGTGGACTTTCTGCTGATGCTGCCCCCGGGTCTACTGCCTCCTGCTGCTGGCGACCCCTAGGGCTGGCAGTATCAGCCACAGCAAGCAGTGAACTCGGTGGCATTGCCAGGCCCTGCCTCCCTGTCATCATGCACATGCAACAGGGAAGGAGTGTACTTCCCTGTCGTGGTGAGGGAGCAAGATTTGCATTGGGGTGGGATATGGCTGTAGGGCTGCCCACCCTATTGTCTTTGATTTTCCTCCAAGATACAGCCTGATTACAGGTGGCATAGCAGGGGAAAGTCCAACCTAAGAAGTTAATATTCATCAGTTTGTTAATGTTTACCGACCAACTGATTATGGAATTTGAGTGTTTTTAAAGGGTGTTTTTCATATTTCTTGTTAAAAAAATGATTTAAAAAAAAAACATGTTTATTTTGTTATCTAAGGCAGGTTGAAAAGGGAAGCAGGATTTCTATCACCAAGTGATTTTTCTGCACTGAAAATTACTATACATTAATCACAAATGACCTGACATGAACTAAAAGGAAAGTTGAACAATTTTGTTTCATATTAAAAATTAGTTGTAAAATGATTGAACAGTGCAAGGTTTTGTCAGAATTAAATTACTGAACTGAACATTGAGAGTTACATCTATCCAAGTTTTTACTATATTTCCTTTATTGTAATGCTTTGACAGCAAGTTCAAATTGGATTTCACCATAACAATGACGGAACAAAATGATTGAACAAAATGTTATAAATCAGTGACAGACAATAGTAAAATATTACGCCCAATGGACTAAGTACTCAAATACATACTTTACTCTAAAGATTCAAAAATAAGGAATAATTTTTAGCTGTATTGTGTTATATCAAGAATAAGAGATTGGTGTTTGCGGAGATTTTTTTTAGCTGCTGGCTTTGTATGCTGCTTTCCAGCTCACAGAATGTAGTATTTGAAAATATAAAAACCAGTTCTAATCCCTGTCCCACATGCAAAACATTTCATATCGTTCATCAAGCTGGATTTTCTTCACAATCCCACCCAAGATCAGAAGATCAGAAAACAGGGAAAAATCGGGCCCAAGGCTGACTGCCTGCCCCAAGCTCCATTTTATCCGTCCATCCCCACTGGCATGTCCTTCCCCACCCACCATATATAAATGCAGGCAGTGGGGCGCAGCCCAGCTTCTCAGACACTTTTTCCCCTGCCACCCCCATCCGCCCCCACCCTCCCGCACCCTTACCACCCGGCCCAGGGACAACTTGGTAAAAGGTGACAGTAGACCGAGGGCCTGAATTTGATCACCATACCGCCGTCATTCCTCGTGAACATCCGCCCAGTGCCACTTTCGAGGTGGGCTGGAGCGGACGGGAGGGGAGAGCCGCCGGGAACCGCCCGCTGACGTCAGCGGACGGCCGAGTGGCGTAAGTGACCTCCCACCCGCTCAGCTGCCAGATTGGTGTGGTCGAGAGTCGGCGGCATTTGGCGCCAGAACGGGGGTGGACTGCTGGCTGAAGACTGGTCTGTCCCGCCGGTACGTAGGAAGATCCTGGAAAAAAAGGTGAGTAAACTTTTTCTTTTACATTTTTTCACAGCGACTTACCTCAATGATGTCCCCTAAGGTCTTCCGATGGATTTTTTTTTCTGATCATTTTAATTTTCAGGTCTTCGACCCTCCATGGGCCTGACTCCAGCCTCGGTGGCACTTGGGCGGCAAGTGCCTTTGCCGCCAAGAATGAGAGCTCCCGCCGGCTGCTGCCCAGATTGGCGGTATACGGCGCAGATTTGCCACCTGCCGACCTTCGAGGGACCTAGGTGATGAAAAGCCCGCCCAAAGAACCATCAGGGACCTTGGTGGCCATCGGCGTCCTTTGGGCGGCACTTGGGCGGGCAGAGGCCTTCACCAAATTCGGGCCCCTAGAATAGTGACTCTAAGGTCCCAAATTTTTCTGGTGGATGAAGAAGGTCTATTAGTGCCTTCTTCAAGGGGAAAATGGAGCAGAGGGAGTTAGCCAAACCCTTCTGTCCCCATTAAATGCAGCGGAGCAGACTTCAGATGGGTGTTGAAGGGCACTTAGCCAATTCGATTCATTCCACGTGATATCAAGAAACGGCTGAGCTCATTGGATACAGCAAAGGCTATGGGCCCCGACAACATCCCGACTGTTGTGCTGAAGACTTGTGCTCAAGAACTAGCCGCGCCTCTAGCCAAGCTGTTCCAGTACAGCTACAACACTGGCATTTATCAGACAATATGGAAAACTGCCCAGTTTTGTCCTGTCCACAAAAAGCAGCACAAATCCAATCTGGCCAATTACCACTCCATCAGTCTATTCTCAATCATCAGCAAAGTGCTGGAAGGAATAGTCAACAGTGCTATCAAGCAGCAATTACTCACCAATAATCTGCTCACCGATGCCCAGTTTGGGTTCCGCCAGGACCACTCGGCTCCAGACCTCATTACATCCTTGGTCCAAACTAAAGAGTTGAATTCCAGAGGTGAGGTGAGAACAAGAGCAGACATTGACGACGAGATCCAACACTGCCTCCAGTGCGCCACTGTAGCCTTCGACCGCCTGAGGAAAAGAGTGTTTGAAGACCAGGCCCTCAAAACTGTCACCAAGCTCATGGTCTACAGGGCTGTAGTAATACCCGCCCTCCTGTATGGCTCAGAGACATGAACGATATACAGTAGACACCTCAAGTCACTGAAGAAATACCACCAACGATGCCTCTGCAAGATCCTACAAATCCCCTGGGAGGACAGACGCACCAACATTAGCGTCCTCGACCAGGCCAACATCCCCAGCATTGAAACACTGACCACACTTGATCAGCTCCGCTGGGCACGCCACATCGTTCGCACGCCAGACGCGAGACTCCCAAAGCAAGCGCTCTACCGGGAACTCTTTCATGGCAAACGAGCCAAAGGTGGGCAGAGGAAACATTACAGGGACACCCTGAAAATCTCCCTGAAAAAGTGCAACATCCCCACTGACACCTGGGAGTCCCTGGCCAAAGACTGCCCGAAGTAGAGGAAGTGCATCCGGGAGGGCGCCGAGCACCTCGAGTCTCATCGTCGAGAGCATGCAGAAATCAAGCGCAGGCAGCGGAAAGAGCGTGCGGCAAACCTCCCACCCTCCCTTTCCCTCAACGACTATCTGTCCCACCTGTGACAGGGACTGCAATTCTTGCATTGGACTGTTCAGCCGCCTAAGGACTCATTTTTAAGAGTGGAAACAAGTCTTCCTCGATTCCAAGGGACTGCCTATGATGATGATGATGAGAGTGATTGCCCTTGATATCAAGGCAGCATTTGACTGAGTATGGCATTAAGGAGCCCTAGTAAAATTGAAGCAAATGGGAATCAGGGGGAAAACTCTCCACTGGTTGGAGTCATACCTAGCACAAAGGAAGATGGTTGTGGTTGTTGGAGGCCAATCATCTCAGCCCTAGAACATCACTAGAGGAGTTCCTCAGATCAGTGTCCTATGCCCAACCATCTTCAGCTGCTTCATCAATAACCCTGGACAACATTCAGGCTTGGGCCAATAAGTGGCAAGTAACATGCGTACCATGCATGTGCCAAGGCAATGATTATCTCCAACAAGAGAGAGTCTAACCACTGCCACTTGATATTCAGTGGCATTACCATCGACAAATCCCCCACCATCAACATCCTGGGGGTCACCTTTGACCAGAAACTTAACTGGACCAGCCACATAAATACTGTGGCTACAAGAGTGGGTCAGAGGCTGGGTATTCTACGACGAGTGCCTCACCTCCTGACTCTCCAAAGTCTTTTCACCATCTACAAGGCACAAATCAGAAGTGTGATGGAATACTCTCCACTTTCCTAGATGAGTGCATCTCCAACAACACTCAAGAAGCTTGACACCATCCAGGACAAAGCAGCCCACTTGATTTTCACTCCATCCGCAACCTTAAACATTCACTCCCTGCACCACTGGTGCACCATGGCTGCAGTGTGTACCATCTACAAGATGCACTGCAGCAACACACCAAGGCTTCTTCAACAGTACCTCCCAAACCCGCGACCTCTACCAACTAGAAGGAAAAAGGCAGCAGGCTCATGGGAACTCAACTCCAAGTTCCCCTCCAAGTCACACACCATCCTGAATTGGAAATATATCGCCGTTCCTTCATCGTTGCTGGGTCAAACTCCTGGAACTCCCTCCCTAGCAGCACGGTGGGAGTGGTTTAAGAAGACAGCTTACCACCACCTTCTCAAGGTCAATTAGGGATGGGCAATAAATGCTGACCGTCCACGACACCCACATTCCTGGAATGAATAATAAAAACAATACAACCTCATTATAAAATTTTAATGGCCAGCTTGCTTCCCTCAAGTGAATTGGTCACCCGCCACTCATACCACCTCCGTTAAAACTGAAAGTGGGTGAGTACGAGGCAGGTTGAGTTCCTGTTCCAGATTTTTTGCTTTTTAACCTCTAACACAACCACAACCCACCCATTTGTGGGAGTTAAGATTCAGCCTAATGTGTCTGAAAAGCGCTGTTGTACATAGTAGCTAGAACTATTTATACATTCCTGTGGAAGCATTTTAGTCAGCGACTGCTAAAAGCACTTGTCATCAGGTCCATTAGTGAGTCACATCAGGTCTCCCTTTGCCTTAAGTTTCTTCTCTTTCACAAGCTGTGTCTTCTAAAATATTCTGCTTTGGAAAAACTACTCTTTATGCTCACACACCTCTCTGGAGATTTTATGCAGTGTTTTTAGTTGTACAAACAAAATATATTTATTAATTGCTGCAAGTTTGCCTTAATGCATTTTAATTTTTATAACTGCATCATGAACAATAAATGACCGTAACAAGAATCTACAATGCAAATCCATCAAAGTTAAATCATCTCATTGCCACTCTACAAAATGTAGAAGAAATTATTCTTTGATGGTGGCGCAAACTGGGCGATAGCGAATCAGCAGTTCCTTTTACACCCTGCTCGATTTTATTTTCAATTGACTTCAATGAAAAAGAAAATCGAGCAGGGTATGAAATGGGCTGCCGATTCGCTATTAACCTTCTTGCACTTTCATCCATTATGTGCTATCGCCAAAGACCACTTTCGCCCCGGTAGACTCAGTCTGATCATCTGTATAAAGAATTGGGGCAAAGTTTTATTGGCACTGCATCATCAATAAAATACATCAATAAGTCTTACCAGTGCATAAATCATTCTTCATAACTCAAATTATTTCACTAGATACTGCGACATTTTATTTTTAAAATTATTAATGGAAGTGCGACTGACTATTAAAGTATCACTGCAGAATATGTCAATACTGCCATTTCATTGATGCCATAACTTAGGGGTCAAGTTTTGGGCCACGCCTAGAACAGCGCAGCCGCGACCTGGACGCCCGTTTTTCGCGCCTAAAAGTGCGACAGAAAAATACCTCTTAATTCTCCGGCTCCTTGCTGGTTCCTGGGAGTTCGGCGCGGATCGCACACAGCAGCGGGGGGCGGAGCCACCAGAGTCGCGGCAATTCTGCAAGTGGAGGGGGGGCGGGGCTAAGTTAAATGAGGCAACGTCGTGCCGGCAGCCCTGCGCGTGCGCGTTGGAGCGCGCGTGCGCATGCCCAGTAGCCCAGAAACATTGTCACTCGGCCATTTTTAGGGTTAGGGTTAGGGTTAGGGTTAGGGTTCATACCTTGTAAAAGGAATTGCTGATTCGCTATCGCCCAGCGGCCTATCCCGTGGCCAAATGGTCTCGAAGGCTGCTTGCTGTGTCTTCGGTCGCCGTCAGCCACTGCCGCCGCCCCTATCCCATGGCCGAATGGTCTCAGTCTCCCTCGCAGCTCAAAGGCTGCTTGCTTGCTGTGTCTTCGGCTGCCGTCGAGCCACTGACGCCGCCCCTGTCTCCTACATGGAAGGAAGGCCTGCCTGAAGCACCGCAGCTCGAAGGCTGCTTGCTGCTGTTGTTGTTGGGCTGCCGTCGAGTCACCAACGCCGTCCCTGTCTCCTACATGGAAGGCCTGCCTGAAGCACCGCAGCTCGAAGGCTGCTGCTGCTTCACACTGGTAGGAATATTCAATATTTTGTCTTTGCTTTGTTTCTAATTTTTTAGTCAGGATGGCTCTTTATTTGTATAAGTAAGACTGTTGAATGTTTGTAGAATTTAATTACTTCCCTTCCCCACCTCCCTCCCCACCCCCACCGCTCCCTATGCCTGATTTGTAACCTATGGCTGATTTCTAAAGTGTAGGCAAGGTTTTTCTGAGTGTACAAAAATCTACACTTACTCCATTCTAAGTTCGTTTGGAGTAAGTTTTCACTGCCTAAACTTTCAAACTGGGCGTAAGTGGCCGGACATGACCCCTTTTGGAAAAAAAAATCTGTTCCAAAATGAAACTGTTCTAATTGACTGGAACTGGAGCAAACTAAATGTCGAGAATTGCAATTTCTAAGATACTCCATTCTAAACCAGTTGCTCCAAAAAAATAGGAGCAACTCAGGCCGAAACTTGAGCCCAAAGATACTACATAATCATTTGCAGCAAGTATTATTTTTGGTAATTTTTAAAAAACTTTTTTTATTCATTCACGGGATGTGGGCAGCACTGGCAAGGCCAGCATTTATTGCCCATCCCTAATTACCCTTGAGGAAGTGGTGGTGAGGCACCTTCTTAAACCTTTGGCTTTGGGGAGTCAGGAGGTGGGACACTTGCCGCAGAATACCAAGCCTCTGACTGGCTCTTATAGCCACGGTATTTATGTGGCTGGTCCTGATTTGCTCCTGATTTTAATGGTTTATTTGCTACTGTTTAATTTTGTGTGGAAGCCAAATACATGGGTGGACACAGCTATTTAAATTTTCAGCCCAGTGCAAGATATTTTCCAACCATGTTTTAATTCAAATACAACTAACACAGCAAATGCACCTCACCTCTAAAAGCATTTATGCCCATCAGCATGCATACCTGAATGCATGCTTATAATGCTTCCACAGTTACTGCCATACACACACAAGCAAACATAAGGATTTGCTGTTTACAGTGATTTTTCTTTAGCAGTGTAATCTGATTGATTGAAGCTTGGTATTTGTTTTTTCTTGTACTTACTCAGCTTTAATCCAAATCTGCCAGCAACACATGACATGCATAGATATCATGATTTGCAAAGTCATGCACTTTATCGATTATTTTTTGTCTGTAGTGGCCTGATGTCACATAAGCAAACTGACTTGTGAATTTGGGTTTCCAAGATGAGAAGTTATGCTTTTGATCATCAACATTGCACACACGTCTCCAGTAAACCCATTACCTGCTTTCAGCAGAAATGTCTAGTACAAGTGTACACCAGTCAGGCTGCATGCTGACATTAACCAATGCATTGTCACTCAAAGCAGAAAAATTATTTTAGTTATATACAGTTAATAAATAACAAAGGACAGCAAATAGGAATACTATATATATGCGACAGAAATTTTGCTTCAGAAATGTTACGTTTCTTGTCACTTGACCTTTTTAAGTTGATGTTTAAAACTGAGATGAGGAGAAATTTCTTCTCTCAGAGGGTTGTAAATCTGTGCAATTCGCTGCCTCGGAGAGCTATGGAAGCAGGGACATTGAATAAATTTAAGACAGAAATAGACAGTTTCTTAAACGATAAGGGGATAAGGGGTAATGGGGAGCAGGCAGAGAAGTGGAGCTGAGTCCATGATCAAATCAGCCATGATCTTATTGAATGGCGGAGCAGGCTCGAGGGGCCGTATGGCCTACTCCTGTTTCTATTTCTTATGCTCTTATGTTTACTGCCAACATTCCTTCTTACTATCCTCTCTGGACAAAATGTTATGATCAAAGGGTCAGAACCATAATTTGTAGATACATCTGAAACCTGTATCTACAACTCATGGTTCTGAAAAGAGAGAAGGTAGTGATACATCTTCAGAAGTAGTGCCTAGGCATAAAAAGGGCCAGGTATGCAGTCTCATTTGCATGGCAAGGGGCATCGCTGCATTTCCGTGCATGATGCACCAGTAGGGGACAAGGTCAGCTCCTTTTAATAATAGCACCACAATTCTTGCACAGATCAGCAACTGCACCGGGAGAACATTGGGGTTGATGGGCCAAGATATCCAGCAAGAGCTGCTCTTAAAGGGTTGCTGGCTCTTAAAGCTGGCTTCACATTTCACAGAGGAAACCTTTTCTGATAACACTAGACCAATGCAGCAAAATGGATCTTTTTGAGTACACGACTTTGTAAGATGCCCAGCAGGTGCTTCCGCTCAGTGAAGGCTCTCCAGTTACTATTATAAATATGGACATATGATAGAAATATAAAAATAAAAAGTGAATGAATGACTTTAAAATGGGGACTGACTTAAGTCATATCAAATGTATTTTCACACTGATACTTGCTCACATCTAAAAGTACAATATTGAGAAATGTATTCCAGTCATACAAAGGCTGCAGCTATAATTGAAGCACCTATTTAAAGTTACTGTTCTGAAATGTATTTTTTAAATTAATTCAGTCACCTATTAATATAGTGCTGAGAGTGAACTGGCGCATATCTTTCAAGTGAAACAACCAGATGTAGCAATGGCCTGATTGCCTGGTTTTTCGTTACTATAGACTGAATGCCTGTGAACTGAAGAAAACAATATATTATATTGTGTGCATCATTTGAAGTTCATGATGTATTACACTAGGGATACAATCATGACTCAGATCATTAGCTTATATATGGAATAATTGATGGTCACCAGCGAATTGCTGGTTGCCTTTGGGCCAGTGTGTATGAAAGGACATGACTACTAGGGATACTTAAGCCAAAAACAAATGAAGGGCACTCAAATATACCTGTCATTTATTTTTTGTGCATCAGTTATTTTGTATAACACATAAACATTCCTCTTATATTTTTCTTTTGTCATTAAAAATGGACAACGTAGAATCAAGATGAGTTAACAATGTGAATGAGAA
The DNA here is from genome assembly GCF_044704955.1 of Pristiophorus japonicus. NCBI lineage: Eukaryota > Metazoa > Chordata > Chondrichthyes > Pristiophoridae > Pristiophorus > Pristiophorus japonicus. The sequence continues at coordinate 42,896,518 of NC_091987.1, forward strand.
GGTCATTGAGAACATTGAGCTGTGGGTGTCTGATGTCTGAGCTGTAATTCCACAGTGGATGGCTGATATCAGAGGTGTAAAATTGCAGAAAAATAATCAGTATGTTCAATCATCAGATGACAGGACAAGTGGATTGCACTGGAGGAAATAAGTAATAATAAAAAAAAAATGATTGTATGACATACCAACACAACAAACTAATGCCAATCTTGACAATGGAGGTGCAGAATTGGAGGAAAATCCCAGTACTGATACCACTGTGAACTTTACAGGGTCCAGAATTTTCACAAAATCTACATGGGCATAAAATATATCATAATGCAATGTAAACATTTATTGGGACAGAAATGATTCAGTTTAGTGTGGAAACTACTTACACCACAGGAAATGCACATAGATCGACACTGGACTAGTCAACCAGTGGTTTAATTAACTAACCGATTATATTTCCTTGTCATTTTAAATGCATGATTTTGTAATTTTAGATTACTTTAGCCATAAGCATGAGGTACTATTCAACTTCTGTCTTATTAGAATTTTATGGAAAAACATACTAATATACTAAAGATAAAGCGGTCAAAATTTGTTCTGGCCGTTTTTGAGGCGGTGTCACCACCTGAGTACTGATTTTAACACCGGACATTAGGCGCAACCTCAAAGTCCTAAATTCAGTTTTTACGCCCAAAGATGAGAGAGCAGCGCTAAAATGTGGCATTGCACCCTCATCCTTGGGCGGGAGATCAGGAAACCTACTAAATTTCCTGACAGAAGGCTGCCACCATGCTAGAAACACACACTTCCCCACTCTTAAAACTAATGAAAACATGAAGAAATTAATTTAAAAAAAAAGTTACCTTCCTTTCTGGGTGATTTCACCGAGATCCGCTCTTTTACGACCACATTTTTCCAGGCTGTACAGCTGCCTCCTTTTATGGCAGCCGTACAAAGCAAATGTCGCGAGAGTGGTGTCAAAGAGGCAGGATGACATCACCACTTGGGTAGCGTTAGTTGGTGCAGCGTTGCCTCTTGATGCCTCTGCCAAAGAGCTGACTGAATTTAGGATGAGGCATTGACGCCGCTTTCCATCGAAGGTAGGTCTTTGTCACCCGTTAGTCGCCTAGCACCGGTGCTGACAGGCAGCATTATCAAGCAAATTTCAACCCCAAAGTGCCATGTTTTACCTTAGGCATTGAGCAGACCAGTAAGTGTCATTAAACAATTGGGAAGTATATTGTGTTGAGTGTGCTTTGCATCTTAATTAAATTAATATCTCACAACAATGATTGGCCCTAATTGAATGCATTTATTTTTGAAGAAGGTAAATGATTGTATTTTTCCATTCATATTGTTCTAATCAGTTTTATGCAGATGACTTACAGTTTATAAGCATGTCTATCACACTTGTCCTCTCAAAGTTGCCAAAACTTTTTTTTTATTTCCTTTGTCTACAAAATACGAACTTATTTATAGCAATGACCCTGATTATTATAGTTTTTATGTTACAAAGGGACCTAAAACATTCCTTCATTGGGCTCTGTCACAATGTATTCTGTGTCACTTTTAATTTGCACTTTATCAAAGCATTTTCAAGCCACTTTTAAATGTATGATAAGCATACATCATACAATGGTCTCCGTATTTAAGGAAGGATATACTTGCATTGGAAGCTGTTCAGAGAAGGTTCACTAGGTTGATTCTGGAGATGAGGGGGTTGACTTATGAAGATAGGTTGAGTAGGTTGAGCCTATACTCATTGGAACTCAGAAGAATGAGAGGTGATCTTATCGAAATATATAAGATTCTGAGGGGGCTCGACAAGGTGGATGCAGAGAGAATATTTCCACTCATAGGAGAAACTAAGACTAGGGGGCATAGTCTCAGAATAAGGGGCCACCCATTTAAAACTGAGATGAGAAGGAATTTCTTCTCTCAGAGGGTTGTACATCTGTGGAATTCTCTGCCCCAGAGAGCTGTGGAGGCTGGGTCATTGGATATATTTATGGTGGAGATCGACAGATTTTTGAGCGATAAGGGAATAAAGGGTTATGGGAAGTGGGCGGGGAAGTGGAGTTGAGGCCAAGATCAGTTCAGCCATGATCTTATTAAATGGCAGAGCAGGCTTGAGGGACCAAATGTCCTACTCCTGCTCCTATTTCTTATGTTCTTATGTTCTTATGTTCTTCTGTAGCAGTAACAGATGCACGTTGACACTGGGCACTGTACAAGCCTCATGGTTAAGTAGGAACCACTTAGAGCAGTTTTCTAGTGTTTTCTGTTTCCATTTGATTGTATCATAAATTGCCATGTACAATAATGTTGGTTAATGAACTCTTAGGCACTTGCATACTTTTTTTATCAGCCTACTGCAAGAGTTCATGAAAAAGGCCAACAGTGACTGAGAAACTTCTGTCTTTTATTCTCCTCTATGTAATATATTAAAATGGTAAGATAAAAAAAAACAGTGAATCTCAAACGACCTGTGTGGAAACATAAAATCTTTACAGTGTATGTATTTATGAACATACAACCACTTAGTAAATAGTGAATTATCGCTGACCTAACTTTCATTAAATATTTACTGTGTCTTGTAAAGTACAGCAAAACACAGTGATTGCTAAGTTTTTTTTATGACACAGCAAAGTAAATGCACTGTTCTAAATAGTAGCTTTGATGTGCAGCAAAAGAATCTGCTTAGCTGCAGCCATCAGTTAGTAGAAAACAATTTTCTTCATACTCATAGGCAGACGTACTGCTGTGTTTCTGACACAGACTGATTAGGTTTCAAAGACTGCATAATGTAGCTTGCAAGAAAAAAAAATCAAAAAGTGTTTCATGACCAGAACTAAAGCAGAATAAATGGCATTTGTAAATTGATGTAGAAGAGGATACAGACAACAGAGTTCATATCTTGGTTTCTTTACACTTTTAATATGCAATTGACATGATTTACCTCCTCAGGCTAAGACAGTTCCAAATTGGATACTGACCGTTTCATTCGTCAACTGTCACACTGAAGAATTTAAGTGATTCCTCTAAATACTGCTTAGTATCACGAGCAAATTGGAATCAGCAGCCATAGTGTATAATTCTCCTGCAAAATCTAACACAAATAGCTTTAATTTTCCCACAACCACTCTCATCCCGTGGAGATCTGGGTGATATGAGTCGTAGAGAAAAGGAAAACCTATGTGAATATTGAATGTGCTGTAACACAGCAATTCAGGTCACGTCTCACAGTCAGCAATCCATCACAAATAAGAAACAATAGTGGAAGCAGAAAAAGCCGTAACCTCATAAGGCAGATAAGTAGAAAGTAGTATAGGTGACTGACACAGTCTGATGTGTACAACGCTAATCATATACACGGAGACAAAAAGTGTCAGCTTCTCTGTATTCTATAAAATATTTTAATACCTTGAGGACTGTAATTTTCTGCACAAAAAATATTTATATATATTGTCTTCATTTGGAAATAAATATTCTAGTTCTCCATTTTTGGTTCATGATTAGCACCTGTCAATCAAAGTAGTGGATTCAAAAATTCAATCGTGATATCTGCTAGAAATTGGCCAATGATTGTGTGCCTGCATTGTTGCTCAGTTACTTTTCAAATGACAAATGGGCTATCTGACCACATTTTTACAAAAGGTTTGTAAATAGAGCTTGAAAGGGAAGCATTCGGAAGGCCTGAGCAATGGATGCATGCAATGTCTCCAAAGCCCAGTTTTCTCACCATGGCTCTGTGAAAGGTAAATGATTTGGGTCCAGAGGGAAGCCCATTACTCAAGGTTGAAGTCAGGTTGCTTTGATATGGATTATTGAGCATGTCGACGTTGGCCCAGAAATCCAAAGAGATTAGGAAAATGTTCCTTGACTTGAGGATAGCTGTCAAGCTAATGGAGGAGGCGGGAGCTCGGAGCAGCGCGAGTCCGGGGTCGGCGAGAGGCCTATAAAGGCCAGCGGGAGTCGAGCAGTCAGTCGAGGAGGCGGGAGCTCGGAGCAGCGCGAGTCCGGGGTCGGCGAGAGGCCTATAAAGGCCAGCGGGAGTCGAGCAGTCAGTCGAGGAGGCGGGAGCTCGGAGCAGCGCGAGTCCAGGGTCGGCGAGAGGCCTATAAAGGCCAGCGGGAGTCGAGCAGTCAGTCGAGGAGGCGGGAGCTCGGAGCAGCGCGAGTCCGGGGTCGGCGAGAGGCCTATAAAGGCCAGCGGGAGTCGAGCAGTTCGAGCAGTCAGTCGAGGAGGCGGGAGCTCGGAGCAGCGCGAGTCCGGGGTCGGCGAGAGGCCCATAAAGGCCAGCGGGAGTCGAGCAGTCAGTCGAGGAGGCGGGAGCTCGGAGCAGCGCGAGTCCGGGGTCGGCGAGAGGCGTACCGGTGCAGCTACAGGGAGAAGGCAAAAAAACAAAGGTGACGTCACAGCCTAGGGGGTAAGTGATTGGCTGGTGATTGGTGAGTAGTTTTTCTTTTTCTTCTTATATTGGTCAGTAACTTTTAACATTGTTATTACCAGTTTAAGTGTATCTAAGGGTTAAGTCATGGCAGGAGAGCTCGGTCGGGTGTTATGCTCCTCCTGTACCATGTGGGAACTCAGGGACGCTTCCGGTGTCCCTGACGACTACGTGTGTGAGAAGTGTATCCGCCTCCAGCTCCTGACGGTCCGCGTAGCGGAATTGGAGCTGAGGGTGGATTCACTCTGGAGCATCCACGATGCTGAGAATGACGTGAGTATCACGTGTAGTGAGTTGGTCTTACCGCAGGGAAAGGGTCCACAGCCAGATAGGGAATGGAAGACCAACAGGAAGAGTAGAGCAAGGAAGGTAGTGCAGGGGTCCCCTGCGGTCATCCCCCTGCAAAACAGATACACCGCTTTGGGTACTGTTGAGGGGAATGACTCATCAGGGGAGGGCAGCAGCAGCCAAGTTCATGGCACCGTGGCTGGCTCTGCTGCACAGGAGGGCAAGAAAAAGAGTGGGAGAGCGATAGTGATAGGGGATTCAATTGTGAGGGGAATAGATAGGCGTTTCTGCGGCCGCAACCGAGACTCCAGGATGGTATGTTGCCTCCCTGGTGCAAGGGTCAAGGATGTCTCGGAGCGGGTGCAGGACATTCTGAAATGGGAGGGAGAACAGCCAGTTGTCGTGGTGCACATTGGTACCAACGACATAGGCAAAAAATGGGATGAGGTCCTACGAAACGAATTTAAGGAGCTAGGAGCTAAATTAAAAAGTAGGACCTCAAAAGTAGTAATCTCGGGATTGCTACCAGTGCCACGTGATAGTCAGAGTAGGAATCGCAGGATAGCGCAGATGAATACGTGGCTTGAGCAGTGGTGCAGCAGGGAGGGATTCAAATTCCTGGGGCATTGGGACCGGTTCTGGGGGAGGTGGGACCAGTACAAACCGGACGGTCTGCACCTGGGCAGGACTGGAACCAATGTCCTAGGGGGAGTGTTTGCTAGTGCTGTTGGGGAGGATTTAAACTAATATGGCAGGGGGATGGGAACCAATGCAGGGAGACAGAGGGAAACAAAAAGGAGCCAAAAGCAAAAGACAGAAAGGAGATGAGGAAAAGTGTAGGGCAGAGAAACCCAAGGCAAAGAACAAAAAGGGCCACTGTACAGCAAAATTCTAAAAGGACAAAGGGTGTTAATAAAACAAGCCTGAAGGCTTTGTGTCTTAATGCAAGGAGTATCCGCAATAAGGTGGATGAATTAATTGTGCAAATAGATGTTAACAAATATGATGTGATTGGGATTACGGAGACGTGGCTCCAGGATGATCAGGGCTGGGAACTCAACATTCAGGGGTATTCAACATTCAGGAAGGATAGAATAAAAGGAAAAGGAGGTGGGGTAGCATTGCTGGTTAAAGAGGAGATTAATGCAATAGTTAGGAAAGACATTAGCTTGGATGATGTGGAATCTATATGGGTAGAGCTGCAGAACACCAAAGGGCAAAAAACGTTAGTAGGAGTTGTGTACAGACCTCCAAACAGTAGTAGGGATGTTGGGGAGGGCATCAAACAGGAAATTAGGGGTGCATGCAATAAAGGTGTAGCAGTTATAATGGGTGACTTTAATATGCACATAGATTGGGCTAGCCAAACTGGAAGCAATACGGTGGAGGAGGATTTCCTGGAGTGCATAAGGGATGGTTTTCTAGACCAATATGTTGAGGAACCAACTAGGGGGGAGGCCATCTTAGACTGGGTGTTGTGTAATGAGAGAGGATTAATTAGCAATCTCATTGTGCGAGGCCCCTTGGGGAAGAGTGACCATAATATGGTGGAATTCTGCATTAGGATGGAGAATGAAACAGTAATTTCAGAGACCATGGTCCAGAACTTAAAGAAGGGTAACTTTGAAGGTATGAGGCGTGAATTGGCTAGGATAGATTGGCGAATGATACTTAGGGGGTTGACTGTGGATGGGCAATGGCAGACATTTAGAGACCGCATGGATGAAGTACAACAATTGTACATTCCTGTCTGGCGTAAAAATAAAAAGGGGAAGGTGGCTCAACCGTGGCTATCTAGGGAAATCAGGGATAGTATTAAAGCCAAGGAAGTGGCATACAAATTGGCCAGAAATAGCAGCGAACCTGGGGACTGGGAGAAATTTAGAACTCAGCAGAGGAGGACAAAGGGTTTGATTAGGACAGGGAAAATGGAGTACGAGAAGAAGCTTGCAGGGAACATTAAGGCGGATTGCAAAAGTTTCTATAGGTATGTAAAGAGAAAAAGGTTGGTGAAGACAAACGTAGGTCCCCTGCAGTCAGAATCAGGGGAAGTCATAACGGGGAACAAAGAAATGGCGGATCAATTGAACAAGTACTTTGGTTCGGTATTCACTAAGGAGGATACAAACAACCTTCCGGATATAAAAGGGGTCAGAGGATCTAGTAAGGAAGAGGAACTGAGGGAAATCTTTATTAGTCGGGAAATTGTGTTGGGGAAATTGATGGGATTGAAGGCCGATAAATCCCCAGGGCCTGATGGCCTGCATCCTAGAGTACTTAAGGAGGTGGCCTTGGAAATAGCGGATGCATTGACAGTCATTTTCCAACATTCCATTGACTCTGGATCAGTTCCTATGGAGTGGAGGGTAGCCAATGTAACCCCACTTTTTAAAAAAGGAGGGAGAGAGAAAACAGGGAATTATAGACCGGTCAGCCTGACCTCAGTAGTGGGTAAAATGATGGAATCAATTATTAAGGATGTCATAGCAGTGCATCTGGAAAATGGTGACATGATAGGTCGAAGTCAGCATGGATTTGTGAAAGGGAAATCATGCTTGACAAATCTTCTGGAATTTTTTGAGGATGTTTCCAGTAAAGTGGACAAAGGAGAACCAGTTGATGTGGTATATTTGGACTTTCAGAAGGCTTTCGACAAGGTCCCACACAAGAGATTAATGTGCAAAGTTAAAGCACATGGGATTGGGGGTAGTGTGCTGACGTGGATTGAGAACTGGTTGTCAGACAGGAAGCAAAGAGTAGGAGTAAACGGGTACTTTTCAGAATGGCAGGCAGTGACTAGTGGAGTGCCGCAAGGTTCTGTGCTGGGGCCCCAGCTGTTTACATTGTACATTAATGATTTAGACGAGGGGATTAAATGCAGTATCTCCAAATTTGCGGATGATACTAAGTTGGGTGGCAGTGTGAGCTGCGAGGAGGATGCTATTAGGCTGCAGAGTGACTTGGATAGGTTAGGTGAGTGGGCAAATGCATGGCAGATGAAGTATAATGTGGATAAATGTGAGGTTATCCACTTTGGTGGTAAAAACAGAGAGACAGACTATTATCTGAATGGTGACAGATTAGGAAAAGGGAAGGTGCAACGAGACCTGGGTGTCATGGTACATCAGTCATTGAAGGTTGGCATGCAGGTACAGCAGGCGGTTAAGAAAGCAAATGGCATGTTGGCCTTCATAGCGAGGGGATTTGAATACAGGGGCAGGGAGGTGTTGCTACAGTTGTACAGGGCCTTGGTGAGGCCACACCTGGAGTATTGTGTACAGTTTTGGTCTCCTAACTTGAGGAAGGACATTCTTGCTATTGAGGGAGTGCAGCGAAGGTTCACCAGACTGATTCCCGGGATGGCGGGACTGACCTATCAAGAAAGATTGGATCAATTGGGCTTGTATTCACTGGAGTTCAGAAGAATGAGAGGGGACCTCATAGAAACGTTTAAAATTCTGACGGGTTTAGACAGGTTAGATGCAGAAAGAATGTTCCCAATGTTGGGGAGGTCCAGAACCAGGGGTCACAGTCTGAGGATAAGGGGTAAGCCATTTAGGACCGAGATGAGGAGAAACTTCTTCACCCAGAGAGTGGTGAACCTGTGGAATTCTCTACCACAGAAAGTAGTTGAGGCCAATTCACTAAATATATTCAAAAGGGAGTTAGATGAAGTCCTTACTACTCGGGGGATCAAGGGTTATGGCGAGAAAGCAGGAAGGGGGTACTGAAGTTTCATGTTCAGCCATGAACTCATTGAATGGCGGTGCAGGCTAGAAGGGCTGAATGGCCTGCTCCTGCACCTATTTTCTATGTTTCTATGACAATATTTTATGAAAGAGCTTAAGGCATTTCTAACTTCAAAAAAAAAAATTTTCAACATACCTCAGGGTGTCACTAGAAAGGCCAGCATTTATTGCTCATCCCTAGTTGCCCTTGAACCACTGCAGTCCATGATGTGTAGGTACACCCACAGTGCTGTTAGGGAGGGAGTTCCAGGATTATAACCCAGTGACGAAGAAGGAACAGCGATATATTTCCAAGTCAGGATGATGTGTGACTTGGAGGGGAACTTGAGGTGATGGTGCTCTCATGCGCCTGCTGCCCTTGTCCTTCTAGGTGGTTATGTGTTTGGGAGGGGCTGTTAAAGAAGTCTTGGTGAGTTGTTACTTATACATCGAAAGACATCATCCTGTACTCAATGTTGCCATGGAAAGAGGAATCCACATTGAGGTGCAACAACAGAGTGCTGAAGGCCAGATACTAGATGCTGCTGATCAGGATTCAGAGGAAGTTAAGGAAATAGCACTGCAGGCATCAGCAGCAGCTGATGGACAGTGAAAATATTACTTGCTATTACTAAAGTACCTGACCTTATTTAAGTCAGTGTTTTTGTACCACATATTGTGTAAGCAAGCAACGATAATTTATTAACCTGACTGGGTGACTTAGAGTGTGTATGCTCCCTGCAGAATTTTAGCAAATATGTGTTTTACTCGCTGAGAGTGGGCGTTTGGTTTATATCTCATCTAATTCATGTTCAGTAACAGCATGATCTTGCCACTTTGGGTCTGACATCAGGATTTGAGTTGAGTTTAGAGTAGAGGCCACGACTAACAAAGGAAGTTATGTCTGAAAGTGGGGAATCAGGCCAGAAGTGAAAGCAGGATAAACATTCCTATTCCTCTGAGAAAAGCTGCATTGCTTCTGATAATTTCCCATTGAGATGTGGAAAGCTTGAACATTGTTCAAAAGCTGGTTAGATGGAAACTTAAAAAAAAGCTATTCTCCCATGAGGAAAGCTACATATGTGTCTCTCTCACTGACTCAACATACGTGTCTCACTAACAGACATTAACAAACCCTTAACACACTTGTTTTTATTTTCCCTACTTCCGTTATTTGCATTTCAACACTTTATCACATCATTCTTCATTAGATTATTCACTTGTCCTTTTTTATAATGCTTTACACCAGGAGGAAAGTATACTCCAATAACTTAATCACAGCTGTGCAGTTTATTCAGAGCATAATGTTAATTACAAAACATTTTCCATCTCGGGGCAGATTTTTTTAAATTACAAAAGATAGTCAGTACTCAAGGTAGTAAAACTCTGTGCTCAAATATGGCTCCATAGATACCCTCAGCCTTCCATTACTTCACCCCAGTGGCCAGTCTTTATGTATGAGCTAAGACAGTGAGTGTTGGCAGCTATATAATAGTGGCTCAAGACGCTCCTTAAAACCTACCTTTTTGACCAACTTGCCCTAATTTCTGCTTATGCAGTTCGGTGTCAAATATTTTGTCCCATAATACTCCTGTGAAGCGCCTTATGACGTTTCATTACATTAAAAGCGCTATATAAATAAAAGTTGTTGTTGCTATTGTTGTTGTTCACAAAGATGCTACCCCGCCGTGGAGTAGTGTTCTCATGCAGCATGGAGGTCCCGACCTGCGTGAGAACACCAGCGGCAGGTCGAGGACATAAAATGCGAGCTGGGAGTAACGTGAGCTGGTGCAGGAGGGCGATGGCAGTAAAGAGGGCGACTGGATTGGACGTCACCATAATCCAGGTCACTGATTCAAGCATGGGCAGGTTCAGCAGGAGCGGCAAGATCAGGAGCGGCGAGTGATCGGGGCCCAGGAGAGGCGAGGGCCATGGGGCAGCACGGGCCAGCCCACACTGCAAAATGTGTGCGCTCTAGGTCCATGCAGCAGAGCTGGTCTCCAGTTGTCTTGGTTAATCCTTGCCACTGGACCAAGACCTAGCTCTGTCAAGCCCATGTGGTGGCTGGTGTGCAACGGCCACCACACGTTAAAAAAATCCAAGCACATGCATCTTCCAACCTTCAATATATAGTTCGGGACCTGGAATATTGGGTGCTTCATTGAAACACCTGTGAACTCATCTCTTCTTGGCGTGGAAGCAAGTCCTCCTCGATACGAGGGACCACCTAAGAATAAGAAGACAATAGTAGTGTACAGCTAAGTCTAATCAGGTGCACATTCAATGTCGGAACATGCATAATGGGTCAATAGACAGCGATCAGTTGCATGAATCCTGCTGATTTTAAATATCTCAAGTCCAGGGCTTGCGGCAAAGAGTGACACGCATACATCAGCCAAGTCATCACAGACCAAAAATCGCACTTCAGATATTCCTGATCTGCACGACTGAGCAAAACAGACATGTTAAAAAAAATTCCTTCGTTCATTGAAATTGTTATTCATCTTGACTCGCTAACACCTGTTTTAGTGTACAAAGCATTGACTTTACATTTATGTGTAAAGTGTCAGCTGTGGCTCAGTGGATAGCACATTTGCCTCTCAGTCTGAAGGTTGTGGGTTCAAGTCCCACTCCAGTGACTTGAGCATCAAAATCTAGGTTGACACTCCAGCACAATGCTGAGGAAGTGCTGCACTGTTGCAGATGCTATATTTCAGATGATAAGTTAAACTGAGGCCCTATCTGCTCTCTCAAGTGAATGTAAAAAATTCCATGGCACTATTTTGAAGAAGAGCAGGGGAGTTATCCCCAGTATCCTGGTCAATATTTATCCCACAATCACTATAACAAAAAATGATTTGTTATCTGATCATTATCACATTGCTATTTGGGGGAGCTTGCTGTGTACAAAATGGCTGCCCGTGTTTCCTACATTACAACAGTATTTCATTGGCTGTAAAGCGCTTTGAGACGTCCAGTGGCCATGAAAGGCGCTGTATAAATCCAAGTTTTTCTTTCTTTACAAAATTACCTTCTATTATACTCAAGGCATCTTCATCTAATGGTGAATGTTTTTGCCCAAATACAGTACAAAAAACTGCAGATGTAGGGGTGGAATTTCCTTTAAGTTTGTTTTCGTCAACCGGGAGGCCTGAAGGCAAGTCCTGGGAGGAGGGGTAAAATGATAATGTGGGGGATGGGGGTTGCCGATCAGGAATACTCTGGAGTTGATAGAGCACTGCTCCTCCTTCTGGCTCCACAGAAACAACTTTTCAATTTTAAAAAAAAGCAAAGCTTATTTTTTGTTGATAGTTGCTGCTTACGCTGCAATGGCTGCTGAGGAACCCTCACCAGAGTGGGCCCAGAATCCAATTTTGGCAAAGGTCCTAAAATAGGCATTAAGCCCCTCAATTACATATGTCAGGGCCTATCGCATTTTAGGTGGCCACCATGGATGCCTGAAAAATGGCCTGACCAAATATCGGGTCAGACATCATTCAGCAGTCTTTGAGTGCACGACATTGGTCCTCGAAATTGGCCCAAAATTCACCTGTTTTACTGCTGTAAAACAGGTGCAATGTAGTCCAATTTCTAATGTATGATATCCTAAGTAAGGCTTTCTGAGGTTGTTAATAATCGGATAGCTTGGCTGCGAAGAGTCTTTATTGCATTGGTTGAGTTCATTTCCCTTCAGATGGATGATATACTCCACAGTCTATGTCCAAGAAATTGGACTGCGACATGAAAGTTGCCGGTGTCACTGTGGCCTTGGGTCAACGGCTTCTGACAACAGTCACGCTGGTAGGATAGAAAATATTCACACTGGAGAATAAAAATTATTAGCTCTGCGCTAAACTGACCATGTAATGCCCTCCTGGTGGCAGTAGTCTAGGCATCAGTGTCAAATGTGGCGTCCAGAAGCAGAGTTGCATCTTCCAACAGCCTCTGCAAACAAGGCTATGAGCTCACTAGGCATCGTTGGATGTTAAAAGGGCAATGCATTGTCGTTTTCTTAAAAGGCCAATGCCTTCTGAACTGATCAAAATAAAAATGAAGTTAAAAGTGCAGTTTTTAGCCCTTACAGCTCTGCTGCCTTTTAAAAAAAAAAAAAAAAAATTAAAATTTGAAAATACATTTCCAAATGCGAGTCTTCAGCTTTTAAATCTGAATTCCCTTTCGCACCTCAAAAAATGCTTCAGCACAAACACAAATGGCTCAGCAAGCCAGGGAGGGGGCACCCACGGTCTCGTAGTATGCAGCACTCCAGCTTTGTGCAGGGTGTCAACACCGTAAGAGCGGTATTGTACCCACAGGGGCCAGGAGGCCCTCCAGAAAGAACAATGTAGGAGCATATCACCGAGGCTGTCACTGCCGGCAGTGTCACTAACTCCACTTGGCTCCAGTGCCAAAAGAAGCTTCATGACCTCAGATCATTGATCAAGGTCCGTGAATGCATCTGCAAAAGACATCTACCAACTGCATCACTAGTCTCACACACTACTCAATGCATGACTCCCCACCCCCAGCACCCAATCACTCGCCTACCAATAATCTGTACCAATCTCGAGGCATTCTTCCCGTTCCTAACATCACCTCACCCCCTTGGAGCATACAGTGCTGACCATTCTTGGCAGGGGCATGGCGAAGCTTTTGGCCAGCAGCAGAGCTGAAAGTATATAAGATGCTAGTATCTTCATACATTATCCTACTTTTCGCATGCGCCTCTTGCTTTCCTGCCCTCCCCTCGTCCTTGTGCCTTCCTCATTTCACACATCCACAAAATGCAGCCTGCCCAACCATTGGTTGACCAAGAAGAGGCAGTGGAGAGTGAAGAAGAAGAAACCCCATCACTCGATTTAACACTCCCAGCCTTCAGCTCCTCAAGGTCGACCAGCAATCCATTTGCAGTGTTCCCCACTGAAAGTCAGCAGTTGTCCACCAGCCATGCAGCAGCTACTGGGGTAACAAAGGCGCACACAAGACAGTCACTAAGAGAATGCATAAGGGTGAAGAATTGATTTCTTGATGTCATATTGGATGAATAGATGTATAAAGGTGGATTGGAAAGTTTGCTTTATGGTGGCTTTTATTTCAACACCATGGGTAAGAGGACACTGTGATAGTCAGTAACAGAGGGAAGGGAAGGTGTGGGACAAATGTTGAAAGGGGAATTGGGGATATGGTCACTAGTATTGCAGTCGGATGATTCCATCCTGGATATCCCAGCCAGAAAGGAACTGTCTGGGTTTCAACCTTCCTTCTATTTCCTCCTCTTCTGCTTCCTCCTCTTCCCTCTGTGGATGGATGCTGTAAATCTGAAATAGAAGCATAAAATTCTGGAGACACTCAGCTGGTCAGGCAGCATCTCGACCTGAGACGTGAACTCCATGGATGTTGCCTGACCTGCTGAGTATTTGCAGTATTTTCTGTCTTCTCAGCAGCCTTCCTTTACCATCCAAGGCCTTGCAAACATCCAGCAGCACTCCCTTCACACTTAAGAAATTTACGTCAACAAGTAGACAAATGTATGTTCACTGTCACAACTCAGAAAATTATAACACTGCGGGGCAGAAATCTGGTCGCGTCTCTGTTGCGGTTTTGTCCCGGGAGGAGCGGTAAATTTTGCGTCGGCAAATGGATTGCGTCTGCCGTCGCAAAATTCATCAGCTGGTCCCAGAGTTTGGCGCGGAGAGCTAAGGGAGGTGTACACATCTCTTTTAGGGAGCTAGGCCAGCTGAGCAAGTGGAAATCCAGAACTAAACAGCTGGCCTCGGCACTCCCTAAGGGGGAGTGGGGGAACCTGAAAAATAAACACCAAAAACATTCCCAATAAATAACTCATGCCACCACACCACAACATAAATCGCAAAAAAAAATCAATCACACTTACCCGAGGTCGACATTACTTACCTCACTGTGGCCGCTACAGCTTGGAATGCCTCAGGCTCTACGGAGCGCTACGGGTCGGGCGCCAGACAAAAATCGAGCCTGTGTCCTAACCAGCGGTGTTGTACACCAGCTTGCCACTTCCGTGTAGTAATGCTCCGTGCCCCCTCGAAACCGGCACCGAATGTCCCGGCTGGAAGTGCTTACCGCTGCCATTGCCGTTCCTCCGGAGTGCTAACAGGAGTGGCAGAAGACCGAAAATCCAGCCATTGCTTTTAAGAAGGAGTGCATCTTCAATGAACTTTTAGAACTAGCCTGTGCACTAAATCAAACTGAACATCCTGCAGCAAATGTAGAAACTAAGCGACAAGTAACTGGATAAATGTCAATTGTAAACCATATCACACATAGGTGAAACCATAATCAAACCATATGTGTAATTACTGTGATGGAAATGGCCCCCATACTGGCCCTTATCCAACAAAGGGTAAAGGATATTGTGCCTACTGAAAACAAAATGTTTTCTTAATGTCCTATGTCATCCAACCATAGACCTCCACAAAAACAACTGATGAAACAAGGTGATCCAATTACATATTCACAAAAATAACCAGTCAAAATAGCACTACGATAGAATCCTTATGGATCGAGTTAAGGAATAGAACAGCAAGTTGTACACTTTTTGGTGTGCATTGTGGGCCACTAAAGCAGTGAAGGTGAGGTAGAGATGGAAATCTGCACTTCAGAGAGATAAGTAAGAACAACATAATATTGGTTGATTTTAACAATCCCAAGGTAGACTGGAAAAAAGGTAATGCACATGATCAAAATGGGGATCACTTTTTAGATGCATCCAGGACGGTTTCCTAGATCAGTCACCCATCTAGAGGCTTTTACACCTCTTCTCACTTAAAGTACCAGCCTCCAACACTGCACCAGGTCTTGAATGAGTCAGAGAAGTGAGAACTCCCAGCGTAGGGACTCCCCACCATTGGCTCCGATCCCCTCCCCAACCACATTTGCCTTGTATGGGTTGGACAGAACTTCTGCCCCTTACAAGGTATACCTGAAAATCCTAGAAACAGCAGAGACTGATGCATCACCTCAAGGACTGCAGCAGTTCAAGAAGGCGGCTCACTAACACCTTCTCAAAGGCAAGTAGGGATGGGTAATAAATGCTGGCCATGCCAGTGATGCCTACATCCCGTGAATGAAAAAAATACACACAGGTCCACACTGTGAGTATGCTCATAGGTTTGTAGAGCTGTTGCATTGTGAGTGGCTGAGCCAGTCACGTGATGTTCACAAGACTCAATAAAACCCCAGTCAGTTGAGTCTAGGTCATCCATGATGAGGTATGCAGTTATGAGCCTAGTAGATGAATTGTAATGTGTAGTGTGATTGTTAAAGCTTTGTTAATAAACCAACTAGTTCTTAATAGCAATGTGTTGCTATGACTTCATAAGCAAAGAACCCATGAAGCAAATACGTTACATGTACCATTTTCCAAAGACTGATGGAATCCTCATTGATTTTCGTGTCTCATATTGGTGGTTGATGATTTCTCCCAGTTTCCAGCAGTTGAAATAACCAAATATGCGGCGGCTTGGGTCACGATTTCACATCTGGATAAGATTTTTGCAGTACACAAAATCCAGAGGTGTTGAAGTCAGACAACAGATCCCCATTCCAGAATTAAGAATTCCAGCAGTTTGAAGAATGTCATAAGAACATAAGAAATAGGAGCAGGAGTAGGCCATTCGGCCCCTTGAGCCTGCTCTGCCATTCAATAAGATCATGGCTGATGTTCTACATCAACTCCACTTTCCTGCACTATCCCTATATCCAGCGATTCCCTGAACATCTAAAAATCTAGCCATCTCTGTGTTGAATATATCCAACGACTGAGCCTCCGCAGCCCTCTGGGGTCGAGAAATCCAAAGATTCATCACTCTCAGTGAAGAAATTTCTCCTCATCTCAGTCCTAAATGGCCGACCCCATATTTTGAGACTGTGACCCCTGGTTTTAGACACCCCAGCCAGGGGAAACACAATACCTCAGGTGTGGTCTCACCAGGGCCCTATATAATCATAGGGAGCAGCATGCGGTGGCCCAGCCCGGAAATCAGCGCGGTCCCGGCCTGCAAGACCATCAGCAGGCCGGGGCCATTAGAGGGAGCAGCGTGCAGCGGCATACCACTACAGGGAGCAGCACATGTTGCTGCAGGAGGGCAACGGTTGCGAAGTCAGGTCGCTGATTGCAGTGTGGGCAGGCACAGCAGGAGGGGCAAAGGAGCAGCAAGAGTTTGTAGAAGGAAGTGACCGGGGCCCAGGAGAGGTGTGAGTCTGGGGCCCAGAAGAGACAAGGGCGCAGGGGCAGCACGAGCCAGCCCACACTGCAATATGTGTGCGCGCTCGGTCCATGCAGCAGAGCAGGTCTCCAGTCGTCTTGGGTAATCCTTGCCACTGGACCAAGACCTAGCTCTGTCAAACCCGTGTGGTGGCTGGTGTGCCACCACATGTTAAAAAATTCCACGCACCAACATCTTCCACCCTCCAAGATGTAGTTCGGGATCTGGAATATTAGGTCCTTCATTGAAACACCTATGAACTCATCCCTTTTTGGCGTGGAAGCAAGTCATCCTTGCTTCAAGAGACCGCCAATGATGATGATATAATCGTGGATTTCCCCATCATCAAATCACACCGCGATGGCCAGCCAGAGACTCTGAGAACAAGAAATGTGTCCAGCAACTCAGTGAAACAATTTATCTTGGCAACAACAACTTGAGGCATTCCTGTGTAACTAGCATGCTACACCTCACTCCAGCATGTGTGAAGCGCCTAAAACAACTTTGTTCCATTTCAAATTGAGAATCACAGTGCCCCACCTAATTACTTAGAAGTGAAATGATAAGATTGTGCGGATAGATTGCAGTGCTAAAGGAAAAATGAAGGAGTATTCTGGTCAACAGTCACATCCAACCTAGTGAAATCAAAGTTGTTGATCATGTCATAGTGAGAAATAATGGGCTCAATTTTCCCCAAAGCCATTTTTTGGCATACTTGAAGAGTTACGCCCTTTTTTGGGGGGCCCAACTACGCTTCAAAAATATCATCCAATTTTCCCCATTTGAATTGTTCATTTTGGCGCCATGTAGCCTGTCCTTTAGCTTTGGGGGAGGAGCCTAAGATCTGCGTCAAAAAGATCGGGTTGCCAGGGTAACGAGGGACATACTGCAGGCTGAGGCTGAAAAATGAAACATACAACACATTCTGGCCAGCCCACAGCAACCTGCACAAGCATCTTACACATTGCAGCAGCATTCCATCATTAAATTATTAAAGTGTTCATGCCAAAAGTCTATCCCCCCTGCCGCCACCACCACCCCCCTTCCTGGTGCCCAGTGGCACTCCTAACCCTGGCCGAAAGGCTTCCCTTCCCTGCCGGTGCTGGTTGCTACTCCTAACCCTGACCAAAAGGCCCCTCCCCCCCCCCCGACCACGCCCACCCCCCCCCCCCCTGCTCTCCTCGCTCTCCTCTCTCTCCCTCTCTGCTGCTGCTGTCCGGGCCGTGGAACTGCAACTGCTGCGCTGATTTTCTTACCTGCCCAGAAGGTTTTTCCACAGTGGTCACATACGCTGTCAAGGAAAATTGGAGTAAATCAGAGCTGGCCAAACTTGCTTAATTGGACAGAATTGGCGCGAATGGCAGGTTACGCCCCCAATGATGCAAAAAAAACAAAGCTAAAAAAATCGTAACTAACTGAGTTACACTGACACACAATCTTTGGGGAAACTTGGATATTTTAATTTAGGCCAAAAAAAGCGGCGTGCGCCAAAAAAACGGCGCAGATAACTGGGGGAAATTGAGCCCAATGAGTGAGGAAAACTCATATCATCAATACAAACCAATCTTCGACAGCAGACTTGATCGCACTATGACTGCTCAAAGAGGTTCTTAACAGATGACCCGAAAAGTATCTTTCTTCACGAAAACGACAGCATCAGTGGAATGTCAACATATCATGTTGACTGAACACAGTGTTCATTTTAGATTCAGAACCAGACGATGCAGTCGTCATCATCCAGGATCAAGAACGACCTACTGGCATTTTCCTTATTAGGAACAGGAGACTGCTTTCGTATTTCAGGGATTATTTTGTTTAAAAGTTTGTTTCTCATATTTTAAAAGGTTCTGTTACTTGTTGAAAGAAAAATTATATGTTGTCAACCTATCTTAAAAGAGCAAGGGATGTAGTGTACTCACCCAGACACTAGAGAAGGAACTGGGAATTGCTGTTTTTGAACAGTGACTGTGCTAACATCATTTATCTTGTAAGGACAAAGGGCAAGTCCTGCCAGTAACAAACGTTTATTAAGATAAACCCAATACATAGTAGAAGATTTCCTGGAATTCGAACCAAAGATAGTGCTGGTATACCAAGGTTTGTGGCTTATTCTCTATCATCTTTGATTAGATTTGTTTCTAGAATGACTGTTTGGATGAATTTGTATAGTCCTGTGTCGTAAATGTTCAGTAGTAACTGCTTTGCCCATTTTTGTACACAACATGCAAAATGACAAAAGCAATAAAAATTAATGATTAAAAAGGGGAGATAGAATTATATAGCATACACAGCCATAAACAGGCCATTCAGCCCAACTAGTCTGTGCTGGTGTTTATACTACACATGATTCACCTCCCATTCCATCTACCCAATCTCAGCATGTCAGCATATCTTTATATTTCCTTTTCTCTCATGTACTCTTCTAGTTCCCTTTTGAAAACATATAAGCTATTTGCCTCAACCACTTCCTGTGGCAGTGAGTTCCACATTCTAACCACGCTCAGAGTAAAGAAATTTCTTCTTATTTCCCTATTGGATTTATTAGTAACTATCTTGTATTTATGTCCCTTAGTTTTCAATTCACAAGTGGAAACATTTTCTCCACATCGAACCCTGTCTAACCCATTCATAATTTTAAAGACTTCTTTCAGGCCACCTCTAAGTCTTCTCTTTTCTAAAGAAAAAACCCCCAACCTGTTCAATCCCGATAACTGTAATCTCTCAGTTCAGGTACCATCCATGTAACTATTTTCCTCCAGTGTTTCTCTGTCCTTTTGAGAGTATGGAGACCAGAACTGTGCCCCGTACTCTTAATTGTGGCCTGACCAGGGTCCCATAACTTCACTACTTTTGAATTCTACATCCCTAGAAATAAATCCCAGTGCTTTGTTAGCATTTTTAATTGCTTTGCTAAACTGCAATGCTGCTTTTAATGATTTGTTCACCTATATCCCTAGATCCCTTTGCTCTTCTACCCCATTCAGTTTCTTATTTTCTATGGTGTAGGCGATGTTTCTATTTTTCCTATCAAAGTGCATCACCTCACATTTATCTATGTTAAAATTCATTTGCCACTTAACCACCCAGTTTGCTAATGTCTTCTTGTATTATGTTACACTCTTCCTCAGTGTTAACTATACCCACATTTTGGTATTATTTACACATTTTCATATTGAATTACTTGTTCCTAAGTCCAAATCATTAATGTAAATTATGAATGACAGTGGTCCTAGCACTAATCCTTCTGGAACACCACTTTCTATCTTCCTCCAAACTGCATAACAGCCCTTTATCCCTACTCTTTGCTTTCTATTTTTTAGCCAATTTGCTATCCATTTAGCTATTTGTCCCCTGACTCCACATGCTTCAACCTTTGTCGTGAGCCTACCATGTGGTACCTTATCAAAGGTCTTTTGAAAATCCAAGTATGTGACATTTATTACATTACCCTTGTCCACTCTTTACATTACCTCTTCAAAGAATTCTATCAGGTTAGTTAAGCATGACTTAGCCTTTTGGACTCCATTCTAACTATTTTTTATTTTATTTTCTCTCTCCAGCTGCTCTTCTATCACATCTTTCAGTATAGATTCCAGTATATTTCCTATCACTGACATTAAGCTGACTGATCTATAGTTTTGTTTTGTTTTGTTCCAGCTCCCTTTTTGTACACAAGAACAACATTAGCTGTCCACCAGTCCTCTGGCACTACCCCCTCTTCTATGGAACTCTTTTATAGATATATATCTAAACTAGTGCCAATCCGGACTTGGGGTTTTATTCTTTTAGTTTTGCTAGTTTGTCAATTATTTTTTCCCTTTCAATCCCAACTGCATTAATATTATTTTTAAGCTCATCCTGGAGTGAAGTCTCTATTTTGTTATCATGTTTAATAAAAACTGAGGCAAAGTAGTTATTCAATACTTCTGTCATTTATTTGTCATTATCTGTGAGCTTATCTTGCTCATCCTTAAGTAGCCCTATCCCTACTTTAATTTACCTTTTGTTATTTATGTGTCTATATAACACTATTATTTCTTTTAAATTCCTTCATAATTTGATTTTGTAATTTCTCTTTGCCTTCCTGATGGTACTTTTAACTTTTCTCCTAATTTCTTCGTATTCCCTTTTGTCCTCTATTACTTTTTAATGTATGATTTATTATTTTTATTGACTGTTATTTTTATGAAATAAGACTATTAGCAACCCAGATTCTATTATCATTTTAAAATCTAATCTGGTACTCCAACAGCACTGTATTCTTGTAAGACATTAAACTAAGATCTTGTATGCCTGTCAAGGTATACATAAAATATCCAATGGCACTGTTTAAAGAAGGACAGGGAAGATGCCATAGCCAACATTACTTCCTCAGCCAACACCACCCTAAATGCAGGGTAACTGCTCAGACTTCTCGTTGATCTTTGCGGGCATTGCCGGTGAAGAATGCCCGTTACATTTGCTGACATTACAGTCCAAAAACAATGCATTATGTGAAGCACATTGAGACATTGGGGTAATGTAATAAAGCTTTATATAAATGTAAGTATTTTCAATTTTAGAGGTAACCAGAGAAGTGTAGATTTCTGTCTCCATATATTAACCCACATCAAATAAGTGCATAACTAATCAGGAGAGCCGATTAAACTCCTGTCACTGTAAAACTAATACAAATGTAGGAATAACCCTTGACTGGAAAGAGCTGTCGACAACTGAGCATCATTTTGATTCTGATGATTCTGTTCACTCATTTCTCACCAACTGCTACTTTGATTAAAATCAAAAGTTTCCTCTCGTATTGACAGAAACAATTACCCACAAGGACTTTTCAGTAAAAAGTGACATCTCTCTTGTACAGCAGCAAATGAAAGGAAATTTGAGCTACAAATGTTTTTCACTCAGGCATGAAAAGAGTATCTGCCCTCCTGCTGGTCCAGAGCAGGGAAGTCAGTGTCAGAATGAGATTGGCTAATGACAGAACATATCAAGACTCTAGTAACAGGCACAGCTCTTTTCCCCCGGGTAAACCAAAGGTTTAGAATTCAGTCGAAAAAAACCAATAGCGTCTCACAGTTAGAGCTCAGGGATTACTGACTTTTATATTCCAAAGCTCATGAGTGATAAGTGATTGATAGTTTATGTTAAAACTTAAAAAAGACACTCATCGGATTATTTTATTATTATGTACAAATAGAAACATAGAAACATAGAAAATAGGTGCAGCAGTAGGCCATTCGGCCCCTCGAGCGCTGCACCGCCATTCGATAAGATCATGGCTGATCATTCCCTCAGTACCCCTTTCCTGCTTTCTCTCCATACCCCTTGATCCCCTTAGCCGTAAGGGCCATATCTAACTCCCTCTTGAATATATCCAATGAACTGGCATCAACAACTCTCTGCGGCAGGGAATTCCACAGGTTAACAACTCTCTGAGTGAAGAAGTTTCTCCTCATCTCAGTCCTAAATGGCCTACCCCTTATCCTAAGACTATGTCCCCTGGTTCTGGACTTCCCCAACATCGGGAACATTCTTCCTGCATCTAACCTGTCCAGTCCCGTCAGAATCTTATACTTTTCTATGAGATCCCCTCTCATCCTTCTAAACTCCAGTGAATAAAGGCCCAGTTGATCCAGTCTCTCCTCATATGACAGTCCAGCCATCCCTGGTATTAGTCTGGTGCACCTTCGCTACACTCCCTCAATAGCAAGAACGTCCTTCCTCAGATTAGGAGACCAAAACTGAACACAATATTCCAGGTGAGGCCTCACGAAGGCCCTGTACAACTGCAGTAAGACCTCCCTGCTCCTATACTCAAATCCCCTAGCTATGAAGGCCAACATACCATTTGCCTTCTTCACCGCCTGCTGTACCTGCATGCCAACTTTCAATGACTGATGAACCATGACACCCAGGTCTCATTGCACCTCCCCTTCTCCTAATCTGCCATATTCTGCCTTTGTGTTTTTGCCCCCAAAATGGATAACCTCACATTTATCCACCTTATACTGCATCTGCCATGCATTTGCCCACTCACCTAACCTGTCCAATCACCCTGCAGCCTCTTAGCATCCCCCTCACAGCTCACACCGCCACCCAGTTTAGTGTCATCTGCAAACTTGGAGATATTACACTCAATTCCTTCATCCAAATCATTAATGTATATTGTAAAGAGCTGAGGTCCCAGCACTGAGCCCTGCGGCACTCCACTAGTCACTGCCTGCCATTCTGAAAAGGACCCGTTTATCCCGACTCTCTGCTTCCTGTCTGCCAACCAGTTCTCTATCCACGTCAGTACATTACCCCCAATACCATGTGCTTTGATTTTGCACACCAATCTCTTGTGCGGGACCTTGTCAAAAGCCTTTTGAAAGTCCAAATACACCACATCCACTTGTTCTCCCTTGTCCACTCTGCTAGTTACATCCTCAAAAAATTCCAGAAGATTCGTCAAGTATGATTTCCTTTTCATAAATCCATGCTGACTTGGACCAATCCTGTCACTGCTTTCCAAATGCGCTGGTATTTCATCCTTAATAATTGATTCCAACATTTTCCCCACTACTGATGTCAGGCTAACCGGTCTATAATTGCCCGTTTTCTCTCTCCCTCCTTTTTTAAAAAGTGGTGTTACATTAGCTACCCTCCTGTCCATAGGAACTGATCCAGAGTCGATAGACTGTTGAAAAATGATCACCAATGCATCCACTATTTCTATAGCCACTTCCTTAAGTACTCTGGGATGCAGACTATCAGGCCCCGGGGATTTATCGGCTTTCAATCCCATCAATTTTCCTAACACAATTTCCCGCCTAATAAGGATATCCTTCAGTTCCTCCTTCTCACTAGACCCACTGTCCCCTAGAACATTCAGAAGATTATTTGTGTCTTCCTTCGTGAAGACAGAACCGAAGTATTTGTTCAATTGGTCTGCCATTTCTTTGTTCCCCATTATAAATTCACCTGAATCCGACTGCAAGGGACATACATTTGTCTTCACTAATCTTTTTCTCTTCACATATTTATAGAAGCTTTTGCAGTCAGTTTTTATGTTCCCTGTAAGCTTCCTCTCGTACTCTATTTTCCCCCTCTTAATTAAACCCTTAGTCCTCTTCTGTTGAATTCTAAATGTCTCCCAGTCCTCAGATTTGTTACTTTTTTTAGCCAATTTATATGCCTCTTCTTTGCAGGCTATCAGTGCTCTGCAATAACACGATCGATTCCCTCACTGGATTTAAAGATAAATTCTGCTTCTGTCTGCTTGGATAAGTACTTAATCAAATATATCAGAACAGAAAGTCATAAGAAAAAACAAATTATTCTAATCTCTATCCTCCCTAAAAGTAAATATATTAATCATTTAATCAACTGCTTTAGTCTCTCAGCACCAAAACTCAAACACAATAGCCCTTTGCTATAATGATCTAATTGGGTGCCAGCCAAGTGAGATGCACAATATTGAAACAGTTTTTTTAATGAGCAAAATCATCCAGGGAATTACACTATACCATGATATAGTAAAAATAACCTAAATGTACTGCATTTATTGATTGCAATTTAGATCTGTTATAAAATGAGTAATGTTTGTTATATAATATAAAGCAAATCTAATATAACAGAGCTAAAAATAAATAAATGACAATTTAAACTGAAATGGATAGATTGATTTAGAGTAGGTTCACAACATTCAGTTCACAATGAGTGAGCAAAAGGATTGCATCTGAATAGAGCTGTTAGATACCAGCTTATCCGTTTAGATTGCATCAAAAGAGTTCAGTCATCACTCTCCTAAATTATCATACACGTGACCTGTAGTTGTAACTAATCTCTAATCTGTCTTTTCCATATGAATTGCTCCATCCAAGTTCTTTCCTTACCTCTAAATCAGCATCCTAATTTACCTGAGACAAAGATAACTTTATTTCTTAGGGACTGGTGCTTATTCAGACTCATGTCAAACCTCTGGTCATTAGAATTAGCAATATTTTCCTTTGTTCACTTTAAATTGCGACAACAGGAGGACTCAAATCGACAAGTTCGTAACTAGTAACTTTTCTAAAGCTGACTCCACGAGGCCAAAATTCAGGTCCGTCAGAAAGTTGGCACACCTCCCGCCTTTTTCTAGCCATCACTGCCAAAATTTCTGTGGCGGGCCCCGATCCAAATTCAGCAAAAAAAATGGTGCCCTGCGCTAACGAGTGACTGTAAACGGCAGTTTGCAACGGTGTGTGTGTCTTGATTGCAGTGGGATCACCACGGAGAAATTCAGCATTGTGCTAATGTGGAGATAACAAGCCTGCCCCTCCCTGGCCTTCTTAAAGGCCAGGGTTTTCAGCTAGGCCCCGAGGAGGGAGGGAGTTGGGTTGCAGGATGGCTGGTACTCGTGGACCAAGGAGGGCAAGCCGCTTTACTGATGCAGAGCTGGAGACCCTCATGCAGGGTGTTGAGGGCAGGAGGAGACTGATTTATTCCGACATGGGGAGACCAACTCGTGAGGTGTTTACCAATGCATGGAGAGAGAATGCAGAGGAGGTTTTTCAGGCACCTCCATTCATAACAGGACTCCGACGCAGTGCAGAAAATGCTTGAATGATATCATCCATTTTATGAAAGTGAGTACCTGTTCCCCCAACTGCTGACCTTGCATCTACGAGCCTCTCCTTCAACATTCTCTTATTTCCCATCCTCACTGTTAAGTCACTGAAGCAGCATTTCATTGTTGACGCCGCTATATATATGTATGTGTTCTCACAATGGCGGCCCTTTCATCTCACACTTACAGCTGCATGTCAGGGATAAACACTTGTGCACTCATTTATGATGCGTCATCACAGTGGTATTCATCAACCATTCTTTCTTTTGCAGGCCAAACTGGTTCATAATAGAATGGAGCAAAAAGGACTAGTGGCGAGGCAGACATCCAGGTCCTCACACCCTTGGAGGAGAGGGTTGAGATGCTCGTGGGCTGACATGGTGCCTTTCCTGTGGGCCACAGTACTGCTGACGCTGATGTTGGAAAGTGAAGGCCCTCCTTTAATGCGTTCTCTCCTTCAATGCGCCAGCGTCTACTGTGCCTTTCCTTTTAGAAGTCTGCTATTTGCAGGCTCCATGCGTCAATTCCACACCTCCCCCTCACGGCCGCCGTCCTCCCATTTTTGCTTGCAGATGAGATGCCCTCTGTGACCTGCGGTACTGGCGACGCTGATGTGGGCAGCATGGGTAAGTGAGGCCATCGTTTAATGCGCTTTCTACCTGAACGCGCCAGTGCCTACCATGTCCTTCCTTCTGGAAGTCTGCTATTTGCAGGCTCCATGCGTCAATTCCCCACCTTCCCCTCACGACAGCCCTTCTCCCATTTATGCTTGCACATGAGAGACTGAGTGGTAGCACTAGCAGCACATCCAGCACAGTGGGGAGTGTGGAGAGACCACGCAGACCAGCTGGAGGCCTCGATGAAATCATTCTCCACATCACAGCAGACATCTGAAGTCGCAGCAGTGACAATATTGAGGGGTCAAGCCCTGGTGACAGTACCGAGAGCACTCCATCATTTGTGGATGCAACTGATGAGGAAGAGAAAGAGGAGGACATTGATGGCACCAACGCGTCACTGCTTCCACCCACACGCGCCAGCTCAGATACTGGGAGTGTACGGTATGGTATAGTTGAGGTAGTACAAGGGTCTGCACTGGGTGTTGCACCGGAACCAAGCAGGCTGCAGCATGGTGACGGGACTAGGCAACCTCATGTGTCACCTCTCCGGGGGGGGCGAGTCTGCATTGGAATTCTGCCGAGGAGGACTCAGACAATGCCATCGATGTTGCGGCTTATGAAAGAAGGGTGCAGACCATGCATTCCCAGATGTTGGGGGCACTGACAAGGGTGCCAGAAAGACTGTTGGAAGTGGTCAGGAGTGTGGAGGAGTCCATCTCCCGCATAGTTGACAGTTCTGTGCACATCATGGAGCCCATCATTGCCAGTGTGAACTCCCAGAGTGTCCATGCGGATCCAGCTGTGATGCTGATGTGGCAGCTGTCATTTCAGCACAGGTGCGACGAAACAATTGGTGAGGATGGCCGTGGCCTTGGAAGCTACGAATGCTCTTATGCACTCTGGGCAACAGGCCACAGAGTGTCTTACTGCTGTCATGTCTGCTGGCTTTGAGACACTGGCTGCTTTCATGCAGTCTCAGCTATATGCCACCCGACACCTCAGAATTGCCTTCGTGGCTGGGTCCAAAACGGGCCACGGGGGACCTTCCGGTGCCGCGCCACACCGCCGGCCTGACCTCCCTCAGCTTGGTGGTGGTGGTAATGTGCCGCCCCCGGTGAGTGACTCAGGCTCCTCGGACCAGGATCCTGATGATATGCTCTCTCAGGATCACAACATTTCTGGCCCCAGACCTGTTACTCTGCCAGTGCCGCCACGCATGGCTTCACCCAAACCAAGCCAGACTGACCCCTCCCAGGAGGGTGCTGACCAGTCTACACCCAGCCCTTCCAGGCCCAAGTTTGGTCGTGGGCGTTCGAGAAGGACACAAGAACCACAGCAGCCTTCCTAGACCCATGAGGCAGCCACATGGGAGACACTTAGGCATAGTGGTAGGATAGGCACGCACAAGAGGTTTTATAAGGAGATGCACAGGGGTAAAAAATGATGTTGTTGTGTTAGTTTCTGGCACTGATTTTTGTTCTTTTTGCACCGAATTGCATCATGTCGTAAATCTTTATTTTTTGCACATTTATCTGGGCAGGTGTTTCATTTGAGAGTGGGCAATTCTGTGTGAAGGCACTCATTGGATAGCCATGTTAAATAGGAGCTGAAGGGTCATGTGGGATGAGATTATGTGAATCGAGCAGCGATGAGACGTGTCTGCACCTTCCTTGCAGGGTTGCGATGGCGACGACGCCTCCTGGCTGGGTGACGACGGGGATCCTCCTCCTCCTCCTGCGCCTCCTCCTCATCAGGTGGTACTGCTGGCTCGACCTCCAGCAGCTGGCCCCTCATGAGGGCCAGGTTGTGCAGCATGCAGCAGACCACCACAAATATGGAGACCCATTCAGGAGAGTACTGCAAGGCGCCACCAGACCGGTCCAGGCAATGTAACCTCTGCTTGAGGATCCCAATGCAGTGCTCGATCATGCACCTAGTGCCAGAATGAGCATCAATGTAGGCATGCTCAGCCTCTATCCTTAAGTTCCATAATGGAGTTAGAAGCCAAATGGACAGGGGATATCCTTTGTCGCCAATCAGCCATCCAAAATCCTGATTTGGCCCGGTGAAGAGGGCGGGCACACTGGTCTGGCTCAGAATAAATGAATCATGGCTGCTGCCTGGATACCTGGCATCAAGCATCAGTATACTACGTTGGTGGTCACAGACCAGCTGCACATTGAGGGAGTGGAATCCCGTCCTATTGATGAAGAGTTCAGGATGGTGTTGTAGCGCCCTCAGGCCAACGTGTGTGCAGTCGATGGCCCCCTGCACCCTGGGAAACAATGCAATCCAGACAAATCCGGCCTGCCGCTCCACCTGCTTCTCCCTGATCATCAGGAAGGAGATATAGTCCACTCTTCTCCTATATAGAGCATCGGTGACCTGCCGGATGGAATGACAGGTAGAGAATTGTGAGATGTTAGCGCTGTCTGCAGTCGCAGACTGAAAAGACCCCGTAGCATAAAAGTTCAGAGCGATGGTGACCTTGGTCTCAACGGTCAGAGTGGTCCTGAGCCTTGTGTGAGGCTCCAGATCTCGGCTCAGGACATTGCAGAGCTCCCTCAGTACATCCTTTCTAAATCTGAGCCTTCACAAGCATTGCTCATCACTGAGCTCCAGGAAGAAGAACTGACATCGGTAGACCCTTTGACGGTAGGGCCCCCTTTCCCCACCTCCCATGGCAGCTGGCTGATCGCCTTCTCCCTGTTCCTCCTCATGTTCGGGAGCCTCTTCAGGCTGTTGCTGGCAAGGCTCCTGGACCAGTATGTGGTGCGGGAGGTCAGCGTACCTGACCCTCCTCCTCACGTCATCTCCCTGCTGGCCACCCTCGCTATGTGGAGGTCTGCACCCATCTGCAGGCCCTTCTGGATGTCGGGCAGCCATGGCTGCTGCCTCCCTTGCCCGCTGCCTCTCTACACATTGCTGATGGTGGTGCCTTCTCCTGCATGCCGCCCTGTGTCTGACAAGGTGGACAAGGCGTTCCCCTGCCAACACTGAGCCCATTCTGTGTCAAGGCAGGACCCTGACAAACGGCCTCTATGGAGCACAGAATGAGGCCGACAGACCTCCACTAATCAGTGAGCCCTAAAAGTATTCAAAACTTTCCCAAATGTGATGAACACAACTCTGCAGATTAAGCAAATGCACACAAAGCAATAGAAAAATACGTCACCAAAAATACCCGATCGCAGTAATCCTCCGTTCTCCTCCTCTAGCGGTGTCGAGTAACACAGCAAAGTGCACCAACCCAAAAAGCTGGCGGGGGCACTGTCCAACAAAAAGCTCCACTTTTTACAGTGAATTTGGGTAGCATGGCCGTGTAGCAGTGACGCACACCCTGACGACGTCAGTGCGGTCGCAAGCCCCATACTGCGGCAGAAATCGGTGGCTTGCGGCAGAAATGCACACCGCCGAAAAACTCTCGCACTGAAAATGAGGGCCAATCGACCGGAACACGGTGGCCACTTGATTTGCCGAATGACCGCCGAAAACCCACGGTAACGGTCCTTCCGAAGACCCTGAATTTCGGCTCCCAATTCCCTTTTTATGTCAAACATTATAGTGTCTTCAATTCTAATATTCTTTCCACAGACCTGAAAATTGTAGGTCTCTCTAACACCTTTAATATGTCCTTCCTGTTACAGCCTTTGCGGTATTACAACAACAACAACAACAACAACAACTTGTATTTACATAGCGCGCTTAATGTAGTAAAACATCCCAAGGTGATTCACAGGTACGTAATCAGACAAAAATTGACACCAAGTCAAAAAAGGAGACATTAGGACAGGTGATGTAGATTTTATGGATCATCTTAAAGGAGGGGAGTGAGGTGGCAAAGCAGAGAGATTTCCAGAGCTTGGAAGGCGCAGCCACCAATGGTAGGGTGCAGGAAGTGGGGGATGCACAAGAGGAATTCAGATATCTTAGAGGGGGTTGTAGGATTGGAGGAGTATACAGAGGTAGGGAGGAGCAAGGCCATGGTGGGATTTGAACACAAGAATGAGAATTTTAAAATCAAGGTGTTGCTGGACTGGGAGTCAACGGAGGTCAGTGAGAACGGGGATGATGAGTGAAAGGGACTTGATATGAGTTAGGATATGGGCAGCAGATTTTTGGATCGGATTAAGTTTATGGAGGGAGGAAGAAAGGATTCCGGTCAGGAGAGCATTGAAATAGTCAAGACTGGAGGAAACAAAAGCATAGATGAAGGCTTCATCACCAGATGGGCTGAGGCTGGGACAGAGAAGAACAAGTAGCCAGTCATTGTTAAGGAGAACATATGGGATCAGAAGCTCAGCTCAGAATCATAGAGAACATCAAGTTTGCAAACAGTCTGCTTCGGCCTGAGACAGTGGCCAGGGAGAGGGATGGAATTGGTAGCAAGGGAACATACTTTCTGGTAAGCACCAAAAACACTGGCTTCATTCTGCCCAATATTTCATAGCAGGAAATTTCAGTTGGGGCACTAAATTTTGAAAAGTTGAAAAAGTAGCACGAGGCGCTATTCAATCTCTCCTCCAACATTATTCAGTTTCAGTGCTCTAAGAGGGAAGTGGAGCGTTAAATCAAGCGCTATTCACTTCTCTTCGGGCGCTAAAGTCCGAGAGCAGGGCAATAGCGGCAGAGCGCTAAACAATTTTGAGCGCATTGGTAGCAGCATGAGAAGCTGCTTCCCTCGCTTAAAGGGAAGGGCCAATGATGCTGCACTAGCTAGTTGTCGGCAGTTTTGTTTTGCAAAGCGACCTGCGCGACCACCATTTTGAAAAGTTGAAAAAAGAGCACCAGGTGCTGATCATTCCCTCCTCCAGCATTATTCAGTTTTTGTGCTCCAAGAGGGAAGTGGAGTGCTAAATCAAGCGCTAACCACTTCTCTTAGGGCATTAACGTCTGAGAGCACTCTCACAAAGTGGAGGGCTTGGACATCATACACCAGTGAAACATGAAAAACATTACACAGGCACCAAACTGGTGCAAATAATAAAGGTTGCGCTAGCTGAAAACCATTCTCTTTAATTACCGCTCCTCAAGCGGCCGGCCGAAAGCACAACGCCACCTCTTGCTGGTGTTATCGGTGCGAGGCGAAACAGCAGGGGCCGAGAGTCAATTTTACATTCGGGGCAATAACGGGGCGCTGCGCACTTTATGACATCATGATCTATGAGGCGCTACAGGCCCAGGCGCTGCAAGTTAGTGCCAGTGCTAAACCGGCACTGAAGTCTGCGGGTATCACTGCATTCGCCAAGCCCAATCGCTAACCCTTTAGTGCTCCCTCCCCAACCCTAACCTCGACCCCCCCGCCCCCCCCAGGCACTAACAGGAGGCGCTAACCTACCAAATTTCTAGCCCAATGGCTCTTCCAGGACTGGATGGCGTACAAGTAGTTTGACAACACAAAAGCAGTGGAGGGGTCGAGAGAGGTAGTGGTGAGGTAGAACCAGGTGTTATTAGTGTACATGTGAAACCTGCCGTGTTTTCAGATGAAGGTCAATATATAGATGAGAAATAGGAGTGGGCCAAGGATAAATCCTTGAGGGACTCCATAGGCAATGGGGCGGAGGCGGGAAGAGAAGCCATTGGAGGAGATTCTCTGGCTATTACTGGATAAAGTGGAACGAGGCTCAGCTGGACAACAGAGGAGAGGCGTTGAAGGAATATAGTGTGATCACACAAGTCAAAGTCTGTAGACAGGTCGAGAAGGATTAGGAAGGATACTGCACCATGATTGCAGTCACATAAGATGTCATTTGTGACTTTGCTTTGGGCCATTTAGGGCCTTCGTACTATGGCAGGGGAGGAGACATTAGAGAGATTTGAACATGGAGTTGCGGGAATGACAAACACGGATTTTGGAGATGACAACACATTCAAGGTCTGGAGAGGAAAGGGAGGTTGGCGATAGGGCAATAGTTTGCAAGGACTGAGGGGTCGAGTGTACTTTGTGAAGGGGGATGATGGTGGTTGATTTGAAAGAGAGGGGGACAGTACCTGCGGAGAGAGAACTGTTTACAATATCAGTTAGCATGGGAGCCAGGAAGAGAAGTTGGTTGGTCAGCAGATTGGTGAGAATAAGGTCAAGAGAACAAGAGGTGGGTCTCATGGACAGTTGAGCTCGGAGAGGGCATGAGGGGACATAGGAGAGAAACTGGAGAAATTTGCGGCCTATGGCAGATGACAATCTTGGGCTTGGTGGTCAAGGGGGAAGAAGGGATACAGCAGAACTAATGGTCTCAATCTTAGTGACAAAGATGTCAATGAGCTCCTCGCACCTGGTGGTAGTGGTAAGGTTGGACCTGGCAGGGGAGACGGGTTTAAGGAGACTGTTGTTGGTGGATAAAAGAAGGCAGAGGTTATCTTTACATTCCGAGATTATAGTGAGCAGTTTTGGCAAAGGAGTGCTTGATGTGGTCCAGCCAGATTTGGCGATGAATGGCTAAACCATTGAAGAATCTTGAGCAGGCAGGCACAATGCCTGTCCCACTCATTGCTCACTGATTTTGTAATAGGTTCCTTGGACAGGCAATAGGCCTGTATTTTACATATTTGGCCAGGAATGCCTAAAAAATGCCCCCCACAAACTTAGCAGAAAATTTGTTGCACACAGAGTAGGACTGATAAGAGATGACTATACCAAAATTGACTGAAATTTATACTTAAATTATATAGAAATTTTAAAATAGTGCAAGATAACATAACTGGATGCAATCCAAAATAGAATGTACACAAAAGCTGCAAGAATGGAATTTCGAGTAGGAATTACCAGGAGCAGTTAGGTCAATAGATTGCACCATATCATCAGTCTGTATTTTGAATAATTTAAAAAGGTAAATCATAACTGCACATGTATGAGGAGCCTTGCATTCATCTCAATTTTGTGTTATGACTTGGCTCTCTCATCTCCGTAATTTTAATTTTAATTTTAGAAATACTCAGTTCCCTTTCACGTTTAATCTTACCCTATTTCTTCTTGGTTTCCCATAGCGTTTTAAGTTCTTTGGATTTATCAAGTTAGCCCAGTGGTAACAGTGCAATAAATAACTGGCATAGACAGAATGCTGAAACACATTTGTGGTCCTGCAAGCTACACAGAAGACGTGTTGACCTCACCTATGGCCATCTGAGGAGTTACCCTGGAGAGGAAATCAAACCATGTTATTTATTTGCACCATCTATTAACTGACTGAGAAAAGCATAGGAAAAGGTGGAGAAGCTGTTTACCACACATATTTTCAATGGAAGATCTTTGATGGGAGAAAATAGCAAATAAAAGGTAGCCTTTTAAATCAACTGTAGTTATATAATTTGCCTATTACTAGTGCAGGGTAAATTTTACTCCTTCCATGAAAAGTTATAATGTAATCACTTTTCTGGTTGTATTTAGCCTCTGTCAATCAAACTGACAGGTGCTGCTGGGTGTCCTCCGGCGGTTTCATCGTCCTCACAGGCCTTCCTCATACATTGGGTTTCCAATACTTTTACCTGAGCCAATCAGAATAAAAGCTCCAGATCCATGCATAGTACTCGGGAGTGACATTGTTTGCAGGTTTGAGCTCATAAAGTGTATGGTGAGCAGATTTGCAAGTGTCCGAGCAGCATTGTTACTGATGCTTTCGGATAATCTAGTTTATTCATTAATTATAATACGCTCAAACTCTCGAAAGCACAGGGTAAAGTTGTGCAGACCTGTCAGTGAGTCAAAATTAACTCTCATTTAACCCACTCTTGGTGCAGTAAGAAAATGTTAACTCCTTGTACAGCATTTTTTCAAGACAGTGTGATTTTAAATGGCTCCAGATTTTTAATCAGGTAATTGAACATTAAATTCACTCAAGTGTATGACATCCAAACTACTGGTATAGTCGCCACTGCTTTTCGGGGCTGCGTTGGTGTGAACATGGTTTGCCTGCCATATGAGGTGGCAATAAAAAGAGTAATGCAGTCAAACATCAACCTCACATTTGGAATGCTACCAAATCACCAGGGAACAAAGTAAACTAGAGCGTATGCAGGTTCACAAACTTCATTTAAGCCACACATATCCCCCAAAAAATAATGACCTGGATTTTGCATAGATAATAATGGTGAGGGTAACAGTGTTCACCGT
The DNA here is from genome assembly GCF_044704955.1 of Pristiophorus japonicus. Lineage (NCBI taxonomy): Eukaryota > Metazoa > Chordata > Chondrichthyes > Pristiophoridae > Pristiophorus > Pristiophorus japonicus. The sequence continues at coordinate 42,930,529 of NC_091987.1, forward strand.
AATTATAGAGTAAATTGGACAGCAACTTCTGGCATCCGCACATGCGCATTTAAGCTCGAAAATCCAGAAGTTGCTGTCAGAGATACCCGATTCCTCCACAGGGTGTACTGTAGCAGTCCTCGACAATTGACTCACAGTCAAAGACGTGCAACAGCGTGAACTTGGGGTACATATCCACTAGCTCCCCACTAAAGACAGCAAAAAAAGTTAGGGTTGGTGCATTGAGGAGTAAATGATGTCTCAACTAAGTAATAATTCATAATTACTGCTAAACAATCTCTCTGGCCCTGAAAATTAAATTTTACAAGTGTGGAGTCTCATTCCTTCAGAAGTTAAATAGTGTTGGGAATTTTCTTTACGATGTTTTTACTTTTTCTGTCTGTCTCTTTCATCTCTCTCTTTCTTAATCACATCTGCTTTCCCAATCATTATCAATTTCTGTACATGATTTAAATCTAATTTATACTTCCTGCTTTATACTTCCTGGTTTAGACTCTGCGGAGAAGAAATTTGGCTCTACAAGGCCCTCTAAAGTTAAAAACGGCATCCATGATGTGCAGGCACACATCCATCAGGAAATATGCCAGACTCCATATTTGTAAAGGGCATTGCACACACGTACCCAACGACTGCCGGCACCATGCAGAGCAGATAAATCATGTAGTCAATCAGTGTGCAATGCTGATTTGCCCTCTCTTAACCTCGCACAGCTGAACGAGATGTTACATGGCATGAAAGACCCCCCCACTCCCCCTCCCCCCCCCCCCCCCCCCACCAGTGCTATTTACAGGGATCATAAACTACTTACAAGTTAGATACTGGATTATTTATTCAGGCTGGTCGTGCAAATCTATGTGTTTTGGTGAGCTTTTCAATACTAGCCTAAAGTTTCAAGAATCTACAGGGAGTGATCTGGCTAGTGCTTGTAGACATGGGTGGCCTAGTAGTCCTTCCTCTTGGAATTGAGAATGACTGGGAGAGTGAAGAACATAAGAACAAAAGAAATAGGAGCAGGAGTAGGCCATTTGGCCTCTCAAGCCTGCTCTGCCATTTAATAAGATCATGGCTGATCTGATCATGGACTCTGCTCCACTTCCCTGCCCATTCCCCATAACCCTTTATTCCCTTATCGCTCAAAAATCTGTCTAGCACCGCCTTAAATATATTCAATGACCCAGCCTCCACAGCTCTCTGAAGCAGAGAATGCCACAGATTTACAACCCTCTGAGAGAAGAAATTCCTCCTCATCTCAGTTTTAAATGGGCGGCCCCTTATTCTGAGACTATGGGGTCAAGTTTCGGCCTGAGTTGCTCCTATTTTTTTGAAGCAACTAGTTTAGAATGGAGTATCTTAAAAATTACAATTCTCGGCATTTAGTTTGCTCCAGTTCTAGTAAGTTAGAACAGTTTCATTTTAGAACAGATTTTTTTTTTCAAAAGGGGACGTGTCCGGGCACTTACGCCTGTTTTGCAAGTTTAGGCAGTGAAGACTTACTCCAAACTAACTTAGAATGGAGTAAGTGTAGATTTTTATATGCTCAGAAAAACCTTGCCTGCACTTAGAAATCAGGCATTAGGAAGAGAGATGGGGGTGGAGAAGGGAAGTTTACAAACATGAAACACATCACTTTTACAAATAAAGAGCCATCATCAATAATAAATAATAAAAAAATCAATAAATCAACCAATAAATCAATCAAACAAAATTAAAAAGTAAAAAATAAAAATAATTTAAAAATCAATAAATACAAAATTAAGTTTCTACTCACTGACTGCAGCACCGGGAGCCCTCCAACAGCGTGCTGGGACGCCCCCCCCCCCCAGTGCCTCTCTCTCTCTGTCTCTGTGCTCTCTGTCTGTCTGTCAGTGTCTCTCTGTCTGTCAGTGTCTCTCTCTCTGTCTGTCAGTGTCTCTCTCTCTCTCTGTGTCTGTCAGTGTCTCTCTTTCTCTCTGTCTGTCAGTGTCTCTCTCTCTCGCTGTCAGTGTTTCTCTTTCTCTGTCTGTCAGTGTCTCTCTCTCTCTCTCTGTCTGTCAGTGTCTCTCTCTCTCTCTCTGTCTGTCAGTGTCTCTCTCTCTCTCTCTCTGTCTGTCAGTGTCTCTCTGTCTGTCAGTGTCTCTCTCTCCTTGTCTGTCAGTGTCTCTCTCTCTCTCTCTGTCTGTCAGTGTCTCTCTCTGTCTGTCAGTGTCTCTCTCTCTCTGTGTCTGTCAGTGTCTCTCTCTCTGTCAGTGTCTCTCTCTGTCTCCGCGAGAGGCGTCGGGAGGTGCGTGGAGAGGCGTGAGTCCGGGGTCGGCGAGAGGCCTATAAAAGGCCACGAGAGGCGTCGGGAGGTGTGTGGAGAGACGTGAGTCCGGGGTCGGCGAGAGGCCTATAAAAGGCCACGAGAGGCGTCGGGAGGTGCGTGCAGAGACGTGAGTCCGGGGTCGGCAAGAGGCCTACAAAAGGCCGCGAGAGGCGGCGGGAGGTGCGTGGAGAGACGTGAGTCCGGGGTCGGCGAGAGGCTTGTGCAGCTACAGGGAGAGGGCAAAAAAGAAGTAGAAAGAAACAGAAAGGTGACGTCACAGCCAAGGGGGTAAGTGATTGGCTGTTGATTGGTGAGTAGTTTTTCTTTTTTCTCTTCTATATCAGTGAGTAAACTTTAGCATTGTTGTTGCCAATTTAAATTAATCTAAGGGTTAAGTCATGACAGGAGAGCTCGGTCAGGTGTTATGCTCCTCCTGTACCATGTGGGAACTCAGGGACACTTCCGGTGTCCCTGATGACTACGTGTGCGGGAAGTGTATCCGCCTCCAGCTCCTGACAGACCGCGTTGCGGAGTTGGAGCTGAGGGTGGATTTACTCTGGAGCATCCACGATGCTGAGAATGATGTGAGTAGCACGTGTAGCGAGTTGGTCTTACCGCAGGTGAAGGGTCCACAGCCAGCTAGGGAATGGAAGACCAGCAGGAAGAGCAGTGATAGTGCAGGGGTCCCCTGCGGTCATCCCCCTGCAAAACAGATACACCGCATTGGGTACTGTAGAGGAGGATGACTCATCAGGGGAGGGCAGCAGCAGCCAAGTTCATGGCACCGTGGCTGGCTCTGCTGCACAGAAGGGTGGGAAAAAGAGTGGGAGAGCTACAGTGATCGGGGAATCTATTGTAAGGGAATAGATAGGAGTTTCTGCGGCTGCAACCGAGACTCCAGGATGGTATGTTGCCTCCCTAGTGCAAGGGTCAAGGATGTCTCGGAGCGGCTGCAGAGCATTCTGGAGAGGGAGGGTGAACAGCCAGTTGTCGTGGTACATGTAGGTACCAACGATATAGGTAAGAAGTGGGACGAGGTCTTACAAGCTGAATTTAGGGAGCTAGAAGTTAAATTAAAAAGTAGGACCTCAAAGGTAGTAATCTCTGTATTGCTACCAGTGCCACGTGCTAATCAGAGTAGAGGGAGCAGGATAGTTAGAATAAATATGTGGCTTGAGCAGTGGTGCAAGAGGAAGGGATTCAAATTCCTGGGACATTGGAACCAGTTCTGGGGGAAGTGGGACCTGTACAAAAGGGACGGTCTGCACTTGGGCAGGACTGGAACTGATGTCCTGGGGGTAACATTTGCTAATGCAGTTCGGGAGTGCTTAAACTAATATGGCAGGGGGATAGGAACCTATGCAGCGAGATAGGGCGAAGTAATATGGAGTCAGAAACAGATGGTAGAAAGGTAAAAAGCAATAGTGGAAGGCCGAGTAAACAAAGGCAAGAAACAAAAAGGGCCACACTACATCATAATTCTAAAAGGTCAAAGGGTGTTAAAAAAACAAGTCTGAAGGCTTTGTGTCTTAATGCAAGGAGTATCCGTAATAAGGTGGATGATTTAACTGTGCAAATAGATGTTAACGGATATGATGTGATTGGGATTACGGAGACGTGGCTCCAGGATGATCAGGGCTGGGAACTCAACATCCATGGGTATTCAACATTCAGGAAGGATAGAATAAAAGGAAAAGGAGGTGGGGTAGCATTGCTGGTTAAAGAGGAGATTAATGCAATAGTTAGGAAGGACATCAGCTTGGATGATGTGGAATCTATATGGGTAGAGCTGCAGAACACCAAAGGGCAAAAAAACGTTAGTGGGAGTTGTGTACAGACCTCCAAACAGTAGTAGTGATGCTGGGGAGGGCATCAAACAGGAAATTAGGGGTGCATGCAATAAAGGTGCAGCAGTTATCATGGGTGACTTTAATATGCATATAGATTGGGCTAACCAAACTGGAAGCAATACGGTGGAGGAGGATTTCCTGGAGTGCATAAGGGATGGTTTTCTAGACCAATATGTCGAGGAACCAACTAGGGGGGAGGCTATCTTAGACTGGGTGCTGTGTAATAAGAGAGGATTAATTAGTAATCTCGTTGTGAGAGGCCCCTTGGGGCAGAGTGACCATAATATGGTGGAATTCTACATTAGGATGGAGAATGAAACAGTTAATTCAGAGACCATGGTCCAGAACTTAAAGAAGGGTAACTTTGAAGGTATGAGGCATGAATTGGCTAGGATAGATTGGCGAATGATACTTAAGGGGTTGACTGTGGATGGGCAATGGCAAACATTTAGAGACCGCATGGATGAACTACAACAATTGTACATCCCTGTCTGGTGTAAAAATAAAAAAGGGAAGATGGCTCAACCGTGGCTATCTAGGGAAATCAGGGATAGTATTAAAGCCAAGGAAGTGGCATACAAATTGGCCAGAAATAGCAGTGAACCTGGGGACAGGGAGAAATTTAGAACTCAGCAGAGGAGGACAAAGGGTTTGATTAGGGCAGGGAAAATGGAGTACGAGAGAAAGCTTGCAGGGAACATTAAGACGGATTGCAAAAGTTTCAATAGATATGTAAAGAGAAAACGGTTCGTAAAGACAAACGTAGGTCCCCTGCAGTCAGAATCAGGGGAAGTGATAACGGGGAATAAAGAAATGGCAGACCAATTGAACAAGTACTTTGGTTCGGTATTCACTAAGGAGGACACAAACAACCTTCCGGGTATAAAAGGGGTCAGAGGGTCGTGTAAGAAGGAGGAACTGAGGGAAATCCTTATTGGTCGTGAAATTGTGTTGGGGAAATTGATGGGATTGAAGGCCGATAAATCCCCAGGGCCTGATGGACTGCATCCCAGAGTACTTAAGGAGGTGGCCTTGGAAATAGCGGATGCATTGACAGTCATTTTCCAACATTCCATGTACTCTGGATCAGTTCCTATGGAGTGGAGGGTAGCCAATGTAACCCCACTTTTTAAAAAAGGAGTGAGAGAGAAAACAGGGAATTATAGACCGGTCAGCCTGACATCAGTAGTGGGTAAAATGATGGAATCAATTATTAAGGATGTCATAGCAGCGCATTTGGAAAGAGGTGACATGATAGGTCCAAGTCAGCATGGATTTGTGAAAGGGAAATCATGCCTGACAAATCTTCTGGAATTTTTTGAGGATGTTTCCAGTAGAGTGGACAAGGGAGAACCAGTTGATGTGGTATATTTGGACTTTCAGAAGGCTTTCGACAAGGTCCCACACAAGAGATTAATGTGCAAAGTTAAAGCACATGGGATTAGGGGTAGTGTGCTGACATGGATTGAGAACTGGTTGGCAGACAGGAAGCAAAGAGTAGGAGTAAATGGGTACTTTTCAGAATGGCAGGCAGTGACTAGTGGGGTACCGCAAGGTTCTGTGCTGGGGCCCCAGCTGTTTACATTGTACATTAATGATTTGGAGGAGGGGATTAAATGTAGTATCTCCAAATTTGCGGATGACACTAAGTTGGGTGGCAGTGTGAGCTGCGAGGGGTATGCTATGAGGCTGCAGAGTGACTTGGATAGGTTAGGTGAGTGGGCAAATGCATGGCAGATGAAGTATAATGTGGATAAATGTGAGGTTATCCACTTTGGTGGTAAAAACAGAGAGACAGACTATTATCTGAATGGTGACAGATTAGGAAAAGGGGAGGTGCAACGAGACCTGGGTGCCATGGTACATCAGTCATTGAAGGTTGGCATGCAGGTACAGCAGGCGGTTAAGAAAGCAAATGGCATGTTGGCCTTCATAGCGAGGGGATTTGAGTACAGGGGCAGGGAGGTATTGCTACAGCTGTACAAGGCCTTGGTGAAGCCACACCTGGAGTATTGTGTACAGTTTTGGTCTCCTAACTTGAGGAAGGACATTCTTGCTATTGAGGGAGTGCAGCGAAGGTTCACCAGACTGATTCCCGGGATGGCGGGGCTGACATATGAAGAAAGACTGGATCAACTGGGCTTGTATTCACTGGAGTTCAGAAGAATGAGAGGGGATCTCATAGAAATGTTTAAAATTCTGACAGGTTTAGACAGGTTAGATGCAGGAAGAATGTTCCCAATGTTGGTGAAGTCCAGAACCAGGGGTCACAGTCTAAGGATAAGGGGTAAGCCATTTAGGACTGAGATGAGGAGAAACTTCTTCACCCAGAGAGTGGTGAACCTGCGAATTCTCTGCCACAGAATGTTGTTGAGGCCAATTCACTTAATATATTCAAAAAGGAGTTAGATGTAGTCCTTACTACTAGGGGGATCAATGGGTATGGCGAGAAAGCAGGAATGGGGTACTGAGGTTGCATGTTCAGCCATGAACTCATTGAATGGTGGTGCAGGCTGGAAGGGCCGAATGGCCTACTCCTGCAGCTATTTTCTATGTTTCTATGTTTCTATGTCTGTCAGTGTCTCTCTCTCTCTGTCTGTCAGTGCCTCTGTGTTTCTGACAGCGAGGGGTGGGGGGAGGAAGGGGGAGGAGGGGAGGAAGGGGGAGGAGGGGAGGAAAGGGGGTGGGGGGAGAGGAGAGGGAGGGAGGGGGGGAGAGGAGAGGGAGGGAGGGGGGGAGGGGAGGAGGCTGAACTAGCCAGGCCGACGAGAGGAAGCTGGGCCGAAGACTTCGGCGTGGCCCGCCCCTAGCAAGATGCCGGTTGGGCGGACCCCGCCGAAGGGTGGAGGGAGCGGGAACTGAACGGGGGGTGGGGGTAGGTGGCGGGAGCGGACCGGACCGGGAGCTGAACGGGGGGGTGCGGGAGCGGAGCGGACCAGGAGCTGAACAGCGGGGGGAGCGGGAGCGGAGCGGACCGGGAGCTGAACAGTGGGGGGAGCGGGAGCAGAGCGGACCGGGAGCTGAACAGTGGGGGTAGCGGGAGCGGACCGGACCAGGAGCTGAACAGCGGGGGGAGCGGAGCGGACCGGGAGCTGAACAGTGGGGGGAGCGGGAGCGGACCGGACCGGGAGCTGAACAGGTAGGAGGGAGCGGGAGCGGACCGGACCGGGAGCGGGAGCGGGAGCTGAACGAGGGCGGAGGGGGGATGGTGGCGGGCGGGAGAAAGCTGGACCGGGAGCTGAACGGGGGAGGGGAGGGGGTGCGGGAGAGAGCCAGAGGGAGTGGGAGATGAACTGGGGTGGGGTGGGTGGGCACGGGCGAGAGAGCCAGAGGAAGCGGGAGCTGAACCTGGGGGGGCGGTGGGGTGGGAGCCGGAACAGGAGCTCAAGAGGAGGGAGGTCCAGTCCGATCTTCGCCGCCCCAGTGAGCCCATTCGGCCTGGGCTAGTGGCGGCATGCTTCGGGCCCCTCCCACACAGCCTCGGGCACTTGGAGCTACTGCACCTGCGCGCACACTCTAGCACACATGTGCAGAGGTCCCGGCCCTGTTTTCGGCGGCGGGACCTAGCTCCGCCCCCGACCCCTTGTGCTGCGCTGCACCAAGGGGCTGGAACGTTGCAGCAGCGGGGAGAATACCGAGGTAAGTTTTAGGCGCGGTTTTGAGCGTGGAAATCAGGCGTGGCTCGCGGGGTTGCGCCGTTCTAGGCGTGGCCCGAAACTTGACCCCATTGTCCCTAGTTTTAGTTTCTCCTATGAGTGGAAATATCTTCTCTGCATCCACCTTGTCGAGCCCCCTCATAATCTTATATATTTCGATAAGATCACCTCACATCCTTGTGAACTCCAATGAGTATAGGCCCAACCTACTCAACCGATCTTCATAAGTCAAAACCCTCATCTCCGGAATCAACCTCGTGAACCGTCTCTGAACAGCCTCCAATGCAAGTATATCCTTTCTTAAATACAGAGACCAAAACTGTACGCAATACTCTAGGTGTGGCCTTACCAATACCCTGTACAGTTGTAGCAGGATTTCTCTGCTAGTGTACTCTATCCCCCTTGCAATAAAGGCCAACATTCCATTTGCCTTCCTGATTAATTGTTGTACCTACATACTCACTTTTTGTGTTTCATGCACAAAGATCCCCAGGTCCCTCTGAACTGCAGCACTTTGCAATTTTTCTCCATTTAAATTATAATTTGCTTTTCTATTATTTCTGCCAAAGTGAATAACCTCACACTTTCCCCCATTATACTCCATCTGCCTAGTTTTTGCCCACTCACTTAGCCTGTCTATATCCCTTTGCAGAATTTTTGTGTCCTCCTCACAATTTGCTTTCCCATCCATCTTTGTATCATCAGCAAACTTGGCTACATTACACTCGGCCCCTTCATCCAAGTCATTAATATAGATTGTAAATAGTTGAGGCTCCAGCACCGATCCCTGTGGCACTCCACTAGTTACTGTTTGCCAACCGGAAAATGACCCTTTTATCCCAACTCTCTGTTTTCTGTTAGTCAGCCAATGCGCTATGCATGCTAATATATTATCCCCCCACCCCATGAACTTTTATCTTGTGCCGTAACCATTTATGCGGCACCTTATTGAATACCTTACGAAGAGCAGCCACGCAGAGCAGAACAAACTGCTAGAACATGTAGGAGGGGGAAGAAGGACTCTCTGCAGGAGGCCATATCCACCAAGGGTGTTCAGGGAACATCAGCGATGACCAATGCTTGAGTTATCTGCACTTCACTAAAGAGACTGTGACTGAAATCAGCCAACTGCTGCAGGCACAATTCCAACCGCAGAGCAGGGAAAGGATCGGATTGCCTGTGGCTGTCAAGGTGACTGTGGCTCTGAATTTTAATGCGTCCGGCTCCTTCCAGGCTGCTGCTGGAGATATAAGCAACATCTCACAGTTTGCAGTACACTGCTGCATAAGTGAGGTCACTGAGCCTCTCTATACAAAGAGAGACCGCTTCATCGCATTCCTTCTTGTCAGAGACAAGCAGATGGAGCGAGCACAAGGGTTTGCATGGATTGTAGGTTTCCCCATTGTCCAGGGTGCCATTGACTGCACGCACATTGCTTTGCGTGTGCCTCATGTCAACGTTGCCATTTTCTTGAACCATAACGAATTCCACTCCTTCAATGTGCAGCTGGTATGTGATCACAGGCATCACATCTTGCAATTCAATGCCTCGTATCCTGGCAATAGTCACGATTTGCTCATTCTGCGGTAGTCCTTTAGTATTGAACCAGCATGGCAAGTCAAAGGGTGGCTACTGGGCGACAAGGGTTATCGACTCAAGACATGGCTCATGACTACAGTGCAGATCGCAAGAACACATGTAGAGCAGGCATACAATGACAGTCATGCTGCCACAAGGAATGTTAAAGAGCATACCATTGTCTTCCTTAAGCAAAGCTTCCGCTGCCTGGACCACTATGGAGGTGCCCTGCAGGACTCAGGTGAGCATATCTCAAGATCAAGTATGTTGCATAAGAACATAAGAATTAGGAACAGGAGTAGGCCATCTAGCCCCTCGAGCCTGCTCTGCCATTCAACAAGATCATGGCTGATCTGGCCGTGGACTCAGCTCCACTTACCCGCCCGCTCCCCATAACCCTTAATTCCCTTATTGGTTAAAAATCTATCTATCTGTGCATGCTGCACAACCTTTCCATTATGAGGGATCAGCCCTTACCACCATCAATCAGGTGAGAAGCTTAGGAGCACGAGGAGGCTATGGAGGAGGGAGAGGAGGAACAGGAAGAGGAGGAACAGGAAGAGGAAGGGAAGCTACAACGTAGACAGTCCCTTTCTACCCAGGCTCTATGTGATCAAGTGATACCAGTAAATCCAACCACACTTTCCCCTTCACCAACAGTCTCACATTCCTTACCTTTCCTCTGTCACTGACCATAACATTGTCCTCTTTCCCTCAATGCAAAAATAAAAGCCAACACAAAATATACATTTCAATCCAAATTTATAAATTAAATCATGACATAATGCACACAAAAATAAATGAATCACCCTTGTGCATTCCCTTAGTGCCTCTTCCTCTCCTAGAGCTTCTGCTCTAGTGGCTACATCATGGCTGGTGGCAGGCTGTTGACCTTCAGTTGTGCAGATTACAGATGGCCTTGGAGGGCTACCTCAGGCAGCTCTGGGCCTAAAAGTCTTGGCTTCAGACTGCACCATCTTGGCCTGGGCTGCAGCAGTCTGGGCTGGCTGGCTGACAGGCAAGATCAAGGGCACTGGAGCAGTGTCAGGGGTGGGAGCACAAATGCTGTCAGCCTGAGAGGACAGCAGGTTCGTACTCCATGGAGCACAATGCCCCTCTTTCCCATCCACCTGAGAGAGCAGACGGGGCCTCGGTTTAAATATTTCATCCGAAAGACAGCACCTCTGAGAGTGCAACACTTCTTCAGCACGGCACTGGAGTTTCAGCCTGGAATTTTGTGCTCAAGTCTCTGGAGTTGGACTTGAACCCACAACCTTTTAACTCAGAGGTGAGAGAGCTACCAACCAAGCCACGGCTGACTACAGAGGAGTCCAGCACCAACTTGGCACAGGTCTTTGCATGGGGTGACACCTCAGCAAACCTAGTAAGCAGTTGGAGAACAGATTGCTGGAGTGCTGTGACACCCTAGAAGCCCCTTTGAACATTAGTATCCACAGTCATGATGGCAGTAGTCTGAGCTTCCACTGTAGCACTGACTTTTGATGAAAGCTGCTTGTGATGCAATGGAAGCTGAGACATCAGCCATCAGACGCTGCATCATGGTTGGTTCCACAGATGTGCTGCTGGAGGTGAGCACCTGTTCCACGTTAGACAGGATGGACTCCAAGTTCTGCGTAAAGACCTGTGCTGGTACCTTATACGGCTCTTGATGTCACTGGGGCATTTTGCACTGCTAGTTCCCGAAGCACGAGTCTCATGCAACCAGTGGCACCGCCAGTGAACACCTGCCAGATTCACTGGCCCTGATATTTATAGGGAGGGAACGGGGATGGGGTGTAGTGGCCGGGTACCTGGAAGTATGGGTTTCCCGGAGGTCCTGCGAATTTAATGGCAGGACATCTTTTAATTTTTTTGACTCAGTTTCCAGATTGAGAGATTGGCTGGCTGTTGGGTGGGAAGGTCTGCGGTACCAGGCCGCAGCCAGATAGTGGAGAGGAGGGAGAGAGGGAGAGATGCAGGAGGGGTTGTCGTGGAGGGCTCGGATTAGATCTGGAGGTGCAGAGGAGATCAGGGGGGCTGGGATTAAATAGTGGGTGCCATGATTAGATCGGGGGGGCGGAGAGGACAGCGGGGGGGACCGCGAGTAGATTTGGGGGTTCTGATCGCAGGGGTTTGATCACAGGAAGGGAAGCAGGTAAGCTTGAGGGGTTGGTGGGGGGAAGCACTCCTGTGCCTCCTAGCCCACAAACATTGCTGGAAAGGCACTTACCTGATGACCAGTCCTTCTCACCTCCCTTTAGCTCCAGGGTTTCCCGAGCTCGGGGAAACCCGGACCGCAGACGTTAAAAAAAGCTGTGGTTAAATTTGAAGCAAGCAGCCTCATTAAAATATTTTTATGTCGAACCCGCCTCTGGAGAGCAGATTAGTTGCCCGTCTCCCAATCCACCTCTGTTATAACCGGAAATTGGAGGCAGGTTGGGGTCAGGTTTACAAATTTTGAATTTTTAGTCCCCTTCCTGCCTTTCCTGGGGGTTTAAAATTAGCCCCATTAAACCCAATCATTGGAAGGCCTGCTAAAAACCTGGGGCTAGAAATTCATCTCCTTATCGACACTCCGTAGCGCCATGAAATGGCGATAAAATGGTGGCTGCCGCTCTTTTGCCAGCTAGTGGCGGGTCTCGCAGCAGCTGCCTTATTCTCTCCCCCTTTACGCTGCCAGTAACTGGTAGTGTCCTGGAAAGAAAATGATGGCGTGATGACATCAATTGGCGTGCAATGTCGACTTAATGTCACCAACACGAACTTCGACACTTGTGTCGAGTTCAGTGCTGGGTCCTAGGTTAACCTGCCGTGCAAGCAGGCTAACAATGACTGACAGTGGCGATGTCTGAAGCTCTTAAAGGGACATACACATCATTCAGGTAAGTTTGCATTTAAGGTTTTAGACTGTGTTTTTTTGATTTTATTGAAGTGGTGGCTTGCTGCATTAGATGTGAAAAGTTTTTATAAAGTGTTTTGGGAGTGCTGCTGGATGCTTTCAAGGGCTTGGATGATAAATAAAGGCCTTTGAGAAGACAGAACATGCTGCGAGTACTCAACAGGTCAGGCAACAAATGTGGAGCGAAAAACAGAGTTCACATCTCAATTCGAGATGCTGCCTGACCAACAGGGCTCAGCCATGCCCCTGCAAAGAAAGGCCAGCACTGTCTCTTCCAAGGGGTTGAAGTGAAGGTAGGAATGGGAGATGTGCCTCATCATTGGAGAAGATTGTTGGTAGGTGAGTGATTGGGAATCATGCATTGACCAGTGTGTGAGGCTAGTGATGCTTTTAGTAAGAGACAGCTTTTGAAGATGCATACACTGACCTTGACCAGTGGTCTGAGGTCATGAAGCTTCTTTGGGCACTGGAGTCAGTTTGTGGGGGCGACACTGCTGGCAGTGATGCTCCCCACATCGTTCTTTCTGGAGGGCCTCCTGGCCTCTGTAAGTAGAGGGCCACTCTTGCAGTGCTGACCCCCTGCACAAAGCTGGAGTGCTGCATGTGAGACGCTCAGTGTGCCTTCCCTGGCTCGCTGAGCCATTTATGTTAGTGCTGAGGCAGTTTTCCCATTTGTTGAAGTTAGGAAGGTAATTCAACAGCTGAAGATTCACATTTGGAACTTCTTTTAAATGTTAAACATTTTTTAAAAGGTAGAAAGGGCTGAAGAATGTATTAATTCACTGCATTTTATTTTGTATTGCTTCAGTGTGCATGGCCTCTTTAAATCGCAGACCTCTTCATTATCCACAATTCACTACGAGCTCCACAGCTTCGGTCAGAGGTTCTGGGAAATTGCAATGCTGGACCTGGACAGGAACTTCGTCCCGGATCTCTCCAGCAATGCCACCAGGACGGCATTGCATGGAAGGTGAGCGCTGTGCCACCTATCTTCATGCCCACCAGAACAATTTCACTTGCTTAGCATGCGGCCATTTCTAGCGGCAGTTAACTGCACCGATTTTTCCCCCCTAGTGTTTCCAATTAGGTTTTCCAGCTAGCTACACAACACCCATGTTTCAGGAGCTGGCAGCATTAGCATAAGTCTCACGCAATGTTAAAGTAGTTATAAGTTAACCAAATATTTAGCAAACTCCACATTCCAAAACTTCTGGTCAATTTTAAGACAGGAGTTACGGAAGAAATTCATTCAATTTCAGACAGAGCAGAGTAAAGGTGTCATTTCTTTTAGTTATAGTCCAAGATTAAGGGCTTGAGAGTTCCAGGAGAGCTTCAAGATCCCTGGTTTTACATGTCTACAAATCATGTACACGGGTCATAAACGGGTTATGTATGTGGCTTACTGCAAAGGCTGTTCACATGGTTAAATTACAATTGTATGAAATGTTTACTACGCTGTTTAAGAATGGTGTCACCCAAAACATTAGTGCTCTTTATCCTCCTTTTACCTTTTCATACAAATTATTCCACAAATACATTTTATAATATCCAAAGGCAGTTTATTGATAGTCAGACATGCTATGATCTAATGAAAATGGTCAGTCCCAATTAGTGCTAAAATTTTACTCAAAACTCCTATCATTAGCATTTCAGCTTAGAATATCTCAAGTTCCAATTATTGGTAATTTTATGACTTAAGATCCAAATGTATTTTCTGAACTGAAGCTGACCTAATGACAATCAAGAGAGGTTTTATCGTTTAAAAGACTGCCGAGTATGTGAAAACAGGATTACAAAATTGAATCAGGTCGTTAAACTGAGTTATTACCATATAAAGCTTGGCAGTATCACACCAAGATTATATTTCATCCTATAAAATCCCTGTAGGCATGAGTACACATTTCAATATAGCAGAGGAAAAATGAAACCTTCAATCATAGTATATTTTACATAGAATACAAATACTATCATTGGGGATCAAAAAGGGTCATTAGGGTCAGTTATTGCCGCATGGAAACGAAATAAGTTCTGTTATTAGGTAGATTCCTATCACAGCAGTATCCAGGAAATGCCTGATACAAGCACACATTTGGAAAGGGAATTTCTGTTTTAATTGCAATAGAATCTCCAGCACTGAGCATCCCGGATTATAATCGCTCAACCATTGGTGGTCGTGCCTTCTGTTGCTGAGGCTCTAAATTCTGGAACTCCCTGCCTAAACCTCTCCACCTCTCTAACTCTCTTCCTTCAAGATGCTCCTTACTACCTCTTTGACCAAGCTTTTGGGCACCTGCGCCAATTTCTATTTATGCGGCTCAGTGTCAAATGTGTTATCTCTTGGGACATTTCACTGCATTAAAGGCGCTATATAAATACAAGTTGTTGTTGTTGTTGTTGGCGGTAAATGGCGGCTCTATTGGTGCAAATGTCACTGTGAAGTAGCAATAACATTACACTTGTGCTACTATTCAATTTCTGATGAATCCTTTTTCTTGTAGCTGTATTGGAAATACCACCAGAAGTCATTTTTGATGCCATGTAGTATAACAAGTATATATTCAGTGTAAATATCACAGTTATTTTATACTACAGAGCAGAATCTATTGAAATTCTATCTGTTATCTACTAGCCACAGCTTCACTTATTTTTTTCTGCTGATGCAGTCATCAGCATGTTTTAAATTAAATTAAATTACATTCCCTTTCAAATTACTTTAACTCATGTTGCCAATAGAAGCAATCTAAAGAACAATGATCATGACCCAATTTTCCAAAGTCAGTGTTGGTAAATGTAGAACAGAAAAACATAATGGCAGAAAACAGAATACAACTATGCACGGTATTTTGATTGGGCCGCGCAGCCCCTTAAAGGGGCCGCAAACCCAATAATAAAAAAAATTAACAGGAGGATTGATGCAAATTCAAATTCTTTCCTTTTCCAGAGAGGATCGTTTTGCACCAGGAGCACATTTTGAAAGTCTGGGCAGAGATTAACAGGCCCTGCTTAACCACTGCACCTGCATTCCCAATATGTGCTCCCAGTGTACAACACTCTGTGGGCTCAAGTTTCGGCCTGAGTTGCTCCTATTTTTTTGGAGTAACTGGTTTAGAATGGAATATCATAGAAATTGCAATTCTCGGCATTGGTTTGCTCCAGTTCCAGTCAGTTAAAACAATTTCATTTTGGAACAGATTTTTTTTTTCAAAAGGGGGCGTGTCCGGCCACTTACGCCTGTTTTGAAAGTTTAGGCAGTGAAAACTTACTCCAAACTAACTTAGAAAGCAGTAAGTGTAGATTTTTGTGCGCTCAGAAAAACCTTGCCTACACTTTAGAAATCAGGCGTAGGGAACGGGGGTGGGGGGGGTGGTGGAGGGGAGAGAAGTAATTAAATTTTACAATCATTCAACAGTCTTACTTATACAAATAAAGAACCATCCTGAATAAAAAATTATAAACAAAGCAATTACAAAATATTGAATATTCCTACCATTGTGAAGCAGCAGCAGCCTTCGAGCTGCGGTGCTTCAGGCAGGCCTTCCTTCCATGCAGGAGACAGGGACGGCGTCAGTGGCTCGACGGCAGCCGAGGACACAGCAAGCAGCCTTCGAGCTGCGAGGAAAGCTGAGGCCATTCGGCCACGGGATAGGGGTGGCAGCAGTGGCTGACGGCAGCCAAAGACACAGCAAGCAGCCTTCAAGCTGCGAGGG
Organism: Pristiophorus japonicus; assembly: GCF_044704955.1. Classification (NCBI taxonomy): domain Eukaryota; kingdom Metazoa; phylum Chordata; class Chondrichthyes; family Pristiophoridae; genus Pristiophorus; species Pristiophorus japonicus. The sequence continues at coordinate 42,946,500 of NC_091987.1, forward strand.
TAACTGAGGCCATTCGGCCACAGGATAGGGGCAGCGGCAGTGGCTGATGGCGGCTGAAGGCACAGCAAGCAGCCTTCGAGCTGCGAGGGAGGCTGAGGCCATTCGGCCAGGGACAGGGAGAGGCAGCCAGATAGCCAGTTTGAAACTTAAATTTGTAATTGCAGAATGGGTGCTGCATTGTCAACACCACGGATTATGCAATGGTTTGCCAGCAATTCACTGCATAGAAGAGAATTGATTAGAGCTCACCGCACCAGGAACATCATAACCCGTAGGCTGTTGGGCAGGATACCTTACCCACGTCGGCAATATCGAGCCAGGCGCTCATACCTGGACATGAGCGAGGCTGATTGTGGCAAAAGGCTGCATTTCCACAGAGAAGTTGTCGTTGAGATCTGTGATATGCTGAGAGCAGATTTGTAGCCCAGAAGCAGAATGCCAACTGCCTTGTCTGTTGAAGTGAAGGTAACAGCTGCACTTGCCTTCTATGCCTCGGGATCATTTCAGGCTACAACTGGAGATGTGTGCACCATCCCTCAACGTGCAATACATGCCTGCGTTTACCAGGTCATGTATCTGCACTGTATGTGCGGAGGAATTGCTTCATCAATTTCCCAATGATCGCACAAGCGATCCATGAGAGGGCTGTAGGCTTCTTCAGGATTGCTGGCTTCCCAAAGGTACAGGGCTGCATTGATTGTACCCACATCGCCTTGCGAGCACCTGTGGAGGATTCCGAGCAGTACAGGAATAGAAAAGGTTTCCACTCCATCAATGTGTAGCTCGTGTGTGACGACAAGCAGCGCATCATGTCAGTCGATGCGAGATACCCTGGCAACACCCATGATGCGTTCATCCTACGCGACAGCGTTCTATCTGACATGTTTGAGCAGCAGCCAGAAGGGCAGAGCTGGCTACTGGGAGACAAAGGGTACAGCCTCGCCACCTGGCTCATGACGCCCATATGCGTGACACGGACGGAAGCTGACCGTCAATACAACATGGTGCACATTGTGACGCGCAGCATCATTGAGAGGACCATTGGCATCTTGAAACAGCGTTTCCGATGCCTGGACCATTCCGGAGGCCACTTGCAATACTCTCTCCTCAGATTGTCAGTCACTTCACTGTTGTGTGTTGCATGCTCCATAACTTAGCCATCATGAGGCAGCAGGAGCTGGTAGTGGAAGACCCATGTGAGGGTCCAGTGCCTGATGATAGTATTTTGGAAGAGCAGGATGAGGATGATGACGACGATCAGGAAAGCATGCAAGTGCCTGATGCCGGAGCACGAGGTCTCGAGCCCTGTGCCAGCAGCTCATCCGTGAACGCTTCAATTACTGATGCCCGAGGGCTCTGCGACCACTGTTGCGCATGGACATGTTTATTCTTTGGAGTTGTTTCTACGTTGTGTTGTGTTAATGGAAGATGATTCAGTTTTAATCAAAAAATATTTTATTGAAAAGTTAAGGTCACTGTAATAAAATATTTGTTGTATCAAACTTTACTTTGTAATATGACTCTTGAAGATCACTTAAAAATGTTAAGATCACTTATAAACTCATAAAGTTACAAAACAATTTCAATGTGAAAAATCTTACACTCTTAAAATCACTTAAACTTCAAGATCACTTTTTAGGTGCAAAATTAAATAAGTTACAAAAAATGAGAGCATTTACACTATAAGATCACTTAAAAACCCTAAGATCACTTATAAGTTGTAAAGTTACAAAACTTACAAAATAATTTCAATTTGAGAAATGCTACTACAGCTACATCAAGAACAAGAACAAAAGCAGCAAAGAAAGGCTGCAACCATCTCTCATCCACGTCTCAGTGAATGTTCACTTCTTCATGGGGGTGTCATTTGATTGCCGGGCTGTGTGTCCTTATTGCAGCAGCTACCTCCATGAGGGCCTGTGCCGACACTTGCATGCCCTCCCTGACAGCAAGTGCCATCGATTGCACTCCCTCGGACATTCCCTCCCTAAGTTCCTGTGTCATTACTGCTATTTTTCCCATCAGTACCGTCACCTCTTCACCTACTGGCGCTACCAATGAGTGATCGGGTAAGCTCATTGGTCTCCATACCCAATGCCACAACCTGAGCCGCATCTGTTGCTCGCTGCATCTCAGGAGAGCATGTCTCCAATCTCCTTCTCCTCTGCCTGAGTCTGCCTCGCGGCACCACTACACAGGGAGGCGCGGGCTGGGACAGTGGGACGCTCGGTGTTCCAGACGGCAGTACTAGAGAGAGAGGCGCGGGCTGTGATGGTGGGACACTCTGTGTTCCAGATGGCAGTACTAGAGAGAAAGGCGCAGGCTGGGACAGTGGGGTGCTCAGTGTTCCAGATGACAGCACTCGAGTGCGAGCCGTGGGCTGGGATGGTGGGTGAATGGGTGTAAACTGCTTCATTATATCGCCAGCACCACTGGGACCCGCAACGTCAGAATCAAAACCATGGAAGGTGGAACCAGCACCTATGCAAGGGGTTGAAACTCTGATGCCCCTTAATGGGGGCTCATAAACATTAATTTGGAAGCTCTCCCCTGTAGACATTTCAGTCATTGCCGCCATCATCCAGTCTGGATCGTCCACATCTGGTTGTACTGGTTCTTGTTCTGTATTTTCAGGATCATCAGGGTTGGCAGCATCATCATCATCATCATCATGTTCTGCAAAATACATCAGAACAGTCAAATGTTTAACAGCAAGGGAGGGGGCAGGATGGGTGGCATCAGTACTCTCACACATCGCAGGCTAGGCAGCAGGCTGATTTGAAGGGCCACGATGCATTTTCAGGACTTACCCTCTTCCTCGCGTGCAGGCCCAGCTTGTGCTGCACTGATTGCTTTTCTCCATGTACGACCCATCATAGCAGCTACCCTCTGTTCCAAGGATGTCAGTGGATGCAGGTTGGGCGTACCTCCTCCTTTTCGAGTTGCTTCCCTTTTGGGCCAATTTCTTCTGCAAAGAGTAAAATATAACTTTTTACAGAGTGCGTCTTTCTGTAGGATGGGATATACACATAGTCACATTACAATTACGATTACGTTAAAAAATGAAAATATTACTTACACTAACTACTTGCCCAAGGTCGTGCCATTTCTTTTTACACTGGCTTCCAGATCTCATGGTATGCACCACTGCGCAGTAATCTTCTGCAACTTGGTTCCAGCGTTTCTTTATTTCTTTTGGTGGCACTTTTATGCGACCTCTGTTGCTGGTATCCAGCTCCTGCCATCTCTGCTCAATTACATTCACTAATATCTCAACTTCCTCATGTAAGAAATTATTTTTTCTTGGTAGATGTTGATCCATTGCAAAGTTGAATTGGCACTCAGTGATTTTTCAAAACACGCAGTCCTTATTTTGCATGCACCTATGCAGCACCTGTTCTGGAAGTTTAGCAGCAAAAAGCAGCGCTCACTGATTTCAGCAGGTGATTTCTTCAACAGTGCTGCTAAAAGCACTCGTTCAGGCACCAAAAAAATCACCAAAATTCTATCCCAAGCCTTTCCAGAAGTCCATGAGACAAATTAGCACTTTTCTTCAAGTTCCTTTAAAAATGGCCGAGTGCCAATGTTTATGGGCTACTGCGCGTGCGCGCTCCAACACGCACGCGCAGGGCTGCCGGCATGACGTTCTCTCATTTGACTTAGCCCCACCGCCCTGCACTTGCAGAATCGGCGCGACTCTGTGGCTCTGCGCTCCGCTGATGTCTGCGCACCGCGCCGAGCTCCAAGGGAGCTGCAGGGAGCTCGAGAATTGCAAGGTACATTTTTGTCACGCTTTTAGGCGCAAAAAACGGGCGTCCATGTCGGGGCTGCACCGTTCTAGGCACGGCCTGAAACTTGACCCCTATAATAGGAATAAAATGCATCACATCTACCCTGTAATGTAAGGAGATGAACTACCTCACAAAACAGTGATACTCACGAGCTCTTGGTACAGGGCTCCAATCCAAACCAATATCCTGCCAAGGGACATTCTCAAGAATGCTGCAACATGCTGATCACAGAAAGATTATGCACAGGTCTCTGATTACCCACACATTGAGCTCTTGATTCAAACCACGTCACTGAGGGTAGTTGACTGTACGCCAGCACTTTCCAACAGGAAGAGAAGAAATTCATTATGGAACCAATAATTCTATTAAGTAATTCTACTTTAATAGGTCCATTCATTTGGTATATAGGTTTGAGGATAATCTTCCCTCATAACAGTATTTCCTCTTTTGCTGGAGAGCAAGAAAAGGAGCAGAAACAATACTCAGTCCCTGCAAGGTAAGCATCTCATAGCTGGGCATCTGTGGCTGGAGGTTCAAAGAAACATGAGACAGTAAATCTGCCAATGGGAGAATGGAAGGTCAGTTAAAAATTCCATTTATCAGGCCATTTTATGAATGACACTACCATAACGCATAAAAATGACCAAATCCTTGAGATTATTTTTAAGGTGGTATTTTAGAAATAATGGAAACGGAAACCCTCAGTCATTCCCGCATCAACTCGGGCAGGCATGAAACAAAATTGCTGAAAAATAGTCCAGCACCCAGATACACTGACCCCCTCCCCCTACCCCTTAAATGGGAGCTCCTGCAAAGCCTTGTAAGGGGAAAAACCTCCGCACTCCCCTTAAAAGGACATTGATGCAGGAGGGGGTGGGGTTGGAGATGGAGATTCCCAAAGTCAGGAGTTCACTCATTCCCAGACCTTTGGTGGCCCTGTGTATGATCAGTGACCAAAGGGCAAAAGTGGACCCCCACTGGAGTCAGCCCAGGATCATAGTCTGGACCCCAAAAGATTACAGTTAAACGTATTAACCGCAGCCCCTTTACAAGGGGACTGCTGAGAGCACCGCTAAGTTTTTTCTGGGGGATAAACCGAGCACTCACTTTCTCCGTGAAATGATAGCAGTCGCTAGGTATTCCGGCCTTTGGCACAAGACAAGCACTCGAAATGCACATCTGATGGGGGGAGTGCCCATTGGACCCATTCAAATGAAGTGATTCCCCCCATTGACCACACAGCAATTTAGCAGGGTTAGCACTGGTCGTCACCAATGGGTATGATCCAGACATAACTGCAGGGGTCACTGACCCATATATTTTCCAGGCCAATGGTGACATTAGAATTGGTGAAATAAGTCTTTTTAAATTTCTAAAAGTTGTGCCTCCGTTATCGGAGGGCGCTTTTAGAAATTTTCCCATTTTGCCTTTATGTCCACCTGAGAGGGCACACTGGATTTTAGTTTAACATCTCATCCAAAAGGCAGCACCACTGACAGTGCAGCACTCCCTCAGTACTGCACTGAAGTGTCACCCTAGATTAGTGTGCTCAAATCTCTGGAGTGCGACTTAAACACATGACCCTCTGACTCAGAGGCATGAGTGCTACCACTGAGCCAAGGCTGACACCAATATTGTACACAGTCAGCTTATTTGTGAGCAAGTGAAAAGAGCACCTAAAGAGCAGCAGTCCAAATATCATTGTCTTCAGACCATAACCCCCATATTGACAGCAGTATGGTAAATGAGTAGGACGGCTGCCTGTGGAGGATCCAACATCCATCCGAAGACATCAGTTGTCCAGGCGATTCCAAATATAAACATCACTGTTTGAGGCAGGGGTGGCCAAATAGTTTAGGTAGTCAGGGAACAGGACAGCAAAGCCTTTTTCATAGAATCAGTACTATAAACACAGAGGCCATTCGTCCCATCATACCTGTACCAGTGATTATCTCACAACAGAGCACTGTTGAGGGGGATGACTCATCAGGGGAGAGCAGCTGCAGCCAAGTTCATGGCACCGTGGCTGGCTCTGCTGCACAGGAGGGCAGGAAAAAGAGTGGGAGAGCGATAGTGATAGGGGATTCGATTGTAAGGGGAATAGATAGGCGTTTCTGCGGCCGCAACCGAGACTCCAGGATGGTATGTTGCCTCCCTGGTGCAAGGGTCAAGGATGTCGCGGAGCAGGTGCAGGACATTCTGAAAAGGGAGGGTGAACAGCCAGTTGTCGTGGTGCACATTGGTATCAACGATATAGGTAAAAGAAGGGATGAGGTCCTACGAGACGAATTTAAGGAGCTAGGAGCTAAATTAAAACATAGGACCTCAAAAGTAGTAATCTCAGGATTGCTACCAGTGCCACGTGCTAGTCAGAGTAGGAATCGCAGGATAGCTCAGATGAATACGTGGCTTGAGCAGTGGTGCAGCAGGAAGGGATTCAAATTCCTGGGGCATTGGAACCGGTTCTGGGGGAGGTGGGACCAGTACAAACTGGACAGTCTGCACCTAGGCAGGACCGGAATCAATGTCCTTGGGGGGAGTGTTTGCTAGTGCTGTTGGGGAGGAGTTAAACTAATATGGCAGGGGGATGGGAACCAATGCAGGGAGACAGAGGGAAACAAAAAGGAGACAAAAGCAAAAGACAGAAAGGAGATGAGGAAAAGTGGAGGGCAGAGAAACCCAAGGCAAAAAACAAAAAGGGCCACTGAATGTAAAGGGGCTGCAGGAGGGGTCAAAACTAAAAATCGTGGTTTAAAAACTAGTATTAAAACACTCTACCTAAACGCACGCAGCATTCGAAATAAAGTAAATGAGTTGACGGCACAAATCATTACAAATGGGTATGATTTGGTGGCCATTACAGAAACGTGGTTGCAGGGAGGCCAAGACTGGGAATTAAACATACAGGGGTATCTGACAATTCGGAAAGATAGACAAGAAGGGAAAGGAGGTGGTGTAGCTCTGTTAATAAAGGATAATATCAGGGCAGTTGTGAGAGATGATATTGGCTCTAATGAACAAAATGTTGAATCATTGTGGGTGGAGATTAGAAATAGTAAGGGGAAAAAGTCACTGGTGGGCGTAGTTTATAGGCCCCAAATAATAACTTCACGGTGGGGCGGGCAATAATCAAGGGAATAATGGAGGCATGTGAAAAAGGAACAGCAGTAATCATGGGAGATTTTAACCTACATATCGATTGGTCAAATCAAATCGCACGGGGTAGCCTGGAGGAGGAATTCATAGAATGCATATGGGATTGTTTCTTAGAACAGTATGTTACAGAACCTACAAGAGAGCAAGTTATCTTAGATCTGGTCCTGTGTAATGAGACAGGAATAATAAACGATCTCCTGGTAAAAGACCCTCTCGGAATGAGTGATCACAGTATGGTTGAATTTGTAATACAGATTGAGGGTGAGGAAGTAGTGTCTCAAATGAGCATACTATGCTTAAACAAAGGGGACTACAGTGGGATGAGGGCAGAGTTGGCTAAAGTAGACTGGAAACACAGACTAAACGGTGGCACAATTGAGGAACAGTGGAGGACTTTTAAGGGGCTCTTTCATAGTGCTCAACAAAAATATATTCCAGTGAAAAAGAAGGGCGGTAAGAGAAGGGATAACCAGCCGTGGATAACCAAGGAAATAAAGGAGAGTATCAAATTAAAAACCAATGCGTATAAGTTGGCCAAGGTTAGTGGGAAAATAGAAGATTGGGAAAATTTTAAACGACAGCAAAGAATGATTAAGAAAGCAATAAAGAAAGGAAAGATAGATTACGAAGGTAAACTTGCGCAAAACATAAAAACGGATAGTAAAAGCTTTTACAGATATATAAAACGGAAAAGAGTGAATAAAGTAAATGTTGGTCCCTTAGAAGATGAGAAGGGGGATTTAAAATGGGAAATGATGAAATGGCTGAGACCTTAAACAATTATTTTGCTTCGGTCTTCACAGTGAAAGACACAAAAACCATGCCAAAAATTGCTGGTCACAGGAATGTGGGAAGGGAGGACCTTGAGACAATCACAATCACTAGGGGGGTAGTGCTGGACAGTGCTAATGGGACTCAAGGTAGACAAGTCCCCTGGTCCTGATGAAATGCATCCTAGGGTATTAAAAGAGATGGCGGAAGTTAGAGCAGATGCATTCGTTATAATCTACCAAAATTCTCTGGACTCTGGGGAGGTACCAGCAGATTGGAAAGCAGCTAATGTAATGCCTCTGTTTAAAAAAGGGGGCAGACAAAAGGCAGGTAACTATAGGCCGGTTAGTTTAACATCTGTAGTGGGGAAAATGCTTGAAACTATCATGAAGGAAGAAATAGCAGGACATCTAGATAGGAATAGTGCAATCAAGCAGACGCAGCATGGATTCATGAAGGGGAAATCATGTTTAACTAATTTACTGGAATTCTTTGAGGATATAACGAGCATGGTGGATAGAGGTGTACCGATGGATGTGGTGTATTTAGATTTTCAAAAGGCATTCAATAAGGTGCCACACAAAAGGTTACTGCAGAAGATAAAGGTACGCGGAGTCAGTGGAAATGTATTAGCATGGATAGAGAATTGGCTGGCTAACAGAAAGCAGAGAGTCGGGATAAATGGGTCCTTTGCGGGTTGGAAATCGGTGGTTAGTGGTGTGCCACAGGGATCGGTGCTGGGACCACAACTGTTACAATATACATAGATGACCTGGAAGAGGGGACAGAGTGTAGTGTAACAAGATTTGCAGATGACACAAAGATTAGTGGGAAAGCGGGTTGTGTAGAAGACACAGAGAGGCTGCAAAGAGATTTAGATAGGTTAAGCGAATGAGCTAAGGTTTGGCAGATGGAATACAATGTCGGAAAGTGTGAGGTCATCCACCTTGGGAAAAGAAAACAGTAAAAGGGAATATTATTTGAATGGGGAGAAATTACAACATGCTGCGGTGCAGAGGGACCTGGGGGTCCTTGTGCATGAAACTCTTTTGAGTTCACCTGTGAAAACATAAAAACAATAAACGGTGCCACCCGACCTGGGTGACACTCCAGACATTTTCAAGGCCCTTTTTTTCCCCCCTTTTTTTTTTGTTTTTTTTTGTGTTTTTCTTTTTTTTTTTTGTTTTTTTTTTTTGGGCACTAAAATCACAATTTTCCCCAGTGCCCCCTATAAAAGGGAAGGGGGACACTAAAAGCACCGGCAATTAAAACAAATTAAACTTTAAAACGTAAAATCAAATTAAAATTTGGTTGCCGGGCGTGATGATGCACTCCAGTCCCTCCGGTGCCCACCTCTCGCGGAAGGCCGCGAGCGTACCGGTGGACACCGCGTGCTCCATCTCCAAGGACACCCTGGACCGGATGTAAGAGCGGAAGAGAGGCAGGCAGTCAGGTTGAACGACCCCCTCGACCGCCCGCTGCCTGGACCAGCTGATGGCACCCTTGGCCGTGCCCAGGAGCAGTCCTACGAGGAGGCCTTCGGACCTACCCGCTCCCCTCCGCACAGGGTGCCCAAAGATCAGGAGAGTGGGACTGAAGTGCAGCCAGAATTTCAGGAGCAGCCCCTTCAAATAGTGGAACAGGGGCTGCAACCTCGTGCATTCAATAAAAACATGGAACACGGACTCCTCCAGACTCCTTGTGCATGAATCCCAAAAAGTTAGTTTGCAGGTGCAACAGGTAATCAGGAAGGCAAATGGAATGTTGGCCTTCATTGCGAGAGGGATGGAGTACAAAAGCAGGGAGGTCCTTCTGCAACTGTATAGGGTCTTGGTGAGGCCGCACCTGGAGTACTGTGTGCAGTTTTGGTCACCTTACTTCAGGAAGGATATGCTAGTTTTGGAGGGGGTACAGAGACGATTCATTCGGCTGATTCCGGAGATGAAGGGGTTACCTTATGATGATAGATTGAGTAGACTGGGTCTTTACTCGTTGGAGTTCAGAAAGATGAGGGGTGATCTTATAGAAACATTTAAAATAATGAAAGGGATAGACAAGATAGAGGCAGAGAGGTTGTTTCCACTGGTCGGGGAGACTAGAACTAGGGGGCACAGCCTCAAAATACGGGGGAGCCAATTTAAAACCGAGTTGAGAAGGAATTTCTTCTCCCAGAGGGTTGTGAATCTGTGGAATTATCTGCCCAAGGAAGCAGTTGAGGCTAGCTCATTGAATGTATTCAAGTCACAGATAGATAGATTTTTAACCAATAAGGGAATTAAGGGTTATGGGGAGCGGGCGGGTAAGTGGAGCTGAGTCCACGGCCAGATCAGCCATGGTCTTGTTGAATGGCGGAGCAGGCTCGAGGGGCTAGATGGCCTACTCCTGTTCCTAATTCTTATGTTCTTATGTTCTTAGAGCATTAATCACACCTTGTGGTGTATCCAATGCCTGAAAGTTATGGAGGGAGGCATTTTAATACTTAAAAAAAAAAGGATAATAACCTATTTGTTGCACGTTTTAAGGAGAGGCAATCTAAATATCAGCTGAGAACAAATCTGTTGTAGCTAATTTCATGTAACACAATTAGCAGTTTCATATAACAGAAAACAGGCCAGTCATGACATACGCAGTAAAACTTCATTCACGCTTCTCAAATAGCTAATGAGCCGCTTAACCAGTATAAATGATGACAATTTTCACTCATCCTGCTGTGGACCAATTCCAGGCCAACAACTTATTATTCATCTTATTGCTGCTTGTAGGAAGTAGCTGGTGCAGAATGACAGCTATATTTGGCTGCATAAATCACTGGATTTCAAAAGTAATTGGCTGTGTGAAGCACTTTGAGACATTCAACAGGATGGTGTTATGGAAATGCAAACATGAAAAATAAAAATAAATTTTTCATCCTTGTAAAATTCATTTAGAAAGTAAACAATACCTGGTTGGAAAATAAATGAGGGTTTGGCAATGTATTTCTGGTGGCTAATGATTTGTACTGTGGGCTGCAAGCAAAACAGTCTGCATTGGAATCCAAGTTAAGCCTATAATAACCTGCCTCCTGTCTCTGGTAACTTCAAAATTGTCAGGTATTTTAGTAATTCGAACCTCATTTGCGCTGTATTTACTTAAATTTGTTGGATGCACCACTATCATTTTTCTCCTTAGGTTTGGAAAGTAATGTTTTCCCTTATTGCCTTCATCAGATCAATGTAATTACAATTCGTTTTCGCTTATTCACCAATAATTAGAAATATTTATTTAAATCTATTTAATTGGTCAGGGAATAACCATTTGCCTGACAGAAAGTAACTTTGGTTATATCTCTAACAACAATGAAGGGATCATATTACTTTCTAGGCGCTGTAGTTAGCTAATGTAATTGATTGTGACCAAGGGAAAGAGAGATAACATTTCTCTTGCCAATTTAGTGTTGTCACTGGGATCCCCACACTAAAGGCAGATTTCTGACTCTGTGATTGGCAGGAACCAGAGGGAAAAGAATGAAGGTCAGAGTCATGAGAATACAAACCTGGCTTTACTGATAATTGATTTCCACTGTAGAACTATCTTAAAAACAGATATCATGAGAATGTGTTTTTTCCCCCGATAGGTTTTTTCAGCTCCTAACTATACATGGACAAAAAGCAATTAAGGGGCATTACTACCTATATCCCATACCTGTTTTGAATCATTTATTGTTTGCATTCTGCATATATAATAGAAAATCTGCACATTATTTGAGTGAAAAGGACCAAATGATAATTGTGTGGTTCAATCATAAATGAGTTCTATCAGGAATATCCTCCACCATCAATGTACCAAAGTTTAGGTAGCAGGAGAGCCGACATCACTGTCGTTCTTTCTTGTAATTTCAACCACCTTCTTTCCCATCTTCCCAAAATCTTTTTAATTTTCATAACTTTCGGTTCCCAATTTAGTAATCAATCCACTTCAACCCTATCCTTCTTGCACCTCATATGCATCCCAGAACTTCCAAAACCTCCACCACCTTAAAAGGGCTTTCCTCCAGCCACTCCCCCCTACTCCTTCCCGCAACCAGGCATTGGGACTTACTATAATTCACTCTGGCTCCTGAAGCTCTACAATGCTCCTCCACTACTCCCATATCTTTCCTCACTGACTCCCCATCTCTCAACGTTAAGGTTGTGTCATCTGCATATTGGTGTACCACCGACACCTGCATGGAACTTGGAACTGCAATACCGACTGCGTCTTGTTCCTTTCCCATCATATAACCTAATGTTTCTGCTACCAATGTGTACAACAATGGGGACAGGGGACAACCCTGTCTCACTGATCTCTGTATTGGAAATTACTTGTATTAAAAAAATCATTATATTTAAGATAGCTAAATATGTTTGAATAAAAATCCTTATTCACTCAATGAAATTTTTCCTGAAATAAAATGCTTCCAAAGCCATCAATAAAAACTCATAAGAGACTCTATCAAAGGCTTTCTCTTGATCTATCTTTAGCACATAAGCTTCCCTCCCACACTCTTCCATGAGCTCGATCGCATCTCGGATTGAGACCACTGAGTCAGTGATGTACCGGCCTACGATTCTATAGGACTGAGAGGGCGAAACTATCTATGGCATCACCTCCTTCATACGATTTGCCATAACCCTCGCCAAGATCGTATAATCCACATTTAATAATGTGATGGGCCTCCAATTCTTCAGATCCCTTCTATCCCCATTATTTTTATAAGCTAAGCTTATGATACCTCTCCTCATAGATGGGGCCAGGCTTCCCTCAGTTTTAATCTCCTTAAAAACCTCCAAGACCGATGGATTTAAAATCTATTAAAAAAAAATTATAGAATTCTGCACGTAGTCCATCGGACTCTGAGTTTCCCCCCACCCCCCCCCCCCCCCTTCAATCCACTTATTGCTACTTTATTTCCACTAATCCTACTTTGTCACACATGCTTCTCTCATGTTCCTTTAAAACCTCTTCAATAAAAGCACTAACCTTCTCCATCGCCAATTTGGAAATGTCTTCTTTTGAATATACTCTTGATAATAGCTACTAGCCACCTCCATAATCTTCCCACTTTCATTAATGATCTTTTCCCCAACGTTCAACTCTCCAATTAATGATAACCTTTGTCACAACTTCTCTTGCTCTAGAAAATATCTGGTGCTTCTTTCTCCCTCCAATGCATCTTTAGCCTTTGCACGGAGAATGGCCCCCTTGCATTTTTCAGCTTGGAAAAATTCCCTCTCTTCCTTTAAAACCTTCCACTTAGTCACTGCTCCCTTATCCCCTCGTCAACTGCTTCACAGATATCTGTAAACCTTCTGTTTATATTCTCTTCTCGACGCCAGTTACCTGTTGCTCTTTCTTTCCCACAACGTACGAAAAAACTTTTACCTCATATTTGAAATTGTCCCAGCAAACTCCTTTTTCTTTCAAGAATAGTTCCTTCCGAGCATTCTTTGTTATATTTAAAATCCCTTCTTTATAAGTAATTTCTTTCAGGTATTGAAATCCACGCCCCTGGACTGATCTTAACTCTGCTGTTCCTAATTTTAAGAAACAAAGCCGAGTGGTCACTAAAAACTAATTTTTTATAATAAATCTCCATCACCTCAGCACTTAATCCTTACTGCATGAACACAAAATCTATTCAGCCACGTTTTAAAACATTACTCACACAACCTCTTCTGGAGAACTCCCTTTTTATAGGTTCCAATCCCTTCATAAGCCTCTCAAATTTAAATTTGCCATCATTTTTATAATCAACTCTCTGGAGGTCCTTAAAGGTCATCTGGGCTGAAATGTCCATCCAAGATAAAAATACATTAAAATCCCCCACTACACAAGGGTTTTCTGCCTCTGCCACTTCAGTGAATAATCACTGAAAACCTCATGCCGCTTGCAATAGTCATTCAGTGCATTGATATTAAAAAGATCACAATTCAATTCCTCCATTTATACCTTTAGCTGTAAAAATATCCCCTCAGTATCCTTGTCCACCAAGGCAACATCTGCTTTATGGACAAACTCACAAAAGCAGGGTTGACTAAAGTGGACTGGGAAAATAGATTAATGAGTGGGATGTTTGTTGAGCAGTGGCAGACATTTAAGGAGATATTTCATAACTTTCAACAAAAATGTATTCCAATGAGAAGGAAAGACTGTAAGAGAAGGGCGAACCATCCGTGGCTAACTAAGGAAATAAGGGATGGTATCAAATTGAAAACAAGGTCATACAAAGTGGCCAAGACTAGTGGGACGCCAGAGGATTGGGAAACTTTTAAAGCTAGCAAAGAACGACTAAAAAATAATAAAGAGAGGAAAGATAGATTATGAAAGCAAATTAGCACAAAATATAAAAACAGATAGTAAGAATTTCTACAGGTACATAAAAAGGAAAAGAGTGGCTAAAGTTAATGTTGGGCCCTTAGAGGATGAGACTGTGGAATTAATAATGGGAAACAGGGAAGTGGCAGAGACTTTGAACACATATTTCGTACCGGTCTTCATGGTAGAAGACACTAAAAGCATCCCAATAGTGGATAATCAAGGGGCTATTGGGGGGGAGGAACTTAATACAATCACTATCACTAAAGAAGTAGTATTCGGTAAAATAATGGGACTAAAGGTGGACAAGTCCCCTGGACCTGATGGCTTGCATCCTAGGGTCTTAAAAGAAGTGGCTGCTGAGATAGTGGATGCATTGGTTGTAATCTACCAAAATTCCCTGGATTCTGGGAAGCTCCCAGCGGATTGGAAAACCACAAATGCAAAACCCCAATTTTAAAAAGGAGGCAGACAGAAAGCAGTAAACTATAGACCAGTTAGCCTAACATCTGTCGTTGGGAAAATGCTGGAGTTCATTATTAAGGAAGCAGCAGCAGGATATTTGGAAAAGCATAATTGAATCAAGCAGAGTCAGCATAGTTTTATGAAAGGGAAATCATGTTTGACAAATTTGCTGGAATTCTTGGAGGATGTAATGAGCAGGATGGATAAGGGGGAACCAGTGGATGTGGTATATTTGGATTTCCAGAAGGCATTCAATAAGGTTCCACTTAAAAGCTTACTGCACAAGATAAAATTTCACAGGGTTGGGGGTAATATATTAGCATGGATAGAAGATTGGCTAACTAACAGAAAACAGAGAGTCAGGATAAATGGTTAATTTTCCGTTTGGCAAACATTAACTAGTGGGGTGCCGCAGGGATCAGTGCTGCGGTCTCAACTATTTACAATCTATATTAATCTCTTGGATGAAGGGGCCAAGTGTAATGTAACCAAGTTTGCTGATGATACAAAGATGGGTGGGAAAGCAAATTGTGAGGAGGACACAAGAAATCTGCAAAGGATATAGACAGGTTAAGTGAGTGGGCAAAAAATTGGCAGATGGAGTATAATGGGGGGAAATGTGAGGTTATTCACTTTGGCAGAAAAAATAGAAAAGCAAATTATAATTTAGATGGAGAAAAATTACAAAGTGTTGCAGTACAGAGGGACCTGGGGTCCTTGTGCATGAAATACAAAAAGTGAGTATGCAGGTACAGCAAGTAATCAGCAAGGCAAGTGGAATGTTGGCCTTTATTGCAAGAGGGATAGAGTATAAAAGCAGAGAAGTCCTGCTACAACTGTACAGAGTATTGGTGAGGCCACACCTGGAGTACTGCGTACGGTTTTGGTATCCGTATTTAAGGAAGGATATACCTGCATTGGAGGCTGTTCAGAGAAGGTTCACTTGGTTGATTCCAGATATGAGGGGGCTGACTTATGAAGATAGGTTGAGTAGGTTGGATCTTATCGAAACATATAAGATAATGAGGGGGCTCGACAAGGTGGATGCAGAGAGGATATTTCCACTCATAGGGGAAACTAAAACTCGGGGGCATAGTCTCAGAATAAGGGGCCACTCATTTAAAACTAAGATGAGAAGAAATTTCTTCTCTCAGAGGGTTGTAAATGTGTGGAATTCTCTGTGGAGGCTGGGTCATTGAATATATTTAAGGTGGAGATAGATAGATTTTTGAGTGATAAGGGAATAAAGGGTTATGGGGAGTGGGCAGGGAAGTGGAGCTGAGTCCATGATCACATCAGCCATGCTCTTATTAAATGGCAGAGCAGGCTCGAGGGGCCAAATGCCCTACTCCTGCTCCTATTTCTTATAAGAACAAAAGAACATAAGAATTGTTCTTATGTTCTTAAATAAGGTTATTATTTGTGCAACTTGCAAATACTTCTCCCTTCCAAATCTTCCAAACTCTTTCTAGGATATCCTCATCCCAAAAGGTTTCTTGCAGACACAACAGGTCAGTGCCTTTAAAACACTGCAACAACTGCTCCAATTTCTTCTCCCCCTGCAGTTTGTTCATATTGATTGAGACCAATGTAATCATTGCTCCTAATAAAAGAAGTGTGCTTGACAATGTCCCCATCATTTAATCTCCAGTCCTTCCCCTCCTCTTATGCTCCTTCCCAACTTTTTGGTCAGCAGTTGCATTCTCCTGCAGCCTCTGCCTCTTTTTCACCTCCTGTTTGAACGTTCCCTGCAGTTTCAGCCTCTTCCTCATTAAATTTAGGCTACGGAGCTGCCCATTCTCCCTCCTTCTGTCCCTCACTAAACTTTCCATTTCCACATGATGCTACCTCACCCCCCAATCCCAACCCACCC
Organism: Pristiophorus japonicus; assembly: GCF_044704955.1. NCBI lineage: Eukaryota > Metazoa > Chordata > Chondrichthyes > Pristiophoridae > Pristiophorus > Pristiophorus japonicus. The sequence goes on from NC_091987.1 coordinate 42,962,889, forward strand.
CACCCTCCATCTTCCTGACTCCCCACTGTCAAGCTCTTCTGTAATCTCCTGCCCCTGTTCCCCACCAGATACAATGGGCTAGATTTTTCATTTTTGGGCTTATCGCTCATTCTCAAAGCAATTAGTCTCCAATTTTTTTAAATGGCCGTTACCGCGTGCGATATGAAATGGGCGGTAGTGTTAAATCTCGCTGACATTCTGCCGTAAACTGTCACCGTCCTTAGCAACGGTATGGCAACACTTCATTCCCGCGATTCAGGAGGTCAAGGGTCATCATGACATGCGCAAAAGAGGAGACCGAGAGAGAGAGAGAGCTAAGAGAGAATGAAAGCGTGTGTGGATGTGGTGTGTGGTTGTTTGGCTGTTGTGGGAGGCATGAGGGAGATTCACCAGCAGCAAAAAGCCTGCTGAGCACCAAGAACATAGTTGGCACCGAGTTTTTGTCCAACAAATAAGATATAACATAGAAGGGATGGTGGAGGCCCTGGAGCTGGCAGCCAGGAACCCTGATGGCAGAGGGCTCCCAGTGGTCCCGGAGCACGGCACTGCACCCCAAGTTGCCGCACCCCCATTGCCAACCACACATGAGAGCCAGCAGCAACATCTTGCTTCTGGCTCGGAGCACATTCTCACCTCAAGGCCGTTCTTTCCCGTATCCTTCCAAGCAGCGTTTCGGCCGTCATCCCCACCCCACAATGATGCATCGCCTGAGGAGCTTCTCGGCCAGGCGGCTTGGAGTCAGGAGGGGAAAGGGTAGAGGTGGGGAGGAGAAGTGGGGTGGCGGGGGAGGGTGAAGGGTTGGTTTTTACTGAAATACTGATGATTTCAGACAAATGTTTGGATTAAATGCTTTTTATTTGAGTCGTAAGGAGGCGGGAGATCGAGAGGCCTATAAAAGGCCCAAGAGTTCGGCAGATGCGGCAGTCGAGGACGCGGGAGGTCGAGAGGCCTATAAAAGGCCCGAGAGTTCGGGAACGGCGGCAGTTGAGGAGGCCAGCTGGTGCAGGGGCAGAAGGTAAACAAAGAAGTGGAAAGAAGTGGAAAGAAATCGAAGGGTGACGTCACAGCCAAGCGATTGGCTGATGGATTGGTGAGTATTTAATCTTTTAGTTTCTTCTTTTTATTTCCTTATCAGTAGGTAACCTTTGACATTGTTGCCAAATTAAGTTACTCTCAGAGTTAAGTCATGGCAGGAGATCCCAGACCTGTGTCATGCTCCTCCTGTGCAATGTGGGAAGTCAGGGACGCTTCCAGTCTCCCTGATGATTACATGTGCAGGAAGTATATCCTGCTGCAGCTCCTGACAGACCACATTGCGGCACTGTAGCTGCGCATGGATTCACTCTGGAGCATCCACGATGCTGAGAATGTCGTGAATAGCACATTTAATGAGTTGGTCACACCGCAGGTAAAGGTTACAAAGGCAGTTAGGGAATGGGTGACCATCAGGCAGAGCAATGGAAGGAAGGTAGTGCAGGGGTCCCCTGCAGTCATCCCCCTCCAAAACAGATACACCACCTTGGGTGCTGTTGCGGGGGATGACTCATCAGGGGAGGGCAGTAGCAGCCAAGTTCATGGCACCATGGGTGGCTCTGCTGTATAAGAGGGCAGGAAAAAGAGTGGGAGATCTATAGTGGTAGGGGATTCTATTGTAAGGGGAATAGATAGGCGTTTCTGCGGCCACAACCGAGACTCCAGGATGGTATGTTGCCTCCCTGGTGCAAGGGTCAAGGATGTCTTGGAGCGGCTGCAGCACATTCTGGAAGGGGAGGGTGAACAGCCAGCTGTCGTGGTGCATATAGGTAACAACGATAGAGGTAAAAAATGGGATGAGGTACTACAAGCTGAATTTAGGGAGCTAGGAGTTAAATTAAAAAGCAGGATCTCAAAGGTAGTAATCTCAGGATTGTTACCAGTGTCACGTGCTAGTCAGAGTAGGAATTGCAGGATAGCTAAGATGAATACGTGGCTTGAGGAGTGGTGCAAGAGGGAGCGATTCAAATTCCTGGGACATTGGAACCGGTTCTGCGAGAGGTGGGACCAGTACAAACCGGATGGTCTGCACCTGGGCAGGACCGGAACCAATGTCCAAGGGGAGTGTTGCTAGTGCTGTTGTGGAGGGGTTAAACTAATGTAACAGGGGGATGGGAACCTATGCAGGGAGACAGAGGGAAGTAAAATGGCAGAAGCAAAAGATAGAAAGAAGAAAAGTAAAAGTGGAGGGCAGAGAAACCCAAGGCAAAAATCAAAAAGGGCCAAATTACAGCAAAATTCTAAAGGGTCAAAGTGTGTTAAAAAGACAAGCCTAAAAGCTCTGTGCCTTAATGAGAGTATTCGTAATAAGGTGGACGAATTAACTGCGCAGGCAGCCATTAACGAATATGAATAATTGAGATTACGGAGACATGACTCCAGGGTGACCAAGGCTGGGAACTCAACATCCAGGGGTATTCAACATTCAGGAAGGATAGACAGAAAGGAAAAGAAGGTGTGGTAGCGTTGCTGGTTAAAGAGGAAATTAACGCAATAGTAAGGAAGGACATTAGCTTGGGTGATGTGGAATCTCTTTGGGTGGTGATGCGGAATACCAAAGAGCAGAAAACGATATTGGGAGTTGTGTACAGACCACCAAACAATAGTAGTGAGGTTGAGACAACATCAAACAGGAAATTAGGTATGCGTGCAATAAAGGTACAGCAGTTATCATGGGTGACTTTCGTCGACATATAGATTGGGCTAACCAAACCGGTAGCAATACTGTGGAGGAGGATTTCCTGGAGTGTATTAGGGATGGTTTTCTTGACCAATATGTCGAGGAACCAACTTGAGGGCTGGCCATCCTAGACTGGGTGATGTGTAATGAGAAAGGACTAATTAGCAATCTTGTGCGAGGCTCCTTGGGGAAGAGTGACCATAATATAGTAGAATTCTTTATTAAGATGGAGAATGACACAGTTAATTCAGAGACTAGGGTCCTGAACTTAAGGAAAGGTAACTTCGATTGCATGAGACGTGAATTGGCTAGAATAGACTGGCGAATTATAGTTAATGGGTTGATGGTGAATGGCAGACATTTAAAGATCACTTCAACAATTGTACATCCCTGTCTGGAGTAAAAATAAAACTGCGAAGGTGGCTCAACCGTGGCTAACAAGGGAAATTAGGGATAGTGTTAAATCCAAGGAAGAGGCATATAAATTGGCCAGAAAAAGCAGCAAACCTGAGGACTGGGAGAAATTTAGAATTCAGCAGAGAAGGACAAAGGATTTAATTAGGAGGGGGGGAATAGAGTATGAGAGGAAGCTTGCCGGGAACATAAAAACTGACTGCAAAAGCTTCTCTAGATATGTGAACAGAAAAGATTAGTGAAGACAAACATAGATCCCTTGCAATCAGAATCAGCTGAATTTATAATGGGGAACAAAGAAATGGCAGACCAGTTCAACAAATACTTCGGTTCTGTCTTCACGAAGGAAGACACAAACAACCTTCCGGAAATACTAGGGGACCGAGGGTCTAGTGAGAAGGAGGAACTGAAGGAAATCCTTATTAGTCAGGAAATTGATGGGATTGAAGGCTGATAAATCCCCAGGGCCAGATAGGCTGCATCCCAGAGAACTAAAGGAAGTGGCCCTAGAAATAGTGGATGCATTGGTGATCAATTTCCAACAGTCGATCGACTCTGGATCAGTTCCTATGGACTGGAGGGTAGCTAATGTAACACCACTTTTTAAAAACGGAAGGAGAGAGAAAACGGGGAATTATAGACTGGTTAGCCTGACATCAGTAGTGGGGAAAATGTTGGAATCAATTATTAAAGATGAAATCGCAGCGCCTTTGGAAAGCAGCGACAGGATCAGGCCAATTCAGCATGGATTTATGAAAGGGAAATCATGCTTGACAAATCTTCTAGAATGTTTTGAGGATGTAACTAGCAGAGTGGTCAACGGAGAACCAGTGAATGTGGTATATTTGGACATTCAAAAAGTTTTTGACAAGGTCCCACACAAAAGACTGGTGTGCAAAATTAAAGCACATGGTATTGGGGGTATTGTATTGACTTGATAGAGAACTGGTTGGTAGACAGGAAGCAGAGAGTCAGGATAAATGGCTCCTTTTCAGAATGGCAAGCAATGACTAGTGGGGTGCCGCAGGGCTCAGTGCTGGGACCCCAGCTTTTACAATATATATCAATGAGTCAGATGCAGGAATCGAGTGTAATATCAACAAGTTTGCAGATGACACTAAGCTGGGTGGCGGTGTGAGCTGTGAGGAGGATGCTAAGAGGTTGCAGGGTGAATTGGACAGGTTAGGTGAGTGGGCAAATGCATGGCAGATGCAGTATAATGTGGACAAATGTGAGGTTATCCACTTTGGAGGCAAAAACAGAAAGGCAGAATGTTATCTGAACGGCGATAGATTAGGAGAAGGGGCGGTGCAGCGAGACCTGGGTGTCATGGTACATCAGTCATTGAAAGTTGGCATGTAGGTACAGCAGGCAGTGAAGAAGGCAAATGGCATGTTGGCCTTCATAGCTTGGGGATTTGAGAATAGGAGCAGGGAGGTCTTGCTGCAGTTGTACAGGGCCGCAGTGAGGCCTCACCTGGAATATTGGGTTCAGTTTTGGTCTCCGAAGCTGAGGAATGACACTCTTGCTATTGAGGGAGTGCAGCAAAGGTTCACTAGACTGATTCCCGGGATGGCAGGACTGACATATGAGGAGAGATTGGATTGACTGGGCTTGTATTCACTAGAGTTTAGAAGAATGAGAGGGGATCTCATAGAAACATATAAAATTCTGACGGGACTGGACAGGTTAGATGCAGGAAGAATGTTCCCGATGTTGGAGAAGTCCAGAACCAAGGGTCACAGTCTAAGGATAAGGGGGAAACCATTTAGGACCGAGATGAGAAGAAACCTCTTCACTCAGAGAGTTGTTAACCTGTGGAATTCTCTACCGCAGAGAGTTGTTGATGCCAGTTCATTAGATGTATTCAAGAGGGAATTAGACATGGCCCTTACAGCTAAAGGGATCGGGGGTATGGAGAGAAAGCAGGAAAGGGGTACTGAGGTGAATGATCAGCCATGATCTTATTGAATGGCGGTGCAGGCTCTAAGGGCTGGATGGCTACTCCTGCACATATTTTCTATGTTTCTATGTTTCTCTGTAAAATCTTGTTGCACATTGGCTCAGGTAGCTACACCGTTGCATGCTGGTGATTCCTTAACATCAACGGTATAACCACACTTAACTTCAATCAACTTAAACTTTAACTGTCACCAAAATGATGCCCACCATTGATGTATGACCTGCACAACCAGCAGTGTGTCAGCCTTGTAAATAACACCAACGTTCTTTCAGGCAAAGCGCTCATTGATGAGCTCCTGACGTAAAGCTCTTGCAGCTATCATGCCACCACGGGCCCTTTCATGCGGTCTACAGGGGTGCAGGGGCATGGCATCAGTGTCAGCCTGATTGTCTGAGCCAATGTCAGCGTACGCCTCCTCGTCCTCCTCTTCCTCTCTCTTGTGAGGTGGACTGTCAGACTCATCAGGCAATTCTTGTCCCCTCCTGATAGCCAAATTGTGCAGCATGGAGCACACCACCACAAATTGAGCTCAGGATGGTATTGGAGGTCCCCTCCTGAGTGGTCCAGGCATCTAAAGTGCTGCTTAAGCACTCCAATGGTTTTCTCCACGATATTGCGAGTGGCTCTGCCGCTCTCATTGTATCGCTTCTCGGCTTCGGTGTGGGTGTAATGCAGGAGGGTCATCAGCCAGGTGGCAAGGCCATAACCTTTGTCACCAAGCATCCAGCATTGACCTTGTGGCTGATTGTTAAACAAGTCAGATACAGTGCTCTCACGCAGGATGTGAGCATCATGGATGCTGCCCAGAAATTGAGCATTCTATTGTGTTCCATACACAGATGAGGCTGCACACAGGGAGGTTAAAGTAACAGTGACCTCAATCTTTAATTAGACACTCCAGTGAGAAACAGACCTTAGGGACCGGCTTCTATACAGTGCTCCCAAGGGATGCTGGGATACCTTGGGACTTCAGGGGATGCGCACCCTGGTGGCGGAACATGGGAGTGCATGCTTTACAGATACACAACATCACTCCCCCCGCAAAGTCAAAATGAAAAATATTTACAAGGTGAGGCAGTCGAGAGCCTTTCTTTCCCTGGTGGACCGCCTCGGTACAAATGTCTGCTCCGGTGTGTTGGCTGTGCCCTCGCTGGGCTGGCGTGTTGTTGGCCCTGCAGGGCTGTTAGGTGAGCCTGGCCTTGCTGGGCTGTTGGGCGTGATGGGTTCGATTTCCTGGTCCGGCGTGGTGTCGTTGTTCCTTTGGGTATGTGTTGTGGGTTTGAAAAAGATGGTGTCTACTGTGGGTTGTTCAGGGCAGTCTGTGAACCGCAGCCTCATTTGGTCCAGGTGCTTTCTGGTACACAGGGAGGTTAAAGTAACAGTGACCACAGTCTTTAATAAGACACTCCAGAGTGAGGAACAGGCCTTAGGGGCCGGCTTATATACAGTGCTCCCAAGGGATGCTGGGATACCTTGGGACTTCAGGGCATGAGCTCCCTGGTGGCGGAACATGGGAGTGCATGCTTTACAGATACACAACATCACTCCCCACCCAAAGTCAAAATGAAACCTATTTACAAGGTGAGGCGGTCGAGAGCCTTTCTTTCCCTGGTGGACTGCCTCGGTACAAATGTCTGTTCCGGTGTGTTGGCTGTGCCCTCGCTGGGCTGGCGTGTTGTTGGCTTTGCAGGGCTGCTAGGTGAGCCTGGCCTTGCTGGGCTGTTGGATGTGATGGGTTCGGTTTCCTGATCCAGCGGGTGTCGTTGATCCTTTGGATGTGTGTTGTGGGCTCGAAAAAGATGGTGTCTGTTGTGGGTTGTTCAGGGCAGTCCGTGAACCACAGCCTCATTTGGTCCAGGTGCTTTCTGCAAATTAGTCCATTGTCGAGTTTGACTGCAAACACCCTATTCCCTTCTTTAGCTATCACCGTGCCCACGATCCACTTGGGACCATGTCCACAGTTTAACACATCCATAGGGTCATTCAGATTAATTTTCCGTGACACAGTGGCGCGGCCATCGTTTACATTTTGTTGCTGCTGCCTGCACTCTACCTGATCATGCAGGTTGGGGTGAACCAGCGAGAGTCTGGTTTTAAGTGTCCTTTTCATGAGTAGCTCAGCCGGGGGCACCCCTGTGAGCGAGTGGGGTCTCGTGCGGTAGCTGAGCAGTACTCGGGACAGGCGGGTTTGGAGTGAGCCTTCTGTGACTCGTTTAAGGCTCTGTTTGATGGTTTGTACTGCCCGCTCTGCCTGCCCATTGGAGGCTGGTTTCAACTGGGCCGAGGTGACATGTTTGATCCCATTGCGGGTCATGAATTCTTTAAATTCGGCACTGGTGAAACATGGCCCGTTGTCACTGACCAGTATGTCAGGCAGGTCATGGATGGCAAACATGGCCCTCAGGCTTTCAATGGTGGCAGTGGCGGTGCTTCCCGACATTATTTCATATTCAATCCATTTTGAAAAAGTATCTAACACCACCAGGAACATTTTACCGAGAAACGGGCCCACATAGGCGACATGGATCCTCGACCATGGTCTGGAGGACCAGGACCACAAACTTAATGGTGCCTCTCTGGGCGCGTTGCTCAGCTGAGCACATACGCTGCATTGCCGTACATAGGACTCTAAGTCAGAGTCGATACCGCGCCACCACACGTGGGATCTGGCTATCGCTTTCATCATTACTATACCCGGGTGTGTGCTGTGGAGATCCGAGATGAACATCTCCCTGCCCTTTTTGGGTAGCACTACGCGGTTACCCCACAGCAGGCAGTCTGCCTGAACAGACAGCTCGTCCCTTCGCCGCTAGAACGGTTTGATTGGCTCTTGCATTTCAACGGGGATGCTGGCCCATGCAGTACACAGTTTTTTACTAGGGACAGCAGAGGATCTTGGCTGGTCCAAATCCTAATCTGGTGGGCCGTGACAGGTGATTTATCATTTTCAAACGCTCCATGACCATCAACCAGTCTGCGGGCTGCGCCACCATCAACAAGTTTGCAGGCTGCGCTATTTCCACCCACGTGGTGGGCAATAGTAGCCGACTGAGAGTATCCGCACAGTTCTCGGTGCCTGGCCTATGGCGGATGGTATAGTTATACGCTGATAGCGCGAGTGCCCACCTTTGTATGCGGGCTGAGGCATTCGTATTTATCCCCTTGTTTTCAGCGAACAGGGATGTGAGGGGCTTGTGATCGGTTTCCAGCTCAAATTTGAGGCCAAACAGGTACTGATGCATTTTCTTTACCCTGAACACACACGCTAATGCCTCTTTCTCAATCATGCTGTAGGCCCTCTCGGCCTTAGAGAAACTCCTGGAGGCATAGGCGACAGGTTGCAACCTCCTCGCAACGTTAGCTTGTTGTAATACACACCCGACTCCGGACGATGACGCATCACATGCTGCCACAAGTCTTTTACACGGGTTATACAATACAAGCAGCTTGTTGGAGCATAAAATGTTTCTGGCTTTCTCAAAAGCAATTACGTGTTTTTTTCCCCATACCCATTTCTCACCTTTACGCAATAACACATGTAGGGGCTCTAAAAGGGTGCTTAACCCTGGTAGGAAGTTACCAAAATAGTTGAGTCGTCCCAGGAACGACTGCAGCTCCGTGATGTTCTGTGGCCTGGGTACATTCCTGATAGCCTCTGTCTTGGCATCTGTGGGCCGAATGCCGCGATCTTTCTCCCCAAAAACTCCACTTCTGTTGCCATGAAGATGCATTTCGACCTCTTCAGCCGCAACCCTACGCAATCCAGTCGCTGGAGGACCTTCTCCAGGTTTTGTAGGCCATGTCCCGACCCGTGAACAATATGTCGTCCTGAAAGACCACCGTGTGTGGTACTGACTTGAGTAGGCTCTCCATGTTTCTCTGGAAGATCGCTGCAGCCGACCGAATTCCAAATGGGCATCTGTTGTAGATGAACAGTCCCTTGTGCGTGTTGATGCAGGTGAGGCCCTTCGAAGACTCCTCCAGCTCCTGCGTTATGTAGGCCAACGTCAGGTCGAGGTTGGTGAACGTCTTGCCTCCTGCCAGTGTCGCAAATTGGTCGTCTGCCTTAGGTAGCGGGTATTGGTCCTGTAGCGAGAAACGATTAATAGTTACTTTATAATCGCCGCAAATCCTGACCGTGCCATCACTTTTGAGTACTGGAACAATCGGGCTGGCCCACTCGCTGAATTCCACTGGGGAGATGATGCCCTCGCGTTGCAGTCTGTCCAGCTCGATTTCCACTCTCTCCCTCATCATGTGAGGTACCGCTCGCGCCTTGTGGTGAATGGGTCATTCCTCTTGCCTCTGGGACCAAGTGGATCTGCACGTTCGCCCCGGAAAAGTTTCCAATGCCTGGCTCAAATAGGGAAGGAAATTTATTAAGAACCTGGGTACATGAGGCCTCATCGACATGTGATAGTGCTCGGATGTCATCCCAGTTCCAGCGGACTTTGCCCAGCCAGCTCCTTCCAAGCAGTGTGGGGCCATCGCCCGGGACAATCCAGAGTGGCAGTTCGTGCACCGTGCCCTCGTAGGTGACCTTGACCATGGTGCTGCCCAGGACAGTGATAAGCTCTTTGGTGTACGTTCTCAGTTTCATGTGGATGGGGCTCAAGGCTGGTCTGAATGCCTTGTTGCACCACAGTCTCTCAAACATCTTTTTACTCATGATAGATTGGCTAGCGCCAGTGTGCAGTTCCATGTCTACGAGTAAGCCATTCAATTTTACGTTTAGCATTATAGGTGGACATTTCATTGAAAATGTGTGCACCCCGTGTACTTCAGCATCTGCCTTCTCTCTCTGAGGCTCGAAATTGCTTTGATCCACCATGGACCGATCTTCCTCTGCCACGTGGTGGTTCGCAGGTTTTGCAGAGCTTGCAGCTCGTTTGCAAGCTCGTTGGAGGTGCCCCATTGTTCCACAGCTCTTGCAAACATACCCTTTGAAGCGGCATGAATAGGCTGAATGGAAGCCTCCACAACACCAACAAGGTGTGAATTGCCTTGCATTCATCCTTTGTTGGAGACTCGGAGTCATCTGGGTCACCTGAGGCCTGCTGGCAGTTGCAGACTCGTGGGTGCTGCCCTGTACATTTCTGCTCGCAGATACAGTTCCAGTTAATTTAGGAACATTGCTAGTACTTGTGTGCTGAGAGATTTGTTTGGTGTTATCACTGGTGGACATAAACGCCTGTACTATCGCAATTGCCTTACTGAGTGTCGGTGTCTCTACAGTCAAAAGTTTTCGTAGGATGGTCTCGTGGCCAATGCCCAGTACAAAAAAGTCTCTGAGCATTTGCTCCAGGTAGCCATCAAACTCACATTGTCCTGCAAGTCGCCTTGCTCGGCGATGTAGCTCGCCACTTCCTGACCTTCAGATCGCTGGCATGTGTAGAACCGATACCACGCCATCAGCACGTTCTCCCTCAGGTTAAGATGCTCCCGAACAAGTGTACACAGCTCCTCATACGACTTATCTGTGGGTTTCACCGGAGCCAGAAGATTCTTCTTGAGGCTGTAGGTCGGTGCCCCGCAGACTGTGAGGAGGACCGCTCTCCTTTTTGCAGCGCTTCCTTCTCCGTCCAGCTCATTGGCTACAAAGTACTGGTCTAGCTGTTCAACATAGGCTTCCCGGTCCTCACCCTCCGAGAACTGCTCCAGGATGCCCACAGTTTGCTGCATCTTTGCGTTAGATTCGTATTCTCGCCGCCAGTTATTGTGTTCCTAACACAGATGAGGCTGCACACAGGGAGGTTAAAGTAACAGTGACCTCAATCTTTAATAAGACACTCCAGAGTGAGGAACAGGCCTTAGGGGCCGGCTTATATACAGTGCTCCCAAGGGATGCTTTACAGATACACAACACATTCATTGCCAGTATAATTTGCTCATGATCGACAACCAGTTGGACATTCAGGGAGTGGAATCTCTTGCGGCTCCTGAAAACCTCTGCATCCTGAAAAGGTGTCCACGTTGCGATGTGCGTACATTCTATTGCTCCCTAAACCTTGGGGAAGTTTGCAATTCTGGAGAATCCTAGAGCCCTCTTACTCTATGCCTCCCTTGTCATCGGGAAGCTGATCAACTCCCTCCTGCGTGCGTACAGGGCTTCCGTTACCTGTCTAATGCAGCAATGTGTGGCATGCTGAGAAAGTCCGCAAATTTCGACAGCTATGGCCTGAAAAGAACCCGAGGCGTAGAACGACAGTGCCGCAGTGACTTTGACCTCGACAGACAGTGCAGTTCTGATGATGCTAGCAGGCTGCAGATCTGCCCTTATCAGCTGGCATACCTCAGTGATAACCTCTTTGTGGAAGCGCAGTTTCCGAAGGCAGGTGGTGTCGGGCAAGTCGAGTTAAGACCGCTTCTCCCTGTACTTGCGGGGGGTGTAACATCTGGTCCTCCTCATCAGTCTGGCATGTCTTACATTGGGTACATAATGCTGTGAAGTGTACCTTCGGCGATCTCGAGTCTGCTGCATGTAATTGATCATCAAGAGAGGGTGAGAAAGGACAGACCCCATTGCAGTAGCTCTTTGTTTTCCACCAATTGGTCACAAACAATGAATGTCCCAACGAAGACACCTATTCAATTCCAATCGGTCACAATATGGTCAGGATGTTTGTACAGATGTTCACACCAACTCCAACTACCTCCAGCGTACATCTGAACTCCCCCGAGGTTGAAGCACAGCAGCCTTTTAAAGGATGCGACATGTGATTTAGAACATGGTGTGCATAACGCCCATTCTGATGATTCCGCCCAAAAAAAGTGGCCTAGCGGTTTTATTTTTTCCCGGCGTTAAGCACATGGGGAAAGCAACACTCGCCGATAAGTTTCTGAAAAATGCCTGTCAGTTTCCATTTTGTGGCTAAATGGACAATATCTGGGCATTGTAAGTCATTTCAGTGCTAAAATGGGTGTTAAGTGGGCGTTAGGCATGCAAAAGAAGTGGAGGTTCTAGTCCATAATCTCCCTTAGAGAGTCTTCCTGCTAACATGGTTTCTCCAACAGTGCCACTCCCTTCGGCCTCACCTTCTCCGCTGGCCCTTTCTCCCCGTTTCGTCTCTCTCTGAGGCAATGGCATATCTTGTTCCCTTTTGGCATCTTTGTCTCCTTGCTCCAGTCTTGCTGCCCCTTTAAGGCTCCTCTTGCACCCTCTCCTTGTCTTGCCCCCTCCTGCTCCCCAAGATGTACGACTCCCCGTCTTTCTTTGGAGTACTTACACTTACCCAACAGCCCACTCCCCCCACGGACGCCTGCTTCTTTAGGGAGAGGCGAGAGGCTTGACTCTGTCCTTGACTGGTGACGTCCTCCGCTGACTTTGTCTTTTTCTGCCATACTTGGTGTGTTCTCCACCATCTCCATCCTGTTTTCTGCTCTGCAATTCTCTGCCTCTTCCTGCGCTCTTTCCTCATTCTCTTTGGCGGCTGTGTCCTCCGCCTGCTCCGCTCTTCTGGCCACTCCACTCACACCTCCTGATCCTTCTCCCATCTCCTCGTCACTCAATGGGCATCCATCTGCCTCACAGTCACAGCGGGCGGGGCCTTTGTGACAAACTGCACAGCTCTCTGCCTTGCAGTTCCGAGCGGTGTGTCCAGACTTGCCGCAGTTATAACAGCATGGACAGCTTCTTACTAGACAGTAATAGCAAATAGTACTGCACTCCTTCCATTGTCTCGAATTTCATACTGTAGGGTAATGACTTCACCCCTTCTGAGAACAGCACCTTTACATAACGAGTTCCATCGGCTATCAGCCTTCCTGGATAGTATCATCTCTTTATTACTGAGCAAATTTTAGTGTCCCACGACTCAAACTTTTTATTAGCACATCATTCTCAACATAAACTGGCAGGTTTAAGAATGAGACCACCACTTCTTCAGAATACAGCAGAGATACATCCAAGTACTTCTCACCAATCTTCAGACTCAGTAAAAGTCTTTTCACCTCCTCTCAGCCACTGACCGTCACTTCAAATCCAACATTCGGCTTTGGTGGGCAAGCAATGCAATTCCTCTCACCACATTCCTCATGTACTGCCTGGATGATATCCCAAGTTCATTTCTCCTTATCCGTGTTTTCTTTTCCAAACCTCCTGCAGTCCCGGCCCAAATCTGTGGGCCTTTTATTCTTCCTTCTCAAAACATTTTTTCCTCTGATTAAATTCATCCTAGGAGCATTGTCCTCTGAGGGGCCTGGCACTTCAAGCCCCTCAGCAACCATCTGACTGATATTTATGGGCCAAAAAGGCCCTAAAATTTGAAAAAAAAAAACTAAACACCTATCACCAACTTTTTACAAACTTACTCCAGTAATCAGCAGCCCCTGCTCACTCCTAGCTCCTCCCACCTAGAGAGTGCTACCCACTGAGCCACAGCTGACAATGTTGACACATCTGTTCAGGAGTCAGTAAAATACAAGAGAAAGCAGGTAAGGGTTACTGCAGGATTCCTGTAACTACACTCGTTTGACTGATTGCTGGCTTTTGTGACATGAAAACAGAGCAATAATATTTTAGTATTCAAGAATATTTATAAATCCTCCCTCTTTTATCCCACTGATTTTTAGAATATTTACAGTAGCTGATGACAGGTGGCAGAAGACTCTATTTCATTCATCCAAAATCTTCCTGTGGGAACCTCCTCCCTTCCCCTCCTCCACATATAAACACATTCTCACTTCCACCCTGTTATTTGGATGATAGCGAGAGGACTTCTTGTCTCTTGGCCTCAAAAGAAAAGTTGTCATTTAAACCCAAGTGCCAGCTGAGAATTCTGACAGGTTCATCACACATATTGTTTCTTGTTGATCCGAGTCACTGTCAGGATCAAACCTGCAGCCACTAAAATGAGCTGAACGTTTTAACACTGTAACATTGAGTTATGTCAGAACCTTCTCTGCTGCATTGTCAACGACGATGGTCTTTGAAGTAATATCAATAGCTCATACATTACTCTTGACATTTACACTACTAAACACTGAAATAATTAAAACCAGAATTTCACTGCTGGTCTGAATTTAAATGTGCATCACTTTATGTCTTACCTTGCTTTTTTATAAATGGAATATAGTACTATATTTTCCGTCCGTCATGTGAGCTGATAATTCTTATTTTAATAAGTCAGTTTAATAAGTACATAGTACATTTTGGGAAAAAGAAAACACAATAAATTCAAATGAAGCAAATGAAAATTAAAGCCATTTTATGTCTTCATGCGTCCTTTATTTTTGTGAACTAATTTTTAACCCCGGTCACAAGTAATCCATCTTTCATTGTTTCCATATCTAAAAAATGCCTTTTCTACATCGTGTCCCAGAGAGATGCTTCATATTTCTTTTTAATGTTGCAGCAAATAAGATGTGTACAAAATAGTAAAGAGCAAAGAATAAATTATTCTACAATGAGATAATAAGTAAATAAAATGACTACACAGATTGAGAAAAGGTAAGAAGTGCACAACGAAACATCAGTAATGCTTTTGTGAAGACGGTTGGTCAGCAAAGGTTATTACTGAGCGCAACATAGTCGTAAACTGTCATTAGAAGAAATAGATATTTTTGTGTATAAATATGTACATCATCATCATCATGGGCAGTCCCTCGGAATCGAGAAAATATAGAAACATAGAAAATAGGTGCAGGAGTAGGCCATTCAGCCCTTTGAGCCTGCACCACCATTCAATAAGATCATCGCTGAACATTCACCTCAGTACCCCTTTCCTGCTTTCTCTCCATACCCCTTGATCCCTTTAGCCGCAAGGGCCATATCTAACTCCCTCTTGAATATATCCAATGAACTGGCATCAACAACTCTCTGCGGTAGGGAATTCCAAAGGTTAACAACTCTCTGAGTGAAGAAGTTTCTCCTCATCTCAGTCCTAAATGGCCCACCCCTTATCCTAAGACTGTGTCCCCTGGTTCTGGACTTCCCCAACATCGGGAACATTCTTCCCGCATCTAACATGTCCCGTCCCTTCAGAATCTTATACGTTTCTATGAGATCCCCTCTCATCCTTCTAAACTCCAGTGTATAAAGGCCCAGTTGATCCAGTCTCTCCTCATATGACAGCCCAGCCATCCCTGGAATCAGTCTGGTGAACCGTCGCTGCACTCCCTCAATAGCCAGAACGTCCTTCCTCAGATTAGGAGACTAAAACTGAACACAATATTCCAGGTGAGGCCTCACCAAGGCCCTGTACAATTGTAGTAAGACCTCCCTGCTCCTATACTCAAATCCCCTAGCTATGAAGGCCAACATGCCATTTGCCTTCTTCACCGCATGCTGTACCTGCATGCCAACTTTCAATGACTGATGAACCATGACACCCAGGTCTCACTGCACCTCCCCTTTTCCTAATCCGCCGCCATTCAGATAATATTCTACCTTTTGTGTTTTTGCCACCAAAGTGGATAACCTCACATTTATCGACATTATACTGCATCTGCCATGCATTTGCCCACTCACCTAACCTGTCCAAGTCACCCTGCAGCCTCTTAGCATCCTCCTCACAGCTCACACCGCCACCCAGTTTACTGCATTTGCAAACTTGGAGATATTACACTCAATTCCTTCATCCAAATCATTAATATATATTGTAAATAGCTGGGGTCCCAGCACTGAGTCCTGCGGCACTCCACTCATTCTGAAAAGGACCCATTTATCCCGACTCTCTGCTTCCTGTCTGCCAACCAATTTTCTATCCACGCTAGTACATTACCCCAAATACCATGTGCTTTGATTTTGCACAGCAATCTCTTATGTGGGACCTTGTCAAAAGCCTTTTGAAAGTCCAAATACACCACATCCACTGGTTCTCCCTTGTCCACTCTACCAGTTACATCCTCAAAAAATTCCAGAAGATTTGTCAAGCATGATTTTCCTTTCTTAAATCCATGCTGACTTGGACCGATCCTGTCACTGCTTTCCAAATGCGCTGCTGTTTCATCTTAAATAATTGATTCCAGCATTTTCCCCAATACTGATGTCAGGCTAACCGGTCTATAATTACCCGTTTTCTCTCTTCCCTCCTTTTTTAAAAAGTGGTGTTACATTAGCTACCCTCCAGTCCATAGGAATTGATCCAGAGTCGATAGGCTGTTGGAAAATGATCACCAATGCATCCACTATTTCTAGGGCCACCTCCTTACATACTCTGGGATGCAAACAATCAGGCCCCGGGGATTTATCAGCCTTCAATCTCATCAATTTCCCCAACATAATTTCCCGCCTAATAAAGATATCCTTTAGTTCCTTCTTCTCACTAGACCCTCGGTCCCCTAGTACATCCGGAAGGTTATTTGTGTCTTCCTTCGTGAAGACAGAACCAAAGTATTTGTTCAATTGGTCTGCCATTTCTTTGTTCCCCATTATAAATTTACCTGAGTCCGACTGCAAGGGACCTATGTTTGTCTTCACTAATCTTTTTCTGTTCACATAGCTATAGAAGCTTTTGCAGTCAGTGTTTATGTTCCCGGCAAGCTTCCTCTCGTACTCTATTTTCCTCCTCCTAATTAAACCCTTTGTCCTCCTCTGCTGACTTCTAAATTTCTCCCAGTCCTTAGGTTTGCTGCTTTTTCTGGCCAATTTATATGCCTCTTCCTTGGATCTAACACTATCCTTAATTTCCCTTGTTAGCCACGGTTGAGCCACCTTCCCGGTTTTATTTTTACTCCAGACAGGGATGCACAATTGTTGAAGTTCATCCATGTGATCTATAAATGTTTGCCATTGCCTATCCACTGTCAACACTTTAAATATCATTTGCCAGTCTATTCTAGCCAATTCGCGCCTCATGCCGTCGAAGTTAATTTTCTTTAAGTTCAGTACCCTAGTTTCTAAATTAACTGTGTCACTCTCCATCTTAATAAAGAATTCTACCATATTATGGTCACTCTTCCCCAAGGGGCCTCTCACAACAAGATTGCTAATTAGTCCCCTCTCATTACACATCACTCAATCTAGGATGGCCAGCTCTCTAGTTGGTTCATCGACATATTGGTCAAGAAAATCATCCCTAATACACTCCAGGAAATCCTCCTCCACCGCATTGCTATCAGTTTGGTTAGCCCAATCTATATGTAAATTAATGTCGCCCATGATAACTGCTGTACCTTTATTGCACACATCCCTTATTTCTTGTTTGATGCTGTCCCCAACCTCACTACTATTGTTTGGTGGTCTGTACACAACTCCCACCAGCGTTTTCTGCCCTTTGGTATTTTGTAGCTCCACCCATACCGATTCCACATCATCCAAGCCAATGTCCTTCCTTACTATTGCATTAATTTCCTCCTTAACCAGCAAGCCCACCACACCTCCTTTTCTTTTCTGTTTATCCTTCCTAAATGTTGAATACCCCTCGATGTTGAGTTCCCAGCCTTGGTCAACCTGGAGCCATGTCTCTGTGATGCCAATTACATCATATCCATTAACTGCTCTCTGCACAGTTAATTCGTCCACCTTATTCCGAATACTCCTTGCTTTGAGGCACATAGCCTTCAGGCTTGTCTTTTTAACATACTTTGCCCCTTTAGAATTTTGTTGTAATGTGACCCTTTTTGTTTTTTGCTTTGGGTTTCTCTGCCCTCCACTTTTACTATTCTCCTTTCTATCTGTTGCCTCTGTCTCCCTTTTATTTCCCTCTGTCTCCCTGCATAGGTTCCCTTCCCCCTGCCATATTAGTTTAACTCCTCCTGGACAGTACTCGCACACACTAGGACATTGGTTCCGGTCCTGCCCAGGTGCAGACCACCCGGTTTGTACTGGTCCCACCTCCCCCAGAACCGGTTCCAATGCCCCAGGAATTTGAATCCCTCCCTTCTGCATCACTCCTCAAGCCACGTATTCATCTGAGCTATCCTGCGATTCCTACTCAGACTAGCACGTGGCACTGATAGCAATCCTGAGATCACTACTTTTGAGGTCCTACTTTTTAATTTAGCTCCTAGCTCCCTAAATTCATCTCGTAGGACCTCCCGTTTTTTACCTATATCGTTGGTACCTATATGCACCACGACAACTGGCTGTTCACCCTCCCTTTTCAGAATGTCCTGCACGTGCTCTGAGACATCCTTGACCCTTGCACCAGGGAGGCAACATACCATCATGGGGTCTCGGTTGCGGCCGCAGAAACGCCTATCTATTCCTCTTACAGACTTGTTTCCACTCTTAGCATGAGTTCTTAAGTGGCTGTACAGTCCAATACAAGAACCACCGTATCTGTCACAGGTGGGACAGATACTCGTTGAGGGAAGGGGTGGATGGGACTGGTTTGCCGCATGCTCTTTCCGCTGCCTGCGTTTGATTTCTGCATGCTCTCGGCGATGAGACTCAAGGTGCTCAGCACCCTCCCGGATGCGCTTCCTCCACTTAGGGCAGTCTTTGGCCAGGGTCTCCCAGGTGTCAGTGGGGATGTTACACTTTATCAGGAAGCTTTGAGGGTGTCCTCGTAATGTTTCCGCTGCCCACCTTTGGCTCGTTTACCATGAAGGAGTTCCGAGTAGAGCGCTTGCTTTGTGAGTCTCGTGTCTGGCATGTGAACTATGTGGCCTGCCCAGCGGAGCTGATCAAGTGTGGTCAGTGCTTCGATGTTGGGGATGTTGGCCTGGTTGAGGACGCTAATGTTGGTGCATCTGTCCTCCCAGGGGATTTGTAGGATCTTGCGGAAACTTCGTTGGTGGTATTTCTCCAGCGACTTGGTGTCTACTGTACATCGTCCATGTTTCTGAGACATACAAGAGGGCGGGTATTACTACAGCCCTGTAGACCATGAGCTTGGTGGCAGTTTTGAGTGCCTGGTCTTCAAACACGCTTTTCCTCAGGCGGCCGAAGGCTGCACTGGCACACTGCAGGCAGTGTTGGATCTTGTCATCAATGCCTGCTCTTGTTGATAGGAGGCTCCCGAAATATGGGAAGTGGTCCACGGTGTCCAGGGCCACACTGTGGATCTTGATGACTGGGGGATAGTGCTGTGTGGTGAGGACAGGCTGGTGGAGGACCTTTGTCTTGCTGATGTTTAGCATAAGTCCAATGCTTTCGTACGCCTCAGTAAGTACGTCAACTATGTCCTGGAGTTCAGCCTCTGTATGTGTGCAAATGCAGGCGTCATCCACGTGCTGCAGCTCAACGACGGAGGTTGGGGTGGTCTTGGACCTGGCCTGGAGACGGTGCAGGTTGAACAGGTTCCCACTGGTTCTGTACTTTAGTTCCACTCCAGCAGGGAGCTTGTTGACTGTGAGGTGGAGCATGACAACGAGGAAGATTGAGAAGAGGGTTGGGGCGATGACGCAGCCCTGTTTGACCCTGGTCCGGACGTGGATTGGGGCTGCAATGGATCCACTGGTAAGGATCACGGCCTGCCTGTCATCGTGGAGCAGGCAGAGGATGGTGCCGAATATTTGGGGGCATCCGAAACGGAGGCGGACGCTCCATTGACCCTCGCGGTTGACAGTGTCAAAGGCCTTTGTACGGTCGAAGAGGGCCATGTATAAGGGCTGGTGCTGTTCCCGGCATTTTTCCTGCAGCTGTCGCACTGCAAAAATCATGTCCGTTGTGCCCCATAGGGATGTACATCACTCTTAAAGTAAATACATAGGATTGCATTGGATATATGACATAGAAACAGGCCATTCAGCCCAACCAGTCCATGCTGGTGTTATGACTCTCCAGTTTTTATGCCAAGGACACAATATGTTCTGATTACCATTTGTTACTTTTTTTTCATTTTTAATGGGATTATACATTAAAGATTCTTTCTCCCAATAAAAATCCTTCATACAGTAAGAACAATACCACAACTCAGTTTAGCATGGAATGCTCGCATTCAAAACAGCTTCTGTATCCTCAATAAAATGGGCCATCCAAAATTGCACACAAACTGCAACTGTGGCCAAACTAAGATCTTGTGCAAGTTCAACATTATCTCCTTGCTTTTGTATTCTATTCCTCTAGATACAAAAAGGATTCCATTTGTCTTTTTTATGGCCTTCTCTACTTGAGCAACCACCTTTAATGACATGCCCATCTGCTCATCAAGGTCCTTCTGCTCAATTAAAAATCCTATCATTTAAGATGTACTTTCTTTTCCTGTTCTGTCTTAAAACAATGTATTACTTATAACCTATTCTGCTAGCCACCTTGTAGTCTTTCACTATCGTTGTCACAATTTGTGATATCCTCAAATTTGCTGTCATAAGCAAATCTTAATATTCATCCCCTAATTCCTAACTCCAGATCATCTATCAGCATAGATCCCTGTGGAACACCACTCACCACATCATTCCAGTCCAAGAAACTTCCTTTTACACTGATTCTTTCAAATACTTACAGGCCAGATAAGCTACCACTGCTAATCACAAACTAGGACCCTGGAAAAAACCAACTAATCAAATTGCTCAACATTTTCCACAAGTATTAATCTGGAACCAGCAATTACTAACAATTTCTTTCACAATCATTTCAGCACCCATGTTGCTTTCCGACCCACCAATATATACCTTCAACCATAACATGTCCATAAACTTAGCCATTGTACATTAGTACCACTACTGACCGAGCTGGCCAAGTCCTGAAGGACATAGCTGCCAGACTGGGCCTACAGCAGGTGGTGAGAGAACCAACCTGAGGGAAAAACCTACTTGACCTCATCCTCACCAATCTACCCGCCGCAGAGGCATCTGTCCATGACAGCACTGGCAGCAGTGATCAATGCACAGTCCTTGTGCAGATGTCTTCACATTGAGGACACCCTTTATCATGTTTTGTGGCACTACCACCGTGCTAAATGGGATAGATTCAAAACAAATCTAGTAGCTCAAAACTGGGGCTCCATGAGGTACTGTGGGCCATCAGCAGCAGCAGAATTGTTTTCCACCACAATCTGTAAACTAATGGTTCGGCATATCCCTCACTCTACCATTACCAGTAAACAAGGGGACCAAACCTGGTCCGATGAGGAGTTAAGAGCAGAACCAGATGTATTTAAAAATGAGGTACCTATTACCTCATAGTGGGAAGCTGCAACACAGGATTACATGCATGCTAAACAACGGAGGGAGAATGCTAAAGTCAGAGCTAAGCGATCCCACAATCAACGGATCAGATCAAAGCTCTGCAGACGTGCCACATCCAGTTGTGAATGGTAGTGGACAATTAAACAACTAACGGGAGGAGGAGGCTCCATGAATTATCACCATCCTCAATGACGGCGGAGCGCATCACGCGAGTGCGAAAGACAAGGCTGAAGCATTTGCAACCATCTTCAGCCAGTGGATGATTCATGTCAGCCTCTTCCTGAGGTCTTCACCATCACAGAAGCCAGTCTTCAGCCAACATGATTTACTCCACATGATATCAAGATACAGCTGAGCGCACTGTGTGCAGCAAAGGCTATGGGCCCCAACAACATCCCATCTGTCATGCTGAAGATTTGTGCTCCCGAACTAGCCGTGCCTCTAGCCAAGCTGTTCTAGTACAGCTACAACACTGGCATCTACCCGACAATGTAGTAAACTGCCCAGCTATGTCCTGTCCACAAAAAGCAACACAATTCCAATCTGGCTAAGTATTGTCCCATCAGTCTACTCTCAATCATCAGCAAAGAGATGGAAGGTGTCGTCAACAGTGCTATCAAGTGGCATCGACTAACCAATAACCTGCTCACCAATATTCAGTTTGGATTCCAGACCTCATTACAGCCTTGGTCCAAACATGAACAAAAGAGCTGAATTCCAGAGGCGAGGTGAGAGTGACAACCCTTGACATCAAGGCAACATTTGACTGAGTGTGGCATTAAGAAGCCCGAATAAAAATGAAGTCAATGAGAATCAGGGGGAAAACTCTCTACTGGCTGGAATTATACCTAGCACAGAAGAAGATCTGACGAAGAATCATCAACCTGAAAATTAACTGTTTCTCTCTTCACAGATGCTGCCAGACCTGCTGAGTATTTCCAAAATGTTATGTTTTTATTACAAAGGAAGAGGTTGTGGTGGTTGGTGGTCAATCATCTCAGCTCCAGGACATCGCTACAGGAGTTCCTCAGGGCAGTGTCCTAGGCCTAACCATCTTCAGCTGCTTCATCAATGACCTTATCTCCATCATAAGGTTAAAATTGCGGATGTTGGCTAATGATAGCAGAGTGTTCAGTTCCATCCACAACTCTTCAGAAAATAACGCAGTCCATGCCCGCATACAGCAACACCTGGAATACATGCAGGTTTGAACTGATAAGTGGCAAGTAACATTCAAGCCACACAAGTGCCGGACAATGACCACCTCCAACAAGCAAGAGTCTAACCACCTCCCCTTGATATTCAACAGCATTACCAATGTCGAATCCCCCAAAATCAACATCCTGGGGGTCACCACTGAAACTCAACTGGACCAGCCACATAAATAGTGTGGCAACAAAAGTAGGTCAGAGGATGGGTATTCTGCGGCGAGTGTCTCACCTCCTGACTCCCCAAAGCCTTTCCACCATCTACAAGGCACAAGTCAGGAGTGTGATGGAATACTCTCCACTTGCCTGGGTGAGTGCAGCTCCAACAACACTCAAGAAACTCAACACCATCCAGGACAAAGCAACCCCCTTGATTGGCACCTCATCCACAAACTTTAACATTCACTCCCTCTACCACCAGCACACCGTGGCTGCAGCATGTACCATCTATAAGATACACTGCAGCAACTCACCACGGCTTCTTCGGCAGCACCTCTCAAATCTGCCACCGCTACCACCTAGAAGGGCAAGGGAAGCAGGCGCATGTGAACACTATCACCTCCAAGTTCCCCTCCAAGTTACACACCATCCTGACTTGGAAATATATCAGCCTTTGATTATACGCAAGACAGAGATCGATAGATTTTTGAATATTAAGGCAATCAAGGGCTATAAGGACAAGCAGGAAAGTGGAGTTGAGGTAGAAGATCAGCCATGGTCTTATTGAATGGCAGAGTAGGCTCGGGGGGCCAAATGGCCTACTCCTGCTAATAATTCTTATGTTCCTATGTTCTTATGTAGTACACAGGCAAGAAATTAAAGTTAATTGGAATTGGAGGAAAACTCTCCACTAGCTGGAGTCATACCTAGCAGGAAGATGGTTGTTGGAGACCAATCATCTGAGCCCAAGGACATCGCTGCAGGAGTTCCTCAGGGCAGTGTCCTAGGCCCAACCAACTTCAGCTGCTTCATCGATGAACTTCCCTCCATCATAAAGTCAGAAATGGAGATGTTTGCTGATGATTGCACAGTGTTCAGTTCCATTCACAACTCCTCAGATAATGCCTGCATTCAGCAAGATCTGGACGACATTCAAGCTTGGGCTGATAAGTGACAAGTATCATTAGCACCACACAAGTGCCAAGCAATGACTATCTCCAACAAGAAAATCTAAGCACCATCCCATGACATTCAATGGGATTACCATTGTTGAATCCCCCAACATCAACAACCATTGACCAGAAACGTAACTGGACCAGCCACATAAATACTGTGGCTACAAGAGCAGGTCAGATGCTGGGTATTCTATGGTGAGTGTCTCACCTCCTGACTCCCCAATGTATTCCACCATCTACAAGGCACAAGTCAGGATTGTGATGGAATATGCTCCACTTGCTTGGATGACTTCAACAACAACACTCATGAAGCTCGACACCATTCAGGACAAAGCAGCCCACTTGATTGGCATCCGATCCACCACCTTAAACACTCACTCCCTCCACCACTGGGGCGCACCATGGCTGCAGTGTGTACCATCTACAAGATGGATTGCAGCAACACGCCAAGGCTTCTTCGACATCACCTCCCAAAACCGCGACATCTACCACCTAGAAGGGACGAAGCTCGCCTTCAAGTCACACACCATCCTGACTTGGAAATATATCGCCGTTCTTTCATCATCTCTGGGTCAAAATCCTGGAACTCCCTCCCTAACAGCACTGTGGAAGTACCTTCACTACAAAGATTGCAGCGGTTCACCAGCACCTTCTCAAGGGCAATTAGAGGTGGGCAATCAATGCTGGCCTTGCCAGCGATGCACACATCCCGGAACAAATAATAAAAGGATGCTTCTAACTGAAATGCAGCTGTTTCTCTGATTGGCTCTCCAGACCTATTGCTGATTGGTCCCCTTGGAGGATAAGCCATACCCTGAAGTTCCTCTGGAATGTGTAATTGGAACCACCCAGCCCAAGTTCTGAGTGAATTTCCAATTTGTAATTCGATCCATTTTGACTTCAGAAGCCATAGATAGATGTGCCCAAAAGCCACCAAGTTCTAGCCGAAGTCCCTTACCCCAACGCAAATGCATCCCTCCGCCAGCCGAAGACCCTTACCCCAGCACAAGAGCTGCTTCCCACAGCCGAAGTCCATTACCCGAACGTAAGTGCATCCCTCCGACAGCTGAAGTCCCTTACCCCAGAAATTCCTCCGTCAGCTGAAGACACTTACCCAAGCACAAGACCTTACCACACACCCCCCCCGCCCCACCCACTACCCCCCCCCTCCGCCCCCATAGATGGAGCATTGTATGTGGATTGTTAACATGATTATTAGGTATGAAGTGAATGCTGACAGTATCATGACTTCTGGATTTCATCCAACCCAATGATATCTCTTGGAACACACGCATTTGAGCTTGCATGCACCATGGAGTAGGAAAAACGTGTCCATCTTCTCTGAGTTCCCGCTCTACCCTCTGATCCCCCCCACCCAGCCCCCGCGACATGTGTCTCTCTCTTCCCCCCCCCACCACCGCCCCCAGCCTCTCTCTCTCTCTCTACCCGCCCCCCCCCCACCCCCCGCAAGCTCTTTCTCAACACCCCCACTTCCCCTCAGGCTCTCTCTTTCTCCGCCCCGCCCAAGCTCTTTCTCTTCCCCCCCCCCCCACCCACCGCCAAGCTCTCTCCGCCCCAACCAAGCTCTCTCTCCCCACTTCTCACTCTCCCCGCCTGCCTCTTTGCTCCCCACCACCCGCTTTCCCTGGCGCTGTGGGAGGCTCGGGCCTGCTTGGGGCTCGGGTCTGTGGGAGGTTCAGGGCCCGAGAAGGCTCGGGGCTTGCGGACTGCTTGGGGTTCGGGGCCAGCTCGGGGCTCGGGGAGGCTCAGGGCCTGGGGAGGCTTGGGGTGGCTCGGGGCCCGCTTGGGGCTCAGGGCCCGGGAAGGCTCGGAACCCGTGGCCCGCTCGGGGCCTGGCGCTGTGGGAGGCTCGGGGCTCACCAGTATAGGAGGCTTGGCGGATGCGTTTGGCTGCTCGGGCCTCGGGGCTGTGGCTGGATGGATCGGAGACAACTTGGTGTTGGACGCATGCACAGAAACGGGTTAGTGGGAATTGTGCCGGGGGGGGGGGGCGGAGTCGGTGATATTTGTTCTCACTCTCGCCTCTGCGCATGTGTCGGGAGACTTAGTACAAATAGTTACTGCGATAAAAAAAGTACATGCTGCACCAACTTTCCTTCTCTCTGAGGCCTGCATCTTTACTTCTGCTCTATCCCTGGAGCTAGTAGTCTTCAAATTCAACTTCCTTGCTGTTATTCTCCAGCCTTTAAGCAATGTTCCCAAAAGCTTACTTTGGCAACCAACACATAAGCAGGGCATCAGTGCTATTTACTACTACTGTGTACAAGGGTGACTTGAATCCAGTATGTTTTGCACTCCTTCTCAGCCTTTGGCTTCACTCTTTTTTGCTCTATATTTACTTTTCTTTCCATTGCCAGCTGCCCTGCTTCCAGGAAATTTATATATTATATACATTGCTCTCAAATGTGAAGGTGCTATATTTTCTGGCCACCAGCAAATCTCTTAGCCCATTTATACAGGCCAGAGCTATTTCGCAGAAAACTTGGGTCAGTCTTTACAGAGGATCGATAGAGCAGATAAAGAGCCACAAAGCATGAGCTCCATACATTCAAGCTTGTGTGTATGCACACTTACTTCTCTGTGGTTCTGTCTGCCATGGAAATTACCCTTCAGTATTATCGTTAAAGTTTCTACTACACAGGACTCCCAAGGTTCTATTGCAAAATTGCTTCTCGAATTGAGTCTGCAATATAAATGCAGCATAATGCTCTGTTATTTGCTTAAATATGGTTGCTGTTGAGAAATATAAACAAAAGCCTTAACATTTCTGTAGATTGAGGGAGTTTAGCCTTTTTGCGTGCTTGAAGAATAGTTAGCTATAAATACTTTACAATTCCGCGACTGTTACTGTTGTAACTAACTGAAGAAAGAAATGGAATGAATAAGAAATTGAGAGATTAATGTGAAATTCTTCCTCACTAAATCAATACTTTTTATTTCATTAGAAAAAGAACCTTGGGCTATATATTCGACTCCTTTGCACCTCCCGGGGGCGATAACGGGGCGATAATGGGACCTACCAGCTTTGCGACTGGGCGCAGTGAGAGTACCGACGCCCGTGAAATTCCCGTCGAGGTTTGCGGTGGCAGTAACCCCGAGCACCACACTCTCCTGCGCCCGGAGATCATGGCGTCATCGTTCTGCGCATCACCCCGGTAGCACCACGGGCCCGAACTTCTGTTCCGATACCCCTGCAGCATTGCTGGGCAGCAATATGGGGGGCCGGCCGCTTATTGAGCAGTATTTAAATGCAAGACCGCTTGTCTCCATAAAAAATGTTTTTTTTAGATTACATTGTGAACATCTTGATGTGCTGCAATTGATCAGCCTTGTACTCTGTTAGAGTGCTTGGGGCTGATTGTCGCGGATCAAGGCTGCCCTTGGCGAAAAGGGACATCGTTAAAATGCAGAGGCTGCAACGATGGCCCTTTCCTTTAAGGGAGCGAAGGACCCTCCATTCCTGGCAGCGCTGCCCTCGGCATTGGGCAGCATTGCAGCATGACTGCCCCTCTTGTCGGCTTTACTGTTCCAAGGGAAGTGGTAGCCTTGATTTAGCGCTCCACTTCTGTCATGTATCCTACATGGTTACTGTTTGTACTATCACAAGATGTGCCACCAGAGGGCAAATCAATGGACGCTGAAGTTCAGCGGGTTCATGTGGCAAACATTCACAGCTCATATACCAAAACGCCACCTATGATGATGAAGGTCCTATTAAACGGCATCCCGGTACGCATGGAGCTGGACACAGGGGCCTCATGAGTGTTCAACAATTCGAAAAGCTATGGCCACTCAAAGCCAGCAGACCCAAACTAGAACGCATTGAGACTCAATTACGGACGTACACCAAAGAAATCATTCCAGTGCTAGGCAGTGCAACATTAGCTGTCACACACAATGGATCAGTGAACCGGCTGCCATTCTGGATTGTCCTGGGCAATGGTCTTGCACTGTTGGGGAGGAGCTGGTTAGCTGAGATGAACTGGAAATGGGGGGATGTGCATGCAATGTCATCTTTGGATTGAAGTTCATGCTCACAGGTCCTACAGCAATTTGCGTCGCTATTCCAACCTGGCATTGGGACGTTCAAAGGTACCAAAGTAGTGATTCGCATCACCCCAGACGCCAGACCATTGCACCACAAAGACAGAGCTGTGCCGTATGTGATGCGGGAGAAAATTGAAAGCGAATTGGACCGTTTGCTGAGCGAGGGCATCATTCCCGTACTAAAAGCGGATGGCTCGGTCAGGATCTGTGGCGACTACAAGGCCACTATCAACCGGCAACCGGGTATCCCTACAAGACCAATAGCCGCTTCCGAGAGTGGAGGATCTTTTTGCCACACTGGCAGATGGCAAGCTGTTCACCAAGTTGGACCTCACTTCAGCCTACATGACCCAAGAACTGGCCGACGAATCCAAACTACTGACCACAATCACCACGCACAAGGGACTGTTTGTTTACAACCGGTGCCCATTTGGCATTCGATCAGCGACCGCGATCTTTCAAAGAAACATGGAAAGCCTGCTCAAATCCATTCCTGGAACGATCATATTCTAGAACGATATCCTCATCACGGATCAGGACACCGAGGAACACCTTCACAACCTGGAAGAGGTGCTACGCCGACTGGACCGGGTAGGCCTGCGACTCAAGACATCTAAGTGTGTGTTTTTGGCTCCCGAAGTCGAGTTTCTGGGCAGGAGGGTTGCTGCAGACGGGATTCGGCCTACCGAATCCAAAACAGAGGCAGTTCGACGGGCGCCCAGGCTCTGCAACACATCGGAGCTGCGTTCATTTCTGGGACTCTTGAACTATTTCGGGAACTTTCTGCCAAACGTAAGCACATTGTTGGAGCCGCTACACGTGCTCCTGCATAAGGGTTGCGATTGGTTTTGGGGGGACTATCAAGAACGGGCTTTCAATCGGACGCATAACCTACTCTGTTCAAATAAGTTGTTGACTGTGTACAACCCCTGTAAGAAATTGGTTCTGACATGTAATGCATCGTCCTATGGGGTTGGGTGCATGTTGCAGCAGTACAATACTGAGGGCCAACTCCAACCTGTGGCTTATGCCTCCAGGTTACTCTCTTAAGCAGAACGTGGATATGGGATGGTTGAGAAGGAAACACTCGCATGTGTCTATGGGGTGAAAAAGATGCACCAGTACCTTTTTGGCAGGAGGTTCGAATTAGAAACGGACCACAAGCCGTTAACATCCCTGTTGTCAGACAGTAAGGCTGTCAATGCCAATGCGTCAGCTCGCATACAGCGATGCGCTCTCATGCTGGCTGCTTATGACTACACCATACGGCACCGGCCGGGCACTGAAAATTGCCCTGATGCGCTCAGCAGGCTTCCACTGGCCACCACTGAGGGGGCAGCGGAGCAAAGCGCTGAGATGGTCATGACCGTTGATGTCTTTGACAGCACAGGTTCCCCCATTACAGCCCGCCACGTCAAAATCTGGACCAACAGAGATCCCCTCCTATCTTTGATTAAGAAATGTGTCCTGACTGGGGATTGGGCGCCCGCACATGGAGCATGCCCTGAGAAGATCAGACCGTTTCACAGGCGGATGGATGAGCTCTCCATCCAAGCCAACTGCCTACTATGGGGCAGCCGGGTAGTCATGTCCCAGAGGGGCAGGGAAGCTTTCATCAGGGAACTCCACAGCGAGCACCCAGGCATCGTGCTGATGAAGGCCATTGCCCAGTTACACGTTTGGTGGCCGGGAATTGATTCAGACCTGGAACACTGTGTTCGCAGGTGCACGACGTGTGCTCAGCTGGGAAATGCCCCCAGGGAGGCCCAGCTCAGCCTGTGGCCCTGGCCCACCAGGCCATGGTCACGCATTCACGTAGACTACGCGGGTCCATTCATGGGGAAAATGTTTCTCATCGTGGTTGATGAGTACTCGAAATGGATCGATTGTATCATTTTGAATTCGTGCACGACATCCACCACTGTGGAGAGTCTGCGTGCGGTCTTTGCGACCCACGGTTTGCCGGACATCGTTGTTAGCGATAATGGACCATGTTTCACTCGCTACGAATTCCAGGAGTTCATGTCGGGTAATGGCATTAACCATGTCAGGACAGCACCGTTCAAGCCGGCCTCCAATGGCCAGGCGGAACGTGCGGTCCAAATCATAAAACAAGGCATGCTCAGGATTCAAGGTACCTCCCTTCAATGCCGCCTATCGCGCCTCCTGCTGACCTATAGGTCCCGACCACACTTGCTCACGGGGGTCCAGCCAGTGGAGCTCCTTATGAAATGTGCACTCAAAACTCGGCTGTCCCTCATTCATCCTGTCTTGTCCGATATTGTTGAAGGCAAGCGCCAGTCCCAAAATGAGTACCAAGACCGTAATTCAAGGGGGAGATGTATAGAAATTGGTGACCCCATATTTGTTCTCAATCACGCTTTGGGGCCCAAATGGCTTGAAGGTACTGTAATAGACAAAGAGCGGAATAGGGTCATTGTGGTTAAACTTAACAATGGGCAGATATGCCGCAAGCATCTGGACTAAGTAAAAAAATGGTTCAGCATGGACTCTGAGGAACCTGAGGAAGATCATGAGATGGTATTCACACCACCGCCAGTGAACAAGCAACAAGAACATTCAGCAGCATGCACAGTCCCTGCGGTCAGCCCGGACAAGCCGGAATCACCACAGGGGACAGACACACAGGCCAAGGCTCAACAGGCAGAGCCCCAACTGCAGCGCTCCACGAGGGAGCACAGACCACCCGAAAGACTTAACCTGTGATCCCAATAAGACGTTGGGGGGGGGGGGGGGAGGTGATGTCATGTATGTAACCTTTATGTAACAACACTGCAATACTGTATATACTTGAGAAATGCACACATTGACCACAGGGGGTGAATTTGTGGGAGACACTCCTTACCTGGTCATCCAGGTATATAAAGGGAAGTCCCAAGCAGGGTCATCACTTCTTGGTCCTGTGAATAAAGGTGCAGGTCACAGAGTGACCTTGTCCATAGAATGTGCCTCGTGTGGATTTGTGGTATTGTGTAAGGACTTTACAAAGTAGCTCCATGCTGGCGTTGTGGAGGGAATCACAGGGCTCACCAGTGCCGCTTTAAAGACTATGCATGCAAGGGCTGCAGCACAAAGGGCCACCTCCAGCGAATGTGTAAGAGAAATATGTCTCACTGAGTTGATGAAGAGTCTGCAGATGGCCATGAATCCAGCGCGGATTATGAAACGATAGGCAGAGAGGCAGTTCAGCCCCACGATGAAGTATATAGCATGTTTACCTGCACCACCGAGTGTTCCCCGTTGAGGATGGAAGTCGAGATAGATGGCGTTCCGGTCTTCATGGAAGTGGACACGGGGGTGAGCCAGTCATTAATGAATCAAGAAGCCTTTAAGAGGCTATGGGACAATCAAGCTGAACGACCCAAGTTGGTCCCGGTTCAGGCAAAGCTTCGCACCTACACCGATGAACTTATCCCAGTCGTCGGTAGTGCGGATGTAAAGGTACTCCATGATGGCGCGGTGCACAAGTTGCCGCTGTGGATTATTGCAGGTGATGGACCAACGCTACTTGGAAGAAGGTGGGTGGAGAAGATCCATTGGAAGTGGGAAGACTTCACCCCTCCAGCGATCGACGTCCTTCGCGTTCGGAGGCACAGCAAGCCCTCACTTGAGGGTGGACACGGCACCAGAGAGCAGACCAGCACAGCACCCGAGGCACAGACCGCTCAGCACGACTGTGTGGAGATGATCCAGCTGAGACGATCCGAACGCACCTTCCAGGCTCCAGTGGCAGGACTCCGGAGGAAGAAAATCGGATCTAAAGATGACTTCCCAGCTCCGGTGGCAGAATCCGGGGAGAAGAGGATCACCGCAGTCGACATCGTGGATGGAGGAAAGATGGCGCCCAAACCACGAGGTGAGGCGCTGAAGAAAAAGATGGCCACTGCCAGATCACGAGGTGCAGCGCTGATGGAGCAACACGTGGCACCAAACGAGAAGCAGATTGGGGTGAAGAAAGCAAGGCTCGCTTAAAGGAGGCCTGCAATGCACTACAATTAAAGGGACAGTTTCACACACTCAAGCAATGTAATAGCAACTGTAAGTTAGAGATAAAATGTGTAAGTGATGATCAGAATTGTGTTCATGCAACCAGCGAGGAAAAGTCGCATAATCGCGATCGGAGCTACAGAGCATCCACAATAAGTAATGAAAAGTTGTGCAATGTAGGATTTCAACTGCATGCAGCCAATGCAGCGGGCAGACACCCATCAAGAGTACACAGGTCCAGCGAGCTACCCAATGTTGGCGCCTGCGTCCCTGGGACCAGAGTTATGCACCATGGAGTGTGGCCACAAGCAGCCAATACACACGAGCTTCAGAGCAAGCGATCTTAGGAGGGCAACGGCACCGTTATCGATACCCTGCCTCTGATCGGCTCCACCTCTTAGGCACCCAATGGCACCAACCGCCACGAATCTGAAAGAGCAAACTGTTCTAAGGCGCAGTCCCCACACCCCATCGCCACCAAGGCCATACCCGGAAACAAAGCATCACTCACTACAGTCCTCCCAAAGGGGAACGGGACCAGCCAGGATCCCAAACCAAACAACACCCAGGCTAGCGAGTCAGCAGTTCCCTGTGCACTGCTAGACGACAGACCGTCAGGGAGCAGCAGCGACCCAGGGCGCAAAGAAAGGACAGGGAGGTCACAGGCATCTGTGAACCTGCCCGACGCTAGGAACCACGGCAACAGCCCCAAGAGCAGGCAACTTGAGCCAACTGGGTTCCCACTGCCAGCACTGGGCACCGCGCCGCCACCAGACTGCAGGGACACCATCCAGCAGTTCTGGAACTAGTTTGTCCTTACGCACCGGTCACCGATCCCCAGCACGCATCGACAATGTATCTCACCAGTCTAATATACCGGTCTCACAACTGAACCACAAATGAATGCAAACTTGTTTTTCTGAACTTGAATGTATACGAACGCACTGAGCCTCCGGCATAACCTATATGTGGGAGGGGGAGAATGGAGTGGTCAGGGACACACACAAACAGCAACCACCAGCACTCTACTACACGAACCACTCATCCAAAATTGAAACGACCTGCCAAGGGTCAACCAGATAGAGCTAAGCCCAGAGCACATTCAATGCAGAGGTGATTTGCACTAAAGGCTTGGGGGAGAGTGATGTCATGTATCCTACATGGCTACTGTTGGTACTATCACAAGGTGTGCCACCAGAGGGCACAGCAGTGGGAGACTTGTACGTTACCTGTACAGGTGTGCCTGGCCTAGTATAAAAGGCAGGCCACCAGGTGTGATCCTCACTCTGGAATTAACAAGTATAGGACTAAGGTCACGACAGTTCAAGTACAGCACATTGCCTCGTGGAGTCATTATTAGAGCATCCAGGGACATAACAACTTCCTTCCTGGAGCGCTAAGCCTGAAGTTCGCATCGTAGTCCCTTGCGTAGCGCCTGCCGATACTTTTGCGCTACCACAAAAATTATCGCCCCAAACGCGGTGTTACACAATTTCTCCCCCCTTATTCACAATGGTCCTGAACCATCATCCAATTAATTATGATTGCTCCTTTCATCGTCGGGAGTTCTATCAAAGCTTTGCATAAGATGTGGAATCATCATTAATAAGGATATTAGGTATGAAAACAAATGTGTTGTGAGTTTCTCGAATTATACTTAATGGCAGCAAAGGATGCTTTTTGAAGAATTCTCTTGGATGTTTTTGAGTCACTGGAGTCCTGGTGGGAGGAGTTACATTGATCAAATGATGATGTCATCCTCAACAGAGTTCCACTGCATTAAGCAAAGATTTTCCACATTGTTTCTTGCTCTCCCAAGTTTCAAAAGGAGCATTCATACATTCTTCATTATAAATCCGTTGTGTATAAAAAGGAACTGAGACCGAGCACACCCACATTTTTCTTTTTGTTGAATGATACTGAACAGAATCTTCACGCACATTCCAGTACATTTTATGTGCATGCTGACATTACTCATGCGATATAAAACTATAGTCAACCAATATAATTACAGGCATGTACTATAATTATTATTTTATGCAATTATATTCCATCATAAACTTTCCACAGTCATTTGTGTTAGTCTATTAAGGATCCTTTAATTCCTGTGCAACCTGAGTTGCCCTCTCATTTGCGCTGTGATGAGGCCCAATTGGAGGTATAATGCAGGTTCTTCCCCAGTGAAAAACTGCACAAAAGTTTTAATTAATTACTGTACAGATAATTGAAAAAACTAGCTCGTCTAGGGGGAATGGAATAGGTTCAGGTCGGACTGCCATTTTACACCCCACCCGATTTTACCCTCTACTGAAGTCAATGGAGGGTAAAATCAAGCAAGGTGTAAAATGGGCATCAGACCCAAAATCATTCTGTTCTCCGCAGGTGTATTAAATTAAAATAAGGTCTATGGACTGTCACATCAACAAAACAGAAGACATTGTAGATAAGTCTGAATAGCTCAGAAATGCACAAGCCTCCAGGATACCATGAAAGACTCGCGATTAAATTTGTACGATGCTGACAATCATCGTGGAGAAATTCACTGAATGTTGGGGAAGAATCACTGCATTGGAAACAAACTAATGTAGTACCCATATTCAATAAAGAGATAAATCTAATTACGAAAAATATCGCCTATAAAGTCTTACATTAAAACTTGGTAACCCAATGGAATTAATTATCAGTAGGGGTATGGTAGTGTAGTGATTATGTTACTGGACTAGTAATGCAGAGCCCTGGACTAATAACCCAGAGAATGTGAGTTCAAATTCCACAAAGGCAGTTTGAGAATTTGAATTTAGGTAAAAGAAAACTGGAAATAAAAAGCTAGTATCAGTAAAAGTGACCATAAAGCTATCAGATTGTTGTAAAAACTCAGCAGGTTCACGGATGTACTTTAGGGAAGGCAACACTTGTCTTGCCTATATGTGACTCCAGTCCCACACCAACATGGTTGAATCTGAAATGGCCTAGAAAGCCATTCAGTTGTATCAAGCCACTACCGTGGTTCAAGAAGGTGGCCCACCAACATCTTCTCAGAGCAACTAGGAATAGGCAATAAGCGCCCGAGAATGAATAAAAATAAATCTGTTGGAAACTTGAGGATTGTCCAGATAAGAATAATCTAGTAAATTAGGACCAACATGGCTATAGAAAGAGGAGGGAATACTGCCTCAGTAACCTCTTTCAACTTTTTGAGGAAGTGATATCCCAAGTGGGCATGGAAAACCGTCTAATGTCCAATACATTTTCAACGCCTTTGCTAAAATTTCTCATGAAAAACCATGACTGAAGCTGAAAGCAGTGGGAATTCAAGGTAAAATCTGCATGTGGCTGAGGAATTGATGCAGCTTGTACTTGTTAAGGGAATGGGTCAGGGTGGGGGTGGAATGCCCTTGGGATCAGTGCTGTGGTGCCCAGTGATTCCAATTGATTTTAATTATCTGAATTAGGAAATTCAATGCAAACTAGTCACATATGTGGAACATACTAAACTGGGCTATTAAATTAGATAAAGCAGACATAAACCCACAAGAGAAATTAAAACTAATTTGCAAATGGAAAATTCAGTTGCAAATTAAATGTAACAATGATAAATGCAACATAAATTACTTTGAAAGGCAAAATAGATACCATTAGTATCTTATCAAAGGTATAGAAATAGCTAAAGATAAAGCTGAAAGGGATAGCAGATTTGACAATTAACATGTCAAATAACTGGTGCAGCAATAAACAAAACAGAATGCTATATTACATCATCAAATCAGTGAGGATATGAAATCTATGGCCGACTTAAAAAGGCATCTGACAAATGTTTAATACATTGGTGCACTGCTGATTGACTTAGGTTACCTGCGGCTGCCTGGAACCATCTGGTGGCATTGAAATTTAGAATTGTTGTTACAGCCACAGAAAATGTTTTACATCTGGTGGAATGAGGCTTCAGGTCTGGTTCCAACAGCGAGCATAATTCACCAACTATTTCTGTAAGAAACCACAGCCTTCTCACACACTGCCTTTGAGAGAAACCCATGTATGATCTCTTGGTCTGCAGACCCTCTGGTGTGGGTATCTACATTTCAGGTGGTGGCTACATACATGTTACTGGATTCTCAGGGCTTTCCTCCTCTCTGTTCTCATTACTGTCTTCTTCAAAGCAGAGAAAAAATGTAATGCCAAGAGGGAAATCCATTATTTATTTGCAAAGTTATTCTGATTTTAATGCCTGGATTTACCTTTCACATCCCAGGAGGGTTGGGGAACAACTTTTGCCCACTGCCCAAACTGCTATGATCCGGCCCAGTTCCTTGGGTCTGGAGCAAAGTTCTCGATAGCCGGTCCCGCGCAGCCCAATGTTAAAGTTTGCGCATGCACGACACTGTGAATCAGGCTCTTAAAGGGGCTGCTCACCTCAATGTCCTGCTCCGATATCCTCTCTCCTGTGGAGCATCAGGTCGTTGTGGAGAAGGTTGTTGGTGTTTTTGCTGGTGCTGGGGCTCACCTTGGTCCAAGGACCAAGGTGACACAGTGTAAATGGCACCCATGCTGATGTAATAGATGGCAGGTCAAGTAGAGATCAGTGGAACAGTCTGTCAATGGTATGATTGTTACTGGCAATGTGGTGAGGGTGGCTTCCAAGGTTGCTGAAAAGACCTGCAAACTCTAGACCCCTAAATCTGTGCACAAAATGAAGTCAGCAAGAGGCTTCCACTTAAACAAGTAATGAGGTGCAATGTGGGAGTATTACTTGGATCTCCATGCTCTCCATTAATGACCTCGCACAATGGCGACTGTGTTTCTGCCTCACATTGACAAACGAGGTTCCTGAGCTGCGTGATTCCCATGGTAATCCAGTAAAAATTAAAAGCTCTGGTTAAAAACCCTGTTGAGGGTGTCAAAGCAAACACTTATTATTTCAATTAGATTGCCCGCCTCTGCCGTTCGGGTCTGTGGCACACTAGGAAACACGCACGAGTTAAATATATGAGGTGGCGGGATGAGGGCAGGTTCCCAACATGCTCGCGATTTTTCAGTTTTTCCTTGGCCTTCTAACCCACACACCCGGCAGCACAAAAGTTCCAGCCAACATTTTTTCGGACAGCAGCTGTTGATGATTCTGCTATTCCCATTTACACCTCTTCTAGACCCATCTTTTGTTTCTTTACTCGTCCCATTCCATCCCTTTTTGCCTTGCACCATCATCCTTTTTGTCATTTAATCCCTCCTACCTTCCACCCTATTACAGACATCCTCCCATCACCCCTTACCCTGCCTCTCTACTTGCTTAAAACCTATTACATATGTAACATTTGCCAGTTCTGATGAAAGGTCATCGACCTGAAACATTAACTCTGTTTTTCTCTCTTCACAGATGCTGCTTGACCTGCTAAGTATTTCCAGCATTTTCTGTTTTTATTTCTGATCTCCAGCATATGCAATGCTTTGCTTTTATATAAATACAAGTTGTTGTTGTCTCAGCGAGCGGCAGTAAGAAGTGAGACAGGAGGCAAATGGGCAGGGAACCCTGGCCCCATCTCCCTGTGGGCACTTGCATGCAGTGGGCAGGAAATGGGCAGCCAGCAGTGGTCCAGTTGGGGTGGGGACTGGGAAAATAAGACCAGATAGCAAGGCCTTGTCACCTGATTTCCCATACTGTTTTCATGACTGTCCAAGCTAATATGGGGTAGGATAGCAGAGGAAAGTCCAGTATTCAGTGACCGCTGGCCTTCTCAATGTTTTCCCACTTCTGGAACAGCACACAGGTCCCAAGCCACCACTTTAACACTGGCAGTGCTTTCAAGGGGCAGAAACCCAGAGCTAACACAGGAAAATGGCAGAGATCACTAAGCCACGACCTTTGCCTTCACCTGCATGGCGTGTAGATCTAGGTTATGGGAAGGTCAGCAAAGGAAAATCAGAGTAGCCGTTTTTGGAATGGATCAGCAGAAGATCTTCCTGCCTCTATTCCCTTGCCAGACCACCCCTATAGTACTCAAATGTGGGCACGTTGATGAATGAGTATGGCGATATGTGGCACTACATATGAATGCAAGTAACATTTATACCAAAATGCTACTTGGTTACAGTTACAGAGAAATGTAATGTTCTCACCACAAGTGCCAAGGTAAAACATCTTTTCACATGTCTCATTCTTCTACACAGCTCTGCCAGACCCTACCTTTTCATAATCAATCATTTCCTTCTTCACTTCCCAAGTTGTCCATTAGATGCCAAGAAAGACTTCACTGCTCCTCTTTCCTGCTTTAACTCACCCTCAAAAGCTGCTCCTGTCCTCACAATTACTTCTCTCATTTGGCCACATTTCTTGCTTCTTCATTTCTGCTCTCCTCCAGGAGAAGTTTTCACAAGAGGGAGACAAGAAGTATAATGGGAGGCCCTTCCGATCTACAAGCATTCCCCTCTATGGAAGAAGCCATATTGGCACATGGAAAACACACAACAATGAACGTTGGAAATGCAAAGCTGAAGATGGTATTTTCTTCCTTACATCTTCACTTTCAGTCATGCATTCATTCACCGTTTGAACATAACACCCTGGCACAGCATAGTGCTGCCAATTATCTGGTAAATGCTTGCCATCAATCCTATATTCTAACTCTGGTCCATCTCCCTTTTTCTAAGTCCATCAGAAGAATCAGCCACTTCTACCAGACAGACAAAACCCTGATGACAATACACCACCACTCGCTCTTAACTTGACAGGAAATCTGTATCCCCCCTGACTTAATTAATTTGAAGGGAATATTTTGGGAGTTCATCAAGCACAGATAAACAGGACCAGTTGCAAGCAGCAAGGAAGGTCAAAGGGAGAACTAACTGAAAGTTTTGATCTGCCTGTCAAAACATGTTCCGCTACCTGCTTGTGTGGTGTTCCCATGCACGGCATCAAGATTCAGCAGTCAACCATGAAGGATGTGGACACTTCAAGACCTATTGCAGTTGAGCTCCTCATGCAGGAGTCTGTGACACCAGTATTAGGATCTCGCAGAGATGCTCATACTGGAGCCATACTGGCCCTGGGCTCTACCATGTCCTGTGCCTTGGGCAGGCTGGAAGATCAATTAGACAGAGGCCTTACTCATCTCAGTGATCTCTTAGAGTCTACTTTCTCTTAGATCAGTGGACGTGCTGAACTGCAACCCAGTAGCAGTGTTCCTTGAGTAGATGGTGATCTTGCAATAGGAGGTCACATACGGTTTTGGTATTTGGGGTAAATGCTATGAATGTAGGATGGAATGATGAAACAGATGTTGGACTTGATTGTTCATGCGGGGAAGCATGGATTGTTCAACAGGCAAGTGTTGCATGCCTCCCACTTCATTACCATACTACATGTCATCGGCGTCCTTTCCATCATCATGCCGAAGATCTACCTCCTGTGGTGGTTCCATGTGCAGTCCTCTTTGCAGCGCAAAGTTATACAGCGTCCACTATCATACAGGACACTCTCTGGAAACTGTGTCGGAGGATACCAATGCTCAGCTCAATGAAGGCTCTAGTTGTCTCATGGATCTGATTATAGTGGAGTTTCACTGCTGAGCATGGTTTCCTAAGAGGTGTCAGAAGCCAGGTGTGCAAGGGATAGTCGTTGTCTCCAAGCAGCCAGCCTTTAACTAGTTGTGTAGGGTCAAACAATGGGGGATTGATTGACTGATACAATATTTAAAAAGAATCATAGCAGCTGCCTAGTGTCAGACTTATCTTAATTAAGACAGGTTTTTATCCTTTAAGATTTTTGTCATTCTTTTCACTAAACAGATCCAAGACTTATTTATGACTTGACTCTACACTTTCAGTGATCAAACTTGTGAGACAAAACAATGCAGACACAAGATATTTCTTCAACCACCCAATCCAGGGGTTATCTTTACTTAGAATAATCAAAAGAAATACAAGCAATTTAAGATAGCATTAAATGCACAATAATTTCTTAATTATTAGCTTGCATTAACCTATCCCATTAAATCCCTTATAATGGTTAAAATTGCCTATCCCCTAATTATTTAAAAGAAACAATGACACTCACACCAGACCATGGTCAGCAATTGTAAGACTTAACCCCCTGATTCTCTTGGCAACTAACCAAGTTGCCCAGTTCTCTTGACTACTGCCATCTATCTCAAGTGTTACAGCTATTTTATACTGCTTTTCTGGATGTCTGCCCAATGTGTGTATTCAATGGTCTTGCATTGAAACAAAGGAATATTATTAAATGAATCGTTCTCTCAACTCCTGGACGGTACATGAATTCCTTTATCTCCTGGACAGTCTGTTTTTTATAGTTCTCAGAGCTGTGAGGACAAAGGAAACCTCTCTTCAATGAACTCCCTTATCTTCCAGACAGTCTTTTGCACTGTTCCTAGATGAATGTTTTTCAACTCTGAGGTGTTAAACTCATGAGAAAGTTTTTAATTTTAACAGTATTCTGGGTCATTGAAAAAAGCAGAAAAATTAGATTAAAAAATGCTGTAGTCTTACACTAG
Organism: Pristiophorus japonicus; assembly: GCF_044704955.1. NCBI lineage: Eukaryota > Metazoa > Chordata > Chondrichthyes > Pristiophoridae > Pristiophorus > Pristiophorus japonicus. The sequence goes on from NC_091987.1 coordinate 43,002,896, forward strand.
AATGGGGGACACCTTAGGGCCCAAGTTTCCCCAGGAGTTGCTCCATTTTTTTTGGAGCAACTAGATTTTTTTGGAGTAACTTAAAAATCGCAATTCTCCCCATTTAAATTGCTCCAGTGTAAGTGAGTTAGTTAGGTTTTTTTTAGTTCAGTTTTTTTTTTCAAAATGGGGTGTTACCAGCCACTTATGACTGTTTTGGCCATTTAAGCAAGTTTAGCCAGCTAAAACTTACTCCAAACTAACTTAGGTCAGCGTAAGTGGCCACTTTTGTACTTTCTGAAAAACCCTGCGGTGAATTAAGAGATCAGCGCAGGTAGCCTCCAAATGACAGTATTATGATAGGTGTTATTTACTCTGTACAGCCACCAGAGGGCTCATCCCCTGGAGTCCCAAGGGATCCCATAATCCCTTGGGAGCACAGGTATTTAAGGAGGCTTCACAGGTTGGAGAGGCACTCTGGAGACCTGCAATAAAAGTCTAAGCTCACACTTTACTTTGAGCTCACAGTGTTCAGTCTGACTCTTTCTCCATACACAACAATAGGAATGCTAGTTTTTTTTAAAATTCCAAGCAGCGAGTCTGGACAGTGTGTAGGTGCTATTAGCCTGATTAAACTGAATATATTTTTAGTAAAGATAGCTGGATATTAAAGTACTGGAAAATCTTTGAAGATTCTTTTGTCCCAACCCCCTCCTCCCCCTCCCGCCAGATCAAAACTCTTCCCCTCCCCGCCCCCTGCCCCCCGCCGGATCAAAACTCTTACCCCCCCCACCCGCCAGATCAAACTCTTCCCCTCCCCCCCCCATCAGAACTCTTCCCCTCCCCCCCATCAAAACTCTTCCTCCCCACCAACCTGTCTCTTGTAGCCCTCATGCAGCAGACCACTCCCACACAGCCTGCATCACACACCCTCAGATTCTGGGGGCTAGGAGCTACTGCACATGCGCGCACACTCTAGCGCGCATGTGCAGAGGTCCCGGCACTGTTTTCAGCGCCGGGACCTGGCTCCGCCCCCGAATCCAGTTGCCATGCTACGCCACCATGAAGGAGAGGCTGGGGAGCGGCCAAACTCGGCGCGAAGATTTTTTGCGCCCTTGGAGTTCTACAAAAGCGGCGCACATCTGGTGAGTGCGCCAGAAATCTGTACTGGCCAAATTTGGGCCCATAGAGTGGTACCCTTTACAATTCATGAAGGCAGCAGGTCTATGTAATGGTGCATGTAGGGTGACATGAGTGCAGTCAGTGGCACCATAGACTTGGTAGTCAATGTATTCACTGAGGCATATGAAAGCATGGGCCTTACGCTTAACATCCGTAAGACAAAGGCCCTCCACCAGCCTGTCCCCGCTGCGCAGCACTGCCCTCCAGTCATCAAGATTCACAACGTGGCCCTCGACAACGTGGACCATTTCCCATATTTTGGGAGCCTCTTATCAACAAAAGCAGACATTAATGCGGAGATTCAACATTGCTTCCAGTGCGCCAGTGCAGTCTTCGGCCGTCTGAGGAAAAGAGTGTTTGAAGACCAGGCCCTCAAATGTACCATCAAGCTCATGGTCTACAGGGCTGTAGTAATACCCGCCCCGCTGTATGGATCTGAGGCATGGACAATGTATAGAAGGCACCTCAAGTCGCTGGAGATATATCACCAACGATGTCTCCGCAAGATCCTGCAAATCCCCTGGGAGGACAGGTGCACCAACATCAGTTTCCTCATCCAAGCTAACATCCCCAGTATTGAAGCACTGACCACACTCGATCAGCTTCGCTGGGCAGGCCACATAGTTCGCATGCCAGATACGAGAGACTCCCTAAGCAAATGCTTTATGCGGAGCTCCTTCATTGTAAACGAGCCAAAGGTGGGCAGCCGAAACGTTACAAGGACACCCTCAAAGCCTCCCTGGTAAAGTACGACATCACTACTGACACCTGGGAGACCCTGGCCAAAGACCGCCTGAGGTGGAGAAAGTGCATCCGGGAGAGCGTCGAGCTCTTCGAGTCTCAACGCAAAGAGCGTGAAGAGGTCAAGCGCAGGCAGCGGAAGGAGCGCGCGGCAAACCAGCCCCACCGATCCCTTCCCTCGACGAATGTCTGTCCCACCTGTAACAGGCTCTCGTATTGGACTGTTCAGCCATCAAAGAACTCACTTTGGGAGTGGAAGCAAGTCTTCCTCGATTCCGAGGGACTGCCTATGATGATGATGAGACTTGGGGAAATCCTGCGATCTCTGCGAATCACAGAGATATAGCAGGAGTACTTGCATCCGATGAATGTGGGTGCTCCCCCATCGTAAAGGTTAGGTATAGCTCCTTAGCTTTGATTGCTGCCCATCTCCAAATGTAAAACCCATGAGGAAAGCAGTGGGAAACCACCTCAGCTATTCTTCCCGAGTAAGTGCCTCAAGAATCTCACGTGTGAGACTTAAGTGAGACTGCTCTTCCCTAGGGCAGAATACAACAGTCAGACTGGCCATATTATTTCCCAGTAGACAATTGATAATTATTATTTGACCAGCTTCTAATAAAAAGTAATTATTGTAAAGTAATTAGTGCATCAGTACAGATGGTGGCCACTGAATTATGTTGCTGAAGCAGCTGTTGACAAAAACATCCATAAACTGCAGGTGATATATTATTAAAATAATGAATATCTTGGAGAGATTTTAAATCTGCAGACCCATCTCAGTATTCAGATGATGATTCTAAATTGCTCAAACTTCTGTCTTGCAATCTCTGGATATAATATAATCAATCAATATGATTACCTTGTAAATCTGTATGCTTAAGATGGTCAAAGCAGAACACTTTGATAGTTAAGTAAGCTTAGCCAATGGGTAGCTAGAACATAGAGGCCAAGAAGATTCTAGATTCGATCCCCAGTGTTGTGTTCACTAGCCGAAGCTGGGTCAATGGTAGAATGCTATAGTTTGACTCAGCGTTGAATTATGGAGGGGAGAATTGGCCAAGATTCCCATTTCTGATCAGTTGGGTGGACAGAGTCAGGCTCAACTATGAAACCCATCACAGTCGAATGCCATGCCAATACCCTTGGGAGAAACCTTAAGTACTGCAAATATCTTTCGCAGAGGAAGGAATAGGAAAATAATTGGTGCGGAGAAAAAAAGGATGGACAACAGTTATTTAAATATAGTGCAAAGTTCAGCTACAAAAACTGACCATGTACAACAGTATTTACTAAATATTTTTGCCACACAGCATTTTAACGCAAACTCTTGAAATACTTTCACATTCAGCAGGAGAACTTTCCAGTTGATCTAGGCTATGGCTCTTAGTCATGCAAAGGAAATTCTCCACAGCTACTGTCAATTAATAATTGATTTACTGCTTCACTGCCTAGTTTGCACCAGTTACTCTTTTGTAGCTGAACGTTTTTGAAGATTGAAGGTAAGCTATTTCCAAAGCTGCACACGATGACATATTAATCTACAGAATGTAAAATGTTGCTTTCAAACTTACAGTTAGCTTACTGCATAAAGCAAAATACTAACTATAGATTTGAGACTGGTTATGTAAAATCTGCAGTGCTGATTTATGTATTGTACTGAAGTTTTGTACTGAAATCTTAATTCACTGTTGGCTTTAAATTATTTATTGAAAACATGATTCTCACATCCCATAAATATAAGCATTCTTTGGAGATGAATTCAGTACACTATGGAAAAATAAATTGATTCCGCCGGAAACCATAAAACACAAAACTTATTAAGTTATCCTATGTGCTCGGTTAATATGCTGGCACGATAAAGTGAGGCACAAGGTGCTTGAAGAGCATTTTGCAAGGCAATCAGGCCTATCAGCTGACTGCAGCTGTTGATGTTTAATAATGTAGTCAGTACCTACAGTCAGCAGCTGATAAAATTCAGCTGCAGCAACGTTTCTTCATTCAACCAATGCAAGCAGTTGACACTAATTCTAACCCTTCGAGATTTTGTTTTACTCACCATCATCACAAAGCATGGACTTTCTGCCTCAGACCAAAAGCATTTCTTTAAAAAACAATTACACATTGCTTGATTTAATGAGTTTTAGTTCTATTTGATTCTAGATTCCTATTCTATTTGATTCTAGGCCTATTCATAAATCATTTAGTTTGCCATAGTATTTATAGACACAATGTGCTCTACAAATATTTGCCAACTTGGTTGTTGATAATTCTATAATTTGCATAATACCCAGAGGGGGAGAACAGCATGCTGCCCTGGGGGCCCTTGGAGGCTCAGGAATGGAGAAAACAAGTGTCAGCATTGCTGTGCAATTCACCCAGTAGTGGTAGTGACACTGATTGGTCGAAGCAGGGGGATCAATAACTGTGATTGGCAGCTCCAGTCTGTAGTGAATACAGACTCAGGACACATATAGTTCAGAACAATTCAAATTTATTGCTGAAAAATAACTTAAATAAGTTTCCCCAACACAACCTTGACCTCTGATAAACAGATTTTGCAAGTGTCAGATACAAAATATGGAATGGAGCATTACTTTACATCTTCCCTCATATTGTGTGGAATGGGCCCGTATTCTCTGGAGTTTGGAAGAACAAGAGGTGATCTCATTGAAACGTATAGAATTCCTGGAGGGCTCAGTAGGGTAGATGCTGAGATGCTGGGTCCCTTGGCAGGAGAGTGTAGACCAAGGTGTCATAATCTCAGGATAAGGGGTCGGCCATTTAGGACTGAGATGAGGAGAGATTTCTACACTCAGAGAGTTGTGAATCTTTGGAATTCTCTACCCCAGATGGCTGTGGATGATCAGTTGATAAATATATTCAAGATTGAGATTGATAGTTTTTTGGGCGCTAAGGGAATCAAGGGATATGGTGATTGGACAGGAAAGTGGAGTTGATGTAAAAGTTCAGCCATAATCTTATTGAATGGCAGAGCAGGCTCAAGGGGCCATATGGCCTTCTCCTGCTTCTATGTCTTGTGTTTCTGATGTTCACATGTTCTCAAAATGGTGAAATTCTCAGCATAGTCATAATTGAGCTCATATCAATGTATACAAGCAATAGTGGTTTATGATGTTCACTGAATTTAAGCTTTTGTGGCCTTGATTTTCCTCCTGCTATAGAAGCTTTAAACAGGACACTTTCACCAGTCTTCCAAGACCTGGTTGGGATTACTCGGTCTGTACGAACATCAATCAGTAGCTCATTGGAGCTTGTGCTCAGCGCCAGTAGCTGCAATGTATGGGCTCACATGTTGCTGACTCTCCAGAGTGACTTTGACCTGCTATCTGAAGGCCTTCTCCAATGTCTATGCATGAGGGAACTTCAGACATAGACACAGACCTTCTGCTACTACAAGATATAGGCTGCCAGAAGCTGACCCTTCCAAGGCTCCAGGAGGAACATCTCTGCCACCCACGTCTCAACCTCATCTCCTTCACAGTGCACCTTTCAGGAGCAGTAGACAGAAACTCTGAACAAATATTTTGTATTAGTCTTTACGGTAAAGGACACTAACAATATTCCGACAGTGCATAGTCGAGGGGCTATAGCGGGGGAGGAACTTAACACAATCACAATCACTAAGGAGCTGGTACTCAGTAAGATAATGGGACTAAAGGCAGATAAATCCCCTGGACCTGATGGCTTGCATCCTAGGATCTTAAGAGAAGTAGCAGCAGGGATTGTTGATGCATTGGTTGTAATTTACCAAAATTCCCTGGATTCTGGGGAGGTCCCAGCAGATTGGAAAACTATTTAAAAAAGGAGGCAGACAAAAAGCAGGAAACTATAGACCAGTTAGCATAACATCTGGGGTTGGGAAAATGTTAGAGTCCATTATTAAAGAAGCAGTAGCAGGACATTTGGAAAAGCAAAATTCGGTCAGGCAGAGTCAGCATGGATTTATGAAGGGGAAATCATGTTTGACAAATTTGCTGGAGTTCTTTGAGGATGTAACAAACAAAGTGCATTAGGGGAACCAATGGATGTGGTGTATTTGGACTTCAAGAAGGCATTTGACAAGGTGCCACATAAAAGGTTACTGCACAAGATAAAAGTTCATGGGGTTGGGGGTAATATATTATCATGGATAGAGGATTGGCTAACTAACAGAGAACAGACAGTCAGGATAAATGGTTCATTCTCTGGTTGGCAACCAGTAACGAGTGGGGTGCTGCAGGGATCAGTGCTGGGACCCCAACTATTTATAATCTATATTAATAACTTGGAAGAAGGGATTGAGTGTAATGTGGCCAAGTTTGCTGATGATACAAAGATGGAAGGAAAAGCAATGTGTGAGGATGACACAAAAAATGTTCAAAAGGATATAGATAGGCTAAGTGAGTGGGCAAAAATTTGGCAGGTGGAGCATAATGTTGCTAAGTGTGAGGTCATGCACTTTGGCAGAAAAAAAATCAAAGAGCAAGTTATTATTTAAATGGAGAAAGATTGCAAAGTGCCGCAGTACAGCGAGACCTGAGGGTACTTGTGCATGAAACACAAAAGGATAGTATGCAGGTACAGCAAGTGATCAGGAAGGCCAATGGTATCTTGGCCTTTATTGCAAAGGGGATGGAGTATAAAAGCAGGGAAGTCTTACTACAGCTATATAAGGTATTGGTGAAGCCACACCTGGCATACTGCGTGCAGTTTTGGTTTCCACATTTACGAAAGGATATATTTGCTTTGGAGGCAGTTCAGAAAAGGTTCACTAGGTTGATTCCGGGGATGAGGGGGTTAACTTATGAGGAAAGGTTGAGTAGGTTGGGCCTCTACTCATTGGAATTCAGAAGAATGAGAGGTGATCTTATCGAAAGTGTTGTGGAAAAATATTTCCGAGACTGTATAATATATAAAGAGAGGTTTATTAAATCGGAGACAAAGCTTTGGGAGAAGTGTTAAAGACCCCTGTCTTTGAACCATCTTCTCAAATTGGTATCTGCAGTGAAGTTCTTTTATCTTACAAATTACGTCACTTTACAACACATGCTTTAGCACTACAAAGCTGTTACTATCGAAGGCTAAGCTTTTGATATTAACCATCCTGCATTGTGACAGGGCAGTATAAACAAGTGCAGGTCTTTTGGCACCGGTATAAACAAACATACCCAGCACTTAACTCTCCAGTGTTCATTATCTCACTTTCCTATCTCCATAACTCAAGGCCAGCATACCTCGAAGTAAAGCATAATGCATCAGTATTGCCCCTTACAAGATTCATTAAAGGGGAAAATAAAACAAATGTTTAGTCCCGTATACTAATCAAGTATATGTCCAAAAATCCGCTCCAACAATATTCCCCCTTTTGGTCCTGGAGGATGTTCACGGTATCCAGATGACCACAATGATAGTATCATATTGTCATATATTTGTCCTTTGGGGTATGTTACTTCCCTGATGTTCCGTATGTCCACCTTGCCTGTAGCTCTAGGCTACCCTTCAAAGATAGTGGTCGGTGTCATCGTCGTCTGTTTCTTCATCCATGGTGTCTTCAGGTATTTCCATCAGGTGTGCTTCTTCTTCGGTGATTACACTGGCTACTGGCATCAGTCGAGCCATCATAACTTTACAGCAGATATTAAAACACCCGATAATCAGACAGCAAGTAATTATTATTACAACCAGAATAATTACTCCATGCATAAGATAGGACCCCCAGGATCCCCCTAACAGCCAGTCAAACCAGCCAGATCCTCCTGCTGTTATGGATAACTTCTTTACCTCCCTTCTTATGTGATCAGCGAGGTTAGTTATGTTTTCTGAATTATCAGGAATGTAAGTGCAACATTCAGCTCCAATTAAGGCACATTGTGTGTATGGCTACCATTTCAGCCGTTATGCCCTCCATTGCTTCAGCAGTATCGTTAACTATTTCAAAGAACCCCTGGTTTGTTGTTTCGCTGGCTATTATGTTCCACCTGGTGAGGTTAAAGTATATCCTGCTACAAAACCTGTTTCCTCACCGGTCAGGTTTCTAGTGAAACAAATGTCAGCGGTGGGCCTTCCAACTCCTGAGGTGTTGGTCAAAATCAGGAACGGGGGTCGTACCGACCTATTGTATTCCGGCTGGTACCATCGGTCAATGCATCCAAAAGGTAACCCCCCCGATCTCCACGTTTCTTTATCCCCACTCTGGTTCCAAGTATCATTTACTTCCCCTGTACCGTTTTGTCGCATTACCCACTCTGCTACTTCCGAAATGTTAAGGGAGATTGACCTCAAAGGGATGCCTCCTTTGCTATGTATGGGGATGTGCGAACATACCCAGCAACTAGAAAAGTTCTCATTTTGCACATAAACATAAGACATGTACAAAAAAGTTTCACATGTAACTCTCGTTTCGGTCTAGCTAGCAGGCCGGACCTAACACGAACTATGATAATCGCACCAATCGCAATATATAGTTTCATCATCTTATTACTCTATAATTAACAAATAGTCAAAGGCAAAATAGCCGTATGGCTTGCTTGAAGAATCTCTCGCTGTCAATCTGTAAATAGACAAACAACAACAACATGTGTTGCTAATATGTGTGCTAAACGGCTGATTCAAAAACCTTAAGCTGGGTCCAATGCTTCCATTGTCCGTTCCCTTTAACATCGATGCAGGCACAAGTGTCCCTGCTGATTATAACCTCATACGGTCCTATCCATTTTTGGGGCAAACCCCAGTTTTCCCGGGAGGACCCTTACCATAACGCGACTTCCCACCAACGGGACTTCAGGGAGCTTTGTAAGCTCTGCTTCCGTGTCCCTTTCTTCATGATTGTCTCTAACTAATTTACGCATCCCTTTTAATTGAGTACTTAGTTCCAAACATACCATTTTATTTTGTCTTTTAATGGGCCTACATCGGCCCCCCCTGTTATGATGTTCTCCGGTAATTGCATCGCCCTTCCTGTCATTAGTTCATAAGGGGTTAATCCGGTTGTCCGGTTTGTCATGGCTCTTAAATTCATCAATATAATGGGTAATACTTCTGTCCACGTTTTTCCTGACGTTTTCATGGCCTTTGCCAGGGTGTTCTTAAGGGTATGGTTCATGCGTTCTACCATCCCAGAACTCTGCGAGTGGTAGGGGATGTGGAATTTTTGTTTTTTGCCCATCAGCTGGCATATTGTTTTTACAATTTTCCCGGTGAAGTGGGTGCCTTGGTCGGAATATCCTTGCCACTGTTGAGGCAGTGCAATCACATGTGCGGAAAGCTTCCACCCACCAGGTAAATTGATCTATAATCACTAGGCAATATCTTTTTCCATGGGATAGGGGCAAAGGACCTGTGAAATCAATTTGTACGTGTTCCCATGGCCCCCGTGGACGGGGCTGGTGTCCCATTTTAATTTTAATGGGCCTGCCTGGATTATATTGTGCGCACGTAACGCATGGATGGCAATATTTGGCGATATCTCTCCCCATCCCTTTCCACCACCAATCTCTCCCAAGACTCCCGGTCATGGCCTCTCATCCTGAATGAGACAGGCCATGATGCAACTCCAATAAGGTATTCTGTATGCATTCAGGCGCCATTACCTTGTCATTTCATCTCCAAACGTTATCCTTCCCTTGCGTTGCGCCCTGCTTTGTCCACATACCTATTTCCTCCTCAGAAGTGTCCTGGTGTAGTTTCTCAATACTTATCTGTTCGTCTCGGGCCCCAGCGGCACTGACTTAATTTTAATAATTTAAAATCATTATCAATGAAGAATGTTTTTTCACTTCTTCAAATTCTTTTTTTTTCCAATTAAGCCAATATCTTTTTCACAGCTGATATCAACTGGTATTTAGTAAGTTATGTCTTTATCCATCGCAAACACCCCTTCTCCCCCATGCTGTCATATAATCGTGTACTACCCTGAATGCATATCTACTGTCCGTATAGATATTAACAATCTTATTTTCCGATAATTCCAGTGCCCGGGTGAGGGCTACCAGTTCTGCCACTTGAGCTAACGACCCCCCATTAATTCGCCCTGATTCAACTGTCTCTAGATCCTGGTTAACTACGGCCCATCCGGTGCGAGGTAGTCCCGCTACGTATTTTCGTGAGCCGTCCACAAACAAGGTTTGTTCTGCGGTTTGAAGGGGGGCGTCTTTTATTCTATCCTCTTCCATATCCTCACCTACCTCTTCGCAAAAGTGGGGTTCCCCTTCACCTATCATACCTTCTGCGGGGTTGTTTCCTACATCCCTAATTATCGTTACCGCTTTGTTGGGTGTTAAGAGGACTGCTTCCCACTTTGCCCATCTCATATTAGATACGGTTCTCAGTTTTCCTGTGTTTAACATTTCTACCAATGTGTGTTTAGTGTGGAGAATGATGTTTCCAGTCATCACCACAGGCTCGCTTAATTTTTACCGCCCAAGCTGCGCAATCTAACGCGGCTATACATCTGGATGACCCAGTCACCACCGAGCTTTCGGTGGTAGAGTAATTGGCTATAGGTCTCCTTTTATCCCCGTGATCTTGGGTGACCACGGCCATATAGAACCCACCTTCATTGTTACAGTGGATGTGGAAATCCTTACCCATGTCAGGCAGTCCCAATCCAGGTGCGGAGACTAGTTCTGACTTGAGTTTACTATACGCCTGTTCTTGTTCAGGGCCCCACTCTATAAGGTGAGGATTGTGGAGAGGCTGGCCACTATCGGGTGTAATTTGGGGGTGACCTTGTTAAGGGCAGTGTAGTCGATAGTGAGTCTATAACTCCCATCTGGTTTCCCTACCGGCCATGTTGGGGAGTTAGTGGTGCAGTTTCCCCTTGCCGCAATCAATCAGGGCCTTAAATTCCCTCATTACATCATTCCTCAATATTGTTCCCTCACGATTCTTGCATACGTAAAATCTCATGGGTATATATAAGTTATCAATTTCCACCAATTGAGTGGTGCTCAGGTAGGCCAGTGTGCGCCGTCCATCTATTCCGTTTATCAGAGCCTTCTTGTCGGTGACGGGAAGGGGCATATGGATATTGAGGCTCCCGTGTCCACTAGCATCTCACACTGTCGGCCCCCTACTAGTGCAGACACATATATCCTTCCCTCCTTTTTACTTTGTACAGGGGCCGCCGGACATCACAGGGTGGCTTTGTACGCCTGCCACTTCTGGTATTCCTGTTCTGACAGAGTCCTTGCCTTATTAGGATAGCCATTTTTACCATAGCATGTCGCTTCCAGGTGCCCTTTCTTACCACAATACGTACATTGCTTTTCACTGCCTTTCCCTTTGCATTCCTTGGCAAAATGGCCCGGTTTTCCACAATTATGGCAAGTCCCTCTTTTCTGCCCTCCTCCTGTTCCCGTGGCAGAGACCTTTTCCTGCTTTATCTTTTTCTTTTCTAAACTGCTAAAGCTTACTGTTTTAGCCTTTTTCAAAAGTCCCTTTTACACCTTCACAGATAGCTCACCACTCGCCCAGGAGTTTCACCTGATCCCTGAAGGTATTTCTAAATTTAAAACTCTTTTTTCTTTACTGAGCTAGAAGCTTTTGTGTCAAAGTTTTACACAAAGGAAAATGGGAGCGTTTTAAAAGGCATTCTTTATCTCATTCCTGGACTAAATTTATGTCTTTCAACCCAATTGCATGTTTTCTTTCGACAAGTAAGTGAGCGTGTCAAATTATTTATTTTTTTACTACCGGGACCATGTATTTTTATCTTTTACTCAACAAACCTATCCTTTGTGCATTTCCTAGCTCCGTAACTTATCATCCGAATATATCCACACCTTCGTTTCTAACTTAAAATGTAATACCATAAGGTTTACAGTTTCTTAAACTTCCACATACAGGACAACACTACGAAGGGTTAAAAAAAAACATTTCACTCTGTTTGGAAAGAGTGGGTGGAGCTAAAACAGGCAGGTAACTCCACACCTTCTTAAAACAGGCTTTCATTCATTCCACAGTCAAAATTACTCGAATACTCTCTTCATTCAAAATAGACACTCACAAAAGGCTCTCTTCATTCAACAAAGCTTATGTCTGGATCCATATGTCACTTAAGATAGTCACTATCAGCTTTTTTTATGGTATTACATAATTACACAAGTTACAATTAATGATAGGAATTAATTAATGACCCGGGCAGCCCGTGTTTTACATTCCCTTCCTTACCTTCCATGTTCGCCAGTCTCGGATGTTTCCCTTTGTTTCTGTAATACTCACGGCCACGACTACTCTGTGGAGACCCTTTGTCTTCGCAACAAAGCTAGCGTGTTTCCTTACCACCGGAGTTTTCAGCTCTAGGTTGGATTGATCAGTTCCCTTCCGCACCGATTTTATTTACTAAAGGGACAACTCAAACTGGTTAGTCAGCCTCTTCCCGCTATCTACTTACTCGTATCTTATATACTATCCCGTCGTGCCCGTACACCTCTCTTTTCAGTCTCTAACACCAGATTCCAGATACTGTCTTAAGTGATCACGTCTGATCAGACAGTATCCTGTCATGACGCCATTTTGTTGTGAAAAAATATTTCTGAGACTGTATAATATATAAAGAGAGGTTTATTAAATCGGAGACAAAGCTTTGAGAGAAGTGTTAAAGACCCCTGTCTTTGAACCATCTTCTCAAATTGGTATCTGCAGTGAAGTTCTTTTATCTTACAAATTACATCACTTTACAACACATGCTTTAGCACTACAAAGCTGTTACTATCGAAGGCTAAGCTTTTGATATTAACCATCCTGCATTGTGACAGGGCAGTATAAACAAGTGCAGGTCTTTTGGCACCGGTATAAACAAACATACCCAGCACTTAACTCTCCAGTGTTCATTAGCTCACTTTCCTATCTCCATAACTCAAAGCCAGCATACCTTGAAGTAAAGCATAATGCATCAGTATTGCCCCTTACAAAATTCATTAAAGGGGAAAATAAAACAAATGTTTGGTCCTGTATACTAATCAAATATATGTCCAAAAATCCGCTCCGACAGAAAGTATAAGATTATAAGGGGGCTTGACAGGGTGGATGTGGAGAGGATGTTTCCACTGATGGGGGAGACTAGAACTAAAGGGCACGACCTTAGAATAAGGGGACGCCCATTTAAAACAGAGATGAGGAGAAATTTCTTCTCTTAGAGGGTTGTAAATCTGTGGAATTTGCTGCCTCAAAGAGCTTTGGAAGCTGGGACAGTGAATAAATTTAAGACAGAAATAGACAGTTTCTTAAACGATAAGGGGATAAGGGGTTACGGGGAGCGGGCGGGGAAGTGGAGCTGAGTCCATGATCAGATCAGCCACGATCTTATTAAATGGCGGAGTAGGCTCGAAGGGCCGTATAGCCTACTCCTGCTCCTATTTCTTATGTTCTTATTAGAAGCAGGAACAAGTAAGTAAGCTGGCACATGGCACTTGGAACTAGTTGTAGATAGAGTGATTGGAATTTGGGGCTATTTTGGAGGAAATGGTGTTCTTTAAAGTAAGCATCATTTGTGTGCATTGAGTTTGGGGTTCATTTCTGGGCATGCTTTCAGCTTTTAAGCATTGTGAAGATTGCAGGAGAAATGTAGGCTTCTGTCTTGATACTATCTTGGCTGAATTCTCTGTCAGTGAGGGCTTTTGTGATGGTTTCAGGGGGAATACAGGCAGGTGTGATGTTAGCTTATTTGGTGAGTTAACTTTTATGAATTGAAAGCACTAGGCTATCAATTCTGTTCTTTCGCTGTGTACTGACTATCTTGTCCCACAAACTCTCCTTCCTGTGCATCACTCACATGCTGTGGGCAGGAAGATCCTTCCACGCTTCTTCATTTTCATTGCCTTCAGCCTTTCTTCATTGTGATGTTATGTTCTTGAGACTTTTGTTCGACTGCAGTGCAGGACCCCATCAGATATATTCACAAGACTTGAGAATTCCTATCATCTGTTCTATGATATTTCTGCTAATGGCATGTCTGTGGAAACATTATCGTCGTTTATCAACCATGACTGCAGGGTATAGCCCTGATCACCGATCAACCATCTGGATACATGGCTCTGAATCAGGTGGGTTGATCTGGTGGATAATTCAGGTGCAGCTATTTTGCAGTGGTCTTGAAGCGGTAGCGATGTTCCAGGAAAATGTGACAGGAGGCTGGGAACTTCATTACTGTAGCTGCAATAGGCTGCACTTACTGCACATGCAGGCCCAAATCTGCCCCTTCAGGGAAGCCCTGGAAATCTCAGGGCAACCTTAAAGTGTTAGAAACCCAGCCAAGTGGGTCTCAGCCTCTTTTTCCTGACCATTGCACTGGGAAATGGGTGTTCCTTGGGGGTAAGTGTCAGGAAAATAGACACTATGTAGTTCAGAACTGTTCAAATATATCGTTGAAAAATAACTTTTTAACAACCTTCACCAGCTCAGCTTGTTCTAACTGGTTCCTGCTGGTAACTCATTCACTGCCAACCTCTGATGATCAGATGTAGTTATGTCAGAAACAAAACATGGATTGGATCCACCTACCACACAGCCAATAGTGACTAATCATGGTCCCCTATAGCAGTTTCCCACAAGCAGGAGATATAACCCCTACATCTGCACTCTGGCCTCAAATCCACTCAGAGAATAAGCAATAGACTAGAGCTGAGTGGTTTCGTCCTAAGGGAACTGATATAACAAAGATAGGAGCACATTCGTAGAGCACTCAAAATGTAAATTTGAATGCCAAAAACTGTAAATGGAGTTAGGCCAGTACCATCGGTATGGGTGGAGCAGCGGAATACCAAAGGGCAGAAAACGCTAGTGGGAGTTGTGTACAGACCACCAAACAGTAGTAGTGAGGTTGGGGACAGCATCAAACAAGAAATAAGGGATGTGTGCAATAAAGGTACAGCAGTTATCATGGGCGACTTTAATCTACATATTGATTGGGCTAACCAAACTGGTAGCAATGCGGTGGAGGAGGATTTCCTGGAGTGTATTAGGGATGGTTTTCGAGACCAATATGTCGAGGAACCAACTAGAGAGCTGGCCATCCCAGACTGGGTGATGTGTAATGAGAAGGAACTAATTAGCAATCTTGTTGAGCGAGGCCCCTTGGGGAAGAGTGACCATAATATGGTAGAATTCTTTATTAAGCTGGAGAGTGACACAGTTAATTCGGAAACTAGGGTCCTGAACTTAAGGAAAGGTAACTTCGACGGTATGAGGCGTGAATTGGCTAGAATAGGCTGGCAAAGGATACTTAAAGGGTTGATGGTGGATAAGCAATGGCAAACATTTAAAGAACTTCAGCAATTTTACATCCCTGTCTGGAGTAAAAATAAAACGGGGAAGGTGGCTCAACCGTGGCCAACAAGGGAAATTAAGGATAGTGTTAAAACCAAGGAAGAGGCATATAAATTGGCTAGAAAAAGTAACAAACGTGAGGACTGGGAGAAATTTAGAAATCAACAGAGGAGGACTAAGGGTTTAATTAAGAGGGGGAAAATAGAGTACGAGAGGAAGCTTGCAGGGAACATAAAAACTGACTGCAAAAGCTTCTATAAATATGTGAAGAGAAAAAGATTAGTGAAGACAAATGTAGGTCCCTTGCAGTCAGATTCAGGTGAATTTATAATGGGGAACAAAGAAATGGCAGACCAATTGAACAAATACTTCGGTTCTGTCTTCACGAAGGAAGACACGAATAACCTTCCGAATGTACTAGGGGACAGTGGGTCTAGTGAGAAGGAGGAACTGAAAGATATCCTTATTAGGTGGGAAATTGTGTTCGGGAAATTGATGGGATTGAAGGCTGATAAATCCCCGGGGCCTGATTGTCTGCATCCCAGAGTACTTAAGGAAATGGCCCTAGAAATAGTGGATGCATTGGTGATCATTTTCCAACAGTCTATCGACTCTGGATCAGTTCCTATGGACTGGAGGGTAGCTAATGTAAAATCACTTTTTAAAAAATGAGGAGAGAGAAAACGGGTAATTATAGACCGGCTAGCCTGACATCAGTAGTGGGGAAAATATTGAAATCAATCATTAAGGATGAAATAGCAACGCATTTGGAAAGCATTGACAGGATCGGTCCAAGTCAGCATGGATTTATGAAAGGGAAATCAAGCTTGACAAATCTTCTGGAATTTTTTGAGGATGTAACTAGCAGAGTGGACAAGGGAGAACCAGTGGATGTGGTGTATTTGGACTTTCAAAAGACTTTTGACAAGGTCCCGCACAAGAGATTGGTGTGCAAAGTCAAAGCGCATGGTATTGGGGGTAATGTACTGACATGGATAGAGAACTAGTTGGCAGACAGGAAGCAGAGAGTCGGGATAAACGGGCCCTTTTCAGAATGGCAGGCAATGACTAGTCGAGTGCCGCAGGGCTCAGTGCTGGGACCCCAGCTCTTTACAATATACATTAACGATTTGGATGAAGGAATTGAGTGTAATATCTCCAAGTTTACAAATGACACTAAACTGGGTGGCGGTGTGAGCTGTGATGGGGACGCTAAGAGGCTGCAGGGTGACTTGAACAGGTTAGGTGAGTGGGCAAATGCATGGCAGATGCAGTATAATGTAGATAAATGTGAGGTTATCCATTTTGGGGGCAAAAACACGAAGGCAGAATATTTTCTGAATGGCGACAGATTAGGAAAGGGGGAGGTGCAACGAGACCTGGGTGTCATGGTTCATCAGTCATTGAAGGTTGGCAGGCAGGTACAACAGGCGGTGAAGAAGGCAAATGGCATGTTGTCCTTTATAGCTAGGGGATTTGAGTATTGGAGCAGGGAGGTCTTACTGCAGTTGTACAGGGCCTTAGTGAGGCCTCACCTGGAATATTGTGTTCAGTTTTGGTCTCCTAATCTGAGGAAGGACGTTCTTGCTATTGAGGGAGTGCAACGAAGGTTCACCAGACTAATTCCAGGGATGGCTGTACTGTCATATGAGGAGAGACTGGATCAACTGGGCCTTTATTCACTGGAGTTTAGAAGAATGAGAGGGGATCTCATAGAAATGTATAAGATTCTGACGGGACTGGCTAGGTTAGATCCGGGAAGAATGTTCCCGATGTTGGGGAAGTCCAGAACCAGGGGACATAATCTTAGGATCAGAGGTAGGTCATTTAGGACTGAGATGAGGAGAAACTTCTTCACTCAGAGAGTTGTTAACCTGTGGAATTCCCTGCCGCAGAGAGTTGTTGATGCCAGTTCATTGGATATATTCAAGAGGGAGTTAGATATGGCCCTTACGGATAAGGGGATCAAGGGTATGGAGAGAAAGCAGGAAAGGGTACTGGGGGAATGATCAGCCATGATCTTATTGAATGGCGGTGCAGGCTCGAGGGGCCGAATGTCTAACTCCTGCACCTATTTTCTATGTTTCTAACCAAAGTCAGAGAGATTTGTTTAATAATACATGAATGAACATGAAAGAGTCCGACACCAAGGGTCAATCTGTCGACATAAGTTACCAAGAGCATTTTGTTCTGTTGCTGTCTGTCTCATTTAATATAATCAAAATGATAAGCACCTGTAGCACTTCCTGCCTTACCTGAGGATGCATCAGTTCATTATTAGACAGATTACAATGTCACTCCCCTAGAATTGGGAGATGCACCAAATTACATCAATTAGAATCACATTTGTTGCAGCCTCGTCTCAGTTGCTCCAACTGGAAGAAACAAATACCAATGAAATATTTAGTAATTATGCACTCAGTCATTTGCTTCACCAACTCATGATAAGTATTACTGACATGCATTGTTTCTATCATGTGCTTGGGCTTTTCTGTATATATAATAAAAATTGGCTTTGACATTTCACCATCATAAATAAGTTCTCATTGTGTTCATTCTAAAGTAGAGCTCTCAAGGTACGTGCAATATCATTACATCAATTTATTTCATCCGTGCATGTATCTAGTCATGTGTTCAAAATAATTGATTAAAGTAAAATAAAATCTCTGCTTTTTCTTGATACATTTATTTATGAGCGTCTTCTCCATCATGTTGTGTTAGGTTTAGTGTGTATTGTAGGCCACTAAAGTGTCTGCACATGCCACTGAAGGATAGGGTTTTATTAAATCTGAGACTTCTTAGGTAGCTTAAATTACTAATGTCATCGTCTAAATAAATGGTAAAAAAAAAAATCTCTGACCTGAATGTTGCTGGAAATTGAATGCAGCAGTTGAGTGTGTCCGTAAGTCAAACAATGTCCTGCAAGTGATCAGGTTCAGCACAGTGAAAGGAGCTCAAATTCAAATTCTATGACTCAGGTCTTGCCAATATTGATCGGCTTAATTAATTTTCAGCCAATGTTAGTGTATCACATTCTCCTGGGGCTAGAATGTGATCAAAATCCACCAGTGCCGAATTGCCGCCCCCAAAAAGCGCTAAGATTATTAGATTAACGCCGGCAAAAAATTGATCAAAAAATGGAAAAAATTCCGCACGGCGGGAAAAATCGACGTTGTATGCGGGTTCTCAGGCGGAAAATGCGAGTCTCATCAAATTTAGACCGAGGCTGCAAGTTGGGCTTAGGGAGGGGGGAAAACACAAAAAAAGTTTTAAAATAAAACAAAAAATAAAAAATTGGAAAACATTCTCAGGACCCTTTTCCACTGAATTGCTGCAAAAGAATTTTTTTTTTAAATGCAACTTATCTTTTTTTGCAGGGTTTCATACCTACCACCGAGCTCCGGCTGGTTTCTCGTGGGCAGTTTTTTTCTCCTCACCTATAGGTCACCGCTATGACCAAACTTGGGCGGTACTGGTTTTTCCGGCAGTGCACGACGGTGGTCCAATCCCCAGCAGTATTTCTAACCTGCCAGTGGAACACTTCAATGAAATTCCCGCCGGGTGGTTTTCCGCCAAAAACAAAGAATGCCACCGAAAAACCCGGCGGAAATGCTTACCAAATTCCAGCCCTTGATGTTTTAACTCCTTCACTACACTTAATATTGAGGTGTCAGTTATTAATGCCTGGACTCGCTCCGCCACAGCCATAATAAATCTGGTGTCTTTCATGAACCCAGAATGAATGGAGTGGGAACAATTCCAAAATACATCTTTAGTAATGAATAAGTTAAACCAACACATTGCATTGGTAAACTGTAGTGTAAGACCATTTGGCACATATTTGCACATTTTTACAAATAATTAAACAATTTGTCACTCTGTATTCTGTCCAAATGAAATACTCTATTCAACTTCTTTTCTAGAATCCAAAGGTTCTGTCAAGCCAAAAATTCTGTCATTGCAAGTTACTTTTAGTTAAGTAGCTCTTGTTAATTCTGTTGTGCTTTTCTATTTCTG
Organism: Pristiophorus japonicus; assembly: GCF_044704955.1. Classification (NCBI taxonomy): domain Eukaryota; kingdom Metazoa; phylum Chordata; class Chondrichthyes; family Pristiophoridae; genus Pristiophorus; species Pristiophorus japonicus. The sequence goes on from NC_091987.1 coordinate 43,022,084, forward strand.
TTATTTTCAATATGAAAATATTTTGTATCCATCATGCATTATTTTTGTGGTGTATGTAGCACTCAAATCACTGACTCCACACAGTCTGGTGTTGTAGTAACTGCTGTGACCTTAGTCCTTTATTGTGTAATTCCAGAGTGCCTCTCAGGTGTGGTGGGCAGCCTTTTATACTCTGTCTTACAGGTACTTTCAGGTCTCCCACCACAGCGCCTTCTGTGGTGCACCATTGCACTTATACATTTAATGTACCTGGACAATACATAACATCTCACTCCCCGCCCCATTTCCAAGAGCCATTGCCGGTAACCTCGGCCTTGTTCGTCCTGGTTGATTTGTGAGTGTGAGTCCATGGCCATCCATTTCCCTCTTCCCCCCCATGTAGAGATTATGCTTGCGATCCGGTGCAAGCATGTGGTATTGGCAGTCCTTACATGGGTGATGAAGTCACGAGTATAACCTCCAACAGAAAGCAGGTATACATGGACAGTACATTTGTATGGTACATATATTGTATGATACAGATGTTATGTCAAAAGGTTGCAGGTACACTGAACAGTTATTTAATCCCAGCTCACTGGGTGAGGTACGGTGGCGGTATGCTGCCCCTTTTTGCCCGAGGTAATGGGCTCCGCTGAGACAGGGTATCGCAACTAGTGCGTTGCCTCTGTTCTCAGTAGTCATCTTAGCGGCTCATCTGCAGCCGCTGAACCATTGCATGAATCACGTAAAATTGAAAATTGCCTTAGTCCATTAGGCATGTTAGTCACGGACCCCTTAACCCTTTTACTTGTACCTCGTGGTGTTAACTTTTTTCGTAAATCATTCATATCCATCATTTTAAACACAGTACCCATATAGCATCAAAATATTAACTCTTATCCTAAATCACGCCATCATACAAATCACATTACTCAATTAGACTCGCTCTTGCCTTACAAAAGTCTCTTTGTGGGGACCGCCAATGGTGTAAGGCCCTTTTAAGGCTCCAAGGTGCATTTTCCTTTTAAGACGCCATCTTGTGGTTCCCACGAGGCTTCCACTGGGTGCCGTCATTTTAGTTGCTCTGCTTGTCTTTGTTCTGCTGAACTCTGCTGCTCTTGAACTCGCTGGCATGATGTTTTAGGAAGAACTAGAAGGGGTAAAGAAGAAAGAAAGAAGAAAAACGGCCAAGAACGATTGAATCTTGAATCGTGGCAGAAATGGTTCTGTGGATTCGATCAGTCATAGTCCCTGTGGCCTCCGTAACTACCGTAACTGCTGCCTAATCCACCGCTCTGGCTCTTGTGCCCACCCGAGTAGCTGTCGCGTTCTCCCGGGTCATACCTGCCGCCGCTGTAGCCTCTGCCACCGCTGTAGCCTCCTCTCCTGCCGTTCCAGCCGCCGCCATTCCGGCCTCCATCGTAGCCGCGACCGCTGCCCGACTTTCCGCGTGGGCCTCCCCGATTTATCATCCGTCGATGGATTTCCTGATCAACGTCTGCTCTTCCAGGGTCTGCTCGTCTGTGGAGGCTGAGGCTGCAGGATTGCTTGAGGTCAGGAATTCTGGGCTGCTGTCTCCTGTGTGTGGATTTAGACTGCCGATGAACGGTTTCTTTCTCCTCCAGCTCGATCGGCGCTGCTCTTTGGGAACCCGGGGAACAGCAGTCTGTGGAGGAATGAAGTCTTCCCAGCTCCCACGGACCTTCCCCATCCATCTCCTGCCGAGATGCGTCTGCAATGACCCACAAAGGTAAACCGTGCGTCTCGCTACCGTGAGATACCTGCACATCCGCTCTGCCAAGAACAGGTATCAGTTCCTTGGTGTAGGGGCGCAGGTTCACCGTGATCGGGACTAGCTTGGATCGTGCAGCTGGGTTGACCCACTGTTTCTCAAAAGTTCACTGACTCATCAATGATGGACCCGATCCAGTGTCCACTTCCATACTCACTGGGACTCCGTTGATCTTGACTTCCATAATCACTGGGGCCGAATCGTCGGTACACGTATACCGCCCAAACAATGCCTCATCTTCTTCTGCCTGCTCCTCGCTGGATGGTGGATCCTCTACCATCTCTTCAACCAGACGGTGAGTCATGTTTCTTTTGCACATACGCTGAAGGTGGCCTTTCGTGTGGCAGGTATTGCATGTATACTCCGCAAACCTGCACCGGTGAGCCCCATGGCTTCCTCCGCAGTGCCAGCATGGTGCTACTCGATTAGCCCCCATCGGTGGACTCTGAGTTCCAAGACCCCGAGGTCCATGCTCCCTGCCCTGGGCAGAGCCACGTTCTGCAGTTTTGTCCGTGACGGGTGCTATTCTGTGGACAGTGCCTGCCGGGTTCGAGACTGTGTGGATCATCTGCTTGGTGCTGCATGTCGAAGTCATAAATGCCCTGCTGATGGTGATGGCTTGCTTCAGGGTGACTGTGGGTTCAGTGGATAGCAGCTTGTGAAGGAGACTCTCATGGCCAATCCCCATAACAAAGATGTCTCGCAACACGTCGTCAAGGTGTGTGCCAAAATCACACGGCGCCGTGAGTCTCCTGAGGTCCACAGCATATTTGGTGACATCCTGGCCCTCGGGTCTGCAGTGGTGGTAGAATTTGTGCCGGGCCGTGAGAATGCTCTCCTTCGGTTTCAGTTGGTCACAAATGAGTGCGATCAGCTCCTCTTTTGACTTATCCCTGGCGCTCGCGGGTGCCAGCAAATCCCTGACGAGACAGTAAACCGCATCACCACAACTGGAAAGCAATATCGCCTTACGCTTCTCTCTCAGTGTGTCCGTGTTCCCCGTCAGGTCGTTTGCTGTGAAGTAGTACTCGAGCCTTTCCATAAAGGCCTCCCAATCATTGCCCACCGTAAAATCCTTTAGCGAGCCCAGAGTAGCCATGGTTGCGTGAAGTTAGTCCGTGTCCTTGTCGCCAATGTGGTGTATGTAGCACTCAAATCATTGACTCCACACGGTCTGGTGTTTTTGTAACTGCTGTGACCTTAGTCCTTTATTATGTAACTCCAGAGTGCCTCCCAGGTTTGGTGGGCAGCCTTTTATACTCTGTCTTGCAGGTACTTTCAGGTCTCCCACCACAGTGCCCTCTGTGGCGCACCATTGTACATATACATTTAATGTATTTGGACAATGCATAATAACTTTTGTTGTGCACTAATCTGTAAATATAGATTAATAAAGCCCCAAACAGCATCTGCTAATACCAATTTCTTAAAAAAAATCTTCTTGTATATTGTATTTTTGTTCAGTAGTAATATTGGGCCCAAGTTTCCACACGATAAAAAACGGGTGCCCCTCCGAGCTGGGCGCCCGTTTTTCGTGCCTAAAACGGCGTCGGAAAAAAAATGCGCGATTCTGGAGCGCTTTGCAGCTCCTTGTCTGTTTGGCACGGCGCCCAGGGGGGCGGAGCCTACACTCGCGCCGATTTTGTAAGTGGGAGGGGGCGGGTACCATTTAAATTAGTTTTTTCCCTGCCGGCAACACTGCGCGTGCGCGTTGGAGCGTTCGCACACGCGCAGTGTGAAGGAAACATTGGCACTCGGCAATTTTTGTAGTTCTTTGTAGCTGTTTAATTTTTGAACATTTTTAATAAAAGCACATCAGCACTGAGACTTCCTGCAGCCTTCTCACTGTCTGCTTCCCGCACCCCCCCGGGAACGAACGGCTGTTTCCTTCCCCCCCCCTCCCGCTCCGCGGGAACAAACGGCTGTTTCCTCCTCCACCCCCCCTCCCGCTCCGCGGGAACGAACGGCTGCAGAATTCTCCGTGGCTGAAGCACTTTCACACAGGTAGGAAGATGGTTTATTTAATCTTTTCTTTGCTTATAAATGTTTATTCAGGTTGGATTTATTTGTATAATATTTGTAGTAGTATAGATAAGGATTTATTATAGAATTTAATGACTTCCCTTCCCCCCCCTCCTCATTCTGGACGCCTAATTTGTAATGTGCGCCTGATTTTTTAATGCGTAGAACAGGTTTTTTCAGTTCTACAAAAATCTTCACTTGCTCCATTCTAAGTTAGTTTGGAGTACGTTTTCACTGTGGAAACTTTGAAATCAGGCGTCAGTGGCCGGACACGCCCCCTTTTGAAGAAAAAATTCTGCTCCAAAGTGGAACTGTTCTAACTGACTAGAACTGCAGAAAAAAAATTTGGAGAATTGCGATTTCTAAGATAGTCCGTTCTCCACCAGTTGCTCCTAAAAATCAGGCGCAAATCATGTGGAAACTTGGGCCCATATAACCTTATTCTTCAAGTAAGTTTGCTTTAGTTAAATGAATATTTAAGTACAGGTTGAACCTCCCTTATCTGGCACCCTCGGGACTCGCACTGTTCCGAATGAGAGATTTTGCCAGGTGAGGAGGTCACGTGTTTGCAATGCTATACAGGCCGGGGAGCGGAAGGAGCAGCGAGGCAGCCTACCACACCAGGAAGCAGCACATGCTGGAGCAGGAGAGCAACAGCAGTGAAGAGGGCGACTGGATTGGACGTCACCAAGATCCAGGTCACTGATTGGAGAGTGGGCAGGTACAGCAGGAGCGGCGAGGTTGGGGTGAAGGAGCGGCGAGAGATTGTAGAGGGACGTGATCGGGGCCAAGGAGAGGCATGAGTTCGGGACCCAGAAGAGGCAAGGGCCCAGGGGCAGCACGGGCCAGCCCACACTGTGATATGTGTGCGCACTAGATCTGTGCAGCAGAGCTGGTCTCCAGTCGTCTTGGATAAGCCTTGCCACTGGACCAAGACCTAGCTCTGTCAAGCCCGTGTGGTGGCTGGTGTGCACCACACATTAAAAAAATCCACGCAAAGGCATCTTCCACCATTCAAGATTTAGTTCGGGACCTGGAATATTAGGTCCTGCATTGAAACACCTGTGAACTTTTTGACATGGAAGCAAGTCATCCTCAACTCGAGGGATTGCCTGTGATGATGATGATGACAAACCCACTCCCAGCCTCAGTCAGACAGTCAGTCAGTCAGTGTGCAGGGGGCTGAGGGATTCCCGCCCACCTGTCCACAAAGTTCCAGCACAGAGACACAGAGAGATTGGGAATGCTGCGAAATGGCATGCTGGAGAGCTCGATGGCTGCAGCTTGCTGTGTGTGTCGAGCTGTCTCTCTCTTGAGCTGTGTATCTCTGCAATGGGCATTTTGCAATGCGAGTTGCCATGCCTGGGGGCTGTGGATGTGGGTGAGGGTGTGGAGCGGTCGGTGAGGTCCGCATTACCGGCCATCCCACGTTCGACGCTGCAGCCGCTTCCACCACTTTCACACATGGTGCAAGATCAGGGTGGGGGGTGGTGAGAAGGCGGCCCGAGGTCGGTGGGGGGCTGGGGTGGTGAGAAGGCGGCCCGAGGTCGGGGGGGGGGGGGGGGGGCACGGGGTGGTGAGAAGGCGGCCCGAGGTCGGGGGGGGGGCGGCGGTGGGGGTGGTGAGAAGGCTGCCCGAGGTTGGGGGGGGGGGGCAGGAATGGTGAGAAAGCGTCCCAAGGTCGGGGGGCGGGGGTGGGGGGGGAGCGGGAGTGATGAGAAGGCGGCCCGAGGTCGGGGGGGCTGGGATGGTGAGAAGGCGGCCCGAGGTCGGGGGGGGGGCACGGGGTGGTGAGAAGGCGGCCCGAGGTCGGTGGGGGGCTGGGGTGGTGAGAAGGCGGCCCGAGGTCGGGGGGGGGGCACGGGGTGGTGAGAAGGCGGCCCGAGGTCGGGGGGGGGGCTGGGGTGGTGAGAAGGCGGCCCGAGATCGGTGGGGGGCTGGGGTGGTGAGAAGGCGGCCCGAGGTCGGGGGGGGGGCACGGGGTGGTGAGAAGGCGGCCCGAGGTCGGGGGGGGGGGCGGCGGTGGGGGTGGTGAGAAGGCTGCCCGAGGTTGGGAGGGGGGCAGGAATGGTGAGAAAGCGGCCCAAGGTCGGGGGGCGGGGGTGGGGGGGGGGGAAGGGAGTGATGAGAAGGCGGCCCGAGGTCGGGGGGGGCTGGGATGGTGAGAAGGCGGCCCGAGGTCGGAGGGGGTGGCGGCGATGGGGGTGGTGAGAAGGCTGCCTGAGGTTGGGGGGGGGCAGGGATGGTGAGAAGGCGGCCCGAGGTCGGAGGGGGTGGCGGCGATGGGGGTGGTGAGAAGGCTGCCTGAGGTTGGGGGGGGGCAGGGATGGTGAGAAGGCGGCCCAAGGTCGGGGGGTGGGGGTGGGGGGGGGGGGGTGGGGCGGGAGTGATGAGAAGGCGGCCCAAGGTCGGGAGGGGCTGGGATGGTGAGAAGGCGGCCCGAGGTCGGGGGGGGGGTAAGACAGCCCGAGGTCGGGGGGGACGGCAGCCCGTGGTCGGGGGTGGGGGAGGAGGTCAGCGGAGTGAGTGGGCCCAGCGGGCCTGAAGTGTCAATGGGCCGGCGGGCCCCGAAGGTGTCGGCGGGCCCCGAGGTGTCGGTGAGCCCCGAGGTGTTGGCTCCGAAGTTGGATACATTTATTGTAGGTCTGTTGTGATTGAAATGTGCCGTGCAAGTGTAAATGGCCAAGTATTTTTTTTATATTGATATTTTATGAGGACTTTGACCGGCCGCGTTCTGCGCATGCATCACCCGGTGGTCGGGATTGGTTCCGAATGAGGGGAGGTGCTGGATAAGGGAGTCCTGGATAAGAGAGGTTCAACCTGTACAATTATTTTGTTGTGTCATAGGGCCCAAGTTTGGTCGACTTACAGTCGGCTGCTGCTGTGTTTTCTCGTCGGTCACGATGTTTTCTTGGCACTCTCCCCTCCGATCGAGTTTGGTCAGGTCGTCACGCCGGCAGGGTGAGAAGACCACTGGGGACTGTCTCCTGCTGTCCACTGGCATGCGCCGGCGTGCAGCACCCACAAGAGTCCTTCCGCCCGCTAAGTCCCCAGTTTGGTCTGGGTGGCCCTCCGCTCCAGCAGGGGAAGAGATCGCCACGTGGAGGCAGGTAAGTATGAAGACCTGCAAAAAATGGTTAGCGCATTTCTTTTCTTTATTTCTTTTGCAGGGATTTAGGTGGATGGGGTCCCCTGAAGGGTTTCTGGTGGGTTTTTTTATCGTTGTGAAAACTTTTTATTTTATCAGATCCCCTCTCCCGCGGCCCGACACAATCCTTGGCGGTACTTTGCCAAGGATTGCATTTGCCACGCAGAATGGGAGCTACCGCCCGCTGCTGCCCAGAATTGGCGTGCAAGGTCCATTTTTGCCGCTGGGTGGTCTTTCCCACATTTTTCATTAAACTTCCACCCAAAGTACCGTCAGCATCTTTGGACAATAATTGAGTGGAACTTAGGGTTCACCAAACTCGGGCCCAAATTATCGTCTTTTTTCTAAATTTTCCTATGCATGGTATATTTACTGGTTAATTTGACATTTACTGGTTTTATTTGCCATTGATCAGGAAAAACAAGTGTGCCCACATTTACTGTAACAGCTTATTAAAAGTGCAGGCAGAATATGGTAATTGGGTACCATGGTTTTACATCTCTCCCTATTTTTATTTTCATTTCTAGTGATATTTCATTTTCATTTCCTCCATCTGATACAATACATCCAGTTCTTTTACGTTATGCTCGTGACCACCTGCTCCTTTGTTCGCTTTGTCTTAATGCAAGGAGTATCCGTAATAAGGTGGATGAATTAATTGTGCAAATAGATATTAACAGATATGATGTGATTGGGATTACAGAGACGTGGCTCCAGGATGATCAGGGCTGGGAACTCAACATCCAAGGGTATTCAACATTCAGGAAGGATAGAATAAAACGAAAAGGAGGTGGGGTAGCATTGCTGGTTAGAGAGGAGATTAATGCAATAGTTAGGAAGGACATTAGCTTGGATGATGTGGAATCTATATGGATAGAGCTGCAGAACACCAAAGGGCAAAAAACGTTAGTGGGAGTTGTGTACAGACCTCCAAACAGTAGTCGTGATGTTGGGGAAGGCATCAAACAGGAAATTAGGAATGCATGCAATAAAGGTGCAGCAGTTATCATAGGTGACTTGAATATGCATATAGATTGGGCTAACCAAACTGGAAGCAATACGGTGGAGGAGGATTTCCTGCATAAGGGATGGTTTTCTAGACCAATATGTTGAGGAACCAACTAGGGGGAAGGCCATCTTAGACTGGGTGTTGTGTAATAAGAGAGGATTAATTAGCAATCTCATTGTGCGAGACCCCTTGGGGAAGACGGACCATAATATGGTGGAATTCTACATTAGAATGGAGAATGAAACAGTTAATTCAGAGACCATAGTCCAGAACTTAAAGAAGGGTAACTTTGAAGGTATGAGGCATGAATTGGCTAGGATAGATTGGCGAATGATACTTAAGGGGTTGACAGTGGATGGGCAATGGCAGACATTTAGAGACCGCATGGATGAACTACAACAATTGTACATTTCTGTCTGGCGTAAAAATAAAAAAGGGAAGGTGGCTCAACCGTGGCTATCAAGGGAAATCAGGGATAGTATTAAAGCCAAGGAAGTGGCATACAAATTGGCCAGAAATAGCAGCGAACCCGGGGACTGGGAGAAATTTAGAACTCAGCAGAGGAGGACAAAGGGTTTGATTAGGGCAGGGAAAATAGAGTACGAGAGAAAGCTTGCAGGGCACATTAAGATGGACTGTAAAAGCTTCTATAGATATGTAAAGAGAAAAAGGTTAGTAAAGACAAACGTAGGTCCCCTGAAGTCAGAATCAGGGGAAGTCATAACGGGGAACAAAGAAATGGCAGACCAATTGAACAAGTGCTTTGGTTCGGTATTCACTAAGGAGGACACAAACAACCTTCCGGATATAAAAGGGGTCAGAGGGTCTAGTAAGAAGGAGGAACTGAGGGAAATCCTTATTAGTCAGGAAATTGTGTTGGGGAAATTGATGGGATTGAAGGCCGATAAATCCCCAGGGCCTGATGGTCTGCATCCCAGAGTACTTAAGGAGGTGGCCTTGGAAATAGCGGATGCATTGACCGTCATTTTCCAATATTCCATAGACTCTGGATCAGTTCCGATGGAATGGAGGGTAGCCAATGTAACCCCAGTTTTTAAAAAAGGAGGGAGAGAGAAAACAGGGAATTATAGACCGGTCAGCCCGACATCGGTCGTGGGTAAAATGATGGAATCAATTATTAAGGATGTCATAGCAGCGCATTTGGAAAGAGGTGACATGATAGGTCCAAGTCAGCATGGATTTGTGAAAGGGAAATCATGCTTGACAAATCTTCTGGAATTTTTTGAGGATGTTTCCAGTAGAGTGGACAAGGGAGAACCAGTTGATGTGGTATATTTGGACTTTCAGAGGGCTTTCGACAAGGTCCCACACAAGAGATTAATGTGCAAAGTTAAAACACATGGGATTGGGGGTAGGGTGCTGACATGGATTGAGAACTGGTTGGCAGACAGGAAGCAAAGAGTAGGAGTAAATGGGTACTTTTCAGAATGGCAGGCAGTGACTAGTGGGGTATCTCAAGGTTCTGTGCTGGGGCCCCAGCTGTTTACATTGTACATTAATGATTTGGACGAGGGGATTAAATGTAGTATCTCCAAATTTGCAGATGACACTAAGTTGGGTGGCAGTGTGAGCTGCGAGGAGGATGCTATGAGGCTGCAGAGTGACTTGGATAGGTTAGGTGAGTGGGCAAATGCATGACAGATGAAGTATAATGTGGATAAATGTGAGGTTATCCACTTTGGTGGTAAAAACAGAGAGACAGACTATTATCTGAATGGTGACAGATTAGGAAAAGGGGAGGTGCAACGAGACCTGGGTGTCATGGTACATTAGTCATTGAAGGTTGGCATGCAGGTACAGCAGGCGGTTAAGAAAGCAAATGGCACGTTGGCCTTCATAGCGAGGGATCTGAGTACAGGGGCAGGGAGATGTTACTACAGTTGTACAGGGCCTTGGTGAGGCCACATCTGGAGTATTGTGTACAGTTTTGATCTCCTAACTTGAGGAAGGACATTCTTGCTATTGAGGGAGTGCAGCGAAGGTTCACCAGACTGATTCCCGGGATGGCGGGGCTGACATATGAAGAAAGACTGGATCAACTGGGCTTGTATTCACTGGAGTTCAGAAGAATGAGAGGGGATCTCATAGAAATGTTTAAAATTCTGACGGGTTTAGACAGGTTAGATGCAGGAAGAATGTTCCCAATGTTGGGGAAGTCCAGAATCAGGGGTCACAGTCTAAGGATAAGGGGTAAGCCATTTAGGACCGAGATGAGGAGAAACTTCTTCACCCAGAGAGTGGTGAACCTGTGGAATTCTCTACCACAGAAAGTTGTTGAGGCCAATTCACTAAATATATTCAAAAAGGAGTTAGATGTAGTCCTTACTACTAGGGGGATCAAGGGGTATGACGAGAAAGCAGGAATGGGGTACTGAAGTTGAATGTTCAGCCATGAACTCATTGAATGGCGGTGCAGGCTCGAAGGGCCGAATGGCTTACTCCTGCACCTATTTTCTATGTTTCTATGTTTCTATGTCTTCAACTTGCGATCACCCACCTCCCCTTCCTGGGCTCTACTCTAGCTAATGGCGTCAACAATTTTCCCTGCTCAGGCAACATCACTTTCCTTGCTATTACTTTCTTCCTCAAAAAAAATTATCCTTCTGTTCTCATCAACTATTACCCCTGTAAATCCTTACTCTACAGTATGAAACCACATGAGGCACATTCTGGGGACAAGGTCACTCTGTGACCATAACTCTTTATTCACAGGACTCCAAAGGCGATGACCCAGCATGGGACCACCCTTTTTATACCTGTGTGATCAGGTAAGGAGTGTCTCCCACAAGTTCACCCCTTGTGGTCAAGGTGTGCATCTAGATTGAGTGTATACAGTGATACAGTGGTGTTACATTGTGGTTACATACATGACATCACCTCCCCCAAAGTCTTATTGGGATCATAGGTTTAGTCTTTCAGGTGGTCTACGCTCCCTGGTGGAGCACCGCAGTTGGGGCTCTAGTTGTTGGACACTGACGCGAGTGTCTGTCACCTGTGGTGAGTCCGGCCTGTCCGGGCTGACCACAGGGACTGTGCATTCTGCTGATTGCTCTTGTTGCTCATTCACTGGCGGTGTTGTGATCTCCATCTCATGGTCTTCTTAAGGTTCCTCCGTGTCGATGCTGAACCTTTTTTTTACTTGGTCCAGATGCTTACGGCATATCTGACCAATGTTGAGTTTTACCACGATGACCCTATTCCCCTCTTCGTCAATTACAGTGCTCTCAAGCCATTTGGGCCCCATGGCGTGATTGAGGATGAATACAGGATCATTTATTTCGATACATCTCCCCCTCAAATTACGATCATGGTACTCATTTTGTGACTTGCGCTTGCCCTCAACTATGTCAGTCAGGACTGGGTGAATGAGGGACAACCAAGTTTTGAGTGTCCGTTTCATTAGTAGCTCTGCAGGCGGGACCCCCGTGAGCAAGTGCGGTCGGGATCTATAGACCAGCAGGAGACGCGATAGGCAGCATTGTAGGGAGGGTCCTTGAATCCTAAGCATACCTTGCTTAATAATTTGGACCGCACGTTCCGCCTGGCCATTGCAGGCCAGCTTGAATGGCCCAGTCCTGACATGGTTGATGCCATTGTCCGACATAAACTCTCGGAATTCGTAGCTTGTAAAACATAGACAATTATCACTAACCAGGATGTCCGGCAAGCCATGGGTTGCAAAGATCGCATGCAGGCTTTCCACGGTGGTGCATGAATTCAGAATGATGCACTCGATCCATTTCGAGTATGCATCTACAACAATAAGGAACATCTTACCCAGGGAGGGGCCCGCGTGGTCAACATGAATGCGTGACCATGGCCTGGTGGGCCAGGGCCATGGGCTGAGCGGGGCCTCCCTTGGGGGCATTACCCAGCTGGGCACACGTCGTGCACCTGCGAACACAGTGTTTCAGGTCTGAATCAATTCCAGGCCACCAAACGTGTGACCAGGCAATGGCCTTCATCAGCACAATGCCTGGGTGCTCGCTGTGGAGTTCCCTGATGAATGCCTCCCTGCCCTTCTGGGGCATAACTACCTGGCTGCCCCATAGTAGGCAGTCGGCTTGGATGGAGAGCTCATCCATCCATCTGTGGAACGGTCTGACCTCCTCAGGGCATGCTCCGTGTGCGGGCGCCCAATCCCCAGTCAGGACACATTTCTTAATCAAGGATAGGAGGGGATCTCTGTTGGTCCAGATTTTGATCTGGCGGCCTGTGATGGAGGAGCCTGCGCTGTCAAAGGCATCGACAGCCATGACCATCTCAGCGCTTTGCTCCGCTGCCCCCTCAGTGGTGGCCAGTGGAACCCTGCTGAGTGCGTCGGTGCAATTTTCAGTGCCGGGCCGGTGCCGGATGGAGTAGTCATAAGCAGCCAGCGTGAGAGCCCATCACTGTATGTGAGCTGATGCGTTGGCATTGATAGCCTTGCTGTCTGACAACAGGGATGTTAATGGCTTGTAGTCCGTCTCTAATTCAAACTTACGACCAAAGAGGTACTGATGCATTTTCTTTACACCATAGACACATGCAAACGCTTCCTTCTCAACCATCCCACATCCCCGTTCTGCTTGAGAGAGCGACCTGGAGGCATAAGCCACATGTTGTAGTTGACCCTCAGCATTGCCCTGCTGCAACACGCACCCAACCCCATAGGACGATGCATCACATGTCAGAACCAATTTTTTACAGGTGTCGTACAGGGTCAACAACTTGTTTGAACAAAGTAGGTTTCGCGCCCGATCAAAAGCCCGTTCCTGACAGTCCCCCCAAAACCAATCGAAACCCTTACGCTGGAGCACATGTAATGGCTCCAACAACGTGCTCAAGTTCGGCAGAAAGTTCTCGAAATAGTTCAACAGTCCAGGAATGAACGCAACTCCAATGTGTTGCAGGGCCTGGGTGCTTGTCGAATCGTCTCTGTTTTGGATTCGGTGGGCCGAATCCCATCTGCAGCAACCCTCCTGCCCAGAAACTCAACCTCAGGAGCTCAGAACATTTAGACTTCTTGAGTCGTAGGCCTACCAGGTCCAGTTGGCGTAGCACCTCCTCCAGGTTGTGGAGGTGTTCCCCAGTGTTTCGACCCTTGATGAGGATGTCATCCTGGAATACGATCGTTCCAGGAATGGATTTAAGCAGGCTTTCCATGTTTCGTTGAAAAATCGCGGCCGCTGATCGAATGCCAAACGGGCACCTGTTATAAACGAACAGTCCCTTGTGTGTGGTGATGGTGGTCAGTAGTTTAGATTTGTCGGCCAGTTCCTGGGTCATACAAGCTGAAGTGAGGTCCAACTTGGTGAACAGCTTGCCGCCTGCCAGCGTGGCGAAGAGGTCCTCTGCTCTCGGGAGTGGGTATTGAACTTGTAGGGACACCCGATTGATGGTGGCCTTGTAGTCACCACAGATCCTGATAGAGCCATCCGCTTTTAGGATGGGAACGATGGGGCTCGCCCAGTCGCTGAATTCAACAGGCGAGATGATGCCCTCTCTTAACAGCCGGTCCAATTCGCTCTCGATCTTTTCCCGCATCACATACGGCACCATTCTGGCTTTGAGGTGCAATGGCCTGGCGTCCAAGGTGATGTGTATCACTACTTTAGTGCCTTTGAAATTCCCGACGCCAGGTTGGATTAGTGAATCGAATTGTTGTAGGACTTGTGAGCACGAACTTCACTCCACAGATGACATTGCGTAAACATCCCCCCATTTTCAGTTCATCTCGGATAACCAGCTCCTCCCCAACAGTGCGGGACCATTGCCCGGTACAATCCAGAGCGGCAGCCGATTCACTAACCCATTGTGTGTGACAGCCAACATTGCACTGCCTAGCACTGGAATGATTTCTTTAGTGTAAGTCCGTAATTGTGTCTCAATACGTGCTAATTTGGGTCTACTGGCTTTAAGTGGCCATTGCTTCTCAAATTGCTGAACGCCCATGAGTGACTGGCTGGCCCCAGTGTCCAGCTCCATGCGTACTGGGATACCATTTAATAAAACCCTCATCATCATTGGTGGCGTTTTGGTGTATGAACTGTGACTATTCGCTACATGAACCCGCTGAACCTCGGCGTCCATTGATTTGCCCCAAAAGTCATCCTGCCTCAAAGAACCCTCTTCGGGTCCATCCACCTCATATTAGTCTGGTTGCAGACTTCCTGCACATTCGAGCTAAGTGGCCACTGAGATTGCAGCTCCTGCAGACAAACTGTTGAAATCTGCAAGATCTAGCTGAGTGTCTTCCCCCACACCTCCAGCATGAGTTAAAGTTTCCATTGTTGGGAACAAAGGGACTATGGCCAGGCATTCTGCGCTGACTGTCCCTTTGACTGCTCTTAAATACCCTATTGGTGAGTGTCAATGGCCCCATCCCAGGCCGCATTGTCCACTGTGATGGCGTGAATGTCCGTTCAGCCTGCCATTGTCTCTGTTGAAGTCCTACTCTGGGGTCTATTGCTGCCTGGGGAGTGTCGGACTGCCCCTGCCAGCCTGCGGGGCTCTGAGTCACATTGATGATGTTGACTCCCTGATCCATCGCCGCGTTAGAGGCAGAATTGCAGGCATATATTATTTTCATGAGCTATCAACGCCGCCACTTCCAAGATCAAATCCTTGGTCTCAATTAATTTGCGGAAAATTTCCGCATGACCGATGCCCTCGATAAAGAAGTCCCTTAGCATCTCACCCCTGCAGGTGGTCTGTGAACTTATAGAGGCTGGCCAAATGCCGGATGTCCGCTATGAAGTCCGGTATGCTCTGTCCTTCACGTCGGTGGGTATAGAATCTGTGTCGGGCCATATGTATGCGACTAACCGGTTTGAGGTGCTCCCTGATCAATTTTCTAAGTTCTTCAAAGGTTTTGTCCACCGGCTTTTTGGGTGCTAGTAAGTCCTTCATGAGCGCGTAAGTCTTTGGTCCGCAGCTGGTCAAAAAATGAGCCCTTCGCTTGTCGGTCGCTGCATCCCCCAGCCATTCTTTCGTAATGACACTTTGCTGAAGCCTCTCGACAAAATCGTCCCAGTCTTCCCCAACACAGTACCGTTCCTCTGTGCTACCGATGGCCATTCTCGTGGGTCGTGAATTCCCGTTTCTCGTCGCCAACGTAAAGTCCTTACTCTACAGTATGAAACCACACGAGGTACATTCTGGGGACAAGGTCACTCTGTGACCTTAACTCTTTATTCACAGGACTCCAAAGACAATGACCCTGTGTGGGACCTCCCTTTTTATACCTGTGTGATCAGTTAAGGAGTGTCTCCCACAAGTTCACCCCTTGTGGTCAAGGTGTGCATCTAGGTTGAGTGTATACAGTAATACAGTGGTGTTACATTGTGGTTACATTCATGACAGCCCCATCGCCAACCTTCTAGTTCTGTGTCCGTTTCTCCTGAAACTCCCTTTTCAAATTCCTCCCGTCCAGCTTCCACTTTTCTAATTGCATCAAAATGATACCAACCAAATGAAATCCTCAGTAATTGTGACCATGATATAGTATCCTTCGTCTTCTGCCCCAACTTCTCTGCCACGTTTGACATGGTTGACACCTCCCTCCATTTCCTTTCCTCTGTCACCCATTTCAATTGATTGCCCAAACATGATTGGATGGGTCAAAACTTCCTCCAACATTGGAAAGACTGAAGCTATCATCTTCAGGCTCTGCTACAAATTCTACTCCCTTGCCACTGATCTCTTTCTCTTCCCCAATCACTGTCTTAAGCTGAAGCTGAAATTTGCAACCTTAAAGTTCAGTTCATGCAGAGTCTCGAACTAGGAGTCATAGACTCAGAAGAAGGGATCGACCATTTACGACTGAGATGAGGAGAAATTTATTCACTCAAAGGTTTTTGAATCTTTAGGATTTTCTACCCCAGAGGGTTATAGATCCTCAGTCGTTGAGTATCTTCAAGACAGAATTTGATAGATTTTTGGGTATTAAGGAAATCAAAGGATATGGGGATAGTGCGGGAAGTTGGGAGTTGAGATAGAAGATCAGTTATGATCTTATTGAATGGCGGAGCAGGCTCAAAGGGCCAAATTTCTTATGTTCTTATCCTTTCCATCTCAAAGACTCTTTATTTCCTTCCCCACAATATTGCCCACTTCCACCCCTAACTCAGCCTTTTCTGCTAAAACCTTTACATATGCCTTTTTCACCTCCAGACTTAATTACACTAATGCTCTCTTTGCTGTCCTTGCATTCTCTACCCTCCATAATTACAATCTGTCCAAAACTCTGCCACATGTATTTTGTTCTTCATGTAGTTTCACTTACCTATCACTGCTTATCCTTGCTGACCTACATTGAATCCCCTCCTCCAACACATTAACTTTACAATTCTCATCCTTATCTTGAAATTCCTGCATGACTTTGCTACACCTTACCTCTGCAAATTCCTCCAGCCTTTTAACTTTTCCTTCACCAAACCACTCTATTCCACTTGCTCTGACCTTTTAAGCATCTCACCCACCTAAGGGAGCTCTTACTGCAGTACAGGGCCTTGGTGAGACCACACCTTGAGTATTGTGTGCAGTTTTGGTCTCCTAATCTGAAGAAGGATATTCTTGTTATTGAGAGAGTGCAGCGAAGGTTCACCAGACTGATTCCCGGGATGGTTGGACTGACATATGAAGAAAGACTGGATCGACTAGGCTTATATACACTGGAATTTAGAAGAACGAGAGGGGATCTCATAGAAGAATATAAAATTCTGACAGGATTGGATAGGTTAGATGCAGGAAGAATGTTCCCGATGTTGGGGAAGTCCAGAACCAGGAGTCACAGTCTAAGGATAAGGGGTAAGCCATCTAGGATCGAGATGAGGAGAAACTTTTTCACCCAGAGAATTGTGAACCGATGGAATTCTCTACCACAGAAAGTTGTTGAGTACAGTTCGTTGGATATATTCAAAAGGGAGTTAGATGTGTCCCTTACGGCTAAAGGGATCAGGGGGTATGGAGAGAAGGCAGGAGTGGGGTACTGAAGTTGTATGATCAGCCATGATCATATTGAATGGTGGTGCAGGCTCGAAGGGCCGAATGGCCTGCTCCTGCACCTATTTTCTATGTTTCTATGTTTCACTTCACCATTGGTAGCATAGCCATCAGCCACTTACATTGCACTTTGAAATTAATTACCTAAACCCTATCTTTTACCTCTCTCTCCATTACAATCTTTCTCGGACTACATGGGCTAGAGTTTCCATTATTTTTGCATGCATAACACCCTCATAATGTCCATTTTACCATTGAAATGATGTGTAATGCTCAGATGTCGCCCATTTAGCCCCAAAATGGAAACTGATGCCCATTTTTCTCACATATCTCACCCACAATATCGCTCGCCCAAAACACCGCTCTGAAAAAGTGGAACTGTTCTGAACTAATCACAGGGTATGGGCGCCATTTTTCAAATCGCAGGTCGCTTCATTGAAAAGGCTGCTGCAACTGCGGGGAAGTTTGGATTGAGTCTGGAGTTCGTCTCAGGTGAAGTGACCATCTCAACAGACATTTTTTCAGACTCTGGACGATTGGGTTTTACTGTAGGTGTCTTTTAGTGTTGAAATTATTGCTTCTGATCAATCGGTATTATACTTTCATTGGAATGGGGACAGCCATTTCTCAGCCTGCATCGATTAATACGCAGATACTGCAGAGTGCAAATGACACAATGTCTAATGCACAACATTATCTGCCCAATCTAAGATGTGCCAGAATGAGGAGGAGATCCAGACCATACACACCACGCACTTACAGGCAGAAGAGGTCTTACCTCGACGTGTCCGAGAACACCTGCCTTCGGAGACTGCGCTTCCACAAAGTGGTGATCACTGAAATATGCCAGCTCATCAGGGCAGATCTGCAGCCTGCCATCACCTTCAGGATATCATCGTCCGTCGAGGTCAAGGTCACCATGGCATTGTCGTTCTATGCGTCCGGTTCCTTTTGGGCCTCCGCAGTCGATATTTCCCCTCTGTCTCACCAAGCCACACATCGCTGCATTAGAAAGGTCACGGAGGCTCCGTTCACGCGTAGGATGGATTTTATCAGCTTCCCCATGACCATGGAGGCTCAGACTGACAGGGCTGGAGCATTCTACTGCATTGCTAAGTTCCCCAAGGTGCAGGAAGCAATACAGTGTGCTTACATTGCCATGCGGGCACCTTCTCAGGACCCAGAGCTTTTTTGCAACAGAAAAGGATTTCACTCCTAGAAGGTCCAACTAGTTGTCAACCACAACCAGATAATAATGGCAGTGAATGCCAAATGTCCGGGCAGCTTCAATAAGGTTCACATCCTGCGTGAGAGCGCTGTCTCTGACATGTTTAAGAGTCAGCCACAAGGACAATGCTGGATGTTTGGTGACAAACGATATGGCCTAGCCACCTGGCTGATGACCCCCGCTGCATGAGACCCACACCGAGGCCGAGAAACGATACAACAAGAGCCACAGAGCCACATGCGATGTGGTCCAGAAAACAATTAGTATGCTTAAGTAATGCTTTAGATGCCTGGAACACTCAGGAGGGGAGCTACAATACAACCTTGAGCAAGTACTCAATTCATGGTTGTGTGCTCCATGCTGCACAACCTGGCTATCAGGAGGGGACAAGAATTGCCAGAAGGGACTGATGGTCCACCTCAGGAGAGAGAGGAAGAGGAGGACGAGGGGTTGGACGCTGACCTCAGGTCAGACAATCAGGCTGATTATGCAACCATGCCCACATCCCCCTCCAGACCGCAGGAAAGGGCCCGTGGAGGCTACATAGCTGCAAGACTCTTACGTCAGGAGCTCATAAATGAGCGATTTGCCTCAAAGAACGTTGCTGTAATTGACAAAGCTGATACACTGCTGTGTGTGTGCAGCTCAGACATCAATGGTGGGCATCACCTTGGTGCCAGTTAAAGTTTAAGTTGATTCAAGTTAAGTTTAATTTTACTCTTTCATGTTAAGGAATCACCAGTGTGTAATGGTCCAGCTATCTGAGATAATGTGCAACAAGGTTATGTTGAATAAAAAACATTTAATACGACCATTGGTCTGAAATCATAAGTATCATGGGCATAAACACCCCATTACCATCCCACTTTTTTGACCATTGACATCAATCAAATGGTCAACATGTCCTGCAACACAGAATACAAATGCAAAGCAGGAGGGCGGCCCCCTCCCCCCATACATTACAACAAATTGCATACGCCGAGATGGAAATATAACACAGCATCACCTGCGCACATGCACCTCACTTTCCTTCCCCCCTCCCCTTCTTCTCCCCATCTCTACCCCTTCCGCTTCTCGCTCCACGCCGCCTAGCCGAGGAGCTCCTCAGGCGTTGCCTCATTGGGGAGATGAAGGCAGAGCCGGTGGTTGCATGGGTACGGGAACGGGGGAGGGCCGAGGTGGGAACATTCTCCGATCCAGAAGCAGGATCTTGGTCCTGCTCTCATGTGTCGTTGACAGTGGTGGTGCGGAACCTAGGAGTGGAGTGCCGCGCTCCGGGGCCACTGGCCACTGGGAGGTCTGTGCCAGCAGTGTTCCTGGCTATCGCCTCCAAGACCTCCTCCATCCGCAGAACGTACTCAGTCATGGTGCCAGAGATGGTGGCCAGCTGTCGGTATATGCCCCAGTGCATTGAGGATCTGGTCAACAATGTCTACAGTCCTCCTGGACAACTTAACTATCTCTCCGCTCTCAACTGGCACTCGGGGACTAGACTTGCCGCGTCCACAAAAACACTGCAGGGTTGGCGCCGTCCTGGGGACAAATGGGGTGCCCTGTGGGAAGGTGCTTGGGTCCGATACCTCCAAAGTGGAGGCGGAAATGGCCGGAGAAGCACTAGATGGCCTTGGGGTGGAATGCCTTCTGGAGCCTGGGAATGCAGGCTCCTCAAAGTCCGCGCTTTCATCCGTAGAGAACAGACCCAACAGATTGACGGGTGAGAATCAGACCTCCTCAGCAGCAGACGTAGGATCGTCCACCGAGTCTGGACCCACACCCCCACCTTCCGGCCTCTGTGGTCTTGCCTTGGGCCGCGCTGCTGGCTGAGCTGCAAAACGCAAATGAGGATATTAAAGGAGAAGGGGGTGCTAGGGTCACAAGGTGAGTCCAGCGCTACACACAGCATATGCACGACAAAAGCACCACCGCTATAAAAATCATCACATTGCATGACCATCAACACATTGTGTATTGCAATGATTTTCATTAGGCCAGCATTATTTATAGGACAATTTTAGAAACCATCTATCATATATTATTGTTTAGATATGAGTAGGTGTGGCATCAATTGACTTTAGATCACACAATGGTGTATACTTTACTCACGTGGCATCACATCAGGGTCTGCAGCTGCTTGCGTGACCATCCGGGTGTGCTTCCCCACTAGTGTGAGCACTTGCTCCTCCATGTCAGTGATGTCGCTGGAGACTGGTGACTCTGGCCTCTGCTCAGACCTAATCATCGTTAGCTTCTTCTGTAAAAGGTAACAGGACGACATGGCATGAGATCAATGCATGATATCATTGCTAGGTACTGTCACAGAGATTGATACAACACATAATTGACAGATGTAATCATGATTCTTATGATAATTATCATTATTTACCTAAAGATGTACACCATGAATGCAGGCTTTGACTACAACATTCCCGGTAAAAGTGAAACACCTCACATCTGATTATAGTCACTCATGACTCTTACAAATCAAATTATATAAATATATAAGTATATGTAAATAAATGTAATACTTACTCTTGCGGATCTCACAAGGTCGCGGCATTGGTTGCCCTCACGCACCTCGTTGGTCACCGATGAGACCACCTCTGCTATCTCGGCCCATATCTTCTGGTAGGCCTTTGGGGTGGGCTTCCCATGCCCTCCCTGGGTCAAAGGACACTAGCGTAACTCGACCTCCTGCAGGAGGAAGGCATTTGCCTCATCTGAGAACCTCCTCGCTCTTTTGCGCCCTTCAATGTGCTCCTCTCCCAGCTCACTGCTCTCGCCAGCTTCAGTCTCCACAGCGTGCTGTGTCCCCTCCTCCTCTCCTTCCATTACAGGCACCAAATGCGGGAAAATATCTGGCTGGTAACAGGTAATTTTTTTTTCACAATTTGCTATAAAGCTCGAAACTCTCCCTCCTTCCTCCCAAAGCAGCCACACCACACGCACACACGCCTTCACCCACTCAGCTCCCCCTCTCTCTGTCTCCTCTTCTGCACATATCATGATGACCCTTGACCTCCTAAATCGCGGGAATCGAGCGTTGCCATGCCATTGCTAAGGACGGCGACACTTTACGGCAGAAGGTCAGAGAGATTTAACACCCATTTCATTTCGCTCGCGGTAACGCCCAATTAAAAAAATGGAGACTTTGAGAATGGGCGACAAGCCGGCGATCTGAAAACTCATTTTTACCATCCACGCCGGAAATAACGCCCATTTTTGGGTGATCTGCACAAAAGTGTAAAATCTAGCCCCATATCTTTGATAAAGCTTTTGGTCATCGCTCCCAATCCTTTCTGGATTGGCATCTGTTTACCTCATGCTTCTGTGAAGCACACTTGAGATATTTTTACATTAAGGCACTATATACATGTAAGTTTACGATTAATGATATAATCAGCACGCCAAGGAACTGAAATGTAACTGAAAGGAGCATTTTACTACTATATTGTAGAAATATTATGAATTATCTTACTTGGAAAATGTATGCATTTATTCATTTGAGTTATGAAGGTACCATATCATTTGTCTGCTCACTGTCCAGTTCTGTCTATGTCCCACTGCAGTAATATAGGGCCCAATTTTGGCCATGACTGGCTTCAATTTTTTTGGATTAAGTTGGTTTTTCTGGTGTAAGTTAAAAAACTCAATTTTCCCCAATAAACTTGCTCCAGAATAACTCAGTTAGGTATGATTTTTTTTGGAGTTCTTTTTTCAAAAGGGGGCGTTCCCAGCCACTTATGCCAGTTTTGGCCATTTATGCCACTTTGGCCAGCTAAAACTTACTCCAAATCGACTTAGGTCAGGTATATGGCCAGCTCTATAAAACATTGCGGGCAGTTAAGAATTCGGAGCAGGTTAGTACATTTAAAGCACCACAGTTCCGAGCTTCTGATCTATCTTTCTTGGGTCCAAAGTGAATAATCTCAGCCAGGGGAAACAACCTTTCAACATTTAATCAACTTAGCTTATAGTATTGTAACTCATTACTTGATCTAGTTTAAGTTATAGGTAGATTATATGAAATATTTAAATATGTAACATGAACCACTACAAGTATTGAAGCTAAAAAACAGAACCTCCTTCCCCTCTGCACCAAATTCCCACTTACCAAATTTCCAACTTTTACCCAAATTCCCAACTTTTATACTTTGTTTATGATGTATTCAGTTTCTGTCAAATCTGAGCGACCCTGAATAAATACTGGAGGATATTCCCCACTCACCAGGCGAACATTGGAGCATCCCTTCGGCCAGGGACAGGGAGCGGCGAACATTGGAGCATCCCTTCGGGCAGGGATAGGGAGCGGCGAACATTGGGGCATCCCTTCGGGCAGGGATAGGGAGCGACGAACATTGGAGCATCCCTTCGGCCAGGGATAGGGTGCAGCAAACATCAGGTCGTCCCTTTGGCCAGGGATAGGGTGCGACGAACATTGGGGCATCCCTTCGGCCAGGGATAGGGAGCGGCGAACATTGAGGCGTCCCTTCGGGCAGGGATAGGGAGCGGCGAACTTCGGGGCATCCCTTCGGGCAGGGATAGGGTGCGGCGAACATCGGGGCATCTCTTCGGGCAGGGATAGGGAGCGGCGAACATTGGGGCGTCCCTTCGGGCAGGGATAGGGAGCGGCGAACATTGGGGCGTCCCTTCGGCCAGGGATAGGGAGCGGCGAACATTGAGGCGTCCCTTCGGGCAGGGATAGGGTGCGGCGAACATTGGGGCGTCCCTTCGGCCAGGGATAGGGAGCGGCGAACATTGAGGCGTCCCTTCGGCCAGGGATAGGGAGCGGCGAACATTGAGGCGTCCCTTCGGGCAGGGATAGGGTGCGGCGAACATCGGGGCATCCCTTCGGGCAGGGATAGGGAGCAGCGAACATCGGGGCATCCCTTCGGGCAGGGATAGGGTGCGGCGAACATCGGGGCATCCCTTCGGCCAGGGATAGGGTGCAGCGAACATCGGGGCATCCCTTCGGCCAGGGATAGGGTGTGGCAAACTTTGGGGCGTCCCTTCGGCCAGGGATAGGGTGCGGCGAACATCGGGGCATCCCTTCAGCCAGGGATAGGGAGCGGCAAACATCGGGGCATCCCTTCAGCCAGGGATAGGGAGCGGCGAATATTGGGGCGTCCCTTCAGCCAGGGATAGGAGCGGCGAATATTGGGGCGTCCCTTCAGCCAGGGATAGGGAGCGGCGAATATTGGGGCGTCCCTTCAGCCAGGGATAGGGAGCGGCGAATATTGGGGCGTCCCTTCGGCCAGGGATAGGGTGCGGCGAACATCGGGGCGTCCCTTCGAGCAGGGATAGGGAGCGGCGAACATTGGGGCATCCCTTCGGGCAGGGATAGGGTGCGGCGAACATCGGGGCGTCCCTTCGGCCAGGGATAGGGAGCGGCGAACATTGGGGCATCCCTTCGGGCAGGGATAGGGAGCGGCGAACATTGGGGCATCCCTTCGGCCAGGGATAGGGAGCGGCGAACATTGGGGCATCCCTTCGGCCAGGGATAGGGAGCGGCGAACATCGGGGCATCCCTTCGGGCAGGGATAGGGAGCGGCGAACATTGGGGCATCCCTGCGGGCAGGGATAGGGTGCAGCGAACAGCAGGGTGTCCCTTCGGCCAGGGATAGGGAGCGGCGAACATTGGGGCGTCCCTTCGGGCAGGGATAGGGTGCAGCGAACAGCAGGGTGTCCCTTCGGCCAGGGATAAGGGCTGCGAGCATCGGGTCCTGCTCACTGCCTGCAAGACACGCTGGGAGGGCAAGGAGCATGCGCGCAGACTCCACTGCGCATGCGGACAGCTGCCGACAGTGTTTTCTGCGCTCGGTTGTTGCTCCGTTCCCCCAACCATCTCCTTTTCTTCTCCTTTCATAGCAAGCTAAACATCCCATAAGGCTCACCCTTCCCTATCTCTGAACCCACGTCTCACTCTAGTTTCTCTCTATCCCCCACCCCGCCATCGGTCCAAGTCAGCATGGATTTATGAAAGGGAAATCATGCTTGACAAATCTTCTGGAATTTTTTGAGGATGTAACTCGTAGAGTGGACAAGGGAGAACCAGTGGATGTGGTGTATTTGGACTTTCAAAAGGCTTTTGACAAGGTCCCACACAAGAGATTGGTGTGCAAAATTAAAGCACATGGTATTGGGGGTAATGTACTGATGTGGATAGAGAATTGGTTAGCAGACAGGAAGCAGAGAGTCGGGATAAACGGGTCCTTTTCAGAATGGAAGGCAGTGACTAGTGAGGTGCTGCAGGGCAATGTGCTGGGACCCCAGCCATTTACAATATACATTACTGAGTTAGATGAAGGAATTGTATGTAATATCTCCAAGTTTGCAGATGACACTAAACTGGGTGGCGGTGTGAGCTGTGAGGAGGACGCTAAGAGGCTGCAGGGTGACTTGGACAGGTTAAGTGAGTGGGCAAATGCATGGCAGATGCAGTATAATGTGGATAAATATGAGGTTATCCACTTTGGGGACAAAAACACAAAGGCAGAATATTATCTGAATGGCATCAGATTAGGAAAAGGGGAGGTGCAACAAGACCTGGGTTTCATGGTACATCATTCATTGAAAGTTGGCATGCAGGTATAGCAGACGGTGAAGAAGGCAAATGACATGTTGGCCTTCATAGCTAAGGGATTTAAGAATAAGAGTAGGGAGGTCTTACTGCAGTTGTACAGGGCCTTGGTGAGGCCTCACCTGGAATATTGTGTTCAGTTTTGGTCTCCTAATCTGAGGAAGGACATTCTTGTTATTGAGGGAGTGCAGCGAAGGTTCACAGACTGATTCCTGGGATGGCAGGACTGACACATGAGGAGAGACTGGATCGACTGGGCCTGTAATAACTGGAGTTTAGAAGGATGAGAGGGGAATCTCATAGAAACATATTAAATTCTGATGGGACTGAATAGGTTAGATGCAGGAAGAATATTCCCGATGTTGGGGAAGTCCAGAACCAGAGGACACAGTCTATGGATAAGGGGTAAGCCATTTAGGACTGAGATGAGGAGAAACTTCTTCACTCAGAGAGTTGTTAACCTGTGGAATTCCCTACCGCAGAGAGTTGTTGATGCCAGTTCATCGGATATATTCAAGAGGGAGTTAAATATGGCCCTTAAGGCTAAAGGGATCAAGGGGTATGGAGAGAAAGCAGGAAAAGGGTACTGAGGTGAATGATCAGCCATGAACTCATTGAATGGTGGTGCAGGCTCGAAGAGCCAAATGGCCTACTCCTGCACCTATTTTCTATGTTTCTATCCTGGCTGGCCTCCCAGCCACACCCTCTAAACTTAAACTTATCTAAAACTTTCCTACCTGTATCCTAACCCGCAGCAAGTCCTGCTCATCCAACATCCCTGTGCTCACTGACCTACATTGGCTTCCGGTCCCACAATGTCCCGAATTTAGCATTCTCTTCCTCGTGTTTAAATTCCCCCATAGTGTCACCCCTCCTTATCTCATCTTTCTCCACCCCTACAATCCTCCGAGAACTCTCTGTTTTTCCAACTCTGGCCTCTCATTCATCCTCCATTGCCTTCGCTCATTGGCAGCCGTGCCTTCAGTCTTCTAGGCCCCAAGCTTGTGAATTTCCGCTCTAAACCTCTCCACCTCTGTCTCCTCTTTTGAAACCCACCTTAAAACCTAATCCTTTCACCAACCTTTTCGTCATCTCGCTTAATAGATTCTTCTTTGGCTCTGCGTTAATTTTTGTTTGATTATGCTTCAATGAAGCCCTTGAGATATTTCTCCTATGTTAAAGGCATTATATAAATGAAAGTTGTTGTTGTTTCATTTTTATTATTAATGTTATTATTCTTTCAGGGCCTTATTGTCTCTCTTTCACTTCTCTCTGATTCCCTTAGTGTTCTAATATTTCTGGGCACAAACAAGTGTAATTCTTGCTTGCACTTTTTTAAAAGTGAAAGAGAGATGATGAGGCTCTAAAAGTATAATAACATTAATAATAAAAATAAAACAACATCTTCCATTTATATAATGCCTTTAACATAGGAAAAATGTCCCAAGGGCTTCATTGAAGCATAATCAAACAAAAATTAACACAGCGTAATCTGAACACTTGTTAATCAGCTTCTGAAATCAGCAAAATACTGGCAGGGGAATTAACCCTAAAGGCATGGAGGTAAAACTTCTGCAGGCTTTTGCCGATCTCCTAATGTAACTTTGGCAGAAGATCGGCGGAAACCCTGCAAAAACAGTGTAAATAGGCATTTACGCATTATTTTGGGGTGCCTGCCGAAGTTATATATTACATTATTGTGTAGAATTTCCACAGATATATGCCAGAAACAACATAGAAACATAGAAATCTACAGCGCAGAAGGAGGCCATTTCGGCCCATCGTGTCCGCGCCGGCCGACAAAGAGCCACACGGCCCTTGGTCAGCAGCCCTGAAGGTTACATATAAACCTATGAACAATGAACAATGGCGGAAAGGTAAAGAGCACCCGGCCCAACCAATCGGCCCCACACAACTGCGACACCCCTTGCATTGCAACATTCTACACTTCACCCCAACCGGAGCCATGTGATCTCCTGGGAGAGGCAAAAAACAGATAAAAACCCAGGCCAATTGGGGGAAAAAAATCTGGGAAAATTCCTCCCCGACCCATCCAGGTGATCTAAACTAGATCACCTTGGCTGTATTCGATTCCCTGCAGTACTTACCATCGTATCTGCATCAGCCAACAAGAGGTTATCCAGTCTAATCCCACTTAGGCTCGTAACCCTGCAGGGTACAGCACTTCGAGTGCCCATCCAAGCACCTTTTAAATGTGGTGAGGGTTTCTGTATCCACCATACTTCCAGGCAGTGAGTTCCAGACCCCCACAACCCTCTCCGTGAAGAAGCTTCCCCTCAAATCCCCTCTGAACCTTCCACCAACCACCTTAAAACTATGCCCCCTCGTAATTGACCCCTCCACCAAGAGAAATAGGCCTTTGCTATCCACTATATCCGGACCCCTCAACATTTTATACACGTCAATGAGGTCTCCTCTCAGCCTCCTCTGTTCCAATGAGAACAAACCCAGCCTATCCAATCTGTTCTCTTAACTAAGATTCTCCATTCCAGGCAGCATCTTACTAAATCTCCTCCGCACCCTCTCTCGTGCAATCACGTCCTTCCTATAATATGGCGACCACAACTGTATGCAGTATTCCAGCTGTGGCCTAACCAGAGTATTATACAATTAAAGCATAACCTCCCTGCTCTTGTATTCTATGCCTCGGCCAATAAAGGCAAGCATTCTGTATGCCCCTTAACCACCTTATCCACCTGGCCTGCTACTTTCAGGGATCTGTGGACAAGCACTCCACGGTCCCTTTGTTCATCTACACTTTTAAGTGGCCTACCGTTTAATGTGTACATCCTTTCCTTATTAGCCCTCCCCAAGTGCATTACCTCACACTTCTCCGAATTAAATTCCATTTGCCACTGTTCTGCCCACCTGATCAGTAGATTGATATCCTCCTGCAGTCCATGACTTTCCTCTTCATTCTTTCATCCTCGAAAAATTCAGGTTAGTCAAACATGATCTTCCCTTAATAAATTCGTGCTGACTGTCCCTAATTAATATTTGCCTTTCTAAATGTAGATTTATCCCGTCTTTCAGGATTTTTTCCAATAGTTCTCCCACAACTGAGGTTAGGCTGACAAGCCTGTAATTACTCGGCCTATCCTTTTCTCCTTTTTTAAACAAGTGTACCACATTAGCAGTCCTCCAGTCCTCTGGCACCATGCCCAAATTCAAAGAGGACTGGAAAATGATTGTCAAGACCTCTGCTATTTCTACTTTTACTTCGCTCAACAGCCTGGGATGTATTTCATCCGGGCCTGGGGACTTATCTACTTTCAAAGCTGCTAAACCATTAATACTTCCTCTCTCACTATGTTTATTCATTCCAGAATTTCACACTCCTCCTCAATAGCAGTGTCTGCATTGCCTCTTTCCTTAGTGAAAACAGACACAAAGTATTCATTAAGAACCATACCAACATCTTCTGCCTCCACACAGAGATTACCCTCATGGTCTCTAATAGGCCCCATCCTTTCTTTAGTTATCCTCTTGCTCTTAATATATTTATAGAACATCTTTGGATTTTCCTTAATTTTACGTGCCAAGAATTTTTCATGCTCTGTCTTAGCATTCCTAATATCTTTTTTAATTTTACCTCTGAACTTTTTATATTCCTCCAAAATTCTACTGTATTTAGCCGTCGGTATATGACATAAGCTTCCATTTTTTTCTTTACCCTCCCCTGCAAGTCCCTAGACATCCAGGGAGCTCGAGAATTGTTATTCCCACCCTTTTTCTTTAAGGGCTCATGTTCGGCCTGAACCCTCCTGATCTCCTCCTTGAATACCTCCCACTGTTCCGACACTGATTTACCTACAAGTAGCTGTTTCCAGTCCACTGTGGTCAAATCACTTCTCAACTTAGCAAAGTTAGCTTTTCACCAATTTAGGACTTTTATTCCTGGTCTATCCTTGTCCTTATCCATAACTAACTTGAATCTGACTGAATTATAGCCACTGGCACCCAAGTGCTCTCCCACTAATACCCCTTCCACCTGCCCAGCTTCATTCCCCAAAACTAAATCCAAAACCGCCCCCTCTCATGTTGGGCTTGTTACATACTGACTAAAAAGTTCTCTGGAATGCATTTTAAGAATTCCATACCCTCTATACCCTTCACTCTATATTTGTCCCAATCAATATTAGGATAGTTAAAATCCCCTACTATTACTGCCCTATGGTTTTTGGACTTCACAGCAATTTACCTACATATTTGCTCCTCTATCTCCCTCCCACCTTTGGGGGTCCATAATAAACACTCAACAGTGTGATCGCCCCTTTTTTATTTTTCAATTCGACCCACATGGCCTCATTTGATGATCCCTCTAACATATCATCCCTCCTCACCGCTGTAATAGTTTCTTTAATCAATACTGCGATTCCTCCCCTCCCATTTTTACCCCCCCCTCTCTGTCTTGTCTAAAAATCTTGTAACCAGGAATATTGAGCTGCCAAACCTGCCCCTCTTTCAGCCATGTCTCTGTAATGGCTATAATGTCATACTCCCAAGTGCCTACCTGTGCTCTTAGCTCATCCGCCTTATTTGCTATACTCCTTGCATTAAAGTATATACCATTTAGCACAGGAAGACCTCCTTGATTACTACTTACTAACCCTTGTTTTCTCTGTCTTACAGATTCACTTTCTAAATTCTTGCTATCCAATTTCAGCTTTACTTCCTTCCCAATTGAATTTGTTCTAAGGTTCCCATCCTCTGCCAAGCGAGTTTAAACTCTCCCCAACAGCACTAGCAAAACTCCCCATGAGGATATTGGTCCCGACGCTGTTGAGGTGCAACCCGTCCGGTTTGTACAGGTCCCATCTCCCCCAGAAGCGGTCCCAATGCCTTAGGAATTGAAAGCCCTCTCTTCTACACCAACTCTCCAGCCACATGTTCATCGTCTCTAGCCTTCTATTCTTATATTCATTAGCACGTGGCACCGGTAGTATCCTGGAGATTACTACCTTTGAGGTCCTATCCTTTAATTTTTCTCCTAGCTCCCTATATTCTGTCTGCAGGACCTCATCCCTCTTCATACCTATGTCATTGATCCCGATAAGGACCACGACCTCTATCTGGTTACCTTCTCCCCCCAGAATGCCCTGCGTCCACTCTGTGACAACTTTGACCCTGGCACCAGGGGGGCACCATACCATTCTGGAATCACGTCTATGGTCACAGAAACACCTCTCTGTTTCCCTAACTATTGAATCCCCTGCCACTACAGATCTATTATTCTTTGTCCCTCTGCCCTGTGCAGCTGAACCACCTGTGGTGCCTTGGACTAGGCTCTGGCTGCACTCCCCAGGGGCACCATCGCCCTCACCGGTACTCATAAGAGAATATTGGTTGGAAAGTGAGATGGACTCAGGGGAGACTCCTGCACTACCTGCCTAGCGTTCTTCCTCCATCTGGTGTTCACCCACTTCCCCTCTCCCTGCACACTTTTAAGCTGCAGGGTGACCACCTCCTGAAACGTGCTAGCCACGTAGCTCTCAACCTCGAGGATGCACCGCATTGACTCCAGTCGCTGCTCAAGTTCCGAAACGCGGAGCTCGAGTAGTTGAAGCTGGAGACACCTCCTGCACACATGATTGTCTAGGCCAAGCAAAGCATCCAGGACTTCCCACATACTGCAGGATGTGCACTCCACAGGACTGAGCTCCCCTGACATTCCTCTATTTAAACCTATCTGATTAAAAAAAGAAAGAGAAAGAGAAAGAGAGATATTTACCAATCAAACAGCCAATCACATTATTCCAGGGTTTCCACCAATCTTCCACCGAAGTTCTGGTGAGAGATTGGAAGAATCCTGTGCAAGTTTTCCTCCCCATTTTTCCTACCTAAACTCAGCCCTACAGTTAAGCTCACCATATCTACACAAAAACCCGACCTCTCTTTTGAATGCAGCTGTCACCTTCAGATCAATATGAAATAATTTTGTGTATGTTATCAACACAAAAAGTAACAGTATAACTCTGGTGTTGATCTAAGCCCTGAAAGAATATTAATCCAAAGGGTGTGAGACCTCCTGCCAAGTGTTATCTCAACCTTGTCACGTTCACACCAGCGATAGTGTAACTCCAGCCTGCTGTGAAGCCAAACTTTCAAAGAAGCCAGTGGATCATTGGAAACTTGTACAACGCTGAATGCGATTTTTTGATGTTAGGAGTGAATGGATGTTTTGCTCCAATCTCTCCTAACTTTTAAAACTAGCTTCTACGGAAGTAAACTTTGCACAGGTGACAAAGCATGCCTGCACAGTGCTCTGTTGTCATGCACCTGAGGTCTGTGTGCACTATAATAAGGGTCTGCTGACTTTGCATCTGTCATGTATGTACTTTTTGGATCACTAGCCACTAGATGGCATTACTGTTGGAGGCCATCGTGCAGCCCAAGTATAAAAGGCCAGCTAATTTTGTACATTAGTCACTTTGGGCCTTAATAAAGCACAGCCAAGGTCATACCTCTTGGAGTTAAACAGTCTAACAGTTATTGCATATACAACAGCATCACAGCCTGGAGATACCAGTGCAAGGTCATTAACTGCAATATAACTGCAGGCTATGAGGCTCGGATTCCATAGACTGTCAAACAACCTAAAAATACTGAATAAAATTGCTGACTTAGTGTTGGACACAAAGAAAATCATTCCATTTCTGGGCCCTGAGATAATACATCCACAAATTGGCAACCAGGCAGGTCGTGTTGACTGAGATGCCACTGCAGCTTCTGTTTGGAGATGAATATAGGATTTATGGACTTTATATTCCACATCATCTCAGCAAATGTTAAATAAAAATATTCCTCATTTAAATTTGCAACACTTTCAGAACTGCAAGTCAAATTAGTTATTGATCGAACTATATTCTACTATAGACAAAAGCACTTGGTTCACAAAGATTTAAAGAATTAAGGGCTCTTTATCTTCAAACTACCCACAAATATTCTGCTGAATTACACAAACTGTATTTTAACAGATGCTGGTAAAGTTTTGTGAATCAGTGCAAAATGTGTCTGATTTGTAAAACAATTATATTTATCCTGTCCTACCTAACCTCTGCTCTGCTCTCAAGTTCAGGCTTGCACAATTCAGCATATTTCAGGTTTTGTTCTAAAAGTACATTTCAGGGGGTCTCCCAACGGCTCGTTGGTTAAATACATATGTGGTGTGGGACTAAGCTACAAAAGTAAGGCGGACAATATCAGATTGGCCACCCGTTATACACTCCGCCTGATTTCCTTTCCATTGTCTTCTGTTCTCATTGAAGTTGAAAGTTCCACTCAATGTGTGTATACTCCATAAAGAGAGGTTTGGACTTAGGCTGCCAAGACACACATGAATTCACACATGGGGGGTGACTACTTGGACAAGTAACTGGATGGGTGACAGTGCCTTTGTGCAATGCTGGATCAAAAAACAAGCCGGGGAAAAACAAACAAAAAAATCAATGTACATTGTGGCGCATTCTTGCTATATTTCTGCTGTAAAATCTAGCTGGATTTTCAATCCTATGATTTTTACTGAATGCTCTTTTCTCTTTTATGGCAAAACTTCCTGCTGCATGAGCTGTCCAACTGGAAGATGTTGAGTGGTGTGTTTTAGGTGGATAACGGCAAGCATGGAATCCAGCCCAACGTCTGACCTTCACCCATCAAATTTATTAGAAAATCGGAGACTTCAATTGATAGGCATTGCAGGCAGAGGAGTTTTGGATCAATCGCAATTTGTGAAGGGCACAACTCAAGAGGCCAGCAAGCATTGGATTAATCAATTCTGAAGGTAACAAAGGCTTGGATAAGCATTTCAGCAGCAATGGAGGTGAAATAGAGCAAAGGCAGGAGATTTTGCAAAGAAGAAAATAGTGGCAACCTTGGTGGTGGCAAGGATATGAGGTTTGAAGCACAGCTCAGAGCAAAACAATGCTCAGTCTGAACAATTTGCAAGTGTGGGTGAAGCAGTCAGTTGCAGAGAGTGTTTGAAGACCAGGACCTCAAATCTGGCACCAAGCTTGTGGTCTACAGGGCAGTAGTGATACCCGCCCTCCTATATGGTTCAGAGACGTGGACTATATACAGCAGACATTTCAAAGCGCTGGAGAAGTACCACCAGTGCTGCCTCCGCAAGATCCTGCAATCCACTGGGAGGATAGACGCACCAACATAAGTATTCTTGCTCAGGCCAACATCCCCAGCATCGAAGCACTGACCACACTTCGTTGGGCGGGCCACATTGTCCGCATACCCTACACGAGACTCCCTAAGCAAGTGCTCTACTCAGAACTCCTACATGGCAAGCGAGCTCCAGGTGGGCAGAGGAAACACTTCAAGGATACCCTCAAAGCCTCCTTGATAAAGTGTAACATCCCCACCGGCACCTGGGATTCCCTGGCCCAAGACCACCCAAAGTGGAGGAAGAGCATCCGTGAGGGCGCTGAGCACCTCGAGTCGTGTCACCGAGAGCATGCAGAAGCCAACTGCTGACAGCAGAAGGAGCATGTAGCAAACCAGGCTCCCCACCCACCCTTTCCTTCAATCATAGTTTGCTCCACCTGTGACAGAGACTGTAATTCCCGCATTGGACTGTACCGCCACCTGAGAACTCACTTTTAGAGTGGAGCAAGTCTTCCTCGATTTCGAGGGACTGCCTATGATGATGATTTAGGCAGCAGCTGAACAGAATTGTTTTGGTCTTGCCAATGTTGAGTTGAAGGAAGTTATTGCTTATCTAAGACTTCATAGTTGTTGGGTCAAGAGTGTTGACACAAAGATAAAGCTGGTGTCATGGATATATATGTGAAAGTTGACCCCAAGTTTGTGAATGATGTTGCAGAGGGGCAGTATGATGACAAAGAAAGGAAGAACCCAAGGATGGAGCCTTAGGGCACACTTGATGTGCCCATGTGGGAGCAGGAGGAGAAACCATTGCAGAAGATGCATTAGTTCCAATTGGACAGGCAGGAGTAGGACCAAGGTACACACAGGTGGAGTATAGAGGAGAGATGGTGGAGAATATAGGAAGGTCAACTGTGTTGAATGTCATAGAGAGATCAAGTCAGTTGAATAGGAACAGCACACCATGATCACAGTCACAAAGGATGTCATTGATGACTTTGACAAGGACAATCTCAATGCTGTGGGGAGGACAGAAAATGAATTGAAGGAATTTGAAGAGGAAGTGATGGGTATAGAACTGGCAACAACTCATGTGAAAACATTAGCGAGAAAGAAGAAATTAAAATAGTTAGAGAGGACAGAGAGCTCAAGAGTGAGTTTCTTGAGGAGGAAAGTGATGACAGGAGTCTTGAAAGGTGGAGAAATAGAACCTGAAGAGAGGCAGCCAGTAATGATTTCAGAGAGCACTGGGTCAGGCAAGCTATTTATGTGTTGATGGGCTGAATTGGGATAGGGTTGTAAACATAAAAATGTGAGCTTGGTGAGGGACAGGGGGAGATGAAGGTGAATCTATAAAGTGATATGGGATCAGGGCAAGGATATGGGTAGCTGGGGGGACCACATGGTTGGGGAAGATGGCTGAGGCAACTGAGTCAATGATCTCAATCTTGGAGATGAAGAAATCTATGAGCTCCTCACATTTGGTTTTTACATGATAATAGTATAAACAGAGGAAGGGAATTGGAAAAAGCAATTTATAATTGGAAGGAGAATCCAAAGACTTCCCTTACTCTCAATGACAATCCTGATGTACTACGATGAATTGAATTAAGAAAGAGATGTATGATATGACTTTAGCTGCCCAAGCCAGTTCTGGTCATGAACAGCCAGGCCAGTCATGCACCAAGTTTGCTTCAGACAATGTCCCTCAATTTTAGGGATTCGGAGATAAGAATTGTACTGGGGGCATGTTAGGTATGGGAGATAGTAAGCGATTTGGCAGGGGCAAGAGCATCAAAGGCAGAGACAAAGGACCTGTTGAATGGGTTAAGTGCAGCAGGTAGAAGGACAGAGAAGAGGAAGTTGAAAAGCAATTGGCCTAAAAATTCGACTGAGGAGCTTGGCTCCAGGACATGTCTGTATTTCAGATAGATTTGACCCCATTTGTTTTCACCACTGAGGTGACAGAAGGTTAACAAAATGAGTATTGCTTTGTATGGCTACTTGTAAAGAAAAAAGGAAGAACTTACATCTATATAGTGACTTTCACCATGTCAGGACATCCCAATGCGCTTTACAGCCAACAAAGTACTTTTGAAACATAGTCACTGTTGTAATGTAAGGAAATGCAACAATCTATTTTCCATATGAGATAATGACCAGATAATAATGTGGATTGAGGGATAAATATTGACCAGGATACCAGGAAGAACTCCCCTGATCTTCTTCAACTAGTGCCATGGGATATTTTATATTTACCCAAGAGGACAGACAGAAACTCGGCTTAACATTTCATCCGAAAGATAGCACCTCCGACTCCTTTCGTATTGCACTGAAGTGTCAGCCTGGATTATATGCTGTGACTCTGGAGTGGGACTTGAACCCACGACTTTCTGGCTCAGAGGCAAGAGTGCAACCCACTGAGGCATGTCTGACACCTTGCATAGAGTTTATGGAATAGTGCCTGATTTTACATAGCATACTGGGCATTCAGATAGCAACACTGTTGTGCTGCTAAATCAAATGATCACCGAATTCATTCTGTAATGCGATTGACTGACAAATCTCCCTACAGAACTGAAATGCAAGAGTAATTTTATTTTGTGAAACCTAAATAGTTACTTCGTTTTTTTTGTTAATTTAATTACATTTCCAGAATAGATTATCCATTTACAGACTAATCTTCCAAGTCAAACACAATCTTTTCAGTTTCAAGATACATTCATTGTGTAGCAGTTGAAAAAAAACACAAGAAATACCTTTGTTAATTTTTACATTGTGCTTAGCATGCTGGTATTAATCACTGCTTGGGCAGCTTTTCTATTAATTCGAGTGTGGCAAATGATATGCAATTGCTAGAGGTTCACTGTGTAATTAATGTGTTTAAATAAATATCTGATGACAATAAAATACTGTCATGCTTCATTCTAATGATGACATGGTAATTGCAGCTTCTGCTGGTCATCAACATACTTTTCTAAGGCTAATGAGATGTATAAGGCTTCCCAGTTCCCCTTGATAAACTGTTTGTCCTTCTCACAGTAACATAATTTGTAGATTAATTCACTGTATCTATAGTAGTTTGATTCTGAGCACTAAAATGTGCTTTCTTTAACACATTCCTACATAATATGCAAAAACAGAATAGAATAATAAATTCTTACATGCAAGATAATTGCCTACATATCAGTGGGTGGAAAACTAGTTAATATTGCCTGAAGGGCAATTAAACCGGAGAGATGCACACTATTTAAAACAGTTGTAGTTCTTTTTTATTTAAACTCAGGCAGCCATTGATCGCACCAAGCAATTCCAGTGCAGCAGATGGTTAAAACAGTCCAAACTCATTACACTTAGGGCCCTTCATAACCATCAGATAAATTGGAATTCATCTTATTATTGTCTTTCAGCTGCAGGTCCACAAGGTGACAGACATCATCCTGACCCACTATATCATCAGCTACCCATATTGTTCTATGTGTTGTTATAGATAACTAATATTCTTGAAATTGCTTTCATGTATATCAATAAAATAATAGAACATTGTCTTTTTCATGCAGTACATCTTTGGAAGGTTAACTTAGATCCATATGAAAATAGTTTCTATCTACTGCACACATTAAGCAGTTCAAGCTGTATAGTATGAGAAAGGGAGTACAACCAAAATTGAGACTTAAAATTTTTCTTCTAATGAACAACATGAGAATGTAAAGGATCACAAGATACTAATGGATGAAGAAGGCCATTCAGCCCATCTTAATGTATCCATCCAGTGCAACACTACATTCCCTGATTGTTGCATCTATTTGTTTCTTAAATTATTCCAGGGAACCTCGTAAAGTTACCTTTTACTAGATTGAATCTGCATCTCCTTGCTCTATTTGCACAGTTTAATTTAAAGTAGTATTCCAGATTAACCTTTCCATTTCCTATCTTATTAGATCACCTTCCAGAAGCCTCATTTCCAGGCTGAGAAGCCCAAGTTTCTCCAGTATTGCCTCATAACTCATGCTCCTGACATCAGGGCTCAGTCCTGTGATTCTTCTCTGCACTGCCTCCAGCGCTTGGATGTCTCCTTTGTTTCTGGATGCAGCACCAACAGTTTGATCATCGTTTTCTCTGACCTGTGTTCTACTGGTTTGGTTATGTAGTTTAAAATTCAAATGGCTGTTGACTACCTTCTATCCAACAGTCCACCTGTCTGGGATCTGGGTATCTCTCTGCCCTCTCCCCACCCCACCTATCTAGTTTAACTGATTTTCAATTGCTGCCTCAGTGTTCCTCACAAATCCCTTTGTTCCTATTTGATTAAGGTGCAGCCTGTCTCTCCTGTACCTGTCCTTTTTGCTCCAGTATTATTCCCAGTTATTTATGACAGTAACATTGTTGTTTTGACATCAGGTCACCAGGCATTTAATTATATTTTAAAATTTATTATTGAACTCTTCTTTCTCAAAGTATACTAGAGAACATGACTTTGCTTGAGCTTTGAGCAGGCCTCGTGTATGTGTTTTTCTCCCTATGCCATTCGCCCCTATTTGTATGCCTCGGTGAAGATGTTGACGATGGCTTGGAGTTCAGCCTCTGAATGTGCGCAGACGCAAGCGTCGTTCGCAAACTGTAATTCGATGAAAGAGGATGGGACGACCTTGGACCTAGCCTGGAGCCGACAAAGGTTGAACAGGTTCCCACTGGTTCTATAGTTTAGTTCTACTCCAGCAGGGAGCTTGTTGAGAGTGAGATGGAGCATTGCAACGAGGAAGATTGAGAAGAGGGTTGGCGCGATGACGCAGCCCTGCTTGATCCCAGTCTGAACGTGGATTGGTTCTGTGGTGAATCTGTTGGTCAGGATCACGGCTTGCATGTTGTCATGGAGCAGGCGGAGGATGGTGACAAACTTTTGGGTGCAGCCGAAACGGAGGAGGACGCTCCATAGTCCCTCACGGTTGACTGTGTCAAAGGCCTTTGTGCGGTCAAAGATAAAGTGCAACATCCCCACCGGCACCTGGGAATCCCTGGTCCATGACCACCCTAAGGGAAGGAAGAGCATCCAGGAGGGCGCTGAGCACCTCGAGTCTCATCGCCGAGAGCATGCAGAAACCAAATGCAGACAGCGGAAGGAGCATGTGGCAAACCAGACTACCCACCCACTCTTTCCTTCAACGACTGTCTGTCCCACCTGTGACAGAGACTGTAATTCCCGTATTGGACTGTACAGTCACCTGAGAACTCACTTTTAGAGTGGAAGCAAATCTTCCTTGATTTCGAGGGACTGCCTATGATGATGATGTGGACTACCGGGCCTGGTGCTGACCCCTTCAGTATCCCTTCTAATCTAACTTTGATGTGAGCTACCCTAACTCCAGATAGCTCTCCATCCTGTGCACTTTGGCTGGACAGCACACATGGCTATCTATTCTTCTGGTCAAAGAATCCCCTACAAACACAGTCTCTGACCTACCGACTGCATCTTTATCCAAGCTGTCTGTTCTGGTATTCTACCTGACTTTTGTTATTGGACAGCGCCTGGAATTTATTCGTTATTGGGATCTCATGGGCAGCTTTGCAGTGAGCGGGAGAAATTCAGTAGTGCCCCCTTTCGGGTTGCTATTTTTTTAAATTATGAAAATTTAGCGCCAGGCACAAAAGATTCTGAAGTTCTTCTAAATTGGGCGTTAGTACCCCAGGAAGGAAGAGGGCAGTAAATCAAGCACTAATGACCTCAGTGGGGCACTGCAGAGGTGCTACCACCAGAGCACTACCAAATTTCATGTGACTTGCATTCAGCAATCATCCTTCAATCCTTCTCACTGGCTCATTCCAGCTCTTAACGGGGAGGTTGTATCAATGTGCAGCAACGCAAGCTCTAACTGCTGCCATTGTCGCCGGGTCAACCACAGTCGACCACGGTGTCGCAGCAGGCCACCAATCTGTGCCCCAGCAGATTGATGGGGATGCTGAGGTGCTTCCCCAGGGGAGTGGCAGTGGGTCATTAGAGCAGGAACCTGCTGTACTCACTCAAGATGACAGCATTCCTGATCCCATCTCTGCCATTCCGCCATTGTACTTGACACTGCCTGTCACCGAGCCAGCAGTGTGGGTGCCGGCAAAGCAACGTGGGTGCAGTCAATGGTGCCCTGTACCGTGGGGAAGCCCGCTATCCTAGCAAAGCCATATGCATGCTC
Organism: Pristiophorus japonicus; assembly: GCF_044704955.1. Classification (NCBI taxonomy): domain Eukaryota; kingdom Metazoa; phylum Chordata; class Chondrichthyes; family Pristiophoridae; genus Pristiophorus; species Pristiophorus japonicus. The sequence continues at coordinate 43,061,163 of NC_091987.1, forward strand.
ATGATGCTTCTGTCTTGTGATGGGGAAGGAAATGTTGTCCCTCCTATTTCTGTACAGAGAATCTGTGTCCTCGCATATGCAGCAATCGATGCCAAACTGGGAGTTGTTGGAGATGTCTCCTATAGGATACTGGAAGGCTCCACTGGCAGAGCAATTGAGTGCATTGGTGACCTTGACTGCCACTGAGAGAGCCGTCCTCACCTTGGTCTGAGGCTCAAGGTCTGGTTGCAGGAGGTGGCAAAGCTCTCTGACCATGTCCTTGCTGAAGCACAGCCTTCTAACACACTGCTCCTCAGTGAAATTGCTGCCAGAATACCCTGGGAGGGTAAGGCCCTCCTACCTCTGGGCACATTTTTCTTTCTCTGTGCCTCAGTTATCTCCGACGGTGATGTTGTCACGAATCTTTAAGAGCCAGAAAATTCCTTCAACTCCAACTCACTCAAATTGGTCGAAATGCCTGTCTGCCTATTCGAAACTAATAAGGAAACATTATTGGCCGACTCAAACTTCACCGAATGCTGCCGCCTTTAAATGGTGCTCCTGTCTGACTGAAACCTGACTGCTGATGCTGTCATTGTCAGCACCAGGCGCAAAACTAGCGGGCGAGGGCCAATTTTTGCTCCAGGACCCTGCGCACAGTGATGGTATCAGCATCGCCGGGCGCAGCAGAGGGGGGTGCTATGTATTACCGCCGCCGCAGAGCCACCGGCAAATTTAGTGAGAGGTGTTCTCACCGCGCCCGGTCGCAAACTCATTTGTGCCCCGTTAGCGCCCCCCAACGGGAAGTGCAAAGTAGCACAATTTCTCCCCCTTCTTTTCCCATCTAAATCAATCCAATATCTTCATTTCCTTCTTCCCAACTCTCTGCTCTCCACAGATGTTGCCAACCTGCTGTGCATTTCCAGCATTTTGTGTTTTTATTTCAGATTTCCAGCATTCTCAGTATTTTGCTTTAATTTTAGTGTTTAATTCACTGCAACTTCTCTTCCAGCAATGCCAACCTTGAAGATGTTCTGCTCTTTTCTCCAACAAAATTTTCATCTGCCTCTTTTATCTTGTTCATTAAACCTGCTGACAAGGGCAGCACTGTTGTTGTTTGGCGAACAAACCTCTATCTTGCGGAGGCTGAACGCCAACTTTCCACTCTTCACAGATGCTGCCTGATCTGCTGAGTATTTCCAGCAGTTTGTGTCTTTATCTTCATTACCTTGGTTGCCCTCTACACTAGTCATCGTATTGTCACAACCCTGTCCCTGGTTATACTGGTTTCCAGTTCCGACTTCCTGAAGGTTTACTCTCAAGGGCTAAAGTTGCCTGGCCATCTCATCTCACCGACCTGCGATTGCTCACTTACCAGATCAAATACTGGGACGAAAATTCTGGCCTCGCCGGGTCCGTACGAAGTGTGCACGGACCGGGTGAGACCTCGCAAAAGCCAGTTTTCGGGGCACGATGCGCATGCGCCTAAAACCAGCTTTTCCGATCTGTCAAGATTTCTCCAGACAGATCCTCCGCATCCCTGGGAGAAGGACATCCGCGCGGGAGAGATTGGGCTATTTGCCCAACTCATGCCCAGCGAATGTCCTTCAAACTTTTACGCCTGGTGAAAGCAGGCGCATAGCTTACTTTTACCAGCTTAACACTTTCAAAACATATAAAAATGTAATTGAAACACTCATTTTTATATTAAATACCCTGTCCATTAAGGTAAGTTTATTTTTAACCCTATTAAAACACATTGAGCCTGAAGTTCCGACGTCCCGGGCCCGTACGAAGTTTCTATGGACCCGGGAAGGCATCAGAAAAGCCGGTTTTCAACACACAATGCGCATGCGCTGAAAACTGGCTTTACTGATCTGTCAAGTTTATGACTTGACAGATCACGCGCATATCAGGAGCGAGGACATTTGTACATGCAAATTTGTGATATTTACGCATATAAATGTCCTCAAAAATCTTGTGCCTGAAAAAGCAGGCGCATAGCCTACTTTTACAGGCGCAAGTGTTTTAAAACACACAAAAACATATAAAAATAAAGTTATGAAAACATATTTTATTGTTAAAAACCCTCCCCACAATGGTAAGTTTATTTTATGGCATAATTAAAAAAACTTCTTTAAAAATCGGGCAATTTTTTTTTTTATAAGACATTAATAACTTTACTTTAAATGAATCTTAAATATGTAATGTATATTTTCTATTTTTTATTAGTGTTTTGGGCGTTTGGGGGGGTTTCTCATTCATAGTAATGGGAGTTTCAGATTTAACAAACTCCTATTACTATGAATGAGAATATACTATACCTGATTGGCTGCCCAGAGCCATATGACTCCAGCTCCAGGCCTGCGCACGTCCCGACGTGCATGCACTGCGATGCGCAGAAAGAGGAGGCATGTGCATCGAGCCGGGGCAGCAGCTTCAGGTAGGTATGTATTTTTTCTCTAAAATCTAGTCGAACGCCCGTGGGAAGGAGAAAGCGGAATTTCTGGGCCATTAAAAAAATTCCCCAAAATATGCTTTTTCCGAAAACATTTAATTACATTTAATTTCAATTAATTGTAAATCTGTGAGGTGTTTTATTTAGTTATTATGCTGCGTTTCAGTGTTTATGGGGTTATTCTCATTGATAGTAATGGGAACTTGTACAAACGGAGTTCCTACTTTTATCACTGAGAATACTAGAAAGTGATTGATGGTCTAGGCCCAAGTGACTCCAGTTTGTACGTATGTACCTGAAAGACATCTTCCCATGTGCTGCGCAGCAAATCTAGGCCTCCGACCGGAATCTTTACGTTCCTCCGCGACCATCAGTTACTTTTGTAGATTTTTTTCGGGTCGGAGGCGTTCGTATGAAGGAAGCCTCTGACTGCAATTTTCCGCCCAATATCTACTTACCCTTAAAGATCCCCTTACTTTTGTCTGCTCTTGTATGTTTCTGTACTTTCTCTCGAAGGCCTTAATTCTTTCTTTACACTTACTGATCAACAGTCAGTCATCACATCTCATCACCCTTTTAACGTTCCTGCCTTTTATGTTTGTGAACAATCCACACCAAAGACAATGCAAAACCACAATCTGAATTTTTTACCTCTGTCAGATGCTGCCTTTACAGTCTCGCTGCTCCCACTTGCCCTCTTTTAGTTTTACTTCAGTACCTCTAGTGTTCCCACTTTGATTTACTGTTTATTGTTTGTCTCCTTTCGATTCTTGCTTCTTCACGGTATTCTTTTTAATACTGCAATGCCTCAGTGGACCCCTTCATTTTATTTTGTGCCAACTAGCAAGTGACATTTGCCACAAAACAATCATCAATTTCTGTCAAGTGCCCTCTTTTACAAGAAAGGCACCACTAAAATAATTGGCAGGTGATCAACATGCAGGTGATCTCTTACAGCTTAGCTCCTCACGCCTATTAACATCAATTTATTTTTCAGTTGGCAAATTGCCAGACTGATTCCGAAGACCTGCTAACAATTCACATTTGGAACTGCTTTGTATTGATGCAAACCAATATAACTGACATATACCTACCTGATTTTATACTTTCACTGGAATACACTGGCTAGATCTATTAACACACTTTCATCATCATCATCATAGGCAGTCCCTCGAAATCGAGGAAGACTTGCTTCCACTCTAAAAGTGAGTTCTCAGGTTGCTGAACAGTCCAATACAGGAATTACAGTCTCTGTCACAGGTGGAGCAGACAGTGTTTGAAGGAAAGGGTGGGTGGGACTGGTTTGCCACACGCTCCTTCCGCTGTCTGCACTTGTTTTCTGCATGCTGCCAGCATCGAGGCTCGAGGTGCTCAGCGCCTTCCCGGATGCACTTCCTCTACTAAGGGCGGTCTCGGGCCAGGGGTTCTCAGTTCCCGGTGGGGATGTTGCATTTTATCAAGGAGGCTTTGAGGGTGTCCTTGAAATGTTTCCTCTGCCCACCTTGCTTGCTTGTAGGAGTTCCGAATTGAGCACTTTATTAGGAAACTGGTTCCTCTTTATCTTATTAACATAAGAAAATAAGAAGTTATCTTTCTTTATCAGGACAAGTTTAATGACTGGCAACTATAATATAAATGAGATCCAGTGGGGAAGTACTAACTTCCTTTCAGAATACTGAGCACAGCTGTCAGCTTTGAGTAACATTAAAGTTTGGCTGCCTCTCAAAAGAGGGAAGAAAGGTAGAAATGTACTATGAAAACACGCCTCTTATCAGAAAATCCTGGGGCATCACTGAGGAAAGCCACAGAGAGCTCAGATCATCCGGCCTGGTCAACTGAAAGAGAATAGTGTGGTGACAAAGAAGCTAATATCTGAGAACATAACAAGAAGGAATTTATTAAATGTTATAAATCATTACATGATCACCAGCTGATCAGGTTACAACTGCAACCCAGAAGCATAGATCTTCTTATGAGAACGTGCTGGCATCAGTTGTTTACTCACACAGCACTTGATTAAAAATGATATAAACTGTTAAATATATTTTAATTCCGTTTTAATGATTTATATGTTTATATACTGCAGAGCAGATCCTTGGCAATGTACGTGAATTGTCTCAGTAAAGAACAGCTCAGCTCAGGCCCCATTGCCTTTTATAAGACAGCCAGGATTTGACACAACATTTGCCTGAAAAGGAAATGCTGCCACTCAGCATTTAAATAGCCAAAGTAAAATGAGATCCAGTAATAAACCGAAGGTCATATTTTATATAAAGAAAAAAAAATGAAGATCTGAGTATGCAATATAAACAGGGCAACTTTTCTTCCCAATGTAAGCACATAGTAATTTGAGGCTCCCTGGTGTAAATGCGACAGGTGGCGTATTATAATGTGGTGCAAATAACAGGGGTATATTACATATTTCCTATCATTTGCAGCATAACAATGGGCACTAGGAATGCAGTACAGTGCTATGGTGTACATAGTAGAATTTGAATTTTAAATGGCCTGCAGTGGGTTGACTAGATTGCAGGGCAATCTCCCCAGCCTCGTGAAATTCTATATTTTGGTCAGAAAATCCTAATTTGTCTTTAGGAGACGCTGTGGTGGAGGCACATGCAGCATGGTAATAATGCTCCTGATAGGCTTACTTTCACTGGGAAGGAGGAAGTGCAGTTCTTGTTTAGCCAGTTAAAGGGGAGCATCACTTTCTGAGCAGCAAGAAGAAAAAAGACAGCAATGTCAGAAGCAGCAGGAGCATCCTCGAGTGGAGGAGAGAGGGCGGGGTGGGGAGTGGGGGGTGGTGGGGCAGTCAGCAGCTGCGAGAGCCTGTAGATTCTCAAATGTAACTATTATGTATAGAAGAACTCCACGAGGCTGAGTACTGTGAGCTAAACTTAGTGTGACCTTAGTCTTCTTCATTACAACTCCAGCATGCCTAAACAACATGGCAGCCAAACTTTTATACTAGCCCTGTACATGTGTGCAGGTGACCATTAGGACTCCAACAGTCGCACCCTCTTGTGGCAAGTATTACAGAGTTGCATACATAACATCACTCCCCCCCCAAAGTCTTCGATACAAGTTATTTACAAGTTGAGGCAATCCGGAGCCCTTCACTCCCTGGTTGATCGTCTAAGTTCAAACCCTGGCGTGTGTGAGTTTACCGGACCATTGCTGCACTGTACCGCGGCTGGTCTGACTGGACTGTCAGGAACGGTGGGTTCATCCTCATGATTGACAGTGAGGTCGATTGCTGGTTGGGGGTGTGTTGATGGATCGTCGAAGGTGATGTCCTCTTCACTGGAACCAATGTCCTAGGGGGAGTGTTTGCTAGTGCTGTTGGGGAGGAGTTAAACTAATATGGCAGGGGGATGGGAACCTCTGCAGGGAGACAGAGGGAAATAAAATGGAGTCAGAAGCAAAATATAGAAAGGAGAATAGTAAAAGTGGAGGGCAGAGAAACCCAAGGCAAAAAACAAAAAGGGCCACATTACAGCAAAATTCTAAAGGGGCAAAGTGTGTTAAAAAAAAACAAGCCTGAAGGCTCTGTGCCTCAATGCGAGGAGTATTCGGAATAAGGTGGATGAATTAACTGTGCAGATAGCAGTTAACGGATACGATGTGGTTGGCATCACAGAGACATGGCTCCAGGGGGACCAAGGTTGGGAACTCAATATCCAGGGGTATTCAGCATTTAGGAAGGATAGACAGAAAGAAAAAGGAGGCGGGGTGGCGTTGCTGGTTAAAGATGAAATCAATGCAATTGTAAGGAAGGATATTAGCCTGGATGATGTGGAATCGGTATGGGTGGAGCTGCGGAATTCCAAAGGGCAGAAAACGCTAGTGGGAGTTGTGTATAGACCACCAAATAGTAGTAATGAGGTTGGGGACAGCATCAAACAAGAAATAAGGGATGTGTGCAATAAAGGTACAGCAGTAATCATGGGCGACTTTAATCGACACATTGATTGGGTTAACCTAACTGGTAGCAATGTGGTGGAGGAGGATTTCCTGGAGTATATTAGGGATGGTTTTCTAGACCAATGTGTCGAGGAACCAACCAGGGAGCTGGCCATCCTAGACTGGGTGATGTGTAATGAGAAGGGACTAATTAGCAATCTTGTTGTGCGAGGCCCCTTGGGGAAAAGTGACCATAATATGGTAGAATTCCTTATTAAGATGGAGAGTGACAAAGTTAATTCGGAAACTAGAGTCCTGAACTTAGGGAAAGGTAATTTCGACGGTATGAGGTGTGAATTGGCTAGAATAGACTGGCAAACGACACTCAAAGGGTTGACGGTGGATAAGCAATGCCAAACATTTAAAGATCACATGGATGAACTTCAGCAAATGTACATCCCTGTCTGGAGTAAAAATAAAACTGGGAAGGTGGCTCAACCATGGCTAACAAAGGAAATTAAGGATTGTGTTAAAGCCAAGGAAGAGGCATATAAATTGTCTAGAAAAAGCAACAAACCTGAGGACTGGGAGAAATTTAGAATTCAACAGAGGAGGACTAAGGGTTTAATTAAGAGGGGGAAAATAAAGTACGAGAGGAAGCTTGCAGGGAATATAAAAACTGACTGCAAAAGCTTCTATAAATATGTGAAGAGAAAAAGATTAGTAAAGACAAACGTAGGTCCCTTGCAGTCGGATTCAGGTGAATTTATAATGGGGAACAAAGAAATGGCAGACCAATTGAACAAATACTTTGGTTCTGTCTTCACGAAGGAAGCTACAAATAACCTTCCGAAGGTACTGGGGACAGTGGGTCTAGTGAGAAGGAGGAATTGAAGGATATCCTTATTAGGCAGGAAATTGTGTTAGGGAAATTGATGGCATTGAAGACCGATAAATCCCTGGGACCTAATAGTCTGCATCCCAGAGTGCTCAAGGAAGTGGCTCTAGAAATAGTGGATGCATTGGTGATCATTTTCCAACAGTTTATCGATTCTGGATCAGTTCCCATGGACTGGAGGGTAGCTAATGTAACACTACTTTTTAAAAAAGGAGGGAAGAGAGAAAACGGGTAATTATAGACCGGTTAGCTTGACATCAGTAGTGGGGAAAATGTTGGAATCGATCATGAAGGATGAAATAGCAGGGCATTTGGAAAGCGGTGACAGGATCGGACCAAGTCAGCATGGATTTATGAAAGGGAAATCATGCTTGACGAATCTTCTGGAATTTTTTGAGGATGTAACTAGCAGAGTGGACAAGGGAGAACCAGTGAATGTGGTGTATTTGGACTTTCAGAAGGCTTTTGACAAGGTCCTGCACAAGAGATTGTTGTGCAAAAGCAAAGCACATGGTATTGGGGGTAATATACTGACGTGAATAGGGAACTGGTTGGCAGACAGGAAGCAGAGAGTCGGGATAAACGGGTCCTTTTCAGAATGGCAGGCAGTGACTAGTGGAGTGCCGCAGGGCTCAGTGCTGGGACCCCAGCTCTTTACAATATACATTAACGATTTGGATGAAGGAATAGAGTGTAATATCTAAAAATTTGCAGATGACACTAAACAGGGTGGCGGTGTGAGCTGTGAGGAGGACGCTAAGTGGCTGCAGGGTGACTTGGACAGGTTAGGTGAGTGGGCAAATGCATGGCAGATGCAGTATAATGTGGATAAATGTGAGGTTATCCATTTTGGGGGCAAAAACACGAAGGCAGAATATTATCTGAATGGTGGCAGACTAGAAAAAGGGGAGGCGCAACAAGACTTGGATGTCATGGTTCATCAGTCACTGAAAGTGGGCACGCAGGTACAGCAGGCGGTAAAGATGACAAATGGTATGTTGGCCTTCATAACTAGGGGATTTGAATATAGAAGCAGGGAGATCTTACTGCAATTGTACAGGGCCTTAGTGAGGCCTCACCTGGAATATTGTGTTCAGTTTTGGTCTCCTAGTCTGAGGAAGGACGTTCTTGCTATTGCGGGAGTGCAGCGAAGGTTCACCAGACTAATTCCAGGGATGGCTGGGTTGTCATATGAGGAGAGACTGGATCAACTGGGCCTTTATTCACTGGAGTTTAGAAGGATGAGAGGGGATCTCATAGAAACATATAAGATTCTGAAGAGACTGAACAGGTTAGATGCGGGCAGAATGTTCCCGATGTTGGGGAAGTCCAGAACCAGGACACATAGTCTTAGGATAAGGGGTCGACCGAGATGAGGAGAAACTTCTTCACTCAGAGAGTTGTTAACCTGTGGAATTCCCTGCCACAGAGAGTTGTTGATGCCAGTTCACTGGATATATTCAAGAGGGAGTTAGATATGACTCTTAAGATTAAGGGGATCAAGGGGTATGGGGAGAAAGCAGGAAAGGGGTACTGAAGGAATGATCAGCCATGATCTTATTGAATGGCGGTGCAGGCTCGAAGGGCCGAATGGCCTACTCCTGCACCTATTTTCTATGTTTCTATTTTTCTATGTTTCTATGTTTCAAGTCATTCCTGGTCGTCAGTAAATCGCAATTTGGTCTGATCGAAATGCTTTCTGCACGTTTGGCCATTTAGCAGTTTGATTATAAACTCCCTATACCCTTCCTTGGCCAAAACAGCGCCAGCAACACACATAGGACCATGACTGTAATTAAGGACAAATACAGGGTCGTTAACATCAATGTCACGTGGAACAGCTGTGTGATTGTGGTACATGTTCTGCCGGTGTCACCGGGTTTCCATGTGATCATTAAGATCCGGGTGGACTCGGGAGAGTCTGGTTTTGAGGGCTCTCTTCATTAACAATTCTGCCGGGGGAACCCCGGTGAGCGAGTGGGGTCGCATCTGGTAACTGAGCAGAATGCAAGACAAGCGGGTCTGCAGGGAGCCATCCATCGCGCGTTTCATGTTCTGCTTGATTGTTTGGACTGCCCGCTCCACTTGACCTTTAGACGCGGGCTTAAATGGAGCAGACCTGACATGCTTGATGCCATTGCAGGTCATAAACTCATTGAATTCCGAGCTGGTGAAACACGGTCCATTGTCGCTGACAAGGACGTCGGGCAAGCCATGGGTGGCAAACATGGCCTGGAGGCTTTCAATGGTGGCTGTGGACGTGCTGAATGACATGATTACACATTCAATCCATTTGGAGTAAGCATCCACTACTACTAAAAACATCTTTCCTCGAAAAGGGCCGGCAAAATCTACGTGGATCCTGGACCACGGTTTGAAGGGCCATGACCACAGACTCAGTGGAGCCTCCCTTGGTGCATTGCTCAGTTGTGAGCAAGTGTTGCACTGATGCATGCCATGACTCCAAGTCCGAGTCAATGTCGGGCCACCAAACATGCGACCTGGCAATTGCCTTCATCATGACAATGCCTGGGTGGGTACTGTGTAGGTCGCATATAAACGTTTTCCTGCCTTTTTTTGGCAAAGCCACGTGATTACCCGATAAGAGACAATCCGACTGGATGGACACTTCATCTTTGCGTCGGTGAAACGGCTTAATTTCATCTTGCATTTCCCTGAGAACGGCCGACCAATTCCCATTTAGGACGCAACTCTTTACTAATGATAGCACAGGATCCTGGCTGGTCCAGGTCCTGAACTGATGAGCCGAGACATGTAACCCCTCGCTCTCAAAAGCATCCATGACCAGTAGCAAGTCTGCGGGCTGCGCCATTTCAACCCCAGTGGTGGGTAATGGTAGCCGGCTGAGAGCATCGGCACAGTTTTCAATGCCTGGTCTGTGGCGGATAACATAGTCATAAGCAAATAATGTTAGTGGCCATCTTTGGATGTGGGACAAAGCATTGGTGTTTATACCTTTGCTCTCTGAAAACAGAGAAATGAGCGGCTTGTGGTCAGTTTCAAGCTCAAACCAAAGTCAAAATAGGTATTGGTGCATTTTCTTAACCCCATATACACATGCTAATGCCTCTTTCTCGACCATACTATCGGCTCTCTCAACCTTAGACAGACTTCTAAACGCATATGCAATCAGTTGGAGGTTGCCCGATACATTGCCTTGCTGTAACACACAGCCGACCCCGTACGATGAGGAGTCACAAGCTAGAACTAAATGTTTACATGGGTCATAGTGTATGAGTAATTTATTTGAGCATAGCAAGTTCCTGGCCTTTTCAAAGGCCGTATCTTGAGATTTGCCTCAAACCCAGTCATCACCCTTACGTAGCAACACGTGCAAAGGCTCTATCAAGGTGTTCAACCCAGGTAGAAAGTTATCGAAATAGTTGAGGAGTCCCAGGAATGAACGCAGCTCCGTCACATTCTGTGGTCTGGGTGCATTCTTGATGGCCTCTGTCTTTGAGTCCATGGGCCTGATGTCGTCTGCTGCAATCTTTCTCCCCAAAAATTCGACTTCTGGTGCCAGGAAAACACACTTGGAGCGTTTCAGCCTGAGTCCCACTCTGTCTAGGTGATTTAGAACCTCTTCCAGGTTGTGCTGGTGTCACGACTGGTGATCAGGATGTTGTCTTGAAACACAACGGTGCACGGAACAGATTTCAGCAAACTCTCCATGTTTCTCTGGAAAATAACTGCAGCTGAGCGAATCCCAAAAGGGCACCTTTGGAATTTCAACAGTCCTTTGTGTGTGTTGATGTACGTCAGTCTTTTCGAAGATTCAGCCACCTCCTGTGTCATGTAGGCGGAGGTTAGGTCCAACTTGGTGAACGACTTCCCCCCTGCTAACGTTGTGAACAGGTTATCCGCCTTGGGCAGCAGGTACTGGTCCTGTAGTGAGACTCGGTTAATCGTTACCTTGTAGTCTCTGCAGATTCTGACCATGCTATCGCTTTTCAACACCGGAACAATTGGATTGGCCCACTAGCTGAACACGACTGGCGATATGATTCCTTCGTGTTGGAGTCTGTCCAGTTTGATCGCGACTTTCTCCGTAATCATGTACGGAACCGCCCGAGCCTTGTGATGGACAGGCCATGCATCGGGGCCTAGGTGGATCTGTACCTTGGCGCCTGCGAATTTGCCGATGCCTGGTTCGAATAGCAAGGGAAACTTGCTCAGCACTTGAGCACACGAGGTGTCATCCACTGAAGATAATGCTTTGATGTCGTTCCAATTCCATCGAATCTTTTCTAGCCAGCTTCTGCCGAACAACATTGGGCCATTGCCTGGAACAATCCGCAATGATAGGTCATGCACAGCTCCATTATATGATACCTTCACTGCCGCACTTCCAATGACTGGTATGAGCTCTTTGGTATAGGTAAGCAGCTTTGCATTAATCGGGCTCAGTTTGGGCCTTTGTGCCTTATTGCCCCACAGTTTCTCGAAAGCCTTCTGGCTCATTATTGACTGACTCGCATCCGTGTCCAACTCCATGGATACTGGAACTCTATTTAATTTGACTTTCAGCATTATAGGAGGGCTCTTGGTGGTGGTTCTTCCTCGGGTTGAGTTGCTGTGTGATCCATGCCGGATCGATCATCCTCTGCCATGTGGTATGTCGCAGCATGTTTGCACATTCGCTGGAGGTGCCCCATTGTTGCGCAGCCTTTGCACACGTAGTGCTTGAATCGACATTGATGGGCCCGATGATTACCCCCGCAGCGCTAACACGGTGCTAATGGATTCACATTCACCCCCGATGGCGGACTCTGAGTCATCACAGGTCTTGCAGCTGCAAACGTATAGGCCTTGCCATATGCGGTTCGGCCTGCTAGCGATGTCATTTTATGCACAGTACTTGCCGGTGAGCTTCGATGTTGAGAAGATACCTGTTTGGTGTTATCGTCCGTGGCCATGCATGCCTAGGCGATCGCGATGGCCCTGCTCAGGTCTCGAGTTTCGACAGCCTGCAGTTTTCGAAGAATGACCTCGTGGCTGATGGCCAGCACGAAAAAGTCCCGCAGCATTTCCCCCAACGTAGCTCCAAAATCGCAAGGTCCCGCAAGGCATCTCAGGTCAGTGACATAATCCACCACATCCCGGCCCCCTGAGCGATGGTGCATGTAAAAATGATACCTGGCCATGAGGATACTCTCCCTCAGCTTGAGGTGGTCCCGAACCAGCGTGCACAACTCTGTATATTCCTTCTCCGTTGGTTTTGTCGGTGCGAGCAGATTCTTGATGAGGCCGTATATTTTAGGCCCACAGCCGGTGAGGAGAACCGCCCTGCACTTGACCGCATTAGTGTCTCCTTCCAGCTCGTTGGCTACGAAGTACTGATCGAGACGCTCGACGAAGCCTTCCCAATCATCACCCTCTACGAATCTCTCTAATATTCCAACGGCAGCCATGGTTGCGTGAAAGTTCCTATTCTGTTACTCATCGCCAATTATTATGTACAGAAGAACTCCACGAGGCTGAGTACTGTGAGCTAAACTTAGTGTGACCTTAGTCTTCTTTATTACAACTCCAGAGTGCCTAAAAAACATGGCAGCCAACCTATTATACTGGCCCTGCATGTGTGTGCAGGTGACCATTAGGACGCCAATATTCTCGGACTCTGGCAGCAAGTATTACATAGTTGCATACATAACAGTAACTCTGGAGGAGTTGCTGACTGAAATGAGGGCCAGACGATGCAGACTGATGGATTTACTAAGGGCAGAAATTCCCATAAGAAGTTGGTGCAGGCAGTCTGGAAAAAGGTAGCAGAGGTGGTCTATGCAAACTGCACAACCCCAAGAATTGGCACACATACAGGAAGAGGTTCAAATACCTCATAAATGTAGCCAAGGTGCTCTTGACAATACACATTCTCTACCACACATAGAACCTTCACTAATCTCACTTATGAAAATGGCAACCTCTGCAAAGATTCAAGCACTTTCGTTACTCAAAATCATTTTAATTAGGAGGGTTTACTTAGGAGGGGGAAAATAGAATATGGGAGGAAGCTTGCTGGGAACATAAAAACTGACTGCAAAGCTTCTATAGATATGCGAAGAGAAAAAGATTAGTGAAGACAAACGTAGATCCCTTGCAGTCAGATTCTGGTGAATTTATAATGGGGAACAAAGAAATGGCAGACCAATTGAACAAATACTTTGGTTTCATCTTCACGAAGGAAGACACAAATGGCCTTCCGGAAATACTAGAGGACTAAGGGTCTAGTGAGAAGGAGGAACTGAAGGAAATCCTTATTAGTCAGGAAATTGTGTTAGGGAAATTGATGGAATTGAAGGCTGATAAATCCCAAGGGCCTGATAATCTGTATCCCAGAGTACTTAAGGAAGTGGCCCTAGAAATAGTGGATGCATTGGTGATCATTTTCCAACAGTCTATCGACTCTGGATCAGTTCCTATGGACTGGAGAGTAGCTAATGTAACACCACTTTTTAAGAAAGGAAGGAGAGAGAAAACGGGTAATTATTGACCGGTTAGCCTGACATCAGTAGTGGGGAAAGTGTTGGAATCAATTATTAAAGATGAAATAGCAGCACATTTGGAAAGCAGTGACAGGATCAGTTCAAGTCAGCATGGATTTATGAAAGGGAAATCATGCTTGACAAATCTTCCAGAATTTTTTGAGGATGTAACTAATAGAGTGGACAGGGGAGAACCAGTGGGTGTGGTGTATTTGGACTTTCAAAAGGCTTTTGACAAGGTCCCACACAAGAGACTGGTGTGCAAAATCAAAACACATGTTATTGGGGGTAATATACTGACATGGATAGAGAACTGGTTGGCAGACAGGAAGCAGAGAGTCAGGATAAACGGGTCTTTTTCAGAATGGCAGACAGTGACTAATGGAGTGCTGCAAGGCTCAGTGCTGGGACCCCAGCTATTTACAATATACATCAATGATTTAGATGAAGGATTTGAGTGTAATATTCCAAGTTTGCAGGTGACACTAAGCTGGGTGGCAGTATGAGCTGTGAGGAGGATGCTAAGAGGCTGCAGGGTGACTTGGACAGGTTAGGCGAGTGGGCAAATGCATGGCAGATACAGTATAATGTGGATAAATGTGAGGTTATCCACCATGGTGGCAAAAAAACGAAGGCAGAATATTATCGGAATGGTGGCAGATTAGGAAAGTGGAAGGTGCAATGAGACCTGGGTATCATGGTACATCAGTCATTGAAAGTTGGCACGCAGGTACAGCAGGTGGTGAAGAAGGCAAATGGCATGTTGGCCTTCATAGCTAGGGGATTTGAGAATAGGAGCAGGGAGGTCTTACTGCAGTTGTACAGGGCCTTGGTGAGGCCTCACCTGGAATATTGTGTTCAGTTTTGGTCTCCTAATCTGAGGAAGGACTTTCTTGCTATTGAGGGAGTGCAGCAAAGGTTCACCAGACTCATTCCCAGGATGGCTGGACTGACGTATGAGGAGAGACTGGATCGACTGGGCCTGTATTCACTGGAGTTTAGAAGGATGAGATGGGATCTCATAGAAACATATAAAATTCTGACGGGACTGAACAGGTTAGATGCAGGAAGAATGTTCCTGATGTTAGGGAAGTCCAGAACCAGGGGACACAGTCTAAGGATAAGGGGTAAGCCATTTAGGACCGAGATGAGGAGAAACCTCTTCACTCAGAGAGTTGTTAATCTGTGGAATTCTCTCCTGCAGAGAGTTGTTGAGGCCAGTTCATTGGATATATTCAAGAGGGAGTTAGAAATGGCCCTTACGGCTAAAGGGATCAAGGGGTATGGAGAAAAAGAAGGAAAGGGGTACTGAGGTGAATGATCAGCCATGATCTTATTGAATGGTGGTGCAGGTTCGAAGGGCTGAATGGCCTACTCCTGCAACTATTTTCTATGTTTCTATGTTTTTATTCTATTAACTCACATTGTCTACTTCATGCGCTATGGTTAGTCTTCAAGGACACTTGATTTAAAGGGCCAATGCACCTTCACATCTCATCATCATGAGATGCATGTATTCATATGGGGGAAACTGACATTGCCACTCACATGTCCTTAACATTGTCTTTTCTCCCTCCAAAAGAAAATAAAGTCTGCAACCAGCAGCATAGAGTTATAACTGGGAAATGACCAGCAACACTGAAAACCTTGAGTGTACATGATGAAGAGTGTACGTGCAAATCACGGGCAGGCAGACAGGAGAATCAGTGATAGAGGGTGTGGTTGGAGGTGGGGTGGCAATGGAAGTTTGGTAAAAGCTGAGAAATGCTCACGATATGTAATCACATTCTCAAAGTATGCACCAGCAACTATTCCTTCAAGGGAGAATATTATTGGGTGGGCAGCTCTGGGGTCCACAAATATAATCTGGGTCGCAGCCACTCTGGGACTCAAGCCCTTACAAATCAGAAAGATTTCTCTAAAATATATTTGGGAGAAATAGGTGATGAAGGAAACAGTATGACTCCTAATGGATCATAGTGGGAACATGGCAGCAAATAGCTTAAGAATGGCAGATGTCATTAATGTTATTTTTGTATCAGTATTTCCAAATGAATCTGAGGGTTGCCTTCCTCATACAAGCTTAGAAGTAAAGGAAAAGAATAATAAAAAAACTGGTAAAATATTAATTACCCATAAAGAGGTGACAAAAAAACAAAGGATGCTGCAAAACAATGAGGTACCCATCCCTGACAAACTTTGAATAGAATGTTAAAGGAGATGGCAAACAAAATTAGTCACATACTGGCAAATATTTTTAGTGAATCACTGAAAATGGGAGCTCTGCCAAGAACTGAAGTGAGGTGAATGTAGTGCCAATTTATAAAAAAAAGGAAAATCCAGGGAAATTCTTACCTGTTGAGTAGAGATGGCAATAATGAAGACAAGGACAATGATGATAATCATCCTGCCCCTTCAACCTTTGGCACCTCCACCTGCTCTCCATCTTTTAAATCATCTTTGTTGTATACCTTCTCTCTCCCACACACCAGCTCAGAGACTTCCACCTGGGGCAGTCTAGATAGAAGTGATTCGGATATTGCACCAGGTGACTCACTGAGAATGAGAGATCCAAAGAAGTAGGGCGTTTCAATGCGTTTACAGCTGTTTCCCTCGCAGAAACAGTAGAGGTCCATTCCCTCAGGTGAGGAGGCAGCGAACTCCGAGCTCATGGGTTCTGCTATAAAAAGAGGAATGGTCGATGAGCATTACACCTGAGATCACTCAGCCTTTCTACCTCAATGTCTCTGGTCTAGATAGATAAAAAGATAGGATCCTGCTCCTGATTACCAGCCAGTGATTCCTTCTGAAAGTTCACATGTGTGAATATTGTCACTGTTATTAAAAAAAAGAAAGACTTGGATTTATATAGCGCTTTTCATGACCACCGGATGTCTCAAAGCACTTTACAGCTAATGAAGTACTTTTTGGAGTGTAGTTAATGTTGTAATGTAGGAAACGCGGCAGCTAATTTGCGCACAGCAAGCTCCCACAAACAGCAATGACCAGATAATCTGTTTTTGTTACGTTGATTGAGGGATAAATATTGGCCATGGAATCTTTTCTGTCCATTTGAGAGAGCAGATGGGACCTAGGTTTAACATTTCACCTGAAAGACGGCACCTCCAACAGCGCAGCACTCCCTCAGCACTGCACTGAAGTGTATTACCTCCTATCCAAAACATCTAGATTATCACTGCCATGTATGGCGACGAAAACTGGACACAATACTCTGGATTTTGGGCTTTTTGGATTTCGGGGCATTAATCGCGGCGAAGCATTAAAGTTAGCGCCTGAAAATAGTTTGCACCTTCGACTGCAAGTTTCGGCGATAAAGTAAGTTGGAGGAGCATTGGCATTAAGTCAGGAGTTGCACAACGAACTTTGGGGCCGAAATTCAGCCTCCCGAAAAGGCCTCTTACCGCCAGAAAGTGGGAGCCAAGCAGCGGAGTCCTGTGGCTGTCGATTTTCGGTCGAATAGTTGCCGCTAGCAAAATTCCCACTTCCGCCCCGCTGCTGCCAATCAGTCCGAAGTGCGTAATCAAAGAGCGCACTGCCAATCTCCTGCTCCTCCAGTCAAATTCAGCTTCAAAAATCCTTGATCCGCCGAGTGGTGCACCCGACAGCTTTTTCTGTCATTGCACTTTGTTTTCTGTGTGTGGGAATTGGCTGCGCGGTGGCCATTAAAGGCAAGGGCCCACTGCCACAGCCGCCATGTTACTTTTTTTGCCAGACGCCTTCCAGATCGGCCGGCCAAATAAGCACCCACATTTGGCCGGGCTGCCAACAGGCAGCCTGGCACCACCTCTTGGGTGCCAGGCCGCTGGCCCGGCCGAAACCCTCCCTGATGGCCCAGTGAACCTAACTAAAATGTTTGCAGAGCTCGCAGCGGCTCTCCCCTGTAAGTGATGATGCACACGCGTCATGACGTCATCACCGCTCCGCTGATGATTGACAGTGGCGGTGACTCCCTCCCGCCTCCACTTCCGTCCCTCTTGTTGACAATCTGCGGCTTACGGCTCCACTTCTGCCCCCATTATGACCGACTTCCGGGCAGCTTAAAAAAAATGACAAAGAGCTGAATTTTGCGAAAGAGACGACCTCATCTGACGCAGCGGGAAAAACTTCAGGATCGATGGGTGCAACTTATTTCGGGTGGGGTGAATTTCAGCCCCTTTGTGCACCCCAGCCGAAACTTGTGTCGTGAAAGGAGGCAGCCATTTTGCGCATTCACAGTGTTTTTTTTTCCCCGGGCGCAAATGTTAATGAAGGGCGTGGCAGCTTCCTGCGCATATGCACATATAAACCGCCTCACTGCAGCCACTTCTGCAGAGATGCAGGAGCAGGAGGGAAGGCAGCGTGCCCAGCGCTTCAGTAATGAGGCGAGTGAGGCCTTAGTCCATGCACTGGAGAGGAGGTGGTCCTCACTCCATCTTGCCAGGGGTGCCAGACCACTCCCACCTGTAATTAAGAGGCTGTGGAAGGACATCGCATAGGAGGTATCTGCTGCAGACACTGTGCCCAGAATTGGGAAATAGTATCAAAAAAATTTCAACAACCTTACCAGAATCGTCAGAGTGAATACCATTCACATTTATATATGCCTCCTTTCCTTCTAACATGAATCTCACACACTATGTGAAGACTTTCATGCATATAGTCCCTCTCAAAAATCTTGCTGTCTGTGGGGTGAGTTTGATAATGCATAAGAAAGATGAAGGCTTACTTTTGCACCCATTGCCTTCTAATGTGTCATGTATGTAACCTTTATGTAACAACACTGCAATACTGTATATACGTAAGAAATGCACACCTTGACCACAGGGAGTGAATTTGAGGGAGAAACTCCTCACCTGGTCATCCAGGTATATAAAGGGAGGTCCCACGCAGGGTCATCACTTCTTGGTCCTGTGAATAAAGATTCAGGTCATGGAGTGACCTTGTCCATAGAATATGCCTCATGTGGATTTGTGGTATTGTGTAAGGACTTTACCTTGGCGACGAGAAACGGGAATCAACGACCCACGAGAATGGCCACCGGCATCACAGATGAACAGTACTGTGTTGGTGAGGACAGGGACGATTTCATTGAGAGGCTCCAGCAGAGTTTTGTCACGAAGGACTGGCTGGGAGACGCAGCGGCCGACAAGCAAAGGGCTCATCTGCTGACCAGCTGTGGACCTAAGACTTACGTGCTCATGAAAGACCTGCGAGCACCCGAGAAGCCGGTGGACAAAACCTTTGAAGAGCTTAGCAAACTAATCGGTGAGCACCTCAAACCGGCGAGCAGCGTACACATGGCCCGACACAGATTCTATACACACCAACGTCGGGAAGGACAGAGCATACCAGATTTTGTTGCGACCTCCGGTGCTTGGCCAGCCTCTGTAAGTTCACAGGCGCCTGCAGGGGGGAGATGCGAAGGGATTTCGTTATTGAGGGCATCGGTCATGCTGGGATTTTCAGAAAGCTAATTGAGACCAAGGACCAAAGACCAAGGAATGCCTTGTAACAGCTCTTTTGTTCACAACAATGGGAATCTCAGTTCATGCTGGAGGTGTGGGGGCAAACATGCTGCCAGGACTTGCAGGTTTCAACAGTTCGTCTGCAGAAATTGTAACCTCAGTGGCCATTTAGCCAGAATGTGCAGAAAGCCTGTAACCAGGTTAATTTACGAGGCGGATGGACCAGAAGAGGGATCTATGATGAAGGATGACGCTTGGGGCAAATCAATGGACACTGAAGTTCAGCGGGTTCATGTGGCAAACATTCACAGCTCATATACCAAAACGTCACCTATGATGATGAAAGTCCTATTAAACACCATCCCTGTACGCGTGGAGCTGGACATGGGGGCCAGCCAGTCACTTATGAGTGTTCAACAATTCGAAAAACTGTGGCCACTCAAAGCCAGCAGATCCAAACTAGAACGCATTGAGACGCAATTACGGACGTGCACCAAAGAAATCATTCCAGTGCTAGGCAGTGCAATGTTGGCGGTCACACACACTGGATCGGTGAACCGGCTACCGCTCTGGATTGTCCTGGGCAATAGTCCCGCACTGTTGGGGAGGAGTTGGTTAGCGGAGATGAACTGGAAATGGGGGGGGATGTGCACGCCATGTCATCTGTGGAGCGAAGTTCATGCTCACAGGTCCTACAGCAATTTGAGTCACTATTTCAACCTGGCGTCAGGACGTTCAAAGTACCAAAGTAATGATACGCATCACCCCAGACGCCAGACCAGTGCACCACAAAACCAGAGCTGTGCCGTATGTAATGCGGGAGAAAATTGAGAGCGAGTTGGACCGGTTGCTGAGAGAGGACATCATCTCGCCAGTTGAATTCAGCGACTGGGCAAGCCCCATCGTTCCCATCCTAAAAGTAGATGGCTCGGTCAGGATCTGTGGCGA
The DNA here is from genome assembly GCF_044704955.1 of Pristiophorus japonicus. Classification (NCBI taxonomy): domain Eukaryota; kingdom Metazoa; phylum Chordata; class Chondrichthyes; family Pristiophoridae; genus Pristiophorus; species Pristiophorus japonicus. Next base: position 43,081,320 of record NC_091987.1, read on the forward strand.
CTACAAGGCCACGATCAACCGGGTGTCCCTACAAGACCAATACCTGCTCCCGAGAGTGGAGGACCTTTTTGCCACGCTGGCAGGCGGCAAGCTGTTCACCAAGTTGGACCTCACTTCAGCCTACATGACCCAAGAACTGGCCGACGAATCTAAAATACTGACCACCATCACCACGCACAAGGGACTGTTTGTTTATAACAGATGTTCGTTTGGTATTCGATCAGCGGCCGCGATTTTTCAAAGAAATTTGGAAAGCCTGCTCAAATCCATTCCTGGAACGATCGTATTTCAGGACGACATTCACATCACCGGTCGTGACACCGAGGAACATCTCCACAACCTGGAGGAGGTGCTACGCCGACTGGACCGGGTAGGCCTGTGACTCAAGAAGTCTAAGTGTGTCGTTTTGGCTCCCGAGGTCGAGTTTCTGGGCAGGAGGGTTGCTGCAGATGGGATTCGGCCTACCGAATCCAAAACAGGCGATTCGACGAGCGCCCAGGCCCTGCAACACATCGGAGTTGCGTTCATTTCTGGGACTCTTGAACTATTCCGGGAACTTTCTGCCGAACTTAAGCACATTGTTGGAGCTGCTACACATGCTCCTACGTAAGGGTTGCGATTGGTTTTGGGGGACTGTCAGGAACGGGCTTTCAATTGGGCGCAGAACCTACTTTGTTCAAATAAGTTGTTGACCCTGTACGACCCCCATAAGAAATTGGTTCTGACATGTGATGCATCGTCCTATGGGGTTGGGTGCGTGTTGCAGCAGGGTAATGCTGAGGGCCAACTACAACCTGTGCTTATGCCTCCAGGTCACTCTCTCAAGCTGAACGGGGATATGGGATGGTTGAGAAGGAAGCACTCGCATGTGTCTATGGGGTGAAAAAGATGCATCAGTACCTTTTTAGCAGGAGGCTCGAATTAGAAATGGACCACAAGCCGTTAACATCCCTGCTGTCAGACAGCAAGGCTGTCAATGCCAATGTGTCAGCTCGCATACTGCGATGGGCTCTCACGCTCGCTGCTTATGACTACACCATCCGGCACCGGCCCGGCACCGAAAATTGCGCTGACGCACTCAGCAGGCTTCCACTGGCCACCACCGAGGATGGTCATGGCTGTCGATGCTTTTGACAGCGCAGGCTCCCCCATCACAGCCCGCCAGATCAAAATCTGGATCAACAGAGATCCCGTCCTATCCTTGATTAAGAAATGTGTCCTGACTGGGGATTGGGCGCCCGCACACGGAGAATGCCCCGAGGAGGTTAGACCGTTTCACAGACGGATGGATGAGCTCTCCATCCAAGCCGAATGCCTACTATGGGGCAGCCGGGTAGTCATGCCCCAGAGGGGCAGGGAAGCATTCATCAGGGAACTCCACAGCGAGCACCCAGGCATCGTGCTGATGAAGGCCATTGTCCAGTCACATGTATGGTGGCCAGGACTTGATTCAGACCTGGAACACTGTGTTCGCAGGTGCACGACGTGTGCCAAGCTAGGTAATGCCCCCAGGGAGGCCCTGCTCAGCCCGTGGCGCTGGCCCACCAAGCCATGGACACGTATTCACCTAGACTACATGTTCATGGGAAAAGTGTTTCTCATTGTGGTTGATGTGTATTCGAAATGGATCAAGTGCATCATTTTGAATTCATGCATGACATCCACCACCGTGGAGAGTCTGCGCGCGGTCTTTGTGACCCACGGCTTGCCGAATATCCTTGTTAGCGATAATGGCCCATGTTTCACAAGCTACGAATTCCGGGAGTTCATGTCAGATAATGGCATTAACCATGTCAGGACAGCACCGTTCAAGCCGGCCTCCAATGGCCAGGTGGAACGTGCGGTCCAAATCATAAAACAAGGCATGCGCCGGATTCAAGGACCCTCCCTTCAATGCCGCCTATCGTGCCTCCTGCTGGCCTATAAGTCCCGACCGCACTCGCTCACGGGGGTCCCGCCCACGGAGCTACTCATGAAACGAATACTCAAAACTCGGCTGTCCCTCATTCATCCAGTCCTGTCAGACATTGTTGAGGGCAAGCGCCAGTCCCAAAACGAGTACCATGACCGAAATTCAAGGGGAGATGTATAAAAATTGATGACCCCATATTTGTTCTCAATCATGCTTTGGGGCCCAAATGGCTTGAGGGTACTGTAATAGACAAAGAGGGGAATAGGGTCATCGTGGTTAAGCTTAACAATGGGCAGATATGCCGCAAGCATCTGGACCAAGTAAAAAAAAGGTTCAGCATGGACACTGAGGAACCTGAGGAAGATCATGAGATGGTATTCACACCACCGCCAGTGAATGAGCAACAAGAACATTCAGCAGCATGCACAGTCCCTGCAGTCAGCCCGGACAAGCCGGAATCACCACAGGTGACAGACACGCATACCAAGGCTCAACAACCAGAGCCCCAACTGCGGCGCTCCATGAGAGAGCGCAGACCATCCGAGAGACTTAACCTATGATCCCAATAATATGTTGAGGGGGAGGTGATGTCATGTATGTAACCTTTATGTAACAACACTGCAATACTGTATATATGTAAGAAATGCACACCTTGACCACGGGGTGAACTTGTGGGAGACACTCCTCACCTGGTCATCCAGGTATATAAAGGGAGGTCCCACGCAGGGTCATCACTTCTTGGTCCTGTGAATAAAGGTTCAGGTCATGGAGTGACCTTGTCCATCGAACGTGCCTCGTGTGGATTTGTGGTATTGTGTTAGGACTTTACATAATGATCGATGCACATGAACTCACTAATTTACATCCTTTCTCACAATATACTCCCACTGCTGCTATGGCTTTCAGAAAGATCACCCTATGTTACATCCGTCTAACATCCTAACAATCGCTCGCGAAGCCCATGCAACATCCAAACAGATTGAACGGAAGCCACTGGAACAATCACACAGTCTCACCTATTGTACTTTTGTAGGCATATGAGCCACAACAGGAAAGTAACCCTTTTTGAACCCTTCCTATTTTTCTCTTTGCAGTCGACCCTCACTGGAGTAGCAGCTCGGGCGGTTGGCAGGGGCGATGCTGAGCCCCCTTTGAGTAGTGAGGGTATGTAAATGGATAGGCCGCCTGAAGAGATTACATTGAGATGTATAATGAAGTGGCGGCGGCCCTTCAAACAAACATGTGCAATGCCACCTTCCTCATGTCACCCTGCCCCCTCCCCTGCTGCTAACCACACGTATGTGTTTCTGTGCTTGCAGAAGATCAGCCACAATTGTGCCAGCCTTTCCGGGAGCATCAACATCTGGCCATGGTAGTGATGACAAGGCAGCAGAAACAACCAACATAACTGAGCCGTAGAGACCACCAGTTGCCCCTTTCTCAGCATTCCTCATCTGGCGGCAATTAGATTTTTGAGGAGTTTGAGTCTTTGAAGGCTCCTGACCCCAGCCGCCTAAAGCAACGCAGTGTGAGAGGGCATTCTCACAGGCCAGCTCTCCGCAAGGTGAGTCAGCAAAGTCGGTCTGCTCAATGACAGGCAGGCATGGAACTGAATTTGGTGGAAATGTCCAGGGAAAACATAGGAATGCACTGTGAGCTTATGGATGCATTGTGACAGATCCCAGAGAGTATCAACAAGCTTACTGTGACTGCTGCGGAGGCAGCATCACGGATTGTCAATGCCATTCAAGACTCCAGCGAGGCCATCATTGCCCACTCACAGAGGCTGGTGGCCTCGAGCAGCAACAGTGGCATTCCAGAGAATGCGGCGCATGCCATTGAGCATGTTGCAGCAATGCATGAATCGTAGGCACAAGCTACGCTTCAGCTTGGTGATGTTATGCGGTCGATGACTGGTGCCATCCTCTCTGTGTTGCCCATTGTCCAACAGGGAAGAGACGGTGCCAAAGCAGACCAGCAAGTTGTGGACACACATCATGCTCTGGGTGCTGAAGCCCAGCTTCATCAGACAGTCAGTGGCTTCAAGGAAATGGTAGGTGCTGTCCTTCCTCAGGATGACAGCATTCTGGCTCCTACCACTGACTCGCCAACCATGCATCATACACGGTTGACATCCCAGCCATCAGTGACTGCTTCCGCCGATGATGAGGCGCAACAGTCAGTTGCCGGGTCTTCCAGGACAAGAGCTGGTCCAATGCAGTCTGCATTGTCTGCCCCCCAAAACAGCAGCCCTCTACCAGCCTTGCTGTAGGCACTGAAGCCTCATTGAGGAGGAGCAGCAGGTGTGGAAGGGGGCTGACAGCAAGGGGCGGGGGCCGAGGGGAGGGGGGAGCATGCCGAAGAGCCATTAAGGCCTGGCACATGTTGAGCTCATGTGGAAATGTTCACATTGTAAATAGTTGTATCTTAAGAAATGGGTTGGTTTGCATTCATTTGCTGCAGGAAGCTGTTTTGTGTTCATTTAGTTTTGGTTTTATCATTATTTCATGTTCAATTGTTGGAGGGGCGCCATTTTTCATGATTCATTATTGATGTTAATAAAAAATGTTTCTATGACCTTTACCATTGGTATCTTGTGTATCATTGCAGAATTCAGTGAAGATGAGCCGTCATGGCAGCACAGAGTCGTGAGTCAAAGTTGCAACCCCACCTTCCCCATTCAATGCTGAGCTGGTGACGTAAGCCTACTGCCGTGGCCGCATCTCCACGTTGCCACCCCTGTGGTTGTGGTGGATCCGCAATGGGTTCCTCATCGGGCTCATCTTCCTCATCCACCTCCTCCTGAGGTGGTCCTGCAATCCCCATTGGCAATGCCTGGCCCCTCATCACGGCTAAATTGTGCAGCATGCAGCACACCACAATGAATTCAGAGACCTGTTGAGGCCATCACTACAACCTCCACCTCGACGGGCAGCGCAGTCCTGTTGGTGCTGGTAGGCTGTAGATCTGCCTGTAGGCGCTAGCATATCTCTGCCAGCACTTCTTTTCGGAAGCGCAGCCTTCTAATGCACTGCACTTCAGTATGCACCTTACTGGAATTCTTTCAGGATATAATGAGCATGGTGGATAGAGGTGTACCGATGGATGTGGTGTATTTAGATTTCCAAAAGGCATTCGATAAGGTGCCACACAAAAGGTTACTGTAGAAGATAAAGGTACGCGGAGTCAGAGGAAATGTATTAGCATGGATCGAGAATTGGCTGGCTAACAGAAAGCAGAGAGTCGGGATAAATGGGTCCTTTTCGGGTTGGTGTGCCACAGGGATCGGTGCTGGGACCACAACTGTTTACAATATACATAGATGACCTGGAAGAGGGGACAGAGTGTAGTGTAACAAGATTTGCAGATGACACAAAGATTAGTGGGAAAGCAGGTTGTGTAGAGGACACAGAGAGGCTGCAAAGAGATTTAGATAGGTTAGGCGAATGGGCTAAGGTTTGGCAGATGGAATACAATGTCGGAAAATACGAGGTCATCCACCTTGGAAAAAAAAACAGTAAAAGGGAATATTATTTGAATGGGGAGAAATTACAACATGCTGCGGTGCAGAGGGACCTGGGGGTCCTTGTGCATGAATCCCAAAAAGTTAGTTTGCAGGTGCAGCAGGTAAGCAGGAAGGCGAATGGAATGTTGGCGTTCATTGCGAGAGGGATGGAGTACAAAAGCAGGGAGGTCCTGCTGCAACTGTATGGGCTATTGGTGAGGCCGCACCTGGAGTACTGCGTGCAGTTTTGGTCACTTTACTTAAGGAAGGATATACTAGCTTTGGATGGGGTACAGAGACGATTCACGAGGCTGATTCCGGAGATGAGTGGGTTACCATTATGATGATAGATTGAGTAGACTGGGTCTTTATTCGTTGGAGTTCAGAAGGATGAGGGGTGATCTTATAGAAACATTTAAAATAATGAAAGGGATAGACAAGATAGAGGCAGAGAGGTTGTTTCCACTGGTCGGGGAGACTCGAACTAGGGGGCATGGCCTCAAAATACAGTGGAGCCAATTTAAAACCGAGTTGAGAAGGAATTTCTTCTCCCAGAGGATTGTAAATCTGGGGAATTCTCTGCCCAAGGAAGCAGTTGAGGACAGCTCATTGAATGTATTCAAATCACAGATAGATAGATTTTTAACCAATAAAGGAATTAAGGGTTATGGGGAGCGGGCGGGTAAGTGGAGCTGAGTCCACGGCCAGATCAGCCATGATCTTATTGAATGGCGGAGCAGGCTCGAGGGGCTAGATGGCCTACTCCTGTTCCTAATTCTTATGTTCTTATGTTCTTATGAGCGATGTTCCCTGTAAACCCTGTAGGGGGTAAGGCCTCCTCCCCATACGTCTGCGACCTCTTCGAATCCATGGCCCAATATAGCCAAGAACCCTTCTTCCAGCTTGAAGCCGCCTACCAATAGCAACCAGCATGATACGCTGGCGAACTAGTATTGCCTCCATTGAAATCTCTCACTGGCCTTGTGAGCAAAGTGTCATGGCACATTAAGGTGTCGTTTGCAACTCGGAGCCTCACGCAGCATTCTGCGCGCAATCGTAGCAGTCACTGACAACTGCAATATAAGATCCTCCTTTCGTACTGAGGCGTACGAAAGCATGGCCTTACACTAAACATCAGTAAGACAAAGGTCCTCCACCAGCCTGTCCTCGCCGTACATCACTGCCCCCCAGTCATCAAGATCCACGGCACAGCCCTGGACAACGTGGACCACTTCCCTTATCTCGAGAGCCTCCTATCAACAAGTGCAGGCATTGACAACGAGATCCAACACCGCCTCCAGTGCGCCAGTGCAGCCTTCGACTGCCTGAGGAAAAGAGTGTTTGAAGACCAGGCCCTCAAAACTGCCACCAAGCTCATGGTCTACAGGGCTGTAGTAATACCCGCCCTCCTGTATGGCTCAGAAGCATGGACCATATACAGTCGACACCTCAAGTTGCTGGAGAAATACCACCAACGATGTTTCCGCAAGATCCTACAAATCCCCCGGGAGGACAGGCACACCAACGTTAGCGTCCTCATCCAGGCCAACATCCCCAGCATTGAAGCACTGACCACACTTGATCAGCTCCGCTGGACAGGCCACATAGTCCGCATGCCAGACACGAGACTCCCAAAGCAAGTGGTCTACTCGGAACTCCTTCACGGCAAATGAGCCAAAGGAAGGCAGCAGAAACGTTACAAGGACACCCTCAAAGCCTTCCTGATAAAGTGCAACATCCCCACTGATACCTGGGAGTCCCTGGCCAAAGACCGCCCTAAGTGGAGGAAGTGCATCCGGGAGGGCACTGAGCACCTCGAATCTCGTCGTCAAGAGAACAGCGCAGGCAGCGGAAAGAGCGTGCGGCAAACCAGTCCCACGTACCCCTTCCCTTGATTACTTTTTGTCCCACCTGTGACAGAGACTGTGGTTCTCATATTGGACTGTACAGCCACCTAAGAACTCATGCTAAGAATGGAAGCAAGTCTTCCTCGATTCCAAGGGACTGCCTATGATGATGACGATGATAAGATCCTTCAGCCTCCATTTAAATATGCTGCTAACAGCACCTGGGACCGCCTGTTTTTTTCAGGCATTTCTTGGGGTGGGCATTAAATGTGACTTTAAAGCCGGAAGTTCCATTTGGGGCACTAGCACAGCCTTGCACAACAATTGACATCATAATAACGGAGGTTGGGGCGGTAAGTTTTTGCACCGGTCAAACCAATAGCCGAATCTTCCGGCCGGGTGCTAAATCCTGGACGCCCGTCATAACGCTCCAAAACAGCATTTAACGCACCGCCAGCACATTATCCAAGACGCAACTTAGCCGAAAATCCAGCCCTAGGTGTAGGCATACCAAAGCCTTGTGCCGCCTAGGTACAGTTATCTTAGTTTTATGTTGTATTCTTGTAACAATACAGTCTAAAAAGCTATTTGTCTCTGCAGTGGCCTTATCATCGTGCTTGAGGGCCGTTAATGATTTATCAACAATAACCTATCAAGTCCCTTTCTTGATCTTTTATCCTTAGCAGGTATCTCTGCATTGTATAAACAAGCCTGGAGTGTCCCAAACCCAAATGCATTACATTGCACTTTTCCACAATGAATGACACCATTCACACACAAGCTTATTGCCCTATTTTTTTTTAAATCAGCCTGAGCACTGTATGATTTGGTCTACATTCTTAGGGGCCGAAATTGATGGCCTTACCACCCACTGCTGCCCACTGCCGCCCACTGCCGCCGACATTCCGCCTCGAGTTGCACTCAGTGCCAGTTTCTATTTAATCTGGAGCGGGCGGGAGGGAGAACCGCTGGGAACCGCCCACTAACGTCAGCGGATGGCCAAGTGGTGCAACTGACCTCCGGCCCGCCGAGATGCCAGATTGATGCGGGCGGGAGTCAGCGGGAGTCAGCGCCAGAACGGGGGTGGACCGCTGCGAGGAGGCTTGGCCATCCCCGACGGTGAGTATGAAGAGCTGAAAAAAAAGTTAGTTAACAATTTTAAAACATTTTCTTCACAGCGACTTACCTTGATGTTCCTGAAGGTCTTCTGATGTTTTTTTTAATGCTTTTTATTTGCAGGTCTTCGACCCTCCGTGGGCCCGACTTCATCCTCAGCGGCACTTGGGCAGCAAGTGCCTTTGCCGCTGAGAATGAGAGCTCCCGCCCGCTGTCACCCAGATTGACGGCATAAGACCCTCTTTTGCCGCCGGGTGCCCTTTCAAGGACCTTTTTGCTGAAAACCCCACCCAGAATACCGTCAGGTATCTCGGCGGCCATCGGCGGTCCTTTGGGCGGCACTTGGGTGGCCCTTGGCCTTCACCAATTTCATCCCCCTAATCTCTCCATGCATTTTTGTGTCATCTAAAAACTTGTGAATGGTTCCAATAATGACCTCCTCCAAATCATTAATGTAGGTAGTGAACAACAATGGCCCAAAAATGGAGGTGCAGGACTCCACTCGTGCCCTGCCCCATACAGATCTACTTGTATCGATGACAACCCTCTGCTTATGAGATTACATCACAGTGTCACAGTTATTTTTATATAGCAACATATCACAGACTGCCATCCCCAAATTTTCTTCAAACTTTGAAATTGAGCCGTCCTAAAATCTAGTACGAATATTATATTATCAGCAGCAGTAATTTGCCTAACCAAATAAAATCTGATGGCATAATGATCATTATTGCCTAGGTTCTTGCCCAAATAGAAATCCAATAACTTCCCAGGGTCACTGCTAAGAACAAAATCTAATAGATTATTCTCTGTAATATTCTCCTGAGCAAATAAGCAAACATTTAGCATGGCTTTGGCAATCATTATTTTAATGCTAGCGGTAACCCATATTGGTTTAGGCTGCTGTTAAAATAATGCTAATTGGAAAATCGTGCTTTTATCTCTTGGAAAGATTTCTGTAACTATGCTTAATGATTTCTCACTTATATCCCCATTTGATACGTGCAACATACAAATGCACACGCACATCATTTATTACAAATATATAGATATATATTATAAATACGGCCAGCAGATAAAGAGGATGGGACAAAACTCTTCATTCAAAGCTTGCAGCGATGACAGTGCATTACAATTCCTGACACTAAAGGTAAATGAGATTCTGAGTTTTATATATAGAGGCATTAAATATAAAAGCAAGGAAGTATGTTGAATTTGTACAAGACATTTGTTAGGCCACAGCTGGAGCAATGCGTAAAATTCTGGACACCGCATTAGAGGAGCTATTTTAGACCTATGAAGGAGGGTACAGCAAAGATTCATTAGAATGATATCGGGAATTAATTAGACAGGCATTTGAAAGGGAGGAATATAAAAGAGGAAGAGCAGGAAAATTGTACTCGATTAGATAGCTTCAGTTGAAGAGCTAAATTAGGTCGACCATATGGCATCCCATGTTGTTATTTCCATGATTTTTTAAGTGCGGACATTATTAGACACTTGAGATCACTCCTTTAACCTGAGGGACATTTGCTTACTGTATGGCCATAAAACCACTGTAGCATATGTTTCATAATACCCTTGAGATGAATTTATTATTTTAAAACAATGGGGGTAATTTTAACCCCACAAAATGGGTGGGTTTGGGTCGGGTGGAAAGTTAGACACAGGAACCCAACCCGCCTCGAATCCACCCACTTCCAGATTTAGCAGAGGCGGGACAAGGGCTGGGTGATCAATCCGCTTTTCAGAAGCGGGTCGGTCATTGAAACCTTTTACGGAGACTGCTAGCGTTCATTTTAACAGGATTTCTATTTTTAGGTTTTCCGGGTCTCATAAAAACATAGAAACATAGAAAATAGGTGCAGGAGTAGGTCATTCAGCCCTTCGAGCCTGCATCACCATTCAATATGATCATGGCTGATCATGCAACTTTATTACCCCATTCCTGCCTTCTCTCCATACCGCCTGATCCCTTTAGCCGTAAGGGTCACATCTAACTCCCTTTTGAATATATCCAACGAACTGAACTCAACAATTTTCTATGGAGGAGAATTCCATAGGTTCACAATTCTCGAGGTGAAAAAATGTCTCCTCATCTCGGTCCTAAATGGCATACACCTTATCCTTAGACTGTGATCCCTGGTTCTGGACTTTCCCAACATCGGGAACATTCTTCCTGCATCTAACCTGTCCAATCCCGTCAGAATTTTATATGCTTCTATGAGATCCCTTCTCATTCTTCTAAATTCCAGTGAATATAAGCCTAGTCGATCCAGTCTTTCTTCATATGTCAGTCCTGCCATCCCGGGAATCAGTCTGGTGAACCTTCGCTGCACTCCTTCAATAGCAAGAATGTCCTTCCTCAGATTAGGAGACCAAAACTGAACACAATACTTAAGGTGTGGTCTCACCAAGCCCTGTACAACTGCAGTAAGACCTCCCTGCTCCTATACTCAAATCCTCTTGCTATGAAGGCCAACATGCCATTTGCCTTCTTCACCGCCTGCTGTACCTGCATGCCTACTTTCAATGACTGATGTACCATGACACCCAGGTCTTGTTGCACCTCCCCTTTTACGAATCTGTCACTATTCAGATAATAATCTGCCTTCCTGCTTTTTCCACCAAAGTGGATAACTTCACATTTATCCACATTATACTGCATGTGCAATGCATTTGCCCACTCACCTAACCTGTCCACGTCACCCTGCAGCCTCTTAGCATCCTCCTCACAGCTCACACTGCCAGCCACCTTAGTGTCATCTGCAAGCCCGGGAAACCCGGCACGTAAAAGGAGACGAGAAGGGCCAGATCCATAAGATAAGTGTATTTACAGCACTGCTTGTGGGCCAGGAGGAGCAAGAGTGTTTGCTCCAGGCCCAGCAAGCAAACCCGTAAAAGGCCACCTCCCTCACCTCCACGATTTCCCCCGAAACCCCCCATCACCAACCCCCCACTGTGATCAGGAAACCCTAACTTTGCCCCCCACCTCCCCGTTCTCTCCATGACGCCCCCATTTTCTCTGACCCTCCCCCAACCCCAAGGCTGGAATATTCATTACCTGGGTAGGTCGGGAGCAGGCGGTCGGCGTGGCGGGTTGGAACCCCATTCTTCTTTTCATCCCACTCCTCAGAGCGACTTTCCATTAATGGCGACGATTAAGGCAGGCCTGCACATTTCCCGGCCCTATTAAATGGTGCGGGTCTGATGACACCATCAATGACTAATTTCCAGTGGAGATATTTAAAGCAGCCTTGGCCACATTGCATTTGAAGGTTCATCTAGGATTGTGCAGGCAGTACGTATCACTCCTGCTTATTGCTCAGCCTTGCAGAGATGGCTTCACCGAGACAGAGGGATGCACCCAGGTTTTCAGATGACCCCTACACATTCTTGTGGAGGGAGTCAGAGCACGCAGGGAGATCCTCTTCCCTGCTGATGGACAGAAGAGACCTCCCCAGGAGACTAAAAGAGCCTGGCTCCAAATTGTAGAGGAGGTCAACAGCAGGGATGTTGTCAGGCGGACCTGGATGCAGGGCCAGAAATGCTTCAATGATCTCAGGAGATCAGGAACGGCTAGTGCAAAGCCACACTCAACTGCATCCTGCTGTGTCTGTCATCACATCCCCATCATTCTGCCTTCCCAAGCCTACTCCTGCACATCATTCCTCACACCACCATACCTTGCATGTCTACCCATCCCTCTCTATGTACATACTCATATCCCCATCTGACTAACCAACCCTCACACTCACCCTCATCCTAATGCAATCATACCAACTAACGCCGCACAAGGCTATTTTGCATTGGTACCACACTGCCTCATAGACACCCTCTAAAGATGTAACCCACACAATCCTTACACTCATGCCATCACTATTACTTAAACTTCTCTTCTTTCCCTCCTTACAGGAGAAGAGAGCGCATAACAACAGGGAGAGGGAGAGAACTTAAGGTGGCCCTCTATCCTTCGCCACTTTGACTGCAGCAAAGGAGGTGGCCCTGGAGGTCCCAAGAGTTGCAGAGCTGCTGGCAGTGGGAGACGGAGAGAGGGGGACCTCTCAGCAAACTGCTGACAGAATTACATCTCATACAGCTACATAGCATACAGCAGTCACTCATATGGGGACTGATATTAGCAGCCAGTGAATGTTCATCATGTGCATAAAATGGTATCATTACCCATTCTTAATATAACATTTCTAAATGATCTCTTTACTCTCCCACAGTTCTATCAAGAACACCCCCCACTGTCCAGCCAGAAGAGAAAGACAACTCCTCTGAGGAGTCTTCAGCCTCTGAGGGGGCACCATCACCAGACCTAAGCGCAACCACCACCAGTGCAGATAAGCACATCTCAGTGGTCCTACGTGAGATAGAGTAGTGTTGTCACCTGGTGTTTCACAATTCACAACAGTGGAAACTCCTCAGCGGAGGGCACAGGACACTCCCAGCTGTGCTCAGCTGCATGCAAACGCTCAGCCTAAGGGGCCATCAAGAAAGAAGGCGATTCTGGAGGTGCAGGAAGAAGTGCATGAGGCTCTGACAGGTGTTGTGGCCCCAGTGTCTGCAAATGTGCAGAGAATGGAGGAGTCCACCTCCAACATGAGCACCATTGTGCCGCAGGCGATGGCGATCTTAGCTTTTCCATGGAAAGGATGGCCACCTACATGGAGGAGCTAATGCTCCACTCAAAGGAGCACATGGCCTCTCTATGGAGAACAGATGGCAGAGGCTCATGGATCTCCTCTGTAGGAGGGCTATCAACGTAGACTTGGGTCCTCATGGCCCCACTGCTGTGCAGGAAGCTGATCTCCAGCTCCGTGCTAGCAGGTGGCCCATGAGAGGGACGATGGTGAGAGAGAACATGGAAGTGGGGGGCTCCACTCAAAGTACTCCCCGGTTGCCTTCCCCTGAGTCAGATCCCAGATGCCTCCCCGGACCGCAATGGTTGAGTCTGCCCCTGCACAGTCACAGGAGAAGCAGATTTTGGCGGGGCTATCAAAGACTCCAAAACCCATCCGCCAAAAGTGCCTACGCAGTCACAGCAGGGAAGTGAGCAGCTTTGTAGAAGCACGCATAAACAATAAAAGCCACAATCCTAAATGCACAAGGGTATGCATTATACAGGTGTATAAAGAAATGCTAGTGTTAAGATTCCATAACTGTTATGTCACATATAAAACCATTTATTTTAACGCTTTCCATTTTTGTCTGCTACTTTCCCCACGATCACCTCTGACCCTCTCAACCATGCTGTACCCACCCCACCGCGATCTCTAATCCCAACAACCACTATACCTACCTGCTCCTGGGTTACGACCTTTCTGGAACTTTCCACATGCAACAGGCAGTCCAGCGTGGCAATCAGACTGGCTTCCAGGCACAGAATCTGTTGTGATATCAGTAGGCAATTGTCCCTTTTGTATTGCTTGCTGATATGAGTGACTGAAGAGTCTTGCGTACTGGTATCAATTAGAGTGTAATAGTGGAAGCCATTTTCTGATATGTGAAGACTTCAATAAATTACATAGTAAATAGACTGTGTGATTGTGTGGCTGCATTTCTATCTATTTAAAGAAAGACTTGCATTTATATAGTGCCTTTCACGACACTAGATGTCTCAAAGCGCTTTACAACCAATGAAGTTCTTTTGAAGTGTAGTCACAGTTGTAATGTGGGGAAACACGGCAGCCAATTTGCGCACAGCATATCCCACAAAAGCAATGTGATAATTGTTGTGTTTCTAACACAGATGAAACTGCACACAGAGGTTAAAAGTAACAGTGACCTCAGTCTTTATTAAGACACTCCAGAGTGAGGAACAGGCTTATATACAGTGCTCCAAAGGGATGCTGGGATCCCTTGGGACTTCAGGGGATGCACTCCCTGGTGGTGGAACATGGGAGTGCATGCTTTACAGATACACAACATCACTCCCCCCCACCCCTCAAGGTCAAAGTGAAAACTATTTACAAGGTGAGGCGGTCAGGAGCCTTTCTTTCCCTGGTGGACCGCCTCGGTACAAATGTCTGTTCTGGTGTGTTGGCTGTGTTCTCGCTGGGCTGACGTATTGTTGGCCCTGCAGGGCTGCTGGGTGAGCCTGGCCTTGCTGGGCTGTTGGGCATGATGGGTTCGATTTCCTGGTCCAGAGTGGTGTCATTGATCCTTTGGGTGTGTGTTGTGGGCTCGAAAAAGGTGGTGTCTGCTGTGGGTTGTTCAGGGCAATCTGTCAACCGCAGCCTTGTTTGGTCCAGGTGCTTTCTGCAAATTTGTCCATTGTCTAGTTTGACTACAAACACCCTGCTCCCTTCTTTAGCTATCACCGTGCCCACGATCCATTTGGGACCATGTCCATAGTTTAGCACATTCAGATCAATTTCCCGTGACACAGTGGCACGACCATCGTTTACATTTTGTTGCTGCCGCCTGTTCTCCACTTGATCATGCAGTTTGGGGTGAACCAGCGAGAGTCTGGTTTTAAGTGTCCTTTTCATAAGTAGCTCAGCCGGGGGCACCCCTGTGAGTGAGTGGGGTCTCGTGCAGTACTCGAGACAGGCGGGTTTGGAGTGAGCCTTCTGTGACTCGTTTAAGGCTCTGTTTGATTGTTTGTACTGCCCACTCTGCCTGCCTATTGGAGGCTGGTTTAAACGGGACCGAGGTGACATGGTTAATCCCATTGCGGGTCATGAATTCTTTAAATTCGGCACTGGTGAAACATGACCCGTTGTCACTGACCAGTATGTCAGGCAGGCCGTGGGTGGCAAACATGGCCCTCAGGCTTTCAATGGTGGTGGTGGCGGTGCTTCCCGACATCATTTCACATTCAATCCATTTTGAAAAAGCATCCACCACCACCAGGAACATTTTAACGAGAAATGGGCCCGCACAGTCGACATGGATCCTCGACCATGATCTGGAGGGCCACGACCACACACTTAGTGGCGCCTCTCTGGGCGCGTTGCTCAACTGAGCACACACACTGCATTGCCGTACACAAGACTCTAAGTCAGAGTCGATACCGGGCCACCACACGTGGGATCTGGCTATCGCTTTCATCATTACTATACCCGGGTGTGTGCTGTGGAGATCCGAGATGAATGTCTCCCTGCTCTTTTTGGGTAGCACTACGCGGTTACCCCACAACAGGCAATCTGCCTGAATGGACAGCTCGTCCTTTCACCGCTGGAATGGCTTGATTGGCTCTTGCATTTCAACGGAGATGCTGGCCCAGCTCCCATGCAGTACACAGTTTTTTACTCGGGACAGTAGAGGATCTTGGCTGGTCCAAGTCCTAATCTGGCAGGCCGTGACAGGTGATTTATCATTTTCAAACACTTCCATGACCATCAACAAGTCTGCAGGCTGTGCCACCATCAACAAGTTTGCAGGCTGCGCCATTTCCACCCACGTGGTGGGCAATGGTAGCCGACTGAGAGCATCCACACAGTTCTCGGTGCCTGGCCTGTGGCGGATGGTCTAGTTATACGCTGATATCGCGAGTGCCCACCTTTGTATGCGGGCTGAGGCATTAGTATTTATCCCCTTGTTTTCAGCGAACAGGGATATGAGGGGCTTGTGATCGGTTTCCAGCTCAAATTTGAGGCCAAACAGGTACTAATGCATTTTCTTTACCTCGAACACGCACGCTAATGCCTCTTTCTCAATCATGCTATCGGCCCTCTCGGCCTTAGACAAGCTCCTGGAAGCATAGGCGGCAGGTTGCAACTTCCCCGCAAGGTTAGCTTTTTGTAATACACGCCCGACTCCGTACGACGACGCAACTTATGCTGGCACAAGTCTTTTACACAGGTTATACAATACAAGCAGCTTGTTGGAGCATAAAATGTTTCTGGCTTTCTCAAAAGCAATTACTTGTTTTTTTCCCCATACCCAGTTCTCACCTTTACGCAATAACACATGTAAGGGCTCTAAGAGAGTGCTTAACACCGGTAGGAATTTACCAAAATAGTTGAGGAGTCCCAGGAACGACCGCAGCTCCGTGACATTCTGTGACCTGGGCGCGTTCCTGATAGCCTCTGTCTTGGCGTCTGTGGGCCGAGTGCCACCAGCCGCGATCTTTCTCCCCAAAAACTCCACTTCTGTTGCCATGACCTCTTCAGCCGCAACCCTATGCGATCCACTCGCTGGAGGACTTCCTCCAGGTTTTGTAGGTGCTTGACAGTGTCGCAACCCGTGACCAATATGTCGTCCTGTAAAACCACCGTGTGTGGTACCGACTTGAGTAGGCTCTCCATGTTTCTCTGGAAGATCGTTGCAGCCGACCGAATTCTAAACGGTCATCTGTTGTAGATGAACAGTCCCATGTGCGAGTTGATGCAGGTGAGGCCCTTCGAAGACTTCTCCAGCACCTGCATCATGTAGGCCAAAGTCAGGTCGATCTTGGTGAACGTCTTGCCTCTTGCCAGCGTCGCAAATGGGTCATCTGCCTTAGGTAGTGGGTATTGGTCCTGTTGCGAGAAACGATTAATAGTTACTTTATAATCGCCGCAAATCCTGACCGTGCCATTACTTTTGAGTACTGGGTCAATTGGGCTGGCCCACTCGCTGAATTCCACTGGGGAGATGATGCCTTCGTGTTGCAGCCTGTCCAGCTCAATTTCCACTCTTTCCCTCATCAAATGAGGTACTGCTCGCGCCTTGTGGTGAATGGGTCATGCCTATGGGACCAAGTGGATCCGCACATTCGCCCCAGAAAAGTTTCCATTGCCTGGCTCAAAAAGGGAAGAAAATTTGTTAAGAACCAGGGTACATGAGGTCTTATCAACATACGATAGCGCTCGGATGTCATCCCAGTTCCAGCGTATTTTGCCCAGCCAGCTCCTTCCAAGCAATGTGAGGCCATCGCCGGGGACAATCCAAAGTGGCAGTTCATGCGCCGTGCCTTCGTCAGTGACCTTGACCATGGTGCTACCCAGTACAGTGATAAGCTCTTTGGTGTATGTTCTCAGTTTCGTGTGGATGGGGCTCAGAGCTGGTCTGAGTGCCTTGTTGCACCACAGTCGCTCAAACATCTTTTTACTCATGATGGATTGGCTAGCGCCAGTATCCAGTTCCATGGCAACGGGTAAGCCATTCAATTTTATGTTTAGCATTATAGGTGGACATTTCATCTAAAATGTGTGCACCCCGTGTACTTCAGCATCTGCCTCCTCTCCCTGAGGCTCCAAATTGCTTTTGATCCACCATGGACCAATCTTCCTCTGCCACGTGGTGGTTAGCAGGTTTTGCAGAGCTTGCAGCTCATCTGCAAGCTCATTGGAGGTGCCCCATTGTTCCACAGCTCTTGCAAACATACCCTTTGAAGTGGCATGAATAGGCTGAATGGAAGCCTCCACAATGCCAACAAGGTGTGAATTGCCTTGCATTCATCCTTTGTTGCGGATCTGAGTCTTCTGTGTCACCTGAGGCCTGCTGGCAGTTGCAGACTCATGGTTTCTGCCCTGTACATTTCTGCTCGCAAATACAGTTCCAGT
This sequence comes from Pristiophorus japonicus, assembly GCF_044704955.1. Classification (NCBI taxonomy): domain Eukaryota; kingdom Metazoa; phylum Chordata; class Chondrichthyes; family Pristiophoridae; genus Pristiophorus; species Pristiophorus japonicus. The sequence goes on from NC_091987.1 coordinate 43,099,200, forward strand.
TAATTTATGAACATTGCTAGCACTTGTGTGCTGAGAGATTTGTTTGATGTTATCACTGGTGGACATAAACGCCTGTGCTATCGCAATGGCCTTACTGCGGGTCAGTGTCTCTACAGTCAAAAGTTTCCGTAGGATGGTCTCGTGGCCAATGCCCAGTACAACAAAGTCACTGAGCATTTGCTCCAGGTAGCCATCAAACTCACATTGTCCTGCAAGTCGCCTCAGCTCGGCGACGTAGCTCGCCACTTCCTGACCTTCAGATCGCTGGTCCATACAGAACTGATACCTCGCCATCAGCACGCTCTCCCTCGGGTTAAGATGCGCCCAAACCAGTGTACACAGCTCCTCATACGATTTATCTGTGGGTTTCACTGGAGCCAGAAGATTCTTCATGAGGCTGTAGGTCGGTGCCCCACAGACCGTGAGGCAGACTACTCTCCTTTTTGCAGCGCTTCCTTCTCCGTCCAGCACGTTGGCTACAAAGTACTGGTCTAACCATTCAACATGGGCTTCCCAGTCCTCACCCTCCGCGAACCTCTTCAGGATGACCACAGTTTGCTGCATCTTTGCATTGGATTCGTGTATTTGTCGCCAGTTGTTGTGTTCATAACACAGATGAGACTGCACACAGGGTGGTTAAAGTAACAGTGACCTCAGTCTTTATTAAGACACTCCAGAGCGAGTAACAGGCCTTAGGAGCCGGCTTATATACAGTGCTCCCAAGGGATGCTGGGATCCCTTAGGACTTCAGGGGATGTGCTCCCTGATGGGGGAACATGGGAGTGTATGCTTTACAGTTACACAACAATAATGACCAGATCCTTTGTTTTTGTTATGTTGATTGAGGGATAAATATTGGCCAGGACATCAGGGATAACTCCCCTGCTCTTCTTCAAAATACATAAGAACATAAGAACATAAGAATTAGGAACAGGAGTAGGCCATCTAGCCTCTCGAGCCTGCTCCGCCATTCAACAAGGTTATGGCTGATCTGGCCGTAGATTCAGCTCACTTACCCGCCCACTCCCCATAACCCTTAATTCCCTTATTGGTTAAAAACCTATCTATCTGTGATTTGAATACATTCAATGAGCTAGCCTCAACTGCTTCCTTGGGCAGAGAATTCCACAGATTCACAACCCTCTGGGAGAAGAAATCCCTTCTCAACTCGTATTTTGAGGCTGTGCCCCCTAGTTCTAGTCTCCCCGACCAGTGGAAACAACCTCTCTGCCTCTATCTTGTCTATCCCTTTCATTATTTTAAATGTTTATATAAGATCACCCCTCATCCTTCTGAACTCCAACGAGTAAAGACCCAGTCTACTCAATCTATCATCATAAGGCAACCCTCTCATCTCCGGAATCAGCCCAGTGAATCGTCTCTGTACCCCCTCCAAAGCTAGTGTATCCTTCCTTAAGTAAGGTGACCAAAACTGCACGCAGTACTCCAGGTGCGGCCTCACCAATACCCTGTACAGTTGCAGCAGGACCTCCCTGCTTTTGTACTCCATCCCTCTCGCAATGAAGGCCAACATTCCATTCGCCTTCCTGATTACCTGCTGCACCTGCAAACTAACTTTTTGGGATTCATGCACAAGGACCCCCAGATCCTTCTGCACCATGGGATCTTTTATGCCCACCTGAAAGAGCAGAGGGGGCCTCAATTTAATGCCTCATCTGAAAGATGGCACCTCCGACAGTGCACACTCCCTCAGTACTGCATTGGAGTGACAGCCTAGATTTTTGTGCTCAAGTCTCTGGAGTGAGACTTGAACCTACAAACTGCTGACTCAGAGGCTAGACTGCTACCCACTGAGCCACAGCTGACATTTAGATAGAACATTTAGATAGAACACAGAGGGGTATAAATGTGACTTCGCCAACAGGTTAGATGCGGGAAGAATGTTCCTGATGATGGGGAAGTCCAGAACCAGGGGACACAGTCTTAGGATAAGGGGTAGGCCATTTAGGACTGAGTTGAGGAGAAACTTCTTCACTCAGAGAGTTGTTAACCTGTGGAATTCCCTTCCGCAGAGAGTTGTTGATGCCAGTTCATTGGATATATTCAAGAGGGAGTTAGATATGGCCTTTGCGGCTAAAGGGATCAAGGGGTATGGAGAGAAAGCATGAAAAGGGGTACTGAGGGAATGATCAGCCATGATCTTATTGAATGGTAGTGCAGGGTCGAAGGGCCGAATGGCCTACTCCTGCACCTATTTTCTATGTTTCCATGTTTCTATGTAACAGCGCAATATGGGTGTTATCGCATTGGCCATCCATTATACTCCCTGCCCGGTATTCAGTTCCACTGACTTTAATAGACCATCAAGTGCAGCGTCTAACATGCGGCCGATGTGGAAATGCCTGTTTAGCGCTCCCATTCAAGAATTTCTAGCTCATAACCTTCCCATCTGCTTATTTATGTTAGGGCCAGATTTTCGGCTTCCGGGGTTTTTTGGCGAAAATAGTAGCAATACATGAAACTTATCGTTTTCGTTGCACTACCATTTTTAGGTCGAACTTTCAGCCTTTATTTCTGCACCGGGGCACATCGGTAAGGGAGGTGTTGCACAAGCATTCACGGCGCAAACCGCAAGTTTTGGCAACTTTAGTCCAGGGCCGGGAGCGCTGCGAGAGAGGCCTTCGGAGGGGGGGAGAAAAATTTCCAAAAAATATTTCAAAAACATTCCAAAAACATTTACAAGACCCTTAACTATCTAATCGCTGCAAAAAAATTTAAAAATTTAAACTTTAACTTACCTTTTTTGCAGGTTTTCTGACTTACCGCTGCTAGCAGGGCTGCACCGACAGGTTTGACCTGTCACTATGCTGGGCGCAGCGTACGGGTCAGGAGAGTACCAAAACTCGGACGCAAACGCAATCTGAGTCTTTGTACGTCGGTGCACCTCTCCCCGGCGGTACTTGAAAGCGCCGCCACAAACAGGTACCCGAGGATCCCGCCCGGGCTTTGCGACCGGTTTTCGCCGTGGAGGGTCAGCCCTCTATCTTTATCCTGCTCCATTACTTACATCCAAGATATTAACAACCCTCCAGTCTCTGCTGAAACAGGTTAAGGATGTTAACATTTAAATAAAAATGAGCCTCAAATGAACTGTTCAGATATTAAGTATTTTTTCTAAAGTATTTAAGGCAGCAGTTAGCTAATTACGTAGACATTGCAAATAGTAATATTTTACTGACGATTACTGATGAGAGCTGGAAGATGCTTTAACCAGCTTCACTGAAGAGAATGATTGTTGCTTCAGATAGCAGTCTGTTTTATAGAATGTAGTAAACTGGCGAGGGCAAGGGAGCAAATCACTTCAGCAGAAAGAACAGCTGTTTCAAATGGTTGCTAGAGAATAGAGAGTTGAATTCATCCTGCTCTTGCCGTGCATCCATCTGCTTGTCTTCAAATTCTCACTTCAAGGGCAACTACAAGCATCTAAATGAAATAACTTACATTTATAGTGCCTTTCACAACCTCAATACATCCCAAATTATTTTACAGCCAATGAAATACTTTTGAGGTGTAGTCACTTTGTAATGTAGGAAACATAGCAGCCAATTTGTGCACAGCAAAGTCCCACAAACAGCAATGAAGTAAATGACTAGATAATCTGTTTTTAGGTGTTGGTTGAGGGATAAATATTGATCAAGCCACCAATAGATCTCCACCGTTCTTCTTCCAATAGTACTGTGCGATCATTTGCGTCCACCCGAGTAGGCAGGTTTAATGTCTCATTCGAAACATTGCGCCTCTAACAGTGAATCATTCTCTCAGTACTGCACTGGAGTGTCAGCCTACATTGTATGTTCAAATCTCTGGAGTGGGGCTTGAACCCACAACTTTCTGATATAACAGCCAAGAGCCTGGAATTCTGTTCACAATCTAGTCATGACATTTAGGATCTATTCATTTTACAAGTGTTGGATTGTGGAAACGTGTTATCAGACGGTTATGTAGAAAACAATATCAGTAGTCACTGGTTAATAACCCTCTGTGAGATTACTGGTGACGCAACAACCAATTGTCTGATTGCAGGGAAGAAGCTGCTGTGATCACAGGGCTTGTGTGTGCTCCTGATTAAAGGTTTGGTAGGGTCATTTTCTATAACATTGTCCTTGTGTGCAAAGAGTGCTATGTCTGAATATAGGCAGAGAATGAGGAATGCAGAAATATGCAGTGAGCATGACACAACAGTCTCCCACACTCATGGATCTTGAGAGAACATTTTCTCGGAACTGGGGAAAAGCGGCAAGGACTGGTTAACGAACGAATGCTCAAAGAAAGGAATGCCTGTATTATGCATGCACCAATCACTGACCCACAGCATGTGCTACATCAGTACTGTAGACTGGAAAGTACTTCCCCACCCCTACCAACATGTCCCACAACTACCAACAGCCTTATCTCTTCAGCTTCAGCTGCAGCTTAGAGAGTGCCAAAGAGAATGTTTTCCTTTGTCTCATAAAACTGTTGCAAGGTTTGCCACCAAAAGTGACTATTATTCCTCTCATTCTCTCACACCAAGTGCCCTGTGCATTGGTCATTGAGGTGGCCCCTCATATTACATCCTAAGCTGAAACCATCTGTTTAGTTTTTTTTAAAGAAGGTTGCCCACAGCCATTGAAAGAAAACTTGACCAGTTAACATGCGCTCACTTGCAATGAGGAGCTGATTGTGATGGAGATCATAGAGGGTGTGGGTGTGAGAGAGCTTGGTAGGTTTGTGGTAGCCCAACATGGTAAGTATTCTCAACATATTCTTGTTAGCCCTTCAAACTCACTCAGTGATTAGTGGGACTGTTTGAAGGAGTGGCAGTCGGGCAGGAGCGGGCTGTTTGAAGGAGCGGCAGAAAAAAACATCAATGAGTGACATCACAGGAGAGCAGGTAGCTGATTGGTTGGTGAGTATTACAGCTTTTATTTGCTTTCTAAGTTAGGGAAGGGGTTAAATTAATAGCTGAGACACTGTAACTTGCTAGTATTTATTAAATGAATAACTTAGAACAGATAAAATAATTAAACAATACAACTAAAATAGCGATTGAATAAAAGCTTTAATTAATTAATTAATTAATTAATTAATTAATTAAAAAAGGTTAGAGATGGCAGGGCAGGTGGTGTGTCATAACTGCAGCATGTGGGAGCTGTCAGAGAGCATCGCGATCCCAAGCAACCACATCAGCAGTGTTTGCAACTTGAGGAACTTCAGCTCAGAATTGTTGAGCTGAAGTACAAGCTGCAACCGTTGCGATGCATCAGGGAGGGGAAGAGTTACCTGGACACTTTCATCCAAGAGGCAGTCGCACCCCTTAGGTTAGGTAATGGTACAGTCTGGATAGCAGTCAGGTACAGATGGGTGTGATTGCAACTCTTAAAAGAAAGAAAGACTTGGATTTATATAGTGCCTTTTATGATCGCCGGACAGCTCAAAGTGCTTTACAATCAATGAAGTACTTTTGGAGTGTCATCACTGTGGTAGTGTGGGAAACATGGCAGCCCTTTTGTGCACAGCAAACTCCCACAAACGGCAATGTGATATTGACCATACAATCTGTTTTTTTGTTATCTTGATTGAGGAATAAATATTGGCCAGGACACTGGGATAACTCCCCTGTTCTTCTTTGAAATAGTGCCATGGGATCTTTTGCATCCACTCGAGAGAGTAGACGGGGCCTCGGTTTAAAGTCTCATCTGAAAGACGGCACCTCCAACAGTGCAGTGCTCCATTAGCATTGCACTGGAGTGTCAGCCTAGATTATTTTTTATTTACTCAGGCAGGTACAGTGCTGGAGGAGCCTCGGCCTTTGCCCTTATCCAACAGGTATGAGGTTTTTGCTGCCTGTGTGGATGAGGGAAAAGCCTGCAGGATGGATGAGCAGGCTGACCATGGCACCATGGTTCAGGAGGCCATTCAAGTGGGAGGAGTGAAAGGAAATGTAGTTGTGGTAGGGGACAGTATAGTCAGAGGGATAGATACTGTTCTCTGCAGCCTTGACAGAGAGTTCCGAAGGATGTGTTGCCTGCCCGGTGCCATGTTAAAGACATCTCCTCATGGCTGGCGAAGAACTTGCAGTGGGAAGGGAAGGATTCAGTTGTCGTGGTCCACGCAGGAACCAACGACATAGGTAGAACTAGGAATGAGGTCATGCTGAAAGGGTTTGAGACGTTAGGGTCCAAATTAAAAAACAGAACCTCAAAAGATAAGAATCTCTGGATTGTTAGCTGAACCACGCGCCAATTGGTATGGGGACAAGCAGATTAGGTGGTTAAATGCGTGGCTAACAGAGTGGTGTGGGAGGCAGGGGTTTTGCTTCATAGGGCACTGGCACCTGTACTGGGGAAAGAGGGAGCTGTTCCGTTGAGATGGGCTCCACCTGAACCGGACTGGAACAAGTGTCCTGGCGAATTGAAAACTAGGACAATAAGCAGTGCTTTAAGCTAATGAAGCGGGGCTGGGAGGATTTAGGAATGAGTAAGTTTAAAAGCAGCAAGAGAAATGTCAAGGCTCTAGAGCAGAGCTAAGTTTTGGTTAAAAATAAGCAGAGTGGGTCAGGAAGGGAAGGAGAGAGTAACAAAAGTAATAGGGCATTACTGACTACGGTGATATCAGGGAAAAATAGAAAAAAGTCAAAGCTAAATGCACTATATCTGAATGCATGAAGCATTCGCAACAAAATAGATGAATTAATAGAGCAGATAGAAATTAAATTAATAGGTTTGATCTAATAGCCATTAGGGAGACGTGGTTGCAAAGTGACCAAGGTTGGGAGTGAAATATTCCAGGATACTTAACTTTTATAAGAGATAAGCATAATGATAAAAGAGAAGGAGTAGCCTGATAATAAAGGATGGGATAAAGATAGTAGAGAGAAAGGATCTTCGCTTGGAAAATCAAGAGTAGAATCAGTTTGGGTGGAGCTAAGAAACAGCGAGGAGCAGAAAACATTGGTGGGAGTTGTTTATAGGCCTCCAACAGTAGTGGTAATGTAGGGCACAGTATAAATCAGGAAATTAGAGGTTCATGTCACAAGGTTAATACAGTAATCATGGGGGACGTTAATCTACATATAGGCTGGGCAAACCAAGTATGCAGTAATAGTATAGAGGACAAATTCATGGAATGTATGCAAGATGATTTATTAGAGCAGTGTGTTGAGGAACCAACGAGGGAACAGGCTATTTTAGATCTAGTATTGTGCAATTAGAAAGGGTTAATTAATAACCTTGTAGTAAAGGGACATTTAGGGAAGAATGGTCATAATATGATAGAATTTTATATTGAGTTTGAAAGTGATTTAGTTAAATCAGAAACCACGGTCTTAAATCTAAACAAAGCAAACTATGTAGGTACGAGGGGTGAGTTGGCTAAGGTAGATTGGGAAACTACATTAAAAGGTATGACAGTAGACAAGCAATGACAAGCATTTAAAGAATGAATACATAATTTACAACAAATATACATTCCTTTAAGGCACAAAAATCCCACAGGGAAAGTGGTCCAACCGAGGCTAACTAGAGAAGTTAAAGATAGTATTAGATCAAAGGAAGATGCTTATAATGTTGCCAAAAAGATTAGTATGCCTGAGGATTGGGAGGATTTTAGAATTCAGCAAAGAAGGACCAAGATATTGATAAAGAAAGGGAAATAGAATATTAGAGTAAACTAGCAAGAGACATAAAAACAGATGGTAAAAGCTTCTATGGTTATGTAAAAAGGAAAAGATTAGCAAAAGTAAATGTAGTTCCCTTCCAGGTTGAGACAGGAGAAATTATAATGGGGAATAAGGAAATGGCTGAGAAATTAAACTTTGTATCTGTCTTCACGAAAGAAGACACAAAAATCCTCCTGGAAATAATGTACAACCATGGGTCTGTCAAGAATGAGGAACTGAAAGAAATTAGTATTAATAAAAAAAATAGTACTGGAGAAATTAATGGAACTGAAAGTTGATTAAAAAAAAAACCCTGGACCTGATGGACTACATCCTCGGAATTTGAAAGAGGTGGCTATAGAGATAATGAATGCATTGGTTATCATCTTCCAAAATTCCATAGATTCCAGAATGGTTCCCGCAGATTGGAAGATAGCTAATGCAACCTCGCTATTTAAGAAAGGATGGAGAGAGAAAATGGTGAATTACGGGCTTGTTAGCCTGCAGGAAAAATGCGAGAATCTATTATGAAGGACACTGAGAAAATAATAATAGGATTGGGCAGAGTCAACACAGATTTATGAAAGGGGAATCATGTTTGACAAATCTGTTCGAGTTTTTTGAGGTTGTAACTAATAGAATAGATAAAGGGGAACCAGTGGATGTGGTGTTTTTGGATTTTCAGAAGATATTCGAAAAGGTGCCACACAAGAAGTTATTAAGCAAAATTAGGGCTTGTGGGGTTGGGGGTAAGATACTACCATGGATTGAGGATTGGTTAACGGACAGAAAACTGAGAGTAGAAATAAACGGGTAATTCTCGGGTTGGCAGGCTGTAACTAGTGGAGTGCCGCAAGGATCGGTGCTTGGGCCCCAACTATTCACAATCTATATCAATAATTTGGATGAGGGGACCAAATGTAATATATCCAAGTTTGTTGATGATACAAAGCTAGGTGAAAGTGTAAGTTGTGAGGAGGATGTAAAGAGGCTTCAAGGGGATACAGACAGGCTAAGTGAATGGTCAAGAACATGGCAAATGGAATATAATGTGGAGAAATATGAAGTTATCCACTTTGGTAGGAAAAATAGAAAAGAAAAATATTTTTTAAATGGTGAGAAAGTGGGAAATGTTGGTGTTCAGAGGGACCTGGATGTCCTTGTACACAAATCACTGAAAGTTAATATGCAGGTACAGCAAGCAATTAAGAAAGCAAATGATATGTTGGCCTTTATTACAAGAGGATTTGAGTATAAGAGTAAAGACATCTTATTGCAATTATATAGGGACCTGGTGAGACTGCAGCTGGAGTATTGTGTACAGTTTTTGATCTCCTTACCTAAGGAAAGAGATACTTGTCATAGAGGGAGTGCAATGAAGGTTCACCAGACTGATTCCTGGGATGGGGGAATTGTCTTATGAGAAGAGATTGAGTAGACTAAGCCTATATTCTCTAGAAGAATGAGACATAATCTCATTGAAACAAACAAAATTCTTACAGGGCTTGACAGGGTAGATTCAGGGAGGATGTTTCCTCTGACTGGGGAGCCTAGAACCAAAGGTCATTTAGGACTGAGATGAAGAGCAACTTCTGCGCTCAGAGGGTGGTGAATCTTTGGAATTCTCTGCCCCAGAGGGTTGTGGAGGCTTAGTCTTTGAGTATATTCAAGACGGAAATCGATAGATTTTTGAATATTAAGGCAATCAGGGATATGGGGACAGTGCAGGAAAGTGGAGTTCAGGTAGAAGATCAGCCATGATCTTACTGAATGGCGGAGCAGGCTCGAGGGGCCAAATGGCCTACTCTTGCGAATAATTCTTATGTTCCTATGTTCTTATGTGGTACACAGGCAAAAATTAATGTCTCGGAACGGGTGCAGGACATTCTGAAAAGGGAAGGTGAACAGCCAGTTGTCATGGTGCACATTGATACCAACGATATAGGTAAAAAAAAGGGATGAGGTCCTACGAGATGAATTTAAGGAGCTAGGAGCTAAATTAAAACGTAGGACCTCAAAAGTAGTAATCTCAGGATTGCTACCAGTGCCACGTGCTAGTCAGAGTAGGAATCGCAGGATAGCTCAGATGAATACGTGGCTTGAGCAGTGGTGCAGCAGGGAGCGATTCAAATTCCTGGGGCATTGGAACCGGTTCTGGGGGAGGTGGGACCAGTACAAACCGGACGGTCTGCACCTGGGCAGGACCGGAACCAATGTCCAAGGGGAGTGTTTGCTAGTGCTGTTGGGGAGGAGTTAAACTAATATGGCAGGGGGATGGGAACCAATGCAGGGAGACAGAGGGAAACAAAATGGAGACAAAAGCAAAAGACAGAAAGGAGATGAGTAAAAGTGGAGGGCAGAGAAACCCAAGGCAAAAAACAAAAAGGGCCACTGTACAGCAAAATTCTAAAGGGTCAAAGTGTAATAAACAGGCAAGCATGAAAGCTCGGTGCCTCAATGCAAGGAGTATTCGGAACCCAGGAGAGGGCTCTGAGCTAGTTAGAGTGGGTGAGAGCTCAGATGAACAGAACCCCAAGAAAGAATGCAAAAGGCAGGAGGCAACAGAGCAGAGTAGCACTGGGGTAAGTGTAAACCACAAGGTGATAGGAAGGGACAATATGTATGAATATAAAGGGGCTGCAGGAGGGTTCAAAACTAAAAATAATGGTTTAAAAACTAGTATTAAAACACTTTACCTAAACGCACGCAGCATTCGAAATAAAGTAAATGAGTTCACGGCACAAATCATTACAAATGGGTATGATTTGGTGGCCATTACAGAAACATGGTTGCAGGGTGGCCAATACTGGGAATTAAACATACAGGGGTATCTGACAATTCAGAAAGATAGACAAGAAGGGAAAGGAGATGGGTAGCTCTGTTAATAAAGGATCATATCAGGGCAGTTGTGAGAGACGATACTGGCTCTAATGAACAAAATGTTGAATCATTGTGGGTGGAGATTAGAGATGGTAAGGGGAAAAAGTCACTAGTGGGCGTAGTTTATAGGCCCCCAAGTAATAACTTCACGGTGGGGCTGACATTAATCAAGGGAATAATGGAGACATGTGAAAAAGGAACGGCAGTAACCATGGGGGATTTTAACCTACATATCGATTGGTCAAACCAAATCACATGGGGTAGCCTTGAGGAGGAGTTCATAGAATGCACACGGGATTGATTCTTAGAACAGTATGTTACAGAAACTACAAGGGAGCAAGCTATCTTAGATCTGGTCCTGTGTAATGAGACAGGAATAATATACGATCTCCTAGTGAAAGATCCTCTAGGAATGAGTGCTCACAGTATGGTTGAATTTGTAATACAGATTGAGGGTGAGGAAGTAGTGTCTCAAACGAGCGTACTATGCTTAAACAAAGGGGACTACAGTGGGATGAGGGCAGAGTTAGCTAAAGTAGACTGGAAACACAGGCTAAATGATGGCACAATTGAGAAACAGTGGAGGACTTTTAAGGAGCTCTTTCATAGTGCTCAACAAAAATATATTCCAGTGAAAAAGAAGGGCGGTAAGAGAAGGGATAACCAGCCGTGGATAACCAAGGGAATAAAGGAGAGTATCAAATTAAAAACCAATGCGTATAAGGTGGCCAAGGTTAGTGGGAAACTAGAAGATTGGGAAAATTTTAAACGACAGCAAAGAATGACTCAGAAAGCAATAAAGAAAGGAAAGATAGATTACGAAAGTAAACTTGCGCAAAACATAAAAACAGATAGTAAAAGCTTTTACCAATATATAAAACGGAAAAGAGTGACTAAAGTAAATGTTGGTCCCTGAGAAGATGAGAAGGGGGATTTAATAATGGGGAATGTGGAAATGGCTGAGACCTTAAACAATTATTTTGCTTCGGTCTTCACAGTGGAAGACACAAAAACCATGCCAAAAATTGCTGGTCACGGGAATGTGGGAAGGGAGGACCTTGAGATAATCACTATCACTCGTGGGGTAGTGCTGGACAGGCTAATGGGAGTCAAGTAGACAAGTCCCCTGGTCCTGATGAAATGCATCCCAGGGTATTAAAAGAGATGGCGGAAGTTATAGCAGAAACATTCGTTATAATCTACCAAAATTCTCTGGACTCTGGGGAGGTACCAGCGGATTGGAAAGCAGCTAATGTAACACTTCTGTTTAAAAAAGGGGGCAGACAAAAGGCAGGTAACTATAGTTTAACATCTGTAGTGGGGAAAATGCTTGAAGCTATCATTAAGAAAGAAATAGCGGGATGTTAGTGTGAATGTTTTCTCAGAAGAATCACTCAACACTCAGAGTCGGTTCCAACGCCAATGCAGCCTTTATTTTCGCTAGCGGGGAGGAAGCCTCAGGACTGGATCCATGCACTTCTCTCCGACGAACAAAGAAACTCATCGATATTTATATGTTTTACAATAGTTCTTTACAGTTACTCAGCCCACTTCGGCTGGACACAATCCAATCATAACGATTATAGATTACATATAGGTTTCTTTAACCCAATAGAATTTTGTCAGCTCGGGCTGATTAATGATTTCGTTATGTGAGGCAGGTTCTCCTCTTATCTCTGTTCCTCTGGGTTCGGCTGTGTGAAGTCACTGATTATACCAGTGTACTATAATGGTTCATTATAATTATCTTGTATCCAAGGCATTCCTGGTAGTGGGCCTCACTAGGTCATTGCTCAGTCATTGCTCGGTCAGCCCCAGTTCATGACTTGACTAATGGGGTTCCCATCATGCTTGGGCAGCCATTTTATATGTGGCCGCTTTAAACTTATATGAGTTTAGATATATTCAGCAGGTGCCTAATGCCTAATGTTTTGATATATTCAGCAGGTGCCTAATGCCTACAACACGGGACATCAGGATAGGAAAAGTGCAATCAAGCAGACGCAACATGGATTCATGAAGGGGAAATCATGTTTAACTAATTTACTGGAATTCTTTGAGGATATAACGAGCATGATGGATAGAGATGTACCGATGGATGTGGTGTATTTAGATTTCCAAAAGGCATTCGATAAGGTGCCACACAAAATGTTACTGCAGAAGATAAAGGTACGCAGAGTCAGAGGAAATGTATTAGCATGGATAGAGAATTGGCTAGCTAACAGAAAGCACAGAGTCTAGATAAATCGGTCCTTTTCGGGTTGAAAATCAGTGGTTAGTGATGTGCCACAGGGATCGGTGCTGGGACCACAACTGTTTACAATATACATAGATGACCTGGAAGAGGGGACAGAGTGTAGTGTAACAAAATTTGCAGATGACACAAAGGTTAGTGGGAAAGCGGGTTGTGTAGAGGACACAGAGAGGCTGCAAAGAGATTTAGATAGGTTAAGCGAATGGGCTAAGCTTTGGCAGATGGAATACAATGTCGGAAAATGTGAGGTCATCCACCTTGGAAAAAAAAACAGTAAAAGGGAATATTATTTGAATGGGGAGAAATTACAACATGCTGCGGTATAGAGGGACCTGGGGGTCCTTGTGCATGAATCCCAAAAAGTTTGTTTGCAGGTGCAGCAGGTAATCAGAAAGGCGAATGGAATGTTGGCCTTCATTGCGAGAGGGATGGAGTACAAAAGCAGGGAGGTCCTGCTGCAACTGTACAGGGTATTGGTGAGGCTGCACCTGGAGTACTGCGTGCAGTTTTGGTCACCTTACTTAAGGAAGGATATACTAGCTTTGGAGGGGGTACAGAGATGATTCACTAGGCTGATTCCGGAGATGAGGGGGTTACCTTATGATGATAGATTGAGTAGACTGGGTCTTTACTCGTTGGAGTTCAGAAGGATGAGGGGTGATCTTATAGAAACATTTAAAATAATGAAAGGGATAGACAAGATAGAGGCAGAGAGGTTGCTTCCACTGATCGGGGAGACTAGAACTAGGGGGCACAGCCTCAAAATACGGGGGAGCCAATTTAAAACCGAGTTGAGAAGGAATTTCTTCTCCCAGAGGGTTGTGAATCTGTGGAATTCTCTGCCCAAGGAAGCAGTTGAGGCTAGCTCATTGAATGTATTCAAATCACAGATAGATAGATTTTTAACCAATAAAGGAATTAAGGGTTACGGGGAACGGGCGGGTAAGTGGAGCTGTGTCCACGACCAGATCAGCCATGATCTTGTTGAATGGCGGAGCAGGCTCGAGGGGCTAGATGGCCTACTCCTGTTCCTAATTCTTATGTTCTTATGTTCTAATTGGAATCGGGAGAAAACTCTCCACTGGCTAGAGTCATACTTAGCACAAAGGAAGATGGTTGTTGGAGACCAATCATCTGAGCACCAGGACATCACTGCAGGAGTTCCTCAGGGCAGTGTCCTAGGCCCAACCATCTTCAGTTGCTTCATCAATGAGCTTCCCTCAATCATAAAGTAAGAAGTGGATATGTTCGCTGATGATTGCAGTGTTCACTTCCATTCACAACTCCTCAGATAATAAAGCAGTCCATGCCCACATGCAGCAAGACCTGGACGACATTCAGGTTTGGGCTGATATGTGGCAAGTATCATTAGCGCCACAAAAGTTTCAAGCAATGACCATCTCCAACAAGAGAGAGTCTAACCACTTCCATTTGACATTCAACAGCATTACCATTGCTGAATCCCCCAGCATCAACAACCATTGACCAGAAACGTTACTGGACAAGCCACATAAATGCTGCGGCTACAAGAGCAGGTCAGAGGCTGGGTATTCTGCGGTGAGTGTCTCACCTCCTGACTCCCCAAAGCCTTTCCACCACCCACAAGGCACAAGTCAGGATTGTGATGGAATACTCTCCACTTGCCTGGATGACTCATGAAGCTCGACACCATTCAGGACAAAGCAGCCTACTTGATTGGCATCTGATCCACCACCTTAAACATTCACTCCATCCACCACCGGTGTACCATGGCTGCAGTGTGTACCATCTACAAGATGGATTGCAGCAACTCACCAAGGCTTCTTCGACACCACCTCCCAAAACCGCGACATCTACCACCTAGAAGGGACGAAGTTCCTCTCCAAGTCACACACCATCCTGACTTGGAAATATATCGCCGTTACTTCATCGTCTCTGGGTCAAAATCCTGTAACTCCCTCCTTAACAACACTGCTGTGTAACCTTCACCATACGGACTGCAGCGGTTCAAGATGGCGGCTCACCACTACCTTCTCAAGGGCAATTATAGATGGGCAATAAATGCTAGCCTTGCATGTGACGCCCACATCCTGTGAATGAATAAAAAAACATCTGCCCATCAGAAGCATGGCTCTGTATTACAGGTATTTACTACATCCCTCACACTCGCATCTGTTCCCTTTCTCTTTGTATAAGGATCTCCCAAGGTGATGCAGCTGGCACCAGGGATGTGCAGTTATTTGGCCAATTACATGAGGACTCATCAGCACACAGGCACTAACACACAAAGATCCACTTTGAAGGAATCAGATGGAGTGTCAGGAGGTAGCAACAGTGTTCAGTGCCTTTCACAACCACAGGATGTCACAAAACACTTTACAGCCAATTAACTACTTTTTGCAGTGTGGTCACTTCATTAAGAAGGAATAAATGAAGTGGTTTGGTTGCAGATGAATTTCAATAAGAGGAATGTGGAGGCAGGGTGATCCATCTAATCTGCTTACTTTTTGAAATAGTGCTGGCACCAAGAATTGGTGCAAGGTGAAGGCATCGTGGCTGCTGCCAGGGTATGATGCTTACAACAGCATTGTTTTGGTCCAACAGAACCTCGACATTAATGGAATGATAACCTTTCTACTCATGTATACCATGGGGTTGTTCAGGTCATTGATGGCACATGTGTGTCATCAATGAGGCCTGCATTTTAGTGAAGCCCACCACCCAGGAAAAGTGTTGTGTTCTCTTGTGCTGCGTTCAACTTTATATGGGGAAAATGGAAAAAGTGTTAACCCAGACAAACAAAACCTCTGTGGATGAAAGTCGGACTCATGTGGCAAAAGCTTGAAAGGATTCAATTGTGTCAATGTTCAATGCTGTGGTAATTTTCACATTTGGGTTCAAATGTAAAATGGCTTCTGGATCTTGGCTTAGAACCTTAAATAATAATTTTGTTCAATTCTTTCATTGATGATAAAATCACCAACCAATCTAATTTATTTAGCTCTACTAAGGAGCATGATCTACAGGCAAAAAATGTTTTTGGACGCAAAATTCAACCCCATAGCACTGGGAGTTTAGGATCTTTTTTAAAAATGGCATCTGCCTCACTTCTTCCCATTTCCGTCGCGGCCGGCGTTTTCGGCCATCTTAGTGAGAGCGATAGCGTGGATGGTGCGTCCATATGCCGGCAGTAGGCAGTGCAGGCAGATCGTGACGTCAGTAAGCGTGTAATGGTGATTTGTTGCACAACCTGCCATTTTCGATGTCAGCACTCCATTCAACGTCCTTTCCTAAATGCTGCTTGAGGGACCCCTACACAACCAGTGCTAACTAAAGGGATACATCCAACTTGCAGCTAAGTTGCTCATTGCTTTTGTACTGACTCTTGCAGAGTTTGTAGGAGTACTGAATTTTTGGAGGAGATTTAAAATGTTGGTAAAGTGTGCAAGGGGTGCTGTTGAATGTTGGGAAGGTGTTGGCTTCTACTGGAAGGGCTCTGACTACAACACTTGCTCCCAGTCATGGGGGTTTGAGTTGCAATCCCCCTCACGTTGCAGCATGACAAGGAAATTGAACAGAGGCAACAAAGAAGACAAGATGATCGCAGAGGGAGGAGGAGGAGTGGGAGGAGGCCTCGCCCACCTAGCGTCTTCAGGGAGTAATTCCCCTACCTGCACCTAAGTCCCGAGCAGTGTGTTTGGTGGCTCCACTTCACCAAGCAGGTGGTCACAGAACTCTGCTGCATCTTGGAACCAGACCTGCAGCCTCAGAATGGAGCGTTGACAGTGCTGCCAGTCGCCCTCAAGATAACCATGGCCCTGAATTTTTTTGCAAGCAGAAACAGGCAACAGAGCAAACATCGCACAGTTCACCATCAATCGCTACATCCAGAAGGTCACAGACGCTCTGTGCACTAGGAGAAGGGAAACATAGAAACATAGAATAGAAACATAGAAATTAGGTACAGGAGCAGGCCATTCGGCCCTTCGAGTCTGCACCGCCATTCAATAAGATCATGGCTGGTCATTCAACCTCAGTACCACTTTCCTGCTTTCTCTCCATACCCCTTGATCCCATTGGCCATAAGGGCCATATCTAACTCCCTTTTGAACTGGCCTCAACAACTTTCTGTGGTAGAGAATTCCACAGGTTAACCACTCTCTGGGTGAAGAAGTTTCTCCTCATTTCAGTCCTAAATGGCTTACCTCTTATTCTTAGACTGTGACCCCTGGTTCTGGAACTCCCCAGCAACGGGAACATTCTTCCCGCATCTAACCTGTCCAATCCCGTCAGAATTTTATATGTTTCTATGAGATGGCCTCTCATTCTTCTAAACTCCAGTGGATACAAGCCCAGTTGATCCAATCTCTCCTCATATGTCAGTCCTGCCATCCCGGGAATCAATCTGGTGAACCTTCGCTGTACTCCCTCAATAGCAAGAATGTCCTTCCTCAGATTAGGAGACCAAAACTGAACAATATTCCAGGTGTAGCCTCACCAAGGCTCTGAACAGTTGCAGTAAGACCACCTGGCTCCTATATTCAAACCCTCTAGCTATGAAGGCCAACATGCCATTTGCCTTCTTCACCGCCTGCTGTACCTGCATGCCAAACTTCAATGACTGATGTACCATGATACCCAGATCTCGTCGCACCTCCCCTTTTCCTAATCTGTCGCTATTCAGATAATATTCTGTCTTCCTGTTTTTGCGACAAAGTGGATAACCTCACATTTATCCACATTATACTGCATCTGCCATGCATTTGCCCACTCACCTAACCTGTCCAAGTCATCCTGCAGCCTCTTAGCATCCTCCTCACAGCTCACACCACCACCCAGCTTAGTGTCATCTGCAAACGTGGAGATATTACATTCAATTCCTTCATCTAAATCATTGATGTATATTGTAAATAGCTGGAGTCCCAGCACTGAACCCCGCGGCACCCCACTAGTCACTGTCTGCCATTCTGAAAAGGACCCATTTATTCTGACTTTCTGCTTCCTGTCTGCCAACCAGTTCTCTATCCACGTCAATACATTACCCCCAATACCATGTGCTTTAATTTTGCACACTAATCTCTTGTGTGGGACCTTGTCAAAAGCCTTTTGAAAGTCCAAATACACCACATCCACTGGTTCTCTCTTGTCCACTCTACTAGTTAATTCCTCAAAAAATTCTAGAAGATTTGTCAAGCATGATTTCCCTTTCATAAATTCATGCTGACTTGGACCGATCCTGTCACTGCTTTCCAAATGCGCTGCTATTTCATCTTTAATAATTGATTCCAACATTTTCCCCACCACCGATGTCAGGCTAACCGGTCTATAATTCCCTGTTTTCTCCCTCACTCCTTTTTTAAAAAGTGGTGTTACATTAGCTACCCTCCAGTCCAGAGTCAATAAAATGTTGGAAAACGATCACCAATGCCAAAGGTTTCTTATTGACAAGATAAGGAAAAAAGAAAAACTACTTACCAATCAACCAGCCAATCACTTACCCTCTTGGCTGTGACGTCACACTTTGTTTTCTTTTCCTCCCAGGTCGGGGAGTCAGCACTGGTGGGGAAAACAAGACAAAGCAACACCTCCCGCGCCCACTTACCAAACTCTTACCTTTGCACTCTGAGCTGCTGCTGCTGCACTCCAGACAGGTCTGCACAAAGCCCCTTCTTTTTATACTGTTTCTAGCTGACTCACCACTGGCCTGTTTAGGGAACCAGTTTTTACTAGCTGGCCAATTAACTAAGCTAGCTTAGGGACTTCATTGTCATCTCTCTAAACAGAGGAAAGCAGGAGTCGTGTGCACGTGGCTTTGCCAAGATATCTGGCATCCCCACTAAGGCTTCGTGCTGAGCTTGGAGCCCATGATTTCCAGGTCCTAGGAAGCTGAAGGCACTGCCACCTGTCATGTATGTATGCTTGGGTTTACTAGCCACCAGGTGGTACCACTGTCAGAGGTCATTGGGCTGTGCACACGTGTGTGCGGCCTAGGTATAAAAGGCCAGCCATCTTGTACTGTAATCACTTTGGGCCCTAATAAAGTAGAGCCAGGTTTGGAGTTTTCAGTTATTGAGTTATTGCATACACAACATTTGGTGACGAGGTAACAAGAAGCTTCACATGCAAAAATGAGCACAATTGGAATTCTGGACCGATTCGTGGAGGGAGAAGGTTGGGCAGACTTTGTAGCTCGCTTGAACCAGTACTTCGTGGCCAACAAAATGGAGAAAGAGGCAGACGCAGTTCGGCGCTGGGCGGTCCTCCTCACGGTTTGGGGTCTGGAAATCTATGGACTCATAAAGAATCTCCTCTCGCCCTTAAGTCCAACGGACAAGGACTATGAAACATTGTGTGACTCCGCCGAACATCTGAACAACCTGGAAGAGGTTCTACATCATCTGGACAAAGTGGGACTCAGACTGAAACGCTCGAAGTGCGTCTTCATGACACCGGAAGTCGAATTCCTCGGGAGGAAAATTGCTGCTGATGGTATCAGGCCTACGGACTCGAAAACCAAGGCCATCAAAAATGCACCCAAGCCTCAGAATGTGACGGAGCTGCGTTCGTTCCTTGGTCTACTCAACTACTTCGGTAATTTCTTACCTAGATTGAGCACCTTATTAGAGCCACTGCACATGCTGCTAAAAAATGGCGACAACTAGGTTTGGGGTGCATCTCAAGACAGAGCTTTTGAGAAAGCTACTAATCTGCTTTGCTCTAACAAGCTGCTGGTACATTATGACCCATGTAAGCACTTAGTATTGGCCTGTGATACTTCGTCATATGGAGTTTGTTGCGTGCTCCAACAAGCTAATGAGTAGGGCAAATTGCAACCTGTTGCATATGCTTCAAAAAGTTTGTCAAAGGCGGAAAGAGCCTTCAGCATGGTAGAGAAAGAAGCACTAGCCTGTGTGTATGGGGTTAAAAAAATGCATCAGTACCTGTTTGGTCTTCGGTTTGAACTGGAAACAGATCACAAGCCACTCATTTCATTGTTTTCGGAAAATAAAGTTATCAATACCAATGCATCACCCCACATCCAGAGGTGGCCTATGATTATGTCATTTGCCATAGACCTGGCACTGAGAATTGTGCCGATGCATTGAGCTGTCTGCCGTTGCCTACACTGGAGGTGGAAACGCCACAACCGGCAGACCTACTGTTAGTCATGGATGCTTTTGAAAGTGAAGGGACGTCTGTCACGGCCCAACAAGTTAAGACCTGGATCAGCCAGGACCCAATATTATCGGTTGTGAAATGTTGTATCCTTAGTGGTGATTGGTCTGCCATACCCAAGCAAATGTTTTAGCAGACCAAACCTTACATCCATCGCAAAGACGAACTATCCATTCAATCAGATTGTATACTGTGGGGTAATCGTGTTGTTATCCTCAAGAAAGGCAGAGGGAAATTTGTGTATGATCTACATAGCATGCATCCCAGTATTGTCATGATGAAAGCCATTGCCAGGTCTCACGTATGGTGGCCTGGAATTGATTCTGATCTGGAATCATGTGTGCATCAGTGCAACACTTGCATGCAGCTTAGTAAAGCACCAGCGGAATCGCCGCTGAGTCTGTGGTCGTGGCCATCTAAACCATGGTCCAGGATCCACATTAACTTTGCAAGTCCCTTCCTGGGAAAGATGTTCTTCGTTGTGGTGGATGCTTATTCCAAGTGAATAGCGTAGTGTATGTAGGCACCTTTCGTAATGACTCCACGAGGCAGGGTATGATATTTAAACTGTGCAGACCTGTAGTCCTTTATTTGCAGCTCCTGAGTGACGACAACAAGCTGTGAGTTCCCTTTTATATTGGGTTATCTGCTGTGTGCAGGCAACCCCTAGGTCTCCAGCAGCAGCACCCTCTGGTGTACCGGTAAGGTGTGTACAGTATAAGGTTACATTCAATGTGGCATAACAGTGTTACAGACATCACACTGTGAACAGGCATGCATACACAACAGATAGAGTGTAAAAATCATGTCATCTAGCACATCCACAGCTACCATTGAGAGCCTTCGTGTCATGTTTGCTACGCATGGTCTGCCTGATATCGTTGTAAGCGACAATGGATCTTGCTTCACCAGTATGGAGTTTCAAGAGTTCATGAAACTCAATGGTATCAAACATGTGAGGTTAGCACCATTCAAACCCGCTTCCAATGGACAAGCAGAGCGTGCGGTCCAAACCATCAAGCAGAGTATGAAACGTGTAACTCAAGGTTCACTGCAAACTCGCTTGTCACGCATATTGCTTAGTTACAGGGCAAGACCCTATACACTTTCCAGGGTCTCCCCTGCTGAACTATTGATGAAGAGAGGTCTCAAGACCAGGGTCTCTCTTGTCCACCCTGACTTGAATAATCCTGTTGAATACAGACGTCAATGTCAGCAAGGGTATCATGATCACGTTACTGTGTCACGCAACATTTCTATCAATGATCCTGTGAATGTACTGAATTATGGTCAAGGTCCCAAGTGGGTTGCCGGTACTGTTACGGCCAAGGAGAGTAACAGAGTGTTTATCGTTAAGTTCAAGAATGGGCAGACCTGCAGGAAACTTGTTGATCAGATAAAGCTGCGGCACACGGATGAACCCGAACAGTCTGAGGAAGACACAATCAGTGACCAACCAACCTACCCTCAGTCATCAGAGGACTCCGCTGTCATCAATAAATCTGGACTTTCAATCACTGAGATGGTCAATGAATCTGGACTTTGAATCCCTGATGTGGTCATTGCCATTCCCATCAGATCGGCTACCCAGCCCCCACTCATAACAGACTCAGAACGCTCGCCCAAGGCTGGAGTTGAACTGAGACGTTCAACTCGGGAGCGGAAAGCCCCAGACCGTCTCAATTTGTAAAAAGACCGTTACTAATATCTTAAAGGGGGATATTGTCATGTATGTATGCTTGGATTTACTAGCGCCACCGTCAGAGATCATTGGGCATGTGTTTGCAGCCCAGGTATAAAAGGACAGCCATCTTGTAATGTAATCACTTTGGGCCCTAATAAAGTAGAGCGAGGTTTGTACCTGTTCAGAGTTTACAGTTTATTGAGTTATTGCATACACAACACCACCAATGGTTGAATGATTAAAATGAGGGATGCTCAAGAGGCCAGAATTAGAGGAGCGCAGATATCGCGTGGGATTGTGGAGCTGGAGGAGATTACAGAGATAGGGAGGGGCTATACACAGCCATAACGACAAGGATGAGAATTTTAAAATCGAGGAGTTGCTTAACTGGGAGCTAATATAGGTCAGTGAGCACAGTGGTGATGGGTGAACGGGACTTGGTGCAACTTAGGACATGGACAGCTGAGTTCTGGATGAAGGTCACATGGGGTAGAACTTGGGAAGCCAGCCAGGAGTGTGTTGGAATATTAAGTCTACATAAGAACATAAGAATTTGGAGCATGAGTAGGCCATTTGGCCCCTCGAGCTTGCTACATCATTTAAAAAGATCATGGCTGATCTAATCTTGGGCTCAGCTCCAATTCCCTGCATGCTCCCCATAACCCTTCACTCCCTTATCACTCAAAAATCTGTCTATCTCCACTTAAATATGTTCAATGACCGCGTCTCCACAGCTCTCTGAGGCAGAGAATTCCACAGATTTACAACCCTC
Source organism: Pristiophorus japonicus (assembly GCF_044704955.1). Classification (NCBI taxonomy): domain Eukaryota; kingdom Metazoa; phylum Chordata; class Chondrichthyes; family Pristiophoridae; genus Pristiophorus; species Pristiophorus japonicus. The sequence continues at coordinate 43,121,605 of NC_091987.1, forward strand.
TGAGAGAAGAAATTCCTCCTCATCTCAGTTCTAAATGAGCGACCCCTCATTCTTAAACTATGCCCCCTAGTTCTATATTCCCCACGAGTGGGAACATCCTCTCTGCATCTACCTTGTCGAGCCCTCTCAGTATCTTATATTCTGATATGTTTCAATAAGATCACCTCTTGTTCTTCTAAACTCCAAAGAGTATGTGCCAAAACTGCTCATCCTTTCTTCATAAGTCAACCCCATCATCTCTGGAATCAGCCGAGTGAGCCTTCTCTGAACTGCCTCCAATGCAAGTATATCCCTCCTTAAATAAGGAGACCAAAACTATATGCAGTATTCTAGGTGTGGCATCACCAATACTCTGCTCAGTTGTAGCAGGACTTCCTTGCTTTTATACTCCATCCCCCTTGCAATAAAGGCCAACATTCCATTTGCCTTCCTGATTATTTGCTGTACCTGCACACTAACCTTCTGTGTTTCATGCACAAGGACCCCCAGGTCCCTCTGTACTGCAACACTTTGTAGTTTCTCTCCATTTAAATAATCATTTGTTTTTTTAGTTTTCATGCCAAAATGGATAATCTCACACTTTCCCACATTATACTCCATCTGCAAAATGTTTGCCCACTCACTTAGCCTGTCTCTATCCCTTTGCAGATTTTTTGTGCCCTCCTCACAACTTGCTTTCCCAACCATCTTTTAATCATCAGCAAACTTGGCTACATTACACTCAAATCATATAGATTGTAAATAGTTGGGGCCCCAGCAGCAATCCTTTTGTTCCCCACTAGTTACCGTTTACCAACCAGAAAATGACCCATTTATCTCCATTCTCTGTTTTCTGAAAGTTAGCCATTCCGCTATCCATCCCAACCCCGTGAGCTCTTATCTTGTGCAGTAACCTTTTATGTGGCACCTTATCGAATGTCTTCTGGAAATCCAAATACACACATCCACTGGTTTCCCCTTATCCACCCTACTCATTACATCCTCAAAGAACTCCAGCAAATTTGTCAAACATGATTTCCCTTTCATAAAACCATGATGACTCTGCTTGACTGTATTATGCTTTTCCAAATATCCTGCTATTGCTTCCTTAATAACGGATTCCAGCATTTTACCAACGACAGATATTATGTTCACTGGTCTATAGTTGCCTGCTTTCTGTCTGCCTCCTTTTTTAAATAGGGATATTACATTTGCGATTTTCCAATCTGCTGGGACCTCTCCAGAATCCAGGGAATTTTGGGAGATTACAACTAATGCATCCACTATCTCTGCAGTCACTTCTTTTAAGATCCTAGGATACAGGCCATCAGATCCAGGGGACTTTTCCACCTTTAATCCCATTATTTTACCGAGTACTTTTTCGTTAGTGATAATGATTGTTTTAAGTTTCTCCCTCCCTGTAGGCCTTTGATTATTTATTATTGGGAAGTTTTTCATGTCTTCTACTGTGAAGACCGGAACAAAATATTTGTTCAAAGTCTCCGCCATTTCCCTGTTCCCCATTATTAATTCCCCAGTTCTCATCCTCTAAGGGGCCAACATTTACTTTAGCTACTCTCTTCCTTTTTATATACTTGTCGAAGCTCTTATTCTCTGTTTTTATATTTCCTGCTAGTTTACTCTCATACTCTATCTTCCCTCTCTTCATAATTGTTTTAGTCGTCCTTTGCTGATTTAAAAACATTTCCCAAACCTCTGGCCTCCCACTAATCTTGGCAACGTTGTATGTTATTTTTTTCAATTTGATACCATTCTTTACTTCCTTCGTTAACCATGGATGGTTCTTCCTTCTCTTAATGTCTCACCTGTTCACTGGCTTATATATTTGTTGAGAGTTATGAAATATCTCCTTAAATGCCTGTTACTATTTATCAACCCTGTCACATTTTAACCTGTTGTCCCAGTCCACTTTAACCAACTCTGCCTTCATACCTTTGTAATTGCCTTTATTTCAGACCAGGTCACTGGTTTGAGATCTAACTTTCTCACCCTCCAACTGAATTTGAAATTCAACCATGCTATGGTCACTCTTTCCTAGAAGATCCTTTGCTATGAGATCGTTTATTAATCCTGTCTCATTACACAGTAGCAGATCCAAGATAGCCTGCTCCCTGGTTGGTTCCACAACGTACTGTTCAATGAAACCATCTCGGATACACTCTATGAAATCTTCCTCAAGGCTACCTTAGCCAATTTGATTTATCCAATCAATATGAAGATTAAAATCGTCCATGATTATTGCCGTATCTTTCTTACAAGCCTCCATTATTTCTTTATTTATACTTCGTCCAACAGTGAAGCTACTGTTATCATCATCATAAGCGGTCCCTTTTGAGGATGGCTTGCTTCCACGCCGACAAGGGATGAGTTCACAGGTATTTTAATGAAGGACCTAATATTCCAGGTCCCGAACTATATATTAAAGGGTGGAAGATGCCTGTACGTGGATTTTTTTAAGGTGTGGTGGCCGATGCACAGTAGCCACCACACGGGCTTGACAGAGCTAGGTCTTGGTCCAGTGGCAGGGATTAACGAAGACGACTGGAGACTAGCTCTGCTGTACAGACATATTGCAGTGTGGGCTGGCCCGTGCTGCCACTGGGCCCTCGCCTCTTCTGGGCCCCGAACACATGCCTCTCCTGGGCCCTGATCACGTCACTCCATGATCACTCGCCGCTCCTGCATCCCAACCTCGCCGCTCCTGATGTACCTGCCCACGCTCCAATCAGGAACCTAACCCTAACCCTAAATGCATGGTGACATCCAATCTAGTCACCCTCTTCACAGGCTGTCACCCTCCAGCATGCACTGTACCTTGAAGTGGTATGTTCCTTTGAAGGCCCCGATGTGCTGATGGTCCTTGTAGGTCGCAGCCACAGCGCCGAATGCCAGGCCGGGCTGTCATGCTGCTCCTTCGAAGGCGGCGACCTGTTAGGAGGCCTATAGACTACGCCCACCAGTGACTTCTTCCCCTTATTATTTCTTATCTCCACCCAAACTGATTCTACATCTTGATCTTGTGAGCCAATATAATTTCTCTCTACTGCACTGATCTCATTCTTTATTAACAAAGCTTCCCCATCTCCTTTTCCTTTCTGTCTATCCTTCCAAATTGTCAAATACCCCTGAATATTCAGTTCCCAGCCTTGGTCACCTTGCAACCACGTCTCTTTAATGGCTATCAGATCATACCCATTTATATCTATTTGTGCCGTCAACTCATCTGTCTTGTTATGAATGCTGCATACATTCAGATAAAGAGCTTTTAATTTTGTCTTTTTACCATTTTTCCCTGCTTTGACCCCACTTTCTGATGCACTCTTACTTTTCTGTCCCTTCCTGTCACACTCTAGTTATCATTTCCCCCACCGATACCTTGCTCTATTGCCTTCTGCTTGCTCTTTGACTTTTTGAATTTCCGCTCACCTAAACCCTCCCCCCCCCCCCCACTAATTAGTTTAAAGCCCTCTCTACAGTCCTAGTTATTCAATTCGCCAGGATACTAGTCCCAGCATGGTTCAAGTGGAGCCCGTCCCAACGAAACAGCTCCCTCTTACCCCATTGCTGGTGCCAATGTCCCACGAACCGAAACCCATTTCGCCCACACCAGTCTTTGAGCCACATGTTCATCTATCTGATCTTATTTACCCTATGCAAATTTGCTCGTGGCTCAGGTAGTAATCCAGAGATTATTATTTTTGTGGTTCTGCTTTTTAATTTAGCCTCTAGCTGCTCATATTCCCTCAGCAAAACCTCTTTCTTTGTACCTATGTGGACTTCGACAATTGGATTTTGCCCCTCCCACTCCAAGTTCTCCTCCAGCCCAGAGAAGATGTCTTTAATCCTGGCACTGGGCAGGCAACACAGCCTTCGGGACTCATACTCTCGGCTGCAGAGAACAGTATCTACCCCCCTAACTATACTGTTCCCTACCACTACAACATCTCTTTTTACTCCCCGCACTAGAATGGCCCCCTGTACCACGGTGTTGTGGTCAGTTTGCTCATCCTCCCTGCCATCCTTGCTCTCGTCCACACAGGAAGTAAGAGCCTCGAACCTGCTGGACAAGAGCAAGGGCTGAGGCTCCTCCATCCTGAGTCCCCATACCTGCCTTGCTTGTAGTCACACCCTCCTATCTCTTGCCATGGACCAAATTTGAATTCATTAATCTAAGGGGTGTGACTGCCTCCTGGAACACAGCATCGAGGTAACTCTCCCCCTCCCTGAGGTGTTGCAGTGTCTGCAGCTCGGACTTCAGCTCATCAACACAGAGCCTAAGTTCCTCGAGCTGCAGACACTTGCTGCAGATGTGGTCGGTGCGGATCTCAATTGGGTCAACCAGCTCCCACATGCAACAGCAGTAACACATTGCCTGCCCTGCCATCACTAATGTATTTAATTAATTAAGTTTTCAAGTTTTGTTTTTAATCCCAGCTCTTAATTTAAACCAATGCCCCAGAAAAGAGAGAAAAACTCACCAACCAATCACTTCTCTGCTTTCCTGTGACATCACACTTTGATTTTGTTTCTTTGTACTTCTTAGTTTCCCAGGTCAGTTCGTGCTGGTTGGACTGGTTGCCTTTATATTGAGCTGCCTTTATGTTGTTTGCCACTGCTCCCGACTCTCGCGCTGTTTGACCATTCATGTGAGCTCATTAAAGTTCTTATCAGCACTAAATTTAGATCCTCGGGGCAAGACTGCTGGCAGTGACAGCTTCAGCTCTCTGGTCCCACTGCCTTCTTACTGTAAGTCTGGTGGGCCTCTCGGCTCCCTGTTTGTAGAGGAACTGTCTCCTCCATTCTACCCTCAGTACTAAGGTCTCTAGTGCTGCGTCAGAGAACCTTAGTGCCCTTTCTCTGCCCAGTTGAGTCATTACTGAATGACAGTTGCCTTGACAAGCCCTTCCAGCAGCTGCTGAGTGCAAAATGCACCTCATCTTTAAGAGGTGCCGACTGTTTTTAAAAGTAGAATCTAGCAATAAATAGAACTAGCCTCGCACGAACTTCAGCCCCTGCTTAGCCACTCAGCAGCACACTCGGTGCTGGGCTGTACATATCCATAATGATAATTAGCAGGCAGCACTAATGTCGTGTGTTACCTGCATTACTTTCAACAGGCGCAGGCCAATCACACATTGTGATCCCCTCAGCTGTTTTTGGGCCTAAACAAATTTTTAGCCCTTGGTCTTTCAGAAGAGCCATGTAACTTTTTCGGCATATTAACACAGAAATGGAAGGTAGTCCATTCAGCCCATTCAGCCTGTTCCATCATTTTGCTAGCCAAGACTGCTGTATCTTGTTATCCCAATATGGAACCCTTTCTCCATATCCCTTAATTCCCTTAGTTCCCAAGAAAGAATCAATCTCCATTACCAACACCTCAATTGATTCTGCATCTGTGGCCTTCAGGCGCAGTGCCTTCCACATTCTCACAATCCCACGAGGTTTGCCAAATATTCTTCATGAAAATTGTACCTCCTAATCGTTGGGTCAGCTGCCAACAATGTAACACCACCTTTTTAGCGCTGCTTGTTCTCTTGGGCTACTGATGAGGTAACTGGTCGAGCACTGCGCTTGAAAAGGGCAGAAATAGTTGCTACTGCTCACTCTGATGTTGCAATGACACCAATCTGTAATGCACGACTGGCGAAAGAATCTGGCCATTGGAACTGCTTCTTAGTCAATCGGGACTAGATTTACGGGATGTGGGTCTCAACAGCAGAGTAAAGTGCAGGACAGTGGTGGGGGGAACGTAACTTTTGGTTAAAACCAACAAAAAGTTAGAAATAAGATCAAATAAGTTAAAATAATTTTTTTAAACAATGTTAAAAAATGAAAATAATGGAAGTAGAATAGAAGTCTGAGTAAGATACATAGAATGGGGATGGGAGAGGGAATGAGGCAGGGCAGAATGCATTTTAAAAATGATTTTATATTTTTTTATGTGGATATTTTAGTAGTTCAATTTAATATTACAATCATACAGCTCCTCCTGATGTCTGAATAGCATTACTGCTGTAATCTTAGGTGCTTTTTCAGCATCACCGTGTATGAGTTGAGATCCTAAAAAAAACTAGTCAGTTTACAGAGTACAGAATTCGTTGCATTTGCCTGCAGGATAAGGATTAATGGAACAATATATTGTGGAGTGAAACAGAATGTTAAATTCAGGTAGTGTGTCAGCCTTAGCTTAGTAGTATCACTCTCGCCTCTGAGTCAGAAGGTTGTGGGCTCATAGACCCACTCAGGAGACTTCAGCACATAACCTTGGCTGACACTTCAGTGTCTTATTGATGGAGAACTGTGCTGTGTCAGGTGCTGTCTTTCGGATGAGATGTTAAGCTGAGGCTCCCTTAGGTAAAAGTTCCCATGGCAATATTCAAACAAGAGCAGAGGAGTTCTCCCTGGTGTCCAGGCCAATATTTATTCCTTGACATCACCACTAAAACAGATTACCTGGTTATCTCACAGCTATTTGTGGGACCTTGATGCGTATTAATTGGCTGATGTGATTCCTACATTACAACAGTGACTACAGTTCAAAAGCTTCATTGATTGTAAAGTGCTTTGGCCTGTCCTTAGGTTGTGGAAGGTGCTATAAAAATGCAGGTTCATTCTGTGTTTCTATGGAAATGAAGAAATTGCTGGTTTAGGCATATTAAAGTTATATCCTCCATTGTCCTCAGCCTCTACTTCTCTCTTACACTTAAAGGATTAAAGAGTTCCAGTGTTTTGAAAGTGTTCAATTAATAAAATTCTGCATAGCATTTTTAAGGAGGGCGCTGTTTGCATTTACAATTTATTTTTAAATGCTTACTTTCTGCAGCCGATCAATAGTACCACAATAAGCCTCCTGCTGGAGAGTTCTTGTTACAAAATAGTCCTGAGTTCCCACAGTGATGCTACTCCATGGATCAGGTAGATTGCATCTCTGTTTAATAGCCTGACACCGTTGTAAGTGTGGATGAGCTGGAAGGTCACTTCCCTCGATAGCAAGAGTTTTTCTCTCTCACTGAGCAAAGCTGCTGTGGCCACAAATGGCATGTATCTCCCATGGGAAAGAGTGACACCAAGTCTTCTTAGTGACTCAGAGCTATCCTTTACATTCCTTCCTGTGTTGGGACTGGTCAACTATATGTTATTTTTTTTTAAAGGGCTTTAAATATTCCTGATGATTATGTGATATAAACTGTAGTGTATGAATAAAGAGTCTGACTGGATCTTGTGAGCTCAAAGCAAAGTGTGACCTTAGTCTTTTATTGTAGGTCTCCAGAGTGCCTCTCCAACCTGTGAGGCCTCCTTAAGTATCTGTGCTCCCAAGGGATTATGGATCCCTTGGGACTCCAGGGGATGAGCCCTCTGGTGGCTGTACACTGTAAATACAAGTCCACATATAAAACAACACTCCCCGCCAAAGTCAACAGTGTAACTATTTACAAAGTGAGACGATCTGGGGCCCTTCTTTGCCTGGTTGACCATCTCGGTGCAGATGCTGGTATTGGTGAACCGTCTGTTGGGCCCTCACTGGGCTGCAGTGCAGGTGGCCTTCCTGGGCTGCCTGGTGTGGTGAGTTCTGCTGGGCTGCTGCAGATGATAGATTCTGTTTCGTGGCCAACTGCGGTGTCGGTTGCCACTGGTGTATATGTTGTTGGGGTCAAAGAAGGTAGGGTCCAAAATGGGTTGCTTAGGATAGTCCGTGAATCTGAGTTTGCTTTGGTCCAAGTGTTTCCGGTGAATGAGTCCATTAGAAAGTTTGACCCGAAACACTCTGCTCCCCTCTTTGACCACAACAGTGCCAGGAAGCCACTTGGGACCTTGTCCATAATTCAATACAAATACAGGATCATTGATTTCAATTTCACGTGACACATTTGCAGTATCATGATATGTACTTTGTTGAAGCCGCCTGCGCTCTACCTGTTCATGTAGATCAGGGTGAATTAATGAGAGCCTTGTCTTTAGTGCCCTTTTCATGAGCAGTTCAGCAAGTGGAATCCCAGTGAGTGAGTGGGGTCTCATGCGTTAACTGAGCAGGTCTCGGGATAGACGAGTCTGCAGTGAGCCTTCAGTTACCCTCTTCAAGCCCTGCTTCATGGTTTGCATTGCTCTCTCTGCCTGACCATTGCATGCTGGTTTGAACGGGGCAGATGTGACATGTTTGATCCCGTTACAGGTCATGAACTCTTTGAACTCAGCACTGGTAAAACATGGCCCGTTGTCCCTCACGAGGACATCAGGCAGTCCGTACGTGGCAAACGTGGCCTGCAGGCTTTCAGTGGTGGCAGCGGACGTGCTTGCCGACATTATCTCACATTCGATCCATTTGGAATATGCATCTACAACCACAAGAAACATTTTACCCAGGAACGGGCCTGCATAGTCGACATGGACCCCAGACCAGTTTGGAGGACCAAGACCATAAACTAAGAGGTGCCTCCCTGGGTGCATTGCTTAAATGCGAGCATGTGTTACATCTGTGCACGGAGGACTCTAAGTTCGCATCAATACCGGGCCACCACATGTGGGATCTGGCTATCGCCTTCATCATTACGATGCCTGGGTGGGTACCGTAGAGGTCACTGATGAAGGTGTCTCTGCCCTTCTTGGGGACCACTACCCGATTGCCCCACCGAAGGCAGTCTGCCTGTATAGACATTTCATCTGTGCACCACTGGAACGGCTTTATCTCTTCCTGCATTTCCACTGGGACACTGGACCAGCTCCCGTGAAGCAAGCAGTTTTTTACTAGGGACAGTAAGGGGTCCTGGCTCATCCAGGTTCTAATCTGTCGGGCTGTGACGGGTGATTTCTCACTCTCAAATGCTTCCATAACCATGACTAAATCTGCGGGCTGCGTCATTTCCACCCCCATGGTGGGCAATGGCAGCCTACTGAGAACATCGGCACATTTTTCTGTGCCTGGCCTGTGGCGGATGGCGTAGTTGTATGCAGACAACGTGAGTGCGATCTCTGGATGCGGGCCGATGCATTAGTATTTATCCCCTTACTCTCGGAAAACAGGGATATCAGTGACTTTTGGTCAGTTTCCAATTCAAATTTTAGCCCAAACAGATATTGATGCATTTTCTTTACCCCATAGACACACGCTAACGCTTCTTTTTCAATCATGCTGTAGGCTCTCTCAGCCATAGACAGACTCCTGGATGCATAAGCAACCAGTTGCAATTTCCCAGATTCATTAGCTTGTTGCAATACACACCCGATGCCATTCGACGACGCATCACATGCTAGTACCAAACGCTTACATGGATCATGCAACACAAGCAATTTGTTTGAGCGTAACAATTTTCTAGCTTTTACAAATGCATTTTCTTGGCTTTTGCCCCATACCCATTCGTCTCCTTTACGCAGTAAAGAGTGCAGGGGTTCTAACAGTGTGCTGAGAAGCGGTAAGAAGTTACCAAAATAGTTCAGGAGTCCTAGAAACGACCGCAGTTCCGTCACGTTTTGTGGCCTCGGTGCGTTCTTGATTGCTTCCGTCTTCGAATCGGTGAGCCTGATGCCGTCCGCCGTGATTCTTCTCCCCAGGAACTCCACTTCAGGTGCCAGGAAAATGCATTTCAAGCGTTTTAACCTGAGCCCCACATGGTTGAGTCGACTAAGAACCTCCTCCACGTTCTGCAGATGCTCACTAGTGTCCCGACCTGTAACCAAGATGTCGTCCTGGAAGACCACCGTGCGTGGGATCGACTTCAGTAAGCTTTCCATGTTTCTCTGGAATATCGCCGCCGCTGATCGAATTTCAAATGGGCATCTGTTATAAATGAAGAGACCTTTGTGCATGTTGATGCAGGTGAGGGCCTTCGATGATTCCTCCAGCTCTTGCATCATGTAGGCTGAAGTCAGATCCAGCTTCGTAAACGTCTTTCCTCCTGCCAGCATAGCAAAAAAGTCATCGGCCTTTGGTAGTGGGTATTGGTCCTGCAAGGAGAAACGATTGATAGTTAGTTTACAATCACCACAGATTCTGACAGTGCCGTCACCCTTGAGGACAGGAACACTCGGACTGGCCCACTCATTGAATTCGATCGGTCTAGCTCGATCTCTACCCTTTCTCTCAACATGTACGGTACTGCTCTTGCCTTGTGGTGGATGGGTCGCGCCCCCGGAATTAGGTGGATCTACACTTTTGCTCCTTGGAACCTCCCGATGCCTGGTTCGAACAGCGAAGAGAACTTGTTTAAGACCTGGGCACACAAAGTGTCATCAGCTGGCGAGAGTGCTCGGACGTCGTCCCAGTTCCAGTGTATCTTTCCCAGCCAGCACCTGCCGAGTAGTATGGGACCATCACCCGGTACCACCCAAAGTGGTAGCTTGTGCACCGCTCCGTCATAGGAGACTTTTACAGTAGCGTTGCCAATTACGGGAATCAATTCCTTTGTGTAGGTTCTCATTTTTGTGCGAATTGGAGTCAAGACTGGCCTTGAGGCCTTGCTGCACCACAATTTTTTGAAAGTCTTTATGCTCATAATGGACTGGCTCACGCCCGTGTCCAGCCCCATTAACACCGGGAGTTCATTTAGTTCAACCTTCAGCATTATCGGGGGACACTTTGTGGTAAATGTGTGCACCCCATGTATCTCTGCCTCCTCGGTCTGATGCTCTGGTTCATCGTGATCCACCGTGGGTCTGTCCTCCTCTGCAACATGGTGGTTTGCAGGGTTGACAGGATTTGCAGCTCACCTGCACATTCATTGGAGGTGTCCCATTGTTCCACAGCCCTTGCAAACGTACCCTTTGAAGCGTCATGAATGGAAATGATGATCACCCAAGCAGCGCCAACGAAGTGTTAATGGCCTTGCATTCATCACCCTTAAAGGTGGACTCTGAGACATCTGCGGACGTGCAGCTGCAGACATGTGGGGCCTGCCCTGTACATTGTGATTTGAAAACAACATCACTTTGTTCACAGCACTTGTAGCAGCACTCATGTGCTGAGAGATTTGCTTAGTATTGTCACTGGTGGCAATGAATGCCTGGGATATCGCTATGGCCTTACTCAAGGTTGGGGTCTCTACAATCAAAAGTTTGCGAAGTATCGTTTCATGGCCAATGCCAAGTATGAAAAAGTCTCTGAGCATGTGCTCCAAGTGTTCTTCAAATTCGCAATGTCCTGCAAGGCGTCTTAGCTCGGCGACATAACTCGCCACTTCCTGGCCTTAAGACCTTTTGTAGGTGTAGAACTGGTATCTCGCCATCAGAACACTTTCCTTCGGGTTCAGATGCTCCTGGACCAGTGTGCACAAATCATTGTATGATCTCTCTGTGAGTTTCACTGGAGCAAGCAGATTTTTCATGAGGACATGCATTGGTGCTCCGCAGACAGTGAGGAGGCTCACCCTTCGTTTGGCAGTGTTCACTTCTTCTTCCAGCTTGTTGGCGACGAAGAATTGGTCAAGTTGCTCCACGAAAGTTTCCCAATCATCTCCCTCTGGAAACTGTCCAGGATGCCCACTGTTCTCTGCATCGTTGCAATGGGATTCGTTGTCTGTATCTCGTCGCCATTTGTAGTATATGAATAAAGAGTCTGACTGGATACGGTGAGCTCAAAGTGAAGTGTGACCTTAGGCTTTTATTGCAGGTCTCCAGAGTGCCTCTCCAACCTGTGAGGCCTCCTTAAGTACCTGTGCTCCCAAGGAATTATGGGATCCCTTGGGACTCCAGGGGATGAGCCCTCTGGTGGCTGTACAACGTATATACAAGTTTACATATACAACATAAACAGCATTTATTATTTAAGAAATGTATAAGAATTTTCTGCCACAAACTGTCTTACAGGTAACCTGTAGAACTAAGATGAACGGTAATTTTTGGTCTGGGCCCATTTTTGACCAGCATGTACCTGAACCAAGAGACCTTAGGATCGATGGAATTTGGTCCTCAATCCTCATCGGCATGCTCAGCGTGAGCTGCTTCCACTGATCATGCCTCCACAGGCAGCTTGCTAGAGTGAAGGTATCAGTGTCAGGTGTCTGCTTCACAGACAGTGGCCCTCAGATAAGTCCATGGAAAGGGAATTGGAGCAGGCTGCAAGGAGGGGCTGAGCACAACTCCTGGGGCCGATTACTTCTCCTGGCTCCACAGAATTTTTTTTCAACTAATGTTTTTTTTACCTTGCCTTCATTTGGCAGTCATGGGGGCCAGTGAAGAATCAATGCCTACCGCACTCATCTCCGGCTAATTTCTTGATGAGTTCTTTCAACAGGCATTAAGCCCCTAAATTACATATTTATGGACCTAATTCTTGTTTTAGGCATCCGCCTTGAATATGTAAAAAAAGGCCCCCATGGATTTAGCTGCGAGATCAATGCCTGCAGATTGGACACAGGCCGTCCCACTGCTAAATTGATATGCATTATGCACGTTTGACAACCAAAAACAGGGCACAACGCATACTAATCTTTACTCTGAAAAATACAATAGGCTTCATATAATTGTCAGAAAATTCTAATTTAGTTATATTCAGTTTCCGACATCAATTACTATTCTAATTCATATGACAACAAAGTCAGTACTTGTTAGCTAATGCATTTAGTTATCAAAAGTGTAATTAGACATGGGCTACAAATGTGTTATAGCCAAGAAATGGGCAGTGTTTAGATTAAAAATGGTTTAGTAGGGCCATCTGAAAATCGTCCAGAAAGCATGCAAAATTGGTGCTCACTCCTCATTAAAATGATTGCAGTCATGATTATAGTCTAAATGCCCAAGCTCATTGGCATTATACTCAAAAGTTGGACCAATATTAGGTGCAGTCTAATTGCAAGTCATGATTGCCACAGGCTTTAAAGGGGAGGTTCATTGATGCTGCAGGAACTCATTCTCATCATTGTTGGAAGGAGGGAGGAGGGAGGAGGAAGGAGGAGGGAGGAGGGAGGAGGGAGGAGGGAGGAGGGAGGAGGGAGGAGGCTTTGGTTTTGACGGCCGAGAGAAGGCGGCCAGTCCTGTACCCACCAACAGGCAGGAGGCCCTCACCATGTGTCCCACACTATGTGGAGGGAGGTGGCACAACACGTGATGGATAGTACTGTGGCCCCCAAGACCCAGTGTCCTTTTCACAGACCGCTCATCTGGAAGGCCAATTATCTGACTGCCTCCTCCCTCCCTTCTGTTCCTCGTCCCAGGATGAAGTATATGGAGTATATACCTGCACCACAGATTGTCCTCCAGTGATAATGGAAGTCGAGATAAATGGCATTCCAGTCTTCATGGAAGTGGACATGGGGGCGAGTCAGTCAGTAATGAGCCAGGAAGCCTTTGAGAGGCTATGGAACGATCAAGCTGAATGACCCAAGCTGATCCTGGTTCAGGCAAAGCTGCGCACCTACACCAAGGAACTGATATCAGTTGTAGGTAGTGCGGATGTAAGTGTATCCCATGATGGCACGGTTCACAATTTACCATTGTGGATTGTTTCAGGTGATGGAGCAATGTTACTTGGAAGATGGATGGGAAAGATTCATTGGAACTGGGAAGACTTCATCCCTCCAGCGATCGATGTCTCCCGTGCTCAGAGGCAGAACAAGCCCCCACCTTCGGTTGGACCAGGCACCGGAGAGCAGATCTGCGCAGCCCCCGAGGCACAGACCACTCATCACGACTGCATGGCGATGATCCGGCTGAGATGACCCGAATGCACTTTCCCGGTTTCAGTGGCAGGACTCCTGGGGAGGAAGATTGGATCCAAGGGCGCCTTCCCAGCTTCAGTGGCAGAATCCCTAGGAAAGAAGATTGCAGCAGTAGACATCATGGACAGGGAAAAGATGGCGTCCAAACTACGAGGTGCAGCGCTCATGGAGCAATGACACATGGTTCCACGCAAGGAAGATGATTGGAGTAAAAGTAGTAAGGCCATTTTAAAGGAGGCCAGCAACCCGCCATTTTTGAATGAACTGCTTGAAATTGGTAACCAATGTAAAAGTCCAGCTGTAACAAGCAAAATGTTGAGCGATGTCGGGTGCAAATTGCAATCAGCTAATGTAGCGGGCGAACACTTAACGGTCGTATACAGGTCCAGCAGGCTACCCAATGCTGTAGCCTGCGCCTCCGGGACCAGAACGATGTATCATAAAGTGTCCCCACAGCTGACAGAAGTAGACAAGCCGCAGAGTAAACGATCCCCGGAGAGCAGAGGCACCGGTAGTGATACCCTGCCTCAGATCAGTTTAACGCTGCAGGCACCCGATGGCATGAACTGCCACGGGCCAGAAACTGTAAACTGCGCCTATGTTCGCAGTCGGCTACCATCGCCCACCACCCGGGTGGAAAAGGCGCAGCCCACAAATCCACTCGCCACCACGGCTATGCCCAAGAGCGAAGGGTCACCCACAACAGCTCCTCCGAACAGGACCTGGACCAACCAGGATCCCAAACGAGAGAGTGCTCACAATGGTGCCCTCAAGGAAAGCGAGTCAGCAGTCCCCTGTGAACTGTTAGACAAGACGAGGCAGCCTCACCGTCGCTTAGACGAAATGCTCACTCACTCAGACCGCTTCCCAAGGAGCAGCAGCAACACTGTGCAAACGAAAAGGACAGGGAGGTCACAGACACATCAGCTGTCTTTGGGCCTGCCCGACACTAGGAGTAACGGCAAGAGCCCTGAGCTCCGGCAACTCAGCAAAATGAGCTCACCTCGCCCACAGACCCACTAGCATGGGGTGCTGCGCCGCCATCAGACGACCCGGATCTCATCCGGCCGTGCTGGATCTAGACTGTCCTTGTGGACCTGTACTGATATACCTGCACTGATCATGTAAATGTACCACACAAAAAGAAACACAACTATAATCCACCCAACAAATGTATCAAGATGTAAATGTAAAACCCATGTGATGAACTTGAATGCAACTTGCATGTAACGGGCCATTAGCATGATCTCACAACTGGAAACCACGGGGACCTCCACTGGCAAAAAATCTCACAACCAACCCACCCAAGCTAGAAGCAATGGTCAACCAGGAAGAGCAAAGCCCAGGTCACCGTCAATGTATGAGTCAATTTGCATTAAAGACTTGGGGGGAAGTGATGTCATGTATGTAGACCATGTTTACTAATTGTATAGTCATATAAGGTGTGCCACCAGAGGGCACTGCGGTGGGAGACCTGAGGGTCACCTGCATAGGTGTGCAGGGCCCAGTATAAAACACTGCCCACCATGCTTGTGCCTCACTCTGGAGTTACAATAAATGGGACTATGGCCACAACAGATCAAGTACAATACTAGACCTCGTGGAGTCATTCAAAAGAGTATTATAGACAAAACACAGACCACCAAGAAATGGGACACCCGCTCTGGTGAGTGCTGGAGGGCTCCTCCTGAGTGGTCAAAGCGGCGGGACAGTTACTTCAGTAGTGCAGGAAGAAATTTAATAAACAAATGGTACAAGCTTCACACACTACTCAATGCACCACCAGCACTCACCCATAAACAATCTCTACCTAGCAACACTCACACCCACATCTCACACCTTTCACACAATGACAGCTATTTATCTATGGCTGGTACATCACCCAAATACAATGCACCACACTCACTGACACACTTTCCTTTCTCTTGCAGGCCAAGGTAGCTCACAACCAGAGGGAGCAGGAGCGGACAGGCGCGAGCCAAGCCCACTTTGAAGAGCTGAACCAGCCGGACAGTCGAATGTTGGAGATCATTGGACACCAGGTCACGGGCACTGTGACCACCTGCACACTGACCCACTTGGGGACAACAACAGTATGTTCATTCCTAACCCTTCTGCCTGCTAGCTCCCCGGAAGATGTGTTCGCGCGCGGGTTCTGGTGCACAGGACTCAGATGAGAACCTCGATGGGGAGGCTTTTAGAAGAAGGGTAATGGGCATGCAGATGGAAATGATAGGGGCAATGGCAAGGCTGCCAGAGAGCCCCTCAGCAAAGTCGAGGTGCGTGGGGGAGTCCACCTCCAACATTACACAAGGCTCTGCGCAAAGCATGGAGCGCACCATTACCAGTCTGCAAATGATGGTACATTCCCAATCTGTGCTCCAACAGATTGCCCAGAATGCTGCCACACATGCTGAGGTGGTGCAATCTACAGCTGGGCCTTCTAAGTCCACAGCTGATCGAAGTTATCCTGCAAGGCCATCTGAAGTCTCCAGCATGGAAACTCAGCAGCCTTCCATCAGCCATGCCGCAGCCACTGGGGACGCACTGCATAGGAGCACGAGAGTAGGAAAAGACACACAGGAGAAGACGGCCAGTCCTATACCCACCAACTGGCAGGAGGCCCTCAGTTGGGCACTAAGGGATTGCACAAGGGTGATTAGTTAATAGTGTTGATGTAATATGTGTGATATGTGTATCGATAAATGTATTAATTGTGTTTGGAATCTTTTGTGAAGTCTCTCATTTCAGCTTTGCGCCCAGGAGGACGCTGTGATATGGCGTGAGACAGGGCTGTTATGATGGGGATGTGGTGAGCTACGGGGTCTGGGGATTCATTCATTTGAATCGGCATCTGATAAGCCGGTCACGGACTGCTCATCCAGAAGGCCAATTATCTGACTCCCTCCTCCCTCCCTTCTGTTCCTCGTCCTCCTCCCCTTCGTCCTCCTCTCCGTTGTCCTCCTCCTGAGGTGGTCCTGCAATCCCTAGTGGCAAGGGCTGCGCCCTCATGATGGCCAAGTTGTGGAGCACGTAGCAGATAACCACAAAATGGGAGAACCGCTCTGGTGAGTGCTGGAGGGCTCCTCCCGAGCAGTCAAGGCAGCGGGACCGTTACTTCAGTAGGCTGATGGTCTGCTCAATAATGTTCCTAGTGGCAGTATGGCTCACAGTGTATGAGTGCTAGGCATGAGTGTTGGGGTTGCAGAGGGGAATCTTGAGCCAGCTGGAGCGTAGATAGCCCTTGTCTCCGAGCAGCCACCCTCAAGCTTGACGTGGTGGCTGGAAGAGAACTGGCACACCGAGCTGGCACAGGATGAAGGCATCATGGCTGCTACCAGGATAGAGGACATTGACATTGAGCATTCGCTGTGTGTGATCGCACAACTGCACATTAAGCGAGTGGTAACCTTTGCGATTACAAAATACCTCAGGATTGTTATGCGGTGCCCGCAAAGCCACGCGGGTGCAGGTGCAGTCGATGGCGCCCTACACCATGGGGAAGAACACGATCCTGTCAAATCCACATGCATGCTCTTCCTGCTTCTCTCTGGTGATCAGGAAGCCAATGAAATCCTTTCTCCTGGAGTAGAGAACCTCAGTGACTTCTCCGATGCAGTGATAGAGAGCAAACTGTGAGATGTTAGCTGTGTCTCCTGCTGCAGATGGGAAAGATCTGCTGCAAAGAAATTGAGGGTGACGGTGACCTTGACTGCCACTGGGAGAGCCGTGGTCAATCTGGTCTGAGGCTGCAGGTCTGGTTGCAGGAGGTGGCAGAGTTCTGTAACCATCTCCTTAGTGAAGTAAAGCCTTCTAATACAATGCTTCTCGCTTAACTAAAGGTAGGAGATGTGCTGTTGGAAGGCCCCGGGATGGTAAGGCCTCCTGTTGAGAGCCCTGATGGCCCTCCTCCTCCCTCTGCTTACATGTTCCCATCTTTCTCTCTGCCTTCGCTCCCTCTGCATTGATCCTGGAGGGTGAAGTCAACTGGCAGTACAGCCCCCATGACTTTTAGCAAGTGTTGTGGTTTGAAGTGTGTCAAAAATAATGAGGGAGTTTTGTACTTGCCAGAACACTCCCTGATACTATATAATGTTGAAATGACTCAAGAAAACTCTTGCAATAGCAGGAATTAACACATAGCCACTCAAACCTCAAAACTTGTCAGGTGCGAGTGATTGGTGAGGATCCCTTTGAATATCATTGCTGGAGCCGGCTTCCTGCCACCTCAACCTGTTGTTGCTTTCTCTAGCCAGTAAATGCAAAGGCCAAAACGAAGTTGGGAGATCAAGTGTCAAGTGCGAATTGCACACTCACTGACATCATGATATCCGTGATAGCCATGTCCCTGGTGATTGAGTTTACTGGCAATGCTACCGGCAAGACAGATATGGCATATGGTGTTGGAACCACCATCAGCTGGCGGTAGAGCGCTGAACGGTGTTTTTCCACCATCTCGTAGCACTAAACAAACAAATTTCTCCCCCTTAATTATTTCACTTAAGTTAAGTGAAATAATTAAGAAGATTCTCACTTGATATAAAGGGGTTTTCAGTAGGTGTTAACATCAAATATGGCATCAGAGCAGAATTTTTCCTGACACTAGCAGTGGAGAACGGATGCTCGGGATGGTGAATAGGGATAGTACAGGGCATTTGTGCCACTATTTGAGAACATAGTGTAGCAATAAATCTGCTATCTTAGTTCTTCTTCACTCTGGTAAAACAAAAATGGCAAAATGATGACCCCAAAAATTCTGAATTTATTTGTACTCAGAGTTATTTTTTTATGGTGATTTCTATCGACCAGGGAAAGAGGTGGTTTCACACAATCATTTTTTTCTCAAAGAAAATATTTTTTAAAACCTAAACCAAGGAAGCAATCTTTAGCAGTCAAATATGTAAATTAAACTCGCATACTAATTTCTCTTGCACAGCAGCAGTACTTTTGCACTAAGGCATGCATCATATACCAGACTTAACACCAGAAATTGCACCAGCTTCAATAAAGTGAAAAATGCTAACCAATGTATTGAAAGTGTCAGTCCCTATAGACTGAAAGATTGCACAAAGATATAGTGGTCAAGATAATGGGAATGCTAATGGCACTCACCATTATTTCTGTGTAAATGGTACAGCAACTTCTGGTGAGGGGCAGTTAAAAATGAATATCTAAAAGTTGCTGTTCGAGTTGCACCACTCCACCATTAACTTTGCACAAATGGTGCTTTGCTGGCTGACTCACCATTGAAATACATAGCATGAAGTTGCTCCATTTGTGCAATAGATACAAACTAAACTTGCCACATTTCAAACGCATGTACCCTTTTAATGACAAGATAGCTGCTAATTACTGCCAATCAAATTCCTCTGGCACTGAAAAACAACTATTACAAGTGTGGATTCTCATTCCTTCGGGTATTAATTAATGTCAGATTTTAAAATATCCAATTTAAAATTTAAAATTTATTGTTTTACTTTTACTTTCTCTCTTTTTTCACTCTCTTAATCCAATCTTTCTTTTCTTCTATTTCTCTTTCTGTACCTGATTTGACATTGAATTCACCCACTCGAATTTACTCTTCCTACTCAATCCTTGTGCTGTCTATTTCACAATACTTCAATCTGATTGATTAAGGAGATACATAGTTGCTTGCCCCGTTCACTCAGATCCCAGATGCTCAGTTTCCCTCACTATGACGTTATCAGTTCAGACTTTCAGCAATTTGCCATGTAAAAAAATAAAAAAATCTAAACGGCTAATGGCAAGTCTAACTAAGCAGACACCGTTAAATGCCTTGTTGCAGCAAAATTATGAGCCATTATTAGTATATGTTCAGCAGAGACCATGGATCAAATCTTAGAATTTCCTAATCTGTATGGTTCAGCTACATACTGGATACATTTGCTTAACTATCAGGGAGGTAGAAGGGCTAAAAAGGGGTCTGTTCAGGTTTGTAGAGGAATAGGCAGAATGGGCTCCCTGTAGAAGCACTGCTGGACATTCAGGATAATCAACTAATTTCCAATAACGTGTATTGAAACACAGTTGTCATAGGCCAAACTTAAAGCTCTTCAGAGGCTATTTTTCAACTTATTATTTTATTCAAAAATATGATACCAATTGTGGTTATTTTTGTGCAACGGTCGAAGGTAACTAGTTCAAGCAGCACTTTTGCTCAAATTATGTTACTCTCTGCCCTTTTGCCCTTTTGCCCTTTTTCAAACCTCCCCAGGTGATATATTATGTACAGCATGAGAGGCTTGACATCTGGGGATGAACCTAATCTTTGCTTGGCACTCTTCAACAAAAATTCACTATATGGTGAAGTTACTTTTAGTGTTAAATTGGACTTCAAATTATGAACCACTTTTTAATGCCCGCTTAAGAATGCTAAATATATTTTCAATGCTTTCTGGTAACCTCAGTGCATCATGATGCACTTTAAATGAACACATTCCTGAGGAGCCAGTTTGAAAGCACCTGCAAATGATTGTAATCTAGTTTAATAACCACTTAACCAGTACAAATAACACATCGTGGACTGTAAAATGTGCACTTTCTGTAAAAATAATGGAGAAGTGCAGAAGGCGTGGAGCAAGATTTATCGATCAAGATCTGTAAGTTACGGTAGACTGTGAAAGCATGGGAGAGTGCTCCCTATGAATTACAGGAGCAAGCCACCAATGTCCAAAGGGCGAAGGGAGGCCATCACACAGGAAGTCAATGCAAGATCGTATTTCGACAGTTAGAACAATATAAGATATCGTGGCTTTAAGAAAAGTGCCAAAGTGTGAAATGAAAGTAGACGAGTACACATTGCCTGTGGAGGTGACGATGTTTGATGGTACTCACTGTTTACAATCAAAGTAAGTTAAATAGATCAGTTAAGTTTGTTTGAGTACCTTACTATCATTAAGCTGAACTGCTCCAGTAATCTGCTGAAATGTAACACAAAGGGCCCAAGTTTCGGGCCACACCTAAAACGGTGCAGCCCGGACCTGGACGCCCGTTTTTCGCGCCACAAAGTGCGCCTAAAAAAAACGTACCTATTCTCCGGCTCCCTGCAGGCCCTCTGGAGCCTGGCGCGGCGCAGCACGAGCTGTTGGGGGCGGAGCCAGGTCCTTGTGCTGAAAACAGTGCCGGGACCTTTGCACATGCGCGCTACAGTGGGCACGCATGTGTAGTGGCTCCAGGCGCCCAAAACTGTGGGAGGGGCCCAAAGCACGCAGCCCCTAGCCCTGGCCAAATGGCCTCACTGGGGCCGCGTGCTTAAGGCTCCTCCCACCCGACCAGACCCGACCCGACCCCCGCTCTCCCCCCCCACGACTCGACCTCTGCTTCCCCCCGCCCCGGCGACCCGACCTCCGCTCCCCCCCCCGACCAGACCCGACCTCCGTGCCCGCCCCCCCCCCCCCCGGACCTCCGCGACTCTCTCTTCCCCCCCACCCCCGGACCTCCACGGCTCTCTCTCCACCCCACCTCCCCGACCTCCGCAACACTCTCTCCACCCCCCCACCCCCCCCGGCCTCCGTGACTCTCCCTCCCCCACCCCCCCCCCCTCCGACCTCCGTGACTCTCCCACCCCGGACCTTCGCGACTCTCCCCTCCCCCCCGGACCTCCGCGACTCTTTCCCCCCCCCCTCCCCGGACCTCCGCGACTCCCCCACCGCGCCCCCCCCCTCCCCCATCCCAAGACCCAACGCCACCTATCTGTAAATCCAGCCCGAAGTCTTGGGCCCGGCCGTTCAGCCTCCTTCTCTCCCTTCCCCCCCCCACCTCTCTCCTCCCCCCCCCCACCTCTCTCCTTCCCTCCATCCCTCCTCTCTCCTCTCTGCTTTCCTCCCTCCCTCCCTCCCTCCTCCCCTCCCTCCCTCCTCTCTCCTCCCTCCCTCCCTCCCTTTCTCCTTCCCTCCCTCCCTCCTCCCCTCCCCCTCTCCTTCCCTCCCTCCCTCCTCTCTCCTTCCCTTTCTCTCTCCTTCCCTCCCTCGCTCCTTCCCTCCCTCCCTCCTCTCTCCTTCCCTCCCTCCCTCCTCTCTCCTTCCCTCCCTCCCTCCTCTCTCCTTCCCTCCCTCCCTCCTCTCTCCTTCCCTCCCTCTCTCCTTCCCTCCCTCCTTCCTTCTTTCCTTCTCTCGCTCCCTCCCTCTCCTTCCCTCCCTCCTCTCTCCTTCCCTCCCTCCTCTCTCCCTCCCTCCCTCCCTCTGCTCTCCCTCCCTCCCTCCCTCTGCTCTCCCTCCCTCCCTCCCTCTGCTCTCCCTACCTCCCTCCCTCCTCTCTCTTTCCCTCCCTCCTCTCTCCTTCCCTCCTTCCCTCCTCTCTCCTTCCTCCCTCCTCGCTCCTTCCCTCCCTCCCTCCTCGCTCCTTCCCTCCCTCCATCCTCTCTCCTTCCCTCCCTCCATCCTCTCTCCTTCCCTCCCTCCATCCTCTCTCCCTCCCTCCCTCCATCCTCTCTCCCTTCTCCCCCTTTCTCCCTTCTCCCTCTCTCTCCCCTTTCTCCTCCCCCTTCTCCTCCCCCCCTCTCCTCCCCCCCTCTCCTCCCCCTCCTCCTCCTCCTCTCCTCCCCCTCTCCTCTCCTCCCCCTCTCCCCCCCTCTCACCCCCTCTCCTCCCCTCTCACCCCCTCTCCTCCCCCCTCCTCTCCCTCTCCTTCTCCTCTCCTCTCCTTCTCCTCTCCTCTCCTTCTCCTCTCCTCTCCTCCCCCTCTCCCCCCTCTCCTCCCTCTCCCCCCCCTCACCCCTTCTCCTCGCCCCTCCTCTCCTCCTCCCACCCCCCATTCTCCCCCTCCCCCTCCCACCCCCCTTATCCCCCTCCCCCTCCCACCCCCCTTCTCCCCCTCCTCTCGCTGTCAGAAACACAGACACTGACAGACAGAGAGTGAGAGACACACAGACAGACAGAGAGATAGAGACACTGACAGAGACACACTGGGGGGGCCGCCCCAGCACGCTGTTGGAGGACTCTCGGTGCTGCAGTCGGTAAATAGAAAATGTTTTATTTATTGATTTTTTTTTTTAAATTTATTTTTTATTATTTTTTTTGATTGATTTATTGGTTGATTTATTGATGTATTTATCATTTATTATTGATGATGGCTCTTTATTTGTAAAACTGAAGTGTTTAATGTTTGTAAACTTCCCTTTAAACCCTCTCCATTCCCTACGCCTGATTTGTAACCTATGCCTGATTTTCTAAAGTGTAGACAAAGTTTTTTCAAACCATACAAAAATCTTCACTTACTCCATTCTAAGTTAGTTTGGAGTAAGTTTTCACTGCCTAAACTTTGAAAACAGGCGTAAGTGGCCGGACACGCCCCTTTTGAAAAAAAAATGTTGTTCCAAAGTGAAACTGTTCTAACTGACTAGAATTGGAGCAAACTAAATGCCGAGAATTCAAATTTCTAAGATACTCCATTCTAAACCAGTTGCTCCAAAAAAACAGGAGCAACTCAGGCCGAAACTTGGCCCCAAAGGGAGGGAATGAACAGTTGAGAACTAGCAGAGCAACTGTAATCTGTAAGATCAGTAAGGTGAATATAGAACGAGGGCTGGTCAGGAAATCCTAAACACCTAGCCACTGATTTTCTATTCACTTATTTCAATGGTTGAGAAGTCAGGGACTGCGGGCCCACAACCTCCCAACCAGCACTCGCTACAAATGCTCCTCTATGTCAGGAGCACCTGACTGATCAATCCGCCCATTTAATGTTCAAAGCTGAACATGTTCATATGAAAATCCTTTCACTGATACTTTACCGGAGATGTTAGTGTTCATACATTAAAATTTGCCGTGCTTTTGCATGGCCTTAATCTTCTCTGGGGAAATGTTCTCCAGGAAAACCCACTGAAGTCCATAAGTAATCAAAACTCCAGGATACTCATCCTTTCTCAAGTCAGCTCTGGCCTGCTGTTCACCAGATATCATCCTCTTCCTCCACTCATCCACCCCTCCACAGACACATATTCAGCATCACCCAATAACACAGCGAACAATTGTGTCCTGTGGAGTGTTTTGATTCTCTCAGTGTTACCATTCAGGGTTCTTCATATATTTTCTAGCATGTCCAAGCCAAAGGTCAGCCCCGTAGGACAAGCCAACACTTCCTGTGAACTGAAGCAAGGCTTTGATCTACACTTTAATCAGCAAATTATGAAAGTAAAGTCTGCTTGTGATTTATGAAAATGCAATTCCTCAGTGTATATGAGCTAATGTCTGCAGAGTCTGAATTAATGTGTAGTAATTTAGTGTATTAGTATTAACAGCGCTTTAGAGCACTATTGCCCACTCTCATGGTTTGCTGCTCCTAGGGCTATTGCACTATTGGCAACCAAAAGCAAAGACCAGCTGAGAAGTAAATGGACACAATTAAGCAGGTTGTATGAAGTTACAGAAGTCATTCCGATGAGTGGAATCTTTCTTTTGAAGAATACAATTTCAAGCTGATATATGTCTTAGAGAAACACATAAAGAAATATTGAACCATTATGTCTTCTATGACTTGAAAGATGACCGATCTTTAATCCGTCGCACTGCTAATTCCTATTTCTATAAGCCACAATCCAATCACAACCAGAGATGTTTCAAATTAGCCTCAATTGCTGTTGCTCGGAATCTGTTTGTCCTCCTCACTACACTCTGAGGAAAATGTTATTTCCACACTTATGTCTAATTCGGATGCTGTTTTTTTATTTTCACAGACTAGAACTTTTTCAGGAAATAACATACAATTGTGAATTTCTACTCTGAATTACGTCACAAATTATTGACCAGTAAAATATTTTGACACATTTCAGTTTAACCAATCTTCCAGAGTGTATATTTATATATAGTACACACTGAATATCATCAGTAATGTACTTACAAGATGCCCTTTTCATTTTATTTCTTCGACCTTAGCGTGCAGCTTTTGAGTTTGAGCTAGGATGATAGGATTGAAATGATGGAGGGAATTTAATTGACTGAGGTAAACTCAAGACTCACAAACAGCAAAGCTGTGAGTAACACTTTGCGATCCTTACCAATAAAAATTGCTATTTTTGATTTACTCATTGTATTTCAATGTTGCAGGTTCAGTTTAGAAAGTCAGCAAAGTTAGAATCAGCTCGACACTGAGGGTTTAAGAAAAAACACAACCAAGTTTTTCAATTTTATACCTATCAAGTCAGACTCACAAATAATTTCAACCCCACAAATAACTTCAGCATCAAGACTTCCCTCTATAACTTTATAGTCTGCACTCATTCCGGACTAACTTCACCATGTAGTCTCGGGTATGGAATTTGCAATATTCAGTAACATAGTGGGGCCAAGTTTCGGCCTGAGTTGCTCCTGTTTTTTTGGAGCAACTGGTTTAGAATGGAGTATCTTAGAAATTGCAATTCTCGGTATTTAGTTTGCTCCAGTTCTAGTCAGTTAGAACAGTTTCAGTTTGGAACAGATTTTTTTTTCAAAAGGGGGCGTGTCCGACCACTTATGCCCGTTTTGAAAGTTTAAGCAGTGAAAACTTACTCCTAACTAACTTAGAATGGAGTAAGTGTAGATTTTTGTACGCTCAGAAAAACCTTGCCTGCACTTAGAAAATCAGGCGTAGGTTACAAATCAGGCGTAGGGAATGGGGGTGGTGGGGGAGGGGGGTGAAAGGGAAGTTTACAAACATTAAACACTTCAGTTTTACAAATAAAGAGCCATCATTAATAATAAATGATAAATACATCAATAAATCAACCAATAAATCAATCCAAAAAAATTAATAAAAAATTTAAAAAAATAAAAAATCAATAAATAAAACATTTTCTACTTACCGACTGCAGCACCGGGAGCCCTCCAACAGCATGCTGGGGCGGCCCCCCCAGTGTGTCTCTATCTCTCTGTCTGTCTGTGTGTGTCTCTCTCACTCTCTGTCTGTCAGTGTCTGTGTTTCTGACAACGAGGTGGGGGAGGAGAGGGAGAGGGAGAGGGGGGAGGGGGAGAGGGAGGGAGGGGGAGGAGGGAGAAGAGGGAGGGAGAGGAGGGAGGGGAGAAGGGAGGGAGGGGGGAGAAGGGAGGGGAGGGAGGGGGAGAGAGAGGGGAGGGAGGAATGGAGGGAGAGGGAGGGAGGGGGAAGAGGGAGTAGAGGGAGGGGGCGAAGGGAGGGGTGGCGGAGAAGGGAGGGGAGGGGAAGAGGGGAAGGAGAGGAGGGGGAGAAAGGGAGGGAGAGGGGGAGGGGAGAGGGAGGGAGGGGAGTGGGAGAAGGGAGGGGAGGGAGGGGGAGAAGGGAGAGGAGGGAGGAGGGAGGGGGAAAAGGGAGGGGAGGGGGAGAAGGGAGGGGAGGTAGAGGAGGGAGGAGGGGAGGGAGAGAGGAGGGGAGGGAGAGGGGAGGGAGGGGGAGAGCAGGGAGAGCGGGGGGGGAAGAGAGGGGAGGGAGAGAAGGGACGGGCGGGGGGGGAGGGTGAAAAGGGGCGGGCGGAGGGAGGGAGAGAAGGGGCGGGCAGGGAGGGAGAGAAGGGGCGGGGGGAGGGAGAGAAGGGGCGGGGCGGGGGGAGAGAAGAGGTGGGCTGGGGGGAGGAGGGAGAGAAGGGGCGGGGGGCAGGGAGGGAGAGAAGGGGCAGGGGAGGGGAGGGAGAGAAGAGGTGGCGGGGGAGGGAAGAGGTGGGCGGGGGGGAGGAGGGAGAGAAGGGGCAGGGAGGTGAAGAGAGAGGAGAGGGAGACTGAACGGGTTTACCGGTAGGTGGCCGGGGTCCGGTCTGGGGGGATCGGGTCCGGCGGGGAAGGGGGTTGGGGTCGGGTCCGGTCCGGGGGGGAGCGGGGGTCGGGTCGGGTCCGGGGGCGGGGTGGGGGGGAGTCTGGTCCGGGGTCGGGCCCGGTCCTGGGGGGGGGGCGGTCGGGTCCGGCGAGGGGGGGTCGGTTCCGGCGGTGTGGGGGGTGGGGGGGTTGGGTCCAGGGTCGTGTCCGGTCCGGGGAGGGGGGAGGAGTGGGGGTCGCGTCGGGTCCGAGGGCCGGGGGGGGCCAGTCCGGGGTCGGGTCCGGAGTCGGGGGCGGGGGAAACGCGAGTCCGGGGTCGGGGGGGGAGCGTGAGTCCGGGGTCAGGTCGGATCCGGGGTCGGAGGGGGAGCGTGAGTCCGGGGTCGGGTCGGGTCCAGGGTCGGGTCGGGTCCGGGGGCCGGGGGGGGAATGCGAGTCGGGTCGGGTCAGGGTCGGGTCCGGTCCGGGAATGGGAGGGGGGTCGGGTCGGGTCCAGGAGCGGCAGTCGGGGGTGGAGGGAGGGGGTCAGGTCCGGTCCGGGGGCGGGGCGGGGGGAGTGGGAGTCGGGTCAGGTCGGGAGGAAGCAGGAACTGGGCGTTGGAGGTGCAGCCTTATCCACGCAGCCCCAGTGAGGCCATTCGGTCAGGGCTCGGGGCTGCGTGCTTCGGGCCCCTCCCACACAGCTTTGGGCGCCTGGAGCTACTGCACATGCGCGCCCACTGTAGCGCGCATGTGCAGAGGTCCTGGCACAGTTTTCAGCGCAGGGACCTGGCTCTGCCCCCCACAGCTCCAGAGGACCTGCAGTGAGCCGGAGAATTGGTAAGTATTTTTTAGGCACACTTTGTGGCGCGAAAAATGGGCCCATAAGCAGAGCAGCAATAACTATCCTTATGTGGAGTAATGACATGATTCATTTCATAGAACCTTTAGGAAAATACCAGCTCAAAATCCAATAAACTCAACAAGCCTATAATTTTTTATTAAAAAACAGAACAGGCTTGTTAATAACTAGATTGTCAGTAACTGAACGAGCCAACTAACCATTTTTACCAGAGCAGCTTTTTGTAATCTTCTTTGCTACAGTAAAAGGCAAAGGCTGCAGTCTGATCACTTGACTGTTGACTGAAAGGTAAGCTGATGTCCACTTCAGCTTTCTTTCTTGCACAGTATGAGGACAGAATTCTGTGCTCCACCTGCACTGTGCTTGTCACAGCAAGACTAGCAAGAATAGGAAAGGGCTGAGCATAATGTTAGCTGACAAGCAAGAGTATTGTTAAGTCCCACCAATTTGGTTCCACCAACGGCCTAGAAATCCAATCGCGCAGCGCCCTTTTTGCATGCGTAAAATGGGTACCTAATGGTCCAATAGGGTGGAAGGCGTGTGCACGGTCATTCCACACCAGAAATGTGTCGCCCATCATATTGGATTGAGCTGCTCAATAGATGTCCAAGGTGCACATTTAAAAGCCTCATTATAATATTAAAATAAGGCCCCTATGCTTGTTGTAGGACTCTTTCGTGAAGTTATTCTGCCCCAACGCCTGACTCACTGAATATATTTAAGGTGGAAATAGACAGATTTTTGAACGATAAGGGAATCAAGGGTTATGGGGACTGGGCAGGGAAATGGAGTTGAGGCCAAGATCAGATCAGCCATGATCTTATTGACTGGCAGAGCAGGCTCGAGGGGCCAAATGGCGTATTTCTGCTCCTATTTCTTATGTTCTTATGACTCACCAAATGATAATCTTGCCCAGCAAATCATGGCACTAAATGTCAGCATGGAGTGCTATTTAAAGGGAAGTTGCTGGTTTGTCCTTAGACTGTGAACTTCTGGGCCTATTCCTTTTGGCTGTTTTCTGAGTTCCAAAACAAAATTCTGACCTCTGGAAACAACATTGTATTGGTGCTGACCTGCTTTTCTCTGCTTTGCAAGCAGTTGTATTCCCATCATGGGTGATCTGGTAGGTCTGGCCTTGGGGCTGGAGAATGAGTGGGAGCAGAGAAGACAGGAGAGGACAGATGAGGAGAAACTTCTTCACTCAGAGAATTGTGAACCTGTGGAATTCTCTACCACAGAAAGTTGTTGAGGCCAGTTCGTTGGATATATTCAAAAGGGAGTTAGATGTGGCCTTTACGGCTAAAGGGATCAAGGGGTATGGAGAGAAAGCAGGAATGGGATACTGAAGTTGAATGATCAGCCATGATCATATTGAATAGTGGTGCAGGTTCGAAGGGCCAAATGGCCTACTCCTGCACCTATTTTCTATGTTTCTATGTTTCAGGGCCCAGAAGAGACGAGGACCCAGGGAAATATCAGGCAACCTATCCCTGTTTTCACGCATTGTCATTGAAGTGCTGTTTCACGTGTTAGTTGGCTGTGTTGGCAGCAGATCGTCTGTGGGTGTCACTGAGATCTCTGGAGTTTCGATGAATGTCTCAGCACTCTTTCTCAGATGTTTGCTACTTCTCTGTTTCCTACTCACAGCCATCTTCTGTAATGACCAGATAAGAACGAATGCCGACTTGTTTCTGAACCTAAGCTTTTTGCCACTCTTTGCTTTCTTGAGTTTGTTTCACTGTTTCTCCTTCCTGCAGTGTAGGAAGAGCTGTAGCACCTCTATTGTAGTAGTGTGCTTCTTTGGCATGGTTTCTTTCTTTATTGACAATGACGTCGTGTATGATTCTTGGTTTGAGTAGTTCATTTTCGATTGGGATGTTTGTCTTTGTGCAATGACTGAGTAAGCGTTGTACTGGCGAACTATCAAGGCCTTCAATTGATGTGTTTTGCCAGATGAGAAGGCTCATGTAGAAGTCACCACAGTCTTTCTTTGTCTTCTTGATTAACCACTTTGCGAGATTAACTACATTCTCAACCTTTCTGTTGCTTTGTGGATATTCTGGTGAGCTTGTTGCATGATCGAATCCATATTCTGTGGCAAAGGTTGTGAACTGTTTTGAGTTGAAGGGAGGTCCATTGTCGGATTGAACCTTGTCTGGAATACCGTGGTTAGAGAAGAGTTTCTTGAGGTGTTTGATGATGACAGTGGCATCTTTCTTTCCATGCAGATTGTCTATCTCGAAATAGTCCGAGTAGTAGTCCACTGTGCATAAGTAGTCTTTGCCATCGAGTGTGAATATGTCACAACCAATCTTTTCCCACTGTCTCTGAGGGAGGTTGTGATTTATCAATGGTTCTTGTGGTTGGCTCGATTGATCAGTGTTACATGTTTCACACTTTGAAACATAGGGCTAGACTTTCCACTTTTGTGCAGGTCGCCCAAAAGTGGGCATCATTTCCAGCATTGGCGGTTAATATGGGTTTTGAGATCGCCGGATTATCACCCAATTTCAAAACCCCAACTTCCCATTTTATAAAATGGGCGTTACCACGAGCGATCTGAAATGGGTGTAAGCGTTAAATTTTTTGACCTTCTGCCGTAAACTGTCGACGTCCATAGCAACGCCATAGCAACGGTCATTTCCCGCATTTCAGGAGGTACATGCGCAGAAGAGGAGAGAGAAAGAGAGGAACTGAAAGCATGTATGGATGTGTTCTGTGGTTGTTTGGCTGTTGTGGGAGGTAGGAGGGAGATTTACCAGCAGCAAAAAGATTTGTGAGCACAAATAACGTTGTTTTCACAGAGTTTTGGGGGAAAAAATATAGTTAAAATGGAAGGGATGGAGGAGGCGACACAGCACGCTGTGGAGACTGAGGACATTGGCAAAAGCACTGAGGTGGGAGAGAAACTATTGGGAGGAAGAAAACGAGCTCGGAGATTTACGGACGAGGCAAATGCCTCCCTCCTGCAGGAGGTGGAGTCACGCTGGGGTCAATTGACCCGGGATGTACATGGGAAGCCCATTCCAAAGGTCCACCAGAAGATATGCCGACATAGCCGAGGTGGTCTCGTCGGCGATGAATGAGGTGCGTGAGGGCAACCAGTGCCGCAAACGCTGGAACGACCAAATCGGATCCGCCAGAGTAAATATTACATTTATTTACATTTACTTATATATTTATATAATTTGAATTGTAAGTGTAATGAGTGATTAAAATCAGATGTGATGTCTTGCACTTATACCGGGAATGTTTTACTCAAAGCCTGCATTGACGGTGTACGTCTGTCGGTAAATAATAATTTTCGTAATAATCATGATTAAATCTGTCGGTTATGTGTTATATCAGTCTCTGTGACAGTATCTAACAATGATCTTATGCAATGATCTCATGCCATGTTATGCTGGTGTTACCTTTTACAGAAGAAGCTTTCGAAGAATAGGGCCGAGCAGAGGCGAACGGATGGTGGGCCACCAGTCATCAGCGAGCTGACCGACCTTGAGGAGTGGGTGCTGGCACTAGTGGGGAGCCACCCCCGGTCGGCCATGTAAGGGGGCAGCAGAACCTGATGTGATGCCACGTGAGTAAAGTATACACCATTGCATGAGATAAAGTCAATAGATGCCGCACCCACTCATATCCAAGCAATAATATATGATAGATGATTGATAAAACTGTTATATAAATAAAGATGGCCTCATGAGAATCATTGCAATGCAGAATTTGATTATGGTCATGAAATGTGATGTCTGTGATGATTTTGATAGCGGTGGTGGTTTTGTCATGCTTATACTGTGTGTAGAGTTGGAATCACCTTGTGACCGTATGTAGCACCTGCTTCTCCTCTAATAACCTCATTTATGTTTTATAGCTCAGCCAGCAATATGGTCCCATGCAAGACCACCGAGCCCAGGAGCTGGGGGTCCGGGGCTGGAGTCGCCGGACAATCATCCATCTGGTACTGAGGAGCCCCGATTATTGCCCGTGGAGCTGCAGGGTGCCTTCTTCATGGATGACAATGCCGACTTCGAGCAGCATGCATTGCCAAGCTCCATAATGCATTTGAGACCGATTACATCTAGTGCTCCTGCGGCCATGCCCTTCACCGTGGAGGGAGCGGGCCCAAGCAGCTTGCCACAGGGCACTCGAGGTGTCTCCATGACGGCGCCGACCACGAGGAGGTTGGTTCAACACAGCAGGTCTGCTCCACGAGCGGCAGATCTGAGCGGGGACATGGTACACTTATCCAGGAGGAGTGTTGACATAGGTCAGCAGATCCTACAGACAATGGGGGGCATACCCCAACAGCTGGCCAGCATGTCTGCCACCATGACCGAGTATGTGCTGTGGATGGCAGAGGCCCTGGAGGTAATAGTCAGGAACACTGGTGGCAGAGGGCTCCCAGTGGTCCCGGAGCAAGGCACTGCACCCCAAGGTGCTGCACCCCCATTGCCAATGACACATGAGAGCCAGGAGGAAGATCTTGCTTCTGGCTCAGAGGACGTTCCCACCTCGGGAATGGCCTCTCCCGTATCCGATCCCCCCAATCAGCATTTCTGCCCTCATCCCCCACAATGAAGCAGCGCCTGAGGAACTCCTCGGCAAGGCGGCTTGGAGTTAGATGGGAAGGGGAAGGGGTGGGGGGGGGAGGAGAAGCCTGGGGGGGAAAGGAAAGTGAGGTGCATGGCCGCAGGAGTTGTATTAGTCACAGTATTTTTATGTTGTGGTTGTTATTTTGTTGAAGGTTTGAGGGAAGGGGGGACCTTGTTTTTTTGCATTTGTGTTCTTTGATTATGAAGTTTTATTTGAAATGTGAACACTTTTATGAATTATATAAATGTCAACAATTTGTTGTGGGGTGGTGTGGGATGGTTTTTACAATTATAATTATGATTTTATGCAAATGTTCGCCTTAAAATGTTTTATTTTACATAACCTTGTTGCGCATTGTCTCAGATAAGAGCGCTTTTCCCTGTAAGTGCGTGGGGTGTAAGTTCTCGTCCTCCTCCTCAGTGTGCCAATGAAGCATCGCCTGAGGAGCTCCTTGACCAGGCTGCTTGGAGTCAGGAGGGGAACGGGTAGAGGTGGGGAGAAGAAGCGAGGGGGGGGGGGTGGCGGTGGGAAGGATTGGTTTGTACAGAAATATTGATGATTTCAGACTAATGTTCAGTTTAATTGTTTTTTATTTAACAAAATCTTGTAGCACATTAGCTCAGATAGCTGCACCATTACACGATGGTGATTCCTTAACAGCAAAGGGTATAATCACACAACTTCAATAAACTTTAACTGTCACCAAGGTGATGTCCACCATTGATGTATGACCTGCACATCTGGCAGGGTGTCAGCCTTGTAAATAACACCAACGGTCTTTCAAGCAAAGCGATCATTGACGAGCTTCTGACGTAAGGCTCTTGCAGCTATCATGCCACCATGGGCCCTTTCATGCGGTCTACAGGGGGGCAGGGGCATGGCTTCAGCGTCAGCCTGATTGTCTGGGCCGATGTCAGCGTCTGCCTCCTCGTCCTCCTCTTCCTCTCTCTGGTGAGGTGGACTGTCAGACTCATCAGGCAATTCTTGTCCCCTCCTGATAGCCAAGTTGTGTAACCTGGAGCACACCACCACGAATTGAGCTACCTGCTCAGGGTGAACATAAGAACATAAGAAATAGGAGCAGGAGTAGGTCATATGGCCTTCCGAGCCTGCTCCGGCATTTAATAAGATCATGGCTGATGTGATCATGGACTCAGCTCCACTTCCCCACCCGCTCACCATAACCCCTTATCCCCTTATCTTTTAAGAAGCTGTCGATTTCTGTCTTAAGTTTATTCAATGTCCCAGCTTCCACAGCTCTCTGAGACAGCGAATTCCACAGATTAACAACCCTCTGAGAGAAGAAATTTCTCCTCATCTCTGTTTTAAACAGGCAGCCCCTTATTCTAAGTTCATGCCCTCTAGTTCTAGTCTCCCCCATCAGTGGAAACATCCTCACTGCATCCACCTTGTCAAGCCCCCTCATAATCTTATACGTTTCACCTCTCATTCTTCTGAATTCCAATGAGTAGAGGCCCAACCTTCTCAACCTTTGCTCATAAGTCAACCCCCTCATCTCCAGAATCAACCTAGTGAACCTTCTCTGAACTGCCTCCAAAGCAAGTATATCCAAAGTGCATGACCTCACACTTTCCAACATTATACTCCATCTGTCAAATTATAGCCTGTCTATGTCCTTTTGCAGATTTTTTGTGTCCTCCTCACATTGCTTTTTCTCCCATCTTTGTATTGTCAGCAAACTTGGCTACATTACATTCAGTCCCTTCTTCCAAGTCGTTTATTTAGATTGTAAATAATTGGGGTCCTAGCACTGATCCCTGCGGCACCCTACTAGTTACTGGTTGCCAACCAGAGAATGAACCATTTATCCCGACTCTCTGTTTTCTCTTAGTTAGCCAATCCTCTATCCATGCTAATATATTACCCCCAACCCCGTGAACTTTTATCTTGTGCAGTAACCTTTTATGTGGCACCTTGTCAAATACATTCTGGAAGTCCAAATACACCACATCCACTGGTTTCACTTTATCCACCCTGTTTGTACATCCTCAAAGAACTCCAGCAAATTTGTCAAACATGACTTCCCCTTCATAAATCCATGCTGACTGCCTGACCAAATTTTGCTTTTCCAAATATCCTGCTATTGCTTCTTTAATAATGGACTCCAACATTTTCCCAACCACAGATGTTACGTTAACTGGTCTATAGTTTCCTGCTTTTTGTCTGCCTCCTTTTTTAAGTAGGGGCGTTACATTTGCAGTTTTCCAATCTGCTGGGACCTCCCCAGAATCCAGGGAATGTTGGTAAATTACAACCAATGCATCCACAATCCCTGCCACTACTTCTCTTAAAAACCTAGGATGCAAGCCATCAGGTCCAGGGGATTTATCTGCCTTTAGTCCCATTATCTTACTGAGTGCCACCTCCTTAGTCATTGTGATTGTGTTAAGTTCCTCCCCCCTATAGCCCCTTGACTATCCACTGTTGGAATATTGTTAGTGTCCTCTACCGTAAAGATTGATACAAAATATTTGTTCAGAGTTTCTGCCATCTCCATGTTCCCCATTACTAATTCCCCGGCCTCGTCCTCCAAGGAACCAACATTTACTTTAGCCACCCTTTTCCTTTTCATATAGCTATAAAAACTCTTGCTATCTGTTTTTATATTTTGTACTAGTTTACTTTCATAGTCCATCTTCCCTTTCTTAATCATTTTTTTAGTCGTTCTTTGCTGGCTTTTAAAAGCTTTCCAATCTTCTGTCCTCCCACTAGTTTTGGCCACTTTGTATGCCCTTGTTTTTAATTGGATACCGTCCTTTATTTCTTTAGTTAGCCACGGATGGCTATCTTTTCTCTTACACCATTTCCTCCACACTGGAATATATTTTTCTTGAGAGTTGTGAAATATCTCCTTAAATGTACAGCACTGTTCATCAACCGTCCTACACTTTAATCTATTTTCCCAGTCCACTTTACCCAACTCTGCCCTCATACCTTCATAGTTAGTCTCCTTTATTTAAGCTTAGTACGCTGGTTAGAGATCCAACTTTCTCACCCTCCATCTGAATTTGAAATTCAATCATGCTATGATCACTCATTCTGAGGGGATCCTTTACTCGGAGATTGTTTATTATTCCTGTCTCATTACACAGGACCACATCTAAGATAGCCTGCCCCCTGGTGCGTTCCGTTCCATTCTGCTCAAGGAACCCATTCCTTATGCACTCTATGAACTCCTCCTCAAGGCTGCCCTGAGCAATTTGATTTGTCCAATCAATATGGAGGTTAAAATCACCCATGATTATTGCTGTTCCCTTTTTACAAGCCCCCACTATTTCCTGGTTTATGCTCCGACCAACAGAGTTGCTACTGTTAGGGTGGTAGTGCAGCTCGCCTCCTGAGTGGTCCAGGCATCTAAAGCGCTGCTTCAGCACTCCAATGGTTTTCTCCACGATATTGCGAGTTGTTCTGTGCCTCTTGTTGTATCGCCTCTCGGCCTCGGTGTGGGTGTCATGCAGGGGGGGGGGGGTCATCAGCCAGGTGGCAAGGCCATATCCTTTGTCACCAAGCTTCCAGCAATGACTTTGTGGCTCATTGTTAAACAAGTCAGATACAGTGCTCTCACGCAAGATATGAGCATCATGGATGCTGCCCGGAAATTGAGCATTCACTACCAGTATAATTTGCTGATGGTCGACAAGCAGTTGGACATTCAGGGAGTGGAATTCCTTGTGGTTCCTGAAAACCTCAGCATCCTGAAAAGGTGCCCACATCACAATGTGCGTACAGTCTGTTGCTCCCTGCACCTTGGAGAAGTTTGCAATTCTGGAGAATCCTAGTGCCCTCTCACTCTGTGCCTCCCTAGTCATAGGGAAGCTGATCAAGTCCCTCCTGCGTGCGTACAGGGCTTCAGTGACCTGTCTAATGCAGCGATGTGTAGCATGCTGAGAAAATCCGCAAATGTCGCCAGCTGTGGCCTGAAAAGAACCCGAGGCATAGAACGACAGTGCCGCGGTGACTTGACCTCGATGGACAGTGCAGTACTGATGGTGCTGGCAGGCTGCAGATCTGCCCTTATCAGTTGGTATACCTCAGTGATAACCTCTTTGTGGAAGCGCAGTCTCCGAAGGCAGGTGGTGTCGGGCAAGTCGAGGTAAGAATGCTTCTCCTTGTACTTGCGGGGGGGTGTAACGTCTGGTCCTCCTCATCTGTCTGTCACGTCTTACATTGGGCACATAATGCAGTGGAGCGTTTCTTCGGTGAAGTTGCATCTGCTGCATTTATTTGGTCACCAAGAGAGGGTGAGAAAGAACAGGCCCCATTGCAGTAGCTCTCTGTTTTCCACCAATTGGTCAGAAACAAGGAATGTCCCGATAAAGACACCTCTTCAATTCCACAGTACGGTCAAGATGTTTTTACAGATGATCACATCAACACCAACGACCTGCAGAGTACATTCGAATTCTGCCGAGGTTGAAGCACAGCAGCCTTTTAAAGGACGTGACATGTGATCTACAACATGGTGTCCATAACGCTGTGATTAGTTCCGGTTCGTTCCACCTTTTGTGGGCGTTTTTTTAGGCGAGCGATATTGTGGGCGATATGTGTGTGAGGTGGTGAAATTGCAGCTGGGCGATCTCATGGCCGCTAGTTTCAGTAAATATGTTCATTACGACCAAAAAAAGTGGGCAGGCGTTAATATTGAATCTCGGCGTTAAATCCATGCGGAAAGTAACGCCGGGCAATATTATGGGCGTTGAATTTACCCATTTTGCCCATTCCGCCCAAAAAAAGTGGCGGGCGAAAATATTTTTTCTCGGCGTTAAGCACATGGGGAAAGTAACACTCTCCGATAAGTTCCCGAAAAATGCCCGCCTATTTCCATTTTGTGCCAAAATGGGTGATATATAGGCATTATACATCATTTCAGCGGTAAAATGGGCATTAAGTGGGCGTTAAGCATGCAAAAAAAGTGGAGGTTCTAGCCCATAGTCTTTTATGTCACTGTTCAGTCCTGGCCAGTAAACGGATTCTCTGGCACATCGAAGAGTGCTCTCGACGTCAGTGTGAGCAGCATGAAGTCGCTGACGAATGTCGGATCTCAGGGATTTTGGTATGACACAGCAATAGCCTTTGAAAGCTATGCCATCCTGTGTTGTGAGTTCGTCATGAACATTGAAATATGCATGCATTTCAGGCGGGCATTCATGTGTTGTTTCTGGCCATCACGTTGTGATTTGTTGTATGACCAGTTGTAGTATGGAGTCGCTTGCAGTTGCACGTTGTATGGTAGTCAGTCCTTGTTTGGAGAGTGGGAGAAAGTCCACCATGTGGATGCATTCCACTGCAATTTCTGTCGGTGATCTCTCCATGTTTTTGAGGTATGCATACGAGAGGGTGTCTGCAAGGTACATTTCTTTTCCTGGTTGATACTTTATTTCAACGTCATATTGGTTGAGCCAAATGAGCAGATGTTGTAATCGCTTGGATGCTGCAGATAATGGCTTGCGTCGTATAGCAACCAAAGATTTATGGTCTGAATTGAGTCAAACTCATGCATGGGTTCTGTTATACTCATAATAAATGGTCAGACCGAGTACTATGTGTAATGAGCAAGTGTGACCTTAGCTCCTTTATTGTAGTTCCAGAGTGCAGGTACCTCGTGGGTGGCCTGCTTATATACTGTACTCCCAAGGGATGCTGGGATCCCTTGGGACTCCAACAGGTAGGCCCTCTGGTGGACAGGCGTGATGCAGGTTACAAGGTTACAAGGGGTTAAATACATAACATCACTCCCCCGTGAAGTCAACAATACACCTATTTACAAGGTGAGACGATCTGGGGCTTTGTGCTCCCTTGTCGATCATCTCGGTACAAATGTTGGTGTGGTTGGGTTGGTCAGTTCTTCATTGGGCTGTTGGGCAGCCAGCCTTGCCGGACTGCTGGGGATGATGAGTTCTGTTTCGTGGTCAACTGTGATGTCACTTGTGTGTGTGTGTTGGAAAGCCAAAGTTGGTGGTGTTCTCTTCATTTTTTACGAAGCTGTTAGTGAACCGCGGCTTAATTTGGTCCAAGTGTTTTCTGTGCATTGTCCATTGGTCTGTTTGACCTGAAATACCCTACTCCCCTCTTTGGCTGTGACCGTGCCAGTGAGCCATTTGGGACCATGTCCATAATTGAGCACAAACACAGGATCATTGATCTCAATATCACGTGACAAATTTGCGTGATCATGGTACACACTCTGTTGATGTTGCTTGTCTTCCGCATGATCATGTAGATCAGGGTGGATCAGAGAGAGCCTTGTTTAAAGCGTCCTTTTCATGAGCAGCTCGGCTGGGGAATCCCTGTGAGTGAGTGGGGTCTGGTGCGGTAGCTGAGCAGTACTCGGGACAACCGGGCCTGCAGGGAGCCTTCCGACACGCGTTTCAAGCTTTGCTTGACGGTCTGAACTGCCCGTTCTACCTGGCCGTTGGATGCGGGCTTGAACGGCGCAGATGTGACATGTTTGATCCCGTTGTGGGTCATGAACTCTTTGAATTCGGCACTTATGAAGCATCTCCCATTGTCGCTGACTAGGACGTTGGGCAGGCCGTGTGTGGCAAACATAGCTCTTAGACTTTCAATGGTGGCCGTGGACGTGCTACCAGACATTATTACACATTCAATCCACTTTGAGTAAGCATCCGCAACAACCAAAAACATTTTGCCTAGGAATGGGCCTGCATAGTTTACATGGATCCTCGACCACAGTTTGGATGGCCAGCACCATAAACTTAGCGGTGCCTCTCTGGGTGCATTGCTCAACTGAGAGCAAGCGTTGCACTGGCGTACATATGACTCTAAATCTGAGTCGATGCCTGGCCACCACACGTGGGATCTGGCTATGGCTTTCAGCATCACGATGCCTGGGTGGGTGCTGTGCAGTTCCCCAATAAATGTATCTCTGCTTTTCTTGGGCAAGACCACACGATTGTCCCACTAGAGACAGTCCACCTGCAGGGACAGCTCATCTTTGCGTCTGTGGAATGGCTTAATCGCTTCCTGCATCTCCATTGGGACACTGGACCAGCTCCCTTGGAGGACACAGCTTTTTACCAGGGAAAGTAAAGGATCCTGGCTGGTCTACGTCCTGATCTGGCGGGCCGTAATGGGGGATTTCTCATTTTCAAATGCTTCCATGACCATAAGTAAGTCTGCTGGCTGTGCATTTTCACCCCGGTGGTGGGCAATGGTTGCCGACTGAGAGCATCTGCGCAGTTCTGTGTGCCTGGTCTGTGGTGAATTACATAGTTGTATGCCGACAGCGTGAGCGCCCATCTTTGGATGCGGGCAGAGGCATTGGTATTGATCCCTTTGCTCTCGGAGAATAGCGATATGAGCGGCTTGTGGTCAATTTCAAGTTCGAACTTGAGGCCAAACAAGTACTGGTGCATTTTTTTTACCCCATAAATGCACGCCAGAGCCTCCTTTTCAACCATGCTGTAAGCCCTTTCGGCCTTGGACAAGCTCCTGGATGCTTACGCAACTGGTTGGAAAATTCCCGATTCATTAGCCAGTTGTAACACACACCCGACCCCGTATGACGACGCATAGCAAGCTAACACTAGTCGTTTACATGGGTTATACAGGGCAAGCAGTTTGTTAGAACACAGTAAATTTCTGGCTTTCTTAAAGACAGCCTCTTGTGAATTCCCCCATACCCAGTCGTCTCCCTTGCGCAGTAGCGCATGCAGGGGTTCTAGCAGGGTGCTTAACCCAGGTAGGAAATTACTGAAGTAGTTAAGGAGTCCCAGAAACGACCGCGGCTCCATCATGTTCCGTGATCGCGGCGCGTTCTTGATGGCCTCCGTCTTGGCGTCGGTGGGTCTGATGCCGTCTGCTGCGATCCCCCTTCCTAAGAATTTGACGTCCCCTGTGCCAGGAAAACACACTTCGAGCGTTTCAACCTGAGCCTCACGCGATCCAACCGACTAAGAACCTCCTCCAGGTTCTTCAAGTGCTCCATGGTATCCCGACCTGTAACCAATATGTCGTCCTGGAAGACCACTGTACAAGGGACCGACTTTAGCAGGCTTTCCATGTTCCGCTGGAAGATCACCGCAGCCGACCGAATCCCAAATGGGCACCAGTTGTAAATAAACAGACCTTTGTGCGTGTTGATGCAGGTGAGGCCTTTCGAAGACTCTTCCAGCTCCTGCGTCATGTAGGCCGAGGTCAGGTCCAGCTTGGTGAATATCTTCCCTCCAGCCAGGGTCGCAAATAGGTCGTCTGCAGCGAAAAACGGTTAATCGTTACTTTATAATCACCGCAAATTCTAACTGTACCATCCTCCTTGAGTACCGGAACAACTGGACTGGCCCAGTCGTTGAACTCAACCGGCGCAATGATGCCTTCACGTTACAGCCTGTCCAGCTCGATTTCCACTTTTTCACGCACCATGTACGGTACCGCCTGAGCCTTGTGGTGGATGGGTCACGTACCGGTAATTAAATGGATCTGCACTTTCGCCCCCGAAAAACTTCCAATGCCTGGCTCAAATAACGAAGGGAATTTGCTGGGTGCATGCAGTGTCATCAACTGACGAGAGCGCTCGGATGTCGTCCCAGTTCCAGCGGATTTTCCCCAGCCAGCTTCTGTCAAACAACGTGGGGCCATGCCCTGGCACAATCCACAGTGGGAGTTTATGTACTGCTCCATCATAGGATACTTTGACTTCAGCACTGACAATTACAGGGATTAGTTCCTTTGTATAAGTTCTTAGTTTGCTGTGAATGGGGCTGAGCCTGGGCCTGTGTGCCTTCTTCCCCCACAGCCTGTCGAAGGCCATTCTACTCATTAGGGACTGACTTGCCCCCATGTCCAGCTCCATAGACACTGGAATACCGTTCAGTTTAACTTTCAACATTATTGGTGGGCATTTCGTCGTGAACGTGTGTACCCTGTACACCTCTGCCTCCTCCGTACGAGTTTCCAATTCCGTTTGATCCACTGTGGACCGATCTTCCTCTGCAACGTGGTGGTTTTCAGGGTTTGCAGCTCACCTGCACATTCATTTGGAAGTGTCCCATTGTTCTGCAACCATTGCACGCATAGTGCTTAAAGCAGCATTGATGGGGCCGATGATCACCCCCGCAGCGCTAACAGGGTGTTAACTGCTTCGCATTAACAGATGATGGCGGACTCTGGGTCAATTGAGGTCGGGTCACAGCAGCCGGCGTGTATGTTCTGCCATGTACATTTCTGCTCAAGACCGACGTTACTTTATGCACAGTACTGGCCGAAACTTCTTTGTTCTGCGAAATCTGTTTAGTGTTGTCGCTGGTGGACATAAATGCCTGGGCCATC
The DNA here is from genome assembly GCF_044704955.1 of Pristiophorus japonicus. NCBI lineage: Eukaryota > Metazoa > Chordata > Chondrichthyes > Pristiophoridae > Pristiophorus > Pristiophorus japonicus. The sequence continues at coordinate 43,162,713 of NC_091987.1, forward strand.
GTTATGACTTTACTCAGATTCGGAGTTTCTACAGTCAATAGTTTGCGAAGGATTGTCTCGTGTCCGATGCCCAGTACAAAAAAGTCTCTGAGCATTTGTTCTAGGAATCCCTCGAACTCACAATGTCCTGTGAGGCACCTTAGTTCGGCGACGTAGCTCGCCACTTCCTGGCCCTCCAATCGTTGACATGTGTAGAACCGATATCTCGCCATCAAAACACTTTCCTTAGGATTTAGGTGCTCCCGGACTAGCGTACGCAGCTCTTCGTAGGATTTCTCTGTTGATTTAGCTGGGGCCAGGAGATTCTTCATGAGGCCATAGGTTGTGGCCCCACAGACAGTTAGGAGGATCGCCCTTCATTTGGTCGCGTTCTCGTCCCCTTCCAGCTCGTTGGCTATGAAGTATTGGTCGAGTCTCTCCACGAAGGCCTCCCAATCATCCCCCTCTGAAAATTTCTCCGGGATGCCGACTGTTCTTTACATTTTCGCGCGGTTCGTTACCTCGTCGCCAATTGTTATACTCATAATAAATGGTCAGACCGAGTACTGTGTGTAATGAGCAAGTGTGACCTTAGCTCCTTTATTGTAGTTCCAGAGTACAGGTACCTTGTGGGTGGCCTTCTTATATACTGTACTCCCAAGGGATGCGGGGATGCCTAGGCCCTCTGGTGGACAGGTTTGATGCAGGTTACAAGGTTACAAGGGGTTAAATACATAACCGGTTCATGCTCAGGGTGGTATTGGAGCTCACCTCCTGAGTGGTCCAGACATCTGAAGTGCTGCTTCATCATTCCAATGATTTTCTCAAGATATTGCGAGTTGCTCTGTGGCTCTCGTTGTACCGCCTTTCGGCCTCGATGTGGGTGTCATGCAAGGGGTCATCCTTTGTCCCCGAGTATCCAGCATTGACCTTGTGGCTCATTGTTAAACAAGTCAGATACAGTGCTCTCACGCAGGATGTGAGCATCATGGAAGCTTCCCGGAAATTGAGCATTCACAGCCAGTATAATTTGCTGATGGTCAACAACCAGCTGGACATTCAGGGAGTGGAATCCTTTGCGGCTCCTGCAAACCGCAGCATCCTGAAAAGGTGCCGGCATCACGATGTGCGTACAGTCTATTGCTCCCTGCACCTTGGGGAAGTTTGCAATTCTGGAGAATCCTCTCACTCTGTGCCTCCCTGGTCATAGGGAAGCTGATCAAGTCCCTCCTGCGTGTGTACAGGGCTTCAGTGACCTGTCTAATGCAGCAATGTGTGGCATGCTGAGAGAGTCTGCAAATGTCACCAGCTGTGGCCTGAAAAGAACCCGAGGCATAGAACGACAGTGCCGCGGTGACTTTGACCTTGACAGACAGTGCAGTTCTGATGGTGCTGGCAGGCTGCAGATCTGCCCTTGTCAGCTGACATACCTCAGTGATAACCTCTTTGTGGAAGCGCAGTCTTCGAAGGCAGGTGGTGTCAGGCAAGTTGAGGTAAGACTGCTTCTCCTTGTACTTGTGGTGGGGTGTAATGTCTGGTCCTCCTCATCTGTCTGTCACTTCGTTCATTGGGCACATAATGCAGTGGAGCGTACCTTCGGCGATATAGAGTCTGCTGTATATACTTGGTCACCAAGAGAGGGTGAGAAAGGACAGGCCACATTGCAGTAGCTCTCTGTTTTCCACCGATTGCACACAAACAAGGAATGTCCCGACAAACACAACTCTTCAATTCCAATCAGTCACAGTGTGGTCAAGATGTCTTTAGAGATGTTCACATTAACTCCAATGACCCGCAGAGTACATCCGAACTCCGCTGAGGTTGAAGCACAGCAGCCTTTTAAAGGACGCGACATATGATCTACAACATGGCGTCCATAACGCTGTAATTCATCCCAGTTAGTTCCACTTTTTGTGGGCGGTCTTTTGAGCGAGTGATATTGTGGGCGAAATGTGTGCAAGGTGGTGAAATTGACAATGGTCGATCTCCACGGCCCTAGTTTGGGTAAATATGCTCTTTATGACAAAAAACAGTCACCGGGTGTTAATATTGAATCTCACCATTAATTCCATGCAGAAAGTAGCGCTGGGCGATATTATCGGCGTTGAAGTCACCCATCCTGCTGATTCCACCCAAAAAATGTGGCCGGGCGGTAATATATTTTTTTGCCGTTAAGCACACGGGGAAAGTACCGCTCGGCGATAAGTTTCCGAAAAAAGCCCGCCAGTTTCCATTTTGTGCCAAAATGGGCGATATATGGGCGTTATACGTCATTTCAATGGTAAGATGGACAAGTGGGCATTAAGCAGGCAAAAAAAGTGGAGGTTCTAGCCCCACAACTCTGTTTCCCCACTTGATACAACCTTTCTCACAAGACAATGCAGTACGACGGTTATGGAATGGTTTCAATTCCATGTCCATACACTGACTGTTCAATGCATTCAAGGTGTTTTCATACACTCTTTTCATTACTGAGTCCTTTTGAGTCTCAGCTGCAATCTCAATTGCATTCACAGGAAAGTCTTTGTCAACTGAATAATCAGTCGAGGAGACGGGAGCTCGGAGCAGCGCGAGTCCGGGGTCGGCGAGAGGCCTATAAAGGCCAGCGGGAGTCAGGCAGTTCGAGCAGTCAGTCGAGGAGGCGGGAGCTCTGAGCAGCGCGAGTCCGGGGTCGGCGAGAGGCCTATAAAGGCCAGCGGGAGTCAGGCAGTTCGAGCAGTCAGTCGAGGAGGCAGGAGCACGGAGCAGCGCGAGTCCGGGGCCGGCGAGAGGCCTATAAAGGCCAGCGGGAGTCAGGCAGTTCGAGCAGTCAGTCGAGGAGGCGGGAGCTCGGAGCAGCGTGAGTCCGGGGTCGGCGAGAGGCCTATAAAGGCCAGCGGGAGTCGAGCAGTCAGTCGAGGAGGTGGGAGCTCGGAGCAGCGCGAGTCCGGGGTCGGCGAGAGGCCTATAAAGGCCAGCGGGAGTCGAGCAGTCAGTCGAGGAGGCGGGAGCTCGGAGCAGCGCGAGTCCGGGGTCGGCGAGAGGCCTATAAAGGCCAGCGGGAGTCGAGCAGTCAGTCGAGGAGGCGGGAGCTCGGAGCAGCGCGAGTCCGGGGTCGACGAGAAACATAGAAACATAGAAACATAGAAACATAGAAACATAGAAAATAGGTGCAGGAGCAGGCCATTCAGCCCTTCTAGCCTGCACCGCCATTCAATGAGTTCATGGCTGAACATGAAACTTCAGTACCCCCTTCCTGCTTTCTCGCCATAACCCTTGATCCCCCGAGTAGTAAGGACTTCATCTAACTCCCTTTTGAATATATTTAGTGAATTGGCCTCAACTACTTTCTGTGGTAGAGAATTCCACAGGTTCACCACTCTCTGGGTGAAGAAGTTTCTCCTCATCTCGGTCCTAAATGGCTTACCCCTTATCCTCAGACTGTGACCCCTGGTTCTGGACTTCCCCAACATTGGGAACATTCTTTCTGCATCTAACCTGTCTAAACCCGTCAGAATTTTAAACGTTTCTATGAGGTCCCCTCTCATTCTTCTGAACTCCAGTGAATACAAGCCCAATTGATCCAATCTTTCTTGATAGGTCAGTCCCGCCATCCCGGGAATCAGTCTGGTGAACCTTCGCTGCACTCCCTCAATAGCAAGAATGTCCTTCCTCAAGTTAGGAGACCAAAACTGTACACAATACTCCAGGTGTGGCCTCACCAAGGCCCTGTACAACTGTAGCAACACCTCCCTGCCCCTGTATTCAAATCCCCTCGCTATGAAGGCCAACATGCCATTTGCTTTCTTAACCGCCTGCTGTACCTGCATGCCAACCTTCAATGACTGATGTACCATGACACCCAGGTCTCGTTGCACCTTCCCTTTTCCTAATCTGTCACCATTCAGATAATAGTCTGTCTCTCTGTTTTTACCACCAAAGTGGATAACCTCACATTTATCCACATTATACTTCATCTGCCATGCATTTGCCCACTCACCTAACCTATCCAAGTCACTCTGCAGCCTAATAGCATCCTCCTCGCAGCTCACACTGCCACCCAACTTAGTATCATCCGCAAATTTGGAGATACTGCATTTAATCCCCTCGTCTAAATCATTAATGTACAATGTAAACAGCTGGGCCTATAAAGGCCAGCGGGAGTCGAGCAGTCAGTCGAGGAGGCGGGAGCTCGGAGCAGCGCGAGTCCGGGGTCGGCGAGAGTCGTGCCAGTGCAGCTACAGGGAAAAGGCAAAAAAGAAGGAGAAAGAAACAGAAAGGTGACGTCGCAGCCAAGGGGGTAAGTGATTGGCTGGATTGGTGAGTAATTTTTCTTTTTTCTCTTCTATAACAGTCAGTAACTTTTAACATTGTTGTAGCCAATTTAAGTGTATGTAAGGGTTAAGTCATGGCAGGGGAGCTCGGTCACGTGATATGCTCCTCCTGCACCATGTGGGAACTCGGACACTTCCGGTGTCCCTGACGACTACATCTGCGGGAAGTGTATCCGCCTCCAGCTCCTGACTGACCGCGTTGCGGAATTGGAGCTGAGGGTGGATTCACTCTGGAGCATCCACGATGCTGAGAATGACATGAGTAGCACGTGTAGCGAGTTGGTCTTACCGCAGGAGAAGGGTCCACAGCCAGCTAGGGAATGGAAGACCAGCAGGAAGAGTAGTGCAAGGAAGGTAGTGCAGGGGTCCCCTGTGGTCATCCCCCTGCAAAACAGATACACTGCTTTGAGTACTGTTGAGGAGGATGACTCATCAGGGGAGGGCAGCAGCAGCCAAGTTCATGGCACCGTGGCTGGCTCTGTTGCACAGGAGGGCAGGAAAAAGAATGGGAGAGCGATAGTGATAGGGGATTCAATTGTGAGGGGAATAGATAGGCGTTTCTGCGGCCGCAACCGAGACTCCAGGATGGTATGTTGCCTCCCTGGTGCAAGGGTCAAGGATGTCTCAGAGCGGGTGCAGGACATTCTAAAAAGGGAGGGAGAACAGCCAGTTGTCGTGGTGCTCATTGGTATCAACGACATAGGTAAAAAAAGGGATGAGGTCCTACAAAACGAATTTAAGGAGCGAGGAGCTAAATTAAAAAGTAGGACCTCAAAAGTAGTAATCTCGGGATTGCTACCAGTGCCACGTGCTAGTCAGAGTAGGAATCGCAGGATAGCGCAGATGAATACGTGGCTTGAGCAGTGGTGCAGCAGGGAGGGATTCAAATTTCTGGGGCATTGGAACCGGTTCTGGGGGAGATGGGACCAGTACAAACCGGACAGTCTGCACCTGGGCAGGACCGGAACCAATGTACTAGGGGGAGTGTTTGCTAGTGCTGTTGGGGAGGAGTTAAACTAATATGGCAGGGGGATGGGTACCAATGCAGGGAGACAGAGGGAAACAAAAAGGAGACAAAAGCAAAAGACAGAAAGGAGATGAGGAAAAGTGGAGGGCAGAGAAACCCAAGGCAAAGAACAAAAAGGGCCACTGTACAGCAAAATTCTAAAAGGACAAAGGGTGTTAAAAAAACAAGCCTGAAGGCTTTGTGTCTTAATGCAAGGAGTATCTGTAATAAGGTGGATGAATTAACTGTGCAAATAGATGTTAACAAATATGATGTGATTGGGATTACAGAGACGTGGCTCCAGGATGATCAGGGCTGGGAACTCAACATCCAGGGGTATTCAACATTTAGGAAGGATAGAACAAAAGGAAAAGGAGGTGGGGTAGCATTGCTGGTGAAAGAGAAGATGAATGCAATAGTTAGGAAGGACATCAGCTTGGATGATGTGGAATCTATATGGGTAGAGCTGCAGAACACCAAAGAACAAAAAAACGTTAGTGGGAGTTGTGTACAGACCTCCAAACAGTAGTAGTGATGTTGGGGAGGGCATCAAACAGGAAATTAGGGGTGCATGCAATAAAGGTGCAGCAGTTATAATGGGTGACTTTAATATGCACATAGATTGGGCGAACCAAACTGGAAGCAATACGGTGGAGGAGGATTTCCTGGAGTGCATAAGGAATGGTTTTCTCGACCAATATGTCGAGGAACCAACTAGGGGGGAGGCCATCTTAGACTGGGTGTTGTGTAATGAGAGAGGATTAATTAGCAATCTCGTTGTGTGAGGCCCCTTGGGGAAGAGTGACCATAATATGGTGGAATTCTGCATTAGGATGGAGAATGAAACAGTTAATTCAGAGACCATGGTCCAGAACTTAAAGAAGGGTAACTTTGAAGGTATGGGGCATGAATTGGCTGGGATAGATTGGCGAATGATACTGAAGGGGCTGACTGTGGATGGGCAATGGCAGACATTTAGAGACCGCATGGATGAACTACAACAATTGTACATTCCTGTCTGGCGTAAAAATAAAAAAGGGAAGGTGGCTCAACCGTGGCTATCAAGGGAAATCAGGGATAGTATTAAAGCCAAGGAAGTGGCATACAAATTGGCCAGAAATAGCAGCGAACCCGGGGACTGGGAGAAATTTAGAACTCAGCAGAGGAGGACAAAGGGTTTGATTATGGCAGGGAAAATGGAGTACGAGAAGAAGCTTGCAGGGAACATTAAGACGGACTGCAAAAGCTTCGATAGATATGTAAAGAGAAAAAGGTTAGTAAAGACAAACGTAGGTCCCCTGCAGTCAGAATCAGGGGAAGTCATAACGGGGAACAAAGAAATGGCAGACCAATTGAACAAGAACTTTGGTTCGGTATTCACTAAGGAGGACACAAACAACCTTCCGGATATAAAAGGGGTCAGAGGGTCTAGTAAGGAGGAGGAACTGAGGGAAATCCTTATTAGTCGGGAAATTGAGTTGGGGAAATTGATGGGATTGAAGGCCGATAAATCCCCAGGGCCTGATGGACTGCATCCCAGAGTACTTAAGGAGGTGGCCTTGGAAATAGCGGATGCATTGACAGTCATTTTCCAACATTCTATTGACTCTGGATCAGTTCCTATCGAGTGGAGGGTAGCCAATGTAACCCCACTTTTTAAAAAAGGGGAGCCTGAACTCAGTAGTAGGTAAAATGATGGAATCAATTATTAAGGATGTCATAGCAGCGCATTTGGAAAGAGGTGACATGATAGGTCCAAGTCAGCATGGATTTGTGAAAGGGAAATCATGCTTGACAAATCTTCTGGAATTTTTTTAGGATGTTTCCAGTAGAGTGGACAAGGGAGAACCAGTTGATGTGGTGTATTTGGACTTTCAGAAGGCTTTCAACAAGGTCCCACACAAGAGATTAATGTGCAAAGTTAAAGCACATGAGATTGGGGGTAGTGTGCTGACATGGATTGAGAACTGGTTGTCAGACAGGAAGCAAAGAGTAGGAGTAAATGGGTACTTTTCAGAATGGCAGGCAGTGACTAGTGGGGTACCGCAAGGTTCTGTGCTGGGGCCCCAGCTGTTTACAGTGTACATTAATTATTTAGACGAGGGGATTAAATGTAGTATCTCTAAATTTGCGGATGACACTAAGTTGGGTGGCAGTGTGAGCTGCAAGGAGGATTCTATGAGGCTGCAGAGCGACTTGGATAGGTTAGGTGAGTGGGCAAATGCATGGCAGATGAAGTATAATGTGGATAAATGTGAGGTTATCCACTTTGGTGGTAAAAACAGAGAGACAGACTATTATCTGAATGGTGACAGATTAGGAAAAGGGGAGGTGCAACGAGACCTGGGTGCCATGGTACATCAGTCATTGAAGGTTGGCATGCAGGTGCAGCAGGCGGTTAAGAAAGCAAATGGCATGTTGGCCTTCATAGCGAGGGGATTTGAGTACAGGGGCAGGGAGGTGTTGCTACAGTTGTACAGGGCCTTGGTGAGGCCACACCTGGAGTATTGTGTACAGCTTTGGTCTCCTAACTTGAGGAAGGACATTCTTGCTATTGAGGGAGTGCAGCGAAGGTTCACCAGACTGATTCCTGGGATGGCGGGACTGACCTTTCAAGAAAGACTGGATCAACTGGGCTTGTATTCACTGGAGTTCAGAAGAATGAGAGGGGATCTCATAGAAACATTTAAAATTCTGATGGGTTCAGACAGGTTAGATGAAGGAAGAATGTTCCCAATGTTGGGGAAGTCCAGAACCAGGGGTCACAGTCTAAGGATAAGGGGTAAGCCATTTAGGACCGAGATGAGGAGAAACCTCTTCACCCAGAGAGTGGTGAACCTGTGGAATTCTCTGCCGCAGAAAGTTGTTGAGGCCAATTCACTAAATATATTCAAAAAGGAGTTAGATGAAGTCCTTACTGCTCGGGAATCAAGGGGTATGGCGAGAAAGCAGGAATAGGGTACTGAAGTTGCATGTTCAGCCATGAACTCATTGAATGGCGGTGCAGGCTAGAAGGGCCGAATGGCCTACTCCTGCACCTATTTTCTATGTTTCTATATTTCTATGTTAACTGCACCTAGCATGAAAATAGAACCTTCACTCCCAACACGAGTCCTCATCTGGCCGCCTAGACAAAGCATCTGCGATTGCATTTTGCTTTGAAATGTGATAATCAATGATGTAGTCATCTTGTAACAACAACACTGCCCTACATTTCATTCTAGGTGCGGCCATTGCAAGGATGGCAGATTTGTATGGACATCTTTCTAACGACTGTTTGTGTTGCTGTTAGTGGTATAGATACTGTAGATCCCTAGGGGTCAAAATTCGGTTGCTACCGCCAGCCAATACCGCTGATGAAAGGCGGTATCTGGGCGGTAACAGCTGGGCGCTGGCGTTAGCCGTTGTTGCTGCCTAATGCAAAATTCGGTTGAGTTTTTCCAGCGGCGGAAAGAAGTACTACCACACCGAATACTGCCAAGGAAATCATGACGTCAGTACGTGTGCAACGTCTCGCTGACACCAGTCATGCCAAATTCCATTTTGCCGCCTCACTTACCGGCTGGTGGGAAACACACCACAAAACGTAGGCGTACACAAGTCGAACTCACGAGACAGTACATAAGGGGAGTTGCAACCAGGGCATGGAGGTCGTGGTGAGTGCTATGTATTCCCCTAGCAGAGGGTATAGGTGTTGGCGTGCTGTGGCTGCTGGCTACTCAGCTTGACTACAACCATTTCGACAACATTGCTGGCTTCCAGGTCGGATTCATTGTCGAGTAGCGTCTTCAGTAACTTAATGGGGGTAGTGATGGCACACCACGTCGTCTTGCAGTGAAGGCTTCAAAGACGCCAGCTGCACAGATAGGTTATGGCCAATGTGAGTCCACACCAGAGGAGAGGCGACAGATGTTGGGGCAGGAGGCCATACACACTCAGGGTTTACCACGCGCATTATTCTTACCTTGATATGTCTGAGGAGCAGTGCATTAGAAGGCTGCGGTTCTGCAAGGAGGTGGGCATAGAGGTGAGCCTTCAACCCCTTCAAACATCATTACCCACATCCAAGTGTAACTATTTACATGCCTTCAAATGGCAACAAGGTCAGCATCTCTGATCACTATGGCATTATTGTTCAGTGGGTCTTCCTCAGTGATTTCCCATCGCTTACCTTCTCCTCCCACCCATGCCTACTGCTCCTCCTCAATGGGGTGTCAGGGCTTGCAGCAAGACTGGTTGGAAGTTGCTCTGGTGTTGTCGCTGCCACAACTGATGGCCGAGCGGAACGTTCCCAACCAGCTCAGGCCCTGAAAAGCTCGGCTGCGGACTGCACCACCTCAGCATGGGCGGCAGCACACTGGGCTGCAGAGAGCGGCAGATGCAAAGGCGGAATGATGTCATTCTGAGAATGGACATCACATTCCATAAAGTCTGACAAAGTGCTACTCCCCCAGGGCAAAGCCTCAGCATTTGGAGCTATCTGGTTGAGCACAGATTGCTGTCCTGCTTTGGCACCATTAGGTCTCCATTGGTCAGATGGGCCCCAGACACAATGGCAGTGGTCAGTGTGTGCGTGGCATCAAGTGGATGGCTGACGTGCAGGCTCGTGGGCATCTGGTTCATCATCCAAAAGCACAAAGCTGAGAAGAGTGGTCATCTGCAGGGGAGGGGTGCAGGAATGTTACAGGCGTTCTGAAATGCCAGTCACATGGAAAGTGGGGAAGGATTGTGGTGTCAGGGCCAAGTGGTCTGATAGAAGATGCAAAGGTTCTTAACATACTGTCACTGTCCCGAGGGGCTCGGCCTCACCAACCGCCACTGCACCCACTTGTGTGCCCATCAGGGCCAAGACGCTGTAAGTGGTTGCAAATCAAGGTCCCCTCCTCCAGTCCTCATTTTCTCCCTTCAATTATGCGCCAGCTTCACCTGCAACATTAAAGAGAACGTTAGAACAGTCTATCAGTCTGTCCAAAGTGCCTGACATAGTTGAGTACATGTTACTTTGAGAGTCTTCACAGGTCGATGTAATTTTGAATAGCTGTGTCCACTTGGTGTGGCAATGCTGTAATTCGGTGGCCAGCACCTAACAGTCACAGTGAGGCTATCGTCTTCCACACGCATATGAAGACTGAGGAGGTAACAAGATGAGGGGTGGGTCTCAACAACGGAATAGGAAGGTTAACTGCGCATGCAGGCCCTTGGAACGGGTGAGGCTGCAAATGCTAATGTTTCATCTAGGCTCAACCATGAAGAGCATGGGATCTGACACAGTCTGATTGAGCAGGGACTGCACATTGAGCTCAGAGCATGGCGTGCTCAGGTTAATGTAAAATATACTCACCCTCAGCAACTGAGTCATGTTGTTCCACTTCTTCCGACACTGGGTGGCTGTCCTGGGCATCGTGTTTGTTGCTGACATGCTTTGAGCGACTTCTCTCCAAAGTCGACGAAAGGTCTGTGAGTGTGGCCTCCTGCCAGTCTTGGTCCGCAGCAACTCCCACTGTGTCTCCAGAGCATCAAGGAGTGCATCCACAGCGGCAGTGGAGAACCGGTGCACACGCTGATGAGCTGCCGCCTCTGCCATCTTCCCCCTCTGAGTGAGTGCGTAGAAAGCAAATATAAGCATAAGGTGGCGCCACTCCCTATCACTGCCTGAAGTGATTCCAGATGATGCAAGTATGTCTGTGGCGCAGTACAAATGCTGATTACTGCCTGGATGTCACTGCCCCACTTACCGCCATTTACTGCCTTGAGAGTAGCGTGTAAGGCCTGATTTACCACTCCAATCCCCTGGTCAGGCAGAGAAACTGAAATTCGTGTTTGGTGGCTGTTAGCGTTAGTGTTTTCTTAGAAGAATCACTCAACACTCAGGGTCGGTTCCAATGCTGAAGCAGCTTTTATTACGCTCAGCGGGAAGGAAAAACTCAGGACCGTATCCAGGTTTCTCTTCACAGAACAAAGAGTTACATGTACCTTTATATGTTTCACAACAGTTACAAAACAGTTTACTACAGTTACACAGCCCATCACGGCTGGACACAAGCCAATCACAACGATTATAGATTACATATAGGTTCTTTTAACCCAATAGAATTCTCCTAGTATCCAGGGAACCATTGTCAGCTTGGGCTGATCGATGGCTTTATAGGTTCTCTCCCTAGTTCTTTCATCTGGGAGAAATAATTGGTATATAGCCTTGTTTACAGCAAATGGTTTCCCTCTTATCTTTCTTCCTGGGGAATTAATTGGTTTATGGCCTTGCTCACAGGAGATGGCTTCCTTCTTATCTCTGTCTTCCCAGGCATTCCTACAGTGGGCCTCACAGGGTTATTGCTCGGTCAGTGAACGTTCAACAGTTCACAGCTTGACTACCTGGTTTCCCATCATGCCTGGGCAGCCATTTTATGTGTGTGTCCATTTAAGCTTATGTGAGTTTTAAATATCCAGCAGGTGCCTAATGCCTAAGTCTATATATATCTTTCTACTCTCTACAACAGTGGCGCTAATTACTGCCTGGCGGTAAAAACATCCACCAGGTGGTGTCACCGCCTCTAAATCGGCAGTAACGAATTTCAACCCCCTAGTTCTTCAACATCAGGTGTGTTCACTTCAATATTGTGAACTCCTTCCTTTTGTTGTTGGTGCTTTGCATTGCACTGGAATGTTTCTTACTTCCTGCTTTATTTCTCACTCTGCAAGCTGTTGAAATATGGCCTTGCTTCTGGCAGTGAAAATATTTCATATTTCTGTGTTGGCAGGACTGTGGTGAGTGATTTCCATTGTAGCGATAACAATTCACTGAACTGCTCTCACCGACATGCTTTTGACCCAGTCTCACAGCTTTAGGTTTGGCAGTGGCTTTGTGATTGTAGACCTCAGTTGCACTAATCACTTGAGTTGGACAGTGCTCCCCAGCATTCTTAGATGCTATCTCCATAGATAGGGCAATTTTTCATGCAATGTCAAACATTAGGTTCAGCGTGTTCAGGAACTTGGACTGTGTGCGCTCATCCACAATCCAGACACAAACTTATCTCGCACGATCCAAAAATATGCCGAAGTTACAATGCAAAGACAGGTTCTTAAGAGCTACAATGTACTCACTGATGGCTTCACTTTGCTTTTGGTTTCTGGTATCAAACTTATCGCTCTCTGCTATTTCTAATGGCTTTGGTTCGAAAAGGTCCTTGAGTTTCTCGACAATGTCTTCAAACGATGCATCCTTCGCTTTCCCTGATGTGAGTAAGTTCATCAATGTTCCGTACACATCTGGCCCATTAGAAAAATTGCTTTCTTCCGTTCACAAATTATTTATTTTGAGCTTGAACATTCTCACCTGCACCTTCGGGCTCAATAATGTTATTGGCCCTAAAAAACATCTCCACCCACTCAATGTAAGAAATGTATGGTTTGCAAACTCGGTCATACATGCCGAGGCTTTCGATTAATTCAGTAGGCATAGCCATGATTGACCCAATCCCATCGAACAGTGACTCAGCACACGACCTGTGTAACTGTGAGAATCAATGCCGCTGTTGCTGTGTATTATACATACACGTGAAAGCAAAGCACAGACAATTCTGCAGAGCATTAATGGTAACACATCACAAAATTTCAGTTTAGTTCTCTCAAATTCACTTTAAATTTGTCCATTCGAAGATTGAACACTGTGTGCTTCCATGATCCCTAAAAATGACTTTAGGAACCCATCCTCATCGCCAAAATGTAATATACTTGGGTAGAACAAATGTCGGACAGGCACGATGAATTGCTAGTCCATGTGCTTGCTTTATTAGGCCAGAGCAAACTGAGCATGCTCATACTAAACCATGTGACAAACCATGTGATAATACATGACAATTTCTAAAGTCCATAAAGTTTTCTCTACTTCATCGGCAGTTAATTAATCATCCATCCATTGTACTGCTTGTCTTGAGCTACTGTACGATTCATCCTTGCTCGAGAGAAAGCATCCAGTAGTATGGAACAGTCTTATTAGTCAGGAAATTGTGTTAGGGAAATTGATGGGACTGAAGGCCGATAATTCCCCACGGCCTGATAGTCTGCGTCCCAGAGTACTTAAGGAAGTGGCCCTTGAAATAGTAGAAGCATTGGTGGTCATTTTACAACATTCCATGGACTCTGGATCAGTTCATATGGATTGGAAGGTAGCTAATGTAACACCACTTTTTAACAAAGGAGGGAGAGAGAAAATGGGGAATTATAGACCGGTTAGCCTGACATCGGTGGTGGGGAAAATGCTGGAATCAATTATTAATTAGATGTAATAGCAGCGCATTTGGAAAACAGTGACAGGATCGGTCCAAGTCAGCATGGATTTATGAAAGGAAAATCATGCTTGGCAAGTCTTCTGGAATTTTTTGAGGATGTAATTAGTAGAGTGGACAAGGGAGAACCAGTGGATGTGGTGTATTTTGACTTTCAAAAGGCTTTTGACAAGGTCCTACACAAGAGATTAGTGTGCAAAATTAAGGCACATGGGATTGGGGGTAATGTATTGACACGAACAGAGAACTGGCTGGCAGACAGGACGCAAAGGGTGAGAATAAACGGGTCCTTTTCAGAATGGCAAGCAGTGACTAGTGGGGAACCGCAAGGTTCAGTGCTGGCATCCCAGCTATTTACAATATATATTAATGATTTGGACAAAGGAATTGAGTGTAATATCTCCAAGTTTGCAGATGACACTAACCTGGGTGGCAGTGTGAGCTGTGAGGAGGATGCTAAGAGGCGGCGAGATGACTTGGACAGGTTAGGTGAGTGGGCAAATGCATGGCAGATGCACTATAATGTGGATAAGTGTGAGGACTGGAGGGTAGCTAATGTAACACCCCTTTTTAAGAAAGAAGGGAGAGAGAAAATTGGTAATTATAGACTGGGTAGCCTGATATCAGTCGTGGGGAAAATGTTGGAGATGAAATTATTAAAGATGAAATAGCAGCGCATTTGGAAAACAGTGACAGGATCGGTACAAGTCAGCATGGATTTATAAAAGGGAAATCATGCTTGACAAATCTTCTAAAAAATTTTTGCGGGTGTAACTAGTCGAGTGAACAAGGGAGAACCAGTGGATGTGGTGTATTTGGACTTTCAATAGGCTTTTGACAAGATCCCACACAAGAGATTGGTGTGCAAAATTAAAGTACATGGTGTAAAGTCCTGTCCCCTCAGTACAGATTCACACGAGGCATGTAGTGAAGTCAAGGTCACTCTGGACCTGCACCTTTATTTCACTGCTCTGGAATGCTGCACTTGCCTAAGACCTGTCCTTATATACCTGTCTCTTGCAAGTGCACCCCTGGTGGTAAGATATGCTGGTGGTTACAGGTCATATCTTATTACAGTCATGTATAGCATGTTAGGATACAGTTATATATAATAATGTAAGATACATGACATCACACTCCCCCAAGGTCTTATTGTCTTTATAGGTTCAGTCTCTCAGGTGGTCTACGTTCTTACGTAGAGCGTCTGAGTTGTGGTTCAGTTGTTTGCCTTGGTGTCTGTTTTTCTTTGGGTGTGGTTGCTGGTATCTCGCTTGGCCTGTCTGTTTCAATTGGTGTGATTGTTGTTGACTCACCTGGGCTGTCTGTTGGGATTGCCCTTTCCTCAGGTTGTTCCCTCTGTCTGTCCACCAGGTGTGGTGCGAGTTCCACATTGTAGTCTGCCTCTGGTTCCGCAGTGCTGTTGGTAAATTTGCTTTTGACTTGGTCTACATGCCTCCGGCAGGTTTTGCCATTGTCCATTTGTACTACCAGTAGCCTGTTTCCTTCCTTGCCCATTACTGTTCCTGCAAGCCATTTGGGACCCCTGCCATAGTTTAGTACAAACACTTTTTCCCCTATCTCATTCCATCTCCCCCTCAAATTTCTGTCATGGTACTCAGTCAGCTTACGGCGCTTTGCCTCAACGATTTCGTGCATGTCTGGGAGGATTAATGAGAGCCTTGTTTTTAAAGTCCTTTTCATCAACAGTTGCGCGGGGGGGGATCCTAGTCAATGAGTGCGGATGAGATCTGTATGCCAGCAACAGTCACGGCAGGCGACCCTGCAGCGTGGGACCTTGGATTTTAAGCATGCCTTGTTTAATGATTTGCACTGCTCTCTCCGCCTGGCCGTTGGAGGCCGGCTTGAACAGTGCCGTCTTGACGTGATTTATGCCGTGGTCAATTATAATGTCTTGGAATTCTGCGCTGGTGAAGCACGAACCATTGTCACTGACCAATATGTCAGAGATTCTGTGCGTTGCAAACATGGTTGCGAGGCTCTCCACAGTGGTGGAGGTTGTGCTCGAGTTTAAAATGGTGCATTCGATCCACTTTGAAAATGCATCTACAATTACGAGGAACATTTTGCCCATGAATGGGCCCGCATTGTCTACGTGCACCCGCAACCACGGTATGGTAGGCCAGGGCCAGGGGCTCAGTGAAGCCTCCCTGGGGGCATTGCTGAGTTGGGCACAAATGGTGCACCTTCGGACGCAGAGCTCCAAGTCCGCGTCAATACCAGGCCACCAGACATCGGATCTGGCTATGGCCTTCATGAGAACGATCCCCGGGTGCTCGGGGTGGAGCTCCCGGACAAATGCCTCTCTGCCTCGCAGAGGCATGACCACTCGGCTGCCCTACATCAGGCAGTCGGCTTGTAGTGATAGCTCGTGCATGCGCTTGTGAAAGGGTTTTAATTCCTCGGGGCAGGCATCGCGAGCCTCTGCCCAGTCACCGATTAGGACACATCTTTTTAATAAGGATAACGTGGGGTCGCTGGCCGTCCAGGCTATGATTTGGCGAGCCGTCATGGGCGAACCTGTGGACTCAAAGGCATTGATTGACATGACTATCTCACAGTCCTGTTCGTCAGACCCTTCCGTGGTCGCCAGGGGTAGCTTGCTGAGCGCGTCGGCACAGTTGTCTGTGCCTGGTCTGTACCTTATGGTATAGTCGTAGGACGCCAGCATGAGTGCCCACCATTGAATTCGCGCCGAGGCGTTGGTGTTTATTACCTTGCTCTCAGATAGGAGGGACGTGAGGGGCTTGTGGTCGGTTTCTAACGCGAACTTTGCCCCGAAAAGGCATTGGTGCATCTTTTTGACACCGCACACACACGCGAGCGCCCCCTTCTCTACCATTCCGTACCCGCGCTCCGCCCGCGAAAGTGACCTGGAGGCATAAGCTATGGGTTGTAATTTGCCCACACTATTGACATGTTGCAAAACGCACCCGACCCCATACGCTGATGCATCGCATGTGAGAACTAGCTTTTTACCTGGATCAAAGAAAGTCTGCTGGAACACAGAAGGTTGCGTGCCTTATTGAAGGCGCGTTCCTGGGCGTCCCCCCAAAACCAATCGCACCCCTTCCTGAGTAGCATGTGGAGAGGCTCCAGCAGCGTGCTTAAGTTCTGCATAAAGTTCCCAAAGTAATTGAGTAGCCCGAGAAAGGCGCGCAGTTCTGAGACATTCCGGGGCCTGGGTGCCAGGCGAATTGCTTCTGTTTTGGACTCTGTTGGGCGGATTCCATCAGCGGCAATCCTTCTGACCAAAAATTCAACCTCGGGTGCGAGAAACAGGCACTTGGATTTCTTGACTTGTAGGCCTACCCGATCCAACCGCTTTAGTACTTCCTCCAAATTACGGAGATGGGAGTCGGTGTCCCTGCCCGTGATAAGTATGTCGTGTTGAAATACAACCGTCCCCGGGATAGACTTGAGCAGACTCTCCATGTTGCGCTGGAATATGGCAGCTGCCAACCTGATGCCGAATGGGCATCGATTGTACATGAAAAGGCCTCGATGTGTGTTGATGGTGGTGAGTAGCTTGGATTCCTCGGTCAATTCTTGTGTCATGTACGCAGATGTGAGGTCTAATTTTGAGAAACGTTTACCTCCAGCCAATGTGGCAAATTAGTCCTCCGCTCTGGGCAGCGGGTACTGGTCCTGTAGGGAGACTCTGTTTATGGTAGATTTGTAGTCCCCACAGATTCGTACAGATCCATCAGGCTTCATTACTGGGACAATGCGACTTGCCCAGTCGCTAAATTCCACAGGTGATATAATGCCTTCCCGCAGAAACCTGTCTAGTTCGTGTTCAATCTTTTCCCTAATCACATAGGGTACAGCTCTTGCCTTGTGATGGACCGGTCTAGCCTCCTGTGTGATGTAGATTTTGACTTTGGTCCCTTTGAAAGTGCCCATACCTGGCTGAAAAAGATGTTCAAATCACTTTATAACTGTTGAGCAGGAGGTCCGTTCCTCTAATGACATGGCATGGACATCATCCCATTTCCAGTTTAATTTTGCCAGCCAGCTTCTCCCCAGCAGTGCTGGAAGATCTCCGGGGACAATCCACAGGGGAAGTCGGTTCACTGTCCCTTTGTGTGTGACAGAGAGCATGGCGATGCCGAGGACTGGTACGATTTCTTTGGTATAGGTCCTTAGTTTGGTGTCGACCCTTGTGAGTTTTGGTCTGTCTTTCTTATGCGGCCACAGTTGTTCAAATTGTTGAGCGCCTATGAGAGATTGACTCGCTCCCGTATCCAGCTCCATTTTGACAGATATCCCATTGAGTAGGACCCTCATCATTATAGGAGGCATCCTGTTGTAGGAGCAGCGGCCATTGATTGAGTTGACCCGCTGTACATCGGTGTCCCAGGTACTGTCCCCACCATCTTCTGGTCCGCTTTCCGACCCATCCGATTCGTATACCAGCCGAGCTGCCGTTTTTTTGCACAAGCGGGCCAAATGCCCTGTATTTTCACAATTTCTGTAAACAGCCTGTTGAAATCAACATCCCCTTGATGAGTGCCCACCCCCACACCTCCAGCACAGACCTGTTCCATTGTTCAAAGTGTTCCCAAACAATGAGCTGCGTCTGGCTGATCTCTCTTGAGCTTCTCTCAGTTTGTAGTTGATTGCTCGCATTGTGGGTTGATGAGGTGTGAACGGCCATTCCTGTGGCCCTTGATGGCTTCTGCCTGCTGTCGAGAGCCTGTTCTCCCGGTTTTGTCTGTGCGTGGGGGTAGCAGCTTGTTTAGTGTTGTGAACTTCTTGTTCCGATATTTCGTTAGTTGTCGTACCTGCATTGTAAATCAACATCGTTTCTTCTTCCCCTACCAAGAATGTCTGTGCAACCAGTGCTGCTGCCTCTAAGGTCAGGTTCTTGGTCTCTATGAGCTTTCAGAATATGCCTGCGTGGCCTATTCCTTCAATGAAAAAGTCTCTCAGCATTTCTCTCCTCGGTTCATCGGAGAACTCACATAAACTAGCTAACCTCCGAAGTTCCGCCATGAAGTCGGGTATGCTCTGGCCCACACAGCATCTGTAGTTGTAGAACCTGTGTCTGGCCATGTGTAGGCTGCTCGCTGGCTTCAGGTGGTCTCTTACCAGTGTGCTCAATTCTTCAAACGACTTGCTTGCTGGTTTCTCGGGTGCCAACAGATCCTTCATTAAAGCGTATGTTTTCGAGCCACAGCTGGTCAAGAGATGGGCTCTTCTCTTGTCTGCCTTATCATCGCCTAACCAGTCTTTGGTTACAAAGCTTTGCTGGAGCCTTTCTATAAAGTCCTCCCAATTGTCTCCCACATAGTACTTTTCATCTGATCCGTTGTTCGCCATTCTGTGGATTCTGTAATCCCGTAACTCATCGCCACTGTAAAGTCCTGTCCCCTCAGTACAGATTCACATGAGGCATGTAGTGAAGTCAAGGTCACTCTTGACCTGCACCTTTATTTCACAGCTCTGGAATGCTGCACTTGCCTGAGACCTGTCCTTATATACCTGTCTCTTGCAAGTGCACCCCTGGTGGTAAGGTATGCTGGTGGTTACAGGTCATATCTTATTACAGTCATGTATAGCATGTTAGGATACAGTTATATATAATAATGTAAGATACATGCCACATGGTATTGGGGGTAATGTACTGATATAAATAGAGAACTGGTTGGCAGACAGGAAGCAAAAAGTCGGGATAAATTGGTCCTTTTCAGAATGGCAGGCAGTGACTAGTGGGGTGCCGCAGTGCTCAGTGCTGGGACCCCAGCTATTTAGAATATACATTAATGATTTAGATGAAGGAATTGAGTGTAATATCTCCAAGTTTGCAGATGACACTAAGCTGGTTGGCGATAGGAGCTGTGAGGAGAACGCTAAGACGGTGCAGGGTGACTTGGACAGGTTAGTTGAGTGGGCAAACGCATGGCAGATGCAGTATAATGTGAATAAATGTGAGGTTATCCACTGTGATGGCAAAAACATGAAGGCAGCATATTATCTGAATGACAGTAGATTAGGAAAAGGGGAGATGCAACATGACCTCGGTGTCATGGTACATCAGTCATTGAAAGTTAGCATGCAGGTACAGCAGGCGGTGAAGAAGGCAAATGGTATGTTGGCCTTCATAGCTAGGGGATTTGAGTATAGGAGCACGGAGGTCTTAATGCAGTTGTACAGGGTCTTCGTGAGGCCTCACCTGGAATATTGTGTTCAGTTTTGGTCTCCTAATCTGAGGAAGGACGTTCTTGCTATTGAGGAGTGCAGCAAAGGTTCACCAGACTCATTCCCGGGATGGCAGGACTGGCATATGAGGAGAGACTGGATCGACTGGGCCTGTATTCACTGGAGTTTAGAAGGATGAGAGGAGATCTCATAGAAACATATAAAATTCTGACGGGACTGGACAAGTTAGATGCAGGAAGAATGTTCCCGATGTTGGGGAAGTCCAAAACCAGGGGTCATAGTCTATGGATAACAGGTAAGCCATTTAGGATTGAGATGAGGAGAAACTTCTTCACTCAGAGAGTTGTTAACCTGTGGATTTCCCTACCGCAGAGAGTTGTTGATGACAATCCGTTGGATATATTCAAGAGGGGGTTAGATATGGTCCTTACAGCTAAAGGGATCAAGGGGTATGGAGAGAAAGCAGGAAAGGGGTACTGAGGGAATGATCAGCCATGATCTTATTGAATGGTGGTGCAGGCTCGCAGGGCCGAATGGCCTACTCCTTCACCTATTTTCTATGTTTCTATGTTTCTATGTTTGGTGGCAAAAACAGGAAGGCAGATTATTATCTGAATGGTGACAGATTAGTAAAAGGGGAGGTGCAACGAGATCTGGGTGTCATGGTACATTAATCATTGAAAGTAGGCATGCAGGTAGAGCTGCAGAATACCAAAGGACAAAAAACGTTAGTGGGAGTTGTGTACAGACCTCCAAACAGTAGTAGTGATGTTGGGGAGGGCATCAAACATGAAATTAGGGGTGCGTGCAATAAAGGTGCAGCAGTTATAATGGGTGACTTTAATATGCACATAGATTGGGTTAACCAAACTGGAAGCAATACGGTAGAGGAGGATTTCCTGGAGTGCATAAGGGATGGTTTTTTAGACCAATATGTCGAGGAACCAACTAGGGGGGAGGCCATCTTAGACTGGGTATTGTGTAATGAGAGAGGTTAATTAGCAATCTCGTTGTGCGAGGCCCCTTGGGGAAGAGTGACCATAATATGGTGGAATTCTGCATTAGGATGGAGAATGAAACAGTTAATTCAGAGACCATGGTCCAGAACTTAAAGAAGGGTAACTTTGAAGGTATGAGGCGTGAATTGGCTAGGATAGATTGGCGAATGATACTGAAGGGGTTGACTGTGGCTAGGCAATGGCAGACATTTAGAGACCGCATGGATGAACGACAACAATTGTACATTCCTGTCTGTCGTAAAAATAAAAAAGGGAAGGTGGCTCAACCGTGGCTATCAAGGGAAATCAGGGATAGCATTAAAGCCAAGGAAGTGGCATACAAATTGGCCAGAAATAGCAGAGAACCCGGGGACTGGGAGAAATTTAGAACTCAGCAGAGGAGGACAAAGGGTTTGATTAGGGCAGGGAAAATGGAGTACGAGAAGAAGCTTGCAGGGAACATTAAGACGGATTGCAAAAGTTTCTATAGATATGTAAAGAGAAAAAGGTTAGTAAAGACAAACGTAGGTCCCCTGCAGTCAGAATCAGGGGAAGTCATAACGGGGAACAAAGAAATGGCGGACCAATTGAACAAGTACTTTGGTTCGGTATTCACTGAGGAGGACACAAACAACCTTCCGGATATAAAAGGGGTCGGAGGGTCTAGTAAAGAGGAGGAACTGAGGGAAATCCTTATTAGTCGGGAAATTGTGTTGGGGAAATTGATGGGATTGAAGGCCGATAAATCCCCAGGGCCTGATGGACTGCATCCCAGAGTACTTAAGGAGGTGGTCTTGGAAATAGTGGATGCATTGACAGTCATTTTCCAATATTCCATTGACTCTGGATCAGTTCCTATTGAGTGGAGGGTAGCCAATGTAACCCCACTTTTTAAAAAAGGAGGGAGAGAGAAAACAGGGAATTACAGACCGGTCAGCCTGACATCGGTAGTGGGTAAAATGATGGAATCAATTATTAAGGATGTCATAGCAGTGCATTTGGAAAGAGGTAATATGATAGGTCCAAGTCAGCATGGATTTGTGAAAGGGAAATCATGCTTGACAAATCTTCTGGAATTTTTTGAGGATGTTTCCAGTAGAGTGGACAAGGGAGAACCAGTTGATGTGGTATATTTGGACTTTCAGAAGGCTTTCGACAAGGTCCCACATAAGAGATTAATGTGCAAAGTTAAAGCACATGGGATTGGGGGTAGTGTGCTGACATGAATTGAGAACTGGTTGTCAGACAGGAAGCAAAGAGTAGGAGTAAATGGGGACTTTTCAGAATGGCAGGCAGTGACTAGTGGGGTACCGCAAGGTTCTGTGCTGGGGCCCCAGCTGTTTACACTGTACATTAATGATTTAGATGAGGGGATTAAATGTAGTATCTCCAAATTTGCAGATGACACTAAGTTGGGTGGCAGTGTGAGCTGCAAGGAGGATTCTATGAGGCTGCAGAGCGACTTGGATAGGTTAGGTGAGTGGGCAAATGCATGGCAGATGAAGTATAATGTGGATAAATGTGAGGTTATCCACTTTGGTGGTAAAAACAGAGAGACAGACTATTATCTGAATGGTGACAGATTAGGAAAAGGGCAGGTGCAAAGAGACCTGGGTGTCATGGTACATCAGTCATTGAAGGTTGGCATGCAGGTACAGCAGGCGGTTAAGAAAGCAAATGGCATGTTGGCCTTCATAGTGAGGGGATTTGAGTACAAGGGCAGGGAGGTGTTGCTACAATTGTACAGAGCCTTGATGAGGCCACACCTGGAGTATTGTGTACAGTTTTGGTCTCCTAACCTGAGGAAGGACATTCTTGCTATTGAGGGAGTGCAGCGAAGGTTCACCAGACTGATTCCCGGGATGGCGGGACTGACCTATCAAGAAAGACTGGATCAACTGGGCTTGTATTCACTGGAGTTCAGAAGAATGAGAGGGGACCTCATAGAAACATTTAAAATTCTGACGGGGTTAGACAGGTTAGATGCAGGAAGAATGTTCCCAATGTTGGGGAAGTCCAGAACCAGGGGACACAGTCTAAGGATAAGGGGGAAGCCATTTAGGACCGAGATGAGGAGGAATTTCTTCACCCAGAGAGTGGTGAACCTGTGGAATTCTCTACCACAGAAAGATGTTGAGGCCAATTCACTAAATATATTCAAAAAGGAGTTAGATGAAGTCCTTACTACTAGGGGGATCAAGGGGTATGGTGAGAAAGCAGGAATGGGGTACTGAAGTTGCATGTTCAGCCATGAACTCATTGAATGGCGGTGCAGGCTAGAAGGGCCGAATGGCCTACACCTGCACCTATTTTCTATGTTTCTATGTTTCTATGTTTCTAGGTACAGCAGGCAGTAAAGAAAGCAAATGGCATGTTGGCCTTCATAGCGAGAGGATTTGAGTATAGGAGCAGGGAGGTCTTGCTACAGTTGTACAGGGCCTTGGAGAGACCACACCTTGAGTATTGTGTGCAGTTTTGGTCTCCTAATCTGAGGAAGGGCATTCTTGCTATTGAGGGAGTACAGCGAAGGTTCATCAGACTGATTCCCAGGATGGCAGGACTGACATATGAAGAACGACTGGATCGACTAGGCTTATATTCACTGAAATTTAGAAGAATGAGAGGGGATCTCATCGAAGCATATAAAATTCTGACGGGATTGGACAGGTAAGATGCAGGAAGAATGCTCCCGATGTTGGGGAAGTCCAGAACCAGGGGTCATAGTCTAAGGATAAGGGGTAAGCCATATAGGGCCGAGATGAGGAGAAACGTTTTCACTTCGAGAATTGTGAACCTATGGAATTCTCTACCAAAGAAAGTTGTTGAGTCCATTTTGTTGGATATATTTAAAAGGCAGTTAGATGTGGCCCTTATGGCTCAAGTGATCAGCGGGTATGGAGAGAAGGCAGGAGTGGGGTATTGAAGTTGCATGATCAGCCATGATCATATTGAATGGTGGTGCAGGCTCGAAGGGCTGAATGGCCTACTCCTGCACCTATTTTCTATGTTTTTATGTTTCTATGTTTATCTGGTCCAAACATTGCATAGTTCTGGAGTCAAAGCTAATATGGTCATATGAATTAACATTCTTAAATATGCAGTCCAAGCAGTAGTAATTACTAATCGGGGTTACATTACTGCCAATTACCCTCTAGAGGAGCACCAACCAAAAAGATCTTTTCTCTTTCTCCTTTATTTGTGAAAGTACTGACAGCAGTAATAATTGAACAAAAGTAATGGATTTCTCACCCCCAAGGAATGGAGCTAAAATTATCTAGTATATTGGATAGTTCTGGGAATCTTAATAATCTCAACAAGAGAAGCATTATAGTTAAGTTTATAAGATACTCATTATTAGTTCCCTAAGGTATGTACCTTGGGAGTGATACAATGAGCAGAAGAATATATGGTGCAATGCAAAAGGTATTAAGATATTTTGGATAATTAACCGACAACTACCCTGCTGAGAGGGTTCACCTGTCAATTATGATAGAATTAATTCCGCTGAGAAGAACATCATCTTCCGAATCAGTTCTGTTTTATTCATGCCTTCTATTATGTCACCTGCTTATTCTTTGGCAAATACATTATATATAATACATTACTTATAAATTTTACATAATCTGGTATTCATATTTTCATATTAGCATTTGTACTGTTGCAGAATTATTGGGCTCAAGTTTCGACCTGAGTTGCTCCTATTATTTTGGAGCTACTAGTTTAGAATGGAACATCTTAGAAATTGCAATTCTCGGCATTTAGTTTGCTCCAGTTCTAGTGAGTTAGAATAGTTCCATTTTAGAACAGATTTTTTTTCAAAAGGGGGCGTGTCCAGCCACTTATGCCTGTTTTGCAAGTTTAGGCAGCGAAAACTTACTCCAAACTAACTTAGAATGGAGCAAGTGTAGATTTTTGTACGCTCAGAAAAACCTTGCCTGCACTTATAAATCAGGCGTAGGGAACGAGAGATGGGGCAGCGGGGGGGGAGGGTTGTTTACAAACATTAAACACTTCACTTTTACAAATAGAGAGCCATCATCAATAATAAATGATAAATAAATCAAGAAATCAACCAATAAATTAATTTTTAAAAATTTAAAAATAAAAGATTAAAAAAATCAATAAATAAAAAATTACATTTCTACTCATCTGCAGCACTGGGAGCCCTCCAACAGTGTGCTGGGACAGGGCCCCCCACCAGTGTCTCTCTCACTCTGTCTCTGTCAGTGTCTCTCTCTCAGTCAGTGTCTCTCTGTGTTCCTGACAGCGAGGGGTGGGGGGAGGTAGGGGGGGTGGGAGAGGAGGGGGGGAGAGGAGGGGGAAGAAGGAGGGAGAGGAGTGGGAAAGAGGAGGGGGGAAGTAGGAGGAAGAGGAGGAGTGGAAGAGGGGGGAAGAGGGGAGAGAAGAGAGGAGGCAGGGAGAGGGGAGAGGAGGGAGGAAGGGGGGAGAGGAGGGGGGAGGGGGGATGGGGAAGAGAGAGAGGGCGGAGAGAGGCGGGGGAGAGGGGGGCGGCGGAGCCGTAGTGGGACCTGAACGGGAGCAGGGGCGGGGGGAGCCATTGCAGGACCTGAACGGGAGGGAAGAAGGGAGGGGAGCCGGTGCGGGACCTGAACGGGAGGGAGGGAGCAGGGGGAGCGGGAGCTGAAGCTGAAGCTGAAGAGGAGGGAGGCCCGAGTCCGATCTTCGCCGCCCCGGTGAGCCCATTCGGCCAGGGCTAGGGACGGTGTGCTTCGGGCCCCCCCCCCCACCCCACAGCCTCGAGGGCCTGGAGCTACTGCACATGTGTGCATACTCTAGCGTGCATGTACAGAGGTCCCGGCACTGTTTTCAGCGTCGAGACCTGGCTCCGCCCCCGACCTCTTGTGCTGCGCCACGCCAAGCACGAAGACGTTCTGAGGAGACCAGAGAATCACAAGGTAAGTTTTTGGCGCCCTTTTTCTTCCAGAAAAGGTGCATCTTATCGAAATGCGCCGTTTTTCCAGAGGGCAGAAACTTGGGCCCATTGTAGCCAGTCTTTGCGAAAAAAGCTTACTGTTGTTGCCCCATTGTAAGTGAACAACTGTATACAATGCAGTAGCATAACCTAGGTTATTACAGTCTTTGAATAGCTTGTTATAAATTAGTATGTATTTTATTAGAACCTAATGATATGATTAATTAGCCAGGCAGCATTAGTTTCTAGTAACATACCATATTCTTAGAATGTTCAGTTTTAGAATAGCATTCCTGCTTTTTATAAACTGTTTTAAATTCAATCCAACACTGTGCATATCTTTTTCTTTGTGAATTTTTTTTTCAAAATTTTACATTGAACCACAACCTACAATAAATGTATTCAATAGTATTAACATAGGCTGGCATTCAGCATATATGTAGAACACCAGCCTCAAATTCAACTCCGCTTTGGGCCAGACTTTTGAGGGAGGCGAAGATTTTCAGGTAAAAAGTTTACTTAAGGCATTAAAATAAATAAAAGATGATTGGACTGATAAATTAAATTGTGTTATTATGAAATAATATTTTTTTTAATTGTTTAAACCCTTATTTTGGACATTAGAAATTTCACTTACCGACAAAGAATGGTGAATAAGAAAATGTTGAAAATTCAGAAAGCTTTATCAATGATTTGTGAACACCAAAGTGACCAGAGTACACAATCACAGGGTGATATTCTCTCACTATAATATAGCAGCTATTATGTGTCACCTTTAACATTGAAAATAACTATCACGGTACCACCTATAGGAATAACAGGTAGTCACAATAGATTTTCAATGAAACAAATACCTCATGTACTGAATTTTATATGTGAGATCAAAAGTAAATGTCAAGGCTGTAACAGGAATAATACCGAAGAAAGAATATGGGAGAAGTGCCTCACTGTCCCTTAATCATACATAATCATACATATGCATAGTTTCCCAGAATTTTGGTTCTGTCCTTGGTTGTCCTTCAAGACCCAATTCCTTTCATATTAATTTCGGAGAAAATTTATGGATATACCAGGGGATTGAAGAATATGTGTGGAGCCATTTTCAGATCTCTGTACACATTCAGAGTGACCTAGAAGAAGGGAAAAGTGATCATGCAAGCAGCCCTAATAGGCGAGGAATCCAAATGAGAAAACAATATATAAATTACAATAATTCCTCAGCTGTAACCTACAATTTGAATCATATCATACAGGATGACACTGTAGAGTAATTTCAATATAATCTCTAATACGAATACCAACATCAGTGTTATATGAAGTCACAAAATATTATATTCTGACACACATGCTATCACGTGAAATTTTTTAAAGTTTGTAGAAGTTAATGGGCTGGTTTTTCGGGTTTCTCCGTTTTGGGGTGAAAACGTAAGCAATACGTGAAAATTACCATTTTCGCTGCGTTACCGATTCAAGTGGTTTGCCGGTCCTGCTCCCCCGCCCCTAGCCCTGACCGAAGGGCTTGTCGGTCCCGCTCCCCCCCAGCCCCGAGTGCCTTGTTGGTGCTGGTCCTGCTCGGTACCGGTCCCGCTCCCATGCCCCTAGCCCTGGCCAAAGACCTTGTCGGTCCCACTCCCCACCCCTTCAGCCCTGAGTGACTTGCCGGTGCCGGTCCCACTCCCCCCTGCCAGCCCCGAGTGCTTTGCCGGTCCCGCTCCCCGCTCCCCCCACCCACCCCCCCGCCCCCCGCCCTGAGTGCCTTGCCGGTCTCACCCCTATCTCAGGCCGAGTGGCCTCCTGGTCTGCTCCCCTGCCCCTATCCCAGGCCGAATGGGTTCCTCCCTCCCGGTCCCCGCACCTAACTACCCCGAAAGGCTTCCTCCCACCCCCCACCCCCCTTCTCTCTTCACCCCACCACCCCCTTCTCTTTTTTCCCCCTTCTCACTCTTTCCCACCCCCCACCCCTTTCTCTCCCCCGCGCCCCCTTTCTCTTACCTCTCCTGCTGCTGCTGTCTGGGCATCTGCTGCACTTACCTGCGCCGATTTCCTTACCTGTGCCAATTTCTTTAATTCTCCAGAAGGTTTTTCTGCAGAGGCCACATACGCTGGCCTAAGCAGAACTGGAGTAACTCTCAGCTGCCCAAACTTGCCTAAATAGCCAGAATTGGCATGGGTGGCAGATTACGTCTCCTTTGGCTGAACAAAAAACTTACCTAAAAAAATCGTAACTAACTGAGTTACGCTGGTGCAAATTGATTGGGGAAACTGTGGTTTTTTAACTTAGGCCAAAAAAAGCAGTCTGCTCCAAAAAAACTGCGCAACTCACTGGGGAAAATTGAGCCCATTGTTTTAGAACGAATTAAGAACTTAAAAATAGACAGAGCAGCAAGGCCGGATGCTATCCACCCGAGGGTCCTCCGGGAAATGGGACATGTGCTATGCGAAGCCCTGGCCTGTATTTTTAATAGCTCACTGCACTCTGGAATGGTTCCTACAGATTAAAAGGTTAATGTAGTCCCCATTTTTAAAAAAGGTGACAAGGCAGACCCGGGTAACATCAGTAATAGGAAGATGCTTGAAAGAATCATAAGGGATGCAATATGTGAATACTTGGACATATTAGGGGCACCCAACATGGCTTCATAAAAAAGAGTTCATGTCTCGCAAGTTGTATTTTTTGAAGATGGTACAAGTTGGTGGATGAAGGAAGCCCAGTAGACATTGTCTACTTAGATTTCCAAAAAGCTTTTGACAAGGTTTTCCAATAAGATCGGAGCCCCTGGTATTAGTGGAAATTTATTGAGCTGGATACAGAAATGGCTAGCAGGATGCAGGTAAAGAGTAGTTATAGATGGATTTGGATCTGTTTGGAGACCGGTCACCAGTGGTGTCCCACAGGGATCAGTGTTGGGACTGTTGCGTTTTAGTATTTTTATTAATGATCTGGATTCAGGGGCTGGCCGTACAATTTGCAAATTTGTAGTTGATACCAAGATCTGTGCAAGTGCTAGAGCTGTAGAAGAGGCTCATCTGATTCAGGCAGATTTTAATGTGTTGGGAGATTGGGCTCATGACTGGAAAATGATGTATAACTTAGATAAGTGCAGTGCTATGCATGTGGGCAGGGCAAATGCTCAACATTCATACACTCTCCAGAGAATGGCATTAAATATGGTGGAGATAGAAAGAGATTTGGGCATTCTTTTGCATATATCCTTAAAGGTACACGAGCAATGCCATGCAGCGATAGCTAGAGCAAATAGGGGGTTAGGATGTATCCATAGGACAATTGAATATAAGACGAGGCGTACTATTTTGTGCTTGTACAAGACCTTAGTCAGGCCACACTTGGAATATTGTGTCCAGTTTTGGTTTCCTCACATGGTGCGTAATATTGAGGCTCTGGAAAGCCACTAGACTAATTCCAAGTCAAAAAGCATCTTAGTTATCTAGATAGGTTAAAAGATTTGTTTCTGGCTGCTGTGAAGATTAACTGTTGCAGAAGGTAGATACTGCAAGGAGTTTAATGGCCAGAGTGGTTTCGATCACCCAGATGAATCGAAGAGGACTTTCCCAGATTTTTTTTCCCAAATTGGCCTGGGTTGTTTATCTGTTTTTTGCCTCTCCCAGGAGATCACAAGGTTTTGGGTGGGGTGGAGTGTATAAATTGTGATACACAAGGTATCGCAATTGTGTGGGACAGGCTCAATAGACCAGATGGTCTTTACCTGTTCGTCATTGTTCGTATTATTTTAAACTGATACAAACATAGCAGTAGAAGGATAATGTCAGCTTTCAAGGCTTTCAGGCTTAGTTTATCCCAAGTATTATAAACACATGAGTAAAATTGCTGACAAGCCATTACTATACTTGCAAATCAAATGTTTTCACCTTCTATAATCAAAGTGCCCGGGTTTGGTGAAAGCTAAGTTCCGCCCAATTACCGTCCAAAGGATGGCTAAGATCCTAACGGTACATTGGGCGGATGTTTCATGGAAAAATTTGGGAAAGACCACCCGGCGGCAAAAATGGGCCTTGCACGCCGATTCTGGATGGCAGCGGGTGGTAGCTCCCATTCTGGGCGGCAAAGTACCGCCGAGGATTGAGTTGGGCCCAGGGAGGGGGGAGCTGATAAAATAAAAAATGTTCAAAACAAAAAAAACCCACCAGAAATCCTTCAGGGGACCCCATCGACCTAAATCCCTGCAAAAAAAATAAAGAAAAGAAGTGGACTAACCTTTTTCTGCAGGTCTTCATACGTGGCGGCCTTTTCCCCTGCTGGAGCGGAGGGCCGTCCGGACCAAACTGGCAGCTCAGTGGGTGGGAGGACTCTTCTGGGCGTTGCATGCTGGCGGATGTCAGCCGATGGTACCCAGCGGTCTTCTCTCCCCGCCGGCGGGAGAACTCCACCAAACTCGTTCGGAGGGGAGACCGCCCAGAAACCAGGGAGACCATCGAGAAAACTCGGCGGCAGCAGAAGGTAAGTCCACCAATTTCAGGCTCAAAGTTGGTTCACATTGTACACATTAGGAAAGGTCACTGTTTGGTCTCCTTACGATCAACAGTTGTTTTATTTGAATATAGTTTTGTTTAGTTTAAATAGAGTTTCTTTCCATGATTAATTTATTTGGCCATACCAGTACTTCCTTTGGTGAACTGAGTTATCTTAGAGCCTGACTGCATCACTGACTGTTAGTAGACCAGCACTAATGAAACTGCACTATATGTCACAGCACATAACGGACTTGTAAACACCTGCTGTTTCTGCATAAAAGGAACACATCAAAATATTATATTGTATACTATATTGCAAAATATTGTATTTCTTGTGAGGTAAACCTTATGCACCATGGCTTCTAAGCATTTTGACACAGGTGGTAAAAGGAGTACCGAACTATAGTTATCAGAGCTGTACATAATTCCTGTGGATAGGCATGACGTATGCAGCTTTCCATTCAGATAGGATAAACCTATTGTGCCAGTGGGGCAGATGAAAGCTATTGACACAGATAGCACAGATGTGTGGTCTTCTTAAAGCTCTATTCAAAGGATTAGTGGCTCCACTCCCATCTATTTCAACTTTCCACGTCAATAAGTGTTGTCCACTTGAGAGGAAAACCGCAATAAAGATCAAATACAGATCATGATAATGGTCGTTATCTCTATTATCAAGCTTATATAAACCATAATGATTGAAAAATAGATGCAACATCTTAGCAACAACAATCTGCTCTCGAGTTCCTAATTTAGCTTTAGGGTCATTCAATCGATGAGTGATGCTGTCAATCTCTTGAGCTGGAAATGAAGTAATTCTACTGATGCCCAGCACAAAATTAGAGCAGTTGCTATTGATATTTTAAAATTGTTCAATGAGGTGTGTCATCCTCAATGCAAACACTTTCTCACAATCAGTGGGTATCCTTTTAACACAATGGGGGTGATTCTGTGATTTGCTGCTCCCTGCAGGGAAATCACATTCACAGGGAGCACAGGTCAAAAATATCTCCAATCTATGGTTCAATAGGGAGTGTTGAAGGGCTTACCTGGATCTACATTAAGCATTCCTCAGAATGATGCTCCAACCTAGTGAACCTCCAACATAAGGCAACCTGAAGTTAAACACTAAAAGCAGTAGTTTGTAGACAGAGCTAAATACTCCCACTAACAAAGGATCATAGCAAAGCTCTCTAGTCCTATTACATCCAATCAAGAATGGTGGTGGATAACAAGGCGAACAACATAAGGAGCAGTGATGCATGCTTCCTTTTGAAAGTTACTATTGAATCTGCTTCCACCACTATTTCAGGCAATGTATTCCAGATCATAACAACTCTCAGTATAAAATAAATTCTTCTCATCTCGTCTCTGGTTCTTTTGCCAATTATCTCAAATCTGTGTCCTCTGGTTACCAACCATTCTTCCACTGGAAACAGTTTCTCCTTATTTAATCTATCAAAACAGTTAATTGTGCTAGAAATTGGGTAGCCCCCTGTTTGGGGTGATAACTTTTGCAGGAGTGCAAAAGTAACGCCAGGCACTACGCAAGTGAATCTGAAGCGAACCTCCTATTTAGTGCTCCAGAAGGGAAGTGGAGCTCTAAATCAAGCGCTACCAATTCCCTTGGAGCGCTAAATGGAGCAAGAGGGGCGGTAGCGGCAGAGCACTGCACAATGTCACGTGCAGCACTGCCGGATTCACAGGCTCCTTCCCTCCCTTAAAGGGAAGGGCCAGTACTGAGGTCGTTTGAAGGAAAGGCTGTGAATGGTCAACGACAGCACCGGCGATCCGTGAACAGCAGCCCCAAGCACTCTAAGGGCTGGATTTTGGGCTGTTGTGGTTTTGGGGCGCTAATCGCGGCAGGGTGTTAAATATAGCACCTGAAAATAGTTAGAGCCCTTGACTGCAAGTTTTGACAAAAATGTAAATTGGTGGAGCATTGGCGTTAACTTATACAACAGACTTTGTGCTCCCAAGCCGAAATTTGTGGCGGTAAAGAAGTTTCATTGTTGTTTAGTGCCCTGCAACATAACGTTGTATATTGTATGGTTTTATTTTGGTGAGGGGTGTTTTGGTGACTTTGTGGCAGTAAAATATATGAATCATCATTTGCCATTGGTGTCTTATGCATCATTCCAATGTTCACCTGAGATGTGCCTTTATGGGGGCACACAGCATTAGCTCCATCCCTCAGTTTCCTCCATTAAGGAGAGCCAGTCCATTACGAGCTGCCTCCCCCCGTGGATGGTGTGGCTATTCAATGAGGGCCTCGCCAGGCTCCTTCTTGTCGTCCTCCTCCTCCTGAGGTGGGCCTGCAATCCCCACTGGCAATGCCTGGCCCCTCATGATGGCCAAGCTGTGCAACATGCAGTACACCACAATGAATTCAGATACCTGTTGAAGGGAGTATGGAAGGCTGCCTCCAGAGTGGTCCAGGCATCAGTCTGGCTGTAGGAGATGGCATATCTCTGCCAGCACTTCCTTTCGGAAGCACAGCCTTCTCACACACTACTCCTCAGAGAGCTGAAGGTCTGAGCATTGGTGCCTGTAAACCCGTGGGGGTGAGGCCTCCTCTCCGGATGTCTTCGGCCTCTCCTCATCCATGGGCTGACATGGCCAAGAGCACTTCTTCTAGCTTGATGCCGCCTGGCAATAACATATAGCATGATACGATAGCGAACTAGTAATGCTCCCATTAAATTTTCCCACTGAATTTGTAAGGGCAATGTAATGGCAGATAAAAGTGAAGTTTGCAAGTCGGAGCTTCACACAGTGCTATGTGTACAACCGTTGTAGTCAATGTGGTGTATGTAGCACACAAATCACTGACTCCACATGGTCTGGTGTTAATCTAACTGCTGTGACCTTCGTCCTTTATTGTTCAGCTCCAGAGTGCCTCTCAGGTGTGGTGGTCAGCCTTTTATAGTGCCTGTTGTAGGTACTTCCAGGTTTCCCACCAGAGCGGCCTCTGTGGTGTACCATTGTGCTTATATTACATTTAAGGTACCAGGACGATACACACATAAATACATAACATAACACTTCCCCCCCACCAAGACGCAGGACGACGATACACACATCAATACATAATATCACACTTGTCCAACGGAAGGCAGGTAGGCATAGACAGTGCGTTAGTATGGTACATGTTATCTGGTACATTAATTAGTTATTGACTGGTAACGGATCCCTGATTTCCTTGTTAGCCCTTATCATTAATTGTACTTCATATCCATTATTTTATACAAGTACAGTGGCCATTCAACATTAAAATATTAATTATTTATTACAAATTTGCCATCTCACATTAACATAGCTCATTTTAGACTCGCTCTGCCTTACAGAAGTCCTTTGTGGGGTAAGGCCCTTTTAAAACTCCCGGGTGCATTTCCTTTTTAAGGCGCCATCTTTGATGCAGGAGGATTCCACAAGGCTTCTCCTTGGGCGCCGCTATCTTTGATGCTCTGCTGCTCTGCACACGATGCCGCCGCCATCTTGCTCTCCGCCGCTCCGGATGCCCTCCGCCGTCACAGCCTCCACTGCTACCTGACTTGCCGCCTCTCCTGCGTCCATCGTCGTCGCTTCTCCGGCGGCCTCCGTAGCTGCCTCCCCTGCAGCCGCTGTGGCCGCCGACCTCCAGCCGCTGCCGCCGCCCAACTCTCCCCCTGCATGGGCCCCTCCGAGCCGCTGGCCATCCTGGATCCCTCGCACCCCGTCCGCAGTGCCCCGCCAGCTCACCACCCCCCCCCCCACTAGGCCCCTCTCTGCAGGGCTGCTTGCCTGTGGGGGCTAAGGCTGCAGGATCTCTGTGCGCGTCCGGGGCTGGACCTTGCTCTGGTTGCCTGTGGGTGGATTGAGGTTGCAGCTCCAGCTCGGTCGGCGCTGCTCTCTGGGGACCCAGGGCACGACAGCATCCCGGGGAGCAGCAGCCTGTGGAGTAGTGAAGTCTTCCCAACTCCCACGGACCGTCCCCATCCACCTCCGGCCGAGGAGTGTCGGCCCATCGCCTGCAACGACCCACAAAGGTAAAGCGTGCGTCTTGTCCCCGTGGGATGCCTGCACCATCGCTCTGCCAAGAACAGGTATTAGTTCCCTGGTGTAGGTACACAGCTTCGCCATGACCGGGACCAGCTTGGGTCGTGCAGCTGGGTTAATCCACAGTTTATCAAAAGTTGTCCGACTCATCAACGATGGACCCGAGCCCGTGTCCACTTCCATACTCACAGGGACTCCGTTGATTTTTACTTACCTTATCACTGGGGGCGAATCGTCGGTACACGTGTGCAGTCCCAACATCTCATCATCTTCTGCCTGCTCCTCGCTGAATAGTGGATCATCCCCCATCTCCTCAGCTACATGGTGAGTCTGATTTCTTTTACACATATGCTGAAGGTGGCCTTTCGTGTGGCAGGTATTGCACATGTACTCTGCAAACCTGCACTGGTGAGCCCCATGGCTTCCTCCACAGTGCCAGCATGGTGCTGCTTGATTGGCCCCCCCTCAGCGGACTCTGAGTTCCAGGACCCCGAGGTCCGTGCTCTCTGCCCTGGACAGAGCCACGTTCTGCAGTTTTGTCCATGGTGGGCGCTATCCTGTGGACAGTGCCTGCCGGGTTCGAGACTGTGTGGATTATTTGCTTGGTGCTGCAAGTCGAGGTCATATGTGCCCGGCTGAGGGCGATGGCCTTTGTCAGAGTGACTGTGGGTTCCATGGCCAACAGCTTGTGAAGGAGGCCTTCATGGCAAATCCCCATAACGAAAACGTCCCGTAACGCCTCATCAAGGTGTGCGCCAAAATCACACGGCGCCGCGAGTCTCCTGAGGTCCGCAGCATATTTGGTGATATCCTGGCCCTCAGGTCTGCAGTGATGGTAAAATTTGTATCTGGCCATGAGGATGCTCTCCTTCGGTTTCAACTGGTCACGAATGAGTTCAGTCAGCTCCTCGTATGACTTGCCCCTGGTGCTCCTGGGTGCCAGCAAATCCCTGACGAGACAGTAAACCTCATCTCCACAACTGGAGAGCAATATCGTCTAACGCTTCTCTCTCATTGCGTCCGTGTCCTCCGTCAGGTCGTTTGCTGTGAAGTAGTACTTGAGCCTTTCCATAAAGGCCTCCCAATCATTGCCCATGGTAAAATCCTTTAGCGAGCCCAGAGTAGCCATGGTTGCGTGGAGTTCGTCCGCTTCCTTGTCGCCAATGTGGTGTATGTAGCACACAAATCACTGACTCCACACGGTCTGGTGTTAATCTAACTGCTGTGACCTTCGTCCTTTATTGTTCAGCTCCAGAGTGCCTCTCATGTGTGGTGGTCAGCCTTTTGTAGCGCCTGTTGCAGGTACTTCCAGGTTTCCCACCACAGCGCCCTCTGTGGTGTACCATTGTGCTTATATTACATTTAAGGTACCAGGACGATACACACATCAATACATAACAGTCAATATGACCTGCGATGTAGGATTCTCATTCCTCCGTTTAAAAATGCTGCCAATACCGCCTGCCGCACCCTGGGACCGCCTAGTTTTTTCAGGCATTTCCATAGGGGGGCGTTAAATGAGGTGCAAGGGGCGACTGTTCCATCCGGGATGCTAGCGCAGCGTTGCACGATGATTGACGTCATGATCTCAGTCAAAATGGACGACGGGGCGGTAGGTTTTTGCACCAGCGTTAACCAGTAGCCGAATTTTCCGGCCTGACAGAAAATCCTGGACACCCAGCATAAAGCCCAAAAACCGCATCTAACACCACATTGGGGCGCTATTTGAGGCGCAAATGAGCCGAAAATCCAACCCCAAGTGTCTTCTTTAATACATCCACAATAAAATGCAAAGAACCTTAAACTTTGCAAGACTTCACGTCTGTTCTTTGGAGATACTGTGGCAAATAGCTGTCTTGTGAAATGGTGTGAATGGAAATTACCTAATATTGTAATGATTAGCTTGTCAAAAGTATATGTGAAAAATTGTATTTGCAGTATATTGTCGGAGGCCTAAATGTCACTGGGAATAAAGCAGAATTTGAAACAGAAAAACTCAGCAGAGCTGAAATGTCTCTCGATCAGGTTGATAATATAACTATTTAAATTTATTTTTCTCTTTTTTATGGCGAGCCAATTGAGATTTGAGAACTGTTAATTCAACATATTCAATAAGGATAAGTGCCTGTTGGATTCTGAAGTGCTACTGACTGTTCAAATGTTAACAGTATATATAGCAAGAGACTGGGAAAGAACAGATTAGTTTATTAGAATGGATGGTTCTAAGTATTCATGTACTGTATAAACATGAACAATGGCTGGAATTTTCCCGGTGCCATGTGTGTAGGTTTGGAGGCGGGTCGGCTGTAAAAATAGCGAAAGTAGACAGAGTGTCGGAACCCGCCGTCATCCCTCGCGGCTTTAACTCAGGCGCGTTTGCTATCACACTACAGACCCAATCGGGAGAGGCGGGCGACCTTAATTAAACTCATTAAATGCTTGTTACCAAACCCTTACCAGGTTTTTTAACTGCACAGGAAGCACACAGATTGGGAACCACGCCTGTGAAGGGGAGTCTGAAGCTCTGTGACCATTGTACGCGGGCATTAATTGACAGCTGGGAATACCAGATAAATACACACACCTCATTAGTTGCCTGAGGGAAAGCCTCTTGCTGACTCCATTCTATGCACAGATTTAGGTTTCTGGAGTTCTGCAAGCTCAGAAGCCACTCTCATCACATTGCTGCTCAGTATTAGAACACTGAGGGATTGGCCCTCTGATCGCTACTTGACGTGGTATCTATGACATCATCATGGATGCTGCTTATACTGTCTCACCTTGGTCCTCAGAATAGGACCACGATGAGCACCACCACAACCACACCAGCAGCAACCACAACAGCAAGCTTCTCCTCAAAGACCTGATGCTCTACAGGAGAAAGGGGCCACTGCAGGGCTGCAATGTGCCAGAGGCGATCCCCACAACACAGGGTCTACAGACAGAGCTTCCTCAACATAACTGAGCAGCAGTGCCAAAGGAGGCTCAGGCTATTGCACTAGGTCATCGTAGACATTTGTAGCTTGCTGGAAAAAAAATTACTGCCCAGAGTTCCTAGTGGACACACCTTGCCAGTGGCTGTCAAAGTCACCACTATCCTTAACTTCTTTGCCTCAGGCTCCTTCCAGGGATCTGCAGCAGATGTTTGCAGCATCTCGCAGTTGCCCACCCACAGCTGAATCACACAGGTCACCGATGCCATGTTTCACAAGTGAGCCAATTATATCAACTTTGCCACTGATGATGCCAGAGTTACTGAACGGGCAATCGGCGTTGCAGCTCTGGCTGACTTCCCACAGGTGCAGCACGTCAGCGACTGCACACATGTGGCCAGTCTGTATGGCTCAGAGACATGGACCATGGACAGTAGACACCTCAAGTTGCTGGAGAAATACCACCAACGATGTCTCCGCAAGATCCCCTGGGAGGACAGACACACCAACATTAATGTCCTTGACCAGGCCAACACCCCCAGCATTGAAGCACTGACCACACTTGATCAGCTCCGCTTGGCAGGCCACATTGTTTGCATACATGACACAAGACTCCCAAAGCAAGCGCTCTACTCAAAACTCCTTCATGGCAAACGAGCCAAAGGTGGACAGAAGAATCGTTATAAGGACACCCTCAAAGCCTCCCTGATAAAGTGCAACATTCCCACTGACACCTGGGAGTCCCTGGCCAAAGACCGCCCTAAGTGGAGGAAGTGCATCCGGGAGGGCACTGAGCACCTCGAGTCTCATCAAGGAGAGCATGCAGAAATCAAGCGCAGGCAGCGGAAAGAGCGTGCGGCAAACCAGTCCTTCCCTCAACGACTATCTGTCCCACCTGTGACAGAGACTGTGGTTCTCGTATTGGACTGTTCAGCCACCTAAGAACTCATTTTAAGAGTGGAAGCAAGTCTTCCCCTGTTCCGAGGGGTTGCCTATGATGATGTTGATGATGTGGCCATGAAGGCACCCCATCACCCAGAAGTGTTTGTCAACCACAAGGGCTTCCACTCCCTCAATGTACAGCTCGTCTGCAACCATAAAAAAATGATTATGCATGTGTGCGCCAGATTCCCTGGCAGCTGTCATGACTCTTTCGTGCTGCGCCAATCCACCATCCCTCAGCTCTTCACACCTCCAAATAGACTTATCGGCTGGCTGCTTGGAGACAATGACTATCCACTGGAGACATGGCTCATAACACTCTTGAGGAGGCCAAGTACTGAGGCTGAGGAGCGTTTTAATGAGAGCCACATCTCCACCAGATGTGTCATAGAGCAAGCAACAGGCATGTTGAAGCTGTACTTCAGATACCTTGATAGGTCTGGAGGACCCCTTCAGTATGTAACAGCCAAGGTCTCCAGAATTATCGCTGTCTTCTGCGCACTGCACAACATAACGCAACAATGAAGATTGGCGCTGCAGGGGGAGCAAGGCACACAGCACACAACCTCTTCAGAGGAGGAGGACGAGCAGGTGGAAGATGAGGAAGAGAAGGAGGTGGAAGCTGAGAGGCAGATGCCACCAGCAGTGTGAGGATAAACCCAGCAACTACAGGCCAGTCAGCATAACCTCAGGGGTGGCGAAGCTTTTAGAAACGATAATCTGGGACAAAATGAACAGTCACTTGGACAATTGTGGATTAATTAAGTGAAGCCAGCACAGATTTGTTGAAAGCCTATGTTTAACCAACTTGATTGATTTTTTGATGAGGTAATGCAGTTGATGTGATGTATGTGGACTTCCAAAAGGCGTTTGACTAGGTGCCATATAATAGGCTTGCCAGCAAAGTTGAAGCCCATGGAATAAAAGAGACAGTGGCAGCATGGATACAAAATTGGTTGAATGACAGAAACAGAGAGTAATGGTGAATGGTTGTTTTTCGGACTGGAGGAAGGTATACAATGGTGTTCCCCAGGGGTTGGTACTAGGACCACTGCTTTTCTTGATGTATATTAACAACTTAAATTTGGGTGTACAGGGCACAATTTTAAAATTTTCAGATGACACAAAACTTGGAAGTATAGTGAACAGTGACGAGGATAGGGATAGACTTCAAGGAGGACATAGACAGGCTGGTGGAATGGGCGGACACGTGGCAGATGAAGTTTAACGAAGAAAAGCGCAAAGTAATATATTTTGGTAGGAACAATAAGGAAAGGCAAAATAAACTAAAGAATAATATTCTAAAGAGGGTGCTGGAACAGAGAGACCTGGGGGTATATGTGCACAAATTGTTGAAGGTAGCAGGATACGTTGAGAAAGCGGTTAAAAAAGCATATAGAATCCTGAGCTTTATATAAAAAAGCATAGAGTACAAAATCAAGGAAGTTATGATGAATCTTTATAAAACATTGGTTCGGCCTCAACTGGAGTATTGTGTCCAAATCTGGGCACCGCACTTTAGGAAAAATCTGAAGGTGTTGGAGAGAGTGCAGAAAAGATTCACAAGAATGGTTCCAAGGATAAAGGACTTCAGTTACGTGGATAGACTGGAGAAACTGGGGTTGTTCTCCTTAGAGCAGAGAAAATTGAGAGGAGATTTGATAGAGATGTTCAAAATCATGAAGAATCTACATAGAGTAGATGGACAGAAACTGTTCACATTGGCAGAAGGGTCAAGAACCAGAGGACACAGGTTTAAGCAGATTGGCAGAAGGTCCAAAGGCAACATAAGGAAAAACGTTTTTATGCAGCCAGTGGTTAGGATCTGGAATGCAATGTCTGAAAGAGTGGCGGAGGCAGATTCAATCATGGTTTCAAAAGGGAATTAGATAAGTACCTGAAAGAAAAATAATTGCAGAGCTATGGAGAAAGGGTGGGGATTGGGACTAGCTGAAGTCTCTTGCAGAGAGCCGGCATGGGCACGATGGGCCAACTGGCCTCTTATTGTACTGTAATGATTCTATAATTCTATTATTCT
Source organism: Pristiophorus japonicus (assembly GCF_044704955.1). Lineage (NCBI taxonomy): Eukaryota > Metazoa > Chordata > Chondrichthyes > Pristiophoridae > Pristiophorus > Pristiophorus japonicus. The sequence goes on from NC_091987.1 coordinate 43,202,855, forward strand.
AACAGCGGTGCACATTGCTGCCCGGGAGGCCCTGGATGGCCTCACCATAGCCAGATTTACTTAACTTGCTCCAATGCAGCCACCTGCTGTACTAACTTCCACCATCCCCGCGCCCGCCCCTCCCCCCCCACCCTACGCCACCTCTCACCAACAGCACCTTAAAGCATCTCTACAATGACAAAGCCATTGCTCTACCCAAAAACCAAATGCTTGAGGTTAAATAATGTGTCACCATTCACTTCAAGTAACAAAGCCACTTCCAAGGTTTGAGGCAAAAATGAACAAGACCTGCAAGTAGTGCAAAGAAAAACATTTATGTGTCCAATCAAAACAACTGAAACTTAATACTAACATTTTTTCATACAACTACGTGCATACCCTTGTGCATCTACTTTTTTGTCATTTTTCATTTGCGGCTACTTCTACAAGCTGCAATCCCTGTGTCTTCAGCAGAGATAGTTGTAGGCTGCTCACTTCCCTGCTGCGACTGCATAGACACTTTCGGCAGACGTCCTCTGGGTTTTGGAGCCTGTAATAGCCCAGCCAAAGTCTGCTCCACCTGTGACTGCGAGGGCAGATTCAAGGAGCCATCTGGGGCTCTGACTGAGAGGGAGGCAACAGGGGAGAAGTGAGAGTGCTTTGAGAGGAGCTCCCACTTCCATGTCCCCTCTCACCATCATCCCTCTCATGGGCCACCCGCACTTCCCTGCTAGCAATGAGCTGGAGAGCACCTAGCTGCACATCAGTGGGGCAATGAGGACCCAAGTCAACATTTACATCCCTCCTTGAAAGGAGGTCGATGAGAGCCTGCCATTTGTTGTCCACAGCTAGCATATACTCATGAAAGTGGTGCATTTGCTTCTCCATGCAGCTGGTCATCCTTTCCATGGAAGAGCACATCATTGCTATTGCCTGCGACATGGTGGTGCTCATGTAGGAGATGGACTCCTCCATTCTCTGAACATTTCCAGACATCATGGCTGCAAAAGGTGCCAGAGCCTATGCAATTGTTGCTGCCCCTCCAAGATCACCTCTTTCTCAATGGCTTCCTGAGACACAGCGTCTGCATGCAGCTCAGCATCCTGCCCCCTCCCCCGAGAAGTCTCCACTGCTGTCCCTGTCAACACCATCTGCTTTTTCTCACTTGTGAGACACCAGGTGACAACTCTAATCTGTGGCACCAACACCGCTTCCAGTGTGCCAGCGCAGCCTTCGGTCGCCTGAGGAAGAGAGTGTTTGAAGACCAGGACCTCAAATATGACACTAAGCTTATGGTCAACAGGGCAGTAGTGATACCTGCCCTTCTATATGGCTCAGAGATGTGGACCATATACAGCAGACATCTCAAAGCGCTGGAGAAGTACCACAGCGCTGCCTCCACAAGATCCTGCAAATCCACTGGGAGGATAGACGCACCAGTGTCAGTGTTCCCGCTCAGGCCAACATTCCCAGCATCGAAGCACTGACCACACTCGACCAACCCCGTTGGGTGGGCCACATCATCCGCATGCCCGACACGAGACTCCCTAAGCAAGCGCTCTACATGAAACTCCTACAGGGCAAGTGAGCCCCAGGTGGCCAGAGGAAACATTTCAAGGACACCCGCAAAGCCTCCTTGATAAAGTGCAACATCCCCACTGGCACCTGGGAATCCCTGGCCCAAGACTGCCCAAAATGGAGGAAGAGCAGCCAGGAGGGCGCTGAGCACCTTGAGTCTCGTCGCCGAGAGCATGCAGAAATTAAGTGTAGACAGCAGAAGGAGCATGCAGCAAACCAGGCTCCCCACTCACCCTTCCCTTCAACCGCTGTCTGCCCCACCTGTGACAGAGACTGTAATTCCCATATTGGACTGTACAGCCACCTGAGTACTCACTTTTAGAGTGGAAGCAAGTCTTCCTCGATTTCGAGGGACTGCCTATGATGATGATGGCGCAAAGGACCCACCGAGGTGTGCGTATCTGTGCTGGTGCTGGGTGGGCTTGGGTCTGGTGACGCTGCACCCTCAGAGGCTGAAGGTTCCTTTGAGGAGTCATCTTCCTCCTCCAGATGGACAGTGTGGGCGGGGGGGAGGGGGGCAGTTGATGAACCTGTGGAAGAGTAAATTGATGAATTACAACTGTTATAATAAGAATGGATAAAGTTACCATTATGCATATGATGACACTTCACTGGCTGCTGGCATCAGTCCCCATATGGGTGACTATTGTATGCCATGTAGCTTTTTGAGATGTGATTCTGTCAACAGATTGCTGAGATGTGCCCCTTTCTTCATCTTCTGCCACCAGCATCTCTCGAGCTCCCGAAATTTCCAGAGCTCGAGAGATGCTGGTGTCAGATGTGCGATGACTGGAGGGCCAGCTCCCATTTTCTCCCTCTCCCTGTTGTTGTGGGCTCTCTTCTCCTGCAAGGATATAAAGAAGAGAAGTTTGAATGAGTGATGGAATGAGTGTAAGGAATGGATGGGTTACACCTATAGGAGGGAGTGGGGTGCCAATGCCAAATGGTTTCCCACTGTGGTATTACTTGTTATGATTGCATTAGGATGAGGGTGAGTGTGAGGGCTGGTTAGTCAGATGGGGATGTGATGTAATTGAGAGAGAGGGATGGGTGGATGTGCAAGGTATGTTGGTGTGAGTAAGGATGTGCAGGAGTCGGATTGGGAAGGCAGAGTGATGGGGATGTGTTACATAAGAACATAAGAACATAAGAATTAGGAACAGGAGTAGGCCATCTTGCCCCTCGAGACTGCTCCGCCATTCAACAAGATCATGGCTGATCTGGCCGTGGACTCAGCTCCACTTACCCGCCCGCTCCCCGTAACCCTTAATTCCCTTATTGGGTAAAAATCTATCTATCTGTGATTTGAATACGTTCAATGAGCTAGCCTCAGCTGCTTCCTTGGGCAGAGAATTCCACAGATTCACAACCCTCTGGGAGAAGAAATTCCTTCTCAACTCGGTTTTAAATTGGCTCCCCCGTATTTTGAGGCTGTGCCCCCTAGTTCGAGTCTCCCCGACCAGTGGAAACAACCTCTCTGCCTCTATCTTGTCTATCCCTTTCATTATTTTAAATGTTTCTATAAGATCACCCCTCATTCTTCTGAACTCCAACGAGTAAAGACCCAGTCTACTCAATCTATCATCATAAGGTAACCCCCTCATCTCCGGAATCAGCCTAGTGAATCGTCTCTGTACCCCCTCCAAAGCTAGTATATCCTTCTTTAAGTAAGGTGACCAAAACTGCCCACAGTACTCCAGGTGCGGCCTCACCAATACCCTGTACAGTTGCAGCAGAACCTCCCTGCTTTTGTACCCCATCCCTCTCGCAATGAAGGCCAACATTCCATTCGCCTTCCTGATTACCTGCTGCACCTGTAAACTAACTTTTTGGGATTCATTTGGGATTTTACGATAACATCCATCTGGTCCGGGACCTCATCCATTGTTCCCAGGAGGCTGGTCTGTCGGTCGCCTTCCTATCCCTCGACCAAGAGAAGGCGTTCGACAGGGTGGATCACGACTATCTGCTCGGAACTCTGCGCGCTTTCGGGTTCGGGACGCATTTCGTCGCCCGGATCCGACTTTTGTACGCCGCCGCGGAGTGTCTGATTAAGGTTAACGGGTCCTTGACGGCGCCCCTTCGCTTTAGGAGAGGGGTGCGCCAGGGATGCCCCATGTCCGGCCAGTTATACGCCGTTTGCGTGGAGCCTTTCCTGCGCCTCTTGCGGACGAGGTTGACGGGACTGGCTCTGCAAGGGCCGGGTGTGGAGGTCGTCCTCTCGGCTTACGCCGATGACGTGCTCCTCGCGGTAGAGGATCCCGCTGACCTGCGGAGGATGCGTGAGTGCCAGGAGATTTACTCGGCCGCGTCCTCCGCCAGGATCAACTGGGAGAAATGTTCCGGACTCCTGGTGGGTCAGTGGCGGGTGGACTCCCTGCCGGAGGAGCTCAGGCCTTTTGCCTGGAGCACGACCCATCTCCTCTATCTGGGAGTCTACCTTAGCCCCGACGAGGGAGCCTGGCCGGCGAACTGGCAGGAGCTGGAGGCCAAGGTCGCCGCTCGCCTAGGGCGCTGGACAGGACTGCTCCGAGTGCTGTCCTACAGGGGTCGAGTGCTAGTCATAAACCAGCTGGTGGCTGCAATGCTGTGGTACCGGCTGGTCACTTTGACCCCTCCCCCTGCGTTTGTCGCCAAGATACAGAAGAAGCTGGTGGACTTCTTCTGGAACAACAGGAAGCACTGGGTCTCTGCCGCGGTCTTGAGTCTCCCGCTTCAGGAGGGTGGTCAGTCGTTGGTGTGCGTCAGCGCCCAGCTCGCGACTTTCCGTCTTCAGACCCTGCAGAGATACCTTTACGTCGAGCCCCCTCCTAGGTGGTGTGCTCTGGCGAGGTATTTCTTCCGCCAGCAGCGCGACCTCAATTATGACACGCAGCTCCTGTTTGTGAACTTGGGGGGTGTCAGGACCGCCCTCCGGGAGCTGCCTGTCTTTTACAGGGAACTCATCAGGGTCTGGAACAAAGTCTCCACCAAGCGCAGCTCTCCGCCGGCTGGAGTGGCGGCCGTCCTGCAGGAACCGCTGCTCGGGAATCCGTACCTCCACGGCCGAGGTTTTATGTGGCGGTCGGAAGAGAGGGCTGTGGCTGGTGAGGTGACCAGGGTCAGGGACCTGCTCGATGGCGGAGGAGCGGGCTGGATGGCGCCAGACACGCTGGCGCGGCGCCTAAATTCTGCCAACGTCCGCCACGCGGCCGATGCCATCGAGTCGCTAAAAACAGCTCTGGGCCCTGACTCCGTTAGGTGCATCGAGGAGGCTCAAGCACGTGGGGAGATCCCGTCCGAACTGACCCCCGTCCGGACGGAATTCCTCATCGGCGCCAAACCCCGGAACCTCCCTCGGGGGCCGGCGCCTCACAACTTGAGCCGCCTCGGGGAAATCCCCTCCGTGCCTTTCAGTTCCGCGCGGAGGGGTTTCCTGTACGGGCTGCTCCTGCACACCCTCAACTTTGCCATCCTCGCCGGCCGTCCGGACACGCCATGGCGTACCATCTTGCCGTCCGGAGGAGGCGGGGGTCCCCGATGGAGGGCACTCTACGCAGGGGTCCTCCCACTATTCATCGGGGACTTGGCCTGGAGGGTGGTGCACGGAGCAGTGCCGTGCAACAAATTTTTAAGCCGGTTCACGGACTCCCAGGCCGCCTGCAATTTCTGCGGTCTGGAAGAGTCCTTGTTCCATGTTTTTATGGAATGCACGAGGTTGCAACCCCTGTTTTATTATTTGAAGGGGCTGCTCCTGAAATTCTGGCTGCACTTCAGTCCCATCTCCTGATCTTTGGGCACCCTGTGCGGAGGGGAGCGGGTAGGTCCGAAGGCCTCCTCGTAGGACTGCTCCTGGGCACGGCCAAGGGTGCCATCAGCCGGTCCAGGCAGCGGGCGGTCGAGGGGGTCGTTCAACCTGACTGCCTGCCTCTCTTCCGCTCTTACATCCGGTCCAGGGTGTCCTTGGAGATGGAGCACGCGGTGTCCACCGGTACGCTCGCGGCCTTCCGCGAGAGGTGGGCACCGGAGGGACTGGAGTGCATCATCACGCCCGGCAACCAAATTTTAATTTGATTTTACGTTTTAAAGTTTAATTTGTTTTAATTGCCGGTGTTTTTAGTGTCCCCTTCCCTTTTATAGGGGACACCGGAAAAAATTGTGATTTTAGTGCCCAAAAAAAAAAACACAAAAAAAACACCAAAAAAAACCAAAAAAAGGAAAAAAGGGCCTTGTAAATGTCTGGTGTGTCACCCAGGTCGGGTGGCACAGTTTAATGTTTATGTTTTGCAGGTAGACTCTAAAAGAGTTTCATTTGGGATTTTACGATAACATCCATCTGGTCCGGGAACTCATCCATTGTTCCCAGGAGGCTGGTCTGTCGGTCGCCTTCCTATCCCTCGACCAAGAGAAGGCGTTCGACAGGGTGGATCACGACTATCTGCTCGGAACTCTGCGCGCTTTCGGGTTCGGGACGCATTTCGTCGCCCGGATCCGACTTTTGTACGCCGCCGCGGAGTGTCTGATTAAGGTTAACGGGTCCTTGACGGCGCCCCTTCGCTTTAGGAGAGGGGTGCGCCAGGGATGCCCCATGTCCGGCCAGTTATACGCCGTTTGCGTGGAGCCTTTCCTGCGCCTCTTGCGGACGAGGTTGACGGGACTGGCTCTGCAAGGGCCGGGCGTGGAGGTCGTCCTCTCGGCTTACGCCGATGACGTGCTCCTCGCGGTAGAGGATCCCGCTGACCTGCGGAGGATGCGTGAGTGCCAGGAGATTTACTCGGCTGCGTCCTCCGCCAGGATCAACTGGGAGAAATGTTCCGGACTCCTGGTGGGTCAGTGGCGGGTGGATTCCCTGCCGGAGGAGCTCAGGCCTTTTGCCTGGAGCACGACCCATCTCCTCTATCTGGGAGTCTACCTTAGCCCCGACGAGGGAGCCTGGCTGGCGAACTGGCAGGAGCTGGAGGCCAAGGTCACCGCTCGCCTAGGGCGCTGGACAGGACTGCTCCGAGTGCTGTCCTACAGGGGTCGAGCGCCAGTCATAAACCAGCTGGTGGCCGCAATGTTGTGGTACCGGCTGGTCACTTTGACCCCTCCTCCTGCGTTTGTCGCCAAGATACAGAAGAAGCTGGTGGACTTCTTCTGGAACAACAGGAAGCACTGGGTCTCTGCCGCGGTCTTGAGTCTCCCGCTTGAGGAGGGCGGTCAGTCGTTGGTGTGCGTCAGCGCCCAGCTCGCGACTTTCCGTCTTCAGACCCTGCAGAGATACCTTTACGTCGAGCCCCCTCCTAGGTGGTGCGCTCTGGCGAGGTATTTCTTCCGCCAGCAGCGCGACCTCAAGTATGACACGCAGCTCCTGTTTGTGAACTTGGGGAGTGCCAGGACCGCCCTCCGGGAGCTGCCTGTCTTTTACAGGGAACTCATCAGGGTCTGGAACAAAGTCTCCACCAAGCGCAGCTCTCCGCTGGCTGGAGTGGCGGCCGTCCTGCAGGAACCGCTGCTCGGGAATCCGTACCTCCACGGCCGAGATTTTATGTGGCGGTCGGAAGAGAGGGCTGTGGCTGGTGAGGTGAGCAGGGTCAGGGACCTGCTCGATGGCGGGGGAGCGGGCTGGATGGCGCCAGACACGCTGGCGCGGCGCCTAAATTCTGCCAACGTCCGCCACGCGGCCGATGCCATCGAGTCGCTAAAAACAGCTCTGGGCCCTGACTCCGTTAGGTGCATCGAGGAGGCTCAAGCACGTGGGGAGATCCCGTCCGAACTGACCCCCGTCCGGATGGAATTCCTCATCGGCGCCAAACCCCGGAACCTCCCTCGGGGGCCGGCGCCTCACAACTTGAGCCGCCTCGGGGAAATCCCCTCCGTGCCTTTCAGTTCCGCGCGGAGGGGTTTCCTGTACGGGCTGCTCCTGCACACCCTCAACTTTGCCATCCTCGCCGGCCGTCCGGACACGCCATGGCGTACCATCTTGCCGTCCGGAGGAGGCGGGGGTCCCCGATGGAGGGCACTCTACGCAGGGGTCCTCCCACTATTCATCGGGGACTTGGCCTGGAGGGTGGTGCACGGAGCAGTGCCGTGCAACAAATTTTTAAGCCGGTTCACGGACTCCCAGGCCGCCTGCAATTTCTGCGGTCTGGAAGAGTCCGTGTTCCATGTTTTTATGGAATGCACAAGGTTGCAGCCCCTGTTTTATTATTTGAAGGGGCTGCTCCTGAAATTCTGGCTGCACTTCAGTCCCACTCTCCTGATCTTTGGGCACCCTGTGCGGAGGGGAGCGGGTAGGTCCGAAGGCCTCCTCGTAGGACTGCTCCTGGGCACGGCCAAGGGTGCCATCAGCCGGTCCAGGCAGCGGGCGGTCGAGGGGGTCGTTCAACCTGACTGCCTGCCTCTCTTCCGCTCTTACATCCGGTCCAGGGTGTCCTTGGAGATGGAGCACGCGGTGTCCACCGGTACGCTCGCGGCCTTCCGCGAGAGGTGGGCACCGGAGGGACTGGAGTGCATCATCACGCCCGGCAACCAAATTTTAATTTGATTTTACGTTTTAAAGTTTAATTTGTTTTAATTGCCGGTGCTTTTAGTGTCCCCCTCCCCTTTTATAGGGGGCACTGGAAAAAATTTGATTTTAGCGCCCCAAAAAAAAAGGAAAAAAAAAAAGGGGCCTTGAAAATGTCTGCTGTGTCACCCAGGCAGGTGGCACGGTTTAATGTTTATGTTTATTTTCAGGTAAACTCAAAAGAGTTTCATTTGGGATTTTCTTTTTCCAAGGTGGATTGACCTCACATTTTCCGACATTGTATTCCGTCTGCCAAAGCTTAGCCCATTCGCTTAACCTATCTAAATCTCTTTGCAGCCTCTCTGTGTCCTCTACACAACCCGCTTTCCCACTAAATTTTGTTACACTACACTCTGTCCCCTCTTCCAGGTCATCTATGTATATTGTAAACAATTGTGGTCCCAGCACCGATCCCTGTGGCACACCACTAACCACCGAATTCCAACCCGAAAAGGACCCACTTATCCCGACTCTCTGCTTTCTGTTAGCCAGCCAATTCTCGATCCATGCAAATACATTTCCTCTGACTCCGCATACCTCTATCTTCTGCAGTAACCTTTTGTGTGGCACCTTATCAAATGCCTTTTGGAAATCTAAATACACCACATCCATCGGTACACCTCTATCCACCATGCTCGTTATATCCTCAAAGAATTCTAGTAAATTAGTTCAACATGATTTCCCCTTCATGAATCCATGTTGCATCTGCTTGATTGCACTATTCCTATCTAGATGTCCCGCTATTTCTTCCTTAATGATAGCTTCAAGCATTTTCCCCACTACAGATGTTAAACTAACCGGCCTATAGTTACCTGACTTTTGTGTGTCCCCTTTTTTAAACAGAGGCGTTACAATAGCTGCTTTCCAATCTGCTGGTACCTCCCCAGAGTCCAGAGAATTTTGGTAGATTATAACGAATGCATCTGCTATAACTTCCGCCATCTCTTTTAATACCCTGGGATGCATTTCATCAGGACCAGGGGACTTGTCTACCTTGAGTCCCATTAGCCTGTCCAGCACTAACCCCCTAGTGATAGTGATTATCTCAAGGTCCTCCCTTCCCTCATTCCCATGACCAGCAATTTTTGGCATGGTTTTTGTGTCTTCCACTGTGAAGACCGAAGCAAAATAATTGTTTAAGGTCTCAGCCATTTCCACATTTCCCATTATTAAATCCCCCTTCTCATCTTCGAAAGGACCAACATTTACTTTAGTCACTCTTTTCCGTTTTATATATCGGTAAAAGCTTTTACTATCTGTTTTTATATTTTGCGCAAGTTTACTTTCATAATCTATCTTTCCTTTCTTTATTGCTTTCTTAGTCATTCTTTGCTGTCATTTAAAATTTTCCCAATCTTCTAGTTTCCCACTAACCTTGGCCACCTTATACACATTGGTTTTTAATTTGATACTCTCCTTTATTTCCTTGGTTATCCACGGCTGGTTATCCCTTCTCTTACCGCCCTTCTTTTTCACTGGAATATATTTTTGTTGAGCACTATGAAAGAGCTCCTTAAAAGTCCTCCACTGTTCCTCAATTGTGTCACCGTTTAGTCTGTGTTTCCAGTCTACTTTAGCTAACTCTGCCCTCATCACACTGTAGTCCCCTTTGTTTAAGCATAGTACGCTTGTTTGAGACACTACTTCCTCATCCTCAATCTGTATTACAAATTCAACCATACTGTGATCACTCATTCCAAGAGGATCTTTTACTAGGAGATCGTTTATTATTCCTGTCTCATTACACAGGAACAGATCTAAGATAGCTTGCTCCCTTGTAGGTTCTGTAACATACTGTTCTAAGAAACAATCCCGTATGCATTCTATGAATTCCTCCTCAAGGCTACCCCGTGCGATTTGCTTTGACCAATCGATATGTAGGTTAAAATCCCCCATGATTACTGCCATTCCTTTTTCACATGCCTCCATTATTCCCTTGATGATTGCCCGCCCCACCGTGAAGTTATTTTTTGGGGGCCTATAAACTACGCCCACCAGTGAATTTTTCCCCTTACTATCTCTAATCTCCACCCACTTGGGGCCCAAGTTTCAGCCTCAGTTGCTCCTAATTTTTTGGAGCAACTGGTGTTGAACGGAGTATCTTAGAAATTTGAATTCTCAGCATTTAGTTTGCTCCAGTTCTAGTCAGTTCGAACAGTTTCACTTTGGAACAGAATTTTTTTTTCAAAAGGGGGCGTGTCCGGCCACTTACGCCTGTTTTCAAAGTTTCGGCAGTGAAAACTTACTCCAAACTAACTTAGAATGGAGTAAGTGAAGATTTTTGTACGCGCGAAAAAACCTTGCCTACACTTTAAAAAATCAGGTGTCGGTTACAAATCAGGCGTAGGGAATGGGGGGGGGGGGCGGGGTTTAAAGGGAAGTTTACAAACATTAAACACTTCAGTTTTACAAATAAAGAGCCATCATTCAATAATAAATGATAAAAACATCAATAAATCAACCAATAAATCAATCAAAAAAAATTAATAAGAAATAATGTTTTTTTTTAAATCAATAAACAAAACATTTTCCACTTACCGACTGCAGCACCGGGAGCCCTCCAACAGTGTGCTGGGATGCCCCCCCCCCGCCCCCCAGTGTGTCTCTGTCAGTGTCTCTATCTCTCTGTCTGTCTGTCTGTGTCTCTCACTAACTGTCTGTCAGTGTCTGTGTTTCTGACAGCGAGGGGAGGGGGAGGAGGGGGGGCAGGGGGAGAGAGTGGGGGTAGAGGGAGAGAGGGGGGCAGAGGGGGAGGGGAGGGAGGGAGGCAGAAGGGGAGGGATGGGGAGAAGGGGGAGGGGGAGAAGGGGAAGGGGGGAGAGGAGAAGGGGGAAGGGGGAGAGGAGAAGGGGAAAGGGGGGAGAGGGGAAGGGGGAGAGGAGAAGGGGAAAGGGGGGGGAGAGGAGAAGGGGAAAGGGGGGGGAGAGGAGAAGGGGAAAGGGGGGGGAGAGGAGAAGGGGAAAGGGGGGGGAGAGGAGAAGGGGAAAGTGGGGGAGAGGAGAAGGGGAAAGGGGGGAGAGGAGAGGAGAGGAGAGGAGAGGGGGAACAGGAGAAGGGGAAAGAGAAGGGGGGGAAAGGAGATGGGGGTAAAGGAGAGAGGGGAAAGGAGAGGGGGGGGAAAGGAGGGGGGGGAAGGAGAGGGGGGAGGAAAGGAGAAGAGTGGGGGGGAGGCTGAACGGGCCGGGCCCGGACTTCGAGCAGGGCCTGTCCCAGCACCAGATTTACAGGTAGGTGGCATTGGGTTGGGTCGGGTCGGGTCCGGGGTCTGGGGTTGGGAGCGCGGGTCGGGTCAGGGGTAGCGCGGGTCGAGGTCTGGAGCGCGGGTCGGGTTGGGGGGGTGCGGAGGGAGTTCGGTTCAGTTCGGGACGGAGGGAGGGAGAGGGAGGTCAGGTCGGGTGGCCGGGGGGGGGGGAGCGCGGGTCCGGTCCAGGTGGGAGGGTGGGGGGAGCAGAGGGAGGTCGAGTCGGGTCGGTTCGTGTCTGGGGCGGAGGAAGGGAGGTCAGGTTGGGTTGGGTGCGGTCCAGGTGGGGGGCGGGGGCTGGCGTCGGGAGCGCGGGTCGGGTCGGGGGGGTGGTGGGAGGGAGGTCCGTTTGGTTCAGGTCGGGGAGGAGGGAGGGAGAGGGAGGTCAGGTTGTGTGGGGGGGGGTCCGCGGGTTGGGTCCAGTCCGGGGGGTCGGCTCCGGTCCGGTCCGGGGGCGGGGACGGGGCGGGAGTCGGGTCGGTGTCGGTGTCGGGGTCGGGTCCGGTCCGGGGCGGCGGGGGGAGCAGGAATCGAGTCGGATCGGGAGGAAGCAGGAGCTGGGCGTGAGAGGCAGCCTTATGCACGCAGCCCCAGTGAGGCCATATGGCCAGGGCTAGGGGCTGCGTGCTTCGGGCCCCTCTCACACAGTTTTGGGTGCCTGGAGCTACTGCACATGCACGCCCACTGTAGCGCGCATGTGCAGAGGTCGCGACACTGTTTTCAGCACAGGGACCTAGCTCCGCCCCCAACTGCTCGTGCTGCGCCGCGCATGACTCAAGCGGACCAGCAGGGAGCCGGAGAATCTGTAAGTTTATTTTAGGCGCACTTTGTGGCGCGAAAAACGGGCGTCCAGGTCGGGGCTGCGCCGTTCTAGGCGCGGCCCGAAACTTCGGCCCAATGGTTCAACATTTTGTTCATTAGAGCCAATATCGTCTCTCACAACTGCCCTGATATCATCCTTTATTAACAGAGCTACCCCACCTCCTTTCCCTTCTTGTCCATCTTTCCGAATTGTCAGATACCCCTGTATGTTTAATTCCCAGTCTTGGCCCCCTGCGACCACATTTCTGTAATGGCCACCAAATCATACCCATTTGTAATGATTTGTGCCGTCAACTCATTTACTTTATTTCGAATGTTGCGTGCGTTTAGGTAGAGTATTTTAATACTAGTTTTTAAACCATGATTTTTAGTTTTGACCCCTCCTGCAGCCCCTTTATATTCATACATATTGTCCCTTCCTATCACCTTGTGGTTTACACTTACCCCAGTGCTACTCTGCTCTGTTGCCTCCTGCCTTTTGCATTCTTTCTTGGGGTCCTGTTCATCTGAGCTCTCACCCACTCTAACTCGCTCAGAGTCCTCTCCTGGGTTCCGAATACTCCTTGCATTGAGGCACCGAGCTTTCATGCTTGCCTTTTTATTACACTTTGACCCTTTAGAATTTTGCTGTATAGTGGCCCTTTTTGTTTTTTGCCTTGGGTTTCTCTGCCCTCCACTTTTACTCATCTCCTTTCTGTCTTTTGCTTTTGTCTCCATTTTGTTTCCCTCTGTCTCCCTGCATTGGTTCCCATCCCCCTGCCATATTAGTTTAACTCCTCCCCAACAGCACTAGCAAACACTCCCCCTAGGACATTGGTTCCGGTCCTGCCCAGGTGCAGACCGTCCGGTTTGTACTGGTCCCACCTCCCCCAGAACCGGTTCCAATGCCCCAGGAATTTGAATCCCTTCCTGCTGCACCACTGCTCAAGCCACCTATTCATCTGAGCTATCCTGCGATTCCTACTCTGACTAGCACGTGGCACTGGTAGCAATCCCGAGATTACTACTTTTGAGGACCTACGTTTTAATTTAGCTCCTAGCTCCTTAAATTCGTCTCGTAGGACCTCATCCCTTTTTTTACCTATATCGTTGGTACCAATGTGCACCATGACAACTGGCTGTTCACCCTCCCTTTTCAGAATGTCCTGCACCTGCTCCGAGACATCCTTGATCCTTGCACCAGGGAGGCAACATACCATCCTGGAGTCTCAGTTGCGGCCACAGAAACGCCTATCTGTTCCCCTTACAATTGAATCCCCTATCACTATCGCTCTCCCACTCTTTTTCCTGCCCTCCTGTGCAGCAGAGCCAGCCATGGTGCCATGAACTTGGCTGCTGCTGCCCTCCCCTGATAAGTCATCCCCCTCAACAGTACTCAAAGCGGTGTATCTGTTTTACAGGGGGATGACCACAGGGGACCCCTGCACTACCTTCCTTGCACTGCTCTTCCTGCTGGTCTTCCATTCCCTAACTGGCTGTGGACCCTTCACCTGCGGTAAGACCAACTCACTACACGTGCTACTCACGTCATTCTCAGCATCGTGGATGCTCCAGAGTAAATCCACCCTCAGCTCCAATTCCGCAACGCAGACCGTCAGACACTTCAGGATGAGTTTGAGTATATCATAGCACTCACCTTTCCTGACCTCGGAAGACCATTGAAGCACTTCCTGCACTGGATTGAGGTGCTCCTCACCAGATCCTGCTACTGACCTCCTCAATCATATCCAGCCAGACTCTTTCTGTTCCTTTGTCTATCAGCAGGAAAGAGGACCTCCCTGCATGTTCTGACAGCCTCCACAAGAGTATGCAATGAAGAATCTGAGAACCGGGGTGCCTTTGGCTATCCATGTTTCAAAAGTTTTATCTCTTCTTTGGCACTTTCTTTGACACCTTCCACCCTCCTCTGGAAACCTTCAAGTGAGTTCATTGCTAACTCAGTCACCCCATGCCAATTTCCCAATGAAGATTGAGAAATCAGCATGCTCGTAGGCCATGGCTGAGGCCAAGGCCTGCATCAGGAGGTAAATGTGGAGTCAGATTAGAGAAGAGGCCACTAAAGGGCCCGCTCCTTCCAATGGGGAAACTCAGAGCTGCTGCTGCCACTTACGGGGGGTGGAATTAGGGCAAAGAATCCAGTCTGTGGTCTTTTTGAATTCTCTAAACACTAATTATAATTTTCTTTGATCTCTCAGAATATTGCCTGAAGTTCTATTTTAAATCTTCCTGCACCATCTCCATGTTGGCTTATGCTGTTACCTCAAATGGATTGCCAGTTATCCATTACAGCCTTGAGATATTAATCTACAATTGCGCCACTGTTTATCTGAAATTACTCTCTGTTATTCAGCTAAAGTGTGAGCCCATTTATTTAAATTGCTTTAAGACCTTCATGTAAAATAGCAGAAAGAGGAATTTCAGACAAACACATTAAGCATTCTTACATTGGTAGTCCACAGTGTAATTTCCAGGCCCAGATCTTTCACTGGCTGATCACTGTTCCATAGAAATGTTTTCCCCAGGAGTTGTTAATTAATTCCCAGACTTAATCATCATTTGCCCAAGAAGTCTGATCATTTTAAATTACTCTAATTTAGTGGCATATTAAAAAGTATTTTTTTCTCAATCTGATCACTCGATAAGTACACCTGAATTGCATTTTTAGACTGTGGATGATTGCACATTTAAACACATGAGATTACATTGAACTGTCATTTTAACAATATATTCAAAAGCAACAGAAAAGCATTTTACATCTGTTCTGTGATAAGAAGACACTTTGAGTGTTACATAAAATCTGAGAAAGGATTCAGTATTCAAAGAGTTAAACTCTTTCAAGCCTGTAATTTATAAAAGGAAACTTGTCCATATGTATGAATTTTTTCAGGAATGGCAAATCTATTTTCCACTCTGCTAATGGACTGCTTAATGGTGAGCCCCTGCTGTGAAAAGGCGCACATAGGCTGCGGCAGATTTCTCTAGTGCTGCAACTACTGCAACCCAGTGGATTAGTGTACAGATGGTAACCTCACAGCAGAAGGTGGGTAATGTATCTGTATATAAATGTGAGGATTCTGTAGGTCACTGTGAAAGCGTGCAAGAAGAGAGAGATGATTTTCCATTCACTCCAGCAGTGCACTAATGTAGTCTGAGGAAATTCTAATCTTCCCTTTCAACCGTCAGTGAGATAAATCCAGATATTCATTGTCAAATCATTTCTTACAATATCACTGATTATTAAATCACACATTATAATATCAAATCACATATTGCAATATCACTTGTAACTAAATCATGCATTACAATATCTGCTTGTCTAATCCTATGATATAATTGCAGGAAACTATTCATCTTGATGATTCCACCGGCAAAACAAAACTGGTGAGTGGAAATTGCAAGAAATTATTATGCATTACATTGAATAATATACTTTGGAGTGTGCTCCAAGGCTAGTACACTTTGAGGGACTGAGATGACACCAAGAATCTGCTGGAGTTCATTCTTAAAGTTTATAGGGCTAGAAATTAGCCAGCCTAACGCACGTTTTACCGCCATTTTTTCACGTTAAAATGTTTTTTTTTGTCGTTAACAAAATGTAAGGACATTTTTCAAAATTGGCCAGTGGTTTAACTGTCATCAAAAAATAACCACCGCCATTTTTACAAACCTTTTTTGTGATGTCAAAAACAACGATATTGGCGTTTTTGTTAATTTGGGCAATAACAACATTTTTAAGGACAGTGATGAATACCGAACTGGAAAAGCTTGTCTTACCTGGTCGAGATAAAAGTTCACAGGGTTGGGGGTAATATATTAGCATGGATAAAGGATTGGCTAACTAACAGAAAACAAAGAGTCAGGATAAATGGTTCATTCTCTGGTTGACAACCAGTAACTATTGGGGTGCCGCAGGGATCAGTGCTGGGACCCCAACTATTTACAATCTATATTAAAGACTTGGAAGAAGGGACTGATTGTAATGTAGCCAAGTTTGCTGATGATACAAAGATGGGAGGAAAAGCAATATGTGAGGAGGACGCAAAAAATCTGCAAAAGGACTTAGATAGGCTGAATGGGCAAAGATTTGGCAGATGGAGTATCATGTTGGAACGTGCAAGGTCATGAACTTTGGCAGAAAAAAATCAAAGATCGGCGATAACTGCACCATGTTGGAAAACAGAGCTGAGTTAAAGGTTTTGGAGGGAAGGCTGCGTTTAGATGGAGAAAGATTGCAAAGTGCTGCAGTACAGCAGGACCTGGGGGTACTGGTGCATGAAACACAAAAGGATAGTATGCAGATAAAGCAAGTGATCAGGAAGGCCAATGGAATCTTGGTTTTAATTGCAAAGGGGATGGAGTATAAAAGCAGGGAAGTCTTGCTATAGCTATACAGGTATTGGTGAGATCACACCTGAAATACTGCATGTAGTTTTGATTTCCATATTTACGAAAGGATATACTTGCTTTGGAGGCAGTTCAGAGAAGGTTCACTACGTTGATTCCGGGGATGAGGGGGTTGACTTATGAGGAAAGATTGAATAGGGTGGGCCTCTACTCATTGGAATTCAGAAGACTGAGAGGTGATCTTTACGAAACGTATAAGATTATGAGGTGGCTTGACAAGGTGGATGCAGAGAAGATGTTTACACTGATGGGGGAGACTAGAATTAGACGGCATGATCTTAGAATAAGGGGACACCCATTTAAAACTGAGATGAGGAGAAATTTATTCACTCAGAGGTTGTAAATCTGTGGAATTTGCTGCCTCAGAGAGCTGTGGAAGTTGGGACATTGAATAAAGTTAAGACAGAAAGAGACAGTTTCTTAAATGATAAGGGGATAAGGGGTCATCGGGAGTGGGCAAGGAGATGGAGCTGAGTCCATGATCCGATCAGCCATGATATTGAATGGCAGAGCAGGCTCGAGGGGCCGTATGGCCTACTCCTGTTCCTATTTCTTATGTTATTTCTTAAATCGGTGATATTGCCGCTGTTATATATGTAAACTTGTATTTACTTTGTACAGCAACCAGCGGACTCATCCTCTGGAGTCCCAAGGGATCCCATAATCCTTTGGGAGCACATGTATTTAAGGAGGCCTCACAGGTTGGAGAGGCACTATGGAGACCTGCAATAAAAGACTAAGGTCACACTTTACTTTGAACTCACAGTGTTCAGTCTGACTCTTTCTCCACACATAACAACTGGTGACGAGATACAGATAACGAACCCAAAGATGCAGAGAACAGTGGGCATCCTGGAGAAATTCTCGGAGGGAGATGATTGGGAAACTTTTGTGGAGCGACTTGACCAATACGTCATAGTCAACGAGCTAGATGGAGAAGAGAACGCTGCCAAACGAAGGGCGATCTTCCTCACTGTCTGTGGGGCACCAACGTACGGTCTCATTAAAAATCTGCTTACTCCAGCGAAACCCACGGAGAAATCATACGATGATTTGTGCACACTGGCCCGAGAGCATTTGAACCTGAAGGAAAGTGTTCTGATGGCGAGGTACCGGTTCTACACTGACAAAAGGTCTGAAGGCCAGAAAGTGGTGAGTTATGTCGCCGAGCTAAGACGCCTTGCAGGACATTGCGAAT
Organism: Pristiophorus japonicus; assembly: GCF_044704955.1. NCBI lineage: Eukaryota > Metazoa > Chordata > Chondrichthyes > Pristiophoridae > Pristiophorus > Pristiophorus japonicus. The sequence continues at coordinate 43,220,603 of NC_091987.1, forward strand.
TTAAAGGACATTAGGAGCACATGCTCACAGACTTTTTCGTACTTGACATTGGCCACGAAACCATACTTCGCAAATGTATTAGTCAAAGGAAATGTATTAGCATGGATAGAGAATTGGCTGGCGAACAGAAAGCAGAGAGTCGGGATAAATGGGTCCTTTTCGGGTTGGAAATCGATGGTTAGTGGTGTGCCACAGGGATCGGTGCTGGGACCACAACTGTTTACAATATACATAGATGACCTGGAGGAGGGGACAGAGTGTAGTGTAACAAAATTTGCAGATGACACAAAGATTAGTGGGGAAGCGGGTTGTGTAGAGGACACAGAGAGGCTGCAAAGAGATTTAGATAGGTTAAGCGAATGGTTTGGCAGATGGAATACAATGTAGGAAAATGTGAGGTCATCCACCTTGGAAAAAAAAACAGTAAAAGGGAATATTATTTGAATGGGGAGAAATTACAACATGCTGCGGTGCAGAGGGATCTGGGGGTCCTTGTGCATGAATCCCAAAAAGTTAGTTTGCAGGTGCAGCAGGTAATCAGGAAGGCAAATGGAATGTTGGCCTTCATTGCGAGAGGGATGGAGTACAAAAGCAGGGAGGTCCTGCTGCAACTGTACAGGGTATTGGTGAGGCCGCACCTGGAGTACTGCGGGCAGTTTTGGTCACCTTACTTAAGGAAGGATATACTAGTTTTGGAGGGGGTACAGAGATGATTCACTAGGCTGATTCCGGAGATGAGGGGGTTACCTTATGATGATAGATTGAGTAGACTGGGCCTTTTGTTGGAGTTCAGAAGGATGAGGGGTGATCTTATAGAAACATTTAAAATAATGAAAGGGATAGACAAGATAGAGGCAGAGAGGTTGTTTCCACTAGTCGGGGAGACTCGAACTAGGGGGCACAGCCTCAAAATACGGGGGAGCCAATTTAAAACCGAGTTGAGAAGGAATTTCTTCTCCCAGAGGGTTGTGAATCTGTGGAATTCTCTGCCCAAGGAAGCAGTTGAGGCTAGCTCATTGAATGTATTCAAGACACAGATAGATAGATTTTTAACCAATAAGGGAATTAAGGGTTACGGGGAGAGGGCGGGTAAGTGGAGCTGAGTCCACGGCCAGATCAGCCATGATCTTGTTGAATGGCGGAGCAGGCTCGAGGGGCTAGATGGCCTACTCCTGTTCCTAATTCTTATGTTCTTATATTAAACTTCGTAGAGACCCCAACCTTCAGTAAGGCCATAGCGATAGTCCAGGTGTTCATTGCCACCAGTGACAATACGAAGCAAATCTCTCAGCACACAAGTGCTGCTACAAGTACTGTGAACAAAGTGATGGTGTTTTCAAATCACAAAGAATCAGGCGAGCTGCAAATCCTGTTAAACCTGCAAACCACCATGTTGCAGAGGAGAACAGATCCATGGAGGATCGCGACGAACCAGAGCCTCAGATTGAGGAGGCAGCGGTACATGGGCTGCCCACATTCACCACAAATTGTCCCCCGATAATGCTGAATGTTGAACTAAATGGACTCCTAGTGTCAATGGAGCTAGACACGGGCGCGAGCCAGTCCATCATGGGCAAAAAGACTTTGGAGAAATTGTGATCCAATTCACACGAAACTAAGAACTTACACAAAGGAACTGATTCCCATAATCGACAGTGCTACCGTAAAGGTCTCCTACGACCCATCCATCACAAGGCGAGAACAGTACCATACGTGATGATAGAAAGGGTTGAGATCGAGCTAGACCGGCTGCAAAGAGAGGGCATCATCTCACCAATCGAGTTCAACGAGTGGGCCAGTCCTATTGTCCCAGTTCTCAAGGGAGACGGCACCGTCAGAATCTGTGGCAATTACAAAGTAACTATCAATCGTTTCTCCCTGCAGGACCAATACCCACTACCAAAGGCCGCCGACCTTTTTGCTACGCTGGCGGGAGGAAAGACATTCACGAAGTTGGATTTGACTTCAGCCAACATGATGCAGGAATTGGAGGAATCATCGAAGGGCCTCACCTGCATCAACACGCACAAAGGTCTTTTCATTTATAACAGATGCCTGTTTGAAATTCGATTAGCCGCAGCAATATTCCAGAGAAACATGGAAAGCTTACTGAAGTCGGTCCCGCGCACCGTAGTCTTCCAGGATGACATCTTGGTTACAGGTCGGGACACAGTCGAGTACCTGCAGAACCTGGAGGAGCTTTCACATGGGGCTCAGGTTAAAACGCTCGGTGTGTTTTCCTGGCACCTGAAGTGGAGTTCCTGGGGAGGACGATCGCGGCGGACGGCATCAGGCCCACCGATTCGAAGATGGAGGCAATGGAGAATGCACCGAGGTCACAGAATGTGACGGAGCTGCGGTCATTTCTCGGACTCCTGAACTACTTTGGTAACTTCTTACTGGGTCTCAGCACATTGTTCGAACCACTGCACATCCTACTGCATAAAGGGGATGAATGGGCATGGGGCAAAAACCAAGAAAATGCATTTGTAAAAGCTAGAAAATTGTTATGCTCAAACAAATTGCTTGTGTTGTATGATCCATGTAAGCGTTTGGTACTAGCATGTGATGTGTCGTCATATGGCGTCGGGTGTGTATTGCAACAAGCTAATGATTTTGGGAAACTGCAACCGGTTGCTTATGCATCCAGGAGTCTGTCTAAAGCTGAGAGAGCCTACAGCATGATTGAAAAAGAAGCGCTAGCGTGTGTCTATGGGGTAAAGAAAATGCATCAATATCTGTTTGGGCTAAAATTTGAATTGGAAACTGACCATAAGCCACTGATATTCCTGTTTTCCGAGAGTAAGGGGATAAATACTAATGCATCGGCCCGCATCCAGAGATGGGCACTCACGTTGTTCGCATACAACTACGCCATCCGCCACAGGCCAGGCATAGAAAACTTCGCCGATGCTCTCAGTAGGCTGCCATTGCCCACTACGGGGGTGGAAATGGTGCAGCTCGCAGATCTAGCCATGGTTATGGAAGCATTTGAGAGTGAGCAATCACCCGTCACTGCCCGGCAGATCAAAACCTGGACGAGCCTTTATTGTCGCTGGTCAAAAACTGTGTACTTCACGGGAGCTGGTCCAGTATCCCAGTGGAAATGCAGGAAGAGATAAAGCCGTTTCAGTGGCGCAAAGATGAAATGTCTATACAGGCAGACTGCCTTCTGTGGGGCAATTGATTAGTGGTTCCCAAGAAGGGGAGAGCACCTTCATCAGTGACCTCCACAGTACCACCCAGGCATCATAATGATGAAAGCGATAGCCAGATCCCACGTGTGGTGGCCCGGTATCGATGCAGACTTAGAGTCCTGCGTGCACAGATGTAATACATGCTCGCAGTTAAGCAATGCTCCCAGGGAGGCGCTGCTAAGTTTATGGTCTTGGCCCTCCAAACAGTGGCCTAGCATACATGTCGACTATGCAGGCCCGCTCTTGGGTAAAATGTTCCTTGTGGTTGTAGATGCGTACTCCAAATGGATTGAATGTGATATAATATCGGCTAGCATGTCCGCTGCCACTACACACGGCCTACCCGATGTTCTGGTGAGCGACAACGGGCCATATTTTACCAATGCTGAGTTCAAAGAATTCATGACCCGCAACGGGATCAAACATGTCACATCTGCCCCGTTTAAACCAGTGTCCAATGGTCAGGCAGAGAGAGCAGTGCAAACCACCAAGCAGGGCTTGAAGAGGGTAACTGAAGGCTCACTGCAGACTCGCCTATCCCGAGTCCTGCTTAGCTACCGCACGAGACCCCACTCACTCTCTGGGATCCCAACTGCTGAACTGCTCATGAAAAGAGCACTTAAGACAAGGCTCTCGTTAGTTCACCCTGATCTACATGAACAGGTAGAGAGCAGGCGGCTTCAACAAAGTACATACCATGATAGCGCAAATGTGTCACGCGAGATTGAAATCAATGATCCTGTATTTGTATTGAATTATGAACAAGGTCCCAAGTGGCTTTCCAGCACTATTGTGGTCAAAGAGGGGAGCAGAGTGTTTCGGGTCAAACTTTCAAATGGACTCATTCACCGGAAACATTTGGACCAAATCAAACTCAGATTCACGGACTATCCTGAGCAACCCACTTTGGACCCTACCTTCTTTGACCCCCTAACATACACACCAGTGGCAATCGACACCGCGGTTGGCCACGAAGCAGAACCCATCATCCACAGCAGCCCAGCAGGACCCACCACACTAGGCAGCCCAGCAAGGCCAGCTGCACAGCAGCCCAGCGAGGGCCCAACAGTTGATTTACCAATACCAGTTTTCACACCGAGACGATCAACCAGGGCAAGAAGGGCCCCAGATCGACTCACATTGTCAATAGTTACACTGTTGACTTTGGTGGGGAGTGTTATATCTTTAAACTTGTATTTACTCTGTACAGCCACCAGAGGGCTCATCCCCTGGAGTCCCAAGGGATCCCATAATTCTTTGGGAGCACAGGTATTTAAGGAGACCACACAGGTTGGAGAGGCACTCTGGAGACCTGCAATAAAAGACTACGGTCACACTTTACCTTGAGCTCACAGTGTTCAGTCTTACTCTTTCTCCATACATAACAGGCGCCATCTTGGAAAACAGAGCTGAGTTAAAGGTTTTGGAAGGAAGGCTGCGTTTAGAGATTAGTGAGTTTATAATTCATTTTTAAGGCCATTTAAGGGCATTTAAACAATGGGGCCGATTCGATCTGTGCCATATTCGGTGACTGCTTGTGCTATCCAGGATAATCAAAGAAGAAGGCTTATTCGACAGCATGATCAGCGTAATCAAAGAGGTCGCAGACTTATAGGAAGGAGGCCTTACCCCCAACAAGTTTTCAGGGAACATCGCTCATACCTCCACCTGGCTGAGGCACAGTGAGTTAGTAGGTTGTGCTTTCAAAAAGAGGTGGTCACAGAGATATGCCCGCTCATAAAGGCAGACCTACAGCCTACAAGCGTGAGGAGGACTGCACTGACCATCGAGGTCAAGGTGACTGCAGCACTTGCCTTCTACGCCTCCTGCTCCTTTCAGGGATCAGCAGGGGACATATGTTGCATCTGGCAGCACGCTACACATCGCAGCATTCGCCAAGTGACTACTGCACTGTATGCAAGCAGGAAGGACTTCATCAACTTACCAGTGACCAGGGAGGCACAGAATGAGAGGGCTATAGGCTTTGCACAAATTGCTGGCTGGCTTCCCGAAGGTACAGGGTGCCAGTGACTGTATGCACTTCGCCCTGCGAGCACCTTTTGAGGATCCTGAGGTTTACCGAAACCGAAAGGGATTCCACTTGCTGAACGTACAGATCGTCTGCGACCATACTCAGTGCATCATGGCAGTAAATGCAAAATTTCCCGGGAGCATCCATGATGCTTTCATCTTGCGTGAGAGCACTGTCTCACAGCTGTTTGAGGAGCAGCCAGAAGGCCAAAGCTGGATGCTGGGGGTCAAAGATTACGGGCTCGCCACCTGGCTCATGACCCCCCCTCTGCAAAACACAGACAGAAGTCGAGCGTTGCTACAATATCTGCCATATAGCCACACACAATATCGTCGAGAAAACAATTAGAGTGCTAACATTGCGCTTCCGATGCCTGGACCACTTTGGAGGCTCCCTGCAATACTCCCCTCAGCAGGTCGCTGAGTTCACTGTGGTGTGCTGCATGCTACACAACATAGCCATCATGAGGGAACAAGATTTGCCACTGGAGATTGCAGAACCAATTCAGGAGAGAGGTGGAGTGGAGGGGGGGGGGTGCTGGTGCGGTGAGGAGGAGGACGAGGAACTCATGCCACCACTATCACCCCCAGGAGGACACGGGAGGAAGCCTCGTGGACCTTATGCCATTGAAGAACATTGCGCCAGCAACTGATACTTCACCGCTTTGCATGAAGGCTGAACGGCACATTGAACATGAACTGCCCACTGTATCCCACCATGTTGACTATTTACCCCTGTTATTCTACGAATGACACACCGCATAAGTTTGGTTTGGTTGAAAAAATAATTTGAAATTTGTTAAAAATTTGTATACTTGTACTTAACTTTTATAAAAAATGTTGGTATTATAATAAACTTTTAAATTAACGTCACTTAAATAAGAATAAAGCAAACAACCAACCACAACAACAAAAGAACAAAAGAACAGCAATACAACAACAACAACCACAACAGCTGCAGCCACCTCTCCCCCCCTGCCCCGCCCACCTCGCTATTTAAACACCACCATGCTGCCCGCCCTTCTTGCCCTTGCCTTTAGCCTTGCCCATTACCACAGACCTAGTCCTACTCCCGGTGAGCCCAAGGGTCTTATTAATTTGTCAGGTATGCCGCTCTGCTTGTTGGGGGACAGACGAAGGAGACGCCAATGGAAGCCCCTGAAAACCTCTGGCTGCGGAAGGCCCGGCTTCGGATTCTTCAGCCTGCGGATCAACCTGTACACTGACTGGTGAGGTTGGTCTGGGGATTGGAGTGGCATCACTCAAGACTGTCAATTGCCACTGGGCAATGACAGCCGCGGTGTTTTCCCGCGTTGCAGTGACCATCTCAGACATGCTCTCCCTGATGTCAGCAAATAGTACTGCTATGCCTCCTGACATGCTCTCCCTAATGTCAGCAGATAGTGCTGTTATGCTTCCCGAGATCCCACCCATGGCCTCTGTAGTGTTCCTGCACTGTACTACAAACTCACACGAGGCATGTACTGCAGACAGTCACTACGTGAGCTTAACCTTTATTCCCAGGACCAAGGAGTGTTGACCCTGGGTGGGACCTCCCCTTTTATACCTGGAAACCCAGGTGAGGAGTGTCTCCCACAAGTTCACCCCCTGTGGTCAGGGGGTGCATTTCTAGGGTATAAGTACAGTGTACAGGAATTGCATGAAGGTTACAGTTACATGAAGATTACCATTGCATGATGGTTACATACATGACATCACCTCACCCCTTACATCTTTTTGTGTCAAAGGTTGAGTCTGTCAGGTGGTCGACGCTCTCTCGTGGAGCGCCGCAGTTGTGGCTCTGGTGGCTGAGTCTCGGCATGTGTCTCTGTCACCTGAGGTGATTCCGGCCTGTCCGGGCTGGCCGCAGGAACTGTGCATGCTGTGGATTGTCCTCGTTGCTCGTCCACTGGCAGTGGTGTGGGTGACACCTCATGCTCTTCTTCAGGTTCCTCCGTGTCTATGCTGAACCTTTTTTTTACTTGGTCCAAGTGTTCGCGACATATTTGCCCATTGTTTAGTCAGACCACTCTGACCCTATTCCCTTCTTTGCCAATTACTGTGCCCTCAAGCGACTTGGGTCCCAAAGCATGGTTAAGAACAAATACTGGGTCATCCATTTCTATACACCTCCCCCTTGAGTTTCGATCATGGAACTCGGTTTGGGACTGGCGCTTGCCCTCAACAATGTCTGCCAGGGCTGGGTGAATGAGGGACAGCCACGTTTTAAGCGTGCGTTTCATGAGGAGTTTTGCTGGCGGGACTCCCGTGAGCAAGTGCGGGCGGGACCTGTAGACCAGCAGGAGGCGTGATAGGCAGTACTGAAGGGAGGGTCCTTGGATGCGTAGCATGCCCTGTTTTATTACTTGGACCGCACGTTCCGCCTGGCCATTGGAAGCCGGCTTGAACGCCGCTGTCCGGACGGGTTTGATACCATTGCCCGACATAAACTCCTGGAATTCATGGCTGGTGAAACACGGGCCATTGTCGCTGACCAGGATGTCCAGCAAGCCGTGGGTCGCGAAAACCGTATGCAGACTCTACACGGTGATGGATGTCGTGCACGAGTTTAATATGATGTACTCGATCCATTTCGAGTATGCATCGACAACAATCAGGAACATTTTCCCCATGAACGGGCCCGCATAGTCTACGTGAATACGTGACCATGGCCTGGTGGGCCAGGGCCACGGGCTGAGTGGGGCCTCCCTGGGGGTATTGCCCAGCTGGGCACACGTCATGCACCTGCGAACCCAGTGTTCCAGATCTGAGTCAATCCCCGGCCACCATACATGTGACCGGGCAATGGCCATCATTAACACGATGCCAGGGTGCTCGCTGTGGAGTTCCCTGATGAACGCTTCCCTGCCTTTCTGGGGCATGACTACCCAGCTGCCCCATAGCAGGCAGTTGGCTTGGATGGAGAGCTCATCCATCCGTCTCTGAAACGGTCTGACCTCCTCGAGGCACGCCCTGTGTGCGGGCGCCCAATCCTCAGTCAGGACACATTTCTTTATCATAGATAGGAAGGGGTCTCTGTTGGTCCAGAGTTTGATCTGGCGGGCTGTGATGGGGGAGCCTGCGGTGTCAAAAGCCTCAACGGCCATGACCATCTCCGCGCTTTGCTCCGCTGCCCCCTCGGTGGTGGCCAATGGGAGCCTGCTGAGCGTGTCAGCGCAATTTTCGGTGCCTGGCCGGTGCCGTATGGTGTAGTCATACGCAGCCAGCGTGAGAACCCATCGCTGTATGAGAGCTGACGCATTGGCATTGACAGCCTTGCTGTCGGACAACAGGGATGTTAACGGCTTGTGGTCCGTCTCTAGCTCGAACCGTCTACCGAAAAGGTACTGGTGCATCTTTTTCACACCGTAAACACAAGCGAGTGCTTCCTTTTCGACCATGCCATATCTGCCTGGGAGAGTGACCTGGAGGCATATGCCACCGGTTGGAGTCGGCCGTCGTCATTACCCTGCTGCAACACACACCCAACCCCATAGGATGATGCATCGCACATTAAAACCAGTTTTTTACAGGGTCATACAAAGTCAACAGTTTATTAGAACACAGCAGGTTCCTCGCCTTATTGAAAGCCCATTCTTGACAGTCCCCCCAAAGCCATTCACAACCTTTACACAGGAGCATGTGTAACGGCTCCAACAATGTGCTTAAGTTCAGCAGAAAGTTCCCGAAATAGTTCAAAAGTCCCAGGAATGATCGCAACTCTGACGTGTTGTCAGGTCTGGGCGCCCGGCAGATCGCCTCCGTTTTTAATTCAGTGGGCCGGATCCCGTCTGCGGCAACCCTCCTGCCCAAAAACTCGACCTTTGGGGCCAAAAACACATACTTGGCCTTTTTCAGCCGCAAGCCTACCCAGTCCAGTCAGCGTAGCATCTCCTCCAGGTTGTGGAGGTGTTCCTCAGTGTCTCAACCCGTTATAAGGATGTCGTCTTGCAATACGATTGTTCCAGGAATGGATTTGAGCAAGCTTTCCATGTTCCTCTGAAAGATAGCTGCCGCCGAACGAATGCCAAACGGACACCTGATGTAGATAAATAAACCCTTGTGTGTCGTGATGGTGGTCAGAAGCTTGGATTCTTCAGCCAGTTCTTGAGTCATGTAGGCTAAAGTGAGGTCCAGCTTCGTGAACAGCTTGCCACCTGCCAGCGTGGCAAAAAGTTCTTCCGCTCTTGGGAGCGGGTATTGGTCTTGCAGCGACACTTGGTTGATGGTGGCTTTGTAGTCATCACAAATCCTGACCGAGCCATCTGCTTTAAGGACAGGAACGATGGGACTTGCCCAGTCGCTGAATTCAATGGCCGAAATTATGCCCTCTCTGAGCAGCCTGTCCAATTCACTTTCAATTTTCTCACGCATCACATACGGCATCGCTCTGGCTTTGTGGTGCACTGGTCTGGCATCCGGAGTGATGCATATCACTACTTTAGTGTCCTTGAACGTTCCGACACCGGGTTGAAACAGTGACCCGAATTTTTGTAGGACCTGTGAGCATGAACTTCGCTCCACAGATGAAATGGCGTGCACATCCCCCCATTTCCAATTCATCTCGGCTAGCCAACTCCTCCCCAAGAGCGCGGGGCCATTTCCCGGGACGATCCAGAGTGGCAGCCGGTTCTGTAATCCATTATGTGTTACCACCAAGTTTGCACTGCCTAGCATTGGGATGATCTCTTTGGTGTACATCCGTAGCTGTGTATCAATTTGTTCCAGTTTAGGCCTGCTAGCTCTATATGGCCATAGTCTCTCAAATTGTTGGGCGCTCATAAGTGACTGGCTAGCTCCCGTATCCAGCTCAATGCGCTCCAGGATGCCATTTAATAAAACTTTCATCATCATGGGTGGCGTTTTAGTGTATGAGCTGTGGACGTCAGCCATGTGAACCCGCTGAACTTCAGCATCCATGGCTTTTCCCCAGGCATCATGCTGCATTGCAGACTCCTCGTCTGGTTCCTCTGTCTCGCAGATTAGCCTCGCTACAGCCTTTTTGCACATCCTGGCCAAGTGTCCACTGACGTTACAAATCGTACAGGTATGTTGCTGGAACCTGCAGCTTTTCGCAGTATGTCTACCCCTGCATCTCCAGCATGAGCTGAGATTGTTGTTAACAAAGGGATTGTTACCAGGCATTCCTCTCTGATTGCCCATTTGGTTGTTTCTAAGCACTCTGATGGTGGGTGTTAATGGTCCCATCGCGGGACGCATTGTTCCTCGTGATGGCGTGAATTGCCGATCCCCTTTCCATTGTCCCTGTTGTGGGCCCACTCTAGAGTCTGTTGCTGCCTGGGCAGTTTCGAAATGCCCTTGCCTGCCTGCGGGGTCCCTAGCCACATTTACAATGTTAACTCCCTGGTCCATCGCCACGTTGGGACCAGGGCTGTGCATGTAAATTAGCTTGGTTTCCTCTTCCCCTGCCATGAAGGTCTGAGCTATCAACACCGCCTCTTCTAAAGTCAAGTCCTTGGCCTCTATGAGCTTCCTGAAAATCCCGGATGATTAATGCCCTCAATGAAAAAGTCCCTTAACATCTCCCCCCTGCAGGCATCTGTGAACTTACAGAGAATTGCCAAGCGCTGCAGGTCCGCAATGAAGTCCGAGATGTATTGTTCCTCCCGACACCAGTGTGTGTAGAACTGGTGCCGGGCTATGTGTATGCTACTCACCGGCTTGAGATGCTCACTGATCAGCTGGCTGAGCTCTTCAAAGGACTTGTCCGCTGGCTTTTGGGCTGCAAGCAGGTCTTTCATCAGCGCATACGTCTGTGGTCCGCAGCTCGTCAGTAGATGCGCCCTCCGCTTGTCAGCCACTGTTGCTCCCAGCCAGTCCTTCGTGACAAAGCTCTGCTGGAGTCTTTCCACGAAGTCGTCCCAGTCCTCACCCACACAGTAACATTCCCCTGTGCTACCGGTGGCCATCCTCGTGGTTCAGTGATTCACGTTTCTCGTCGCCAAATGTAGTTTTCCTGCACCGTACTACAAACTCACACGAGGCATGCACTGCAGACACAGTCACTATGTGACCTTATCCTTTATTCCCAGAACCAAGGAGTGCTGACCCTGGGTTGGACTTCCCCTTTTATACCTGGAAACCCACAAGTTCATCCCCTGTGGTCAGGGTGTGCATTTCTAGGGTATAAGTACAATGTACAGGAGTTGCATGAAGGTTACAGTTACATGAAGATTACCGTTGCATGATGGTTACATACATGACAACCTCAAGGAGCAAATTTGTGAGCTGGACATTCTCCCCAGTCATTCCTATCAGCTCTACCACCTCCCATGGAGCCTGCATCTCGGGAGAGCGCTCTTCACCTCTCCACCTCTGTACAGATGGGCCCGCTGCTGCCCCGGGTGTGGGTTCCTGCAACCCACTGGGACCCGGGACCTTGGATGGTGCATAACCGACATATGTCCCCTCCTGCGTAGGGCAGGCTAAAACCCTTTCTACCTCCGTCGTATCGACCTCCTCCAAATTTAATACCACCGTCTGATCATCCTCTCCCCCCCCCCAAAAAAAAAACATCAATTGAAGCATCGTCCTCCGCCTCCTCATTCTCCTCCTCGTCCTCCTCCTGATCGTCCTTTGGAGGTTCTGCAGGATGGCTGGGTTTGGTGTCATGTACTTCCACTTGTGGCGAGCTGGCGGAGTCTTCTCCATTATTGGATATATCGGAAACATCAGCAAAATATAAAAGAACAGATGACTGGTTAGTAGTGGGGGGGGGCGCAGGGTGACATGAGGAAGGTCACATAGCATAGGTTCATTTGAAGGACCACGACGAATGATTGTACATCGCATAAACCGAAGCCTAGCCCACACAGTACTTAACATTGAGCCAATCCAGACTTACCCTCTCTCTCTCGAACCTGAGCACCCGCACAGGTGGTCGATCCTTGCGACGCACCAATGAAACCTGCAATCCAACTTTCCAGGGCTGTGAGTGGGAGCAGTCTTGCCGGATCCCCACCAGTTTTCCGCTGCTGTCGCCAGTTCTCGGACAACTTTCTCTGCAAAGATGGCTATAGACATTTTTAAAAGAGGGGCCTTCTGCTGTCGTGGCACACACAGAAAGTCATCAAAGCACTTTTACCATGCTGTGTGCATTTAATTATGTGATCTGCATAATGTCCCTTTACTTGCATGTTGTTCATCACGAAAACATTGAAGTGCAGTGCAGAAAAAAAGCAATCTTTATAATGTGTGACGATCAGAAGCCTAGCGATACCAACATGGGTCACATTTACAATTCAAGTAATTGGAATGCATAAAAAAAAATATTACTTACTCTAACTGTCCCGCAAAGGTCATGCCACATCTTCCTACACTGCGGATAGGTCCTCCTGATGGAGTCCACCGAGGAAACCTGTTCGGCAACACGTCGCCAAGCTTCAGCCATTGCAGATGGGTACAGTTTACCAGGACCCTTCTTCCCAATCTGACCCCATCCTCTCTCTACAGCGCCTACCAGGGCCTCATTTGCGTCCTGGCTAAACTTTCTAGCCCTCTTCCTTCCCGAGTCATGCTGCATTTTTGTTCCTGCAGCACCTGTGTGTAAGTATTGAGAACCTCCCGCGACTTTCAATTCCATGTCAAAATGGCTGATTCAGACCAGGAAGTGTACTGTGCATGTGCGGACAAACCGTCACGTGAAAAACGGGCAAAAAAAAATTTCCCACGCATTCGCAGAAAGGACGGGTTTTTTTATCGTAAAAAATGTCATTTCTGTTCTTAAAAATGGTGCTTTTTTAACACGTCGCCAAAAGTTACAAACCGTTTGGGGGAATATAAGCTTTTATTTTTTGGCGTTATTTTGGCGTGAAAAAAAAGCTGTTAATCGTGAATAACGCCAAAAATGGTGATATCCTTCTTTGTGGAAATTCTAGCCCTCGACTCATCTCAACCCCTTGACATGCAACAAACTACATGTACCATGTTATCCTGAGTTTATTTTGCTGGATGAACACGATAGAATTGATTTTTTGCTGGTGGGATTCAGGCGAGCAGGGACCAGGAAATCGTACAGCTCGCTCCAACAGACGCCAATGAAAATGCACCCTGTGTGTATTTTCAATGGGGCACTCCGCCCATGCAATTATCTCCACTCGCATTGAACAGGAACCCCTACTGAATGCTAATGAAGGCAATGAAGTTCCATTTTCCTGATGTTGGGATAAAAGTCACACCAGTGCCAATTCCACAAGTTCTTATCAGATGTTAAAGGGATTAAAGGCATTGCTAGCTTCCCCAATCTGCAGGGTGCAATAGATGGTACCCATGTAGCAATGCAAGGTCCTTCTGTTAACCATCTCAATTCTCACAATAGAGAGTGCTACCAATTGCTGTATGTTCACATTGTGTAATACCAGATGCAAAGAATCCTTCATGTGAATTCCAGAATTGCTAGAAGTTGCCATGATGCATTCATCCTCAGGAACTTTCCCCTCCCTGGGTTCTTCAAGGAAGGTAGTCAAGTGAATGGATGGCTTGTGATTGACAAGCTGTAGTTGTCATGATGACATGGATAATGATCCTTCTAACAGTTGAAAGAACATCAGCTGCAGAGCACAATAACAAGGCACAAGCCTCAACTAGTCATTCAGAGAACCATAGGGGTCTTAACTGGACACCTCTGTTGCCCTGATAGATCAGAAGGAGCTCTGTATTACCGTCCAAAACACATATCCTGCACAGTTGCAGCATGTTGTATTCCGCACAGTTGTGCGAATCAAAACAACCTGGTGAGCTCAGCCCAGCTGCCTTGGACACAGAATAGCATGCACTGGAGCATTAGGATGACAATTACTCAGACAACTTCTCATTAATGGGTGCAAAAGCCATAGAAACATAGAACATAGAAACATAGAAATCTACAGCGCAGAAGGAGGCCATTTCGGCCCATTGTGTCAGCGCCGGCCAACAAAGAGCCACACGGCCCTCGTCCAGCAGCCCTGAAGTTTACATATAAATCTATAAACAATGAACAAAGACAGAAAGGTAAAGAGCACCCGGTCCAACCAGTCCACCCCACACAACTGCGACACCCCTTGCACCGCAACATTCTACACTCCACCCAACCGGAGCCATGCGACCTCCTGGGAGAGGCCAAAAAAACAGATAAAAACCCAGGCCAATTGGGGAAAAAATTCCTCTCCGACCCATCCAGGCGATCGAAACTAGTCCAGGAGATCACTCTGGCTGTATTCGATTCCCTGCAGTACTTACCATCGTATCTGCGCCAGCCAACAAGATGTTATCCAGTCTAATCCCACTTAACTGCTCGAGGGCCGTAACCCTGCTGTTATGGCACTTCAAAGTGACCATTCAAGCACCTTTTAAATGTGGTGAGGGTTTCTGCATCCACCATGCTTCCAGGCAGTAAGTTCCAGACACCCACAGCCATCTGCGTGAAGAAGCTTCCCCTCAAATCGCCTCTGAACCTTTCACCAACCACATTAAAACTATGCCCCCTAGTAATACACTCCTCCACCAAGGGAAATAGGCCCTTGCTATCCACTCTATCCAAGCCCCTCAAAATTTGATGCACCTCAATGAGGCCTGAGAGTTGGAGGAGCCACAGGAGCAGGAGCGGGAGGATCGAGAGGCCCATAAAAGGGGCCCAAGAGTCAGAGAAGCCACAGGAGCAGGAGCAGGAGGATCCAGAGGCCCATAAAAAGTACCCGAGCATCAGAGGAACCAGCTGGTGCAGGAACAAAGAGTTTTAAAAAAATCAAAATCAAAGTGTGACGTCACAGCCAAGCAGGTAAGTGATTGGCTAGTGGATTGGTGAGTATTTTTCTTTTTCCTTTCCGTACGAAACATTTGGCATTGTTGCCAAATTAAGTTAATTTAACGGTTAAGTCATGGCAGGAGAGCCCAGACCCATGTCATGCTCCTTGCTCCTCCAGTGCTATGTGGAAAATGTGAGTTGGTCATACCGCAGGTAAAGTTTACTCAGGCAGATAGGGAATGGGTGACCATCAGGCAGAGCAGTAAAAGGAAGGTACTGCAGGGGTCCCCTGTGGTCATCGCCCTCCAAAACAGATACAACATTTTTGGGGCGATGAATCATCAGGGGAAGGCAGCAGCAGCCAAGTTCATGGCACCGTGGGTGGCTCTGCTGCACAGGAGTACAGGAAAAAGAGTGGGAGAGCTATAGTGGTAGGGGATTCTATTGTAAGGGGAATAGATAGGCATTTCGGCAGCCGCAATCGAGACTCCAGGATGATATGTTGCCTCCCTGGTGCAAAGGTCAAGGATGGTTCGGAGTGGCGGCAGGGCATTTTGGAGGGGGAGGGTGAACAGCCAGTTGTCATAGTACATATAGGTACCAACAATATAGGTAAAAATTGGGATGAGTTCCGACAAGCTAAATTTAGGGAGCTAGGAGTTAAATTAAAAAGTAGAACCTCAAAAGTAGTAATCTCAGGATTGCTACCAGTGTCACGTGCTAGTCAGAGTAGAAATAGCAGAATAGTTAAGAACATAAGAACATAAGAATTAGGAACAGGAGTAGGCCATCTAGCCCCTCGAGCCTGCTCCTCCATTCAACAAGATCATGGCTGATCTGGCCGTGGACTCAGCTCCACTTACCCGCCCGCTCCCCATAACCCTTAATTCCCTTATTGGTTAAAAATCTATCTATCTGTGATTTGAATACATTCAATGAGCTAGCCTCAATTGCTTCCTTGGGCAGAGAATTCCACAGATTCACAACTCTCTGGGAGAAGAAATTCCTTCTCAACTCGGTTTTAAATTGGCTCCCCTGTATTTTGAGGCTGTGCCCCCTAGTTCGAGTCTTCCCGACCAGAACTAGGGGAAACAACCTCTCTGCCTCTATCTTGTCTATCCCTTTCATTATTTTAAATGTTTCTATAAGATCATCCCTCATCCTTCTGAACTCCAACGAGTAAAGAACCAGTCTACTCAATCTATCATAAGGTAACCCCCTCATCTCCGGAATCAGCCTAGTGAATCGTCTCTGTACCCCCTCCAAAGCTAGTATATCCTTCCTTAAGTAAGGTGACCAGAACTGTACACAGTACTCCAGGTGTGGCCTCACCAATACCCTGTACAGTTGCAGCAGGACCTCCCTGCTTTTATACTCCATCCCTCTCGCAATGAAGGCCAACATTCCATTTGCCTTCCTGATTACCTGCTGCACCTGCAAACTAACTATTTGGGATTCATGCACAAGGACCCCCAGGTCCCTCTGCACCACAGTATGTTGTAATTTCTCCCCATTCAAATAATATTCCCTTTTACTGTGTTTTTTTTCCAAGGTGGATGACCTCACATTTTCCGACATTGTATTCCATCTGCCAAACCTTAGCCCATTCGCTTAACCTATCTAAATCTCTTTACAGCCTCTCTGTGTCCTCTACACAACCCGCTTTCCCACTAATCTTTGTGTCATCTGCAAATTTTGTTACACTACACTCTGTCCCCTCTTCCAGGTCATCTATGTATATTGTAAACAGTTGTGGTCCCAGCACCGATCCCTGTGGCATACCACTAACCACCGATTTCCAACCCGAAAAGGACCCATTTATCCTGTTGTAGGAGGTAGGCACCTTTAGAATATATCAGAACACTAGGCATTAGGCACCTGCTAAATATATCTAAACTCATATAAGTTTAAAGTGGCCACACATAAAATGGCTGCCCAGGCATGATGGGAAATCAGGTAGTCAAGCTGTGAACTGTTGAATGTTCAATGACCGAGCAATAACCCTGTGAGGCCCACTATAGGAATGCCTTGGATGCAGGATAAGAATAATGAGGAGAGAACCCATCTCCGGTAAACAAGGTCATAAACCAATTAATTCCCCAGGAAGAAAGAGATAAGAAGGGAACCCATCTCCTGTAAACAAGGTTATAAACCAATTATTTCTCCAAGTAGAAAGAAATAGGGAGAGAACCTATCCCCTGTAATAAAGTCATCAATCAGCCCGAACTGACAATAACCGAACATATGGTTCCTGAGGCACCGGGGAATTCCATTGGGCTAAAAGAACCTATATGTAATCTATAATCGTTGTGATTGGCTTGTGTCCAGCCGTGATGGGCTGTGTAACTGTAGTAAACTGTTGGTAACTGTTGTGAAACATATAAAAGTGCATGTAACCCTTTGTTCTGTGGAGAGAAGCCTGGATACAGTCCTGAGACTTCCTCCCCGCTAAGCGTTAATAAAGGCCGCGACGGCATTGGAACCGACTCTGAGTGTTGATTGATTCTTCTGAGAAAACACAAACGCTAACAGTAGCGTAGTCGACGGGATTTCCCGGAGTCGCTGGACGCCCTTGGAAAAATCCGGGTGAGTATAAAAAAAAAACGATTTTTAAGTATCAAGGGTGCGGAAGGTGGAAGCTGGTTGATCGACACGAGGAGACGGTCTAATATCTCAAACGCCTAGCCTGAGCCTGAATTAAGAGGACTTTTGTCCCACGTGATGGCCAGGAACCAAGTAGGCGTAGGGAACACACTTAGACCGTGGGATCGTGATACTGAAAGACATCTTCCAGATCCAGTAGTGTAATTTGAAATACCCCGGGATAGAACCAAGCGGTGTACAGCAGCTAACGGAATCCAAACCTGTGAACAGGGTCGGACCAACGGGCAGAGCGGTGGTAGGTAGTCGTTAAGGTTAACGTAAGCACTGCGGGAATTGCTTAAACGCGTTTTTAAGAATTGTATAAGTTTGTGTAACAGCAGAACTTGTGATCTGACAGTAGCTAGGAGACGGTTTACTACAAGTTACGCTAGGTAGAAAGCAGACCTCTGAGAGTAGATTCCTAACGGTACTCGTCCTACCCAGGAATGACCATGAAAGCAAGTAAACTCGAGTGGGGACCAGAAGGGTCCATTACCCGCCATCTGGCAGAAAAAACAAAAGAAGCTAATCAAAAAAAAAAATTATTAGCTCAGGGTGGAATCCTCAGGAACTACCAGCAAAGCAAAGGGAATGGTGGGAGAAGGAACGGAAAGTCAAAAAGAAAAAAAAGGCTCTGGTCTTGATACTGAGAGCCCATGTAAATTAACATAGGAAACTAAGATTAAAAGAAAACTGATGGTGATTGTCTTAAGTGAAGTATGGAAGAGGAATAGAGCCGGCCAAAGAAAAAAAAAAGATTAATAGAAAAGAAGAGACTTTTGTGAACGTCTGTTTTAAATGAGAAGTGCCTGTGTGATTTTGTGACTGCGGAATTAATTTTTATGTTGTCATGTTTCTGAAAGCCTGGTTGGAAGAGGAATGCAAGTGTCTGTTTATTTTAGCTAACCCTTTGTAGTGCTGTCCTGTATGTGGGAAGTTTTAAGACATTTTAAGTTAGAAACGCAGGTGTGGATTTATTCGGATGATTCGGATGATAAGTTACGGAGCTAGGAAATGTACAAAGGATAGGTTTGTTGAGCAAAAGATAAAAAATACATGATCCCGGTGGTTAAAAAAAAAAAGAATTTACTTGTCGAAAGAAAACATGCAATGAATGATTGGGTTGAAAGACATAAATTTAGTCTCGGAATGAGATAAAGAATGCTTTAAAAAAAAAAGAGCTTCTAGCAAAAAAAAAAGTTTTAAATAAAGATTGAAATTACAAAGTTTGAATTGGGATTTTGAGATATTCAGAGAAGGCACAGAAAATACTGAGGTGGATGCAAAAAAAAAAATTATTAAATTAAACCTGATCAGGTCAAACTTCTGGGCGAGTGGCGAGCTATTTGCGAAGGTGTAAAAGGGACTTTTGGAAAATGTTAAAAACAGCAAGCTTTTGTAACGACTTTGAAACTGGAGCATTTTGAGATAACGAAAGGCAGCCCTCAAACTCTCAAAGCTGGACTCCATTCCAGTTATGGAGAAAAAGAAAAAGATAAAGACGCCACTTTGAAAGTAAACAAATGATTTTAAATTAACAACTTTATGGAGTTACGAACCCTCCGTGTAAAATACAAAACCTAATTTGAAGAAAGAAAAAAAAAGATGTAACGGACTAAATGGAAAAAGACATAACTTACTAAATACTAGTTGATGTTTGCTGTGAAAAAGATATTGGTTTAATTAGAAGGAAAAAAAATTGGAATAGGTAAAAAACACTCTACATGGATTCAAATTTTAAATAACGAGGAGAAAGAGAGAAATTTAAGAAAAAATTGAATTTCAGTAAACAAAATTGCTATTGTATGTGTGGTCTCGTTTTAAAACAATTAAAAAATAAAATTCTTTGGCAAGTACTTGAATTAGAAGTTAAGAAAACATTGGAGTTTACTCTAATGATTTATGCTGTTTAACGGATTCCTAATTTCGAAGCCAGTTTTGAAGGCACAAAGACTTTTTCTTTTCAGATGATTACGTGAAGTCACGTAATGACATCAGGTCTTCTTACAAACCTGGAAAGGAGTTAACCCTTTCCATTGACAGCCGTTTTATACTGAACATTATTAATTTGGATTTCTTAATAGAAAAAAAAGACTCACCTAACAGAGGAAACAAAAATAAAAACAGAACTAGCTTATGTAATAATACTTGCCTGATACAATAAAGAAATAGATACTCAATAAAACAAATTGAAGAGTTAAAAGCTAAGATAAACAGGCTGGAAGAGATAACGGGACTAGACGGATAGTGCAGTGCGCAGCCATAGCACCATCACCTATGGCAATAGAGCCAATGTACCCCACGGTGGGTAGGTGTAGTCCACAAACCCAACCTAACGGTAAAGCAGACAACGATGTTTGGAGGAATAGCTTTGGCCTTGGTCATAATAGGAGTTTGGGTAATATTTAAGTGGGTAAAGACATGGGCGCACGCCCTACAGATTCAGCTCGAAATGGTTCGATTGTAACCTTGTGCTTCTGATTTTGCAGGGTGACAGGGACACTCGTAGAGCAAAAAAACTTAACCCCTGGTGACGACCAGGCCATCTGTTTAAAATTACAGATAATACTTACCGGAATGGGAATACGAACGGCGCTACTCGTAATATGGATAGCCCTGCAACATGCACGTACCCTGGGCAACACCGACGGACAGCAGAGCACGCTGGAAATAAACAACTACATGAACTATGGAGTCTTGTTTAATGAGAGGGTGGAACAGCTTAGAGGGGTGATGAAGGGGTTATTGGAGAGGGTGGAGAGGAAGACCAAGCCAACCTAGGAAAGGAGGGTGCCGAAATCCAGTTGGATGGCATCTCTGTCCTGGAAGCTCACGCCAAAACCATCAATCACCTCATTGATAGAGAAAAAGAAGATACAGGAAAGCAAAGACAGGGGCAACTCTGTCACGCTTATGGTCTGTGGATGGTGGGACAGATCCGCCACAAGCTCGACCAGATCCAACACGGGGAATTACCCGATTGGATAGACAGTTCACATTTAGCTCAGTTGGCTAACCAGAGGGGGACACTGGATAATTGTACTCTGAAGGGACTGACCCGAGTATACCCAGCAATTCCAGATTGCCAGATGGGTAGGACTACCGGGATAGGGATAGTCCTGATGATCCCTATAGCCACGCCGGACTCAGGGCCGTTCCCCCTATACCAACTAGAGAATTGGAGTAATACGGAAAAATGTCTCCATACGTTACTACCTGACCACCACCTCTGCCGTTCGTCGAAACAACATACTTACCGGGATTTCCCTAGCAGATTGCAAGCAAAAGGGGGAAATCACAGTATGCCCTCACCCGGTGGGCCGAGGTGAGCTAGACGAGTGCGGGTTTAACCGAACCGACGGGTGTGTACTAGAAATAGTGCCCGCACACATGCACTTCGCAAGGGCAGGCTACGGAGGGAAGGGAAGATACTGCGTCTCTACCACAGAGCATTACCTGCAGTGCCCTATACCACAGCCAAACTTTTGCTTTACACCACTACGACCTGTCGCGATCGGGCAAGCGCATATCACCCAGGTTAGGCGCCGGAAGCCTGAAGTTATTGAGGTAACCGATCAGCTCCATGATCATTTGCAGGATTATGACGAGCCAGATCAGGTCCCTATCCCACATCTAACCGAAGTATTACGAGAATTGAGGCTCAGAGTGGGTCAATCCGTAAAACTATATCACCAACTGCAAACCAAAATCAAAGTACTGGAAGAAGATATCGATGTAGACTTACAAAGTCAGAGTTGGTGGAGGAAGGTCTGGGACTGGGGAATAAATGTGAAATGAATCCATGGATTCAAATAATTTCACACATACTGGTCGGGATACAATTGATCTTAGCGATAACATGGGGCATAATGGCCTGCCAGGCATGCAGACACCACGCACAGCGAAGACGGACAAATCATCGTTCCCCGGATATTAAACAAGCCTGTTTGATAAGGGGGCAGGAGGATTTAGCCTTTGTCAATTTGATTTAAGCAACCGGGACTCCTGAAACCGCGTGACTGGCCAGCACGTTGAGGCAGGGAGTACCGGGCCGTGCACAAAAATCTAATAAAGGTAGAACGGTTGGTTAAAAGGGGACTAGGACTAGTCCCTTTACCAAAAGGGGGAGTTGTTGTAGGAGGTAGGCACCTTTAGAATATACCAAAACACTAGGCATTAGGCATCTGCTAAATATATCTAAACTCATATAAGTTTAAAGTGGCCACACATAAAATGGCTGCCCAGGCATGATGGGAAATCATGTAGTCAAGCTGTGAACTGTTGAATGTTCAATGACCGAGCAATAACCCTGTGAGGCCCACTATAGGAATGCCTTGGATGCAGGATAAGAATAATGAGGAGAGAACCCATCTCCGGTAAACAAGGTCATAAACCAATTAATTCCCCAGGAAGAAAGAGATAAGAAGGGAACCCATCTCCTGTAAACAAGGTTATAAACCAATTATTTCTCCAAGAAGAAAGAAATAGGGAGAGAACCTATCCCCTGTAACAAAGTCATCAATCAGCCCGAACTGACAATAACCGAACATATGGTTCCTGAGGCACCAGGGGAATTCCATTGGGTTAAAAGAATCTATATGTAATCTATAATCGTTGTGATTGGCTTGTGTCCAGCCGTGATGGGCTGTGTAACTGTAGTAAACTGTTGGTAACTGTTGTGAAACATATAAAAGTGCATGTAACCCTTTGTTCTGTGGAGAGAAGCCTGGATACAGTCCTGAGACTTCCTCCTCGCTAAGCGTTAATAAAGGCCGCGACGGCATTGGAACCGACTCTGAGTGTTGAGTGATTCTTCTGAGAAAACACTAACGCTAACAATCCCGACTCTCTGCTTTCTGTTAGCCAGCCAATTCTCGATCCATGCAAATACATTTCCTCTGACTCCGTGTCCCTCTATCTTCTGCAGTAACCTTTTGTGCGGCACCTTATCAAATGCCTTTTGGAAATCTAAATACACCACATCCATCGGTACACCTCTATCCACCATGCTCGTTATATCCTCAAAGAATTCTAGTAAATTAGTTCAACATGATTTCCCCTTCATGAATCCATGTTGCATCTGCTTGATTGCACTATTCCTATCTAGATGTCCCGCTATTTCTTCCTTAATGATAGCTTCAAGCATTTTCCCCACTACAGATGTTAAACTAACCGGCCTATAGTTACCTGCCTTTTGTCTGCCCCCTTTTTTAAACAGAGGCGTTGCATTAGCTACTTTCCAATCCGATGGTACCTCCCCAGAGTCCAGAGAATTTTGGTAGATTATAACGAATGCATCTGCTATAACTTCCGCCATCTCTTTTAATACCCTGGGATGCATTTCATCAGGACCAGGGGACTTGTTTACCTTGAGTCCCATTAGCCTGTCCAGCACTACCCCTCGAGTGATAGTGATTATATCAAGGTTCTCCCTTTCCACATTCCCGTGACGAGCAATTTTGTGTCTTTTTGTGTCTTCCACTGTGAAGACCGAAGCAAAATAATTGTTTAAGGTCTCAGCCATTTCCACATTTCCTATTATAAAATCCCCCTTCTCATCTTTTAAGGGACCAACATTCACTTTAGTCACTCTTTTCCATTTTAATTTCGCTAAAAACTTTTACTATCTGTTTTTATATTTTGCGCAAGTTTACTTTCGTAATCTATCTTTCCTTTCTTTATTGCTTTCTTAGTCATTCTTTGCTGTCGTTTAAAATTTTCCCAATCTTCTGGTTTCCCACTAACCTTGGCCACCTTATACGTATTGGTTTTTAATTTGTTACTCTCCTTTATTTCCTTAGTTATTCACGGCTGGTAAGCCCTTCTCTTACCACCCTTCTTTTTCACTGGAATATATTTTTGTTGAGCACTATGAAAGAGCTCCTTAAAAGTCCTCCATGTTCCTCAATTGTGCCACCATTTAGTCTGTGTTCCCAGTCTACTTTAGCCAACTCTGCCCTCATCCCACTGCAGTCCCCTCTGTTTCAGCATAGTACGCTCGTTTGAGACACTACTTCCTCACACTCAATCTGTATTACAAATTCAACCAAACTGTGATCACTCATTCCGAGAGGATCTTTTACCAGGAGATCGTTTATTATTCCGGTCTCATTACATGGACCAGATCTAAGATAGCTTGCTAACTAATATGGCAGGGGGATGGGAACCAATGCAGGGAGACAGAGGGAAACAAAAAGGAGACAAAAGCAAAAGACAGAAAGGAGATGAGGAAAAGTGGAGGGCAGAGAAACCCAAGGCAAAGAACAAAAAGGGCCACTGTACAGCAAAATTCTAAAAGGACAAAGGGTGTTAAAAAAACAAGTCTGAAGGCTTTGTGTCTTAATGCAAGGAGTATCCATAATAAGGTGGATGAATTAACTGTGCAAATAGATGTTAACAAATATGATGTGATTGGGATTACAGAGACATGGCTCCAGGATGATCAGGGCTGGGAACTCAACATCCAGGGGTATTCAACATTCAGGAAGGATAGAATAAAAGGAAAAGGAGGTGGGGTAGCATTGCTGGTTAAGGAGGAGATTAATGCAATAGCTAGGAAGGACATTAGCTTGGATGATGTGGAATCTATATGGGTAGAGCTGCAGAACACCAAAGGGCAAAAAACGTTAGTGGGAGTTGTGTACAGACCTCCAAACAGTTGTAGTGATGTTGGGGAGGGCATCAAACAGGAAATTAGGGGTGCATGCAATAAAAGTGCAGCAGTTATAATGGGTGACTTTAATATGCACATAGATTGGGCGAACCAAACTGGAAGCAATACGGTGGAGGAGGATTTCCTGGAGTGCATAAGGGATGGTTTTCTCGACCAATATGTCGAGGAACCAACTAGGGGGGAGGCCATCTTAGACTGGGTGTTATGTAATGAGAGAGGATTAATTAGCAATCTCGTTGTGCGAAGCCCCTTGGGGAAGAATGACCATAATATGGTGGAATTCTGCATTAGGATGGAGAATGAAACAGTTAATTCAGAGACCATGGTCCAGAAGGGTAACTTTGAAGGTATGAGGCGTGAATTGGCTAGGATAGATTGGCGAATGATACTTAAGGGGTTGACTGTGGATGGGCAATGGCAGACATTTAGAGACCGCATGGATGAACTACAACAATTGTACATTCCTGTCTGGCGTAAAAATAAAAAAGGGAAGGTGGCTCAACCATGGCTATCAAGGGAAATCAGGGATAGTATTAAAGCCAAGGAAGTGGCATACAAATTGGCCAGAAATAGCAGCGAACCTAGGGACTGGGAGAAATTTAGAACTCAGCAGAGGAGGACAAAGGGTTTGATTAGGGCAGGGAAAATGGAGTACGAGAAGAAGCTTGCAGGGAACATTAAGACGGATTGCAAAAGTTTCTATAGATATGTAAAGAGAAAAAGGTTAGTACAGACAAACGTAGGTCCCCTGCAGTCAGAATCAGGGGAAGTCATAACGGGGAACAAAGAAATGGCGGATCAATTGAACAAGTACTTTGGTTCGGTATTCACTAAGGAGGACACAAACAACCTTCCGGATATAAAAGGGGTCAGAGGGTCTAGTAAGGAGGAGGAATTGAGGGAAATTCTTATTAGTCGGGAAATTGTGTTGGGGAAATTGATGGGATTGAAGGCCGATAAATCCCCAGGGCCTGATGGACTGCATCCCAGAGTACTTAAGGAGGTGGCCTTGGAAATAGCGGATGCATTGACAGTCATTTTCCAACATTCCATTGACTCTGGATCAGTTCCTATCGAGTGGAGGGTAGCCAATGTAACCCCACTTTTTAAAAAAGGAGGGAGAGAGAAAACAGGGAATTATAGACCGGTCAGCCTGACATCGGTAGTGGGTAAAATGATGGAATCAATTATTAAGGATGTCATAGCAGCGCATTTGGAAAGAGGTGACATGATAGGTCCAAGTCAGTATGGATTTGTGAAAGGGAAATCATGCTTGACAAATCTTCTGGAATTTTTTGAGGATGTTTCCAGTAGAGTGGACAAGGGAGAACCAGTTGATGTGGTATATTTGGATTTTCAGAAGGCTTTCGACAAGGTCCCACACAAGAGATTAATGTGAAAAGTTAAAGCACATGGGATTGGGGGTAGTGTGCTGACATGGATTGAGAACTGGTTGTCAGACAGGAAGCAAAGAGTAGGAGTAAATGGGGACTTTTCAGAATGGCAGGCAGTGACTAGTGGGGTACCGCAAGGTTCTGTGCTGGGGCCCCAGCTGTTTACACTGTACATTAATGATTTAGACGAGGGGATTAAATGTAGTATCTCCAAATATGCGGATGACACTAAGTTGGGTGGCAGTGTGAGCTGCGAGGAGGATGCTATGAGGCTGCAGAGCGACTTGGATAGGTTAGGTGAGTGGGCAAATGCATGGCAGATGAAGTATAATGTGGATAAATGTGAGGTTATCCACTTTGGTGGTAAAAACAGAGAGACAGACTATTATCTGAATGGTGACAGATTAGGAAAAGGGGAGGTGCAACGAGACCTGGGTATCATGGTACATCAGTCATTGAAGGTTGGCATGCAGGTACAGCAGGCGGTTAAGAAAGCAAATGGCATGTTGGCCTTCATAGCGAGGGGATTTGAGTACAGGGGCAGGGAGGTGTTGCTACAGTTGTACAGGGCCTTGGTGAGGCCACACCTGGAGTATTGTGTACAGTTTTGGTCTCCTAACCTGAGGAAGGACATTCTTGCCATTGAGGGAGTGCAGCGAAGGTTCACCAGACTGATTCCCGGGATGGCGGGACTGACCTATCAAGAAAGACTGGATCAACTGGGCTTGTATTCACTGGAGTTCAGAAGAATGAGAGGGGACCTCATAGATACATTTAAAATTCTGACGGGGTTAGACAGGTTAGGTGCAGGAAGAATGTTCCCAATGTTGGGGAAGTCCAGAACCAGGGGTCACAGTCTAAGGATAAGGGGTAAGCCATTTAGGACCGAGATGAGGAGAAACTTCTTCACCCAGAGAGTGGTGAACCTGTGGAATTCTCTACCACAGAAAGTTGTTGAGGCCAATTCACTAAATATATTCAAAAAGGAGTTAGATGTAGTCCTTACTACTAGGGGGATCAAGGGGTTTGGCGAGAAAGCAGGAATGGGGTACAATGTTGCATGTTCAGCCATGAACTCATTGAATGGCGGTGCAGGCTAGAAGGGCCGAATGGCCTACTCCTGCACCTATTTTTTATGTTTCTGTGTTTCTATGTAGGTTCTGTAACATACTGTTCTAAGAAACAATCCCGTATGCATTCTATGAATTCCTCCTCAAGGCTACCCCATGCGATTTGATTTGACCAATCAATATGTAGATTAAAATCCCCCATGATTACTGCCGTTCCTTTTTCGCATGCCTCCATTATTCCCTTGATTATTGATGAATATGTAGCTTGAGGAATGGTGCAAGAGGGAGGGATTCAAATTCCTGAGATATTGGAACCGGTTCTGGGGAAGGTGGAACCAATACAAACCGGACGGTCTGCACCGGGCAGGACCAGAACCAATGTCCTAGGGGGAGCGTTTGCTAGTGCTGTTGGGGCGGGTTTAAACTAATATGGCAGGGGGATGGGAATCTATGCAGGGAGACAGAGGGAAGTAAAATGGGGGCAGAAACAAAAGGTAGAAAGAAGATAAGGAAAAGTGGAGGACAAAGAAATCAAAGGCAAAAATCAAAAAGGGCCACATTATAACATAATTCTAAAAGGACAAAGAGTGTTAAAAAAAACAAGCCTGAAGGCTCTGTGTCTCAATGCGAGGAGTATTCGTAATAATGTGGATGAAAAACAGCGCAGACAGCTGTTAACGGATATGATGTAATTGGGATTACGGACACATGGCTCCAGGGTGACCAAGTTTGGGAACAACATCCAGGGGTATTCAATATTCAGAAAGGATAGACAGAAAGGAAAAGGAGGTGGGGTAGCGTTGTTGGTTAAAGAGGAGATTAACGCAATAGTAAGGAAAGACATTAGCTTGGATGATGTGGAATCTGTATGGGTAGAGCTGCGGAACACCAAAGGGCAGAAAACGCTAGTGGGAGTTATGTACAGACCACCAAACAGTAGTAGTGAGGTTGTGGATGGCATCAAACAGGAAAGTCGGGATGTGTGCAATAAAGGTACAGCAGTTATCATGGGTGACTTTAATCTACATATAGATTGGGCTCACCAAACTGATAGCAAGACGGTGGAGGATGATTTCCTGGAGTGTACAAGCGATGGTTTTCTGGACCAATATATCGAGGAACCAACTTGAGAATTGGCCATCCTAGATTGGGTGTTGTGTAATGAGAGAGGATTAATTCGCAATCTTGATGTGCGAGGCCCCTTGGGGAAGAGTGACCATAATATGGTAGAGTTCTTCATTAAGATGGAGAGTGACACAGTTAATTCAGAGACTAGGGTCCTGAACTTAAGGAAAGGTAACTTCGATGGTATGAGACGTGAATTGGCGAGAATAGATTGGCGAATGATACTTAAAGGGTTGACGGTGGATAGGCAATGGCAGACATTTAAAGATCACATGGATGAACTTCAACAATTGTACATCCATGTCTGGCGTAAAAATAAAATGGGGAAGGTGGCTCAACCGTGGCTAACAAGGGAAATTAGAAATAGTGTTAAATCCAAGGAAGAGGCATATAAATTGGCCAGAAAAAGCAGTAAACCTGAGGACTGGGAGAAATTTAGAATTCAGCAGAGGACGACAAAGGGTTTGATTAGGAGGGGGAAAATAGAGTGTGAGAGTAAGCTTGCAGGGTAAATAAAAACTGATTGCAAAAGCTTCTATAGATATGTGAAAAGAAAAAGATTAGTGAAGACAAATGTAGGTCCCTTGCAGTAAGAATCAGGTGAATTTATAATGGGGAACAAAGAAATAGCAGACCAATTGAACAAATACTTTGGTTCTGTCTTCACTAATAACCTTCTGGAAATACTAGGGGACCGAGGGACTAGTAAGAAGGAGGAACTGAAGGAAATCCTTATTAGTCTGGAAATTATGTTAGGGAAATTGACGGGATTGAAGGTCGATAAATTCCCAGGGTCTGATAGTCTGCATCCCAGAGTACTTAAGGAAGTGGCTCTAGAATTAGTGGATGCATTGGTGGTCATTTTCCAATATTCTATAAACTCTGGATCAGTTACTATGGGTTGGAGGGTAGCTAATGTAACACCACTTTTTAAAAAAAGAAGGGAGAGAGAAAGCAGGGATTTATAGACCAGTTAGCGTGACATCAGTAGTGGGAAAAATGTTGGAATCAATTATTAAAGATGTAATAGCAGCGCATTTGGAAAGCAGTGACTGGATCGGTCCAAGTCAGCATGGATTTATGAAAGGGAAATCATGCTTGACAAATCTTCTAGAATTCTTTGAGCATAGAAATATAAAAACATAGAAAAATAAGTGCAGGAATAGGCCATTCGGCCCTTCGAGCCTGCACTGCCATTCAATAAGATCATGGCCGATCATTCCCTCAGTACCCCTTTCCTGCTTTCTCTCCATACCCCTTGATCCCCTTAACCGTAAGGGCCATATCTAACTCCCTCTTGAATATATCCAGTGAACTGGCATCAACAACTCTCTGCAGCAGGGAATTCCACAGGTTAACAACTCTCTGAGTGAAGAAGTTTCTCCTCATCTCAGTCCTAAATGGCCTACCCCTTATCCTATGTCCCCTGGTTCTGGACTTCCCGAACATCGGAAACATTCTTCCTGCATCTAACCTGTCCAGTCCCGTCAGAATCTTATATGTTTCTACAGGATCCCCTCTCATCCTTCTAAACTCCAGTGAATAAAGGCCCAGTTGATCCAGTCTCTCCTCATATGATAGTCCAGCCATCCCTGGAATCAGTCTGATGAACCTTCGCTGCACTCCCTCAATAGCAAGAATGTCCTTCCTCAGACTAGGAGACCAAAACTGAACACAATATTCCAGGTGAGGCCTCACTAAGGCCCTGTACAACTGCAGTAAGACCTCCCTGCTTCTATATTCAAATCCCCTAGCTATGAAGGCCAACATACCATTTGCCTTCTTCATCACCTGCTGTACCTGCGTGCCTACTTTCAGTGACTGATGAACCATGACACCCAGGTCTTGTTGCACCTCCCCTTTTCCTAGTCTGCTGCCATTCAGATAATATTCTGCCTTCGTGCTTTTGCCCCCAAAATGGATAACCTCACATTCATCCACATTATACGGCATCTGTCATGCATTTGTCCACTCACCTAACCTGTCCAAGTTACCCTGCAGCCTCTTAGCATCCTCCTCACAGCTCACACCATCACCCAGTTTAGTGTCATCTGCAAACTTGGAGATATTACAGTCTATTCCTTCATCCAAATCGTTAATGTATATTGTAAATAGCTGGGGTCCCAGCACTGAGCCCTGCGGCACTCCACTAGTCACTGCCTTCCATTCTGAAAAGGACCCATTTATCCCGACTCTCTGCTTCCTGTCTGCCAACCAGTTCCCTATCCATGTTAGTATATTACACCCAATACCATGTGCTTTGACTTTGCACACCAATCTCTTGTGCGGTACCTTGTCAAAAGCCTTCTGAAGGTCCAAATACACCACATCCACTGGTTCTCCCTTGTCCACACTGCTAGGTACATCCTCAAAAAATTCCAGAAGATTCGTCAAGCATGATTTCCCTTTCATAAATCCATGCTGACTTGATCCGATCCTGTCACCGCTTTCCAAATGTGCTGCTATTTCGTCCTTCATGATCGATTCCAACATTTTCCCCACTACTGATGTCAAGCTAACCGGTCTATAATTACCCGTTTTCTCTCTCCCTCCTTTTTTAAAAAGTGGTGTTACATTAGCTACCCTCCAGTCCATGGGAACTGATCCAGATTCGATAGACTGTTGGAAAATGATCACCAATGCATCCACTATTTCTCGGGCCACTTCCTTGAGCACTCTGGGATGCAGCCTATCAGGCCCCGGGGATTTATCGGCCTTCAATCCCATCAATTTCCTTAACACAATTTCCCGCCTAATAAGGATATCCTTCAGTTCCTCCATCTCACTAGGCCCACTGTCCCCTAGTACCTTCGGAAGGTTATTTGTATCTTCCTTCGAGAAGACAGAATAGAAGCATTGATTCAATTGGTCTGCCATTTCTTTGTTCCCCGTTATAATTTCACCTGAATCTGACTGCAAGGGACCTACGTTTGTCTTTACTAATCTTTTTCTCTTCACATATTTATAGAAGCTTTTGCAGTCAGTTTTTATATTCCCTGCAAGCTTCCGCTCGTACTCTATTTTCCCCCTCTTAATTAAACCCTTAGTCTTCCTCTGTTGAATTCTAAATTTCTCCCAGTCCTCAGGTTTGTTGCTTTTTCTAGACAATTTATATGCCTCTTCCTTGGCTTTAACACTATCCTTAATTTCCTTTGTTAGCCATGGTTGAGCCACCTTCCCAGTTTTATTTTTACTCCAGACAGGGATGTACATTTGCTGAAGTTCATCCATGTGATCTTTAAATGTTTGCCATTGCTTATTCACCGCCAACCCTTTTAGTGTCATTTGCCAGTCTATTCTGGCCAATTCACACCTCATACCGTCGAAGTTACCTTTCCTTAAGTTCAGGACCCTAGTTTCCGAACTAACTTTGTTACTCTCCATTTTAATAAGGAATTCTACCATATTATGGTCACATTTCCCCAAGGGGCCTCGCACAACAAGATTGCTAATTAGTCCCTTCTCATTATACATGTAACTAGTAGAGTGGACAAAGAAGAACCAGTGGATGTGGTATATTTGGACTTTCAAAAGGCTTTTGACAAGTTCCCACACAAGAGATTAGTGTGCAAAATTAAAGCAAATGGTATTGGAGGTACTGTATTGTCATGGATAGAGAACTGGTTGGCAGACAGGAAGAAAAGAGTAGGAATAAATGGGTCCTTTTCAGAATGGCAGGCAGTGACTAATGGGGTACTACAAGGTTCAGTGCTGGTACCCCAGCTATTTATAATATACATTCATGATTTAGACAAAGGAATTGAATGTAATATCTCCAAGTTTTCAGATGACACTAAGCTGGGTGGCAGTGTGAACTGTGAAGAGGATGCTAAAAGGCTGCAGGGTGACTTAGACAGGTTAGGTGAGTGGGCAAATGCATGGCAGATGCGGTATAATGTCGATAAATTTGAGGTTATCCACTTTGGTGGCAAAAACACGAAGGCAGAATATTATCTGAATGGTGACAGATTAGGAAAAGAGGAGGTGCAACAAGACCTAGGTTCATGGTACATCAGTCATTGAAAGTTGGCATGCAGGTACAGCAGGGGGTGAAGAAGGCAAATGGCATATTGGCCTTCATAGCGAGAGGATTTGAGTGTAGGAGCAGGGAGTCTTACTGCAGTTGTACAGGGCCTTGATGAGGCCACACCTTGAATATTGTGTACAGTTTTGGTCTCTTAATCTGAGGAAGGGCATTTTTGCTATTGAGGGAGTGCAGCGAAGGTTCACCAGACTGATTCCCGGGATGGCAGGACTGACATATGAAGAAAGACTGGATTGAATAGATTTATATTCACTGGAATTTAGAAGAATGAGAGGGGATCTCATAGAAACATATAAAATTCTGACAGGATTGGACAGGTTAGATGCAAGAAGAATGTCCCCATTGTTGGGGAAGTCCAGAACCAGGGGTCATAGTCTAAGGATAAGGGGTAAGCCAGTTAGGACCGAGATGAGGAGAAACTTCTTCACTCAGAGAATTGTGAACCTGTGGAATTTTCTACCACAGAAAGTTGTTGAAGCCAGTTCGTTAGATATATTCAAACGGGACTTCGATGTGGCCTTACGGCTAAAGGGATCAAGGGGTATGGAGAGAAAGCAGGACTGGGGTACTGAAATTGCATGATCAGCCATGATAATATTGAATGGTGGAACAGGCTCGAAGGGCCAAATAGCCTACTCCTGCACCTATTTTCTATGTTTCTATGTTTCCTCTCAGCCTCCTCTGTTCCAATGAGAACAAACCCAGCCTATTCAATCTGTCCTCATTGCTAATATTCTCCATTCCAGACAGCATTCCAGTAAATTTTCTCTGCATCCTCTCTAGTGCAATCACGTCCTCCCTATAATACAGTGATGAGAACTGCACGCAGTATTCCAGCTGTGGCCTAACCAGAGTATTATACAATTTAAGCAAAACCTCCCTGCTCTTGTGTTTTATGCCTCGGCCAATAAACGTAAGCATTCCGTATGCCTTCTTAACCACCTTATTCACCTGGCCTGCTACTTTCAGGGATCTGTGGACAAGTACTCCAAGGTCCCTTTGTTCATCTAGACTTTTAAGTGGCTTACCGTTCAATGTGTATAACCTTTCCTTATTAGCCCTCTCCAAGTGCATTACCTCACACTTCTCTGAATTAAATTCCATTTGCCACTATTCTACCCACCTGACCAGTAGATTGATATCCTCCTGCAGTCTATGACTTTCCTCTTCATTATCAACCACAGAGCCAATTTTATAGTGTCATCTACAAACTTCTTAATCATACTCCCTATATTCAAATCTAGATCATTGATGTATACCACACAAAGCAAGGGACACAGCACTGAGCCCTGCTGAACCCCACTGGAAACATCCATCCAGTCACAAAAACATCCTTAAACCATTACTCTTTGTTTCATACCTCTAAGCCAATTTTGGATCCAACTTTCCACTTTGCTCTGGATCCCATGGGCTTTAACCTTCGTGACCAGAACTCAATTAAGTGTTTTCATCATTTTAACACCATCTGCCTTTTTCATAACTGCCATTACTTTTTCTCCTCACCCTCACATAAACTGCAACTCCTTCAAACCAGTACCTCTCCTCGAACATCACATCAGACCTCTTAGCTTGATATAACCATGCCAGTCTAAATAACTGAACACAATGTAAGTGCACCCTTTCCTGCATGACTATAATCTCCATAAATAATTGAAAACAATCTAAGCGCACATTCTCCTTTATTAAAGGAAACTCAAAGAGTGAACATAGGCCATCCTACTCTTTCCTAATAGAAAGAAAGAAACAAAGACTTGCATTTATATAGTGCCTTTCACAATCTCATGGCATACCAAAGCACTTTACAGCCAATGAATTGTAATCACTGTTGTAATATAGGAAACACGACAACCAATATGTACACAGCAAAATCCCACAGCAGCAATTGATAATGACAAGATAATCTGTTTTTGTGATGTTGGTTGAGGGATAAATATTGGCCAGAAGAACTCCCCTGCTCTTCTTTGAATAATGCCAGGGGATCTTTAACATCCAACCGAGAGGCCAAGCCTTGGTTTAACTTCTCATTCGAAAGATTAAATACCACGCTTCCCCAGAGTGGCTAAATATGCCTTTCTTTCTCCTATTCTACTGCTTCTCCAAAGTGCAGCCTGAGGTTAAGTACTGCCACATGCTCCACCGATATATGCAGTGAAGAAAAAGCTTCTCTGATAGTCCTTTAATTCTATTACAGCTACCCGTTAGTCTACTCAGTCTTTCGAACTATTTAATGCTGAGATGCTGCTGCACCAGCCTACAGCTGAATATCTTCAGTCAATCTAGACATTTTAAAGTCTGCAATTGCAATTTCAGACCTCCCAACACAGTACCTCCATGCTACATGGGAGTTGTGCTCAGCCAATGCCAATGTATATTTAAATGAGCTGACCCTGTGATTTACAGCAAGGCTACCACTGGAATGGATCAGATCAGCAGGACAACATCGGGGCAAATGATCCTGTGGAATTTTGGTGGAGGCAACAGACTCATTACATCTCAGGTTCACCTTTAGAAGCTAGTCAGCCAGTCTGTTGGCTCCTTCAAACAATGGTGGGACACCAAACTGCTGTAAAATGAAGGCATCGTGAGTGTTGCCAAGATATTGTGCTGCATTATTCTGTTCCTGTAGTTCAACATCACCTGCACATTAATGCAATGAAAGCTTTTCCTATTTAAACACATCATTGGGATTTTGCTAATGATCCTGATAGCCATAGATGTGCCATTAATGAGAGTAGACTTTTGGAACACAACCATCTGGTAAAAGCGTTGTGCCCTCTTGAGCTATTGCTTCCTTTCCAAGGGAAAGTGATGGCAATGTTTTCCCTGGCAAACTAGGCTTCTAAAACTTGTTTTATGGATTGGTGGACTGGAGACTACAAGCAAAACCCATTAAAAAGGAAAGTTTTAAACCCACATATTACCGGGGAGGTGGGAAGGGTACGAGAGAGCATGGTAGCGCAGGGAAAACACGGCAAGGTCGGGGACGCGAAGGTCAAAAATTTAACAGCAGGAACTCATGATAATTTTTTTTCTTACGTTTGCCATCTGGCAACTAGCCAAATTAGCAGGCTGGCAGGCTGCCGGGCAGGAAAACCAATGGCAGGGCAGTCCCCAGCAGTCGGGAGTAGAGAGGGAGCGAGGGTCGGGGCTTTGGGCCAGAAAGATAGGCCATCGCAGGAGGGAGGGAGCGAGAGATTGGGGCTTGGGGTGGGAGAGAGGCCATCGTAGGATGGAGAGAGGGGCCATGATTGGCAAAGTGATGGCCAAAGGCTTCCATGAGGGGCTAGGGGGAGCACTCCTGCTTCTCGTGGTCCACAAGGAGTGCTGAAAAAGACAATTACTTTCTTGAGCTGATAGTTCTTGCCAACCTTTTACTGCTGCCTTTCCCAAACCCTGCGGGAGCCTGATTTAAATATCTTGATGGAATGTTCCACCTCTCAAGGATGGGACACTCACACAACACAAAATCTGCCGCCTTAAAAACAGCGCGTACACGATGGGTTGGGGACGCGTCCCCCATTTTAGAATTTTTAAATTCCCCTCCGCTGACCCTCTCCCGCCCAATGTGGGGGGGGGGGAGACGGGGTTAATATCAAAGCCTTAATCACACCTATAAGAAATCTCAGTTTTTAAATGAGTGAGTAGTGCTGAATGAGTGAACACAAATGCCAAGCATTCACTATTTTCAACAAGTGAGAGTCTAACAGAAGTGTAATAGAGCTCTCCTGCTGGACTACTGTGGTAATGCAACTGCTGATGTTTATAATAAACGGATCATGTGAAAAGGTCACATGACACGTTCCTGTTTGGAGCCATCTTGTATTGTGTGTTTCTTCATGATGTCATAAGAATATATCACACTTGGCGACAAAGGATGGGATAATCGGATTCCCTCGCTGAAATTTTTGTTGGTGAATCATCCAGCCATCTCACAAAGAGACTTTGAGACATTCTTTGTTTTGCAGAACAGCTAAAAATCGAAGGAAAATTTTGCGCACACTTGGCTGAACTGAGAGTCCTGATGGCCACACCTATGGGAATAATAGGGTGCTTGGGTGAGTTCCATCATGACCGAGAGACTTTCAGAACGTATGTGGAGCGGCTAGACATGTTTTTCACCGCAAATAGTATCGCCGAAGGTCCCGATGATGAAAACCATAACCAGGTGTTGTTAGAAAGAAGACGGGCTATTTTCTTGACTGAAGCAGACCCCGAGATGTATGAAACCCTGAAAAATTTGTTTGTTCCCATCAAGCCGAAGGACACGCCAGTGATGGAGATTGTAAACAAGTTAGAACAGCAAAACAGTCCTGTGTCCCTGGAAATTGCTGAAAGTTATCATTTTGGAATACGGGATCAATTCATTGACGAGAGTATCAGTGAGTACATTGTAGCTTTAAAGATGCTATCCATTTACTGCCATTTCGGAAACTTTCAGGACCAAGCATTACGTGACCACTTTGTTTGTGTTAGCTTGTCAGACGACTATGTCGGTGGATATGGCCAATCAATACTCCCGAGAATTTCGAGCCATTTCCAGTTGTCAGACAACTGAGTTAAATCACCTACAAGTTAAAATTAAAAGGCAGTTGGGCCCCAAGACCTCAGCAACTGGCCAAGGTAACAGCACATTGAAGTCATGCTATTGGTGCCTGGGACAACACATTGCTAAAAGCTAACCATATGTGAAGGCAGAGTGTTTCTACTGCAAGAAACTGGGCATCTTGTGAAGGCATGTCGACTGAAGACTCAACCAACTTTCAATGCTAGGCGTAGCAATCACCAGATACTACATAGCATTGAAGAGAAGCAACAGGACGAGGAGGTTCTGGAGATACACGTCATCAGGACCATGA
This sequence comes from Pristiophorus japonicus, assembly GCF_044704955.1. Lineage (NCBI taxonomy): Eukaryota > Metazoa > Chordata > Chondrichthyes > Pristiophoridae > Pristiophorus > Pristiophorus japonicus. The sequence goes on from NC_091987.1 coordinate 43,257,379, forward strand.
GGGTATCTAACAATGATTCGTGAAGTATCGTCATCGAAGTAGACGTTGCAAGAACCAGGATACCCATGGAAATCGACACTGGTGCATCCGTGAGCGTAGTACCGGAAACGCTTTGTCTCAACAAGTTGAGTGATTTTCCACTGGAGAAATCGAATTTAGAGCTGCGAGGCTACTCAGGAGAGCAAATTCCTGTGGTAGGACATATCATAGTACCAGTGAAATACAATCATCAGTTTAAGACTTTGCCATTAACCTTGCCTTAATAGGTAGAAATTGTTTGGGATCACTGAAGCTGAATTGGAATGAGATTTTTCGTGTGGAAATTAAATTTTCATCGAAAGATGATGTCACCAAGCATTATCCGAAGGTGTTCTGTGAAACAGGCAGCCCGATCCAAGACTTGAAACATAGAAACATAGAAAATAGGTGCAGGAGTAGGCCATTCGGTCCTTCTAGCCTGCACCGCCATTCAATGAGTTCATGGCTGAACATGCAACTTCAGTACCCCATTCCTGCTTTCTCACCATACCCCTTGATTCCCCTAGTAGTAAGGACTTCATCTAACTCCTTTTTGAATATATTTAGTGAATTGGCCTCAACAACTTTCTGTGGTAGAGAATTCCACAGGTTCACCACTCTCTGGGTGAAGAAATTCCTCCTCATCTCAGTCCTAAATGGCTTCCCCCTTATCCTTAGACTGTGTCCCCTGGTTCTGGACTTCCCCAACATTGGGAACATTCTTCCTGCATCTAACCTGTCTAACCCCGTCAGAATTTTAAACGTTTCTATGAGGTCCCCTCTCATTCTTCTGAACTCCAGTGAATACAAGCCCAGTTGATCCAGTCTTTCTTGATAGGTCAGTCCCGCCATCCCGGGAATCAGTCTGGTGAACCTTCGCTGCACTCCCTCAATAGCAAGAATGTCCTTCCTCAGGTTAGGAGACCAAAACTGTACACAATACTCCAGGTGTGGCCTCACCAAGGCCCTGTACAATTGTAGCAACACCTCCCTGCCCTTGTACTCAAATCCCCTCGCTATGAAGGCCAACATGCCATTTGCTTTCTTAACCGCCTGCTGTACCTGCATGCCAACCTTCAATGACTGATGTACCATGACACCCAGGTCTCGTTGCACCTCTCCTTTTCCTAATCTGTCACCATTCAGATAATAGTCTGTCTCTCTGTTTTTACCACCAAAGTGGATAACCTCACATTTATCCACATTATACTTCATCTGCCATGCATTTGCCCACTCACCTAACCTATCCAAGTCGCTCTGCAGCCTCATAGAATCCTCCTTGCAGCTCACACTGCCACCCAACTTAGTGTCATCCGCAAATTTGGAGATACTACATTTAATCCCCTCGTCTAAATCATTAATGTACAGTATAAACAGCTGGGGCCCCAGCACAGAACCTTGCGGTACCCCAGGTGAGTATCAAAGTGCAGAAGGACACTAGACCAGTTTACTGCAAGCCACATCCCATACCATACGCATTCGAGTAGAAAGCTGAGCAAGAACTCAAAAGATTAGAAACTGAGAACATTATCTCTAAGATAGATCTAAGTAATTGGGCTAGACCCATTGTTGTTGTACCTAAGTCAAATGATAATGCTAATGCTATGTCCAGGTTGCCATCTCCATCACAAGTTACACCCAATTGCGAAGAAGTATTCTATTTTTGATACATTGATGAACTGCCAGTCACAGCTGAAGAGATTGGTAGAACAACTAAGCGTGACCCAGTTATGTCAAAGGTGTATGATTACATAGCAAATGGCTGGCCAAACCAGGTATCAGAGAAAGATATACATCCATACTTCGTTCGTAGGAATAAATTATCAGTGGATAAAGATTGTATCATCATCATCATAGGCATCGAGGAAGACTTGCTTCCACTCTTAACATGACTTCTCAGGTGGCTGTACAGTCCAATATGAGAACCACAGTCTCATATGGGACTGGACTGACGCATGCTCTTTCCGCTGCCTGCGCTTGATTTCTGCATGCGCTCGATGATGAGACTCGAGGTGCTCAGCGCCCTCCCGGATGCACTTTCTTCACTTAGGGCGCTCTTTGGCCAGGGACTCCCAGGTATCAGTGGGGATGTTGCATTTTATAAGGGAGGCTTTGAGGGTGTCCTTGTAACATTTCCACTGCCCTCCTTTGGCTCGTTTGCCATGAAGGAGTTCCGAGTAGAGCACTTGCTTTGGGAGTCTCGTGTCTGGCATGCGAACTATGTGGCCTGCCCAGCGGAGCTGATCAAGTGCAGTCAGTGCTTCAATGCTAGGGATGTTGGCCTGGATGAGGACGCTAACGTTGGTGCGTCTGTCCTCCCAGGGGATTTGTAGGATCTTGCGGAGACATCGTTGATGGTATTTCTCCAGCGACTTGAGGTGTATATTGTACATGGTCCATGTTTCTGAGCCATACAGGAGGGCAGGTATTAATATAGCCCTGTAGACCATGAGCTTGGTGGCAATTTTGAGGGCCTGGTCTTCACTCTTTTCCTCAGGCAGCCGAAGGCTGCACTGGCCTCTGGAGGCGGTGTTAGATCTCGTCATCAATGCCTGCTTGTTGCTAGGAGGCTCGCGAGATAAGGGAAATGGTCCATGTTGTCCAGGGCCATGCCATGCATCTTGATGACTGTGGGGCAGTGCTGTGCGGTGAGGACTGGCTGGTGGAGGACCTTTTGTTATGTATGCAAGACCTTGTAACCAGCATTCTACCTCCACCAGAGTACGCATCTGTTGGCGTCCCAAGGGATCCCAGCATCTCTTGGGAGCACAGTATATAAGCAGGCCTCCCATGCTGTGCCAGCACTCTGGAGTCAGAATAAAGAGACTGTCACACTTACTCAGTCACATTGCTTTATTTGAGACATAACAACTGGCGATGAGTAATAGATAACCATCAGGCGAAAATGCAGAGAACTGTTGGTATCCTGGAGAATTTCTCAGAAGGTGATGATTGGGAAGCCTTCATGGAGCGACTCAACCAATACTTCCTGGCCAATGAGCTGGAAGGAATGAGAATGCTGCCAAACGAAGGGCGATCCTCCTTACCGTCTGCGGGGCAACAACCTATGGCCTCATGAAGAATCTTCTTGCTCCGGTGAAACCAACAACCAAATCATATGAAGAACTGTGTACGCTGGTCTGGGAGCACCTAAATCCGAAGGAGAGCGCTCTGATGGCAAGGTATCGATTTTATACATGTTAACGGTCTGAAGGCCAAGAAGTGGCGAGCTATGTCGCCGAACTAAGGTGCCTTGCAGGACATTGCGAATTCGATGGATTCCTGGAGCAAATGCTAAGAGACTTTTATGTGCTTGGCATTGGCCATGAGGTTATCCTTCGCAAACTATTGACTGTTCAAACACAGAACCTGAGCAAAGCCATAATGATAGCCCAGGCATTTATGTCCACCAGCGATAACACCAAACAAATTTCGCAGCATAAAGATGCATCGGCAAGTACTGTACACAAAGTAACGTTGTTTTCAGGCAGGAATGCACATGGCAGAACGTACACACCTGCAGCTGCATGACCTCAGATGATTCAGATGAATTGCGAGGAAATTAACATCTTGTTGGCGCTGCGGAGGTGAGCATCGAGCCCATCAATGCCACTTCAAACATTATGCGTGCAAAGGCTGTGGAACAATGAGACACCTCCAGCGAATGTGCAGACGAGCTGCAAACCCTGCAAACCACCATGTTGCAGAGGAAGACCGATCCATGGCGGATCAAACTGAACTAGAGACTCGAAACGAGGAGACAGAAGTGTACAGGGTACACACATTCACCACAAAATGTCCACCGATCATGTTAAAAGTTGAACTGAACGGAATTTCAGTATCCATGGAATTGGACACGGGTGCGAGTCAGTCTATCATGAGCAAAAAGGCCTTCGAGAGGCTGTGGTGCAACAAGGCACAAAGACCCAAGCTGAGCCCCATTCATACCAAACTGAGAACTTAAATTAAAGAGCTGATCCCTGTAATTGGCAGTGCAGCAGTAAAAGTCTCCTATGATGGAGCAGTGCATAAACTACCACTATGGATTAATATAGAAACATAGAAAATAGGTGCAGGAGTAGGCCATTCGGCCCTTCTAGCCTGCACCGCCATTCAATGAGTTCATGGCTGAACATTCAACTTCAGTACCCCATTCCTGAATTTCAGTATCCATGGAATTGGACACGGGTGCGAGTCAGTCTATCATGAGCAAAAAGGCCTTCGAGAGGCTGTGGTGCAACAAGGCACAAAGACCCAAGCTGAGCCCCATTCATACCAAACTGAGAACTTAAACTAAAGAGCTGATCCCTGTAATTGGCAGTGCAGCAGTAAAAGTCTCCTATGATGGAGCAGTGCATGAACTACCACTATGGATTAACATAGAAACATAGAAAATAGGTGCAGGAGTAGGCCATTCGGCCCTTCTAGCCTGCACCGCCATTCAATGAGTTCATGGCTGAACATTCAACTTCAGTACCCCATTCCTGCTTTCTCGCCATACCCCTTGATCCCCCTAGTAGTAAGGACCTCATCTAACTCCTTTTTGAATATATTTAGTGAATTCGCCTCAACAACTTTCTGTGGTAGAGAATTCCACAGGTTCACCACTCTCTGGGTGAAGAAGTTCCTCCGCATCTCGGTCCTAAATGGCTTACCCCTTATCCTTAGACTGACCTCTGGTTCTGGACTTCCCCAACATTGGGAACATTCTTCCTGCATCTAACCTGTCTAACCCCGTCAGAATTTAAAATGTTTCTATGAGGTCCCCTCTCATTCTTCTGAACTCCAGTGAATACAAGCCCAGTTGATCTAGTCTTTCTTGATAGGTCAGTCCCGCCATCCCGGGAATCAGTCTGGTGAACCTTCGCTGCACTCCCTCAATAGCAAGAATGTCCTTCCTCAGGTTAGGAGACCAAAACTGTACACAATACTCCAGGTGTGGCCTCACCAATGCCCTGTACAACTGTAGTAACACCTCCCTGCCCCTGTACTCAAATCCCCTTGCTATGAAGGCCAACATGCCATTTGCTTTCTTAACCGCCTGCTGTACCTGCATGCCAACCTTCAATGACTGATGTACCATGACACCCAGGTCTCTTTGCACCTCCCCTTTTCCTAATCTGTCACCATTCAGATAATAGTCTGTCTCTCTGTTTTTACCACCAAAGTGGATAACCTCACATTTATCCACATTATACTTCATCTGCCATGCATTTGCCCACTCACCTAACCTATCCAAGTCGCTCTGCAGCCTCACAGCATCCTCCTCGCAGCTCACACTGCCACCCAACTTAGTGTCATCCGCAAATTTGGAGATACTACATTTAATCCCCTCATCTAAATCATTAATGTACAGTGTAAATCATTAAAGTACAGTGTACCGGGAGAAAGCCCCACACTGTTCGGCAGAAGCTGGCTGGGGAAAATCCGTTGGAACTTGGACGACATCCGAGCACTTTCGTCCGTCGACGGCGCCTCATGTGCCCAGGTTTTGAGCAAGTTCCCATCGTTGTTTGAGCCAGGCATCGGAAATTTTTCTGGGGCGAAGGTGCAGATCCACTTAGTTCCCGATACATGACCCATCCACCACAAGGCACGTGCGGTGCCATACATGATGCGAGAGAAAGTGAAGATCGAGCTGGACAGGCTGCAACGAGAGGGCATCATCGCACTGATTGAGTTCAACGAGTGGACCAGTTTGATTGTTCCAGTTCTCAAGGGCAATGGTACGGTCAGAATTTGTAGGGCTATAAAGTAACGATTAACCGTTTTTCGCTACAGGATCAGTACCCGCTACCCAAAGCAGACGACCTATTTGCGACGCTGGCAGGAGGGAAGATGTTCACCAAGTTGGACCTGACCTCGGCCTACATGAAGCAGGAGCTGGCGGAATCTTCGAAAGGCCTCACCTGCATCAACACGCACAAAGGTCTGTTCATCTACAATAGATGCCCGTTTGGGATTCGATCGGCCGCGGCTATTTTTCAAAGGAACATGGAGAGTCTGCTAAAGTCGGTTCGGCGCACCGCGATTTTCCAGGATGACATATTGATCACAGGTCTGGACACCATTGAACACTTACAGAACCTGGAAGAGGTTCTAAGTCAGCTTGATCATGTGGGGCTCAGGTTGAAACGCTCAAAGTGTGTTTTCCTGGCGCCAGAGGTCGAGTTCTTAGGGAGAAGAATCACGGCAGATGGCATCAAACCCACCGATGCCAAGACGGAGGCCATCAAGAACACGCCGAGACCACAGAACATGATGGAGCTGCGATCGTTCCTGGGACTCCTCAATTATTTTGGTCATTTCCTACCCGGGTTAAGCACCTTGCTAGAACCTCTACACGTGTTGCTAAGCAAGGGAGATGACTGGGTATGGGGGAAATCACAAGAGACTGCTTTTGAGAAAGCCCGAAATCTGCTATGTTCCAACAAACTGCTTGTTCTGTAGCAGCTCTGGCATGCTCTTACGAGGTGAAAAAAATGCACCAGTATCTGTTTGAGCTTAAGTTCAAGTTAGAAACTGACCATAAGCCGCTCATATCGCTATTCTCAGAGAGCAAAGATATTAATACCAATGCCTCTGCTCGCATCCAAAGATGGCCGCTCACGCTGTCTTCATATAACAATGTAATTCGCCACAGACCAGGCAGAGAGAACTGCACTGATGCTCTCAGTCGGCTACCATTGCCCACCACCGGGGTGGAAATGGCACAGCCTGCAGACATGCTCTTGGTGATGGATGCATTTGAAAACGAAAAGTCACCTCTTACAGTCCGCCAGATCAGGGCCTGGACCAGCCAGGATCATTTACTATCCCTTGTAAAAATCTGTGTCCACCATGGGAGCTGGTCCAGCATCCCAGCGGAGATGCATGAAGAGATCAAGCCATTCCACGGCGCAAAGATGAAATATCCATACAGGCGGACTGTCTTTTGTGCGGTAATCGCATGGTTTTGCCTAAGAAAGGCAGGGAAACGTTCATACACGACCTACACAGTACCCACCCAGGCATAGTAATGATGAAAGCTATAGCCAGATCCCATGTGTGGTGGCCCGGCATCGACTCAGATTTGAAGTCTTGCGTGCGCCAATGCAACACTTGCTCTCAACTGAGCAATGCACCCAGGGAGGCACCGCTAGGTTTGTGGTCATGGCCCTCCAAACCGTGGTCTAGGATCCACGTTGACTTCACTGGCCCGTTTCTAGGCAAAATATTTTTGGTTGTTGTGGATGCTTATTCAAAGTGGATTGAATGTGTAATAATGTCTGTAAGCACGTCCACTGCCACCATCGAAAGCCTACGAGCCATGTTTGCCACGCACGGCCTGCCTGATGTCCTTGTCAGCGACAATGGGCCGTGCTTCACCAGCGCTGAATTCAAGGGATTCATGGCCCGCAATGGGATCAAGCACGTCACATCTGCCCCGTTCAAGCCCGCATCTAACGGCCAGGCAGAATGGGCAGTCCAAACCATCAAGCAAAGCTTGAAACGCGTGTCGGAAGGCTCACTGCAGACCCGCCTGTCCTGAGTCCTGCTCAGCTACCGCACCAGACCCCACTCGCTCACCGGGGTTCCCCCTGCCGAACTGCTCATGAAAAGGGCACTCAAAACAAGGCTCTCTCTAGTTCACCCTGATCTCCATGATCATGTCGAGGGCAGACGGGATCAACAAAGCATGTACCATGATTGTGCAAATTTGTCACACGATATTGAAGTCAATGACCCAGTATTTGTACTCAACTATGGACGTGGTCCCAAATGGCTTGCTGGCACTGTCGTAGCCAAAGAAGGGAGTAGCGTGTTTGAAATCAAACTTGCAAATGGACTAACTTGCAGAAAGCATTTGGACTAAACCAAACTGCGATTCACAGACAGCCACGAGCAACATGAAGAAGACACCACCAATTTCAACCCTCCAATACATACACAAGTGGCAACCGACATCATGGTTGACCACAAAGCTGAATCCATCACCCCCAGCAGCCCAGCAAAGCCAGCTGCGCAGCAGCCCAGCGAAGGCCCAACCAACTCACCTGCACCTGTGTTTATACCGAGACAATCGACCAGGGAGAGGAAAGCCCCAGATCATCTCTGTAGTATATGCAAGCACTCTAATAATGATTCCACGAGGTAAGGGTATTGTACTTGAACTATAGTGACCTTAGTCCGTTTATTGCAGCTCCTTGAGTGAGGACACAAAGCGGTGAGCTCCCTTTTATACTTGGTTACCTGCAGTGGGCAGGTGACCCTTAGGTCTCCAGCAGTAGCACCCTCTGGTGGTACAGGTATGGTGTATACAATATGAAGATCCATTCAGTGGTCTAGTGTTACAGTACATACATTATACATACACAACAACACTCCCCCCTAAGTCTTGGGCCACAGGCTTTTTCACTGTGTACTCTGGCCCTTGACTTGAGTGCCCAATTTGTCTTTGCTTGGGAATGGCTCTCTCCCTGTGGACCCACAAGTCCTTATTGCCACGACATTGGGAAGTGGTCGGCAGTGGACGGTTGGAGGTTGTAGTGAGAGTTGTGTGGGTTCTGGGTGTGATCCATGTGTCGATGGCTACATACATCCATACATACATAGTATCACAGCCAATAACACCCAAACCCTGCCCACATCCCACTTTTCCACCATTGACATAAATCACATGGTCGCCATGTCCAGCAACACAGAACAAAGGCAAAGCAGGAGCGTGGTCCCCAGACCCCATACATTGTAACAAATTACATACACCCAGATGGTGAAATAACACAGCCATTACCTGCGCACATGCACCTCACTTTCCCTCTCCTTCTCCCCACCTCTACCCCTTCCCCTCCTCGCTCCATGGCGCCTTGCCGAGGAGCTCCTCAGGTGGTGCCTCATTGGGTGGGATGAAGGCAGATGCAGGGATTGCGCGGGTATGGGAGCGGGGGGTGCCGAGGGGACCACATTCTCTGATGAAGAAGCAGGATCTTGATCCTTGCTCTCATCTGTCATTCGCAGTGGTGGGGCGGAACCTTGGGGTGGAGTGCCGCGCTCAGGGACCACTGGGAGGCCTGTGCCAGCATTCAGGGACACTGCCATGTGTGGAATGTACTCGGTCATGGTGGCCAGGTGTCAGGATATGCCCCCCAATGCCTCGATGAGCTGGTCACCAATGGACAACTGTAGCATTTCTCCGCTGTCATGTTGCACTCATGGAGCAGACCTGCCACGTCCACGAGGCCTCTGCGGGGTCGGTGCCGTCCTGGGGACAAATGGGATGCACTGTGGAGAGGTGCTTGGGGCCGCCACCTCCAGAGTGGAGGCGGGAATGACCGGAGGACCACTCGATGGCCTTGGAATGGCTTCTGGAGCGTGGCGATGCAGATTCTTCGAAGCTCGCGCTCTCATCTGTCGAGAACAGACCCAGCGGATTGATGGGAGACAATCGGAGCTCCTCAACACCAGATGTGGTAGGATCATCCGCCGACTCCTGCCCTGCGCCCCCACCTTCTGGCCTCAGTGGCCTTGCCTGGGGCTGCGCTGCTGACTGAGCTGCAAGACACAAATGAGGTTATTAGAGGAGAAGGGGATGCTTGGGTTATAAGGTGAGTCCAGCGCTACACACAGCATATGCATGACAAATGCACCACCTCTCTCAAAATCATCTCAGACATCACATTTCATGGACATCAACACATTGTGCATTGCAATGATTTTCATGAGGCCAGCATTATGTCCGTGAGACTTTTAGAAATCATCTATCATATATGATTGTTCGGATATGAGTTGGTGTGGCATCTATTGACTTTAGATCATGCAATGGTGTAAGCTTTACTCACGTGGCATCACTTCGTGTCTTCAGATGCATCCGTGCCTTTCCGGGGGTGCTTCCCCATGAGTGCGAGCACTCGCTCCTCAATCTCAGTGATGTCGCTGGGGACTGGTGGCCCCCCACCCGTTCGCCTCTGCACAGACCTCATCGTCGATAGCTTCTTCTGTAAAAGGTACCAGGATGACATGGCATGAGATCATTGCGTGATATCATTGCTAGGTACTGTCACAGAGACTGATACAACACATAACCGACAGATGTAATCATAATTATTATGATTATTATCATTCTTTCCCGAAAGACGTACACCGTGACCACAGGCTTTGAGTAAAACATTCCCGGTAAAAGTACAAGGTTTCACATCTGTTGATAGTAACTCATGACTTACAAATCAAATTATATAAATACATAAGTACATGTAAATAAATGTAATATTTACTCTTGCGGATCCCACAAGATCGTTTCATCGTTTGCGGCATTGGTTGCCCTCACGCACCTTGTTGGTCACCGATGAGACCACTTCTGCTATCTCGGTCCATATCTTCTGGTAGGCCTTTGGGGTGGACTTCCCACGTCCTCCCTGTGTCAAATCACCCCAGTGTAACTCGACCTTCTGCAGGAGGGATGCATTTGCCTTGTCCGAGAACCTCCTCGCTCTTTTGCTCCAATGTGCTCCTCTCCCACCTCACTGCTCTCTCCAGCGTCAGTCTCCACAGCGTGCTGTGATGCCTCCTCCTCTCCCTCCATTATAGAGCAAATTCGGTCAAATATGTGGCTGGTAACAGCTAATTTTTGTTTGCCTACTTGCTGTGAAGCTCTAAAGTCTCCCTCATTCCTCCCAAAGCAGCCACACCACACCCAGCCATGCCTTCAGTCCCTCTCAGCTCCCTCTCTCTCTGTCACCTCTTCTGCGCATGTCATGGTGACCCTTGACCTCCAGAATCGCGGGAATTGAGCATTGCCATGCCGTTGCTAAGGACGGCCACACTTTACGGCAGAAGGTCAGAAAAATTTTACGCTATCACCCATTTGATATCGCTCACGGTAACGCCCATTTTCAAAAATGTAAACTAGATGTTTTGAGAATGGGTGAGAAGTCAACGATCTGAAAACCCTTTTTTACCGCCCACGCCGGAAATAACGCCCATTTTTGGGCGATAACTACAAAAGTGAGGATTCTAGCCCATAGAGTACATCGTTAGTCAGTGTACAACATGTCAACTGGTAAGCAAGAAACCACCATCAGTACCATTACAGCCATGCAAATTGCCTCCCAGGGTGTGGCAAAGGTTACATGTAGATTTTGCTGAGCTAGAAGGACAACAATTGTTCATTGTGATTGATAGCCATTCAAAGTGGGTAAAAGTGTTTCCGATACAAAAAATAACAAGTAAAACACTAAACAATTTGCGAAGATAGTTTTCTTCATATGACCTCCCAGAAGAAATTGTGTCTGATAATGGGCCGCAATTTTGTTCAGAAGAATTTGCACAGTTCATGAGCAGAAACGATGCGAAACGTGCCAAAGTTCCACTGTATCACCCTCATCAAGCAAATGTTGGATCCAAATCCGCTAAAATTGGCAAATTTTTAAATTACTTTTTATAATACTCCTCATAAAACTGCTGGTGTTTCTGAAACATAGAAACATAGAAACATAGAAAATAGGTGCAGGAGTAGGCCATTCGGCCCTTCTAGCCTGCACCGCCATTCAGTCAGTTCATGGCTGAACATGCAACTTCAGTACCCCATTCCTGCTTTCTCACCATACCCCTTGATCCCCCTAGTAGTAAGGACAACCATGATCAGGTTCTCGTTGTTAAAGCCAAACTTGGCATAGTCAGTAGAAGAGAAACAATCAAGACAGAAAGAGAATTATGATAGAGGTAGGGTAAGAGAGAGAAGTGTGAAATTGAATCCGCGGGTTTAGATGAAGAACCATCACCATAAATGGTTAAATTGGTCACCAGGAAGAATAGTGAAGATATGTGGCCATCGCACATATTTGGTCAAGATGTTTGATCATGGACAGGTTAGGTTTGTTCACATTGATCATATTTTGCCTACAGACGTGGAAGGAGTTGAAAGTTGGAATGATTTGATTATTTCTGATGAGTCAGATAGTCTTGTTACAAGTAGTGTACCAGTAGCAAATTCTAAATCAGATGTACTAGAAACAAGTCCACAAGAAATTCAGAATTTATGGGCTAGACTTTCCAATTCACATCGCCCATCTAAGGCCCATCTATCGCCCAAAACAGACCTCTATCGCCTAAAGCATAAAGTAGAAACTCGGCCCAAAACATCGCCGGAAAAATAGGCCCCCAAGTTTCCACTTTGATCGCCGAGATGATCGCCCAAATGATCGCCCACACAAGGCCCATCCCAAGTTTCGGCACCTAGCATGCACTTCGCTGGGCCGATGCAAGGCCCAAAAGAGTGCTCAAAAATAGTTGCTTTTTCAGGGCCTTAGAGAGGGAAATGGGCACTACAGACACCATTTTTAGCTTCTGAGGAAGGGTGGAGAATTAGTCCTGAGTTATTTAGAGAGTAAAATTGAAGCAAATTGTACTCAGAAATTTGGGACAGGGAATATAAATAGGTATTATCAACTTATTTATGCTAAATAGATCTCATATATTGGAATTATTTAGTAAATAGCTTTTACATAGTGAAGTTTTTTAATGATATTGTTGGAACAGGCGAGAGAGGACGCGGGCGAGGACATAGGAGAGCTTAATCAGCCTGGCGATCTAGCACCGGTACCACCACACCTTTCCTGAAGACCAGTAGCCAGTGGCAGTTACACAGCTGCTAAGCTTTTGCGTCAGCAGCTCATTAATGAAAGCTTCGCATGAACTATTATTGTTGATATTCAAACGTTCAAATACAGTTACGTTTAAACAAAAGTTTCATTTCTGTGGGGAAACAGAATAAACAAACAAATATGCATGAAAAACTGTACGTTGTAAAACTTATATAAGTAAGGGAAAAGGTACAAAAGTTGTCGAAAAAAAAATTTTTATAAAGAAACAACATTTTTTTTAAGAACTAATGAACAACACCCTCCCTCCAACCCCCCACCCCCCGCACAGCCCGCCCTTCCCTCAAAATCCTCAAAACGTTAGAAGAAGAAGAAATTGAACATTTTAAAGAACAAGTGGCCATTTAAGTAATGATAACAAGTGACCATTTCAATCATGATAACAAGTGACCATTTCAGTCATGTTAACAAATGACCATCTCAGTCATGATAACAAGTGACCATTTCAGAAAGAATGGAAAGTGAACGGTTAAGTAATGATAACAAGTCAACATTTAACTATTGAATACAAGTGGCTAATTTAGTAACAATAATAAGAGAATAATAAAGTGATAGTAACAAGTGAACATTTTAAAACAAGTGAACTATTGAGAAGCACGGTCCCCTCCCTACCTGCGGCCACGTTTCCCTCCAGATCCTGTCCCACCCCGTGTTCACATCCCACCCGCCCGTTTTGGTCTCTGCAGACCGACACCAAGACATTGTGCAGAATGGGACGGCAAGACTTCCTGCCGTGGTGGAGGCAACGGAGCGGAAGCAGAAGCCTCAGGCTCCACTTCCGCGTCAGGAGGAACTGTGTCCTCCATACTCACTTGTGTGCTTGGGGTCTCGCTGCGAGTGGACACGACACCCTGGGGTGCAGCGCCGTGTCCAGCCAGCAACGCGTGCCGTAGGGCATTTGTTGCGGCTGTCTGCTCCCTGATCGCCTCCAACATCTCCCGAGCAGTCTGTGACTGCTCAGAAGACCAGCTGGAGCAGCGCGAGCAGAACTCGCTCCAGGATGTGGAGAACTGGCTCCAATTGTTTGAGAAACCCGCGAATCCCTGGATAAGGTCAAGACCGATCGCCACCGTCTCCCTGCACAAGGAAAGTAAGCTCTCTGTTTGGTCCTCTGTGGCAGGCGAGTGCATATCACACTGACCGCCGTGGGGTCGGCGTGTGCAATGTCACGCACCTCGGTGTCACCACCTGTACACCGCTTGGTCCCGGTGCCTCATTTGTCTCAAAAGAGATGTCCGCAGGTTGTTCTTCTCCTCCTCCTCCTCCTCCTCCTCCTCCTCCTCCTCCTCTGGAGTCTGCAATGGCTCCTCCTCCTCCTCCTCCTCCTCCTCCTCCTCCTCAGCAGGAGTCTGCAATGGCTCCTCCTCTGGCTCTTCCTCCTGGGAGTGGCCCGATTGGTCAGTGGACGTATCCGTTGACTCCATCAGTACTTGTTGATCTTTGAAAGACAAATGGAAGTTATAAGCAATGTTTAACAATGCAAATCAATTCATCTCAATTAAGAACTCAAATCATTACCATTAGCCCATATGCACAAGCGGTCACCAGGCCTAATTTGAAGATCAATAGTACATCTCAATAGCATAACTCAATTATATATCAAATTAAAGTATCATTGCATAGGATTACCCGCGTAACAAAATATTTACTATTGATTCACACATTGCACAATGCACAGTTCTCATTACTCACGTGACTCTAGAGTGGGTTCGGCCACACCACGGGTTGTGACCAAACGGCTTTCTGGCCCCACCAAGGCCACTGCAAGCTCCTCATAGACATTGATCAACTGCAGCATGGCACAGCCCCCGCCCGTCCTGCGTTGCTCCCGCTGGTTGATGGAAATCTTCTTCTGTAATAGATAAGGTAACATTGCACGGCATAAGCAGATGGATTTGGCAATAAACATTTAGGACTGACAGATTTATAAGTTAAATTTCAAGTTTGCAATACATTGCATAGGAAGATATTTCATACTGTAACATTCAAATTTATATTGCGGTGCATAATTATAATTTAATCCTAATTTAGTGACTTAGTCATGCTTAAAGATTATGATATAACATTGCAGATTCTAATTAGATTTTCCATACAACATTAAATAATAAATGTGGATGATTTCAAATTTAAATTTCAACTCACTCTTGCAGCTGCCAGTAGAGTGTTCCATCTTTTCCGGCACTGGTCCGGTGTCTGGGCTTCCTTTGATGCCGACGTGGTCACATCGGCAATCTCTGTCCAAATCCTCTGATATGCATGGGTTGGAGGTTTTCATGCCCACCCCGTGTCAGATCCTCCCACCTCGCGCTTACACTATTCACTAGGGCCTCATTTGCCTCTTCGCTGAAGGGTTTAGCCCTTCTCTTTCCTGCAGCTCCCTCCATTCTTTAAATGTATCAGTTTTTTCAGTAGCTTAAGATAACCTGCTTCTGTAAATGTGGATTCTTTTCCCTCAATCTGGTTCAGCAAAATTACTGAAACGAATACCGTTTGTGCTTTAAACAAAGCAAGCTTTTATTTAAAAAGAAAATCCCGATCGGGGACCTTATCAGACAGAAGGAATGCTTCCTGATAGATCGCACCCACTTCCTATGGACAAAGTGACGTTCCATTGTAAAGGGACGACGGTTATACATTTTCGGCAAAAGCTAACAAGATAGGGCTAGAGTGACATCCTAGTTCAGCCTATCCCTTTTGATCCCTCTTTCCCTTTGTCCACTCATAAGCCGACCTAAGTATGGTCTGATTTTAAACAAAGACCTTCTGTTAATGTTTCAGGTTAATAACATGATTTAATAAGACCTTGAGGTTTTTCTGCAAGCTGTGGGTTTTGTTTCAATATGTGTTAGTGTTGTAACATTTTGCAGTCTCGAGTCTGAGATGTCATGGCTATTCCTCCATGAATTCTTTGTTAGCTTATACTGTCCATATATAATTCCCACGTTCTCAACTTCTCGACTTTATACATTTTTAAACATTCACATTCCCCCCTTTTATCATTCCATGATAACACTTAGGATTATTCTAGGAGTATCGCATTCATCCGTTCACACTCTCTTTCCTGAATCATATTGTTGTTAGTGTCGAGTAGTTCCTTAGTTCTTTGGATCATAACTCGGAGCCCTTGACCACACGAGAGTTTGCTAACCTTGCCATCATTACTTTACAACAAAGGTTAAGGTAACCAACAATCAAACAACAGGTAATTATTACTACGATGAGAATAATTGCCCCATGCATTAGATAGGATCTCCAAGATCCATCTGTTAGCCCATCAACCCAGCTAGATCCTTCTGCTGGTGTGGATAACTTCTTCACCTCCCTTCTTATGTGATCAGCGAGATTGGTTATGTTTTCTGAACTATCAGGAATGTAAGTGCAACATTCAGATCCTATCAGGGCACACGTTCCCCCTTTCTTAGCTAACAGGTAATCGAGGGCCATTCGGTTTTGTAATGCTACGTACGGTCCTTATTGCTATCATTTCAGCAGTATTGTTAGCTATCTGTTCCAATATCGTCTCTAGGTTCTGTACTTCATCCATGAGACGTCCTATCCTGATTGGGAACATCATGACCCCAAAGAACTTGTCGGCGGGGGTGATGGCTCGCTTGTATCGGCTGGAGGCATGTGCTTCCGCCAGGGTACGTACTTGCCGCACAAATGGCACCACATATCCCAGATAACAGGACCCTGTCCATCTTCCGGGTCCCAGGACTGGGCCCACAAACCTCCACCTGTTTTATTCGGAAGGTGAGAGAGGATGGTGACTCGTGCACCTGTGGTGATGTTGTGACTGTTTGGGCATTTGCTGTACCCTATGATATGTCCCTTGTTACTGGTGTCATTTCGGGTTAGACATATGTCCCCGGTTGGCCTCCCAATCCCCGAGGTATTGGTCAGGGCTAATAATGGGGGTTCCTTTCCACGGTCGTAGGTTGGTTGGTACCATCCCTGGAACATCTGACTAATTGTATTGGCCCCCCTCCTCTCGTGATAGTTTGGTTCTGAATCCATCTGACAGTCTCAGTTAGGGTCAGTGGAACGGGGCGCAAAGGAATTCCCCCTTTGGAATGTATAGGGATATGTGAACACACCCAACATCTAGAAAAGTTCCCATTTTGCGCATAAACATAAGACATGTACAAAAAGGTGTTTACA
The DNA here is from genome assembly GCF_044704955.1 of Pristiophorus japonicus. Taxonomy (NCBI): domain Eukaryota; kingdom Metazoa; phylum Chordata; class Chondrichthyes; family Pristiophoridae; genus Pristiophorus; species Pristiophorus japonicus. The sequence continues at coordinate 43,274,193 of NC_091987.1, forward strand.
TGGAGCTCTCGTCTCTGTCTCCCCTTCCATGCGCCGAAACTGTCATATATCAACACTATTATACAGACTGTGGCATACAGACACAGTTTCATCTTATGGCTCAGGATTCAGATAAATAGTCCAATTATTTTGCTGATTAAAAGAGTTCAGTTTTCCCGTCTCTCTTCTCAGGTCACTGTTGGTGTAGCTGGCTGTCTATCACTATGGGTAAAAGTTCAAACTGGTCCACGTTCCAATTAGGATGCCAACGGCCTTGTTCAGCTATGGAGAAGAGGAAGTCTGGAACAGAAACAGGAGTTAGAATAACCAGTAAAATAGGTTCGTTAGAGGGTGGTGAGCTTGCAGTGGTGCAGTTGAACCCAGGCACTTTTCCCCTCAACCTTGGCTGCAGTGGGGGTAGTGAGTAACACCTGAAAAGGCCCCTCCCATTGTGGCTCTGATCCCTTCCGAATCCATACTTCCCTGGTGCCACGAGGGACAATTCGGGTAAAACTGGGAGGTCGAGGTGAGCATCTTGAACCTGGTTGTGAGCTAGTCGCAGAGCCTGAGTCAGAGAAAGAACATAGGTGGTCATCAGTCGAGCTGAGATACCATATCTAGGAACAATTTCCCTCATTAACACCTTAACAACAGTTTGAGCCTTATTGTCCAGGGTAGGGTAGGCTTCAATCCATCTGCTAAACACATCTACTATTACTAACACATATTTGTAACACTGAACTTTTTTGCAACTCAATGTAGTCCAACTGAAATGTCTCAAAGGGACCTTCGGGTAGGGGCGTTTTACCCCAATCACAGGGGACTCCCTTCCCTGGATTATGTTGCTGGCAAACCAGGCAACGACTACTGATGTTCTGGGCGAGCGCCTGGAGTCTAGGGTGCCACCAAGTAGCCAAAAGTGTGTCACTCGTGGTCCTTGCTCCACAATGAGTAACAAAAATGCATACATTCAATAACCCATAGAGCCAACTCGTCAGACATGCAAGTCTGTTCCGCGGGAGTGGTCCAGAGTTTAGAAACATTGTCATAAGTACATCCATAATTTTTCCACAACAGTTTTTCTTTTTCAGGAGCGTCCTCCTGTGCTTTAATAACATCTTGGATGGTTGACATTGGTTTTTCCGAGGCTAACTTATCCTTCGCAGGATTTTTAGTCTGACTCATCATTTTGGGCACTACTATCTTTGTCAGCACAGTGGTTCCCTATATCAACCAGGGATTTTCCGGTGGTGTGGGCGGTACATTTAACAATGGCAATGTGCTTGGGGAGCATGAGGGCTTGCAACAAATCAGATACTAGTTGCTTATGGGATATCTCATTCCCCTGTGAGGTTAGGAATCCCCTATTTTTCCATAATTGTCCGAAATCATGGGCCACCCCAAAGGCATACCTAGAGTCGGTATAGATATTGACTTTGAGGTCTTTGGCCAAGATACAGGCTCGGGTGAGGGCGAATAGTTCAGCTTGTTGGGCAGAATAGGCGGTTTCAAAGGCAGCAGATTCCAAGACCTGATTCTTCTGGTTTACTATGATGTATCCTGAGATTCGTGTACCTTCTGGATTAATAGAAGAACTTCCGTCAACATACATAATACAGTCTGAATCTTCCATTGGTACATCAACTAAATCTTCCCTGACTGATGTGGCCTCTTGAATTAAAGATCAACAATCATGACTGGGTTCTTCCTCATCTTGGGGCGGCTCAGTAAGAAAATAGGCCGGATTAATTGCAGCACAGTGCCGAAAGGTCAGCTTAGGATTATTTAGTAAGTAGATCTCATATCTGCTTTGCCTGGCCATGGTAAGGTGTTGAGTCTGCAGTTGGCCCAGGAGGGCAGCTACGGAGTGAGAGATGTACACAACAATATCCTGCTGGAGGGTAAGGTTGGCAGCAGATTGAAGGCTATTGTAGATGGCGGTTAATATTTAAGTGCATACAGGGTGCCCCAAGGCAACGGGGTCTATGCTTATCCCCGTGTTTCTGAGTTAAGACAGCAGAAGCACAGTCTTTCAGGATTGTACAGTACAGTTGAAAGGGCCGGTCATAGAGGGGCCGGCCCAAAGCCAGAGCTTGCAGCAGGGCTGTCTTTAGTTCCTTAAAGGTTTGGATGTCTGCGGTTTATTGACTTCCGTATATTTCAATAAATCTTTCTTCTCGTTTGGGTTTAGTTTCTAATACTGCGGCCATACTGATGGGCTTCTGAAGGGTCGTGGTGAGAGCATTAAAGATAGCGTTTAGGCGATCCTGGACATCGTTAGGGTGAGCAACCAACAATGCATCATGAGTAGCACGTCCTAGGTGAGTTAGAAATTGGGCATGCTCAGTTGGGCTCAGGGTTTGCTTTACCAGGGCCCACAGGTCCCTTGATTCTGCATTATATCCATGCATGTCGAGGTCACTCCGTGAAATCGGAGGTCAGGGTTAAGTTGGGTTTGTGGATCCCTTTCAGCTTATTTATCTTAGCCTTTTAACTCTTCAATTTGCTTTGTTTGAGTATCTATTTCTTTATTGTATCAGGCAAGTATTATTACATAAGCTAGTTCTGTTTTTATTTTTATTCTGACTATCGCACCATTCCTCTATTAGGTGAGTCTTTTTTCTATTAAGAAATCCAAATTGATAATGTTCAGTATGAAACGGCTGTCAATGGAAAGGGTTAACTCCTTTACAGGTTTGTAAGAAGACCTGATGTCATTACGTGACTTCACGTAACCATCTGAAAAAAAAAAATCTTTTCATCAGGAAAGGCAGCATTTGATTAAACTCCAATATTTTTTAACTTCTTATTCAAGTACTTGCCAAAGATATTTTTTATAATTGATTTAAAACGAGACCACACATTTGTTTACTGAAATTCAATTTCGTCATCAGCCTCGGTCAATGCAAAGCCAACCATTTTAACTAAGTAGTCTATCGATACCTTTCTCAGAGGTCCCAGTGGAACTCTGAGTACGTTTCTCGTGCGTGCACTCTTTCTTTAAGACGTCTACGGTTTTTAATATGTCCTCCTTCTGTCAATGAAAGCCCTAATTTAATGGAGTTTTTCTGCCAACTCGACAGGAGTTTTTTTTTTCTTTCAGCACCTATTTAGTACGTTACTTCTTTTTTTTGTCTTTTCCATAACTAGAGGGAAGTCTGGCACATAGGCTGTGGACTGCTTTTCGTTATCTCAATTGTTCCAGCCTCAAGGTCGTGTTATTTAATATAATATTTTTTTTGAATCCTTTTGAATCCATCTCAGTTGTTTTGCTGTGCCTTCTCTGAATGTTTTCTTTCGACAAGTAAGTGAGCATGTCAAATCCTTTTTTAACCACCGGGACCATGTATTTTTTTCTTTTTTTTTACTCAACAAACCTATCCTTTGTGCATTTCCTGGCTCCGTAACTTATCATCCAAATATACGTAATTCAATAAGGTTCACACTCTTAAACTTCCCACATACAGGACAACACTACGAAGGGTTAAAAAAACTTTCATTCTGTTTGAAAAAGTGGGTGGAGCTAAAACAAACCACAACTCCCCGGCTTTTTTTTTTACAGTAAAAATCACACAAGCATTTCTCATTTAAAACAGACGTTCACAAGAGTCTCTCTTCTTTCCTATTAATTTTTGGATCCATGATTGATCATCTATCCCTATCTAGCTCTAACTATCCCTACTTTCCGTGTCGCCGCACGGATCTACTTGGGCCTCGAACCCACACAGACACTGGGCCTCGAACCCAGGCAGGCTCTGGGCCTCGAACCCAGGCAGACTTACCTATTCTAACCTATCTTTCCAAGTCGCCGCTTGGTTTGCATCACCGCGCAATTTCCCTATCTCTATCCATATTCTAAGTTTGAAAGGTATTCACTAGATTGTCCTGGATCTCGTTCAGACACTACCTGAGAACCAGCGAGTGGCTAAACTTTCCTCAGACTTTTGAAACCGGGGTAAACTGGAGCAGTATTGAAATCATACTCACTCCAGTGGCCACTTTCCCCTCGTCTCGTCCAAGGCTAGTCTGGCTCTTAATTCGCAAGTTTTCGGCAGTCGTCCGTTGAGATCCCACTTCTGACACCAAATGTAAATGTGGATTCTTTTCCCTCAATCTGGTTCAGCAAAATTACTGAAACGAATACCGTTTGTGCTTTAAACAAAGGAAGCTTTTATTTAAAAAGAAAATCCCGATCGGGGACCTTATCAGACAGAAGGAATGCTTCCTGATAGATCGCACCCACTTCCTACGGACAAAGTGACGTTACATTGTAAAGGGACGACGGTTATACATTTTCGGCAAAAGCTAACAAGATAGGGCTAGAGTGACATCCTAGTTCAGCTTATCCCTTTTGATCCCTCTTTCCCTTTGTCCACTCATAAGCCGACCTAAGTATGGTCTGATTTTAAACAAAGACCTTCTGTTAATGTTTCAGGTTAATAACATGATTTAATAAGACCTTGAGGTTTTTCTGCAAGCTGTGGGTTTTGTTTCAATATGTGTTAGTGTTGTAACATTTTGCAGTCTCGAGTCTGAGATGTCATGGCTATTCCTCCATGAATTCTTTGTTAGCTTATACTGCCCATTTATAATTCCCACGTTCTCAACTTCTTGACTTTATACATTTTTAAACATTCACACTTCCTTTCTCCTCGCTCTCTCTCTCTCTCTCTCTCGCTCTCTCTCTCTCCCAGACCCACACAGAGCTTCTGAGCATGTGTGAAGACCCTTGGCCTCTCAAAATGCAGGAAGGAGCATCAACCTGAAAAAAAATCAACCTGCACATGCGCAATAATGCATTGCTAGGGAAGCTTTTTTTTTCATTCACTTCCGTTTTCTTTGGATCGCCCAAAGAAAATGCAGATCAAGGGTTTCCCTTGGAGAAAAATTCTCCTCAGGATCAGCCTAGAATTAGTCTAAATTCTACAAGTTTGGAAAGATCTGTTCAAAAGAGAAGGTATCCTTTTCGAAACAGAAAGCCAGTGGTTAAGTTTGATTTGTAAATATGGAAAAATAAGTCCATATCTTTTGTTGTGTGTAACCATGCATGTTATGTATGATGATTATTTTGTTATGATTACTTCTTCATTAAGGAGGGAGAAGTGTAATCGAGCTCCCCTAGTGGACTACTGCTCCACCTAGTGGACTACTGTAGTAATGCAACTGCTGATGTATATAATAAAAGGATCACGTGACAAGGTCACATGACAAGTTTCTGTTTGGATCCATCTTGTATAGTGTATTTCTTAGTGATGTCGCCAGAATAAATCACACTAACCACCTCCCTTTGACATTCAACGGCATTATCATCACCGAATCCTCCATCATTAACTATTGACAGGAAACTTAACTGGACCAGCTACATAAACACTGTGGCTACAAGAGCAGGTCAGAGGCTAGGTATTCTGACACGAGTGTCTCACTTCCTGACTCCCAAAGCCTTTCCACCATCTACAAGGCACAAGTCAGGAGTGTGATGGAATACTCTCCACTTGCCTGTATGACTGCAGCTCCAACAACATTCAAGGAGTTCAACACAATCCAGGGAAAAGCAGTCCACTTGATTGACACCCCATCCACCATCTTAAACATTCACTCCATCCACCGCCAGCACATCATGGCTGCAGTGTGTACCATCTACAAGATGCATTACAGCAGCTCACCAAGGCTTCTTCGGCAGCACCTCCCAAACCAGTGACCTCTACTACCTAGAAGGTCAAGGGCAGCAGGTGCATGGGAGCACCATCATCTCCAAAATTACCTCCAGGTCACACACAACTTGGAAAGATACCATCGTTCCTTCATCGTCGCTGGGTCAAAATCCTGGAACTCCCTCCCTAACAGTACTATGGGAGTACCTTCACCACACGGATTGCAGCAGTTCGAGGCGGCGGCTTATCACTACCTTCTCAAGGGCAATTAGGAATGGGCAATAAATGCTGGCCTTGCCAGTGACACCCACATCCCAGGAACGGATATTTTTTTAAATTGCTGATTTTAGCATGTGACATATTTGCATACAATTGACTATAATTACAAGGTATTGAGACTTATGCACGCTTTCTGCAAGGTTTCAAAACGTTGGTACATTTTTAAAATCGCTTACTTTGGCATGTCCCATATCAGGTGCTCAGGCCTACTGATCCAAATGAGCAGGGCCTGCTCTTGGAATGAGCGGATGTGCTCACACAGCACACAAATATTAAATCGACCCTAATGTGGGAAGAATCTCTGAATTCTGATACTCTGAATTCGCCTAACAGGATTGTAACACTACAGCTGAGCATCAGGACTGTTATAACATTGTATTACTTCCAATCAGATGCAACATACAAAAATTAAAACTATAGGGTTCAATTTTCCCAGATCATTTGCGCCATTTTTTCTGGCGTAAATATTTAATTCAAACTTTCCCCCTAGACTCTGCGCCGGAGTAACTGGTTTAGTTACGGTTTTTCTACGTTAGGTTTTTTTGACGTTCCCTCACGTTTGCGCCAGTTTTCAGCATTTTTCACAGTTTGCCCAAAATCTTTTTATCCTAAGTCAGCATTTCTGGCCATTCCTGAAAAACCTTCTGGTGAGTTAACAGAAAGCAGCGCACATTGACAAATTGGCGCTGAAAGACACCATTGTTTTTCATTTAAGTTTTTGGAGGGAGTCTCTAAAACTTGAAATAGCCATAATAAAGTTCAACTTTTTTTACCTTTCAACGAAGTACATGGAAGTTTCTTCGATTTCTGAAGTTTACATTTTTTTTTTACTCACACGCCACCACCGAACATCTTCAAGCAGGGCTGGAGGGGGCTCATAGTGTCGGCTATCAGAATCGGCCCTGCGCTCGGATACAGGGGCTCAGGGCTCGGCTGGAAAACAAGCCCGGGGTGTGGGGGGGAGAGAGGTGACGATCGCAAGGCTTCTGCACTGAGCGCGGGGAGGGAGGAGGCGATCGGAAGGCTGCTGCACTAGGCACAAGACTGCAATGAGTTTGAGGGAGGGGAGGGGGCAGAAGTGGAGATGTCACAAGACTGCAATGAGTTGGGGGTGTAAGGTTACTAATCTTCAGAAAAACACAGACCATAAACTAAAAATTGATTAATCCAAGCTTTTGGAATTAAGCTGGACAATTAAGGACATTCTGTGGTCAAGGGCATAAAACTGACTTCATGCATAACAACAATGGAGTTGTTATGTGAGGCTTTGAACTTGATTGACCAGGGTGTGGAAAACAGCCACTGGAGACACTGAGTCTGTAAAAAAAGACCAGATAACAAAGGATCCCACAAAATTCAAATTTTTGGATAACAGCATTCAGCATAAGGAAATATCTTTTGCATTGTCGACGCCATGTACAAATTAGTAGCCATTCAAACTTATCACCACAGCCAGCTAAACAAATCACCACCTCGATAATCAGATCTCGGAAGCAAGGCATTTATTCATACTATGCATATAAATATACGGACACGGAGACACACAAGCAAGCAACACAAGAAGAGGGACAGGAAGACAGAAGACTGACAGGCAACAGAAGAAGCAGCAGAAAAGGAACAGAAGCTGCAGAGAATGGCTATAAGAAGAAACAACAGGTTACGGAATCGAGGACCATGAATCTCTGGTGATTGTATGTCTAAAGTCAAATTTCTCTCAGAAGTCTAGTCCTGTAGTTTTAGTTGATTTTTGTTGTGTAATAAAACTGATACTGGGTTAAGCCTAAATTTTGTGCCATGTGTTGTCCTTTCCCACTATAAGTTCCGAGGTCTAAGAATCAGAGTAGAATGAAAAACAAACACCCTACAGGGGGTGGGAGAAGGGGAGAAGTCACAAGACTGCAATGAGTTGGGGGGGGTGGGGGAGAGGGAGGAAAAGTCACAAAACCTGGGTGTGGTCCATCCATACAGACCTTGGGGAAAAAGAACAAAGAACCTGTCCTGCATGCCTTCCAGCCATTTTGAGCTTCTTACAAAGGTAAACTGTAACTATTGGGGCAATAGTGACAATGCCATACCTTGTGCGAGCCTTCTGCATGATGATGCTACGTATGAGACAATTGATTTGACATCACCGCATGAGGAACATCAGAGCCCGTAGGGTGCTGGGCAGGAGGCCTTACCCACGTCGGCTATATCATGACATGCGTTGGTACCTGCACCTGAGTGATGCAGACTGTGTCAGAAGGCTGCGTTTCTGCAAATAAATTGTAACTGAGACCTGTGAGTTGGTGAAAGCAGGCCTGCAACCTAGAAGCGTCAGGAGGACTGCTTTGTCAGTTGAAGTGAAGATTACAGCTGCACTTTCATTCTATATCTCTGGATCGTTTCAAGCTACAACTGGGGATGTGTGCGCCATCTCTCAACATGCAACACATGTCTGCATTCAGCAAATGATAGCTGCAGTATATGCACGGAGGAATGACTACATAATGTTTCCCATGACCGCCCAAGCAATTTGTGACAGGGTTGTGGGCTTCACCAGGATTGCTGGCTTCCCAAAGGTACAGAGCTGCATTGATTGTACCCACATCGCCTTGCAAGCACCTTTGGAGGATTCCGAGATGTACAGGAACAGAAAACGCTTCTCATCCATTAATGTCCAGCTCGTGTGTGACGACGTGCATCGCATCATGTCAGTCGATGCAAGATACCTTGGAAGCACCCATTATGCATTCATCCTATGTGACAGCGTTATATGTGCCATGTTTTAGCAGCAGCCAGAAAGGCAGAGCTGGCTGCTGGAAGACAAAGGGTACGGCCTCGTCACCTGGCTCATGACGCCCCTATGTGTAACCCGGACAGAAGCTGACCGGGAATACAACATGTTGCACATTGTGATGTGCAGCATCATAGAGAGGATCATTGGCATCTTGGAACAGCGTTTCCGATGCCTGGACCATTCCGGAAGCTACTTGCTATACTTCCCTGTGATTGTCGTTCAGTTCACTGTTGTGTGCTGCATGCTGCATAACTTAGTCATCATGAGGCAGCAGCAGCTGATAGGAGAAGACCCACCTGTGGTGAGTGTGGCTGATGATAATGAGGAGGAAGATGCAGATGACGAGCAGAAGGCTGAGGATGAGGAAGCCATGCAAGTACCTGAACCCGAAGCTTGATAGCGGAGAAGGGCGGGCCATTGTGCCCCTTCAACGATTGCTCGAGCCTTGCACCAGCAGCTCATCCAGCGACAACTATTTCACATGGACCATGTTTACTGTTTGGACCGGTTCCGTACTGTTGTGTTGTGTTAATGGAACAAATTATGGAAATTATTCTCGTTTACTTTATAAGTTGTGTTAATATCGAACAAATAATGGAAATGATTCTTCTTGAGTTCCAAAAGTTGTGTTAATAATGGAACAAATAATGTAAATGATTCAGTTTTAATGTAAAATATATTTTATTCAAAAGAGTAAGAAACAGTTCTTTATACTTAACATAAATTTAATTAAATTATTCTTGTATCAAACTTTAAAGTTTTCAGTTATGATCATTTACAAACTTTAAGATCACTTACAAACTCTAAGATCACTTAAAAACATTACGATCACTTACTAACTTTTAAACATAACTTACAAAAATCTTTTAATTTGAGAATAACAGTTACAACAGTAACAATAATAATAACAACAACAACAACAACAACAACAGCAGCAGCAGCAAAGAAAGGCTGCACCCATCTTATTCACCTCCACCTTATTCTAAGACCGCTCGTCGCGCTTGTTCTTGGTGACTCCACCACCCCTGCCCGCAGGCAGTGGTGCAGTGTTTCTGGGAATACCAACCTTATTCTTTTTAAGAGCTCGGGTAGTACGCATCTGTTTGGGGCTGGGGGCGGCAATGTGGAGGGCCAGGTGGCAATGTGGAGGACCCGGCTTCGGGCTCTTCAGAGGCTGGTGTGGGGATTGAAGTTGGAGTGGCAGTTGATTCTGTCAATGGGTGCGGGGTCTGGGCATGGAGACAATTGGGATGACTTTATAGAAAGGCTCCAGCAAAACTTTGTGACCAAAGACTGGCTGGGCGACGATAAGGCAGACAAGAGAAGAGCCCATCTCTTGACCAGCTGTGGCTCAAAAACATAGGCTTTAATGAAAGACCTGCTGGCACCTGAGAAACCAGCAAGCAAGTCGTTTGAGGAGTTGAGCACACTGGTGAGAGACCACCTGAAGCCAGCGAGCAGCCTACACATGGCCAGACACATGTTCTACAACTACAGATGCTGTGTGGGCCAAAGCATACCCGACTTCGTGGCAGAACTTCGGAGGCTGGCTAGTTCACGTGAGTTTCCCGATGAACTAAGGAGAGAAGTACTGAGAGACTTTTTTATTGAAGGAATAGGCCACGCAGGCATATTCTGAAAGCTTATAGAGACTAAGAACTTGACTCTAGAGGCAGCAGCACTGGTCGCACAGACGTGCTTGGCAGGCGAAGAAGAAACGAGGCTAATCTATACTTCGGGTACGACAACCAACGAGGCATCGGAACAAGGGGTTCACATTGTGAAACAAACCGCTACCCCCACACACAGACAAAGGCAGGAGAGCAGGCCCTCAACAGCAGACAGTGGTGCCAGAAGCCATCAAAATCAAGGGCCACATGATCAGCCGATCACACCTCATCAACCCACAATGCGAGCAATCAACAACAGATTGAGAGAAACTTAAGGGAGATCAGCCAGACGCTGCTCATCCTTCGGAAACAGTCTGTGTTGGAGATGTTGGGGAAGGCACTCAACCAGGGTGTGTCGATTTCAGCATGCCATTTGCAGAAACTGCAACTACACAGGGCATCTGGCTCACATGTGCAGAAAAACAGCAGCTCGGCTGGTATACGAATCAGAAGGGTCGGAAAGCGGACCAGAAGACGGTTGGAACAGGGCACGGGACGCCGAGGTTCAGCGGGTTAACACAATCAATGTCCATTGTTCTTACACCAAGACGCCTTCAATTATGATGAGGGTTCTACTCAACGGGATACCTGTCAACATGGAACTGGACACGGGAGCCAGTCAATCCCTCATGAGCGTTCAACAATTTGAACCGCTGTGGCCGCACAAAAGCAACAGACCAAAACTCACAAAGATCGACACCAAACTAAGGACCTATACTAAAGAAATCGTCCCAGTCCTTGGCAGCGCCATGCTCTCAGTCACACACAAAGGGATGGTGCACCTACTTTCCCTGTGGATTGTCCCCGGGGAGCTCCCAGCCCTGTTGGGGAGAAGCTGGCTAGCAGAACTTAATTGGAAATGGGATGGTGTTCACGCCATGTCGTCAGCGGAACAGACTTCCTGCTCAACAGTTCTAAGCCGTTTTGAACATCTCTTTCAGCCAGGTGTGGGCACCTTCAAAGGGGCTAAAGTTATAATCTACATCACACAGAATGCCAGACCGGTCCATCACAAGGCTAGAGCTTTTCCTTATGTGATGAGGGAAAAGATTGAAAACGAACTGGACCGGCTTCTGCAGGAAGGCATAATTTCTCCCGTGGAATTCAGTGACTGGGCAAGCCCCATCATCCCAGTCATGAAGCCTGATGGATCCGTGCAAATCTGTGGGGATTACAAGTCTACCATAAACAGAGTCTCCCTACAGGACCAATACCCGCTGCCCAGAGTGGAGGACCTATTTGCCACGTTGGCTGGAGGAAATCTTTTCGAAACTTGACCTCACATCTGCGTATATGACACAAGAACTGACCAAAGAGTCTAAGCTACTCACCACCATCAACACACATCGAGGCCTTTTTGTGTACAATCGATGCCCATTCGGCATCAGGTCGGCAGCTGTTATATTCCAGGGCAACATGGAAAGTCTGCTCAAGTCCATCCCGGGGACGGTTATGTTTCAAGATGACATACTCATCACGGGCAGGGCCACTGACTCTCATCTCCGCAATCTTGAGGAAGTACTAAGTCGATTGGATCGGGTAGGCCTAAGAGTTAAGAAATCCAAGTGTCTGTTTCTCGCGCCTGAGGTTGAATTTTTGGGCAGAGGATTGACGCTGATGGAATCCGCCCAAACGAATCCAAAACCGAAGCAATTCGCCTGGCACCCAGGCCCTGGAATGTCTCGGAACTGCGCGCCTTTCTCGGGCTACTCAATTACTTTGGGAACTTTATGCAGAACTTGAGCATGCTGTTGGAGCCTCTCCACATGCTACTCAGAAAGGGGTGCGATTGGTTTTGGGGGGACGCCCAAGAACGCGCCTTCAATAAGGCACGCAACCTTCTATGTTCCAAGAGTGTTTTAGCCTTTTTTGACCCAGGTAAAAAGTTAGTCCTTACGTGTGATGCGTCAGCGTACAGGGTCGGGTGCGTTTTACAGCACCGCGGGTAAATTGCAGCCCGTTGCTTGTGCCTCCAGGTCACTTTCGCGGGCGGAGAGCGGGTACAGTATGGTTGAGAAGAAGGCGCTCGCGTGCATGTACGGTGTCAAAAAGATGCACCAATACCTTTTCGGGGCCAAGTTTGTGTTAGAAACCGACCACAAACTCCTCACGTCCCTACTATCCGAGTGCAAGGCAATCAACGGCAACACCTCGGCGCGCATTCAGCGGTGGGCACTCATGCTGGCGGCTTACGACGACACGATAAGGCACAGAACAGGCACAGACAACTGTGCCGACGCGCTTAGCAGGCTATCCCTGGCGACCACAGAAGGGTCCGACGAACAGGACTGTGAGATGGTCATGGCAATCAATGCCTTTGAATCCACAGGTTCGCCCATGATGGCTTGCCAAATCTGAGCCTGGACGACCAGCGACCCCACGTTATCTCTAGTTAAAAGATGCGTTTAACCGGTGACTGGGCAGAGGCTCGCGATGCCTGCCCCGAGGAGGTCAAACCCTTCCATAGGCGCATACATGAACTCTCACTCCAGGCAGACTGCCTGATGTGGGGCAGCCGAGCAGTTATGCCCTTACGAGGCCGGGAGGCATTTGTCCGGGAGCTCCATCGCGAGCACCCGGGGATCGTCCTTATGAAGGCCATAGCCAGATCTCATGTCTGGTGGCCTGGCATTGATGCGGACTTGGAGCTCTGCATCCGTCGGTGCACCATTTATGCCCAACTCAGTAATGCCCCCAGGGAGGCCCCCCCTAAGCCCCTGGCCCTGGCCCACCAAACCATGGTCGTGGGTGTGTGTAGACTATGTGGGCCCATTCATGGGCAAAATGTTCCGCGAAGTCGTTGATGCATTTTCAAAATGGATCGAGTGCACCATTTTAATCTCGAGCACCACCTCTACCTCTGTGGAGAGCCTTAGAACCATGTTTGCAACGCACGGCATTCCTGACATATTGGTCAGTGATAATGGTCCGTGCTTCACCAGCGCAGAATTTCACAATTTTATAGTTGACCATGGTATAAATCACGTTAAGATGGCACCTTTCAAGCCGGCCTCCAATGGCCAGGTGGAGCGAGCAGTGCAGATCATTAAACAAGGCATGCTCAGAATCCAAGGTCCCACGCTGCAGAGCCACCTGTCGCGACTGCTGGTGGCATACAGATCTCGTCCACATTCGTTGACTGGGGTTCCCCCCGCGCAACTATTGATGAAATTAGCCTTAAAGACCAGGCTCTCGTTAATCCTCCCAGACATGCATGAAATTGTTGAGGCCAAGCGTCAAAAGCTAACTGAGTACCATGACCGAAATTCGAGGGGGAGATGGAATGAGATAGGGGACAAAATGTTTGTGCTAAACTATGGCCGGGGTCCCAAATGGCTTGCAGGGACAGTAACAGACAAAGAGGGAAACAGACTACTGGTTGTACAAATGGACAATGGCCAAACCTGCCGGAGGCATGTAGACCAAGTAAAAAGTAGATTCACTGATAACACTGAAGAACCAGAGGCAGACTACAATGTGGAACTCACACCACACCTGGTGGACAGACAAGTGGAACAACCTGAGGAAAGGGCAGTCTCAACAGACAGCCCAGGCGAGATATCAGCAATCACACCGAACAAAACAAACAGCCCAGGCGAGATACCAGCAATCACACCGAACGAAAAACAGGCACCAAGGCAAACAACTGAACCACAACTAAGACACTCCATGCGAGAGTGCAGACCACCTGAGAGATTGAATCTATAAAGGCAATAAGACCTTGGGGGAGGGTGATGTCATGTATCTCACATTACTGTATATAACTGTATCTTACCATGCTATACATGACTGTAACTGAATATGACCTGTAACAATAAGCATACCTTACCACCAGGGGTGCACTTGCAGGAGACACTCCATACCTGTCCCACTGTGGTATATAAAGGCAGGTCTCAGGCAAGTGCAGCACTGGAGAGCTGGAATTAAAGTGCAGGTCCTGCGTGACCTTGACTTCGGCATGTGTCTCGTGTAAGTCAGTACATTAGAGTCAGGAATTAAAATGCAGCATAATTTTTTCAGCGCAGATAGCAGACTCCACCCCCCAAGGTAACTGGACACACTGCGTGGCGCCAAATTTGAATTATACATCGGGGAAACTTTGGCAAATATTTCAGGCGCATTTCTGGCCTAGAAAAACGGGCATAACTCTGGCAATATACCACAAAGAGGGCTTGGGCAAAATTGAGCCCATAACCACTTACACATGGATGGTAGAAACTGAAAGTAAAGTAAGCCATGAGGTAAATATGCAGAAATTAATCCAAGTGGGGAAGTTGTGTGCATGTTGATTTCCAATGCAATCCCATTACATAGATATCCTAATCTAGATATTAAACTGGAATTTATATTCATGACGTAACAATTATATCTGTGGTGAAAATAACTCAAAGTAATGTGAATGTTCTGTTAGAAATGTAATCACTGACCAAAAGCACTTTGTGATAGCTTATCATTTTTATAACAGTAAAGTCTTCCATATTTTAATTCAGCTACAGAGGCACAAATTAAAGGGAATTGTTAATTTTTGACACGCAGTCTTCTTTGTAGAGGTTAGGTGTTCCTTCGCAAACCAGTTGTGTATTGTTTGGTTGCAGGTGATTACTGACAGGTTCAGCTCAAGGTCAATTGTGCAATGAAGCTTCAAATTAAATTGCCAATTAGCCAGATGAAAGAGCGGTGAAAGAGATACACAGGTATAATAGGATGACAGGGGCAACCTTGCCTAAAGATCACAAGTCTTTGCACACCTCAATCTTATTCCAAATATAAGCTGTCTTTATATGTGAGATGGTACTAGGAGGACAGTAAGTATACATTAAAAAAGGGCAGTGCCAATCAATGAATTTAATTTTAAAGAATTGTTGTGTAATGCAGTGGCATAATGAAGTTCTATTCCAGTGGCGTGCTGTAGCATTACTGCTCTCCTTTGCTATGTCACAGAGTAGCTGGATCTGCTTTCACTTTCCCAAAAGATGTGCTTTCAGATCTCGGCTTTTTTATAGACAGATATAGAAACATAGAAACATAGAAATCTACAGCGCAGAAGGAGGCCATTTCAGCCCATCGTATCCATGCGGGCCGACAAAGAGCCACACAGCCGTCAGTCAGCAGCCCTGAAGGTTACATATAAACCTATGAACAATGAACAATGGCGGAAAGGTAAAGAGCATCCGGCCCAACCAGTCTGCCCCACACAACTGCGACACCCCCTGCACCGCAACATTCTACACTTCCCCCAACCGGAGTCATGCGATCTCCTGGGAGAGGCAAAAAAAACAGATAAAAAAACCCAGGCCAATTGGGGAAAAAAAATCTGGGGAAATTCCTCTCCGACTCATCCAGGCGATCAAAACTAGTCCAGGAGATCACCCTGGCCATATTCGATTCCCTGCAGTACTTACCATCATATCTGCACCAGCCAACAAGAGGTTATCCAGTCTACTCCCACTGACCAGCTCTAGGTTACAGCATATGAAGTGCCCATCCAAACACCTTTTAAATGTAGTGAGAGTTTCTGCATCCACTACCCTTCCAGGCAGTGAGTTCCAGATCCCCACAATCCTCTTCGTGAAGAAGCCTCCCTTCAAATCCCCTCTAAACTTTCCACCAACCACCTTAAAACTATGCCCCCTCATAATTGACCCCTCCATCAAGGGAAATAGGCCCTTGGTATCCACTATATCCAGGCCCTCAAAATTTTATACACCTCAATGAGGTCTCCTCTCAGTCTCCTCTGTTCCAATGAGAACAAACCCATCCTATCCATTCTGTCCTCATAGCTACGATTCTCCATTCCAGGCAGCATCCTAGTAAATCTCCTCCACACACTCTCTAGTGCAATCACGTGCTTCCTATAATACGGCGACCAGAACTGCACGCTGTACTCCAGCTGTGGCCGAATCAGAGTAATATACAATTTAAGCATAACCTCCCTGCTCTTGTATTCTATGCCTTGGCCAATAAAGGCAAGCATTCCGTATGCCTTCTTAACCAATTTATCCACCTGGCCTTCTACTTTCAGGGAATCTGTGGACAAACACTCCAAGGTCCCTTTGTTTATCTACACTTTTAAGTGGCCTACCGTTCAATATGTATACCCTTTCCTTATTATCCCTCCCCAAGTGCAATAACTCACACTTCTCCGAATTAAATTCCATTTGCCACTGTTCTGCCCACCTGACAGTAGATTGATATCCTCCTGCAGTCCATGACATTCCTCTTCATTATCAACCACACAGCTAATTTTAGTGCCATCTGCAAACTTCTTAATCATATTCCCTATATTCAAATCTAGATCTTTGCTGTATATCACAAAAAGCAAGGGACCCAGTACTGAGCCCTGCAGAACCCCACTGGAAACATCCTTCCAGTCACAAAAACATCCATCAACCATTATCCTTTGATTCCTACCTCTAAGCCAATTTTGGATCCAACTTGCCACTTTGCCCTGGATCCCATGGGCTTTTACCTTTGTGACCAGACTACCATGTGGGACCTTATCAAAAGCTTTGCTAAAGTCCATATACACTATATCATATGCTCTACCCTCAACGACCCTCCTCGTTACCTCCTCAAAAAATTAAATCAGGTTAGTCAAACACGATCTTCCTTAACAAAAGCCATGCTGACTGTCCCTAATTAATCCTTGCCTTTCTAAATGTAGATTTAT
Organism: Pristiophorus japonicus; assembly: GCF_044704955.1. Lineage (NCBI taxonomy): Eukaryota > Metazoa > Chordata > Chondrichthyes > Pristiophoridae > Pristiophorus > Pristiophorus japonicus. Next base: position 43,291,221 of record NC_091987.1, read on the forward strand.
CCTTTCTTTCAGGATTTTTTGCAATAATTTTCCCACCACTGAGGTTAGGCTGACAGGTCTGTAATTACTCAGCCTATCCTTTTCTCCCTTCTTAAACAAGTGTACCACATTAGCAGTCATCCAGTCCTCTGGCACCATGCCCAAATCCAAACGGGACTGGAAAATGATAGTTAAGGCCTTTGCTATTTCCTCTTTTACTTCGCTCAACAGCCTGGGATGCATTTCATCCGGGCCTGGGGACTTATCTACTTTCAAAGCTGCTAAACTCCTTAATATCTCCTCTCTCACTATATTTATTTCATCCAGAATTTCACACTCCTCCTCGATAGCAGTATCTGCATCGCTCCTTTCCTTTGTGAAAACAGATACAAAGTGTTCTTACCAACATCTTCCGCCACCACACAAAGATTACCCTCATGGTTTCTAATAGGCCCTACCCTTTCTTTAGTTATCCTCCTGCTCTTCATATATTTATAAAACATCTTTGAGTTTTCCTTAATTTTACTTGACAAGAATTTTTCATGCTCTCTCTTAGCATTCCTATTATCCTTTTTAATTTTACCTCTGAACTTTCTATATTCCTCCAAAGATTCTATAGTATTTAGCCATTGGTATGTAACATAAGCTTCCCTTTTTTTCTTTATCTTCCCCTGTAAGTCCCTAGACATCCAGGGGGGTCTAGAATTGTTATTCACACCCTTTTTCTTTAGGGGCACATGTTTGGGCTGAGCCCTCCAGATCTTCTCCTTGAATGCCTCCCACTGTTCCGACACTGATTTACCTACAAGTAACTGTTTCCAGTCCACTGTGGCCAAATCACTCCTCAACTTAGCAAAGTTAGCTATTCCCCAATTTGGGACTTTTTTCCTGGTCTATCCTTCTCCTTATCCATAACTAACTTGAATCTGACTGAATTATGGTCACTGGCACCCAAGTGTTCTCCCACTAATACCCCTTCCACCTGCCCAGCTTCATTCCCCAAAACTAAATCCAAGACCGCCCCCTCTTGTGTTGGGCTTGCTACATACGGACTTTAAAAATTCTCTTGAATGCATTTCAAGAATTCCGCACCCTCTATACTCTTCACACTAAATTTGTCCCAATCAATATTTGGATAGTTAAAATCCCCTACTATTACTTACCCTATGGTTTTTAGACTTTGCAGCAATTTACCTACATATTTGCTCCTCTATCTCCCTCCCACTGTTTGGGGGTCTATAATACACGCCCAGCAGCGTGATCACCCCTTTTTTATTTTTCAATTCGACTGATATGGCCTCATTTGATGATCCCTCTAACATATCATCTCTCCTCTCTGCTGTAATAGTTTCTTTAATCAGTATCGCAACACGCGCCCCCCCCCTTTTTTACCCCCCTCTCTATCTGTCTAAAAATCCTGTAGCCAGGAATATTGATCTGCCAAACCTGCCCCTCTTTCAGCCATGTTTCTGTAATGGCTATAATGTCATACTCCCAAGTGTCTACCTGTGCTCTTAGCTCATCCGTTTTATTCACTATACTTCTTGCATTAAATTATATACCATTCAGCACAGGAAGACCTCCTTGCTTACTACATACTAAGCCGTTTCCTCTGTCTTACAGATTCGCTTTTTAGATTCTTGCTATCCAATTTCTGCTTTACTTCCTTCCCTTTTGAATTTGTTCTCAGGTTCCCATCCCCTTGCCAAGCTAGTTTAAACTCTCCCCAACAGTACTAGCAAAACTCCCCGTGAGGATATTGGTCCCAGCGCTGTTCAGGTGCAACCTGTCCAGTATGTACAGGTCTCATCTCCCCCAGAAGCGGTCCCAATGCCTCAAGAATTTAAAACCAACTTTCCAGCCACGTGTTCATCCTCTTTATCCTTCTATTCTTATACTCATTAGCATGTGGCACCGTTAGTAACCTGGAGATTACTACTCTTGAAGTCCTACCCTTTAATTTTCTTCCTAGCTCCCTGAATTCTTCCTGTAGCATCTCATCCCTCATTTTACCTATGTCGTTAGTGCCGACCGCAATCAAAGGCGCCTCCGGGATCATCAGGAACTTTCGCAAAAGATTTGTAAGGGGTGGTTTGCAGGGGGTCAGCTTTCCCTTCTGACCTTATATGAGCGGTTCCGAATCGCTCCCACACCCTTGGTTCTAGACACTGGAATTATGAAGGGACTGTGACAGACTTGGACAGACAATCGGTTTCAAGATAGGAAGCAGGTATGGCTTTATTGTGTTTAAAAAGAAGTAAAAGGCACACCTTTAATAACACACACAGACTAATACACACTGAGGGGTACAACACATTGAATAAAATGTCAAATTACAGCCTGTGGGGAAAAGAATACAGCTTAAACTCTAAATGGGGTAAAGAGGAGAATGCAGATACATTTACACAAGTTATCCCAGCCTCCCCCCTCCCAATTCCCCTAACTAACTAAGTTATAGCTCTGGGGGTTCAGGGGCTATGCTCACCAATCCCTTTAGACAGTTGCCAGTGAATCACGGTTTCAGGGTTCACTGCACTTGGCCTTCTAGGCGAGCCGTACCCCAGACAGAGGAGAGGACTTCAGACTGCGTAGTCTTCGGTTGGGGTGCGTCCGTTGATGCGGTAAGTTGCGTTTTGGATGTATGGGGTAAGTACCCACTTTCTTTGGTTAGGAATAGCTTTAGTTAGTCCCTTTTGGTAATTTCTCCCCCGTTGGGTCGTTCAGAAGTAGATTGTAGAGTGGTTGTCAGTTTTGTTGCTGACAACCTTCCGTTTCGTGGGCCTCGTGCTCGGTCAGTTCTTGATGAGTTCTTGTAGGTTCCTTCACGACTCTATTTCTTCACTCCGGCTGCTTGTATCTGTGTTTGTGTTCCAGTCTGTGCGAGTTCCATTAGTTTCTGTGTTCTGCTAGTCTTTTGTGTTCTGCCTCTCTTTTCTTGTAAAACTGGGGGATAGATATATCCCCAAAAAAGCTCCGTTATCTCCCATCAAATCTCTTGGGCTCTGTTTAAACTGTCTGTCCATTGATTTTCAATGTCTCCTTTGTCAGCAGTAACTCGATTAGGGTGTGAGAATGTGCTATCACTGGTTTTGCATTGTTTTAGGATTGTCCAGTTTTTCTGACCATGATTTCCATTGTGCTTGATTGGGTAATTCGATTATCTCTTAGGGGGTGAATAGTTCCCCCAGACAGTCTGGGATCCTTAATACATGAATTTGGCCCCACCTCCTGTATTTGGTAACTCCTTTTCGCAGCCAAAATGTTGTAGAATCTTAAAATTGATATGCTCCTTCCCATAGATGTTTAGGGGATCTCAAGCTTCTGTAATTTAGGTCCATTTTGAATTCCCTTTCCTATGAGTCCAAACACTGGGGGGGGTCTCCATGAATGCATCCCCTTTTATCCCCCGCAGGCTTCGTCTGCCCCTTTAAACTCATTTTAAAAGCCCAGAAAGGGATTCTTCTCCTCTGTAGGGGAAAGGTACCTGGAATCTTTGCGAGATATTGGTAAATTCTACATTCCCCCCTGTGACCATATCACTTATGGTATCATTCTTCGAGGTGAGCAAAGTTCCTGACTCCCAAGAGATAACCTTCCCCGTAAATTAGCTAAACTAATACCCAAAATGCATTACACTTATGCAACATCACCATAGATGCACACTTTTCCCTTTACAGGTACAAACTTTTTACATTTACACCCTCCCAGCTTGGAGGGGGTTCAATCACTACAATTGCATTTCAGCACAGTTACATTTCATTTCAGTTACATTATATTCACCAGCATATAGGCAACTTACAACCACATTACAGAAGGAAAAAACCTACATTAAAATTAAACAACATCAATTGGTCTCCTGAGGTTTGTCCATCACCTGGTAATCTCTAGATCCTGCCCTTGAGAACTGCTCTCAGGCTGGCTGACACACAAGACAAACTCAAAACAATCACTTAAACATTACTGCAACATTAACTTTAATTCTAAACTAAACCTTAAAATGTAAAATGGTGCAGTCAGCTGCCTTAAACTAAAATTAGAGCTATGTACAACCGCCACCCGTCTCCGGGTGGCCTGGTTAGTCCCTGTCAGGCCCATGCCTTGTGCGGCCTGATAGCCGCCTGGGTGCTAGGGTTTCCCCGCAGCTGGTGAGCTGGAGACCCTTGTCTCTGGGACAGCTCGTTGCTACTGCTCCTGTGAGTCCCTCACCGCTGGAGGCGGCTGGCTGGTGGTCCCTACTCTGAGCGGCCTCTGTAATTCTGACCTTCGGCCTTTCCTGTCGGGCTGCTCTTCTCCTAGGGTAGAATCGCTGAGGCTCAGATGTCGCTGACCACGGTATCTTTGGCCGTGGTGTACGGAGGGTCCTTCTCAGGGCTTGGGTTACTGGGGGTGCGTCTGAATCCCAAACGATGGGTGAGATAGCCCCTCCAGTACTGCAATTCACCGCCCCTATAGGCACGGTTTCTGAGCCTGCCACATTCCCTGTGGGCCCTCCACCATCGGGGGCGGCCAACGGAGGGTCCCTGTCCTGAGGACGGTTCACCCCTCCCGGCTGCCCTCTGTGGTTGGCTGACCCTGGGTTGTACAGCTTACACTGATTGATGTGGAACCACTTAGTACGGCGGGGCAGCTTTATGGCATAGACCATCGGGCTTGCCTTGTCCACAATGCTGTATGGCCCCATATATAATGCTTCAAAAACCCTGATCCGAGCCATAGTTCCTCACCATGACCTGGTCCCCTATCTCCCATTCGTGGTGTTTGCTGGGTTCTAGCAGCAATCGGTTCCCCTGATGCTGTCTGCCCATGTTACTAGCAGCCTGCCAGTGAATCTGTTTGAGGTGTTCAAACAGGTTCCTGACAAACCGGTCCCGGTTCACCTCTCTGAGCTGACCTTCTGTGAGCACCGGGGCTAGGACATGGGTGGGGGTCCGCATGATCCGGACAGTCATGAGCTCATATGGGGAATACCCGGTGCTCTTTGACTGGTTGGCTCGGATCCCCATTAGGACCAATGGTAAGATCTCCACCCACTTTTGGGGTGAGTCTCCCGTTTCTTTCCGCAGCCTTTCTTTAATGGTGCAGTTTAAACGCTCCAGATGACTGTGGATTGTGAGCAACGTGCCATTTCCTCTCAATGCCGAGCACCTTAAGGGTTGCCTGCATTACCTGCCTGGTGAAATGGTTCCCCTGGTCTGACTCCACATACTGTGGGAGTCCCCACCGGGAGAACACTTCTCTCACTAGAATCTTAGCTGTCCCTAGTGCGGTGGCTGTTCGGCAGGGGAAGGCTTCAACCCATTTTGAGAACACGTCCACCAGGACTAGGCAGTATTTGTAGCCTCCCTGGGCAGTGGGTAGGGGCCCGATGTAGTCAATTTGGATTGACTGCCATGGTCCCTCTACCCTCCTGACATGTCCTAGGGACACCTTCCTTTTCTGGGGGTCAGGGTTGTTCGCAGCACACACCAGGCAGTTCGCACAGAACTCGCGGACGTCCTCCCTGAGTCCCAGCCACCATCCTGCCTGTTCCACCCGTTGCCAGGTGGTCTCAGGCCCGGGGTGTCCCGCTCCTGGACCCTCATGGGCCAGTTTTAGGAATTCCCTCTGGTGCTGCTGTGGCACGACCCATTGTCCCTCTTTAAACAGCATGCCTTCCTTAACGGTAATGGCTGCTGTGCCGTACGGATCTTCTACTCTCTCTCCTCTAGCTAGCGCATTCAGGACAGCTTTCAGGACTGGGTCCTGTGCCTGAACTGTTTTTAAGTCCGGGGCCAAGGCTATCCCTGTACTCTCTACTGCCCTGTTCTTATTCTTGACCGCTGCTATGCGGCCGGTGTCATAGGGGTAGCAGAACTTTCCTGTGTGGGCACCTTCTTTGGCCAGTTTGTCAGTCTGTTGGTTTCCCTCTGCACGGGGTTCGGTTTTTGACTGGGCCTTCACTTTATGTATGTAGACCTTTCCCTCTTCCCCCACCGCTGTCATGATTTTCTCCAACAGGGGCTTGATTGCCAGGGGTCTCCCGTCAGCGGACGTGTATCCGCGACGGGACCAGATAGCAGGTACATGAATTGCAGGTGAACATACTGTCCGAGCAAATCGTGTATGGGGTAGGGAATTCCTCGGGGTGGGTCAGTTACGGCGGACAGTTCAGCATGCTGGGCGCTCATGGTGCTGGGGAGCTTGATTGCCAGGGCAATACCTGCCTTTGGGTCGTAGACTCCGCACCCAGTGAGTCATTCGCCAGCAGATACCGTGCTGGACCCGTCCACGTAGATGTCCCGGCCTGTAGGGTGTAACCCCGCCCGAAGGCCAATGTTTACCTCCCATACCCCTTCTATGGAGCACCTATGGGCTTTCCCTGGGTAGATTAGGTTGGCTGCGAGCCTTGGCTCGCGGGGGCCTTCTACTCTGAGGTCCATCTGGGAGAGGAGCAGGGTCCAGCGAGCAATGCGGGCACTGCTCACCGTCCCGTCCTTAATCCTCCCATCTAGGAGCATCTGAGTCGGTGTGCGGTGGGTTAGGAGTGTTAGAGGAGACCCTCCCGTGAAGATCAAGGATCTTTTCACTGCCCAATGTGTGGCTAGGAGGTGTCTCTCACAGTTGGAGCACCCCTTCTCCACATCTGTGAGGATCCTGGAGGAGTAAACCACCGGCCTCAGCTGGCCGTGCCGCTCTTGAAGCAGCACTGAGCTCAAACTGTCCCCGCTGGCTGCCACCTCCAGGAAAAATTCCTTTCCTACATCTATCGCTCCTAAGGCTGGCGCAGTCTGCAAGTCCTTCTTGAGCTGATTAAATGCTGCTTCGCAACCCTCATCCCAGTCCCACTCTACACTCTTGTGTAGGAGCCTGAGCAGAGGGGCTGCTGTGGCTGCATAATCCTCTGCAGTACCCGATGAGTCCTAGAAAGGATCTTAGCCCTGTCACTGTGTTGGGGGCTGGTAACTCCTGTACTGCCTCCCTTCTAGCCTTGTCTGTGGCCCTTTCCCCCGCGCGCACAGTCAGCCCCAGGAATTTGACTTCCTTCTGGCCAATCTGTGCCTTCTTGGGGTTTACTTTAAACCCTTCTTCTTTTAGCAGCTCCAGCAGCTCAGCCAGCAGTGGGCCATGCTCCTCCCCCTGATCGGTGAACAGGAGCAGGTCATCCACATACTGCACCAACTGCTGGGGTCTGTGAAAGCCCTTTAAACAGTTCGCCATACATTGGTGAAAAATGCTGGGACTATTGTGGAAGCCTTGGGGAAGACAGTTCCATGTGTATTGTTGGCCCTTAAAGGTAAAGGCGAAATTGTACTGGTCCTCCCATTTTAAAGGAATGGACCAGAACCCATTTGAAATATCCAGCACCGTGAAAGTGGTCGCAGATGCTGGAATACTCCCTATGAGATCCGCTACGGCTGCTACAGTGGGTGCACAGGCAGGGATATTCTTATTTAGTACTCGATAGTCCATGATGGCCCTCCATGAGTTGTCCGGTTTCTTAACCGGCCACAGTGGAGAGTTCACATGGGTAGCTATCGGTCTTAACACCCCCTGCTCTATGAGTGATCCCAGCGCCGTTGTCAGGTCTGCCTCTGCCTCCCTGGGGAAGTTATATTGCTTTTGTGGTCGGGTCATGGGGTCTCCTACTATACTAACTTCCACCCCCGTTACTCTACCACAGTCATGTTTGTGGGTCGTGAATGCTGCAAGGTGTGCCCATACATATGCCTGGTACTCCACTGGGGTGTTACTGACCAGTAATTCCAAGTCGTAACCCTCCTTTGGCTTCACGGTACACAATGTTCCCTTGGCCCCTTTTTCTGGGATCACCGCCACCTCATCTTCCCTGTCAGTCACTATGGCTCCCCATAGACAGTGGTTCCTGAGATCCACTAGGATCTGGTGGCCAATGATAAAATCAGCCCCCAGGATCCCTTTTCCCTTCTGCTCCCATTTCATCAGGACACACTTCCATTTGGTTTTGAGTGTCCCTAACTGAATGGTGAGCGGGATGGAAAACGAACCAGTTTGCTCATTGCCTGTGAACCCCACTAGACTGTACGGGACCCCGTTCGATAGAGGTGAGGTAGCTGGGTTATCTGCATATACAAGGGTGCTGGAAGCACCAGTATCTAGCAGGTAGGTCCCTTTCACTTTCTCCACCTCCATCGTAACGCATGTCTCTTCCAGGCATCGTACTCTAGGGAACACAGGTACACAGGCTGCGCTGGCTCTAGTCATGCATCTGGGTGGGTTGGAGCAGAGGGTTTTACCATACCGGCTACTGCACCAGTTGCGATAGCTACTGCTCCCTGTCCGTTTATGAGTGTCTGTAGGGCGGCTACGAGTGTCTCATATGAGTCGGGTGTTCCTGCCCCGGCCTTAAGGGCCTTTCCCTTAGTCTCTTTCCATGGGTTCCTACAGTCCTTCCTCCAGTGCCCACTTTTCCCACACCCAAAACACTCGCCCCCTTTGTGGGGAGGGTTCCCACCTTCCTGATGCCACTCTCTCTTGCCTTGGCTGGATTTAATCTCCCTTTAGAGGAGGGCTCCTCGGTCCCTCTACTGTTCTGGTAAGCCAGTGTCAACTGTCTGACCACTGTCTCCTCGGTGGTTCTGGGATCTCTCGGATCGAACCAGACCTCGGCTTTTGCCTTTACTCCAGGTAAGCTGTTTGCCACCAGACTGCGGAGCCAGTGAGCCAGCTCGTTAGGGTTCAGGTGGGCCCGGTCAAGAACCCCACTACAGGCCCTTTCGTAGACCGGGCACAACCTGTTGGCGAAAGCCTGTGGAGTCTCCCCATAGAGCTGCACTGTTTTCTCCACTCGGGAGAAAGGACTCCCGTCGTTCATATCCATGGCCTCCTCCTTAACCGTAGTGTACGTGTTTCGCCCCTTTCTGCTGTCTACAGAGAGGGAATGGCACAGCTTGGTGTCTAGCGAGAAGAGCAACAGCTTAGCCTGCTCTGAATCATCGCACCCGTTAATATCCCCTGTGTGTTCCACTTCCAGGAAGTGTACCGAGGGATCCCCTTGTTGGGTGAGCTTACTTAGGTGGCCTATCATAGCCCTCAGTTTTTGGGTGTCGTGGGGGACTACGAAGTTGCTTTCTAGGGGTCCTGCTGCCCCATTGGCATCAGGCGGGCCAAACTTCTGCTGCCGGACTGGGTGCATTGGCCCTGGTTCCGGCCCTTCTTGTATTGGCTCGCCCTCTTCCCCCTGCTGCCAAGCCGAGTTAAAACTCGGGGCTGCCGGTATTGGTAGTTCGCAATCCTTGCCTGCCCCGCACTCTGGCTGACACCCCTGCTGTCTCGGGCCATTCCTGGGAGCTGCAGGCGGTGACTGAGGGGTTTCTCCTTGCCCAACCAGGTGTTCCTGGGCTAAGCCCGGGTTTAACAGGCACACCATGCCTTTAGCCCGGGATAGAGCAAGGTTTAAGCTTTGGATCTGCTGCTGGCAGGGGCCGTGGTCTCCTGCCTCAAATTCCCTGGTCCTGGCGACCTTATAGGCTACCTGAATGTCTCTCACCCTCTCCCCGTACACTTTAACTTGCTTGGTGAGGCAGGAATTCTCTTCCCGCAATACCCGTTCACTATTCTTGGCTTCAATAATCTGACACTGTAAAAGGTCCAATTGGGTTTTGTGCCTTTCTTTAGTGAGCTCTCTACTTTCCTTTAACTGTCCCACCTCTGTCCACAGCCTTTCCCCGACTGTGGCCCTTGCGCTGGACCTCTCTTCTGCCTGTCTCAATACTCCCTTTAATTTCTCATTCTCCTCATCTTGAAGCCGGATCTGTTGCTGAAGGCAAATTAACCAAATGGCCTTCTCTATCGACTTTTTATGGTCCTTGCTCTCGGTCCATTGAGCTGCAGCATCTTCTGGACGCTCAGCATACAATAGGTCGAGTACCCACTCCTTAGCCACATTTACCCTCTTAAACACATACGAGGAAATCCCCTCTTCCATTTTGCTTTGTTTCCTGAAACCAGTCTCTCTCTTATCACGTCTCTTGTACCAGTGTCCCATCTGGGTCGCCATTATGTAAGGGGTGGTTTGCAGGGGGTCAGCTTTCCCTTCTGACCTTATATAAGCGGTTCCGAATCGCTCCCACACCCTTGGTTCTAGACACTGGAATTATGAAGGGACTGTGACAGACTTGGACAGACAATCGGTTTCAAGGTAGGAAGCAGGTATGGCTTTATTGTGTTTAAAAAGAAGTAAAAGGCACACCTTTAATAACACACACAGACTAATACACACTGAGGGGTACAACACATTAAATAAAATGTCAAATTACAGCCTGTGGGGAAAAGAATACAGCTTAAACTCTAAATGGGGTAAAGAGGAGAATGCAGATACATTTACACAAGTTATCCCAGCCTCCCCCCTCCCAATTCCCCTAACTAACTAAGTTATAGCTCTGGGGGTTCAGGGGCTATGCTCACCAATCCCTTTAGACAGTTGCCAGTGAATTACGGTTTCGGGGTTCGTTGCACTTGGCCTTCTAGGCGAGCCGTACCCCGGATGGAGGAGAGGACTTCGGATTGCGTAGTCTTTGGTTGAGGTGCGTCCGTTGATGCGGTAAGTTGCGTTTTGGATGTATGGGGTAAGTACCCACTTTCTTTGGTTAGGAATAGTTTTAGTTAGTCCCTTTTGGTAATTTCTCCCCCCTGTTGGGTCGTTCAGAAGTAGATTGTAGGGTGGTTGGCAATTTTGTTGCTGACAACCTTCCGTTTCGTGGGCCTCGTGCTCAGTCAGTTCTTGATGAGTTCTTGTAGGTTCCTTCATGACTCCATTTCTTCACTCCGGCTGCTTGTGTCCGTGTCTGTGTTCCAGTCTGTGCGAGTTCCATTTCTGTGTTCTGCTAGTCTTTTGTGTTCTGCCCCTCTTTTCTTGTAAAACTGGGGGATAGATATATCCCCAAAAAAGCTCTGTTATTTCCCATCAAATATCTTGGGCTCTGTTTAAACTGTCTGTCCATTGATTTTGAAATTTCTCCCTTGTCACCAGTAATTCGATTCGGGTGTGAGAATGTGCTATCACTGGTTTTGCATTGTTTTAGGATTGTCCAGTTTTTCTGACCATGATTTCCATTGTGCTTGATTGGGTAATTAGATTATCTCTTCGGGGGTGAATAGTTCCCCCCAGACAGTCTGGGATCCTTAATACATGAATTTGGCCCCACCTCCTGTATTTGGTAACTCCTTTTCGCAGCCAAAATGTTGTAGAATCTTAAAATTGATATGCTCCTTCCCATAGATGTTTAGGGGATCTCAAGCTTCTGTAATTTAGGTCCATTTTGAATTCCCTTTCCTATGAGTCCAAACACTGTGGGGGGGGGGGTCTCCATGAATGCCTCCCCTTTTATCCCCCGCAGGCTTCGTCTGCCCCTTTAAACTCATTTCAAAAGCCCAGAAAGGGATTCTTCTCCTCTGTGGAGGAAAGGTACCTGGAATCTTTGCGAGATATTGGTAAATTCTACAATTTTCAGATTGGAGGCGTTCGTCCGAAGGAAGCCTCCAATCGCAATCTTAGCCCCATTATCTGGTCATCATATTGCAAACAAGTTGCAAAAACAAGACTGTAGTAGGGGCCGAAATTGCCCCTCTCCTTAAGGCCTGTCACCACCGCAAATCAGCGGCTACGCTGATGAGTGGCGTGGCCGCCAACCTTTCGTGGAATGACCGCTGCTAGCCCAATTGCCCTGCCTAGTTTTCCTGCCGATGCCCCAATCCCCCCTGCCCACCGCTCCGCTGCTGCCGATCCGTAGTAAGCGCGTCATCACCGTGCGCACCGCCGATCTTAACCCCCCTCCCCCGTGCATTCCCTCCCCCCCCCCCCCACCACCACCACGGCGACATTCGCCTCTGAAAATCTTCGGCCACCCAGGCAGTGCCAATACCTGTTATTTTCCAGTGAGGCTGTGGCCTACTGCAGCAGCAATGAAACTTCCTTTAAAGGGGAGGATGCACTGCCGCTGCCGCCATGTTTTTTTTTTTGGCAGCCGTCTGCCATGTCGGTCCGACAATTATGCCCCTGGGTTCGGCCGGGTTGCCAACAGGAAGCCTGGCACACTCTCTTGGGTGCCAGGCCGCTGGTCCGGCTGAAACCCTCCCTGATGGCCGTGTGGGCCGAAGTTTTTAAATCACAGAGGCACTCCCCTTTAAGTGAAGGGATGCGGCGCCATGATGACGTCATCGCGGTGGTCACTCCCCACCATCTCCAACATCTGCCCCTCAGTTGTTCCCACCGCCCCGTATTCGCTCCTCAAGTGTTGTCACCGCCCCCATTAAGAGCGACTTCCGGATCCAAGTAAAAATCTACAGGCACCTCATCCAAATGCCCAATAGTCATATGAGCTACCAAGTTTAGTGTCAGCAGTATTCGCATAACCAAGCTTAATTCTGTCCACCCCAGGCATAAATATATCCAGACTTCTAGCAGAAGCAGTGTGGCATCAAGGAGCCCTAGTAAAATGAAAGTCAATGGGAATCAGGGGGAAAACTCTCATTGACTGGAGTCATACCTGGCACAAAGGAAGATGGTTGTGTTTGTTGGAGGCCAATCATTTCAGCCCCAGGACATTGCTACAGCAGTTCCTCAGGGCAGTGTTCTCAGCTCAACCATCTTCAGCTGCTCCATCAATAACCCCCCTTCCATCATTAGGTTGGAAGTGGGGATATTCACTGATGTTTGCACAGTTTCAGTTCCATTCGCAACTCCTCAGATAATGGAGCAGTCCGTGCCCACATGCAGCAAGACCTGGACAACATTCAGGCTTGGGTTGATAAGTGACAAGTAACTTTCACGCCAGACAAGTGCTAACCAATAACTATCTCCAACAAAAGAAAGTCTAACCACCTCCCCTTGACAGTCAATGGCATTACTATCACCAAATTCCCCACTATCAACATCCTGGGGATCACCATTAACCAGAAACTTAATTGGACCAGCCACATAAATGCAAGAGTAGGTCAGAGGCTGGGTATTCTGCGGTGCATGTCTCACCTCCTGACTCCCCAAAGCCTTTCCACCACCTACAAGGCACAAGTCAGGAGTGTGATGGAATACTCTCCACTTTCCTGGATGAGTGCATCTCCAACAACACTCAAGAAGCTCGACACCAGCCAGGACAAAGCAGCCCACTTGATCGGCACCCCGTCCACCACTTTAAACATTTACTTGCTCCACCACCAACACACTGTGGCTGTAGTGTGTACCATCTACAAGATGCACTGCAGCAACTCACCAAGGCTTCTTCTCAACAGCTCCTCCAAAACTCTACCACCTAGAAGGACAAGGGTAGCAGGCACATGGAAATATCCACACCTCCACATTCCCCTCCAAATCACACACCACCATGACTTGGAAATATATCGCCGTCCCTTCATCGTCGCTGGGTCAATCCTGGAACTCCCTCCCTAACAGCACTGTGGGAGTACCTTCAGCACATGGACTGCAGCGGTTCAAAGTGGACAATAAATGCTGGCCTTGCCAGCGACACCCACGTCTCGAGAATGATTTTTTTTTTTAAAGAAGCCACTAGCATTCGTGAAAGGGAACACTAGCTAAATTTCATATCTCAGGTTGCTGAGGCTAACTGTAGCTCCCCTACCAGCACACATGGCTGTGATCAAGTAACTCATCATGGACTGGGGATCAAACTCAGGAGTTTGCTGACTTAGTTATTCACTGAAGAAATTAATTGAGCTGTCAGAAGAGAATAAAGATTGCTTACAAAGCGTCGTAAGTCAAAGACCAATACTATCAAGATGTACTTCAGAAAACTGCTGTCAATTGATAAATGAGCTCTGCCAAATTGGCTCTCGTTCTCATGAGAAATGAGCCAATAGCACCAAACAACCCCCATTTTTGTTTTTTCTTTCAGTAAAAGATGGAAACAAGACAATCAATGATGATTAAGATTACAATTGCACTGCCACATCAAATATTGTCAGATTGACCAGCACCTGACCTGTCAAAGAATCATTTAGCACTATCACAGGGAGAACTATTCATTGTTCCCGTTATTTTCCGCTAATATGAACAATGCTCCTAAAATACCAATTAATTTTACAGCTGCTAAATAAATTATAAGAATTTTTAATCAAGCCTCCCAGTTTCAGTTCAATAAAGTGATTTGGTTGCAAATCATTTTCCATTTATTTTAATTTGAATAATTCTAAAGCAGTATGAAACTTTGTCTTGCTGTATGTTTGTCATATTAAGAAATATGATAGACTTAAAAACATATTTACATAAAATGTAGACAAGGTCAGGTAACAATGAAGCCTTTAATTTAGCTGTAATCAACATTGATTTGCATAGTAGTATATAATTAGCAATGATTAACACTAACGGTCTAATAATGGACATCCTAGATTTCATGAAAATGTGACATTTTGATTAGTATAAAAAAATCTTAGTAGCATAAAAGCCTTTTGATTTCCATAAGTTAATTAGGCTTGATCATTCCAAACAACTATTAGAATATTACTCTATATACCTTAATGTCCTCATCGCAATCATTACACGGTTTTGTTCAGCTCACAAAATCTGTAAAATGATCTATGTGATTGGCATACATCAGCCATCGACTATCTGCTATGAGATGAGACAGTTAATCAAATGTATTTCCCAATAGCATGTCAAATGTCACAAAACTCAATGAGATAGCTAAATTATGACACCGTCCTCCTCATTTTTCAACATTTTTCACATCACAGTGCCAGAAAAAAATGAAGATGCCTATTACAGCACTGCAGTTTCCTCTCTACTCTGCTAAAAACACTATTTCCATATGTGGTGTAATATAATGAATGCTGCTTCAACACTGAAGCATCCTCAATAAACATGCTTCAGACACATACTTGTAGAAGGCTTCTTCCATACGTCCTGTCCAGATAAGTATTTTAGTTGACAGTAACATGTGATTGACACCCACAGACCTAGGCTCATTTACAAGGCACCAGGTGGAACAATTTAGTGAAAGAACAGGAGGATGCTGATGATACTCTAAATCACCAGCATTTCCTTTTCAAAATCCAGCTGGCCAGGTCCACAGAAAGCAAAAGCATGCGGTGGAAGGTAAAAAAATAAATTTAGAATAACCCTACTCCATCATATCAGGATTGGGGAGCCTCGAGAGACTATGGGGGAGAAAAGTGGTATAATGTTGAGAAAGTGTCGGCCGCTGCATTTTCACCAGCTGGGGACGGGTCCCGTGGTCCTCTATTTTCGTGGGCCCAGGAAGGCTGCCGTTAAGTAGTATCGCCCTGCAAAGAAAAATGGCAGAGTGATGACGTTAAGTCATGCAAAGCCGACTTAGCATCACCACGGCGAACTTCGACCCACGTGCTCAGTTCATCGCTGTGACCTAAGCACGCTAAGTAAACCCAGCATGCAAACTGACACAAGTGCTGTCAGCGCCTCTTAAAGACCCACATATTTCAGGTAAGTTTGAATTAAATCTTTCGAATTGTTTTTTTTTTAAATTGAAGTGGTGGCTTGCTGCAATGCATGTTAAAAGTTTTTTTAAGTGTGTAGGGAGTACTACTGGATGGTTGCAAGGCCTCAGATGGTAAAGGAAGGCTTCGGAGAAGACAGAAAATACTGCAAATACTCAGCAGGTCAGGCAACATCCGTGGAGAGAGGAATAAGAGTTCATGTCTCAGGTCGAGATGCTGCCTGACCTGTTGAGTATTTCCAACATTTTATGCTGCTAGTTCAGACTTACAGCATCCACTCGCAGAGGGAAGAGGAGGACGTGGAAGAAGAGGAAACAGAAGGACGTACCCCAGATAGCCCCTTTCTGGCTGGGATATCAGGGATGGAATCATCTGCCTGGAGTACCAGTGACCACAACTTCAATTCCCCTTTCATCTAGTCCCACACTTTACATTCCCTCTGTTACTGACCATCACAGCATCTTCTTGGCCACGCGTTGAAATAAAAGCCACCACAATGCAGACTTTCCAATCCAACTTTATACATCTATTCATCCAATATGACATCAAGAAATCAACTCATCACCCTTATGTATTTTCTTAGTGACTGTCTTGTGCGTACCTTTGCCTATCCGACTGATGTCACGCAGTGCTACCCCAGTGTCTGCAACATGGCTGGTGGAAGGCTGCTGACTTTCAGTGGGGGGGCACTGCAAATGGCTTTGCTGGTTGGCCTTGGGGAGTTGGAGGCTGGGAGTGTCAAATCAAGTGATAGTGATGATTCCTCCTCCCCCTCCTCATTATCACTTGTTGGGTGTGTGAAATGAGGAAGTCACAAGGGTGGAGTTGTGAGGGGAGGGCAGAAAAGCAAGAGGTGCATGCTAGAAGGAGGATAGCGTATGAGGATACTGGCATATTGTATCTTTGCTGCCCTGCTGCTAGACAAAGGCTCAGCCATGCCCCTGCCAAGAAATGCCTGCACCTTCTCCTCCAGGTTGGGGTGAGACTAGGAATGGGAGGTGTGCCTCCTGATTGGTACAGATTGAAGGTAGGTGAGTGACTGGGGTGGGGGGGGGGAAGTCATGCATTGAGCAGTGTGTGGGGCTGGTGATGGAGTTGGTAGGCGATGGCTTTTGAAAATGCATTCACTGACCTTGACCAGTGGTCTGAGGTCATGAAGCCTCTTTTTGCACTGGATCCAGGTTGTGGGTGCTACACTGCTGGCAGTGGCCTCGGTGATGTACTCCCACATCATTCTTTCCTGGCCCCTGTGGGGAGAGGTTCTTTCTTGCAGTGTTGACCCCCTGCACAAAGCTGGAGCACTGCAAGCGAGACACTGGGTACCACGTCCCTGGCTTGCTGAGCCATTTGCATTAGTGCTGAAGCACTTTTCCCATTTTTTGAGGTACAGAAGGAAATTCAGCTTTGTGCTGAAGTCTGCCATTTGAGACTTCTTTTTAATGTTATCCTTTTTGAAAGGCAATAAGGGCTGAAAGCTGCATTTTTTTCACATCAGTTTAATTTTTTAGTTCTGAATGCATTGTCCCTTTAATTCACAGCCCTTTTAATTGCCCACAATTCCTTGCAAACTTCATAGGCTGTAAGAAGCTGGAATGCCGCTCCTGGATGCGAACTTTGATCGGATGTCTCCACTAACGCCGCCAGGAGGGCGTTAAACTATAATTTAGTTTTGGGCCACAAATCTTTAGCCCCCAGTGTAAATTTTTGCCCAGAACCACTGCGGCCATTTATAGTGGCCATAAACCCAAGGCTGCAGTGACACCGGCAGGTTTTTGCTGATATCCAATTTCTAGACCCATATTCCACAACACAATGAGTTTGGTGGCTCGCTGAAGCTGGAAAATTGGAATTTCTCTCAGGTATACGGTTTGCCATTGAAGCATTCATTTCCCCTGAAAGACTGCAGGAAAGACATGCTAAGGGAATAAAACTAGCTTCTACACTCTCCTAAAGCCTTCTTTCTTTTGACCAAGCTTATGTGTCACTGATAGTATAGATAACGAGAAGAATCTAGGCCTACATGCAGGTTCCATGAAAAGGAATTCACTGTGGACTGAATTGGGATTAAGATAAAATGGTGCTTTCTAATTCAATAGCTATTTCTCACTGCTACCCATCTACCCACATCCAGTGTAGCAAGGTATTAAAACCAGAGTCTCACGCATGGGCTGAATCAGGGTTGATGTCTGATGTAAATGGACTAATGTGAGAGAACTGTACAGCGGTATTGTGCATCATAAATTACAGGAGGTTATTCAGAGGTCTTTCGTGTAAATAAATGGCCTGTGTATGATTGCTCCTTCCATCTTTTTTTAATCTTGATCTAGCTTGATCCTGCTTCACCATTAAACATTGCATACAGGATTAACTTTCATATCATGTTCAGCCATGATCCGGAAGTCGCTCTTAATGGGGGCGGTGACAACACTTGAGGAGCGAATACGGGACGGTGGGAACAACTGAGGGGCAGATGTTGGAGATGGTGGGGAGTGACCACCGCGATGACGTCATCAAAGGGCCGAATGACCTACTCCTGCACCTATTTTCTATGTTTCTATGTTTCTAAAACGCAGCATGTAAAGAAATCCTATTATGTCAGATACCTGGACAGTTAAGACCCATATACTCAGTTTATAGTTAATAAGGATGTTTTGTGAAAATGTGTGGGGGAGAATTAATAACCTATATTATGTGTTCAAGATACCCAATGAGAAAGACAATCCAATCAAAAAGTAATTAAAAAAACATATATAATGGAACGGGAAAACTGCATTAACAGAAAGTACAATAAGCAGACTGTGAAGATCTTGAGATTACTTTGCACAGTATAACATTGACCATGTTGGCAGATAAAATTGCACTATACAAATCTCTGAGAAAACACATTAAAAAGAAACAGACAGTACAAGGGAAGAGCAAAGATTTTCCAATTGATAGGACAAATAATTATTTCAGAGGGGTTAATGAATCGATCTCCACACTTTTGAGATGAAGGAGGAATGATTACCCGTGACAGGAAGGGTAGTCTCCATTTCTCTCTATTCTGATTCCACTCCAAGAAAGTAATTACAACTTCTACTTATCTGTCTGTATGGGAAATATGATGACTGACTGAACACTCTGAGTTTTTACGTTGTTAATTTTGATTTAGATGGCCATGCTCCTAGATGAGGCAACAGAAAATATTCTTCGAAAATCACTGAAGATGCTGGCCATGCATCCCCTTCTTCCCCCACCTCCACTTTAAGAAATCTTATGTGGTTGATAAGTGAGGCCGTATATGAATCTTATAACACAGGCCATTATTACCTTCATGCTCATGGTTTAGGTTTTAGCTTAAGTTTTGTAATAACGTTATGATTTTACCATTAGCAATATGTAAAAATAAGCTGCTTGTCTTAAAGAGGCATTGCCAACATTGAAAAATAATATGGGATGAATTGGAACAATATTTGTATATGTGTGACCATGATGATGCCATTCATATCAAAAACATCATTGTGTTATAAAAGGTTTATTATGTTGCTTGCTTATGATGCTGAATGATGTAAATGTTTTGTCATTCCAAAGCAGTCATGGTCTGCTTTTAAAAAACAAAAGGCAATAAAGTTTTGATTGTCTTATTCCAGGCCACCATGTTGGAATTAATTAGGGCGTATTTAAGTATCCCCTCCCCTCCCCCACCCACCACATCCCAAATTATGTAATTTATCCTTACACCAGATTGTCTGGTGACAGGCACAATAGTCTGTGGGCTAGACTTTCCACTGATGATCACCAAGCAATTGCCCATCTATTGCCCAAATAAGCAGGCTATCGCCCATTTTAGCTTAAAAGTGGAAAGTTGGGCTGGAACATCGACCACTAGTCACCGGCCCAACTTTCGGCACATATGAATCTGCTATTGCCGAAGTGATCGCCCAGCGCAACTTTCGCCACATCGCCCACACATCACCGGGCTGATCGCTCACCGAGAAGATCACTGGGGAAAAGCTGCTCCCGACTGGCACTACTTGGCAGAACTCGGCACTAAGGACGCCATTTTGAATGTCGGAGTAACTGAGAGAGACTGCTTATGAGGAGAATTAATTTGTGAGTGATTTTAAGGGCCTTATTGACTCTTGGCAATCATCTAATATAATTTCTATTGAAGACAAATTTAGGGCATTTATAGTGATTTATACTGATGGAGTCTGTAATTTCTCTACCAGTATTGGCCACTAATCACATGCCGCAGACTGAAGATGGAAGAAGGTAAATTGAAGAGCATTATGTGCCCAATCAAAGAGATGGCAGATGGCATGGAGGAGGAGAACTTACACCCGACGCAGTTACAGGGAAAAGCAATCATACCTGAACTTGTCCGATAACACGTGCCTTAGGAGGCTGCGCTTCCGAAAGGAGGTCATCACTGAGATATGGCAGCTCATCAAAGAAGATCTGCAGCCTACCAGCACCATCAGGATCGCACTGTCCATTGAGGTAAATGTTACTGCGCAACTTTCCTTCTACGCATCGGGCTCCTTTCAGGCCTCAGCTGGCAACATTTGCAATATCCCTCAGCACGCCACACACTGCTCCATTCGACAGGTGACTTAAGCCCTTTACACTCGCAGGATGGACTTTATAAGCTTCCGTATGACCAGGGAGGCATAGACGGAGAGGGCTTTGGGTTTCTCACGAATATCAAACTTCCCCAAGGTGCAGGGAGCAATAGACTGTATGCACATCACCCTGAAAACACCTTTACAGGATTTCAGAATACAATGTTTCGGAACCGAAAGGGATTCCGAATGTGCAGCTCGTTGTTGACCACAACCAAATAATCATGGCAGTAAATGCTAATTTTTTTAGGCAGTATCCATGATGCGTACATCTTGCGTGAGAGCACTGTCTTTGACCTGTTTAAGAGTCAGCCATAAGGTCACAGTTGGACGCTGGGAGGGTTAAGGATATGGCCATGCCAGCTGGCTCATGACGCCCTCCCTGCGTAATCCCCAGATGGAAGCCGAGAAGCGCTACAATGAAAGCCATATAGCTACATGCAATATAGTTGAAAAGACAATTGGAGTTCCTGCACCAATCTGGAGGCAGCCTACAAAACCACCCTGACCAGGTCACTGAATTGATTGTGGTGTGCTGCATGTTGCATAACCTAGCTATGAGGAGAGGACAACAATTGCCAGATGGGACTGCTGGTCCACCTCAGGGGAGATGGGACGCGGAAGAGGAAGACGAGGAGGAGGATGACGAGGATTTCAGGGAGGACAATCAGCCTGGTGATGAACCCATGCCCCCACGCCCCCGCCCCCCGCAAGACTGGAAAAGCCCCGTGGGAGTTACGCAGCTGCAAAACTCTTGCGTCAGCAGCTCATAAATGAAAGCTTTGAAACATAAAAACATAGAAAATAGGTGCAGGAGTAGGCCATTCGGCACCCCGAGCATGTACCACCATTCAATAAGATCGTGGCAGATCATTCCCTCAGTACCCCTTTCCTGCTTTCTCTCCATACCCCTTGATCTCTTTAGCCGTAAGGGCCATACCTAACTCCCTCTTGAATATATCCAATGAACTGGCATCAACAACTCTCTGCAGTAGGGAATTCCACAGGTCAACAACTCTCTGAGTGAAGAAGTTTCTCCTCATCTCAGTCCTAAATGGCCTACCCCTTATCCTAAGACTGTGTCCCCTGGTTCTGGACTTTCCCATCATCGGGAACATTCTTCCCGCATCTAACCTGTCCAGTCTCATCAGAATCTTGTAAGTTTCTATGAGATTTCCTCTCATTCTTCCAAACTCCAGTGTATAAAGGCCCAGTTGATCCAGTCTCTCCTATATGTCAGTCCTGCCATCCCAGGAATCAGTCTGGTGAACCTTTGCTGCACTCCCTCAATAGCAAGAATGTCCTTCCTCAGATTAGGAGACCAAAACTGAACACAATAGTACAACTGCAGTAAGACCTCCCTGCTCCTATACTCAAATCCCCTAGCTATGAAGGCCAACATACCATTTGCCTTCTTCATCGCCTGCTGTACCTGCATGCCAACTTTCAATGACTGATGAACCATGACACCCAGGTCTCGTTGCACCTCCCCCTTTCATAATCTGCCGCCATTCAGATAATATTCTGCCTTTGTGTTTTTGCCCCCAAAGTGGATAACCTCACATATATCCACATTATACTGCATCTGCCATGCATTTGCCCACTCAACTAACCTGTCCAAGTCACCCTGCAGCCTTTTACCGTCCTCCTCACAGCTCACACCGCCACCCAGTTTAGTGTCATCTGCAAACTTGGAAATATTACATTCAATTCCTTCATCTAAATAATGAATGTATATTGTAAAGAGCTGGGGTCCCAGCACTGAGCCCTGCGGCACCCCACAAGTCACTGCTTGCCATTCTGAAAAGGACCCGTTTATCCCAACTCTCTGCTTCCTTTCTGCCAACCAGTTCTCTATCCACATCAGTACATTACCCCCAATACCATGTGCTTTGATTTTGCACACCAATCTCTTGTGTGGGACCTTGTCAAAAGCCTTTTGAAAGTCCAAGTACACCACATCCACTGGTTCTCCCTTGTCCACTCTATTAGTTACATCCTCAAAAAATTCAAGAAGATTTGTCAAGCATGATTTCCCTTTCATAAATCCATGCTGACTTGGACCAATCCTGTCACTGCTTTCCAAATGCGTTGCTATTTTCTTTAATAATTGATTCCAACATTTTCCCCACTACTGATGTCAGGCTAACCGGTCTATAATTACCGTTTTCTCTCTCCCTTCTTTTTTAAACAGTGGTGTTACATTAACTACCCTCCAGTCCATAGGAGCTGATCCAGAATCGATAGACTGTTGGAAAATGATCACCAATGTTTCCACTTTTTCTATGGCCGCTTCCTTAAGTACTCTGGGATGCAGACTATCAGGCCCCGAGGATTTATCGGGCTTCAATCCCATCAATTTCCCTAACACAATTTCCCGCTTTATAAGGATTTCCTTCAGTTCCTCCTTCTCACTAGACCCTCAGTCCCCTATTATTTCCGAAAGATTATTTGTGCCTTCCTTCGTGAAAACAGAACCAAAGTATTTGTTTAACTGGTCTGCCATTTCTTTGTTCCCCATTAAGAATTCACCTGAATCTGACTGTAAGGGACCTATGTTTGTTTTCACTAATCTTTTTCTCTTCACATATCTATAGAAGCTTTTGCAGTCAGTTTTTATGTTCCCAGCATGCTTCCTCTCATACTCTATTTTCCTCCTCCTAATTAAACCCTTTGTCCTCCTCTGTTGTATTACAAAATTCTCCCAGTCCTCAGGTTTGCTGCTTTTTCTGGCTAATTTATATGCCTCGTCCTTGGATTTAACACTATCCTTAATTTCCCTTGTTAGCCATGGTTGAGCCACCTTACCAGTTTTATTTTTACTCCAGACAGGGATGTACAATTGTTTGAAATTCATCCATGTGAACTGTTTGCCATTGCCTATCCACCGTCAACCTTTTAAGTATCACTCGCCAGTCTCATACCATCGAAGTTACCTTTCCCTAAGTTCAGGACCCTAATCTCTGAATTAACTGTGTCACTCTCCATCTTAATAAAGAATTCTACCATATTATGGTCACTCTTCCCCAAGGGGCCTCGCACAACAAAATTGTTAATTAGTCCTTTCTCATTACACATCACCCAATCTAGGATGGCCAGCCCTCTAGTTGGTTCCTCAACATATTGGTCTAGAAAACTATCCCTAATACACTCCAGGAAATCCTCCTCCACTACCAGTTGCTACCAGTTTGGTTAGCCCAGTCAATATGTAGATTGAAGTCGCCCATGATAACTGCTATACCTTTATTGCACGCATCCCTAATTTCTTGTTTGATGCTGTCTGCATCCTTATTACTACTGTTTGGTGGTCTGTACACAACTCCCACTAGCGTTTTCTACCCTTTGGTATTCCGTAGCTCCACCCATACAGATTCCACATCATCCAAGCTAATGTCCTTCCTTACTATTGCATGAATATACATTGGTGACAGTTACAGTTACAGAAAGACAACAGTTTCAGTTGCGTTATGTTTCATCCTTGGCTGGCCTGGCCTGGCCATTATTTTGAAACAATTGTATTCATGTTTTATCTTACCTTGCGTTATTAGAAGACATTGCACAACAATTGTAAAATTCAATAAAAAATGTTATTAATTTAACAATATAGGATTTATGCATCCATCCTCCCCTCCCCCACCCCACCACCCCCAACTTTCTTTGCAAAACAAAACGCATACGCAGAAAGGCCATTGCTAGGGACACTAGCTTTCCACATCGCTGAGGCCCATTTCACATCGCTGTGCTATCGCTGAGCTAGCGC
Organism: Pristiophorus japonicus; assembly: GCF_044704955.1. NCBI lineage: Eukaryota > Metazoa > Chordata > Chondrichthyes > Pristiophoridae > Pristiophorus > Pristiophorus japonicus. Next base: position 43,315,008 of record NC_091987.1, read on the forward strand.
CCCCCAAAAAAAGCTGAAAGTAGCGATCAGAAAAATAGGCGCTCTTCCAGCAATCCTGAAAGCTGAAATATCGCTAAGGCTGAAACATCACCCATTTTTTGGGTGATAGCCAGCTAAGTGGAAAGTCTAGCCCCTAATCAAGTAGTGGATGAAAAAGGAGGACCAACAAGTGCAACATCTGCAAGACCACCTATGTTGGAGTGCACTGTGTTAAATAGATGTTTTTATTTTTTTAAACAAATGTACAGATACCTGAGGCTTCATAAAGAAGGCCTGATTTTAAAAGAAAAGATAAGCTACACTTATGCAGGATAGTTGCTTTAATCCAGGTGACAGCCGTTGAAATATGCTAATCACTGGGCCAGTTTCAAGCAGTCATCATGATTGACTGTTTTTAACAGTAGCTGTGTTCCATTAGTTAAATTGTTAACCTGTCATTTTTACCAGTGGCCAAGGCACACATTAGCAGGTGCTAACTTAATCCAGGTCCAGGTTCTGTTTAATTAAATTGAAAAACTGTTGACTGTTCAAAAAAATGTGTTTAAAAATGCTGGTTGTTTAATCAAGACAATCAGAAGCACGGGCTGAGATGTGCATTTTTAGCACTTGGTATATTCAATCATTTTAACATTAACTTCAGCCTATTTTACAAATGTACAAATTCTCAGAAGTGGCCATCTTGACTTGTTCCCTCATCTCTTTCTTTCTCTTAATAAGAATTCATGTGGTGTCATCAATATTGCAGAGGATAATACATAATATAAATTCAACATTTTCTGCAAAATGGTGAACCCTGACCTTTAATAATAGCATATGCAACAACTGCCAATAGACTAGGTTATTTATGTTTGTCTGTGGATATCCAATTTACAGAAAATTGTTTGCTGTTACTGTACCTGCAATGTTTTATTTTAGATACAAGTATTCCTCTCACATCACACTGTCTCCTAGACAAAACTACATAGCCATTAACTCTTTAAAAGCTGCACTAGCCAAAATTTAACATAATTAAAACAGTTTGCTTTACTTCCAAAATCATATTAATAAAGAAGTATTCTATGGTTCCAGACATTTTTTGAATTCAACTTTTTTTTTAATTTACAGGAAGATTAAAAAGGTCCTTTGTCTTTCGAATTGTTAAATACAGCTTGATCAAGATGATTTATGACATATTCCCAGAGAGAAACATTTTGTATCATAAAATATATCATTTTTAAAAATATTTCTTTGGTGAATTTTGTACTTCCTAAAGAATGTCTGTGCTTTTGCATATTGCACCATCAAGTACTCATATGCTCCCAGGTCAAATGTAGTGCAGAACAAAGCAACACAAATAGCTTGTATTTGCACTGGGAAATCAAATGTTAAGGGTTAATTTTTCAAGTTTACGCTGCAGGTGGGGATGCTCTCCTATCAGCAGTGTGAAATCATGGCCACACATTCAGGAACTTCTGATCAGGAGCTGAAGTTCCTCCACGGCCGCGCAAACTCAAAAATGTACCCCTGTTATCTTCACCCCATGATGCCAGCTGTCTTTGCTCATAAAATACAAATAGATGGCACAGCCGGTCTGTGCATTGTGGCACAGATTGGAGAGATGTGGGTTCGCACTTGTAACTTCCCATATGCCTAGTTCCCTGTATCTCAGTTGAATTCTCAGTGGGAGGTGTCAAGCGAACACTTTTCTACAGAGAGGAAATTTATGAAACGCTATGTTCATGATGAGCCACTCTTGTGCAACTCATTTGCAGCGGTCAGTTACAATAGGGAAACGCCTGGGAGCAGGTCAACCCTTTGGCCTGTCAGGCCAGAAAGAAAAGTGAGAAAGAACCTAAAGTATAGGAGAGCAAAAATATAAAATAACAAAATTTAAAACTAAGTCCAGCATTAAACTCTTCAAAACAGTAAACTAGATTTTGGACACTATGATGACACAAATCCAGCTGTAAAACAAGAACATCTCTCGCTTTTTAATGTTACTTGCATTTCTGAACCGTCAGAAATGCAAGTAACATTAAAATGTTACCAGCAAGTAACATTAAAATGTTAACATTTCAATGCCTTTGTTAACTTTTCACAAGAATAAGACAAACTTTCAATGTGATTTATGGCTGAAGCGACAAGGCAATCAGATGGTTGACTCAGCCAGTATTAAGTGTCATGTCTCATTTGCTAAATCTTCAATAATTCATCATGGATTATTTTTACTCATAAATACACGGGAGGTTAAAAGCTGTGGTCTCACTGAAATTGTGCTATGCTTTAAATTGGGTTGGTGACGTGGAAGATGAAGCATGCAGGGAGACCAATGGTCTTTTGTGTTCTGGTACACTTACTGCTGTCAGTGGTGTAGATTTCAAGCAAGATTTTTGCTATGAACGTTGTCTGCTAACTAACATTCTGAAGGAGCAGGCGATAGCATTGAAGACTTGATGTAATGTGCTCCGGGAGATCAGTAATGGTTCATTGATAATTTGTAACTGAATTTGAGCTCAATCGGTGAGATAACTGAGGACACAGGGGAACCAGCAAAAGGAACAGCATGAAGAGTTAGGAACATTATTCAAGAAAAGGTAGGCAAGATGGGCACTGATTGGGTAATAGTAAGGCTAGGCAATCAGTGGAGGAATGCCTCCATTGGAGTAAAATAGTTTTTAGGGATTGTTAAAAACCAAATGTATAAATGGGGAAGGAGAATTGAGTACAGCTCAGGCGAATAAGTAATAAAAGACGAGTGTACGAGAAGAAATTAGATAGTGGAGGTAATGATAATAGAAGTTTCAGTGTTGCAGTATAGACAGGGCTAAGAACTTTGTTCACTGGGCAAAAATATAAGGAGAGAAATTCGGGAGTGCCCCACTAGGGGCGCTAATTATTAAGGGATGGAAATTCGGAATCGCCCATTTAGAGGCGGTGACACCACTGGTCGGGGATTTTACCACCTACCGGTAATTACCGCCGCCAACCGTGAAATTCAGTTTTACCGCCTGAAGAGGAGATTGGAGCGGTAAATCAGGCGTTACATGCCACTCTTGAGGCGCTAAACGTCGGTAAGTGGGACAGTACAATCCGAGCAGTAATCAGCATTTGTAGCTGCGCCACAGACATACTGGTGCCATTTGGATTCAATTGAGGCGGTGATATGACGGAGCACCATCTCATGCTTATCTACGCTGCCTGCGCACTCTTACTGAGAGGGGGAAGATGGTAGAGGCGAGAGCTCATCAGTGTGCGCACCGATTCTCCGATGCTGTCATGGCTGCACTTCTGTACGGTGTGGAGAGGCGCCGTGAATTAGTGCGGTCAGCGACTGGCAGGAGGCCACAGCCACAGACATTCCACAGATTATGGAGGGAAGTTGCATAGAGCGTGTTTGCAAGAAATACGGTGCCCAGGTCATCACCGTGAGTATCTTTTACATGAACCTTATCATGCCATGCTCTGAGCACAATGTATAGTGTGTGCACTCTCTCCTCAATCGTATGTGAAGGTCCCTATGATCTTAGTGGGTGAGCACAGATGCAAAGTTCACGTTTGCAGCCTCAGCCACACCTGGGCCTGCAGGCGTAGTTAAACTTCCTACTCTGTTGTTGGACACTCTATTAGGGGTGTACTGAAATGTCCCTTCAGAGCAGTCAAGGCTGCGGAAACGCTGCTTTAGAACCCCGATACTTTGCTCTATTATGGTCCTGGTTGCGGCATATCTGTGGTTGTAGCGCTGTTCGGCAGGGGTGGTGGGGTTGCAGATGGGAGTCATCAGCCAGGTGGCGAGACCATATCCTTTGTTACCAATCAGCCAGCCATGCCATTCATGCGGTATCTGAAACAATCGTGGCATACTGCTCTCCCACAGGATGAAGGAATCGTGGCTGCTGCCAGGATAGCGGGCAATCACAGCGAGGATCATCTGCCTGTGGTCGCACACCAACTGAACATTGAGGGAGTGGTAGCCCTTATGATTGTGAAACTCCTCCCCATTTTGGGGCGGGACCTGCAACGGCACATGCGTGCAATCAATGGTTCTCTGCACCATGAGGAAGCACACTATCTTGGCGAAGCCACAGGAGCACTGATCCTGTGTAAAGACAAGCAAACAGTAGTAGTGAGGTTGGGGATGGCATAAAACTGGAAATTAGGGATGCGTGCAATAAAGGTACAGCAGTTAACATGGGTGACTTTAATCTGCATATAGATTAGGCTAACCAAACTGGTAGCAATATGGTGGAGGAGGATTTCCTGGAGTGTATAAGGGATGGTTTTCTCGACCAATAGGTCGAGGAACCAACTTGAGAGCTGGCCATCCTAGACTGGGTGCTGTGTAACAAGAGAGGATTAATTAGCAATCTTGTTGTGCGAGGCCCCTTGGGGAAGAGTGACCATAATATGGTAGAATTCTTCATTAAGATGGAGTGTGACACACTTAATTCAGAGACTAGGGTCCTGAACTTAAAGAAAGGTAACTTCGATGGTATGAGACGTGAATTGGCTACAACAGACTGGCGAATGATACTTAAAGGGTTGACGGTGGATAGGCAATGGCAGATATTTAAAGATCACATGGATGAACTTCAACAATTGTACATCCCTGTCTGGCATAAAAATAAAATGGGGAAGGTGGCTCAACCGTGGCTAACAAGGGAAATTAGGGATAGTGTTAAATTCAAGGAAGAGGCATATAAATTGGCTAGAAAAAGCAGCTAACCTGAGGACTGGGAGAAATTTAGAATTCAGCAGAGGAGGACAAAGGATTTAATTAGGAGGGGGAAAATAGAGTATGAGAGTAAGCTTGCAGGGAACATAAAAACTGACTGCAAAAGCTTCTATAGATAGGTGAAGAGAAAAAGATTAGTGAAGACAAACGTAGGTCCCTTGCAGTCAGATTCAGGTGAATTTATAATGGGGAACAAAGAAATGGCAGACCAATTGAACAAATACATTGGTTCTGTCTTCATTAAGGAAGACATAAATAATCTTCCGGAAATACTAGGGGACTGAGGGTCTAGCAAGAAGGAGGAACTGAAGGAAATCCTTATTAGTCTGGAAATTGTGTTATGGAAATTGATGGGACTGAAGGACGATAAATCCCCAGGGCCTGATAGTCTGCATCCCAGAGGACCTAAGGAAGTGGCCCTAGAAATAGTGGAAGCATTGGTGGTCATTTTCCAACATTCTATAAACTCTGGATCAGTTCCTATGGACTGGAGGGTAGCTAATGTAACACCACTTTTTAAAAAAGAAGGGAGACAGAAAACAGGGAATTATAGACTGGTTAGCCTGACATCGGTAGTGGGAAAAATGTTGGAATCAATTATTAAAGATGTAATAGCAGCGCATTTGGAAAGCAGTGACAGGATCGGTCCACGTCAGCATGGATTTATGAAAGGGAAATCATGCTTGACAAATCTTCTAGAATTTTTTTGAGGATGTAACTAGTAGAGTGGACAAGGGAGAACCAGTGGATGTGGTGTATTTAGACTTTCAAAAGGCTTTTGACAAGGTCCCACACAAGAGATTAGTGTGCAAAATTAAAGCACATGGTATTGGGGGTAATGTATTGATGTGGATAGAGAACTGGTTGGCAGACAGGAAGCAAAGAGTAGGAATAAACGGGTCCTTTTCAGAATGGCAGGCAGTGACTAGTGGGGTACTACAATGTTCAGTGCTGGGCCCCCAGCTATTTACAATATACATTAATGATTTAGACGAAGGAATTGAATGTGATATCTCCAAGTTTGCAGATGACACTAAGATGGGTGGCAGTGTGAGCTGTGAGGAGGATGCTAAGAGGTTGCAGAGTGACTTGGACAGGTTAGGTGAGTGGGCAAATGCATGGCGCGTGCAGTACAATGTAGATAAATGTGAGGTTATCCACTTTGGTGGCAAAAACAGGAAGGCAGAATATTATCTGAATGGTGACAGATTAGGAAAAGGGGAGGTGCAACGAGACATGGGTGTCATGGTACATCAGTCATTGAAAGTTGGCATGCAGGTACAGCAGGCGGTGAAGAAGGCAAATGGCATGTTGGCCTTCATAATGAGGGGATTTGAGTATAGGAGCAGGGAGGTCTTACTGCAGTTGTACAGGGCTTTGGTGAGGCCACATCTTGAATATTGTGTACAGTTTTGGTCTCCTAATCTGAGGAAGGACATTCTTGCTTTTGAGGGAGTGCAGCAAAGGTTAACCAGACTGATTCCTGGGATGACAGGGCTGACATATGAGGAAAGACTGGATCAACTAGGCTTATATTCAGTGGAATTTAGAAGAATGAGAGGGGATCTCTTAGAAACATATAAAATTCTGACGGGATTGGACAGGTTAGATGCAGGAAGAATGTTCCTGATGTTGGAGATGTCCAGAACCAGGGGTCACAGTCTAAGGATAAGGGGTAAGCCATTTAGGACCGAGATGAGGAGGAACTGCTCACTCAGAGAATTGTGAACCTGTGGAATTCTCTACCACAGAAAGTTGTTGAGGCCAGTTCGTTAGATATATTCAAAAAGGAGTTAGATGTGGCGCTTGTGGCTAAAGGGATCAAGGGGTATGGAGAGAAAGCAGGAATGGGTTACTGAAGTGCATGATCAGCCATGATCATATTGAATGGTGGTGCAGGCTCGAAGGGCCGAATGGCTTACTCCTGCACCTACTTTCTATGTTTCTATGTTTCTATGGTTCTCCCTGGACATGCTGAACTTTATAAAGTCCATTTGTTTGCTGCAGAGAGTGTTGGTCACCTGGCGAATGCAGCAATGTACGACAAACTGTTAAATGTTGCATATATCAACAACAGGAGTCTTGAAGGATCCGGTAGCATAGAAGTTGAGCGCTACTATCACTTTCACTGGCATTGACAGCGAGGTCCTGGTGCTGATTTCAGCTTCAACGTCTGTGTGCAGGAGGTGACCACCTCCTTGCGGAACCGCAGCCTTCTTATGCACTGCTCTTCAAACATATCGAGGGATGAAGAATGCGCATGGGCTCCTGCCCCAACGTCAGCGGCCTCTCCTCAGGCATGAACCCACGTTGGCCATATCCCGTCTGTGTAGCAGCACGACACAGTGTGCTAGCGCTGCCAAAGGTAAGAGTGAGATGGTACTTGGGAATGGATCCGAAATGGAACTCTTCAATGGTGTTGAAATGGTAGTCATCAAGGTAACTACTCAGCAGCCACAGCACGACAACACCTATGCACTCTGCTCAGAGAATACGAAGCACTCACCGCGACCTCTGTGCTCCGGTTGCTACTCCCTTTATATACCGACCCGGCATCTCAACCGTGATTTGTCAATGACAACTTTTTGTGGCGAGTTAATCACAGCCGGTAAGTGAGGCGCAAAAAACGAAGTTGGCGTCATCGGCACTAGCAAGGTGTTGCACACGTACTGATGTCATGATTTCCCTGGCGTTGGAAGGCGAGGCGTTACTTCTTTGCATTGCTGCAAAAACTCAACCGAGGTTTGCAGCAGGCGGTGACATCGCCGAGCACGGGCGCTAAGCCGTTTGCGCCGAGATTCTGCTTCTCCGGGGAGCTATTGGCTGCCGGTAACCACCGAATTTCAGCCCCTAAAAGTTTGAAAAATGTTTAAAAAATCTGTGTTTGCTCCAGGAAAAAAATGGAGCATTAAATCAAGTGCTCCACTTACTTGCGGAAGCAGAAGAGGCAGCAGGCGGGGTGTGGTCGGTGTGCAGCACTGCACAATGTACCGTGCAGCACTGCCACACTGGAAGGCTCCTTCCCTCCCTTAAAGGGAAGGGCCATCGCTGCAGGCTCTGCAAAAGAAGAACTTACCTGGACACCGACGGCAGCCGCGATCCGGCCCAATCAGCCCAATGCAGTGTGGCACAGTGCCGGGCTGATCAATCGTGAGGGAGAACGCTGCAAAAAAAATCAAACAGAGCAATGGCAAATCTCCGGGCAAAGGAGATCGGGGTGCTGCCGCAAAGCTCCTGCCGAATATAGCAGGAGTCGATCTTCTCGCCACGCCCGGTCGGTAAGTCGTTAGCGCCCACTGGAGATGATAGTGGGAGGCGCTAAGGAGGGAAATTTCTAGGCCTTTGGATATTGAGGAGATGGAGGAGAAATTCATAAAGGGAGAAGGAAATGAATTGATAATGGATGTAGAGTTAGGAATTAATAATACGGGTATAAGAAAGTCAGCGACACTCAAAAGTCTTGCCTGGAAACCAAAGAAAAAAGGATGTGAAGTTATTTTTTAGGTTATTAATCTTTGATAAAAGATATTGATGTGATGATCTGGTGATATTGGTGATCTAATTGAGGTGCTTAAGATGATTAAAGAAATTGATACGATAGACAGAGAGAAACAATGTTCTCTGGTGGGGGAGTTGAGAACAAGGAGGTATAACCTTAAAACTCGAACTAGGCCATTCAGGCGTGATGTCAAGAGAAAGTTGTTCACATAAAGGGTAGTGGAAATCTGGAATTCTCCACCCCAAAAAGCTATTGCAGCTCGGTCAACTGAAAATTTAAAAACTGAGATTTCTAGATTTTTGTTAGGCAAGGGTTTTAAGGGTTATGGAATCAAGGCAGGTATATGGAATAGAGATATAGATCAGCTATGATCTAATTAAATAGCTCGAGGGGCTGTATGGCCTACTCCTGTTCCTGCGTTCCTATGTTGTGTGTAGAATTAGGAGAAAGGGAATGTATGGTTGGCCAGAAGATGTTGGATTTGTAGATACAGATTTTTTTTTAAATCTTATCCAGATAAAGATTGTAGAAGGGTGGGCCAATTTTATTAAACTAGCACATTGGATTGGCAGTAATTATAGGGGATGTCTGAATTTACAAATGAATGTGACAATGAAACAAAAAAGAGAGAAAGGAAAATAACTGAATATCTTTACACTAATTCTAGGAGCATACAAAACAGTTTTGCAGAATTTGAGGCATTTTGAAATAATATGGGCTCAAATTTCTGACTCCTGCTAGAACGGCGCACATCGGAGAGGCCCACCTAATTTGTAGAATAAAAATTGCGCCGGATACTTACCTCACGATTCTCCAATAGCTGTAAGCCCATTTCTAGATCGGCGCAGCTCAGCAGGAGCTGCTGGGGGCGGAGCTACAGCCCTGTGCCAAACACAGTGCCGGCAACTGCGTGCGTGTGCAGTGGAGGCTGCGCGCATGCGCAGTAGCTCCCGGACCTCCCAGCGTGTCCCGTCTCCCGGGCGACGACCCTATCCCAGGCCGAAGGGACGTCGCCCTATCCCGGGCCGAGTGGCCTGACACATCTTACCTCGTCGTTGGCGCCTTCTGCGTGCGGGCCCTGCCCGAAGTCTTCGGTGGGGCCCGGCTTCGGCAGCGGCAGTGGGACCCGCCCGCCGGCCTCTCGCTGGGGGCGGGCCCCGCCCAAATAGTCAGCGGCGGCCAGCGTCTTCTGCGTGCGGGCCCCGCCCAAAGTCCTCGGCGGGGCCTGGCTTCGGCGGCGGCGGCGGGGCCCGCCCGCCCAGCCTCTCGCTGGGGGCAGGACTCACTTGAAGAGACGACGGCGACAGCAGCCCGGCATCGGCTGCATGCAGGCCCTGCCTGAAGTCCTCGGCGGGGCCCGTTCAGCTTCTTCTCTCTCTTTTCCCCATCCTGCCCCATTCATCTTCCTCCTCCTCCGCCCCCGTTCATCTTCCCCCCCACCCCCCTCCATTCATCTTCCTCCTCCTCCGCCCCCATTCATCTTCCCCCCCACCCCACTCCATTCATCTTCCCCCCCCCCCTCATCTTCCCCCTCCCCCCATTCATCTTTCCTCTCCCCCCCCTCTCTGTAGACAAGGTTTTTCTGAGCGTACAAAAATCTACACTTACTCCATTCTAAGTTAGTTTGGAGTAAGTTTTTGCTGCCTAAACTTGCAAAACAGGCGGAAGTGGCTGGACACGTGCCCTTTTGAAAAAAAAATCTGGTCTAAAATGAAACTATTCTAACTCACTAGAACTGGAGCAAACTAAATGCCGAGAATTGCAATTTCTAAGATACTCCATTCTAAACTAGTTGCTCCAAAAAAATAGGAGCAACTCAGGCCGAAACGTGAGCCCTAGAGATCTGGTTAAACCAGAACATTCACTGGGAAATCAAAATGCCAGGATTAAAGCCTATGGAAGGGGTAGACTCAATTAAACGGGTATAGGAGTGACAATTTGATGTAAAAGAAGATATTGTACTTCCTGATGTAGTTTGCTGAGGACCAGTGTGGTTAGGGGCTATTATGGATCTACTCTTAGTTATGACCCAGCTGTGTTAAATAAGGTGGAAGTAGGGGAGTATCAAAGAACCAGTGACCACAATATCATGAAAATTGTAATTCTCATGTGGCCACAGTAAAAAGGGGAGCGACACAAAATCATTGGACTTTAAAAGAGCAGACTTTAAATTAATACAAAATCAGCTATTATACATTTTAATTGGAAGGTAATAATGGTTGGGAGAAATGTTGGAAATATTTAAACAGCTATTGGTCAGGTTACACTCAAAATCTATTTCAGCTAAATCAATACAGATTAAAGGAGGCCAATGTGATTAAGTGCTAATGTAAAGAGAAATATTGTAGATGAGCTGGAGGCCATTAAATTATACAAAACATCCAAACAGGCAGAAGAATGTAGTCAATTATAAAGACAGGTAAATATAGGTTAAAATATAATTTTAGAAGCTGAGAGAAATATGCAATGTAGATTTTCTGAGAATACATCAAATAACATTAAAGTTGTTTGCAAATATATAGACAGTAAACAAAGATGATAATGGAAAACTGGAAGCTGGGGAAAGGAAATAGCAAAGCTTTTAAATAGTTCTTTAAAACCACCATTATCAAGAAAAGTAGAACATTATCTTAGTCACAAATCATACTTCTGGAAAAAACAAAGCAAAGGAGCCAAATGACAATGGATATGATTATAAATAAATGCTCTCAAAATAGACACAAGACTGGTAAAGGCAACATGCAGCAATCAGTCTTAAAGGGAATGGGGACTGAAATTAGTTATATCTTGTCGTGTATCTGTAAAGCATGCACTCCCATGTTCCGTCACCAGGGAGCTCATCCCCTGAAGTCCCAAGGGATCCCAGCATCCCTTGGGAGCACTGTATATAAGCCGGCCCCTAAGATCTGTTCCTCACTCTGGAGTGTCTTATTAAAGACTGAGGTCACTGTTACTTTAACCTCCCTGTGTGCAGCCTCATCTGTGTTAGGAACACAATATATCTTAGCTGGCATCTTTGGGAGAATTTCCTTAGAATTCAAAGCTGACTAATATAATGCCATTATTTGTAAAAACATCAAGCAATATACCTAAACTGGTGAGTTTAAATTCAGTTGGGGGGGTAGCCATAAATAGGAACTTTTCAAGATGGAAAGAGATTGCAAGCAGGAAAATGCAAGGTTTGATCTTAATAATTATATAGATCTAATATAGATAGATGGAGAGAAACGTAAGTTTTGCACCTGGCATGCTTGCCCATAAGGAAAAAAATGTACACATGGCATAGGAAGATGTGACCACGTAGAAATTAGTTGATGCCACTCCAATATTACAGGTATAAAATAGATGCCAAGGCGTCCAATATAGCGGGCAGTGTGCGCATTTTGTGTTGGAAGTGCACTGCCTGCCATGTTGATATAGGCAGTAAAGGGGGGCTCAGGGCCCATACCTGAAACAAGCATTAAGCCCTTTACATATACAAATATGAAGCCTAACCATTATTTGAGGGCTCGTCTGCAAATTTGGGCTGGCCTGAATGCAGCCAACTGTATTCAGGATAACCATGTCCTTAAAGGAACCCCTAGAGGCCACTACCAAAAATGTTAGTTTGTTAAAAGAAATACCTGACTATGAAGATGAAGGCCATTGCCGACTTCCAACCGGCTCCCTCCCAATTGCTTCCCCAAGCCTCTCCTGATGGCCCCCTTTCCTCCCGATCACTGCCACCCCCCCTCCCAATCACCCCCTCCCTCCCAATCGCTTCTCCCTCTCCCGATTGTCCCTGTCTCTCCTGATCACTTCCTCCCTCACACCTCATCCCAGGATCTATCTGAGGGCAGCTGATAATGACACAGTGGCCTGATATATAATGTCGGCTTGAGCGTCTGCAGTTGACCAGTCTCATTTTAAATGAAGCCCGATGCCCAATTTCGGATGTGCCCTGGGCCTACGCATTCTGGCACAAGGATTGTTCCCTGTACCCATGTCTTGCCAAAAGACATAAGCTAATTTCTAGGCTGACATGACTGTAAAATTCAAGTATTTTGATTAGCTCAAATTTCCCAGTTGAAACCATCTCAACAAATACTGCATTATCCTTGAGCACTTCTGTCACAATATTCTCTCCAAATTCTTTCAATGGCCATATTGTTTTCTAACCCACCCAACTATATCTTTAGATAATATTTGTGTCATACTAATCACTTAGGGCAAGAAATTCTTATACTTACCGCCACATGTTAGCGCCAGCATTCTCAAAAAAATGCCGGCCGCCACTCTTACACCAGATGGAGGTGGTCCCCATGGTGGGTGCAATATTCATGGGCCCCTTTGCACTGCCAGTTACCAGTTACTGGCAGCTCCATGTAAAAAAAATAGTGGCATGGTGACCTCAGTCGATCTGCAATGCTGACGTAATGTCACCTACATGAACTTCAAACCTAATGCTCAATTCAGCACTGGGTCCTAAACACGCCAGGCTAACCTGGTGTGCAAGCAGGCTGACTGGCAGCTGTTAAAGGGATATACATATATTCAGGTAAGTTTGAATGGAAGGGGTTGGCCTTGGTTTTTTTGGATTTTATTGAGGTGGGTTGCTGCAATATATGTGAAAAGTTTTTTCAAGTGTTTTAGGAGTGCTGCTGGATGCTTGCAAGGGCTCAGATGATAAGTGAACGTCTTTGAGAAGACAGAACATGCTGCGAATACTGAGCAGGTAATGCTACATCCAATCAGTTCATGTCCCAGGTCGACATTCTGCCTGATCAACTGAGTATTTCCAGTATTTAATGCTGTCATTTCACATTTATAGCATACGCTTGCAGAGGGAAGAGGAAGACACAGAAGAGGAGGAAGCCAATGAGGAGGAATCAGATCCTCCCATCGGATTCCTGGCCAGGATATCCAGGATAGAATCATCTGCCTGTGGTTCCACTGGCTGGGCAGGCTATCTCTTCTTGTTGACCTACTGGCTGATCAGGCTGCATTTCTTGGGTGTTTAAAACGAGGAAGACACAAGGATGGAGTTGTGCTGATGAAACTAGAGGTGCATACCAGAAACAGCACAGAAGGAGGCCATTTTGGCCCATCATGTCCGTGCCGGCCGACAAAGAGCCACACGGCTCTTGGTCAGCAGCCCTGAAGGTTACATATAAACCTATGAACAATGAACAATGGTGAACAAGTAAAGAGCATCCGGCCCAACCAGTCCACCCCCCCACAACTGCGATACCCCATGTATCGCAACATTTTACACTTCACCCCACCCAGAGCTATGTAATCTCCTGGGAGAAGCAAAAAAAAAGTTAAAAACCCAGGCCAATTGGGAGAAAAAAATCTCGGAAAATTGTTCTCTGACCCATCCAGGTGATTGAAACTAGTCCAGGAGATCACTCTGGCTGTGTTAGATTCCCTGAAGTACTTACCATCGTATCTGCACCAGCTAAATAGAGATTATCCAGTCTAATCCCACTTACCAGCTCTAGGTCCGTAACCCTGCAGATTACGACTCTTCACATGTCCATCCAAGTACCTTTTAAATGTGGTGAGGATTTCTGCCTCTACCACATTTCCAGGTAGTGAGTTCCAGACCCCACAACCCTCTGCATGAAGAAACTTACCCTCAAATCCTCTCTAAACCTTCTAACAACCATGTTAAACAAAGTCCCCTCGTAGTTGACACTTCCACCAAGGGAAAAAGACCCTTGCTAGCCACTATATCCAGGACCCTCAAAAATGTTATACACCTCAATGAGGTCTACTCTCAGCTTCCTCTGTTCCAAGGAGAACAAACCCAGCCTATCCAATCTGCCCTAATAGCTATGATTCTCCATTCCTGGCAATATCCTAGTAAATTTCTTCTGCACCCTCCCCTTCCTATAATACGGTGACCAGAACTACACGCAGTACTCCAGCTTGACTAACCAATGTATTATACAATTTTAGCATAACCTCCCTGCTCTTGTATTCTATGCCTCGATCAATAAAGGCAAGCATTCCATATGCCTTCTTAACCACCTTATCCACCTGGCCTGCTACTTTCAGAGATCTGTGGATAAGCACTCCAAGGTCACTTTGTTCATCTGCACTTCTAAGTGGCCTACCATTTAATGTGTATACTCTTTCCTTATTAGCCTTCCCCAAATGTATTACCTCACACTTCTCCAAATTAAATTCCATTTGTCACTGTTCTGCCCACCTGACCAGTAGATTGATATCCTCCTGCAGCCCATGACTTTGCTCTTCAGTATCAACTACACAGCCAATTTTAGTGCCATCTGCAAACTTCTTAATCATACCGACTATATTCGAATCTAGATCGCTATGTATACCACAAAAAGCAAGGGACCCAGTACTGAGCCCTGCAGAAACACTGAAAACATCCTTCCAGTCACAAAAACATCCATCAACCATTACCCTTTGCTTCCTGCCTCTAAGCCTATTTTGGATCCAACTTGCCACTTTGCCCTGGATCCCATGGGCTTTTACCTTTGTGACCAATCTTCCATGTGGGACCTTATCAAAAGCACTACCCTCATCGACCCTCCAGGTTACCTCCTCGAAAAATTCAATCAGTTAGTCAAACACCATCTTCCCTTAACAAATCTGTGCTGACTGTCCCTGATTAATCCTTGCCTTTTTAAATGTAGATTTATCCTGTCCTTCAGTAATTTTTTCAATAATTTTTCCACCACTGAGGTTAGGCTGACAGAAGGGGGTGAAGGTTAGGGTTAGGGTTACGAGGATATTTGCATCTTGTATCCTTTCAGCCCCACTGCTGGCCAAGGGCTCAGCCATGCCCCTACTAAGAATGGCGTACACCGTCTCCTCCAAGCGGGTGAGGTGATGCTAGGAATGGTAGGTATGCCTCGTCATTGGTGCAGATTGTTGGTAGATGAGTGATTGGGGGGTCCTGCATTGAGCAGCGTGTGAGGCTAGCTTTCTCATTTGTTCAGCTTAGGAAGGTAATTCAGCTTTAAGAGCTGAATAATTACAAATAAACATTTGGAACTTCCTTTACATATTGACTATTTATAAAAAGACATAAATGGCTGAAAAATGTATTGAATTAGTGCATTTTAACTCTGAGACTTGGATCGTGTACAGTAGACACCTCAAGTCGCTGGAAAAATATCACCAACGATGTCTTTGCAAGATCCTACAAATCGCCTGGGAAGACAGACGCATCAACATCAGCGTCCTCGTGCAGACTAACATCCCCAGCATTGAAGCACTGACCACACTCAATCAGCTCCGCTGGGCAGGCTACTTGGTTCGCATGCTAGACACGAGACTCCCAAAGCAAGTGCTAAACTCGGAGCTCCTTCATGGCAAACGCGCCAAAGGTGGGCAGCGGAAACATTACAAGGATACCCTCAAAGCTTCCCTGATAAAGTGCGACATCCCCACTGACACCTGGGAGTCCCTGGCCAAAGACCACCCTAAGTGGAGAAAGTGCATCCGGGAGGGCGCCGAGCACCTCGAGTCTCAACGCCGAGAGCATGCAGCAATCAAGCGCAGGCAGCAGAAAGAGCATGCGGCAAACCAGTCCCACCCATCCCTTCTGTTAAGTATGAATAAAGAATCTGACTGGATACTGTGAGCTCAAAGTAAAGTGTGACCTTAGTCTTTTATTGCAGGTCTTCAGAGTGTCTCTCCAGCCTGTGAGGCCTCCTTCAGTACCTGTGCTCCCAAGGGATTGTGGGATCGCTTGGGACTCCAGGGGATGAGCCCTCTGTACAAGGTATATACAAGTTTACATATATAACACGTTCCCTTAACGACTATCTGTCCCACCTGTGACAAAGTCTGTGGCTTTCGTATTGAACTGTTCAGCGACCAAAGAACTCACTTCAGGAGTGGAAGCAAGTCTTCCTCGATTCCGAGGGACTGCCTATGATGATGATGATGGTGATTTATTTATTCTTGCTTCAAAGTTCATGGCTCCTTTCAATTTCAGAGCTCCTCACTGCCCACAATGCATTGCGAGCTTCACAGCCTCGCACACAGACGCTTGGGGAAGCAGCAACACCGCTCCAGGACTACAAATTGGTCCTGGAGCCCTCATGCAACACCACCAGGATGGCGTTGCACCTAAGGTTAGTACTGCGCCACCTGCCTCCATGCCTCCCACACCAAGTCAGGTCGATTAGCGCTGGGGCCATTAACAGCAGGTGAAAGAATATCGATGTTATATCATGTGGTGATTAATTCGACTGCTTTGCAAGCGATCACAAATTTTTCCCCCTTTAAAATGTTCATCAATTTTGACAACAAACCACAAAATTTATCGGAAGCTCAGCCATTCCTTCGTTATTACATCTTCACCCGCTTTCACCTGCCTATTCTTCCTCTCTCTCTCCAAGAACTTCACCTTGCTTTTGGCTCCATTCACAGAGCTTCCATCTCTCTCTTTGGCCTTCCCTCTCTCACTAATTCTGTCCCCATCAATTTGTCTTAATCCGTGCATCTTTTCCCCTCCCTGCACATCTACAACATTTTATCCCTCTGCATACTCAAGCCTTCACTAACAACTCTCTCACCAGGGGCATTCCACATGGTATAACATCGATATTCTTTCACCTTCACAGTTCTTTCAAAACCAAATCAACAGTTTTATGACAGTCAGTGACTCAGCAAAGCATGGAGAATTTTTTATCGCAACAATTCTGTACACTCACACCCTCCAGGAGTTCAGGGGTTAATTCACACAGATTGAGGTTTCAGAGTTGCACTTTCATCTGCCATAACGAAGCAGACAAACAACAGCAGGCAGTCAATCCACCACTGGCCCTTGGCAATTGTTCGCTTTTAAGCAACAGCTGTCCTTTCAATAACCTTTTGGCTTCTAATATTCTCTTCTGTAGGGTTTTCCAATCGTTAATAAAAGAATGGAAAGTTATTCCAATTGACCACACAGCAAATTATAGTAAGGGATAATCATGCGGGGTAATGGAGGGAAGGGAATACAGTAACCTTTGTTTTGATTCTTTAATTGCAACCCTCTCTTTCCCTGGCCCCACACCCCAGCTCTGGGGTAAAAGAGGGTTACATGGCAACATCTTGCTTTGATACCTTTTCACTTTCATCGGATAATGCAACTGCCCTAGTACATATCTTGGCCTTGATGTAAAACCCACAATGCTAAACAACAATCTTTTAACTCATCCAGAGTAATATCATGGGAGATCCTCTAAGGTACATCTAGCAAGCATCACACTTCAAACATCACATTTGAACTTTATAATTGATTTCATGTTATAGTTAGTTCCAACTCAATTCAAATTCTTCCATTTGTTTGACTGTACACAATTCATTCATTTTAATCGACTCCTATGCAAAACTGAGCAAAAATGTTCCTGTCTGTTACTCTTTCCTCGCAACCTCCTGACTGCAAGATTAAATTAAGAGGGCTGATTCCTCAACCTGTGTTTCCTGCAAGCACGACTTCTCCCTGCAAACATTTGACTGGGGAATCAAACTTAAGCTAGTTATGCAAGAATATCTTTAAATGACTTGGACTGGTGAGTCAAGTATCAAAATAGGAGATAGTACACATAATAGGAAACATCACACCTGCATTCAGAAAGATTTGAATCATTTAGGCAACTAAGCCAGTAGATGGCAGATGAAGTTCTAGGAATAAGCATAAAATAATATGAATAAGTATAAAATAAATGATGCAGGAGCAAGAAACTAAAAGATGCATTAAATGGAACAGTGGTGCAGCAGGACAATCAGGAAAGAAATCAAAGATGATATATTCTTTCATTTGTTTTATTTAGTAAAAAAATAAACATTAGTATATACCAGTGAACACCATTTCATGCTTCACATTAGTATAACTAGAAAAAAGAAAATATGCGCTGTAGGAGTTATAGCAGATCAATGTATAAAATCCCCAAACTAGTGCTCGGCTAAAGCAAAAATAAACAACAGAGGTTCTGGGTTGCAGTCGCAACATAAAACAAAAGAGGTGTTGCTATGTGAGGCATTTTTCAGACCTCATTTGATATACAGTGAGCAGTTCTGCTCATCTGAACAAAAGAAGGACATTATTTTCGTTGAGAGGATACAGAGGTGAGCAACCAAGATGATTATGGATATGTGAAGGATTTAGGTTATGCGGTAAGGTTAGGGAAATTAGATTTGGTTTCTTCGGGAAAAATGCAATTCAAGATAGTCCAGCTGAAGTTTTCAAGTTTCTGAAGGTTGGATGGTTGGATGGGCACTTAAAATGCAGTAACCTGCAGGGTTACGGACCTAGAGCTGGTAATTGGGATTAAACTGGATGACCTTTTGTTGGACGGCGCATATATAATGGTAAGTACTGCAGGGAATAGAATATGGCCAGGGTGATCTCCTGGACTAGTTTCGATCGCCTGGATGGGTCGGAAAGGAATTTTCCCAGATTTTTTCTCCCTAAATTGGACTGGGTTTTTATGTTTTTTGCCTCTCCCAGGAGATCACATGGCTCCAGTTGGGGTGGAGTGTAGAATGTTTCAGTATAAGGGGTGTCACAGTTGTATGAGGCGGATTGGTTGGGCTGGGTGCTCTTTGCCTTTCCGTCATTGATCATAGGTTTATATGTAACCTTTAGGGCTGCTGACCAAGGGCCGTGCGGCTCTTTGTTAGCCGGAGCGGACACGATGGGCCGAAATGGCCTTCTTCTGCGTTGTAAATTTCTATGTTTCTATGTTTCTATGAAGGAAACTGATAAAATTAAATCAGGCAAATTGTTCACTGTGGCAAAAATTTCAAACACTGAGGGACAAGTTAAAAATTAAGGAGAACTTTACATGTACTCAGTAAGACATGTGAAACAAATGAATAGATAAGGTCACAAAATAAAATTAGGGAGAACATTGAAAGGGACATAGGGCTAGACTTCCCATTATTGGGCAGATCGCCCAAAAATGGGCGTTATTTCCAGCGTTGCCGTTTATTATGGGTTTTGAGATCACCGGATTATCACCCATTTTCAAATTCTCTAGTTTCTACTTTATAAAATGGCGTTAGCGGTAGCGATGTGAAATGGGCGTTAGCGGTATTTTTTTTTCTTCTGTCGTAAAATGTCGGTCTTTTCCCGCGTTTTAGAAGGTCAGGGGTCATCAATACATGCACAGAAGAGGAAAGGGAGAGAGAGCAGAGAGGAAGAGAGAGCTTGTGTGGGTGTGTTGTGTAGGTGTTTGTGGTTTGTTTGGCTGTTGTGGGAGTTTGGAACGATTTTTTGAGGAGTAATAATAAAATTTAGCACTATTTAGTTTTGTGACACAGAAATATCAGTCACAAAAACAAAAATAACATGGAAGGCATGGAGGAGGTGAGAGAGCATGATGTGGAGTTGGAAGAGGCTGGTGAGGGCAGTGAGGTGGGAGAGGAATTGGAGATGGGAGGATGAAAAAGAGTGAGGAGATTCTCAGACAAGGCAAATGCTGCCCTCCTGCAGGAGGTGCGGTCACGTTGAGTTCAATTGACCCCGGATGGGCGTGGGAAGCCCACCCCAAAGGTTTACCAGAAGATTTGGGCCGAGATACATTTACTTATATATTTATATAATTGGAATTGTAAGTATAATGAGTAAATACATTCAGATCTGATGTATTGCAGTTAGACTGGTAATGTTTTACTCAAATCCTATGTTTATGGTGCATGTCTTTAGGTTAATAATGATAATAATAATTGTAACATCTGTCGGTTATGTGTTGTATCAGTATCTGTGACAGTACCTAGCAATGATCTTACACAATGATCTTATACCATGTTGTGCTGTTGTTACCTTTTGCAGAAGAAGCTTTCGAAGAATAGGGCCAAGCAGCGGCGGATGGGTGGCAGCCCACCAGTGATGTGTGAGCTGACCGACATTGAGGAGCAGGCGCTGGCACTAGTGGGGATCCACCCCCGATCGGCCACGCGTGCAGCAACCTGATGTAATGCCACATGAGCAAAGTATACACCATTGCGTGATGCAAAGCCAATAGACGCTACACCCACTCATATCCGAACAATATATGATAGATGATTGATGAAAGTGTTATGTAATTAATAATGAGCTTATGAAAATCATTGTAATGCAGAATTTGGTTATGTTCATTAAATGTGATGTCTGTGATCTGTGATTATTTTGATAGCGGTAGTGCTGTTGTCGTACATATGCTGTGTGTAGCGTTTGAATCACCCTGTGACCCTAGCATCCCCTTCTCCTCTAATGACCTCATTTATGTTTTGTAGCTCAGACAAGAGCGCAGTCACTGGCAACAGCACCGAGGCGAGGTGATGATCCTGCAGCGGCGTTTGCGCTGGATCGTGCTTCTGGTGGTGAGGAGCCCCAAATATCGCCCGTTGAGCTACAGGTTATCCTCGCCGCTAAGGATAGTGAGGAGTTGGAAGAGCCTGCAGCAACAAGCTCCATATCAAGCACACCGATTATATTTAGTGCTCCTGCGGCCATGTCCTCCTCCACCGTGGAAGTAGCAGGCCCAAGCACTTTGCCGCAGGGCACCCCAAGTGCCTCCATGCCGGTGCCGACCCCACAGAGGTTGGTTTGACTCAGCAGGACTGCTCCAGAATCGACAGATCTCAGCGGTGACATGGTACATTTGTCCAAGAGGAGTGTTGACATAAGTCAGCAGATCCTCCAGACAATGGGGGGCATATCTCAACAGCTGGCCACCATATCTGCAAACATGACCGAGTACATGCCGTGGATGGCGGTGACCCTGGGGGTGGTAGCCAGGAACACTAGTGCCAGAGGGCTACCAGTGTTCCTGGAATGCGGCACTGAACCCCAAGTTGCCGCACCCCCATTGCCAATGACACATGCAAGCCAGGAGGAAGCTGTTGCTTCTGGCTCGGAGGACATTTCATCCTCGGGATCATCATGGATACTGCCCGGAAATTTTGCATTTACTGCCATTATAATTTGCTTGTGGTCGACAATGAGTTGCACATTCAGTGAGTGGAATCCTTTTTGGTTCCGAAAAACCTCAGCATCCTGAAAAGGTACCTGCATGGCGATGTGCATAGAGTCTATTGCTCCGTTTACCTTGGGGAAGTTTTCTATTCTGGAGAATCCTAGAGCCCTCTCAGTCTGTGCCTCCCTGGTCATAGGGAAGCTTATAAAGTCCATCCTGCATGCGTAAAGGGCTTCAGTCACCTGTCCAATGCAGCAATGTGTGGCATGCTGAGAGATAGCGCAAATGTCACCAGCTGAGCCCTAAAAGGAACCTGATCCAAAGAAGAAAAGTGCCGTAGTTACCTTGAACTCAACGGACTGTGTGGTCCTGAGGTGCTGGTAGGCTGCAGGTCTCCACTAATGAGCTGGCATATCTCACTGATGGCCTCTTTCTGGAAGCACAGTCTCCTAAGGCATTTGTTATCGGACAAGTTCAGGTAAGACCGCTTCTCCCTGTAAGTGCATCGGGTGTAAGTTCTCGTCCTCCTCAGCAGTCGGCCACCTCTTTGATTGGGCACATAATGCTCTTCAATATACCTTCTGCCATCTCTAGTCTGCAGCATGTGCGTAGTCATCAAGACAGGCTGAGAAATTACAGGCTCCATTACAATAACAATCAGTATTATACCTATTGTTCACAAACAATAAATTTACCTACTAAAACACCTAAAATAAATTCAAATTGTCCACAGTATGATAAGATGTTTGTTCAGATTTTCAAATTACCTTAAAATAACTCCACATTACATCAAAACTCCCAGAAGTTGAAGCAGCCTTTTATATGAAAAGTCCTCCGATTTACAAAATGGTGTCCATACTGCTGGGTTAAGGTCGGGTGAGAGCAACTTTTTTTCAGCGTTTTTTTCGGCGAGCGATATTTTTGTAGATCTGTGGGCGAGATGCTGAAAATAATGCTCAGTGATATTATGGGCGTTAGTTTCGGCTATTCTGATCTTTACGGCAAAAAAAAATGGACGGGTGGTATTATTACTTCTCGCCGTTAGCTAAATGCCAAAAGTAACGCTGGCTGATAAGTGAGCGATAAATGGGCGTTAGTTTCCATTTTTTTGCGAAATGGGCGACATCTGTGCGGTATACCTCATCTCAGCATTAAAATGGACCTTAAGTAGGCGGTAGCAATGCAAAACTAATGGAAAGTTAGCCCATAGACAGATTAAGTGAATAAGCAAAACAGTCGCAGATGGAGTTCAATGTGGGGAAGTGTGATTTCATCATTTTGGTTCCAAGAAAGACAACTTGGAATGTCTTCCTTATGGTGAGAAACTAGAAACATGTGAAACACCAAAGGAATTTAGGTGTCCATGTACATAAATCACTAAAAGCTAGTTCATGGTTACAAAAAGTAATCCACAAGGCTAATAGAATGTTTGGCCTTTATCTCGAGGGGCCTGTAATACAAAGGGGAGGAAGTTAAGTTTCAGTTGTACAGAGTCTTGGGGGTCTGGAGTACTATGTTCAGTTTCTGGCAGCACTGTGCAGATTCAGCAGAATGATACAGGGGCTTAAAAGGTTAAATTACAAGGATGGGTTGCACAAATGTAGCTTGTATTCCCTTGAGTTTAGACAGTTGAGATGTGATCTAATTAAGATATTTAAAATCATAAAGGATTTCAATAGGTAGATACTTTCTTCTGGTGGGGGAATGCAGAACAAGGGGGCACAATCTTAAAATTAGAGCTGGTCCATTTCGAAGTGAAATCAGGAAGCACTTTTTCACACAAAAGGTAGTGAAAATCTGGAACTCCCTTCCCAAAAGGACGTGGATGCTGGGTCAATTGAAATGATCAAGACTGAGATTGATAGATTTTTGTTAAGTAAGGGTATCAAGGGATATGGATCAAAGGCTGGTAAATGGTGTTGAGGTACAGATCAACCATGGTGTGATTGAATGGAGGAAGAGGCTCAAGGGCCTACTCCTGTTCCTTCTATCCCTGCCACTATTTGGACTCTCCCAGATCCTCTCAATGCTGTATCAGCTCTCCCATAGCTGCTTATCACTCTTCCACGGTGACCCTCCACGGTGTCAGCTGTGGCTCAGTTCGTAGAACTCTGGAGAGGTGTGATCGGCAGAGAGGGGGTAGGGAAAACCAACTCCAACCGTACCCTACTCCTGCTTAGAACATGACCTTGTCATAACCAACACCTTGTTCCATCAGAGAGACAAGTACAAGGTCTCATCGCAACACCTCGTCCCAAGCACCGGCATTTGCTAGACTACGTCATCATCCGATCGAGGGACCGCTAGGACATCCGCATCACCCGCACCATGACAGGAGCTGACAACTGCTGTATGGACCACCGCCTAATCTGTTCTATCATCTCCATCAATGTAGCCCCAAAAGAGCAGAGGCAATAGAAATGATGCCGCAGGAAAATCAATGCTGGAACACTCAAAGACCCTGCTAAGAAAGCCCTATTCAGCCAGCACCTCACAACCAACTTGACGACTTCCAGTGATCCAGAGATGCAGAGTGTCCACAACACCTGGTCTGCCCTCAAGGCCTCCATAATTAGCACCTGTGAAGAGACGCTCGGACACTCGACCAGGAAACATCAAGACTGGTTCGACGAGAACGACCAGGCGATCCAGGAGCTAAAAAGCCACAAGCGCAAGGCATTCTTGAACTGGAAACAGCAACACAACTCAAGAGCAAGAAAGCAGCTCTACAGGTGTCTGAAGGCCGAGGTGCAAAATAAAATTTGTGACCTAAAGAACAGATGGTGGGTGGAGAAGGCGCAGGAGAACCAGCAACTAGCTGACAACCACAACATACGTGGATTCTTTAGCGCAGTCAAAACCACCTACGGCCCAAGCACCCAGGTCCTACCCCACTGCAGGCCAAGAATGGAGAGGTACTCATCAAGGTCAGAGAGGCAGTCAGTGCCCGCTGGAAGGAGCACTTCAAAGTTCTCCTTAACCGAGACTCTGTCTTCGATGTGAGTGTCCTCGACTCTATCCCGCAGCATGCTACCTGCCACAACCTTAGTACAACCCCAGCCCGGCCTGAGGTTGAAAAGGCCATCTGACAACTGAAAGACAACAAGGCCTCAGGAGCAGATGGATTCTCTGCCGAAGGACTAAAGCATGGCGGAGAAGCAATTGTGGCACGAATCCATGAACTAATTTCTCTTATTTGGAAGGAGGAGAGCATGTCAGGGAATCTCAGAGACGCCGTAATTGTGACCATCTTCACGTCCGATTGCGATAATTACAGAGGAGTTTTCCTGTTGTCTGTCACAGGGAAAGTCATCGCAAGAATCCTCCTCAATTGCCTTCTCCCATTGGCTGAAGAGTCCGCCCACTAATGGGCATGATCGTCACCGTGCTTCAAATTCAAGAGAAGTGCAGGGAAAGGCACCAACCTCTGTACATGGCCTTCTTTGACTTCACAAAGGCCTTCGCCACTGTCAACCATGAGAGATTATGGACTGTCCTCCTCAAATTCGGCTGCCCTCAACGATTTGTCACCATCCTCCGCCTGCTTCACGATGACATGCAAGCAGTGATCCTGTCCAATGGATCCACCACAGACCCAATACACATGCAGACCAGGGTCAAGCAAGGCTGTGTCATCACACCAACGCTCTTCTCGATCTTCCTTGCTGCAATGCTCCATCTCACCCTCAGTAAGCTCCCCACTGGAGCAGTGGCAGGCATTTAAGGAGATATTTCATAACTCGCAACATAAATATATCCCAATGAGAAGGAAAGACTGAAAGAGAAGGGATAACCATCCATGGCTAACTAAGGAAATAAGGAAATATCAAATTGAAAACAAGGGCAAACAATGTGGCCAAGACTAGTGGGAGGCCAGAGGATTAGAAAACTGTTAAAAGCCAGCAAAGGACGACTAAAAAAATAATAAAGAGAGGGAAGATAGATTATGAAAGTAAACTAACATGAAATATAAAAACAGATAGTGAGTTTCTACCGGTACAGAAAAGGGAAAAGATTGGCTAAAGTAAATGTTGGTCCCCTAGAGGATGAGACTGGGGAATTAATAATGGAGAACAGGGAAATGGCACAGGCATTGAACAAATATTTTTGTATCGGTCTTCACGGTAGAAGAGACTAAAAACATCCCACTAGTGGATAATCAAGGGGCTATAGGGAGGGAGGAACTTAATACAATCACTATCACTAATGAAGTAGTACTCGGTAAAATAATGGAACTAAAGGCGGACAAGACCCTGGACTTGATGGTTTACATCCTAGGGTCTTAAAAGAAGTCGCTGCAGAGATAGTGGATGCATTGGTTGTAATCTACCAATATTCCCTGGGTTCTGGGGTGGTCCCAGTGGATTGGAAAACCGCAAATGTAACGACCCTATTTAAAAAAGGAGGCAGACAAAAAGTAGGAAACTATAGATCAGTTAGCTTGACATCTGTCGTTGGGAAAATTCTGGAGTCCATTATTAAGGAAGCAATAGCAGGACATTTGGAAAAGCATGATTCAATCAAGCATTGTTTTATGAAAGGGAAATCATGTTTGACAAATTTGCTGGAGTTCTTTGAGAATGTAACGAGCAGGGTGGATAAGGGGGAACCAGTGGATGTGGAGTATTTAGATTTTCAGAAGGCATTCGATAAGATGCCACATAAAAGGTTACTGCACAAAATAAAAGTTCATGGGGTTGGGGGTATTATATTAGCATGGATAGAGGATTAGCTAACTAACAGAAAACAGAGAGTCGGGATAAATGGGTCATTTTCCAGTTGGCAAATGGTAACTAGTGGGGTGCTGCAGGGATCAGTTTGGATGAAGGAACCGAGTGTAATGTAGCCGACTTTGCTGATGATACAAAGATGGGTGGGAAAGCAAATTGTGAGGAGAACACAAAAAATCTGCAAAGGGATATAGACAGGCCGAGTGAGTGGGCAAAAATTTGACAGATGGAGTATAATGTGGGAAAATGTGAGATTATCCACTTTGGCAGAAACAATAAAAAAGCAAATTATAATTTAAATGGAGAAAAATTGCAAAGTGCTGCAGTACAGAGGGACCTGGGGGTCCTTGTGCATGTAACACAAAAAGTTAGTATGAAGGTACAGCAAGTAATCAGGAAGGCAAATGGAATATTGGTCTTTATTGCAAGGGGGATAGAGTATAAAAGCAGAGAAGTCCTGTACAACTGTACAGGGTATTGGTGAGGCCACTTAGGGTATTGCATACAGTTTTGGTCTCCGTATTTAAGGAAGGATATACTTCCATTGGAGGCTGTTCAGAGAAGGTTCACTAGGTTGATTCCGGAGATGAGGGGGTTGACTTATGAAGATACGTTGAGTAGGTTGGGCCTATACTCATTGAAGTTCAGAAGAATGAGAGGTGATCTTATTGAAACATATAAGATAATGAGGAGGCTTGACAAGGTGGATGCAGAGAGGATATTTCCACTCATAGGGGAAACTAAAACTAGGGGGCATAGTCTCAGAATAAGGGGCCGCCCATTTAAAACTGAGATGAGCAGGAATTTCTTCTCTCAGAGGGTTGTAAATGTATGGAATTCTCTGCCCCAGAGAGCTATGGAGGCTAGGTCATTGAATATATTTAAGGCAGAGATAGACAGATTTTTGAGCGATAAGGGAATAAAAGGTTACAGGGAGTGGGCAGGGAAGTCGAGCTGAGTCCATGATCAGATCAGCCATGATCTTATTAAATGGCAGAGCAGGCTCGAGGGGCTAGGTGGCCTACTCCTGCTCCTATTTCTTTTGTTTTTCTGTTCAGAGCTAATCAACAGGACAAACGGGAAACTGTTTATCCTCCGTCGCCTCCAGTCCAGATCAAAGGTCGTCCCATCCTCCGTCATCAAATTATAGTACGTAGACAACGCTTGTGTCGAACTCCAAACCTTCGTCAACACCTTCACTGAAGCGTATGAGAGCATGGGCATTACACTAAACATCCGTAAGACAAAGGCCGTCTACCAACCTGCCCCTGCCACACAGTACTGCCCCCTGATTATCAAAATCTATGACGAGGCCTTGGACAACGTGGACCATTTTCCATACCTTGGGAGTCTACTTTCAACAAGGGAAGACATTGATGACGAAGTCCAACACCGCCTTCAGTGTGCCAGCACAGCCTTCAACCATCTGAGGAAGAGAGTGTTTGAAGACCAGGACCTCAAATCCGGTACCAAGTTCATGGTCTACAGAGTAGTAGTGATACCTGCCCTCCTATATACTTCAGAAACATGGACTATGTATAGCAGGCACCTCAAAGCACTGGAGAAGTACCACCACTAATGCTGCCTCCACAAGATCCTGCAAATCCATTGGCAGGATAGGCGCACCAACGTCAGTGTTTTCACTCAGGCCAAAATCCCCAGCATCGAAGCATTGACCACGCTCGATCATCTCCAATGAACGGGCCACATCATCCACATGCCCGATTCTGGACTCCCAAAACAGGCACTCTACTCCGATACGGCAAACAAGTCCCAGATGGGCAGAGGAAACGCTTCAAGGACACCCTCAAAGCCTCCTTGAAAAAGTATAATATCCCCACCGAATCCCTGGCCCAAGATTGCTCAAAATGAAGGAGAAGCATCCGAGAAGGCGCCGAACACCTCGAGTCTCTTCGCCGGGAGCAAGCGGAAGCCAAGCGCAAACAGCGGAAGGACCGCACGGCAACCCAAGCACCCCACCCACCTGCCCCTCAACCACTGTCTGCCCAACCTGTGACAGAGACTGTAGGTCCCGCATTGGACTCATCAGTCACCTGAGAACTCATATTTGTGTGGAAGTAAGTCATCCTCGACTCCGAGGGACTGCCTAAGAGAGAAAGAGAAGTATCACTTTCGCGCTCTGAGTCAGAAGGCTGTGGGTTCACGTCCCACTCCAGGGACTTGAGCACAAAGAAATCTAGCCTGACACTCCAGTGCAGTGCCTGGAGGTTGGAGATGCCGTCTTTCAGATGAGACATTAAACCGAGGCCCCTTCTCAAGTGGACGTAAAAGATCCCATGGCACTATTTCAAAGAAGAGCAGGTGAGTTATCCTAGATGTCCTGGCCAATATTTATCCCTCAATCAACATAACAATAAAAGAGATTATCTGGTCATTAGCACATTGCTATTTGTGGGAGCTTGCTTGTGCGCAAATTGGCTGCCGCGTTTCCTACATTACAACAGTGACTACACTCCAAAAGTACTTCATTGGTGGTAAATGCTTTGAGACGTCTGGTGGTCGCGAAAGGCACTATATAAGTCCAAGTCAGTCTGGGTTTTTTTCTTCTTTTTCTTTCTTTCTTTTTTCTTTCTTTCCTTCTTTGTCTCTCTCTCTCTCTCTCTTTCTTTCTTTCTTTCCTTCTTTCTCTCTCTCTCTCTCATTCTTTCTTTCTTTCTTTCTTTGTCAACTGTTTGTCTTCACTTGTTCACTATTACCTTACCTGTGCTGTAGCTTCTCACAGCTCTCCTTGCTCTCCAGTAGCTGCTGGCCAGTCTATCCAATCTTTTGTGGTTTCTTTTCAATCGTTTCTCTTTAATATGAAATCTATGGATACGAAGACAAAATTTCAAAACCCTGATTTGCCATATAGGAATTTTTATTTTCAAAATAAATCTTTCTCAAATTTCTGCTATTGAGGAAAATAAGTTTTAAAACAAATAATTTGAATTGCAAGCCTGCATGTACCCCTATTTACTATTCATATCATCATCATCATAGGCAGTCCCTCGGAATCGAGGAAGACTTGTCCTAAAGTGAGTCCTTTGGTGGCTGAACAATCCAATGCGAGAGCCACAGACCCTGCCACAGGTGGGACAGACATTCGTCAAGGGAAGGGGTGGGTGGGACTGGTTTGCCGCACGCTCCTTCCGCTGCCTGCGCCTGACCTCTTCATGCTCACGGCGTTGAGATTCGAAGAGCTCAACGCCCTCCCGGATGCACTTTCTACACCTAGGGCGGTCTTCAGCCAGGGACTCCCAGGTGTCAGTGGTGATGTCGCACTTTACCAGGGAGGCTTTGAGGGTGTCCTTGTACCGTCTCCACTGCCCACCTTTGGCTCGTTTGCCGTGAAGGAGCTCTGCATAGAGCAATTGCTTAGGGAGTCTCCTGACTGGCATGTGAACTATGTGGCCTGCCCAGCGAAGCTGATCGAGTGTGGTCAATGCTTCAATGCTAGGGATGTTAGCCTGGGCGAGGACACTGATGTTAGTCCTCCCAGGGGATTTGCAGGATCTTGCGGAGACATCGTTGGTGATATATCTCCAACGACTTGAGGTGTCTTCTGTACATCATCCATGCCTCTGATCCATCCAGGAGGGCGGGTATTACTACAGCCCTGTAGACCATGAGCTTGGTGGTAGATTTGAGGGCCTGGTCTTTGAACATTCTTTTCCTCAGGCGGCCAAAGGCTGTACTAACGTACTGGAGGCGATGTTGAATCTCCGCATCAATGTCTGCCTTTGTTGATAAAAGGCTCCCGAGGTATGGGAAGTGGTCCACGTTGTGAATCTTGATGACTGGGGAGCAGTACTGTGCAGTGAGGACAGGCTGGTGGACGACCTTTGTCTTACAGATGCCAGCCCCGGATTCCCTTCGGCCGGTTCAGCATCGGCCCCGGAGTCCTTTCGGCCGGTTCAGCACCAACCCCGGGCACAATGTTTCACAGTACTGCCGGAACACTTCACCCCAGTGGCTTCCTTGTAGCTGGTGGGCCAGCGGGCCAGGAAGAGCCAGCGGGCCCTGGAAGACTCAGCGAGCCTCGGAAGAGTCGGCAGATCACAGCGGGCCCCGAAGAGCCGGCGGACCTCGAAGAGTCAGCTGGCCCTGAAGTGTTGGCGGGCCCCAGGAGAGTCGGCGGGCCCTGGTGAGCCTCGGAAGAGCCGGCGGGCCCAGAATAGCCAGTGGATCCCGAGGTCCTTTCGGCCTGGGATAGATGCGGGCCGGTACAGGGTCCCTTCGGTCCGGGATAGAAGCGGACCGCTGCGGGGTCCCTTCGGCTTGGGATAGAAATGGGCGGTGCAGGGTCCT
Source organism: Pristiophorus japonicus (assembly GCF_044704955.1). Lineage (NCBI taxonomy): Eukaryota > Metazoa > Chordata > Chondrichthyes > Pristiophoridae > Pristiophorus > Pristiophorus japonicus. Next base: position 43,345,167 of record NC_091987.1, read on the forward strand.
TTCGGCATGGTCCTAGGAGGTTATCCGCTGGCATCTGCCGGTTGTCCCTCTCGCCAAGAGCAGGTTACAATTGTGTAAGGAGGTCCGTACTATTAGTGCATACTTATAATGAATAAAATGAAGGTAGGTACTTTTTACAAGCTCTCGGCTATTGAACGTTGTTTCCCAGTAACAACTTTGAATTGCGGGGGGAAATCACAGTAACTTTAGTGGCTTATTTCCTTTGTTTATTTTTCAAATTCTTTAAAATCTGTGATTCAATTTTAAAGTGTGAGATAGTAAAACATGCTCCATGCATACAGAATATACTCTCAGAACTTCCAATATTTAGTCTGAATACATTAGTGGCTTCAGACCAATCGATATGTGTCCAAGATTTATAAGATGCCAATGCACCTTGCCCCTTGAACTACCTTACATCATCAATGCTGAGTAATTGAATAGTTTTACCCTGAGCCAGTTATCATAGAACCCCAGTATAATCCAAGTAAAATTAGTTAAATCTCATTTTCCAGACATCAGACACAGACATTCTAACTATACAGATTGTAATCAATATCCACATTAGCACGACTAATATTCTCATAAGATAATACATTTATATTACAACAGGTGTTTAGCTAGCCCTTCTGTCTGAAGCAAGTATTTGGTTAAATATATTCGGGGGTGAATTTCTACGTGGGTTCTCCTGTTACTCTGCCGTATCTTCGATGGAAGAGCCGCAGAAACTATTGAAAAATGGCATAAACACGGCGTAAATGGGGCTTCCACCGCTTCGCCACCAGATGAGTTGGACAATCCCTCTGGAAATTCACTCACTTAGTGTACAACAGGCATTTGATTAGCAATGAGGTTACAGTCAGCATTATATTACACTTTTAGCTTATAGTCATTAATGGTATGAGGCCTGTCAGCCTTAGCTCAGTGGTAGTACTCTCGCTTCTGAGTCCGAAGGTTGTGGGTTGCTGCCCTACTCCAGAGACTTGAACACATATCTAGGCTTACACTTCAGTGCAGAACTGAGAGAATGCAGCAGTATTTTGGATGAGACATTAACCAGACAAAGAGAAGAGACCCTGTGGAAATTCATCCCCAAATATAATTAAAATTACTTGCTTTAGTGGAAGGTCGAACTAAGCACCTGCTGTATTATACATGTTTTATCTTATGAGAATATTGGTTGTGTTAATGTGGATATTCATTAAAATCAGAATGGTTAGAATGTCTGTCCGGAATTTATATCGTGGTGTCGGGTCAGGTGCTTGCGGGCTGCGTAACGGGTTTGGATTGCGATGTTCTGCTCAGTGCATTCTTCAGGCCAACTTTAACTTAATGGCCCCACTTAAAGCAGTCATGTGCATTTCCCGGCCCAATTAAATGGAGCAGATCTGATGATGTCATCGATGACCCGTTTTCAGCGCCGATATTTAAAATAGCCTTGCACTCAACTCCTTTGAAGGTTGCTAAAGGAGTGTGGAAGCTGAAATACAAAGGGCTGAGTAATGTTCTAAACCATCAATTACAGATAATCAAAGGCAGAGAGCTGTATCACGATTTTCTGACACATCCCTGCATATGCTGGTTGAGGCGGTGAGAGCGCACAGGGAGGTCATGTTCCCTGCTGATTTTACCATGGGAATTGTTGTTCTTGTTTGCTCTGGGTGTTTTTATTAATATAGACATGAGCACCACTTTTGGGGGAAAAACTGAAGATTGAAATACTGTACTGATTTCCTAGGCTATGTAAACACTGTATATACAACAATGAATATCTGATCATTTAGCAATGAGAAAAATGTTATGTGTCAGCTACTTTTACTTATTTGTGTATCTCCTGTTAATGTATAACTACTTTGTTACCAAAATTCTTTTTCACCCTTCAATTTGCATTTCTATCCTAAATATTTTCCTTTATATGTTTTAATGCAGTTACAGAGCATAATAGAGTATCACTTGTTTAATGTCTGGAAAAAAGAGAAGGTCCTGTTGTTTGCAATAATGGATAGATGGGAATTTAATGTAATTATTTTGATGTGACAAGCTACCAATCTTCAGGAAATTTATATTTTGACCCAGTGCTTGGTCTTCTTGTGTTTATTATAAAAATGATAAAATGTCACATTTTGGTACCACATTAGTGGAAGACGAGCCATGAAAATGTCCCCTGGTTCTACTATTCTTCCAATAAATAAAACTCCTATCCTCTTTCAGTAATTTTACATATGGCACATTATGACTCCATCCTTGCTTTCCATCACTTTTATATCAGTTTTCTGTAATAGCCTGTCAGACTTTCTTGATTGTAGTCCTGCTCTGAATAGTTCTGATACAAGTGTCACAATAGTAATTTAGCAAGCAAGCCAACATCATTTTATTGGAATAAAGCAAGGCCTTAGGCTGTGATCTGCGGTTATGTATTTGATTTAGTGTTACATCTTGCCCCGTACAGCTACTAATTCAGATGAAGTTAAATGTCTGATGAGACATGTAGCCTACTTGGAACATTCACTGGCAATTCTAATACAGCGGTATATGATCCTATGTTTGCTAATTTTAGCAAAACGTAGGCAGGCAAGAGTACATTTTGCAAATCCCTGTGCCAATGGCAGGATCTCGCTCACAGCTAGGGCATATTGGATAATTAATGGTGTCCTGCCTACAGCGTTCTGACCATTGATTTCAATGAATGGAAAATCAGTCGGTGCACCCACAATTTTCCAATATGTGAAATTGATTGAGGGCAGAATGTTGGCCCAGGCACCTGGCGAAGTCTTTTTCAAATAGCCGACATGGGGTCTCGCAAAATTTGCCTGCATTATACTCGTAAACTTTTACACTAAAATTAGTAAGTGGGGGGAAAATATAGTCAATGATTATTAGTCTTTTTGTTTTTCAGTTGGCTACTGGTGTGGTAGCATAGTGGTTATGTTACGGGACTAATAATCCTGAGGCCTGGACTAATAATGATCCTAGAGCCATGAGTTCAAATCCCACCATGGCAACTGGGGAATTTAACTTCAATTAAATAAATCTGGAATTAAAAGCTAGTATTGGTAATGGTGACCACAAAACTACCTAATACCCTTTAGGGAAGGAAATCTGCTGTCCTAGCCCAGTCTGGCCTGGCATATATGTAACTCCAGAGCCATGGCAATGTGGTGGACTCTTAACTACCCTCTGAAATGACCCAGCAAGCCATTTGGGTATATTCAAGATGGCGGCTCACCACCACCTTCCCGAGAGCAATTAGGGATGGGCAATAAATGCTGACCTTGCTGGCGATGCCCAGATCTCGTGAATGAATAAAAAAAGCATTTTGGTATATCTTTCCTGGATATGCATTTGGAGCGTAGATTTTTTAATTCCTAATGATGCCATCATATTGGCTATTTTGTTTTCATATTTACAATGTTAACAGTTTAGGCTCATAATCTTGATTGTCGTTCCAGTTCAGTACTGAGGAGGTATTTCATTGTTGAAAGTATCGTCCTGAAGAAAAAGTATTAAACCAAGGACTGGTCTGCCTGTTGCAGTGGTTCAGGCAAACGTTAAGATCCCATAGCAGTATTTGAAACAGAGTAGGGAATTTTCCAGATGCACAGGCCAATATTCTTCCTTCAACCATTATCACCAAAAAGATAACTTAGTCATGCATCTGATTGTACTTTATTTTTTGGTCCGTCATCATTATTTTAACTTAATTCACTAAAAATCTGCATACTGCTCGTCATATCAGTTAGAGTCCTCCAATCAGGTGACTGTGGCCAGAAGGCTACACTCCACCACGTATTCTGGTCAAACTCATATTCCAGCGTTCTGGATAGCGCTCTGGGTTAGTGGGTGCTTAGTAGTTAGTGTGTGGGTTTCTGTGCTGGCTGAGGCAGCTTGAGCTAGTAAGCCTCCAACAGTGGACTTCAGGCTGCTTGGTATTTCTCCAATTCCTGGCAGAAGTCGAACATCACTTGTTCTGTTTGGCATATGACCCATTCATGCCTCAGCTGCACAATGGGCTTGGCCTTCTTCCAGATAGTACTGAAAATTGTGCTAATCCTTTCATTATGGGAGTCCTTCGCTCTCTAGCTGGTAGACAGTCAAGCACGGAGCTGTGTCGGCTGGGATTGCAAGGCCAGTGATGGTCTCCCAGAGCGTTATGCAGAACGGCAAAATATGAGTATGACCAAAATACATGGTGGAGTGTGCCATTCTGGCCACAGTCATCTGGTTGGAGGAATTAAATTTGTGTGACTTGTATGGGGTGCGATACGTGCGGTGTAGGATCTTGACTTGGCCTTCAAGCATTTTATTGAAAATCTATCTCCATAACTCTCGTTACGCCATGTTCTTTAACTGATGGCATGGCAGTGGTAGCCAGGCTTTCCATGCACTTTATTGATCATTACTGGAGCAGATGGCTCCTGCAGTAATGGCTACTGCATTTCACGCCAAAAATAATTTATTGAGTGAAACACTGAGACATTTAACATGACAAGGCACGAAATAAAGGCGAGCATCATTTGTGTTTGCAAGCATGGTTTTAGACTGTTGGTCTTTATTTTAACTTTTTCTAAATTGCTGCTTATTCTTCATTTTTTTTTCCAAAGCTCCTATTTATCTCTTACATTTTTTCTTTATTTATTACAACTTTTTCATTCTTTCCTATATTAAAAAAAACTTGAATTTATATAGTGCCTTTCACGACCTCTGAATGTCCCAAAGCACTTTTGAACATAAGAACATAAGAAATAGGAGCAAGAGTAGGACATTTTGCCCCTCGAGCCTGTTCCACCATTTAGTAAGATCATGGCTGATCTGATCAGGGCTCAGCTCCAATTCCCTGCCTGCTCCCCATAACCCTTTATTCCCTTATCGCTCAAAAATCTGTCTATCTCCGCCTTAAATATATTCAATGACTCAGCCTCCACAGCTCTCTGGGGCAGAGAATTCCACAGATGTACAACCCTCTGAGAGGAGAAATTCCTCCTCATCTCAGTTTTAAATGGGCAACCCTTTATTCTAAAACTATGTTCCCTAGTTCTAGATTCCCCCATGAGTGGAAACATCCTCTCTGCATCTACCTTGTCGAGCCCCTCATTATCTTATATGTCTCAATAAGATCACCTCTCGGTCTTCTGAATTCCAATGAGTACAGACCCAACCTGCTCAACCTTTCTTCGTAAGTCAACCTCATCATCTCAGGAATCATCGTGTGAACCGTCTCTGAACTGCCTCCAATGCAAGTATATCGCTCCTTAAATAAGGAGACCAAAAACAGTTGTAGCAGGACTTCTCTGCTTTTATACTACATCCCCCTTGCAATAAAGGCCAACATTCCATTTGCCTTCCTGATTACTTGCTGTACCTGCATACTAACTTTTTGTGTTTCATGCACAAGAACCCCCAGGTCCCTCTGTACTGCCGCATTTTGTAATTTTTCTCCATTTAAATCATAATTTGCTTTTTTATTTTTTCTGCCAAAGTGGATAGCCTCACGCTTCCTCACATTATACTTCATCTGCCAAATATTTGCCCATTCACTTAGCCTGTCTATATCCTTTTGTAGATTTTCTGTGTCCTCCTCACAACTTGCTTTCCCACCCATCTTTGTATCATCAACAAACTTGGCTACATTGCACTCGGTCCCTTCATCTAAATCATTAATATAGATTGAAAACAGTTGAGGACCCAGTGCTGATCTCTGCAGCACCCCACTAGTTACTGTTTGCCAACCGGAAAAAGACCCATTTATCCCAACTCTCTGTTTTCTGTTAGTTAGCTAATCCTCTATCCATGCTAATATATTACCAACAACCCCGTGAACTTTCATCTTGTGCAGTAACCTTTTATGTGGCACCTTATCGAATGCCTTCTGGAAATCCAAATACATCACATCCCCTGTTACCCTTATCCACCCTGCTCGTGACATCCTCAAAGAACTCCAGCAAATTTGTCAAACATGATTTCCCTTTCATAAAACCATGCTGATTCTGCTTGATTGAATTATGCTTTTCCAAATGTCCCGCTACTGCTTCCTTAATAATGGACACCAGCATTTTCCCAACGACAGATGTTAGATTAACTGGTCTATAGTTTCTTACTTTCTGTCTGTTCCTTTTTTAAATAGGGGCGTTAAATTTGCAGTTTTCCAATATGCTGGATCCAGGTAATTGTGGTAGAGTACATTTTCTCTGCAGCCACTTCTTTTAAGATCCTAGGATGTAAGCCATCAGGTCCAATGGACTTGTCTGCCTTTAGTTCCATTATTTTACCGAGTACTTCCCTGTAGTGTCAGTGATTGTTTTTAGTTCCTCCCTCCCTATCGCCCCTTGATTATCCATTATTGGGATGTTTTTAGTGTCTTCTACCGTGAAGACCGATACAAAATATTTGTTAAAAGTCACTGCCATTTCCCTGTTCCCCATTATTAATTCCCCAGTCTCATCCTCTAAGGGACCAACATTTACTTTAGCCACTCTCTTCCTTTTTATATACCTGTAGAAACTCTTACTATCTGTTTTATATTTCTTGCCAATTTATTTTCATACCTAGCTTCCCTCTCTTTATTTTTTTAGTCGTTCTTTGCTGATTTTTAAAAGTTTCCCAATCCTCTGGCCTCTCACTAAACTTGGCCACTTTGCCATTGTTTTCAATTTGATACTATCCTTTATTTCCTTAGTTAGTCACGGATGGTTATCCCTTTTCTTAAAGACTTTCCTTCTCATTGGAATATATAGTCACTGCTGTATTGTAGCGAAATGTGACAGTCAATTTGCACGCAGCAAGGCCCCACAAATAGTAATGAGATAAATGACCAGATAATCCTTTTTTTTAATAATGTTGGTTGTTCTTCATGTTTTACAATATTGTCCGTGCACCTTAACATAAGGTTTACACCGGTTGTAGGATATAAATTGCGATTTTCAGGTACAAATGGGTGGAGCATGCATTGCACAAGCTCCGGCACGTTGTATCAGGTGGTGAACGGCCTAACCAGAGGTTTTTTTTTTTAAAAAAAGGATTGCTTGAGGCCACTCAGAAAACGCCACAGGGAATGTTTCATTTTGTTTTTATCGTGGGCTCGGGAGAGCAGGAGTGTGTGGGCCCCACAAAACGAAACACTGGCTCGCTGCCCACCCATTAAGAAACCTAACCCTCCAGCTGGTTCAGCATGGTTGCCGGCCGATAAATGAGTTGCAAATCCCAATATGGTTCGGACCGCCCCATGTCGGCTTTGGATGGGCGGCATGGCGTCTCTACCGACTTTGCTTCCTTTTCAAGCGGATCTCAAATTTCCCCCTCAACCCCATGGAGTTATTTAGCTGCACTAAGAACAGCTGCCATTCCAACTGAACATTTGGTGTCCCGCTTGCCTATTTTTATACTATAAGAAGCTGTTCTGCAGTGTTGCCAACACTGTGCAATCAGCCCTATTTAAATGGTACAGCACTGAAATGACAGGGGGCAAAAAAACAACTGCAATCTTCTGCACAAAGTTATTTTATCTTGTGGTTGACAAGTTTGTTACTGTTCGCTGTGCGTTCACCAATTTTTAAACAGTGACTTGCAAGCCAGTGAGGAAACAAAAAATTGTATTGCTGGCCTGGTTCAGGCAGGCTGAGCTGTTAAGTTACCAGCAGCCTCCATCTCTGGAGGCAAAGTTTACATTACTGTTGGTGCAGTGCTGACGAGTGGGAGTCTGAAAAAAATAAACCTCTTTAGGTGGATGGTATTGCCTGTGGGAGCCAGAAACAGTCCCCCACTTAATTTACTGTGTTGTCGCTGAGGTCAGAGTTAACATGAGGCCGCACAGTAAAGTAACCGGGGCAATCATTTATATTCTGATTGTTTATCTAATTTTGTGCGTATAACGTGTAAAATTTTGCATCCTGCTGGCAAAGATATGCATTCCATTCTAATCAAATATCATTAAATAACAATTTTGACAAACTGTGTTCTTGTGGCATTAATAATTCATTTGATTTTGTTAATATACTTCTAATATTAAAAGAAGAGTAATTTAAATCCTCGCCGCTGTTCTTAATGAACACAAGCCTGAACAATGAGTGTAATTATCTAGTTCACACTTTTATTAATTTTCCTAACACATACATTTAATGACTGTTAATTACCATAGATTAACAGTGCCACTGGGAGATGCCTTGTGTTTTTTACACGCTCATAACTTACAAAAGGAGACTAATAAATTGCAATTTTACTGTCTTGAATGTGTGAAATGATATACTTAATTAAAGGTTACATATTAATTTTATTGCTTTGACATCTAAAATGAAAAATATCAGCAAATTATTTTTATACATTATATATACTATAATTTCATGAGTGATTTCCTATAGCCTGGTTGTCTAAAGGGATTTGGATTATGTGCCAGACTTTAAAGTTTTTTTTTCATAAACTCACATTAATCAAACCATGGCATAAATGCCAAATGGAAACAACAAACTAAAACAGGAATTATATAGGTGAGATCAGCTTCATAATTCTGGATATACTTTTCATCGTGTGCACCAACACACACCTTTCAAAATAGCTATGGAACCTTCAATCCTTTCAATCAACGACAAAAGTGTATCCCACCTGTTCGGACTCATTAATGCCTCCTAATATTTCACCTCTTGTTGGTTGCTTTCTACTATGTTTAAGTATAGAACAGTCAGCAGGAGAAATAACTGAGAGATTGAATTAGAGATATTGGATGGGTCAGTCCAGTTTTTGATTGCAGTATTCAGAGATTATTAAACTGTAAACTGAACAGCATAAGGGGTGTGTTTACAAGGAGCACTTATTGGAAATTCAGGCATGTATTCCCGTGACAGAAAGTCATAGGAAACCTGCATCCTGATTCCCATATGTGCTCCCGCTGGCACGACCTGCAGTTGCATGACTCCCAGTGGCAAGGCACAAACCCATAAAACTACCCCTCAAAAATCAATTTTCTACTTAGTTCTGTGTCTTATGATGTGGAGGCATTAGTTATGAAGGCCATCAAAGAATTGTTATCATCAACATCACAAACAAGACCCTGAGAAACAGGCAGCAATTTTAACCTCCCCGCACCCCCCCACCCCCACCCCCCACCCCCCCCCCCCGTTCACTCCAAAGGGCAGGAGAGAGTTGGGGAGGGGGGTTGCTAAAATATTAGGATCAGGCAGCCCAACCCTATCCCCACCCCTTTAAATTTTAAACAGCAGAATTCAGACCAAGGACGAGGCTCTCGCAAATGGCAGACGGGAGCCTAATTAAAGTACAAAGTGGCGGTCTGATGGCATCATCCGCACCACAACTTAAATTTAACAGAAAGTGAGGAGGATCGACTTGTGGGATTCCCAGCGGCTGATCCGAGATGGAAACTGCTGGTTCCTCGAGATAAGTGGCTGTTTCAGCACTCCTTATGGAGCATGAGGAGCAGGAGTACTCCCCTCAAGGATGCCTTTGGCCTCTGCAAGCCCAGATCGCCAATCTCCCTTTCCCAGTCCCAAATTGCAGCCTCCTCCCTTCAATCCTCCCACCTGCCGGCCAGGCTGCCCATTTGACTGGCTGCCAGGCAGGATGCAGCCTTACAAGATGCAATTGAAGCCAAGCTATTAAAATCGGCATGGCCTGCGCTTCCCTGGTCTCGCCCAGTTAGTCAGACAATTTTGGTCTCACCCACATCCTCCCCATAAATATCAAGGCCACAATAATCATGGGGGACTTTAATCTACATATAGACTGGGCAAAACAAACTTGCAGTAATAGTGTGGGGGACAAATTCATAGATTGTATAAAAGATAGTTTTCTAGATCAGTATGTTGAGGAACCAACTAAAGAACGGCCTATTTTAGATCTAGCATTGTGCAATGAGAAAGGGCTAATTAATAACCTTGTAGTAAAGGGGCCTTTAGGGAAGAGTGACCATAATATGATAGAATTTGACATTAACTTTGAAAAGGATTTAATTACATTTAAACAAAGAAAACTACGTAGGTATGAGGGGAGAGTTGGCTGAGGCAGATTGGGAACCTGCATTAAAAGGTATGATGGTAGACAAGCAATGGCTAGTATTTAAAGAATGAATACATAATTTACAACAAACATACATTCCTTTAAGGCACAAAAACCCTACAGGCTAACTAGAGAAGTTTAAGATAGGCTCAACTTTCCACTATGATCGCTATCACCCAAAAATGGGCAATATTTCCGGCCTTAGTGCTTTCTTTTATTTTTCAGGATCGCTGGAATAGCGCCCATTTTAAAAACTGCTAGTTTTGTCTTTTTATTTTGGCCGATAGCCTTAGCGATGTGAAATGGGCCTTAGCGATGTATTCAGTCATGCAAGGCTGGTGTCCAAAGCAATGGCCGTTCTGCGCATGCATGTGTTTTTTCAGCAAATAACTTTTCCCGCAATTCAGGAGGTTAGAGGTCATCTGCACTTGCTCAGAAGGCAAAGGGAGGGAAAGAGAGTAGGAAAGTTTGGAAAGAAGTGGAGTGCTCAAGATGTCAAATGAAGAATCCAGAGATAGTATGCAGGAGGTTTCAGGGAGAAGGAGGGCAAAAGCGTTTTCTGATGAGGCTAATGAGGCATTAGTTAATGAAGTGGAAAATCCGTGGGGCCAATTAACCCAGGATGGGTGTGGGAAACCTCCCCCCCCCCACATTTATCAAAAAATATGGGGCGATATCTCTGCCCTCATTGCATCGGTGGCCCATGATAGGCGTGAGGCAGACCAGTGCCGCAAGCGCTGGAACAATCTTGTTGCATCGGCAATGTAAGGGAAAATGGGAAGGCTTCTCCTCCCACGAGCGGGCCCCCTGATATAGAGGGTCGATGCTCGCCCCAACCCGCGTAGCAGTTCTCGAAGTTAGCAGACAGAGACGAATGGCAAGGTATAACGATCTTTTATTACGAACGTCCGGGAACACCTCTCATCACAGCCGCCTGTGAGTGGAGATACTCCCCGAACAGCACAATCATACAACTTTTATACATTTCAAAAACCCCTCCGTTCCCGGGTAAGACTTCCCTGGATCTCTAATTGGACTACCTTATCGGTCCTACTTCTCTAATTGGACTACCTTATCGGTGCTACTTCGGATTGACAGGCCATGATCTCGGATTGACAGGCCATGATCTCATGACCACCTTAGACCGTACCCAGAATGATATCATTAGGTTAGAATTTGTTGATTCTCCTTGGTGCCCGTGAGTCTGCCTCGAGCCTCTTCGCAAGGTCTTATCAATGTCTGTTTAGGTTCTCACATCATATCCTGTCGGAAAATTATCTATTGTCCTGGTACATATTGAATTAATAACTTCTGGAGCCTTGGTACTGGAATATACAAGGCCAAAGAGAGGCCTTTTACCTCCTTATGGGTCGGTGCAGGAACCAGCACTTTAACCCTTGTCCTGCTGGTACCCCTAATGCCAATTTTTTCTCTTACAGCAAAAGTAAGTATTCAATTATTACATTTTAAATTGTAATGATGCACTGACTCATTAAATAGAATGTAAATCTGTCCGATTGTAATTAAGCTGGGTAATCTTGGGTAGCTTCCCTGCTAAGATTTGGACTGGGGTCAGAACCTGCGCCCTTTAAGTCTAATTTTGCTGAGATGCCTTAACTTTAATCAACAGTATTAATTATTATTTAAAGGCTTTGATCGAAAATTGTAGCCAAAGGAATGGCTGGAAACAGACAGACCGCAAACATTCGGCATCTCTACCACTTTAGTTTAGAAGGAGAATTATTCAAATATATAGCTGCTTGTGTGCTGTGAGCAACTCTTTGGGCTTGACCTTCAGCTTCACTGTTGGCAATTTTCTCAGAGGTACAGCTGTTTTTCAGCCCGGCGAGAATTTCCACTTAAGTTTTTTCCTTGGTATTGCCCACATCTGAAATCGCCCGCCGGGATTAAACCGCCCACGTGCAATGCCGGGAACAACCGCCAAGGTGTAAGCTTGGTCTCAACTGCCAACGTCCAGATTGCCAAGACAACCGCCCTGTAAATGTTGCTTAAACAGGGCGGTAAGGGGAGACTCTGCAAAGAAAGGTAAGTTAGAGGTTCTTTTTTTTTCTAATTTTAAAACGGCGATTAGGTTTAAAACTGTCTTGGGAATGCTTTGTACGTTTTTTTTTTATTTAATGACATTTTTTTTAAGTTTTCCCCCCTCCCTAGGCCCAACTGCAGCCTCGGACTAAATTTTAGTTAATACCGTCCATTCCGGTAACGACCGCCCATGTTGCTAACTTTCCATTTATCTGCCGAGAAAACCACTGACCATGAGTGTGCGACGCCCATTTTCTCGCCTAGCGATTAGTTTTACTTACTTTAAACATTAAAATGGAAATTCTCAGCAGCTTTTCTCACCGAACGTTAGCAGTTCTTCTCAGCGAGCAATCGGGCGTTGAGGGCCTTTAGGGAAAGTCTAGCCCTTTAACTTGGTCTCCTTTTCCTTTTTGGTTAGGTTGGTGGATGGGGCACAACTAAGCACTGAGGTATCTGGTCAGCATTACCCAGACAGTGTGAGTCTCTCCGGCTGCTGTCAGTCACACAGTGACCCAGCCTGGACTGGGCAAGAGTTGCCCTGGCTCACTGTCTGCCCTGGGACATTAGCTCCGGTTACATGGTGGTCTCCGAGCACAGTCTATGAACACGGTGCCCCCTCCCATTACAGTCCTGTCATTGCTGAGCTCACCAGCTGTCCTGATTTCCCCCACCGGGGGACTTACATCGATTCAAATAAACCACCTACTTCCCTCAGACCCGTGGATAGGGCCTTTCCTGGAGATTGTACGCAAGATGTTTGGTGTCAAGCATTATTTCATAAATACGATCTTATTAAATATTTTCTCTGAACATAGATGCTATAACCATGCATCCATTGGATACAATCATCATCATCATCATAGGCAGTCCCTCAGAATCGAGGAAGACTTGCTTCCACTCCTGAAGTGAGTTCTTTGGTGGCTGAACAGTCCAATACAGGGCGGTCTTGGGCCAGGGACTCCCAGGTGTCAGTGGGGATGTTTCACTTTATCAGGGAGGCTTTGAGAGTGTCCTTGTAGCATTTCCGCTGCCCATCTTTGGCTCGTTTGCCATGAAGGAGCTCCGAGTAGAGCACTTGCTTGGAAGTCTCGTGTCTGGCATGCGGACTATGTGGCCTGCCCAGCAGAGCTGATCGAGTGTGGTCAATGCTTCAATGCTGGGGATGTTAGCCTGAATGAGGACACTGATGTTGGTGCACCTGTCCTCCCAGGGAATTTGTAGGATCTTGCGGAGACATCGTTGGTGATATTTCTCCAGCAACTTGAGGTGTCTACTGTACATGGTCCATGTCTCTGAGCCATACAGAAAGGCAGGTATTACTACAGCCCTGTAGACCATGAGCTTGGTGGCAATTTTGAGGGTCTGGTCTTCAAACACTCTTTTCCTCAGATGACCGAAGGCTGCACTGGCGCACTGGAGGCGGTGTTGGATCTCGTTTCGATGCCTGCTCTTATTGATAAGAGGCTCCCGAGATATGGGAAGTGGTCCACGGTGTCCAGGGCCGCGCCGTGGATCTTGATGACTGGGGGCTAGTGATGTGTAGTGAGGACAGGCTGGTGGAGGACCTTTGTCTTACGGATGTTTAGCGTAAGGCCCATGCTTTCGTACGCCTCAGTAAGTATGTCGACTATGTCCTGTAGTGCAGCTCTGTATGTGCGTAGACGCAGGCGTCATCCACGTACTGTAGCTCAACGACAGAGGTTGGGGTGGTCTTGGATCTGGCCTGGAGATGGCGCAGGTTGAACAGGTTCCCACTGGTTCTGTAGTTTAGTTCCACTCCAGCGGGGAGCTTGTTGACTGTGAGGTGGAGTATGGCGGCGAGAAAGATTGAGAAGCGGGTTGGGGCGATGACGCAGCCCTGTTTGACCCCGGTCCGGACATGGATTGGGTCTATGATGGATCCGTTGGTAAGGATCACGGCCTGCATATCGTCGTGGAGCAGGTGGAGGATGGTGACGAACATTTGGGGGCATCCGAAACGGAGGAGAACGCTCCATAGACCCTCGCGGTTGACAGTGTCAAAGGCCTTTGTAAGGTCGAAGAAGGTCATGTATAGGGGCTGGCGCTGTTGCCTGCATTTTTCCTGTAGCTGTCGTGCTGCAAAAGTCATGTCCGTTGTGCCTCATAGGGGACGAAATCCGTACTGTGACTCCGGGAGGAGATCCTCGGCCACGGAAAGAAGACGGTTGAGGAGGACTTTAGCGACGACTTTCCCAGTGGCTGATAGCAGGGAGATTCCTCTGTAGTTCCCGCAGTCAGGCTTGTCCCCTTTTTTAAAGATGGTCATGATTACTGCATCTCTGAGATCCCCGTCATGCTCTCCTCCCTCCAGATGAGGGAGATGAGGTCGTGTTTTCGCACCAGCAGTGCTTCTCCGCCATACTTCAATGCCTCAGCAGCGATTCCGTCTGCACCCGTAGCCTTGTTGTTCCATTGGATACAAACCATATTAGTATATAACATTAACGTTAACAATTAATAGCATGTGGGATGACTAATGAGAAAGAAAGACTATAAGCAAAGGGATAACCATCCATGGCTAACTAAGGAAATAAGGGAGGGTATCAAATTGAAAACAAAGGCATACAATGTGGCCAAGACTAGTGAGAGGCCAGAGGATTGGGAAACTGTTAAAAGCCAGTAAAGGACAACTAAAAAAATAATAAAGAGAGGGAAGATAGATTATCAAAGTAAACTAGCACGAAATATAAAAACAGATAGTAAGAGTTTCTGACCTGAATAGGATAACCTGAACTTCACCTTTGTATCTTCACTTCTGGAAGCCATTAAAGACTGACCAGGTTACACCTATTCACTGGCTCACAGTACGGAGTTCATTGCATCATTTCATATACCACAACTGGCGACGAGAAAAATACGAATCCACGCAAAAGTATGGCGAGCATAGCACAATCGAGAACTGTTGGAATTCTCGAGAGATTCAATGAGGGAGAGGATTGGGGAGATTTCACAGATCGTCTTGACCAATATTTCGTGGAAAACAACCTAAACAAAGACGAGGATGCAGAGAAGCACAGGGCAGTTCTTCTCACCAGCTGTGGCCCCAAATCTATGCACTCATCAAGAATCTGCTCTCACCCACTCTTCCTACAGAAAAGGATTACAAAGAACTGTGTGCTCTAGTTCGGGAACACCTTAAACCCACGGAAGGAATCCACATATCCAGATATCGCTTCTATACGCACGTTCGTCCATTGCCGACCTGAGACATCTTGCAGGGCCTTGCAAATTTGTGCCTGCATTGGAAGACATGCTGCATAATTTTTTCGTGATCGGGGTCAACCAGGAGGCGATCTTAAGTAAGCTGCTGGTTGCTAGGCACCGGACCTCCGCAAGGTCATCACCATCGCCCAGGCTTGCATGTCCACACAGAAAAGCACGAAGCAGGTATTGCGATAAAACAGGAACTCCACGGCAAGTGCTGTGTACAAAACTGTACTGACAGCCGACAGAGCTGCACATGGCAGGGCCTACTTGACTGCGTCTGCAAGACCGGGAGCCACTCAAAGTTCGCCATCGAGGGCCTACTCAACTGCGTATGCGAGAACGGGAGCCGCTCAAATCCCGCCATCGGGCGCAAATCCGATCTCAATGTGTTGGCATTGCGGGGGCAATCATTGACCCCATCAGTGCCGCTTCAGGCAATATGTATGCAGAGGGTGTGCGAAGAAAGAGCATCTTCAGCAGAAGTGTCCACAACAGAGCAAGCGAGCTGTGACACACCACGTTGATGATGATCCATTCAGCGTGGATCTGGCGATGCAGCCCGAGACATTTGAGAGCTCCGAGGAGGAAGTGTATAGCGTACGTGCATTCCTAACAAAGAGCCGACTGATAAAGATGGATGTAAAATTAAACGACGTGCCAGTATCCATGGAATTAGACACGGGTGCTAGTCAATTGATAATGAGCCAGGGGACTTTCGAAAAGCTGTGGGAGACCTAAGCTGAGTCCAATAAATGCGAAATTGCATACCTACACCAAAGAGCTCATACCAATGATCGGTAGTGCAGCAGTAAGATTGTCGTACGAGGGAGCGGTTCATGATCTATTGTTATGGATTATCCCGGGCAACGGCCCATCATTATTCGACAGGAGTTGGCTCAAGAAAATAAAATGGAAATGGTACGATATCAAAGCTTTGTCATCAGCAGATGATGATTTGTGTGCTCAAGTGCTGAGTAAATTTCCCTCACTGTTTGAACCGGGAATTAGCAGCTTCAAGGGAGCCAAGGTGCAAATTCACCTAGGCCTAGACGCAAGGCCTATCCATCACAAAGCCAGGGCGATCCCGCACATGATGAGAGAAAAGGTCAAGCTCGAATTGGACAGGCTACAATGCGAGGGGGTCATCTCACCGGTCGAATTTAATGAATGGGCCAGTCCCAGGGTTAAAGAGCGATGGCACGGTCAGGATTTGTGGAGACTACAAGGTCACGATCAACCAAGTTTCGAAACAAGATCAGTACACGCTACTGAAAGCTGATGACCTGTTTGCAATGCTAGCCGGGGGAAAATCATTCACCAAATTGGATCTAATGTCGGCCTACATGACACAGGAACTGGTTGAATCATCAAAGAAACTTACGTGCATCAACACGCACAAAGGACTATTTATTTACAACAGGTGTCCTTTTGGCATTTGTTCGGTGGCAGCCATTTTTCAGAGAAACATGGAAAGCCTATTGAAATCCATCCCCAGGACCGTGGTATTCCAAGACGACATCCTAGTCACAGGTCGTGACACCGCCGAGCACCTGCACAATCTGGAAGAGGTTCTGTGTCATCTGGACAAAGTGGGACTCAGGCTGAAACATTCAAAGTGCGTTTTCATGGCATCAGAGGTCGAATTCCTTGGACAAAAGATTGCTATAAATGGAATCAGGCCTACAGAGGCAAAAACAGAAGCCATCAAAAATGCGCCCAGGCCCCAGAATGTGATGGAGCTGCGTTCGTTCCTGGGTCTTCTCAACTACTTCGGTAACTTCTTACCCAAATTGAGCACAATATTAGAGCCTTTGCACAAGCTGCTCAGGAAAGGAGATGACTGGGTGTGGGGTGAACTTCAAGACAGAGCCTTTGAGAAGGCTAGAAATCTGTTGTGTTCCTACAAGCTACTGGTACTGTATGACCCATGCAAGCATCTAGTTTTAACCTGTGATGCGTCGTCCTATGGGGTCGGCTGCGTACTCCAGCAAGCCAATGACTCAGGCAAACTACAACCAATTACATACGCACCTCAAAGCCTGTCCAAGGCGGAAAGAACCTATGGCATGGTAGAGAAAGAGGCTTTAGCATGTGCTTATGAGGTAACAAAATGCACCAGTACCTGTTTGGGCTTCGAGCTGGAAACCAATCACAAGCCGCTTATATCGTTGTTCTCGGAACATAAAAGGTATCATTACCAATGCGTCGTCCCGCATTCAGAGATGGGCACTGACATTATCTGCCTATGATTATGTCATTCGCCATAGACCAGGCACCAACAACTGCGCTGATGCATTGAGCCGGTTATCGTTGCCCACACCGGAGGTGGAAACACCAATGCCCGCAGAGCTACTCATGGTCATGGATGCCTTTGAGAGTGAAGGGTGCCCTGTCACTGCTCAACAAGTTAAGACCGGACCAGTCAGGATCCGACCCTATCGGTTGTAAAATGTTCTGTTCTTAACGGGGACTGGTCGACTATCCCCAAGGAAATGGGTGATGAAACCAACCCGTACAGCCATCGCAAAGATGAGCTTTCCATCCAGTCCAACTGTTTACTGTGGGGTAATCGTGTTGTAATGCCCAAGAAAGGCAGGGCGAGATTTGTACAGGAGTTACATAGTACGCATCCCGGTATTGTCATGATGAAGGCCATTGCCAGGTCCCATGTTTGGTGGCCTGGCATTGACTCGGAATTAGGGTCATGCGTGCATCAGTGCAGCACTTGCATGCAGTTAAGCAATGCCCCAAAAGAAGCTCCGCTCAGTCTGTGGTCATGGCCATCCAAACCATGGTCTAGAATCCACATCGACTTTGCGGGCCCCTTCCCGGTAAAATGTTTTTTGTGGTGGTGGATGAATGCTCCAAATGGATAGAATGTGTGATCATGTCATCCAGTACTTCCACTGCCACCATTGAGAACCTGAGAGCCATGTTTGCCACATGTGGTCTGCAAGACATCATTGTCAGCGACAACGGACCATGTTTCACAAGCCTGGAGTTTCAAGAGTTCATGAAATGCAACGGCATAAAACACATGAGGTCAGCCCCGTTCAAACCCGCATCCAATGGTCAAGCAGAGCGGGCAGTTCAAGCCATCAAGCAGAGCCTGAAACGCGTAACTCACGGTTTCTTGCAGACACACCTGTCACGCATACTGCTCAGTTACAGGACAAGGCCACACAAGTTCCTGACTTTAACGATCATGTCAAACCCGACGTCAACGCCAGCAGTCCTATCACGACTGCGCCACAGTGTCACGCGACATATCTGTAAATGACCCAGTGTATGTACTTAACCATGGTCAAGGGCCTAAGTGGCTCCCGGGCAATGTTATGGATAAGGAGGGTAACCGGGTGTATATGGTTAAGCTCAAGAATGGGCAGATGTGCAGGAAACACATTGATCAAATCAAGCTAAGACACACTGACGAACCGGAACAGTTGGAAGACGACACCGCGAGCTTAGACGACCAACCAACTCATGTCCAGCCATCAGAAGAACCCACTGTGGTCAATGCCTAGCCCCAAGTCCTGAGAGACTCGGAAAGCACTGGGATTGTACTGAGACGGTCAACCAGGGAGCGAAGAGCTCCGGACCGTCTGAACTTGAATATGGACTTGTGCCAAGAACTGGGGGGGAGAATGATGTAATGTATGTACAAAAGGTCTGCCCACCACCAGGGGGCACTACCGTCGGAAGTCCTAGGGTCATAGGTACACTCGTGCTGGGCCCGGTGTATAACCTGAACTTTACCTTTGTATCTTCACATCTGAAAGCCATTAAAGACTGACCAGGTTACACTTAGTCACTGGTTCACAGTACCGAGTTCATTGTATCATTTCATACACCACCGTGGGCATGGTTGCATAGCCAACCTGATTGGCCCTAGGTCAGCATCCAGCCCCTCGTCGTCCTCTTCTTCTCTCTCCTGAGACAGAGCATCAGTCTCTTCTGGCAATTCTTGGCCCCTCCTGATAGCCAGATTGTGCAGCATGGAGCACACGACCACGAATTTACCTACTTGCTCAGGGTTTTATTATAGCTCCCCTCCTGAGTGGTCCAGACATCTGAAACGCTACTTAAGCACAGTTATTGTTTTCTGGACCACATTGTATGTGTCTCTGTGGCTCTGGTTGTATCGTTTCTCGGCCTTGGTGTGGGTGTCACGCAACGGGGTCATCAGCCAGGGGGTTAGGCTTGGTTATCACCAAGCATCCAGCATTGTCCTTGTGGCTGACTCTTAAAGATGTCAGAGACAGCACTCTCACGCAGGATGTGAGCCTCATCAAAGCTGCCCGGACATTTGGCATTCACTGCCATTATGATCTGGTTGTGGTCGACAACTAGTTGGACCTTCAGGGAGTGAAATCCTTTGCTGTTACGAAAACGTTCCGGGTCCTGAAAAGGTGCCCGCATGGTGATGTGAGTGCACTGTATTGCTCTCTACACCCTGGGGAACTTAGCAATGTGGTAGAATGTTCCAGCCTCCGTGGTTATGGGGAAGCTGATAAAGTCCATCCTTCTCGCGTACAGGGCTTCCATGACCTGTCTAATGCAGCGATGGGTGGCATGGTGAGATCGAGGGTAAATCTCGACCGCGGAGGCCCGAAAGGAACCGGACGCATAGAAAGACAGTGCCACGGTGACCTTGACCAGGACCGACACTGATGTCCTGATGGCAGGCTGCATATGTGGCCTGATGAGCTCACATATTTCAATGATCACCACCTTGTGGAAGTGCAGTCTCCGAAGGCAGGTATTGGCAGGCAGGTAGGAAGGCAGGACCGAGACAGGCTAAGTGAGTGGGCAAAAATTTGGCAGATAGAATATAATGTTGGAAAGTGTGAGGTCATGCACTTTGGCAGGAAAAAATCAAAGAGCAAGTTATTATTTAAATGGAGAAAGATTGCAAAGTGCCGCAGTACAGCGGGACCTGGGGGTATTTGTGCATGAAACACAAAGGATAGTATGCAGGTACAGCAATTGATCAGGAAGGCCATGGTATCTTGGCCTTTAATGCAAAGGAGATGGAGTATAAAAGCGGGGATGTTTTGCTATACAACTGGTGAGGCCACACCTGGAATACTGCGTGCAGTTTTGGGTTCCATATTTACGAAAGGATATACTTGCTTTGGAGGCAGTTCAGAGAAGGTTGATTTCGGGGATGAGGAGGTTGACTTATGAGGAAAGGTTGAGTAGGTTGGGCCCCTACTCATTGGAATTCAGAAGAATGAGAGGTGATCTTATCAAAACGCATAAGATTATGAGGGGGCTTGATAAGGTGGATGCAGAGGGGATGTTTCCACTGATGGGGGAGACTAGAACTAGAGGGCATGATCTTTGAATAAGGGGCCGCCCCATTTAAAACTGAGATGAGGAGAAATTTCTTCTCTCAGAAGGTTGTAAATCTGTGGAATTCACTGTGGAAGCTGGGGCATTGAATAAATCTAAGACAGAAATAGACGATAAGGGGATAAGGGGTTATGGGGAGCATGCGGGAAAGTGGAGCTAAGTCCATGATCAGATCTTATTGAATGGCGGAGCAGGCTCGAGGGGCCTTATGGCCTACTCCTGTTTCTATTTCTGCGGGGTGTGTATGGTCTGGCCCATCTTCTCATTCTTGCACGTCTGAAATTAGGCACATAATGATGTGCATCACACATTGAGCCATCTGCACTCTGCAGCATCTGCGTATTAATCGATGCAGGCTGAGAAATGGCTGGCCCCATTGCAATGAAAGTATAATAGTGATTGATTAGAAGCAATAATTTCCTCGCTAAAATATACCTAGAGTAAACCTCCAATAGTTCAGAGTTCAGAGATGATCACTTCACCTGAGAAGAACTCCAGAGTCAATGCAAACTCCCCCGAAGTTGAAGCAGCCTTTTGAATGAAGCGACCAGCGATTGAAAAAATGGCAGCCACACCACTGGCTTTAGTTCAGAACAGTTCCACTTTTTCTGGGCGGTTTTTTGGGCGAGCGATATTGTGGCCGATATGTGTGCGAGGTGGTGAAAGTGACAGTGGGCGATCTCCTGGGCGTTAGTTTCGCCAAACGTGCTCTTTACGACAAAAAAAAAATGGGTGGGCAGTATTATTGAATCTCGGTTTTAATTCCGTGCGGAATGTAGCGCTGGGCGATTTATAGGCGTTGATTTCGTCCATTCTGATGATTCCGCCCAAAAAAAGTGGGCGGGCAGTATTATTTTTTCCCGGCATTACCCACATGGGGAAAGTAACGCTTGCGATAAGTTTCTGAAAAATGCCCATCAGTTTCCATTTTGTGGCTAAATGGGTGATATATGGGCGTTATACGTCCTTTCAGCAGTAAAATGGACGTTAAGTGTGCGTTAAGCATGCAAAAAATGAGGAAAGTCTAGCCCTAGGTCTCAGAATAAGGGGTCGCTCATTTAAAACTGAGATGAGGATAAATGTTTTCTCACAGAGGGTTGTAAATCTATGGAATTCTCTGCCCCAGAGAGCTGTGGAGGCAGGGTCATTGAATATATTTAAGGCGGAGATAGACAGATTTTTGAGTGATAAGGGAGTAAAGGGTTATGGAGAGTGGGCAGAGAAGTGGGGCTGAGTCCATGATCAAATCAGCCATGATCTTATTGAATGGTGCAGGAGGCTCGAGGGGCCAGGTGGCCTACTCCTGCTCCTATTTCTTATGTTCTTATGTTCTTACGAAAGCCCAGCCCAGTATTCGATCAAATGAAGAGGCTTATAATATTGCCAAACCTGAGGATTGGGAGGATTTTAGAATTCAGCAAAGGAGGACCAAGAAATTGATAAAGAAAGGGAAAATAGAATATGAGAGTAAACTAGCGAGAGACATAAAAACAAACTGTAATAGCTTCTATAGGTATGTAAAAAGAAAAAGATCAGCAAAAGTAAATGTAGGTCCCCTACTGGCTGAGACAGGAGAAATTATAATGGGGAATAAGGAAATGGCAGAGAAATTAAACAAATACTTTGTGTCTGTCTTCATGGAAGAAGACTGAAAGAAATTAGTATTAGTAAAAAAATAGTACTGGTGAAATTAATGGGACTGGACTGAAAGCCGATAAATCCCTTGGACCTGATGGCCTACAACCTACATCCTAAGGTTTTGAAAGAGGTGGCTATAGAGATAGTGGATGCATTAGTTCTCATCTTCCAAAATTGCATAGATTGTAGAATGGTTCCTGTAGATTGGAGGGTTGCTAATGTAACTGTGCTATTTAAGAAAGGAGGGAGAGTGAGACAATGGGGAACTACAGACCAGTTAGCCTGACATCAGTAGTAGGGAAAATGCTAGAACCTATTATTAGGGACGTGGTAACAGGGCACTTAGAAAATAATAGTAGGATTGGGCAGAGTCAATATGGATTTATGAAAGAGAAATCATGTTTGATAAATCTGTTTTTTGAGGTTGTAACTAGCAAAATAGATAAGGGAGGAACCACTGGCTGTGGTGTATTTGAATTTTCAGAAGGCATTCGATAAGGTGGCACACAAGAGGTTATTGAACAAAATTAGGGCTCATGGGATTGGGGGTAATATACGAGCATGGATTGGGGATTGGTTATCAGACAGAAAACAGAGAGTAGGAATAAACGGGTCATTTTCGGGTTGGCAGGCTGTAACTAGTGGGATGCCGCAAGGATTGGTGCTTGGGCCCCAGCTATTCACAATCTATATCAATCAATTAGATGAGGAGACCAAATGTAATATATCCAAGTTTGTCGATGATAGGTGGGAATGTAAGTTGTTAGGAGGCTGCAAAGAGACTTCTAGGGGATATAGACAGGCTAAGTGAATGGCAAGAACATGGCAAATGGAATATAATGTTGAGAAATGTGAAGTTATCCACTTTGGTTGGAAAAATAGAACAACAGAGTATTTTTTAAATGGTGAGAGATTGGGAAACGTTGGTGTTCAGAGGGACCTGGGTGTCCTTGTACACGAATCACTGAAAGTAAACATGCAGGTACAGCAAGCAATTAAGAAAGCAAATGATATGTTAGCCTTTATTACAAGAGAATTTGAGTATAAGAGTAAAGATATCTCACTGCAATTATATAGAGCCCTGGTGAGACTGCACCTGGAGTATTGTGTACAATTTTGGTCTCCTTACCTAAGGAGGGATGTACTTCCCATTGAGGCAGTGCAACAAAGGGTCACCAGACTGATTTCTGGGATGGGGGGATTGTCCTAAGAGAGATTGAGTAGACTAGATCTTGAAGAGATAGCAAAGCTTCTGTTTAAAGAATCGACTTAGTCGAGAAAATTTTTAATGGATTTTTTCTGAGGGTATTTTCCCTGTGCTGGGGTCGCCCTGTGCAGATACGTGAAAAAGCTGGTTTTTGTTAAAACTCCAGAGAGCGCATGACAGTTAGCTGTGACAAGAGAACTGTCAGTCATGTACGGGTTCACCCATCAGTCCCAGCTAAAGGAAGGGGGCCATGAATATTGACAAAAGAGCTGTCGGCCAGGAAGGGGGGCCATTGACAAAGCCACTCTGATATGCAAAAGAACTTCTCACCTCTATCTCAGAAGGAAAGGAGAACAATGAACATAGACATAGAAACATAGAAAATAGGTGCAGGAGTAGGCCATTCGGCCCTTCGAGCCTGCACCGCCATTCAATATGATCATGGCTGATCATGCATTTCAGTACCCCATTCCTGCTTTCTTTCCATACCCCTTGATCCCTTTAGGCGTGAGGGCCACATCTAACTCCCTTTTGAATATATCGAACGAACTGGCCCCAACAACTTTTTGTGGTCGAGAATTCCACATGGCCACAACTCTCTGCGTGAAGAAGTTTCTCCTCATCTCAGTCCTAAATGGCGTACCCCTTATCCTTAGACTGTGACCCCTGGTTCTGGACTTCCCCAACATCGGGAACATTCTTCCTGCATCTGACCTGTCCAATCCCATCAGAATTGTATATGTTTCTATGAGATCCCCTTTCATTCTTCTAAATTCCATTTAATACAAGCCTAGTCGATCCAGTCTTTCTTCATATGTCAGCCCTGTCATCTCGGAAATCAGTCTGGTGAACCTTTGCTGCACTCCCTCAATAGCAAGAATGTCCTTCCTCAGATTAGGAGACCAAAACTGTACACAATATTCAAGGTGTGGCCTTACCAAGGCCCTATACAACTGTAGTAAGACCTCCCTGCTCCTATACATGAATCCTCTCACTATGAAGGCCAACACGCCATTTGCCTTCTTCATCGCCTGCTGCACCTGTATGCCAACCTTCAATGACTGATGTAGCATGATACCCAGGTCTCGTTGCACCTCCCCCTTTATCAATCTGTCACCATTCAGATAATAATCAGGCCTCCTGTTTTTAACCACCAAAGTGGATAACTTCACATTTATCCACATTATACCGCATCTGCCATGTATTTGCCCACTCACCTAACCTGTCCAAGTCACCCTGCAGCCTCTTAGCATCCTCCTCACAGCTCACACTGCAACCCAGTTTAGTGTCATCTGCAAACTTGGAGATATTACATTCAATTCCTTCGTCTAAATCATGAATGTATATTGTAAATAGCTGGGGTCCCAGCACTGAACCTTGCGGTACCTCACTAGTCACTGCCTGCCATTCTGAAAAGGACCCGTTTATCCTACTTTCTGCTTCCTGTCTGCCAACCACTTCTCTATCCACTTCAGTACATTACCCCCAATATAATGTGCTTTAATTTTGCACATTAATCACTTATGTGGGACGTTTTCAAAAGCCTTTTGAAAGTCTAAATACACCACATCCACTGGCTCCTCTTTGTCCACTCTACTAGTAGCATCCTCAAAAAATTCTAGAAGATTTGTCAAGCATGATTTCCCTTTCATAAATTCATGCTGACTTGGACCGATCCTGTCACTGCTTTCCAAATGCGTTGCTATTACATCTTTAATAATTGATTCCAACATTTTCCCCACCACTGATGTCAGGCTGACCGGTCTATAATTCCCTGTTTTCTCTCACCCTCCTTTTTTAAAAAGTGGGGTTACATTAGCTACCCTCCAGTCCATAGGAACTGATCCAGAGTCTATAGATTGTTGGAAAATGACCACCAATGCATCCACTATTTCAAGGGCCATTTCCTTAAGTACTCTGGGATGCAGACTATCAGGCCCTGGGGATTTATTGGCCTTCAATCCCATCAATTTCCCTAACACAATTTGCTGACTAATAAGGATTTCCTTCAGTTCCTCCTTCTCGCTAGATCCTCGTTCCCCTAGTATTTCAGGAAGGTTATTTGTGTCTTCCTTAGTGAAGACAGAACCAAAGTATTTATTCAATTGGTCTGCCATTTCTTTGTTCCCCATTATAACTTCATCTGATTCTGACTGTAAGGGACCTACATTTGTCTTCACTAATCTTTTTCTCTTCATGTATCTGTAGATGCTTTTGCAGTCAGTTTTTATGTTCCCTGCAAACTTACTCTCATATTCTATTTTCCCCCTCCTAATTAAACCCTTTGTCCTC
Source organism: Pristiophorus japonicus (assembly GCF_044704955.1). Lineage (NCBI taxonomy): Eukaryota > Metazoa > Chordata > Chondrichthyes > Pristiophoridae > Pristiophorus > Pristiophorus japonicus. The sequence continues at coordinate 43,370,929 of NC_091987.1, forward strand.
CTCTGCTGAATTCTAAATTTCTCCCAGTCCTCAGGTTTGCTGCTTTTTTTGGCCAATTTATATGCCTCTTCCTTGGATTTAACACTATCCCTAATTTTCCTTGTAAGCCACGGTTGAGTGACCTTCCCCGTTTTATTTTTATGCCAGACAGCGATATACAATTGTTGAAGTTCATCCATGTGATCTTTAAATGTCTGCCATTGCCTATCCACCGTCAACTCTTTAAGTATCATTCGCCAGTCTATCCTAGCCAATTTACGTCTCATACCGTCGAAGTTACCTTTCTTTAAGTTCAGGACTCTAGTCTCTGTATTAACTGTGTCACTCTCCATCTTAATGAAGAATTCTACTATATTTTGGTCACTCTTCCCCAAGGGGCTTTGCACAAGATTGCTAATTAATCCTCTCTCATTACACAACACCCAGGATGGCCTGCTCTCTAGTTGGTTCCTCGACATCTAGAAAACCATCTCTAATACACTCCAGGAAATCCTCCTCCACCATATTGCTACCAGTTTGGTTAGCCCAATCTGTATGTAGACTAAAGTCACCCATGATAACTGCTGTACCTTTATTGCACGCATCCCTAATTTCCTGTTTGATGCCATCACCAACCTCACTATGACTGTTTGGTCGTCTGTATACAACTCCCACTAGCGTTTTCTGCCCTTTGGTGTTCCGCAGCTCTACCCATACAGATTCCACCTCATCCAAGCTAATGTCCTTCCTTAATATTGCGTTAATCTCCTCTTTAACCAGTAATGCTACCCCACCTCCTTTTCCTTTCTATCTTTCCTGAATATTGAATACCTTTGGATGTTGAGTTCCCAGCCTTGGTCACCCTGGAGTCATGTCTCCGTAATTCCAATTACATGATATCCGTTTACCGCTATCTGCGCAGTTGATTCATCCACCTTGTTAAGAATGCACCTCGCATTGAGACACAGAGCCTTCAGGCTTGTTTTTTTTAACACTCTTTGTCCTTTTAGAATTATGCTGTAATATGGCACTTTTTGATCTTTGTCTTTGATTTTTCTGCCCTCCACTTTTACTTTTCTCCTTTATACCTTTTGCATCTGCCCTCATTTTACTTCCCTCTGTCTCCCTGCATGGGTTCCCATCCCCCTGTCCTATTAGTTTAACTCCTCCCCAACAGCACTAGCAAACACTCCCCCTCGGACATCGGTTCTGGTCCTGCCCAGGTGCAGACCGTCCGGTTTGTACTGGTCCCACCTCCCCCAGAACCGGTTCCAATGTCCCAGGAATTTGAATCCCTCCCTCTTGCACCATTCTTCAAGCCACGTATTCATCTGAGCTATCCTGCTATTTCTACTCTGACTAGCACGTGGCACTGGTAGCAATCTTGAGATTACTACCTTTGAGGTCCTACTTTTTAATTTAACGCCTAGCTCCCTAAATTCAGCTTTTTACCTCATCCTGTTTTTTACCAATATCGTTGGTACCTATATGCACCACGACAACTGGCTGTTCGCCCTCCCCCTCCAGAATGTCCTGCAGCCGCTCCGAAACATCCTTGACCCTTGTACCAGGGATGCCACATACCATCCTGGAGTCTCGTTTGCGGCCGCAGAAATGCCTATCTATTCCCCTTACAATAGAGTCCCCTACCACTATAGCTCTCCCACTCTTTTTCCTGCCCTCCAGCACAGCAGAGCCACCTATGGTGCCATGAACTTGGCTGCTGCTGCCTTCCCCTGATGAACCATCTCCCCCAAGGGAGTATCCAAAGTGGTATATCTGGTTTGGAGGGAGATGACAGCAGGGGACTCCTGCACTACCTTCCTACTACTGCTCTGCCTGATGGTCACCCATTCCCTATCTGCCTTTGTACCCTTTGCCTGCGGTGTGACCAACTCTCGAAATGTGCTATCCACAACATCCTCAGCATCGTGGATGCTCCAGAGTGAATCCACCTGCAGCTCCAGTTCCGCAATGCAGTTTGTCAGGAGCTGCAGCTGGACACACTTCCCACACACATAGTAGTCAGGGACACTTCCAGTGTCCCTGACTTCCCACATAGCACAGGAGAAGCATGACACGTGCTATACTGAACTGGCATGACTTAACCCTTAAATTACTTAATTTACTTAATTTGGCAACAATGACAAAGGTTTCCTACTGATATGAACCCACTCGCCTGGCCAGCCAAAGAGAAGCCAGGTCTTTCCCAACACAAAGACTGAGAGAGATGCCCAGACTAAGGGCCATTAGTCCAATACACATCTGTTGGATGGCCCATCACTGACTAAGTGCCTGTGCTTAGAAACAAAAGGATTTAAAGATTGGCGGGAAAGATAGCGGGTAGTAAAACTCCCATAAAGGCAGGCTTTTTTACATTTTATTTTTAGCTTGTAGCTTGGAGCTTGCAGCTTGTATCTAGAGAGAACTCTCTCTCCCTCTCGCTCTCGCTCTACCAAGATTGATGTACCAGAGGAGGAAGCCGCAGTTCCGCAGAAGAAGCCGCCGAGACTGAAAACCAGGCAGTGACTTCCCACAGCTAAGCTGAGTGAGGAAACCAACTGTGTGTGTAGTGGTGAGCATGATTGCGAGTGTCCCAAACTGGTAACCAGAGATCCCAGGCGAGCTGGGCAAGACTAAGGGCTCAGGGTTTTCTCAGAAGTGAAGCTTTTCAGGGCTATTCTGGGGAGGAAGCTTCGACTGGGAAATTCATTGGTAGGGGTGGAGTTAGAATCTACCAGGGAATTACTGCATGTTACAGATCCTCAGTTTTGTGCCGTATTCTCCACCGAGACAGTGATTTCTTTTAGTAATGCATGTTTTAGCCAGTGTATGTTAGACCGAATAAATATAAGTACGATTTTTCACCAGAGCCTTCCTGTCTGTGACTCATTTAATTTGCACTCTAAATAATAATTCCCGGGTCTAGAACTTTCGTAAGGCAGGGGCGATTCGAACCGTCCGTCTCGCAATTGGGCTAAGATCAAAACCGCTTACAGTCTACATTCTATAAAGTTTAGAAGAATGAGAGGTGATCTCATTGAAACATACAAAATTCTTATATGGCTTGACAGGGTAGATGCAGGGAAGGTGGTTTCCCTGGCTGAGGAGTCTAGAACCAGAGGTCAAAGTCTCAGAATAAGGGGTCGGCCATTTAGGACTCAGATGAGGAGAAACCTCCTCACTCAGAGGATGGTGAATCTTTGGAATTCTCTACCTCAGAGGGCTGTGGAGACTCAGTGTTTGAATATATTCAAGACAGAGATGGATAGATTTTTGGATATTAAGGGAATCAAGGGATATAGTGATAGTGCAGGAAAATGGAGTTGCGGTAGAAGATCAGCCAGGGGATCAAGGGTTATGGCGAGAAAGCAGGAAGGGGGTACTGAAGTTTCATGTTCATGTTCAGCCATGAACTCATTGAATGGCGGTGCAGGCTAGAAGGGCTGAATGGCCTGCTCCTGCACCTATTTTCTATGTTTCTATGTTTCTATCTCAGTAAATGGCAGAGCAGGCTCTAGGGGCCAAGTGACCTACCTCTGCTCCTAATTCTTATGTTCTATTCTGGTGCAAATAATTTTGGGGAGTGCAGTGGTGTGCAAAAAATTCCTGGAGATTATTGTTTACATTTACTCTTGTTAGGGCTCTGGAGTTTGGATGACTGTGAGTACGGGGTGCTTAACAACTGAGAAAACACGTGTATTGGGAAAGTGAAAAATGTTTCTGGGAGTGGTGGGACTTCTGGAAACAATTATTCAAAATTTCAGCCTGAGAAATGTGAAAGAAACATGGGGGCGAAATTGGCATGCTGTGCGAGTCCTGTTATCTCCTCCGGGGGGGGTGGGGTGGCGCTACCGTCTCCCGCGTGGTAGTTAGCGGAAGCACAAAACCAGTAGCGAACTGGGCCACACTCCGCTCACAGGGCGAAATTTAAAGGGGAGGTGCAAGGAGCCATTTTTAATTTTCGCCCGACTTACCGGTCCGGCCTCCGTGAGTTCTCCCACGGGGTCCGTGCCGCCATAGTGCAGCCCGGCACTCCGCTTCGGTGCTGGGCTGTGGCCACTGTACCCTGCATCCCCAGTGGCCGAGTGGAGGGCCTTCATAAACCTCTGCGGAACTTGCAGCGTGCCCTCCCCTTTAACAGAAGGGGAGGGGACCTGTGATCGCATCAGCGCTATGCGGAGAGGCTGCGTGGCACTCCGACTTTCGCCCGGTGAGCGTCTTAGCCCCGCCCCCGAGCAGAAATGGGGCGCCGGACATTGCGGGGGCAGTAACCCGAATTTAGGTCGCGGGGGCAGTAACCCGAATAAGGTTGCGGGGCAGGACTTCCGCACCGGCCGCAGGATGTCCTGCCCTGCGACGGTTACCAACCCCAAATGGGCGCTACGCAATTTCACCCCCAGGTGTCTGTCATTTTCAGTTGTGAGCTTTGAGAAATCAATGAAAATAGGGCTTAAAATATTCTCCTCATCTCGTCCTGCGTTCACATCACTTAACAGGTCAGCACTCATATGTGTTTTAGAATATATTTTACATTGCTGCCACCTGTTTCATTGCTGATTATATTATTAAAAGTGTAGTTTTATGTCAATCCATCACATCATCATTCCATAAGGGCAGCAGTGTAATATATTTGACTGTCATATTGATCCAAGGGACTAAGAAGTATATTATTATCATGTTACATGTACTGGATTGATTTACTGTGTCTTCTTTTAAGAGCAACAATCAGTCTTTGAATGTTCCCCCAGGTATGCTATAATAGCAATGAAGCTCCTCTCGTGGATTTCTACTTATGTTACAAGCTATCAAGGCTTCAGTCCCACACTCTTCCCCATCTGCCTACCTGGCGAAATAAAGGGGGCAAGGTTTGGGGGCAGTAACACTGCCGAGGCTCGAGACTTTACGCCAGGCACAGAAGTCTCGCCTCTCATGAGAAATGGGGGCTACTGCCCCTGAAAGAAAGTGGGGTGCTAAAGGAAACGCTCCGTTTCCTTTCTGGGCGACTAGCGGGGCAGACATGTCGGGAACGGGGTGCACCGCTACGCACTGGACCACACAGCGCTGCCACGTTAGGAGGGGCTCTTCCCTTAATTAAAGGAAAGAGCCTAAACTGCATACTCTGCAGCTAAGAAAGGGTCCTATCTAGACCACTGGGGAGCAGGGATGCCATGCCAACAGCCCGGATTCAAGCAGAGTGCCGGTCTGACCGATCATGGCACAGACACCGCATTCAAAGCACCAAAAGGGTGCAGGAAAAAGTGGCATAATTTTTTTTTCTAAATGCACCACACCTCCCCTTTAAGTTACGGCCCGCGAGCGCCCAGCCGCCCGGTTCACGTCCCCTGAAGCTGTCGATGTCATCACCCGGCGCAGCTTCAGGGGGCAATACCCAATTTAGGGTCCGGGTTGCTAACGGGGCACTGCACACGGGATGATGACGTTATCAACGCCGCCACAGCGGAGTGGGGTGCTACGAGTTATCGCCGCTGTCAAACTCCAGGCGAATTTAGCAGGAATCGTTAGCGGCGTCACGCCCGGGCGAAAAGTCATAAGCGCCCCATTAGTGCCCCCCAGAATGCGCAAACGACCCGGATTTCAAGGCCAAAGGATTTGTGCCTCATTGCCGCCGCTAAATGGCCCAGTGCAGAAGTGCACTGGCTGGTCCAGAATCACTAGAATAATTGTGCAAAGCTGCATGGGCAGGGAGCCAGCCCAATGCAACAAACAGAAATTCTGGCTATCAAATCTAAATTAAAGGGATATGCATACTTAAAGATGAGTGCCTGTGTATGAGATTAAATTTCAGCAATATCAAGCATCACCTTCAAGTTCACATGTCTATGAGCTTTGGACAAGGCTTGATGAGGGGAGGAAAGGGGAGAAATCTAAGGCATAAATGAAGTGAGAAGATGCTCATTCTGGAGGCATGAAAACTGTTGGCAAGTGAATGAGTGGTACAGCAGCCACTCTCCTAGTTCAGGGGTGGCTGAATGAGTATGTAACTGCATGAGGTGGGTGCGAGGAAGTTTGTCCAATTTGACACTTCAGGGCACCTTGCTTAAAGGACACAAGGGTGTCAGTCATGGCCGCAGGAGGTAAGCGGATTCAACACTGGCAGCAGCTGCAGGAATTGTGACCCAAAGGATAAGAGAACAGCAGGACCTGGTGCATGTGACAATGAAACACCTGTGACCAGTAAGTGGTCACTGAGGTCAAATAAAAATATACCAGTGACTGGAACTGGAAAAGATCAAAATGGCAGTGGGGCAGAAATTCGTCAGTGCCCAATTTCAGGCGAGAAGACGATGCAGCCATATTATGCAACTGAACCGAAAGTCACAAGGCTGTCTGAAAATTTGCCTCAGGCCTCATCTAAGTAATCTGGGCAAGCTGCTGGTGCCTGTAATGCCTCCAGAGGCAACTTGAATTTTGGGTCCCTTGCATCGCCGGCAGTAGCCTTCAGGTAAGTAGCGGGGGCGGGCAGGCGGCAGCGTCCGGCAGGAGTACTGTGGTGCCTCCTGCTCCTCCTGACCCCGCATAAATTAAAAAAACAGATCAAAACATATGGGCAAGCCGCTCAACTAGAATTCCTCCTTTTCTCTTTCTCGCTACATCTCCCTCCTGATCTGTCTCTCTGCATTTTGCTACTGCTTTCTCTGTGAATGGATATTGGGAGGTTTCTACAATGGGCAGCCAACCTGCAACACCAGTTTTAGGCCCGGCAGCAGGTCGAAAATCTACTCCTGTGTCTTCGTTTACCTCTCTTATTGTCTACTGCCTCCGCTGTATCTCTATCTGGCTGTCTACACAGCTCAAATCAGTCAATCGTTTAAAATATAAGAAAGACTTGGCAGTTGGCATACATGATCCATTAATTAAAAAATTGGCAGCCAGATCGCATTTATCTTTTCACACATAAACATGGAACAGCAGTCAGTGAATGCTGACAGAACTTGTGCATCAAATCACTTTGATGGTTTAATTCTTCCATATGGCAACAGGACAGCAAAAAGTAAAATGCTTCAAACTTAGAAAATACTTCTCCAAATTGTAATCTGTCATTATATTACCATTTTCACACCAATGTAAATTAGCTTGGGCTGTGCATCAACACAAGATGTGGTGGTATAACTCGGGAGTCAGGAGGCAATCTGATTGCTGAGTGCACTAAAGCTGGGGAATGTGATACAAGCTCCATTATATGGGCCCGTGGTGCTTGAACTTTGCACCGGTCTAGTGTATTCTCTGTAGCAGGAACAGCTGCTCAATGTCAAATCCAGGAGCTTTCTTCCTCCTGGAGCGACTTTGTTAACTGAAGAACTTTGACCAAAATGCAGACAGCTAAGACGATCCAGCATGAGCAGCGTTTTCAAGGTGCGACACAATGCCACTTTCTGAATGTGTCTGGCCAATTTAAATACAATCTGCCATATTGGACGCCAACATTAGAAATGAAAGGGTGTTGCAAGGTTTTGCAATCAGTCTGTTAAAAGTCTGCTCCCTGGATGGATCAGTAAGTACTGAACACCCTGCTCTCTGCTGAGAACAGGAACATGGTATGTAGGCATCATACAGTCAGCAGAGAGATGCAAGTTAAAATACCAAGCCCACCTGCTGTCATAGTGCTGCCTGAACACATGGAAAATGTACAGGGAGCATGTTAAGGCTATTTAAATGAACTGATCTTGCCAAACCTGATGAGGGCTGCTCACCACTCCACCAGCGTAAGAGACCTGGCTCGCAGGTTTCCAATTCCAGTTGGACGTACTCCTGCCGGATTCATCACACCACCCCCCGCCTCCAACTATCCAGTCAAACAGACTTTTCTTTCCCATTTCCAATACTTTTATAACCAATAAACTAAAGTATTCAAAGAAAATGGGTTAAAAAAAATCGCACAATTTAGATTTTTCTCCCGAGTTGCTCGCGGAGACTCCAGGACAATCCTGGAGGGTTGGCAACCCTACTGGCACATGCCGCAATTTCAGGGCCATCTTAATTGCAATCGCAAAATTAGCCCTTATGTGTTTTCCTGTAGGTATCTTTTGCTGATCACTGTGGAAAGACTGTGTGAGAGAGGACGGGGAGAGCATGGGTCTAGAGAAAGGAAAAGACTGGGGCTCTGTGACAGGTTGCAGAGAAGATGGGCATGGTCAAACCTTGTTAGAGAAGAGGCACTGCAACAACCTGAGATAAGTGAGAGTGAGGGAGAGTGGGGCAGAGCCACACCCGGGACAGAGTGAGGGAGAATGGGGCAGAGCCACACCCGGGACAGAGTGAGGGAGAGTGGGGCAGAGCCACACCTGGGACAGAGTGAGGGAGAGTGGGGCAGAGCCACACCCGGGACAGAGTGAGGGAGAGTGGGGCAGAGCCACACCCGGGACAGAGTGAGGGAGAATGGTGCAGAGCCACACCCGGGACAGAGTGAGGGAGAGTGGGGCAGAGCCACACCTGGGACAGAGTGAGGGAGAGTGGGGCAGAGCCACACCCGGGACAGAGTGAGGGAGAATGGGGCAGAGCCACACCCGGGACAGAGTGAGGGAGAGTGGGGCAGAGCCACACCCGGGACAGAGTGAGGGAGAATGGGGCAGAGCCACACCCGGGACAGAGTGAGGAAGAGTGGGGCAGAGCCACACCCGGGACAGAGTGAGGGAGAGTGGGGCAGAGCCACACCCGGGACAGAGTGAGGGAGAGTGGGGCAGAGCCACACCCGGGACAGAGTGAGGGAGAGTGGGGCAGAGCCACACCCGGGACAGAGTGAGGGAGAGTGGGGCAGAGCCACACCCGGGACAGAGTGAGGGAGAGTGGGGCAGAGCCACACCCGGGACAGAGTGAGGGAGAGTGGGGCAGAGCCACACCCGGGACAGAGTGAGGGAGAGTGGGGCAGAGCCACACCCGGGACAGAGTGAGGGAAGAGTGGGGCAGAGCCACACCCGGGACAGAGTGAGGGAGAGTGGGGCAGAGCCACACCCGGGACAGAGTGAGGGAGAGTGGGGCAGAGCCACACCCGGGACAGAGTGAGGGAGAGTGGGGCAGAGCCACACCCGGGACAGAGTGAGGGAGAGTGGGGCAGAGCCACACCTGGGACAGAGTGAGGGAGAGTGGGGCAGAGCCACACCTGGGACAGAGTGAGGGAGAGTGGGGCAGAGCCACACCCGGGACAGAGTGAGGGAGAATGGGGCAGAGCCACACCCGGGACAGAGTGAGGGAGAGTGGGGCAGAGCCACACCCGGGACAGAGTGAGGGAGAGTGGGGCAGAGCCACACCTGGGACAGAGTGAGGGAGAGTGGGGCAGAGCCACACCCGGGACAGAGTGAGGGAGAGTGGGGCAGGGCAGCACCTGGGACAGAGTGAGATAGAATGGCAGCACAGAGTGGCAGCCTGGAGAGAGCGAGAGAGAGTGAGATAAAGCAAGAGTCTAGAGCCAGAGTTAGGCAGAGCGATAGTCAAGAATGGAAAGAAAATGAGGTAAGCGCCTGAACAACTAATGATGTATGCACTAGGACATATTGCACTGTTTGATTCATTTGAATTCAGCAGAATTGGAGTCGTGCCTGCTTGAAACAGAGGATTTTTCCAACTTCACTTTTAGTCTATTCATAGACCAAAAGAGTCCATATCAGCTAAAGAATACCTACTGCCAGAAATAGTGTGACCGTAGAAGAAAAATGGGGAGCAGCCTGGGGAGAGTGTGGGGTAGCGAGAGCAGCCTGGGGAGTTTGCGGGACAGCAGGAGCTTCCTGGGGAGTGTGCGGGACAGCGAGAGCTGCCTGGGGAGTGTACGGGACAGCGAGAGCTTCCTGGGGAGTGTGCGGGACAGCGAGAGCTTCCTGGGGAGTGTGCGGGACAGCGAGAGCTTCCTGGGAGTGTGCGGGACAGCGAGAGCTGCCTGGGGAGTGTGAGGAGCAGCAGCAGGATATTGGAGAGAAAAAATACAACAGTACAAACAGTGAAAGTCAGCTAAAGAGGCAGAGAGTGGGATAGAAAACAAAGAGTCGGGCAAAGTAGTGCCTAACCAGCAAGAGAGTATGTCAGAGGAAGTGCCTAAGGAGGGAAAGAGAGGGGAATAATGACACTGGAAGGGACACATGGGGCTAAGTGCCAGCTGAAGTGACACAGAATAACATGTGGAATTGGCAGTCAGCAAGTACAGTTTTTAAACTCCCACATCAAACCGAAAGTTTCACACTCTTGCTCCTTTGGGCCCATGCCATTTCCAAGTGTGGAAAACATCAAAAATTTGCATTTATTATGCTTAAATTTGCAAAAAAAGATACAAATTTGAAACAGCATGCCCATCCCTGAATACAGATCTGCGCATAAGCAGGACACCGCAGTTCAAGGCAATAATGGCAAAGAATCTGCTCTTACATAAAGAACCAGCAAACCTTAGATTTGAATCTAATTCCGGTTTGGGAAATCTTCAAGTGAAGTCATGCAGTTGGTAACTATAACATGTCTCCTACATTGTGCTGTGCAGAACTCAGATTTCAAGAGGAAGCCCTTTTCATAACTGATTTTTAGTAAAGTGAAAGTGTGACTAGATTGCTAACCAATTTAAGTAGAACAAGCTGTAGGGGTTGTTAGTCTCCTGAGGCAAACAGACAATTTAGTGGAAAAATAAGTCTCGCGGGCTAAATAGGAAAGGTGGATTCTATTTTATTACTTTTATTGACTCCAGTTTTGAGATCTAAGCTAGATGCCTGGCTCAGCTTGAACTCAGCTCGCCTTGGAAACACTAGACTAACACACCTCTAGTTTGATGTGTAGTGTTCAGTACAGCATCTAATGATGATGAGATCCTTGATAAGATAGACTTGCCATCACCTTCGCTTGACCTCGCAACTTCAATCTAAAAGACAGCCTTGCTGAAATTGAAGTATGCAGAAATAAACTTACAGGCCATCTTTGAGGCATTGTCCAGAAGGCCCAGAATGATACTATTTTAGAATTCAACACCTTGTTCAGTCAGCAACAATTAGACCATGAGCCAAAGCCTGTTTTCTTGCCGAGATTTTTAGCTCCGTAGTCTCCGTGTTGGAAGTACCTAGAACCATGCTAAATATGTTAAACATAAGCATCTGAAGCAAAAACCAAATGTTCTCAAGTCTGAAAATTGAGTGTTATCGAGAAATGGCCAAAAACAAAGAAAAACATAAAAATGATTGTTCTGGACTTCCTTTTCCCTAGCAATAGTGACATATCAGTGCTACTGCTAAACTTTAAGCATGGATAGTGTAAGTATTGGTAAAAAGAAGTATCACATCTGGGGTCTGGACGCATCATATGGTGCAGTTATACATAAATCTAAGTTTTGTTTTCATATCCGTTGCTAAGAAAGAAATCTACCCTAAGCAACCATTTATTTCATACACACTTATTGACATTTCAGACAGACACCCGCACTCATTTGTCAACCATATAATTATAATAATTATTATAAAATAAAAGTAATAGTATTGATTTTTTTTTAAGATAGAAGTACTGAAAAAACAAAATAGATATGAAAAAAATTAGAGGTTGAAAAGGAATATATATCTATGAATCATCATCAGAATCAAGAGTATCTCTTTCCTCAGCCCTAGAAGTCTCGGGCAAAGATGTAACATTCTCACAACCTACACACGAGCAGCTGTCATTACAAGGTAGTTTGTTGAGAAGACAAGAGCACCTTCCTTGTGCACACTGGGTCTTTTTGCATGAACAATGTGCAAGCTCCATTACACTTGCTGGTGCTGGAGGAAGTGTCATCCAGTCTGTGACAAGTACATCATCTTCAAGTTTCCATCATGGTCCTTTGGAGATGGGATTTCCGGCATGTTCTCAAGACATCGCTTGTAAATTGCAGACTGGTAATTGGTACGCTGTATATGCTTGTACAGTGAATCTTTATTTGGTGGCAAGCACTTTTTTACATAACTTCCAGTCTTGAACATTTAACATCTGGCCAGGTTCACATCTCTGCAGACACTCTGCCCGTAGGGTTCACAAGTGTACGCCTCTAGTTCTTCACAAAGGGATTGCGAAACAGCAAACAGGGTCCCTAACTTCTCAAATGTCGAACAGTGCTCTTTGCTGGTGATCAGGACTTTCGCTGATTTCACTTTCCCCATTCCATTCAGAGCACTCACTGAATCAAATCCTGAAAAACAATGAAACCCTCTGAGAGCAGCAGATACATTTTTCCCAAAGTGATCAAAGATGCAATGAACATCTATTGTACGCGTATTGTACGCGTGATCAAAACATGATTGAGTTTCAAATTCAGATGGAGGGTGAGAAAGTTGGATCTTTAACCAGCGTACTAAACTTAAATAAAGGAGACCATGAAGGTATGAGGGCAGAGTTGGCTAAAGATTGAAACGTGGGACGGTTGATGAACAGTGGTGTACATTTAAAGAGATATTTCACAACTCTCAAGAAAAATATATTCCAGGAAGGAGGAAAGGGTGCAAGAGAAAAGAAAGCCATCTGTGGCTAACTAAAGAAATAAAGGATGGTATCCAATTAAAAACAAGGGCATATAATGTGGCCAAAACTAGTGGGAGGACAGAAGATTGGGAAGCTTTTAAAAGCCAGCAAAGAATGACTAAAAAAATGATTAAGAAGGGGAAGATAGACTATGAAAGTAAACAAGCACAAAATATAAAAACGGATAGTAAGAGTTTCTACAGGTATATAAAAAGAAAAAGAGTGGCTAAAGTAAATGTTGGTCCCTTAGAGGATGAGACCAGGGAATTAGTAATGGGGAACATGTAGATGGCAGAAACTCTAAACAAGTATTTTGTATCAGTTTTTACGGTAGAGGACACTAACAATATTCCAACAGTGGATAGTCAAGGGGCTATAGGGGGGGAGGAACTTAAGACAATCACAATCACTAAGGTGGCGGTGCTCAATAAGATGATGGGACTAAAGGCAGATAAATCCCCTGGACCTGATGGCTTGCATCCTAGGGTCTTAAGAGAAGTAGCGGCAGAGATTGTGGATGCATTGGTGGTAATTTACCAAAATTCTCTGGATTCTGGGGAGGTCCCAGCAGATTGGAAAACTGTAAACGTAATGCCTGGATTCAAAAAAGGAGGCAGACAAAAAGCAGGAAACTATAGGCCAGTTAGCCTAACATCTGTGGTTGGGAAAATGTTGGAGTCCATTATTAAAGAAGCTGTGGCCCCAAATTTCCCCAGCCGCTTAGAGCGGCGTATCGCGATGTGGTGTGCCGACATCCTGAAGGAAAAAAAGTGTCAAAAATCTACCTCTGAATTTGGCCGCTCCCTCATCATCCGGATCCATCGACGTCACGCAGCAGAGTCTGGGGGAGGCGGAGCTTTGGCTGCACTTGCTCAGTGCGCTGGCAGGGGGGCGGGGCTTGGGCCCAGCGTGTCGTGTAGTGCCGGCAGGGGCACGCATGACCGTTTGAGTGTGCATGCATGTGCAATGGGCGGTTCAGTCTGCACGCATGCGCAGTGTAACAAGAAGCTTGGCAATCGGCCAATTAAAGGGAGAGCGTCCTCAGAATAAGTGGCTATGGAACATATATAAAGGTAAGGTCGGAATATTGATTTTTGTGTGGCTGAGGGAGTGGAAAGGAGTGCTGGTAGGTGTAAGAGAGTTGTAAGTGTGATCTTTGAACATTACCTGCGTTTGAGTCCAATAGACAAATGGCGCAAGAGTGTGCAAGAAGAACCAAGAATTTCCTCCATGAGGCAGTGGAGAAATTAGTGACTGTAATTGAGGAGAAATGGCTGGAGCTGGATATCAGCAAGAGTGGTCCGTCAAAGGTCTCCCCCAAGGAAATGAGAAATGATGGAACCTTGTTGCCGAAGAATTCTCTGCTGGGGTCAACACCGCAAGATCTGGAAGCCAGTGCAAGAAGAAATGGCAGGACGTTGGTCAAGTAGTGAGTGTAAGTAATATCTTCATCTTTAAATTGAATTGCAGTGGAAAATGTGAGCATCTGTATGTGTCCCACCCACCAGAAGCGCACCATGTCTGACAATTTATATTTTCATCTTTGCAGAAGAAATTGGCCCATAACAAGAGGGAGAGAACTAGAACAGGAGGAGGTCCGCCAAATCTGCACCAACTGACACCCCTGGTACAGAGGGTTGCTGCCTTGCTGACTCTCACTGACAGAAAAAGAATAAGCTCTGCACAAGCTGGACCCATACACGAGGGTGAGGGTGAGTCATTAAAATGCATAGTGGCCCTTCAAATCAACCTGCTGACTGGCCTGCTACACGTGAGAGTACTCATGCCACCCATCCTGCCCCCTCCTGTGCTGCTAACCATTTGACCGTTTTGTTGTCGGGAGCCTCCTATCAACAAGAGCAGGCATTGACGATAAAATCCAACACCGCCTCCAGTGCACCAGTGCAGCCTTTGGCCGCCTGAGGAAAAGAGTGTTTGAAGATCAGTCCCTCAAAACTGTCACCAAGCTCATGGTCTACAGGGCCGTAGTAATATCCGCCCTCCTGTATGGCTCAGAGATGTGGACCTTTTACAGTAGACACCTCAAGTTGCTGGAAAAATACCACCAGCGATGTCTCCGCAAGATTCTGCAAATCCCCTGGGAGGACAGACGCACAAGCATTAGCGTCCTCGTCCAGGCCAACACCCCCAGCATTGAAGCACCGACCACACTTGATCAGCTCCGCTGGGCAGACCACATAGTTCGCATTCCAGACACAAGATTCCCAAAGCAAGCGCTCTACACAGAAATCATCCATGGCATACGAGCCAAAGGCGGGCAGAGGAAACGTTACAAGGACATTCTCAAAGTCTTCCTGATAAAGTGCGACATCCCCACTGACACCTGGGAGTCCCTGGCCATAGACCACCCTAAGTGGAGGAAGTGAATTCGGGAGAGTGCTGAGCTCCTTGAGTATCATCGCCGAGAGCATGCAGAAATCAAGCGCAGGCAACGGAAGAAGCATGCGGCAAACCAGGCTCCCTGCCCACCCTTTCCCTCAACGACTATCTGTCCCACCTGTGACAGAGACTGTGGTTCTTATATTGGACTGCACAGCCATCTAAGAACTCATGCTAAGAGTGGAAGCAAGCCTATGATGATGATAATGTCTTTTGCAGAAGAAGACGGCACTCCTGAGGATCCAGATGCATGCGCTCCAGACCAAGGCGGGTGGGGGGGAGGCGGGGTCCATGGAAATGTGTGCTCAGGAGAATGCTGACCGCGATATCGATCAGGACATATCACAGGGCATCACACAGCCAGAACCCTCCATTAGCTCCTCGGCAACCTTCCATGGGTTCACACCTTCCAAGGTCACGGGTCCGAGTGGCAGTCGGGAAATGCATCTTGGGACACCCAGTCCCCCACTGTCCCAGCCTGCGCCTCGCACTGGAGGGGTGCCACTAGGTAGACCCACGGCGAGGGGAAGGAGAAGCTGACCAGTCTCTCCTGAGAGGCAGCCCTCAGCAGAAGTTAATCAGGTTTTTTCATTGGGTGAGGAGACCAATGCCCTCACAAGATTACTCGTGGCAGCCATCAGTGGGGTGCGTGATGATGTTGCCACACTATCGGGTGAAATCTCTGCACTAAGACGGGAAGTTAGGCGGGCATTTCAGAGGGTGTGCAGACGATGGCAGATGCCATGAGGGAGCTGGCTTCTGCAATAAGGGCACAAAGGCCGGTGACTAAATGTCACTCCCACTTCACCCCGTGCACCAGCCACTGGTCAGACTCAAGCCGGGCCCCCAATCACCAACTCTGTAAGGAAGTGCACTTTCATCGAGATATGGGTGAGGGATGGGAGCAGACTTTCTTTCCTGTTGTAGCTGTTGTTATTGTTGTTGTTGGTATTGTTGCGGTGCACTGTAAAATTCACAATAAAAGATATTTTGCATCAAAACTGAATCATCCTCCATTAGGACCACGCAACATTTAGGGTCAACTGTAAAAAGTAAAAATCCCTCACCTCTACAGTCATGCGTGCCTGCCGCCCCTAGCCCTGGCGGGAGGGCTAGCCAGTGCGTTCTGCAGTCGGCAAGGTAGGACTGCTTTATTTTCTGTAGCTGATTTATTTTTCATTTATTTGTGGTGATGTTGTGCAGCTGTTGTGCTGAAGAAGTTGTAATGTTGTGCTGATGTTGTGAAAGTCTTTAGAACTTTAGGATCCTCTAACTCACATTCCCCTCCCCCCCCCCGCACCCCCTGCCACCACCCAGCTCTGGCAACCTGCGCTGATTTCTTAAATGTAGGTAAGGTTTTTCTGTGCCTGCAAAAGTGGCCACATACACTGGCCTAAGTTAGTTTGGAGGAACTTTCAGCTGGCCAAATTTGCTTCTATGGCCAGAAGAGGTGTAAGTGGCTTGTCATGCTCCCTTTTGGACAGAACAAACTAAACTTAAAAAAAAACCTAACTAACTGACTTACATTGGAGCAAGTTAAATGGGGAAATTTGCGATTTTTAAGTTACTCCAAAAAAAGCTACTTACTCCAAAAGAAACCGGGCAACTCTTGGCGAAATTTGGGCTGCAGTAACAGGACATTTGGAAAAACATAATTCGGTCAGGCAGAGTCAGCATGGATTTATGAAGGTGAAGTCATGTTTGACAAATTTGCTGGAGTTCTTTGAGGATGTAACAAACAGGGTGGATAAAGGGGAGCCAGTGGATGTGGTGTATTTGGACTTTCAGAAGGCATTTGACAAGGTGCCACACAAAAGGTTACTGCACAAGATAAAAGTTCACGGGGGGTTGGGGGCAATATATTAGCATGGATAGAAGATTGGCTGATAAACAGAAAACAGAAAGACGGGATAAATGGTTCATTCTCTGGTTGGCAATCAGTAACGAGTGGGGTGCAGCAGGGATCAGTGCTGGGACACCAACTATTTACAATCTATATTAACGACTTGGAAGAGGGGACTGAGTGTAATGTAGCCAAGTTTGCTGAAGATACAAAGATGGGAGGAAGGCCAATGTGTGAGGAGGACATAAAGAGGCTGCAAGAGGACATAGACAGGCTAAGTGAGTGGGCAAGAATTTGGCAGATGGAGTATAATGTTGGAAAGTGTGAGATCATGAACTTTGGCAGAAAAAAATCAAAGAGCAAGTTATTATTTAAATAGAGAAAGATTGCAAAGTGCTGCAGTACAGCAGGACCTGGGGGCACTTGTGCATGAAATACAAAAGGATAGTATGCAGGTACAGCAAGTGATCAGGAAGGCCAAGGAATCTTGGCCTTTATTGTAAAGGGGATGGAGTATAAAAGCAGGGAAGTCTTGTTACAGTTGTACAGGGTATTGGCGAGGCCACACCTGGAATACTGCGTGCAGTTTTGGTTTCCATATTTACGAAAGGATATACTTGCTGTGGAGGCAGTTCAAAGAAGGTTCACTAGGTTGATCCCAGGGATGAGGGGGTTGACGTATGAGGAAAGGTTGAGTAGGTTGGGCCTCTACTCATTGGAATTCAGAAGAATGAGAGGTGATCTTATAGAAACGTATAAGATTATGAGGGGGCTTGACAAGGTGGATGCAGAGAGGATGTTTCCACTGGTAGGGGAGACTAGAACTAGAGGGCATGATCTTAGAATAAGGAGCTGCCCATTTAGAACTGAGATGAGGAGAAATTTCTTCTCTCAGAGGGTTGTAAATCTGTGGAATTCGCTGCCTCAGAGAGCTGTGGAAGCTGGGATATTAAATAAATTTAAGACACAAATAGACAGTTTCTTAAACGATAAGGGGATAAGGGGTTACGGGGAGCGGGCCGGGAAGTGGAGCTGAGTCCATGATCAGATCAGTCATGATCTGATTGAATGGCGGAGCAGGCTCCTATGGCCTACTCCTGCTCCTATTTCTTAAATTCTTATGTCCTTATGTTGATTCCTCTTGCTGTGCGAAAGTAGAGCTTGGCATCAATGTCCTTGCAGAACACCAAGCACAGTACAAAGACATCAGTGTCAGGACTGTTTATGATGACATGCTCACTGGAACTGGTAGCATATGCGCTGAGAAGCAGTAGTCATGTGTCGGTTTCTTCCTGGTTGGAGAACACAGCTGGGATTGGTACCACCTCCAGATCTGTTTTGCTGTCATTCTGACATATAGCATGACACTCACTTCCGTGTCCAACAAAGAGTTGTTATAGCATCAATAATCTCCTTTGCAGAATTGCACCATCTTTCATAGAGGAACTGGAGAAGCTTTTCCTTGTTGTCACCGCAAGACAGAAATTTTCTCCGCTACTTCGGAATTTTCTGGTCAGGAGAGAAGATTTCAATGATTTGCGTTCCTCCAACTGCCCTCCGTCCACTTGCACCACTTTTGATGCTGTTGGTCTTGTATCTGTCTTGAACAAAGTGGATCACCCTGTATTTATCCATCTTTGCTTGTCTCACAAGAACTTTCAGTACTTGATCAGCAAACTGTCCAAATGTTGATTGTGGTTTCATAACTTGAATCAATGCCACAGCATCCGACAGCCATGTTGAACCACTTGGGGGTGGGATGACTGATCCTTCGAGAAGAGCTTGGCTTTATTTGTCTTGATGAGGGATCCATCATGATTAGCTAGAGGCAAAGGCAATGGTCCTAACGTATGAACCAGCATCTCATTGATGTCTACTTTTCTCATTGTTCCAACAACTATGGTGGCGGCTTTACTTCTCTCCTCTTCTTTCTGTACTAGTTCTGCAATGGCTGTGAAGGAATGATAAAATGGATATTCTAATCAGCACCACTGACAATGACCTTGGTCAAAAAAACTGTTTTTTTACTGTGTTTGTGCATGTTTTGACCAGAGTGAGATGTTTAGAGTCAATCAGTCTACACAGAAATAAGTATACGAGGCTGATGCAGGCTCACAAAATGGAACATGTCAAACAATTGAACTAAGGAACGAAAGGTGGATATAAACATTTGTAGGCCGACACATTTTCATAGGAAAATACTGTAAAATTACATGTACTCACATTCATAGTTCTGATTTTTCCTTTCTTGCTTCTTCTTGGTTCTGTCGATCTTGGATTTATCAGTGAAATGCATTTAGCACTGCCGATGATACCCAATCGCATGTGGGATTGGTGCGAGTCTTTCTAGTGCAATAACCAGCTCCAGATCCAAACTTTCAATTTTAGCTTCTCAAGTTCCAGTAAATTTCCACTGATGAACACTCGTGAAAAATTTTATCCGGCTAGAGTCCAAATAATAAATTATGTTGCCTTTGGCTCCCACAACTACATGCTTGCAGCACACCATTGTTTTGGTGCCTGCAGTCACTGACTCTAATCAATCTAGTATAGAGGTCGTGATTGGCAGAATTCATGATACTGACAAATACAGCAGTTGTGATTGGTCATTTAAGTAAGTCGCAATTACGTCATCACTCTTGGCTTTGATGAGATTTCTGCCTATTTTCTAATGAAAATTTCTGCAAAATGCTTACTTTTTGAAGATTGGAACATTGATTTTTATGATAGGTGGTCCCTAAACTAATATTGGTGTGAATATGAAGTACTTCCACAGAGGGGACTACATAAAAGCATTTTTTGGAGACTCGGCCCACGGTCTAAATCTCCCAGCTGGAGAACGGACAGATCCAAACTGGGAAAAAAAAATTATATTTTATGCAAACAAAACCCTCAAATTGTGCAGATGATCTGCCAAACTGATCTCACAGAAAGCACCTCCAGATCCTGAAGAAGGAAAATGCGCCATGGCTTTCGGAGGCTGCTTTTTTTAAGGAGAGCCTGAGGCCTGAAGCTGTTCAATCCAGCGATCAAGCACACACATTGGCACCGGATGTCAAAAGCTACAGAGAGTAGGGTAACCTTGGGCAATAGACCTACTGAAAAACAGAAGGCATGTTATGTATTATTGTAAACCTCTCAACAGACCTTCAGCAGTGGGATGTATACCACATTTGGAAGATGCTTGCAGCTAAATACAAAGTGATGTGGCGTCAGATCCAAATGGAGGGACTGAATGTTCCATTCACAGTCTCATTCTTCCTTTCTTCAAATCACCAAGGATTGCCTACATGAGAAGAGGATTCACCACCGAACAAAATCCTCAGGCAGAGCGAGGCTCAAATCCAGGATCACAACTGGGCACATGGTGAGAAACAAAAATGTGTGAATCGATTCCCACTCCGAGCAGACCGCTTGGTGACAGTTGCACAACAACAACTGGTTTTGATCATTCACCCAAACTAAACAAGCCACAATGCCTGCCTGGGCTTCAGACGAACATGACTGAACTGACTTAGATATTTATTGTATGATTGTCATTTGATAGATTAGTTATACATCTAAAGAGTGACTTTCTTACACTACGTCGGGTCTCTCTGTTTGACCTCAGAATCTGTGAGTGATGGGTGAGTTACCCCCCAGCACCATCTAGTGGCCTTAGTTTCAGAATTTCTCATTGTTATTTTGGTACACTTCAAATGCTTCATCCAAATCACTTACCTTTGACACAGTCTGATGAAAAACTACTCACTATGACAGCTTCAAGCATAGATTGATCAGGATAGTGACTTTTTCATGAATAACATATTAATATATTTTGAGTAGATTACAATTTAGACAAATCTTTTCTTCCATATTTTACAAGTTTTAATTTTTTTTGGCTTTTGTATTTAGCCTTCAGCTTGATGGTGGCTCAGTTTCTTGCTGTGTACAATGACTCTGAAAGTTCTGTCCCAAATTTAATTCTTAATGAATGGATGCAATGTATTTTACAAATATGTTTTCAACTCCTTCCTTCTTTTTCTTCAAGCCCACTTGGAACTAATTATTGTTTGCTCTTTCGATCACAGTTCACAGGATCTCCTGTGATGGGGAGACCAATGCAGCTTCTCTAATGTTGTAATGGACTCATGTCATACCTTGCTGGATCCGCACTGAGTTAGTAGACAATTTTAACAAAAAAACTGTCTTCTTAATGGCTTATTCTTCTGTTCATTGTCTCTCGTTGCTTTAAATTCAAGAGCTTCTTCTCATTCGAAAAACAAATCCTTTGATTTGGAAAAGATGAGAAATTCTTTCAAAGTGTCTAGGCCACAAAATTGTGTGTATTACTAAATATTTTTAAACATAGCTAAGATTGTATATTAATACTAATTTGAAACATGTAGCTGCAATATTGGTTCCAGCCAAACAGTACCTCGTTCACATGCTTCTGTCCCGAGGCTAAAATATCAATGTTTATATAACACAGCCATGAATGTCGAGGCTCTCTACATGTTGACATCAATTACAGGCAAGTTTAAAAAGTGCTCAGGAAGTCTAAGTGATTCCCCCAAGCACTTTTTCAAAGCTGGTTTGATGCTACTCTACAGTTATACTCCGTTAAACCTCAGAGATTACAGGGTCTCACACTGCTTCTCTCTGGATCGGGCTGTCAGGTCAGACCCCAACTCCAAAGGAATCCTGCAACTTTAGTATCACTGTGAAATGCAAAAATTGGAATACAAACCCACCTTTAGTGATGGACTTTGTGCCACTTTGATGCCACTTGGATTAAGATGTACCATCGTATCACTCGCAGAAAATGCCATCTCTGACCCGCTTCCTCGTAACGTTCTCCACACACAGCCCCTTCCCTCCCCCCACCTCCCACCCCCCTAACCTCCTTCTGTGTCCGCCCCTGCAAAAAACTCGCTCCTGATGCTCTTATAACTGCACTTATGACTGTCCAGCCTTTGGTCCTCCATTCACCATGACATTTCTGCATCTACCAATCTGCTCAATCACATCCTCACCGCCACCTTTGATGTCCTAGTCCCTGTTAAAACAATTACTCTCTCTCACACTGGCCATTCCCCTGGTACACCCCTGGTCTTGGCTCTGTTAAGTCCAAGGGACGCAGACTTGAACGGATATGGTGGACAACTGGTTTAGCCACTGTAAAGTCCTGTCCCCTCAGTACAGATTCACACGAGGCATGTAGTGAAGTCAAGGTCACTCTGGGCCTGGACCTTTATTTCACAGCTCTGGAATGCTGCACTTGCCTGAGACCTGTCCTTATATACCTGTCTCTTGCAAGTGCACCCCTGGTGGTAAGGTATGCTGGTGGTTACAGGTCATATCTTATTACAGTCATATATAGCATGTTAGGACAGTTATATATAATAATATAAGATACATGACAAGCCATTCACCGTCAGATCTGGCTGGACCACATAAAGCACTATCGGGTCCTGCTCTCATCTGCCAAAATTGCTCACTATTCCAGAATCATTCTGGAATGTAAAGATAAATCCCGGTTTCTATTCTCCACTGCTAACCATCTTTTTACACCCCTCCCCAGTTTCCACCCTCACCTCCGACAATAAATATGAGGAGCTCAAGGACCGCTTTATCTCTAAGATTGAGATCATCAGTTCAGCCGCTACTGCCTCTTCCCTTCCTTCCCCTAGCCCACCGGGCCAAACTTCTTCAAGGCCCTAGCCCTGACCTCACATCTTTCTCCAGTTTCTCTCCGATCTCCACTCAAGACCTTTACAAGCTCATCCTGTCCATGAGACCCACTTCCTGCTCCCCTCATTTTATTCCCACCAAACTGCTGACCACCCAACTTCCTTTTCTGGCTCCCATGTTAGCCGACATTGTTAACAGTGTTCTCTCTCCTCAGGTACTGTCCCCCTCTCTCTCAAATCTGCCGTCATCACCTCTCTCCTCAAAAAAATCCTTGTCCCTCCGTCTTTGCAAACTACCGCCCCATCTCAACCTCCCTTTCCTCTTGAATGTGTTATCACCTCCCAAATCCGTGCCCATCTTTCCTGCAATTCCATGTTTGCATCCCTCCAATCCGGTTTCCGTGCCTGCCACAGTACTGAAACGTCTCTCATCAAAGTCACAAATTACATGCTTTGTGACTGTGACAAAGGCAAACTATCCCTCCTCGTCCTTCTTGACTTGTCTGCAGCCTCTCACATGGTTGATGAGTCCATCCTTCTCCAATGCCTCTCCACCATCATCCAGCTGGGTGGGACTGCACTCGCCTGGTTCCATTTTTATCTATCTAATTGTAGCCAGAGAATCATCTAGAACGGCTTCTCTTCTCGCCCCTGCTTCATCCGGGACTGGATGTTAGATAAGTAATCTGACAATTTAGAGACCGTGGAGGGGTCGAGAGAAATGGTGGTGAGGTAGAGCTGGGTGTCATCAGCATGCATGTGGAAACTGACACTGTGTTTTCAGATGATGTTACCAAGGAGCAACATGTGGATGAGAAATAGGAGGGGGCCAAGGATAGATCCTTGGGGGACACCAGAGATAACGATGCGGGTGCGGAGGAGCAGAAATTTTCTCCAACTGAATATTGGGAAGACCGAAGCCATTGTTTTCGGTCCCTGCCACAAACTCAGTTCCCTAGCCACTGACTCCATCCCTCTCCCCAACTTCTGTCTGAGGTTGAACCAGACAGTTCGCAACCTTGGTGTCATATTTGACCCTGAAATGAGCTTTCAACCACATATCCGCAGCATAAATAAGAGCGCCTATTTATACCTCATTAACTTCACCCGTCTCCACCCTTGCCTCAGCTCACTGGCTGCTGAAGCCCTCATCCATGCCTTTCTTACCTCTAGACTTGACTATTTCTGGTGCTGGCCTCCCACATTCTACCCGACATAAACCCGTGTCCTAACTCACACCAAGTCCTGCTCACCCTTCACCCCTGTGCTCACTGTCCTACATTGAGTCCCGGTTAAGCAACGCCTCGATTTCAAAATTCTCATCTTGTTTTCAAATCTCTCCATGGCCTCGCCCCTCCCTATCTCTGTATTTTCCTCCAACCCCACAATCTCTTGAAATGTCTGCATTCCTCTAATTCTGCCCTCTTGAACCTCCATGATTATAATCGCTCAACCATTGGTGGCCCTGCCTTCTGTTGCCTAGGCACTAAGCTCTGGAATTCCCTCTCTACCTCTCTTTCCTCCTTCAAGACATCCTTAAAACCTACCTCTTTGACCAAGTTTTTGGTCACCTGCCCTAATTTCTCCTTATGTGGCTCGGGTGGCAAATGTTTTGTCTCAGAATACACCTTGGGACATTTCACTGCATTTAAGGTGCTACATAAATAGAAGTTGTTGTTCTTCGTTGTGGACTGAACCTACCGCTCTTGATCAGTGACTTAGGGCCCGAACTTGGTGGCCTTACCGCCCACTGCCATTGGCTGCGGCTGAGTTTTTTGGGCGGTCTCCCCTCGGTGCCATTTTCATGGAGGCCTCCCTTTCATGGAGGGGAGTACCGCTGAGAACCGCCCGCTGACGGCCGCTGGCGTGCAAGCCGTGTAAGTGTCCTCCTGCCCGCCGAGCCGCCAGTTTGGTGCGGGCGGGAGTCGGCGGCAGCAGGGGGAAGGACCATTGCGTGAAGGCAGGTCTGACCCCAACGGTAAGTAAGAAGACCTGCAAAAAAAGGTTAGTGAACTTCTTTTATTATTTTTTTCTTTCAGCGATTTATGTGTATGGGGTCCCCTGAAGGTCTTGCTGTGTTTCTTTTGGTGAAAATTTTTATTACTATGTGCTCCCCCCTCCCTAGGCCCAACTCAATCTTCGGCGGCACTTTGGCGAGGATCGATTTTTGCCGCTGAGATTGGAAGCTCCCGCCCAAAGTACCGTCAGGTATCTCGGCAGTCCTTTGGGCGGCACTTGAGCGTAACTTGACTTCCACCAAGTTCGGACCCGTAGTCTAAATTGTTTTGCTATGGTAAGAAATACAATTAAAAAGAGAGATAGTAAGAGGTGAGCCAGGGTAAGAATTGTGCTCTTACAAATAGCAATTTATGTGTAATTGACCATTAAAGTATATGAGTTATTTTACTCACAAAAATAGGACTTAAGCAAAAGGAAACAATATGTCCATGAATCTGGGCCTTGAATTTATGTGTGACATTGGATTAGGAATGATTAGCATAATCATATAAAAATTGATGGTCTGCTATTTGAAAAGAGGCATCAACCCATCTATTTTAAATAGGCTAATACCTCCATTATAATAGCCAACAAATGAATTTCAGCCCAATACATTAAGTATTCTTTTGCTAATATTCCATAAAATAATTTCAAATCTGAGTATTTTTTCTCCTTCTCGCTATTCTCATATTGTATACATTTAAAAATCGCAAATGCATTGCAAATTCAAAATCTTTCACTGTCACGATCCTTTCCTTGCTAGAGCTCCTCAGTTTCATTCTATCCTACAAATATATCTGCTTCATGAAATCAGTTCATAACCGTTCTTGGATTGGCACCATCTCTTTAAAAATTATTTTTGGAAGAGCAAATGCATTAATCCCCATTGCTTAAAGAAACTGAAAGTAGTCCACATTACTCAAGTTATATCTCAAATGTACTCCTTCTCCCTTCAGTGGAAGCTTCATTCGCTTAATACAATTCACTTTAAGGAAGTTTGAAACTTTGATGGACGAGATGGAGGAAAAGTCTCCAACCTCATTTTTCAGTGACCTATTTCCATCCATCATTAAACAGAAGAGTAAAACTATTTGATCTCCTCAAGGGCTGCAAGTTGGTCACAGAACATGATGCCAATGTCAAGTGAGTTGGAGTCTCTGAATAGTATGAACTTGGCAAATATTTCCTTTTGCTGCCTCGGGAGAATTCAGTTTCTGTCTACAGCACAATTTATGTAGGTTAACTGGGTTTAGTGTCTGCAGTGACCCCAAAAATATTTAAAACTTTACTCCTTTTGCCTGCAAAGGCAAGAGCTGCTTTAATTCTGCTGTTTAGGACTCAAGAGTCCCTGGGAGCCTAATACATCCTCAAGTTCAGTTCTCAATCCTCATGTTTCTGTTCTCTGACATGTTTAATGAAGAATCATCGCTTCTTGTGTTCTCTGCCACAGAAAAATGATTTCACTGGCAAAGCTGGCTGGAGGAACTGCCAGACTCTCTCATGCCAGAACACTCAACTCTGGATAATACTATTTACGCACCCTGCTTTCAGAGCATCAAGGGACTATCTGATGCAACAATTGCAGGAGTGTGGAAGTATTCACTGAACTCGGATTCATGATCAGCTGGAAAACATCCCATGCTGAGCCATGAATTAGTGCAAACTCCAAGACAGAAATGAGTACAAATCCATTTCTATATGTATTTAATAAGGTTTTTCACTGAGATTAGATTGTAGAGATTCTTGTCCAAGTACACTGGTATCATCCCTTGAATATAAATATGTTGGGCAGCAAATCATTGTACGGTTCATCCCAGCATAACTTTCTACTGGCAATTCCACTGATGAAACAAGAGTTTAAAAAAAAGGCAAGTTATGGGTTCAACAGATTTTGCAGCATCTGGTTGATCCAATAGGCAATTAGTCTGTGTAAATAATTCCTGTGTAAATAATGGACAGACTCACACACTTCCGCTCATCCATAATTGTCGTTCCCACTACAAATTGTTTTAGCAACTGGACAAGTTGTTCAATAAATATCCATCAGCTACCCCACAGAGCCAGTGACTTGCAAGCTCCACGCGATCTTTTCATACTACAGGCTGTGTACTGCAATCTATTGGCCCTTAATATGCTCAAGCATACTGAAGATAAGAACTGAAGCATGTGACGCAGTCATTGATCTGTTTGTGCTTGTGAAATCCTGACCTTTCTTTTATATTCGATTCAGCCCAAGATTAAAGTCTGTTTTAATGAATGTGCCACCTAATTGCTGGCAGGTTAAGAGTTTCTCTCTTTGTTAGTTGTCAGCTACAATGTTTGTCTTGTGTGGAAAAGGTCACAAGGGAAATTGTTACTGATCTCTATGGCCACCACCATCTTACTCACATTATCAGGTACATTACAGAAGATATCAAGGAATCACGCTGTGACAATGTCCTGGAGGCACTTTATAATGTCAGCTATAATGTGTCTTTCTGACACAAAACAGCCCAAGACACCTGGTTGTCAGCTATGCATAATACTGTTTCACTTAGATATGCAGGCATAGTCACAGATGACCACGGGTCTATTGTGAGTAACATATCAGCATGCTTTCCAAGATCACCCATCATTTCACTTTTAACAGCACTGTGGCACTGTGGTGGGGAATTTGTTTCCACATTCTGATTCAGGAGACAGCAGGCTATAAATGACTCTATAAAACCATGATTCTATGATTCAAACAGGGCATGTACTTTGATAGCAATATGTTACACCTTTGGGGATGATCTCCTCCGGCCAGTGTTCATTGGCAGGAGTTGTTGAGAGGTATGACATTTTGACTTATAGCTCTGGATTTTTACATATGTCGAAGACTGATTGAATGAGATAATAACTTAGCTTATGACCTGAAGGTAATTATACCTTTATGATGTACTGTTTTGTATCTGAAAACCACAGAGCACATTTATCAAGATAGAAAAATCCTGCTGTCTGACTGTCCTAGTTTGTAAAATATTTTTCTCGTTTTATTCCTCATTGTTTCTGCCTAATATTTCACTTCATTAGACATATGCTGGTCTTATCTATGTATCTGCAGTTGTACGCAAATGGCACAGGTTATAAATTTAAGTCACATCAGAATTATCTGATTTGTGATTTGCAACTGCTGTGAGCCTATTTGTAAATTGTCAGAAAATGATTGAACTACACCCAAGGCTACTTATCATTCAGATTCGCAAATCAACATTTTATCTCCACTGAAACTGTACAACCAATGGAAATTATATCACAGCATCATGGTGCATTTAAGTTAAGATGCCTACATATGCACACTTAAATCATTGAGCTTTTCATCGCTTGCAGTTATCTACCCCTACTCCTTTTAGGAAAGTACGTTTAAGTGAACTAACTTCAAAGACCCGTTTTTAACTCGATGGCAGGATTTGGGCAGATGGAGGCCAAGGTGGGTGGCAAACTGTCCTCAGGTCTCACTTGCATAGAATCAGCTCAAAAAGTGGCAGCTAGCCGGCAGGTGGGAACACAATGTCGGATAGCAAGTGTCCACCACCAGGGACAGAAGGAACAGTCTCCGGCACTCAGGTAAGTCGCACGTAGGGGTAATCCGTGGCAGAAGAGGCCTAAATTTTCCTTGTGGGCCTCAGAGGAGAACTCCTGCCTCCTGGCCTCACAAGATAAGTTTAAAAAAAAGTAAAATGACTTCCCTTCCGCTAGGGTGACATGGGGGGAAAGCTACAAGCGCTTCTCTATCTAGGTCTCTGATCAAAATAGCAGTTGGGCCCCAATGACGCCATTGTGCCCCAATCTGAAGATTTAAAGAAGTACCCCAACGGTTGCCAGCGGGTGTCTCGCGTGCCTGCTCAGAGGAGCAGGTTAAAATCGGCACCTGCGTGAGGAGAGCAGGACCTCTGTGGGTAAGTCCCACGGGCGATTTTAATTACTGACCCACCCGGTTTCCGCCGAGCAGGCAGGGTTAAAATTGCCCCTAATGTTCCAGCTGACCACTGTTAGCCTTGTTAACTAGTCAACCAATTATATTTTTGTTTTTGAAAAGGATTTAAAATACTAATTTCTCAGTTGGCTGGTGATACTGTAGTGGTGCTCAACCCTTTTTAACAGTGTTTTTCACTTTACCCCTCCATGAATTGTAGGAAGCCGCTTTCATCCACCCACAGCCTATAAATGTTGACAGTCATAAGGTAGGGTTAGAAAAATATGAATTGTACAGAAATATAAACAGTGACAGACAGGAAAAGGCCCATTGGTCCATCCAGCCCATCCTACATAACTGCAATGACTTGTGCATCACAATATATACACGTCCCACCCCTCCCGATAGTCATGTAATCTCCTGGGAGAAGCAAAAAGCAGATAAAAACCCAGGCCAATTAGGAGAATCAAACCTGGAAAATTCCTCTCTGACCCTCTTAAGTAATTGAAACTAGTCCAGGAAACCACTCTGACCCTGAATACATCAGATATACAGCTCAGAAAGAGGCTATTCAGCCCAACCAGTCCACGCCGGCATTTATGCTCCACTCATGCCTCCTCCTGTCTTCCTCCTCCAACTCTATCAGCATAACCCTCTATTCCCTTCTCCCTGATATGCTTATCTAGCCTCCCCTTAAATGCATAACCTCTCCTTAAATACAATCACAGACATTTCATAATTTCAGAACATTTTTTTTAATAAAACCACAATGTGGTTATATATTTTCTGATTTTTCTTAGTTCAGAACAAAACTACTGTTTTATTGTAAAATGATGCTCCTGTCATAGAATTGTGATTTCAATGTACCTGCTTCTGAAAGTAAACAGTTGCAAAATGATCGATTTGACATGACAAACTGTTATTATTTATGTTGATGGATGCATGTAATGCCTGTGAAAATTATAATGTTAATCAATGTCTAGTCACTAATACATTAATTTTTTCATGGTTTAAAAGTAATGTGCTTTAGTTAGACCATTGTATAGGTAATGAAAGATTTCCTTCTAATACTCTTGCACGCCTCCTGGCGGCTGGTTATGGAGCAACAATGGCAGAGGCCTAGGAACAGGTCAGGGAAATTTTTACTATGTCCTGTCGCTCGGCAAATGGTGATCCTCGAGCACAAGGAAGAAGGAAAAAGCAGCGGAGATCCGTTATATCAGGTCTCAGCCATCCATTGCACTGCCCCAGGATTTCCTGGGGCTTTCTCCGCATGCATTACTGTGCCGGTAGTAGGAACAGGCCTAGTGTTCACTTAAGTGAGGTAGACAAAAGCATTTCCATCCTCAATCTCATTCTTCCTCTCAGTCCACTTATTCCACACCCCAGCAGAGAGGCACTTGATGAAAGCTGATTCTGAAGGTCTTGCAGGATCCCCTCTGGCCCCCTGGGACTGGACCTGGGAGTTTTGGGGGATGGGGGGGGGAGCGGGCTGCTCGCTGAAGACAATCCAGAGAAGTGTATGCATTTATTTAATCCTCCACCAGGTTGATTGAAGGATATGATGTCAGCACCAAGGAGCACAGCTGTAGGTTTCGCAGTCATTTCCCCGCAGCAGTTTTAAACGCATGACCCAGTTAGGTTGACAGGCCTGTGTTTGGAATTCCCCTGGACCAAGCCAATGACCCGGGAGAGGAAAAACAGGGGCAGCTGCTTCCCCTCAAGTCTAGCACACCTGAGATACACTGCCCTTGTCGGGGGTGGGGGGACGAAAATCTCCCCCCGTCATCTTTTCATTTTGTGGTTGAAAATGGTGGAAAACAATTAAAATCAAGGGGAAATTATTAGCAAATAGAAAACGTATAATAAAATAATGTTTTTAGTGACTGGTTGATACACATCCTAAAATTCAAAAAAAATCCTCTGGCTATCTACAAGTTCTTTCTCCACCGGTTGAATCCGATTTTCAAAAGATGAGAGAGGGGGGGATGGGTAGAGAGAGGAGCAATGAACAAAAGAGAAAACCATGAAATATTAAGGGAAAAGAGCAACAGTCCATTAAAGAAGGTTAGCCAATAAAATCATATAGAGATAGCCTCCCTGATAAAGTGCAACATCCCCACTGACACCTGGGAGTCCCTGGCCAAAGACCACACTAAGTGGAAGAAGTGCATTCGGGAGAGCGCTGAGCACCTTGAGTCTCATCGCCGAGAGCGTGCAGAAATCAAGTGCAGGAGCTGAAAGCGTGTGCGGCAAACCTGTCCCACCCACCCTTTCCCTCAACGACTATCTGTCCCACCTGTGACAGGGACTGTGGTTCTTGTATTGGACTGTTCAGCCACCTAAGGGTTCCTTTTAAGAGTGGAAGCATGTCTGCCTCGATTCCGAGGGACTGCCTATGATAGAGATAAAGAACATATGAAAAAGATTGTAATGAAGAACGTACAGAGGAAGAAATACAGCGAGAACGAAAACACTAAAAGACGAAGGGATAGAAATTGGTCTTTTGGCGATAGTGGTATTTTTCCGGCATTTTTCGGCCCTGGACTAAATTTGGTAGGACCGCGGTTTCCACCACGAATCCTTGTGCAATGCCGATTTTTACTGTCAGGCACATTTTGTTGCTAATTTTACCCTTTTAAAAAATAGCGGTATTTGTAACGTTACAAATACCACTATTTTTTCAAGTGGTAAAATTGGCAACAAAATAAAGAGGCAGGCCTTGGGAGGGAGGAAAACACACTAAAAAGAAATTGCAAAAAGCAAAAAAAGCAAAAATCACAAAACATTTACAAGACCCTTAACTAAGTAATCGCTGCAAAAGAATTAAAAAATAAAAACTTTAACTTACCTTTTTTGCAGGTCTTCATACTTACTGCTATTTCTGGGGCTGCAACGCAGGCTTTTCTCGGGCATTTTTTTTTCACGCAGAATACTAGTGGACCGAACAGCCAATTTAAAGCGATATCGCTTTTTTTGGCGTTGCACAACAGCGGTCCGTTTTTCAGCGGTATTTCAAAACCGCCGGTGCACAACTTTGGCCAATTTAGGTGAGTTCCTTTTACTGTCAAAAAAGGCGAAATATCGCAAAAAAAACGGGCGTAAGGCTGCCCAATTTCTAGCCCAATGTAGAAAAGAAAATAAAGGAGACATAAAGTAATGACTCAAGCAGGAAGAAAACCCCAAAACAGAAATTACAGCTAAAGAAAGAAATGTTATTAAAGGAAATTCAAAATAAAAATGGTAATGTTTGAGAGCACGGTTCTTTACTGGTTGGTGATCCATTTCAAGATCAAGTCAATTAATTCCGGAAGCTTTCCCAACACTTGAAGGGCTGGATTTTCGGTTGAGGGTTTTTAGAGGCGGAAACGTCAGGCAGTGGATAAATTTATCGCCGGGAAATGGTTTGCATCGGCAGCCACAAAATTCAACAGCTGCGCGCTGACAGTGGAGCGGAGCGCTAAGGGAAGCGTTCCACACTTATCTTAGGGCGCTAGGCCAGGTGAGCAAATGAATATCTGTTGCTAAAGAGTCGGATTCGTAAAGCCCTAAGAGAGGTATGCCTCCATGGAAAAAAAAAATCGGCACAAAAAACATTCCCAATATATTACTCACCCAAATAAAGATAAATCGCAAAAAGAAAACTGTAAAGTCCTGTCCCCTCAGTACAGATTCACACGAGGCATGTAGTGAAATCAAGGTCACTCTGGACCTGCACCTTTATTTCACAGCTCTGGAATGCTGCATTTGCCTGAGACCTGTCCTTATATACCTGTCTCTTGCAAGTGCACCCCTGGTGGTAAGGTATGCTGGTGGTTACAGGTCATATCTTATTACAGTCATGTATAGCATGTTAGGATACAGTTATATTTAATAATGTAAGATACATGACAAAAACAAAAAAAACAATCACACTTACCTCATGCAGTCATTCCTTCCCCCACCGCTGATACAGCTCTGACCACCAGCTTTCTCTGGCGGGTTGTGTACGGGGCACTAAGTAATCAGTGCAAAACAAATGTTGAGATCGGGATAATACCGGGGGCGTTGCACTCCGGCACGACGCTCCCGGGCGATACTGCTCAGAGCACTGAAAGACCGGCACCAAATTTCCTGGCAGAGCGCTGGAAGCTGGCCGCCTGGGCGGTAAGCATTTTGAGGCCCATTACCGCCCCTCTGGGGTGCTAACAGAGACGCAATCCAAACGAAAATCCAGCCCAAAGTCTCGTTCAGCTGACAATAAGCAGTGTTTTGATTTTTTGGGGGCAGTCAGCCCAGCGAATTTCAAGTGCTAAATGTCAATTAGATCTGAAGGAGAACGATAGTGTTCATAGCCGCAGCACAACCTGCAAACAGGAACATCGCTCACAAAACACTCGAAAAGTTCTTCTCCGTAAAAGCGTTCTACCAGAACTCTATCAGAACTGGGGCCCCACATGGGACAAGAGCTAAAAGTATTTTCCTTGTTCAGAAAGCAAACACGCAAAGTTACTAAATTAATCTTAAGAATAACATCACAGGCGTTTTAAAAGATGTTTGGTAGTTGTAACACAATCTTATTCAGAAAGTAATGTTGGCTACTACAGTCCCTTGGTTGATTTATAACTAAACTGCACCATTTAAGAACTTGAGTAAAGCTGGGAAATGAAACAGAAACATAATAAAAGAGGATCAAACAAGAGACCAAAGAAGCAGAAAAAAAGACACCCGCCTCTGGAGTTATTGCCTTTACAATATTAACACCACACTCACTGCCAGGTGTCCTTTTCTTGCTTTGAACAAATCTATTTTGTATCTGTCCACATGTGTAAATATTCCTCTCGCTCAAAGCTTCGCTGGGTAATTACTTTTTGAGATGTTTCATGAGCGCAATAACATTCCCCCGAATCTGCAGCAACACCTGATTTGTTCTGTGATAATAAAGACAGCTCTTGTGGTGCTGACAATGGGAGAGAATGTCAGTAGGGCACGTCGAGCTTCACGTGGGAATGTGCGAGAAAGGTCAGCACCTTCTCCCGAACTGTGCAGACGTCAGACAAAATCACTTTGAAATGTGCAAGAGAGCCCTTTGATAAATTGCAACTTTCCAACAAAGTCCCAAATCAATTTGTCGGAAGTAACTAATGAGCTCTGAAGTTATGAAAATACATTTAAGAAATGTGGATTTTTGTTTTTCAGAATGATGGGGTTCCTCCATTGATTAATACGTTGAGGGAAATGTCACTTCATTTTAAATTGCACACTAAGTTTTCTGAGCCTGAGAATTAATATTTAGGGCTGGGCTTCCCCCTGGACCAATTTTTCCACTAGAGGTGAGTCAGGGCGGAACTTCCATCTGGTGCCCAAGCTATTCTCCTGGATCGGTTCTCATTGAACGTGCCGGACGTGTTCCCAGCAGTACTTGCACTCTACAAGGGAGCCCGTCACTACCAGACAGAAAAAACAGAGGATTACATGTGATACATTCTTTATGACATCACTACTACACACATTACAAAAGATGGCTCTACAGGAACTTGTCATGTGACTTTGGCACATGGTTCTTTTAGTATATTTACATCAGCAGTTGCATTACCACAGTAGTCCACTAGGTGGAGCAGCAATCCACTAGGGGGAGTTCAATATTATACTTCTCCCTCCTTAATGAAGAAGTAATCATAACAAAATAGTAATTATACATAATTTTCTTGGTTATACACAACAAAAGATATGGACTTATTTTGCCACATTTACAAATCAAACTTAACCGCTGGTTTTCTGTTTCAAAGAGGATACTTTCGCTCTAGGACAGAACCTTCCAAACTTGGTATCGAATTTAGACTCATTCTAGGCTGAGCATGAGGAGAATTTTTCTCCAAGGGTAACCCTTGATTTACATTTAAACACTCTACAACTTCAGACCGTTTATCTGCCTGACTCGGACTCAGACTTAAGTCTCTATCATGATTCTCTTTCTGTCTTAATTGTTTCTCTTCTACTGATTGTGTCAAGTTTGGCTTTAACAACGAGAATCTGGTTCATGGCTGTTGTTTGAGAAACAACTCTGCTGCTGTTCTACCAGTAGTTGTATGAGTATTCCAAAAAGTAATTAGAAAATTTGTCAATTTCTGGTTCAACGACAACTGCCGTTTCTTTGGATTTGGATCCAACATTTGCTTGATGAGGGCACGTTTTACAATTTGTACTGTGCACTCTGCTGCACCATTTGAAGCAGGGTGGTATGATGGAACTTTGGTATGTTTCACACCATTTCTGCATGAACTGTGCAAATTCTTCTGAACAAAATTGCAGCCCATTATCAGACACAATTTCTTCTGGGAGGCCATATGAAGAAAACAATCTTCGCAAATTGTCTAGTGTTTTACTTGTTGTTATTTTCCACATCGGAAACAACTCTATCCAATCACAATGAACAACTATTGTCATTCTAGCTCATCAAAATCTATATGTAACCTTTGCCATACCCTGGGAGGCCATTTCCATGACTGTAATGGTACTGATGGTGGTTTCTTGCTTACCGATTGACATGTTGTACACTGACTAATGAGGTACTCTATATCTTTATCTAAACCTGGCCACCATAAGTAACTGCGTACAAAACTCTTGGTCAAGCACATTCCCAAGTGCTGGTCATGAAGATCTCCTCGCAATTTGGACCTGAACTTATTTGGAATAACTACTCTTGCACCCCACATGATACAATCTTTATCCACTGATAATTCATTTCTACAAATGAAGTATGGATGAATATTTTTCTCTGATACTTGGTTTGACCAGCCATTTGCTATGTAATCATACATCTTTGATATAACATTTGGTTGCTCTACCAATCTCTTCAGCTGTGACCGACAGTTCATCAATGTATGAAAAATAGAACACTTCTTCCCTATTGGGTGTAACTTGTGATGGGATGGCAATCTGGACATAGCATCAGCATTAATGCGATCAGCTAATCATCTGTCCTCAATGTCATATGTACATGCTGACAAAATCAAAGCCCATCTCTGCATTCGGTCTGCAGCTAAGGTTGTAACTGGGGACTTTGGATGGAGGTTTGCTGTCGAGGGCTTATGGTCAGTAACATTGATAAACTTACAACCATACAAGTATTTGTGGAAATTCTTAACCCAAAAATCAACATCAAAGCTTCCCTTTCGATCTGTGCATAATTACATTACTGGTACTGAGAGTACGTGAAGCAAAAGCAATTGGTCTTTCCTCCCCATTAACTAATACATGAGAGATCACTGCCCCATCTCCATATGGAGATGCGTCACATGCTAGCTTGATCTCCTTAGATACGTCATAGTGAACTAACATGGTACTGTGTACCAACTGGCTTTTACACTCCTTGAATGTAGTGTCACATTCTTCTGACCACTTCCAATCAAACTGTTTTTTCAACAGTTCATTCAGTGGATGTAGCACTGTAGCCACATCTGTTAGGAATTTCCCATAATAGTTCAAAATACCCAAAACTGATCGAAATTCAGTGACATTCTTGGGAGTAGGTGCATTTCTGATTGCATCCAACTTTCCCTTGTGTGAATGTAAACCATCTTTGTCTACTCTAAGCACTCCACTGAGTTTTGAAATAACTCACACTTGCGAGCAGTCACTCGTACTCTGTGCTTCTCTAGCATTTGAGCACTTCATTGAACACGTTATTATGGAGTTGCCTGTTTGGTGCTAAAAAACATATTACCCCCTCAATGCCTTGCAAAATCTGGTTCATCACCCCTTGGAATATAGCGGGGGCAGAAGACACTCCAAATGGTAGCCTATTATATTGATTTAGGCTTAGATGAGTAATTATAGTCAAGCATGACTTGGACTCCTCATCTCGTTCAAGTTGTAAGTAGGCATTTGTGAGGCCTAACTTTGAGAAGATCTAGCCATCTGTCAGCGTTGTAAACACATTTTCTACATTTGGCAATGTATTGGGTAAATTACCCTCTAGAACCTGGTTTACCGTTACTTTATAATCACCACACAACCTTACCTTACCATCTGACTTAGGTACAAGAACAATGGGTGCAGCCCAATAACTTAGATCTATCTTTGAGAAAATGTTCTCAGTTTCTAGTTTTTTGAGTTCTTGCTCAACTTTCTCCTTGAGTGCATATGGTACGGAATGTGGCTTGCAGTAAACTGGTCTAGCGTCCTTCTGCACTCTGACACTCACATTGAAGCCTTGGATTGCCTTTTTCGCAGGATACTGCTTGATGACATCGTCCTTCAATGTAAATCTCGTTTCAACATGAAAGATCTCATTCCAATCCAGCTTCAGTGATCCCAACTAATTTCTACCTATTAAGGCACGCTTGTCTCCTGACACTATGAAGAGAGGCAAGCTCTGAAACTGATTCTTGTATTTCACCGGTACGGTGATACATCCCACAACAGGGATTTGCTCTCCTGAGTAGCCTTGTAGCTCTATCTTCAATTTTTCTAGTGGAAAATCACTCAACTTGTCGAGATATAGCGATTCTGGTACTACGATCATGAATGCAGCAGTGTCAATTTCCATGGGTATCCTGGTTCCTGCAACGTCTACTTGGATGACGATACTTCATGAATTGCTGTTAGATATCACATGCACCTGATAACATGTATCTCCAGAACCACCTCATCCTGTTGCTTCTCTTCAATGCTGTGTGGTCTCTGGCAATTTCTACTTATAGCACTGAACATCGGTTTACTCTTCCGTCGGCAAGCTGCCCCATTTTCTTGCAGATGAAACACTTTGTCTTCACAGCTTTCAGCAATGTGTTGTCCCAGGCACTGATAGCACAACTTCAAATACTGTTCATTTGGCCAGTTGCTGAAGCCTTGGGGCCCAACTGCCTTTTATTTTTAATCTGCAGATGATTCACCTTGGTTGTCTGATGACTGGAAATGGAGTGAAATTCTCAGGACTATTGATCAGCCATATCCAATGACATAGCTGTCTGACAAGCTAAATCAAAAGTCAAATTAGGGGTTGTCAACAATTTTCTTCTGATTGCTTCATTTTGCAAACAAAGCAGTCATGCAATGCTCAGTCCTGAAAGTTTCCAACATGACAGTGAATGGATAGCTTTTTAATGCTAGAATGTACTCACTGGTACTCTTGTCAGTTAATTAATTTTGTATTCCAAAATGATAATTTTCAGCAATTTTCAGAGGCTCAGGACTGTAGTGCTGTTCTAAATTGGTTAGAATCTCCATCAGTGGGGTGTCCTTTGGCTTGATAGGAACATGCACATTTTTCAGGGTTTCATACATCTCGGGGCCTGCTTCACTCAAGAAAATAGCTAATTTTCTTTCTAAAATTACGATTTTCTTCATCGGGAACTTCAACGATACTATTTGCAGTGAAAAACATTGCTGGACGCTCCACATATGCACCAAAAGTCTCTCGGTCATGATGGAGCTCACCCAAGCACCCTATTATTCCTGTGGGCATGGCCATCTGGACACTGACAGTTCAGCTAAATGTGCTTGTAATTTACCTTCGATTTTTAGCTGTTCTGCAAAACAAAGAACCTCTCAAAGTCTCTCTGTCGATTGGCAAAAACATCCACCAACAAAAATTTCAGCTAGGGAATCCAGAAAACCTATCTTATGTCGTCAATGTGATATATTCTTTACGACATCACTATCACGCACATTGCACAAGATGGCTCTACAGGATCTTGTATGTGACCTTGTCACATGATCCTTTTATTATATTTACATCAGCAGTTACGTTACCATAGTACTCCACTAGGAGGAGCAGTAGTCCACTCGAGGAAGTTATATTTTACATTACATTTTCTTAACCTTCCCACTTTTTGAAACCTTTCTTGACTGCAAGACTTCATAACCTCTGACAAATTCCTAAACCTTCTGCAATTTCCCCAAACCATCCAGATGAAATCTTTTCAAAACCATCCCCCTCCTCCTTATTTCCAAATCTTTCTCTGGATCATATCCTTAATAATGGAGCTGTTGAAGCTGGGGTTGTTCTCCTTAGAACAGTGAGGGCTAAGAGTTGATTTAATAGAGTTGTTTAAAATCATGAATGATTTAGATAGAGTAAATAAAGAGAAACTGTTTCCAATGGCTGAAGGGTCGATAGCCGGCGAGCACAGATTTAAGGTAATTTGAAAAAGAATCAGAGGCAATGTAAGGGGGAACAAATTACACAATGAGTGGTTAGGATTTGGAATGCATTGCCTGATATTGTGGTGGATACAGATTCAATAGTAGCCTTCAAAAGGGAATTGGATAAATACTTGAAGGAGAAAAAATTGCAACGATATGGGGAAAGGGCATGGGGAGTGGGACTAACTGGATTGCTCCTTGAAAGAGCTGGCGCAGACTCCATGGGCTGAATAGTCTCCTTCTGTGCTGTACTATTCTATGATTCTATGATTCTATAATTACAAAAGGTAAGAGCCCTTTACCCATATGTAACCAACCTAGAAGATCCATGTAGTTATAAAGATTCCCTTTGTTAGCATGATGGTAGATGAGCAATGGCTAGCATTTAATGAATTAATACATAATTTACAACAAACATACATTCTTTTACGGCACAAAAACCCCACAGGAAAGGTGGTCCAACCATGGCTAACTAGAGAAGTTAAAGATAGTATTAGATCAAAGGAAGAGGCTTATAATGTTGCCAAAAAGATCAGTAAGCCTGAGGATTGGGAGGATTTTAAAATTCAGCAAAGGAGGACCAAGAAATTGATAAAGAAAGGGAAAATAGAATATGAGAGTAAACTAGCGAGAGACATAGAAACAGACGGTAAAAGCTTCTACAGGTATGTAAAAAGGTAAAGATTAGAGAAAGTAAATGTGGGTCCCTTACAGGCTGAGACAGAGAAATTATAATGGGGAATAAGGAAATGACAGATAAATTAAACAAATAATTTGTGTCTGTCTTCATGGAAGACACAAAAAACTTTCCAGAAATAGTGGAAAACCAAGAGTCTAGCAAGAATGAGGAACTGAAAGAAATTAATATTAGTAAAAAAGTAGTACTGGAGAAATTAATGGGACTGAAAGCCAATAAATCCCCTGGACCTGATGGCCTACGTTCTAGGGTTTTGAAAGGGGTGGCTATAGAGATAATGAATGCATTGGTTGATATCTTCCAAAATTCCATAGATTCTGGAACAGTTCCCACAGATTTTAAGGTAGCAAATATAATGGATCCAATTATTTGCACTGTGTTTCTGGCTGGTTGGCACGCCATTATCACATGACCTGATTGCTGATTGGACTTCTTGGAGGATAAGCCACACCCAGAAGTTTCTCTGGAGTGTGTAATTGGAACCACTCAGCCCAAGTTCTGAGTGACTTTGCAAAGTGTAATTTGAACCATTCTGACTTCAGAACTCCCCTTCAAGCAGTCACAGAGAGGATAGAGCTCCCAGCAAAAGCCTCCCAAATCCATGACCCCAGCCCAAGTGCATGCCTCCCCCAACCGAACTCCCTGACACCCCTAGTCCAAGTTCATCACCACCCCACCGAGCCCAAGTTCCTTACCCCACCCCCCCCCGCCCCCCAGCCCTAGTGCATGCCTCCCCCAGCCAAAGTTCCTGATACCCCCAGCCCAAGTGCATGCCTCCCAGCAAAAATTCCTGACCTTACCCCCACCCAACCATTGATGGTGCATTGTATGTGGATTACAGATTGTTAACAGGTTTATTGGGTCTGAAGTGAATAGTATCAGTGTCGTAACTTCCAGATTTCATCCACTGTGGGTGTAAAGGGGGTAGGAAGAACGTGATGCGTCTTCCCTGAGTTCCCT
Source organism: Pristiophorus japonicus (assembly GCF_044704955.1). Taxonomy (NCBI): domain Eukaryota; kingdom Metazoa; phylum Chordata; class Chondrichthyes; family Pristiophoridae; genus Pristiophorus; species Pristiophorus japonicus. Next base: position 43,411,014 of record NC_091987.1, read on the forward strand.
TTCTCCTCTCCGATCCTCCTCCCTCTTCTCCATCTCTCTCTCATTCTCCCCCGCACCCCCGTCTCTCTCTCTCTCTCTCTTCCCCACACGTCTCTCGCTCTCTCTCCCCCCTTCTCTCTCCCTCTCTTCCCCTCCATCTCACTCTCTCTCTTCCCCCCATCTCTCTCTCTCTCTCCCCCATCTCGCTCTCTCTCCCCACCCCCCTTGTCTCCCCCCATCTCTCTCTCTCTCCCCCACCCCGCCGCCTCTCTCTCTCCCCAGTCCGCCGCCTCTCTCTCTCCCCCCCCCGCCGACTCTCTCGATCTTCCTCTGCCACCTTTCTCTTTCTCCACCCCCCTCACCGCTGCCTATCTCTTCCCCCGCTGCCTCTCCACCCCCTCCCCCCCTCCACCTCTCTCTCTCTCTCTCTCCCGTCCGCTCGCCACCTCTCTCTCTCCCCCGCCTGCCACTTCTCTCTCTCACCCCCTGCCTCCTCTCTCTTTCCCCCTGCCCGCCGCCTCTCTCTCCCACCCCCACCTCTCTCTCTCACCCCCTCCGCCCACTGTCTCTCTCTCCCCCACCTGCCCGCCGCATCTCTCTCTCTCACCCGCTGCCCGCTGCCTCTCTCTCCCACCCCCACTTCTCTCTCTCTTTCTCTCACCCCCCCGCCCGCCGCCTCTCTCTCCCCCACCTGCCCGCCGCCTCTCTCTCTCTCACCCACTGCCTGCCGCCTTTCCCGCTCTCCCCTCCTCTCTCTCTCTCTCTCTCTCCTACTACCTCCGATATTTTCTCTCCCAGAGAAGACCACTATAATGCAAAGGCTGGAAGCAATGTTTCAGCAGCAGACTCCATGCAGATTCGGCGGGGACCAAACTTCTGGTTCCGGTTTCGGGTCCGAGGAGTCTGCGCAAACGCGAGAGGCGTCAGGGGCGGAGTCCACAGGACGCAGGCACAGAAAACACTTAGTGCATATAGTCACTCTGCTAATATAAACCCTGCTATTTAAAAAAGGAGTAAGAGAGAAAATGGGGAACTACAGACGAGTTAGCCTGACATCAGTCATAGGGAAAATGCAAGAATCTATTATTAAGGACGTGGGAACAGGGCACTTAGAAAACAATAATAGGATTGGGCAAAGTCAACACGGATTTATGAAAGGGAAAAAATGTTTGACAACTCTGTTAGAGTTTTCTGAGGTTGTAACGAGTAGAGTAGATAAGAGGGGACCAGTGTATGTGGTGTATTTGGATGAGGAGACCAAATATAATATATCCAAGTTTGCTGATGATACAAAGCTAGGTGGGAATATAAGTTGTGAGGAGGATGCAAAGAGGCTTCAAGGGGATATAGACAGGCTAAGTGAATGGGCAAGAACATTGCAAATTGAATATAATGTGGAGAAATGTGAAGTTATCCACTTTAGTTGGAAAAATAAAAAAAGAGTATTTTTTAATTGGTGAGAGATTGAGAAATGTTGGTGTTCAGAAGGGCCTGGGTGTCCTTGTACATGAATCACTGAAAGTTACCATGCAGGTACATAAAGCAATTAAGAAGTCAAATGGTATGTTGACTTTTATTACAAGAGGATTTGAGTATAAGAGTAAAGACGTCTTACTGCAATTATATAGTACCCTGGTGAGACTGCACCTGGAGTATTGTGTACAGTTTTGGTCTCCTTTCCTAAGGGAGGAGATACTCGCTGCAGAGAGAGTGCAACGAAGGTTCACCAGACTGTTTCCTGGGATGGGGAGATTGTCCTATGAAGAGTGATTGAGTAGACACAGCCTATATTCCTATATTCTCTAGAGTTTAGAAGAATATGAGATGATCTCATTAAAACATACAGCATTCTTAGGGTAGATGTTTCCTCTGGCTGGGGAATCTAGAACCAGGGGTCACAGTCTCAGAATAAGGGGTCGGCCATTTAGGACTGAGATGAGGAGAAACTTTTTCACTCAGAGGGTGGTAAATCTTTGGAATTCTCTGCCCCAGAGGGCTGAGGAGGCTCAGTCATTGAGTATATTCAAGACAGAGATCGATAGATTTGTGAATATTAAGGAAATCAAGGGATTATGAGGACAGTGCAGGAAAGTGGAGTTGAGGTGGAAGATCAGCCATGATCTTATTGAATGGCGGAGCAGACTCGAGGAGCCGAATGACCCACTTCTGCTGCTAATTCTTTTGTTCTTATTTACAATAAACAGACACATATCAAAGACTAATTTAAAAAATGAGTTTCAGAGAGATGTTCGACTTATTTCTTTCTCTTAGCCTTGTATCACTGTCCAAGACATAGTACTACATAAAATTGCCTACCTCAGACACGGCCAGATAGTTATTTTCAGCCAGATAATCTGGCCCGTCATTTAATAGCTCTGGCAGACCTGTGCTCTCCTTGCTCTAGCCACTAATTGGAAACAGCTGTTCATTTGAACTGCTTTTTGCTTGTCTGAGAGTCTTGTCTGAACATTTGCAGAATTCTAATATTAACCCTTTTGGGTATCCCATAATTCAGCAGTGTGGTGAGAGGTGCCCACAATGTTGCAATATCCAGATGTCTCATGCTAGTTATCTCACCCTTTTCACGCGGTGTTTATTGCCGTTGCACTGCTAGGAACCACACTGTTGCACCTCTAAATGAAGTTTGTCCACTAGTATACAAAGCCATGCATTACTTTTGTTGCCATCTTTCTTTTTGTTTATGTACCCTTTTATGTTTCATTGTCCTCTTTTCTTGAATGATAACAGTCTAAATATTAAATGTTAAAAATAAACCTTCCTGGAATGCAAATAGTGCACAATGAACATTTTATACTTTGCCTTGTGCAGTGATATTGGCATCCATATCACGTTAGTACGTATTACTTGTCTGTAATTTTTTACACAGTTAATGACATAATATTATCTAATGGAGTCCATGAATATAAGGAGTAATTACCTGTGCAGGCCCAGTGACGAGCATCACTTACAGTGTCTGCTGGTCAAGAAATTGAGGGCCGCAGTCCATTTAAGTCGACAGAAAGTCAAATTCAGGGCCCTGCGATTTCCCAGCCAGCACAGTCTGTGAGCGGAGTTCTTTATCGGAAGCACCCAACTGGAGAATCAGCCCAATGGTCAACTTTTCCGTTAAAAAGTGAGCCCAAATTCTGATCTGCAAAGAAAAAATGTTTAATTGACACATCCATACCTTTCTTTTCAGCCACTTATTATGAGTCACCTCTATAACTTCTGCTGCCAGATGGACGGAATTCTTGGCTCCATGAATCAAACTTTATTTTTAGAATTTCAGCTAATGTATCGTGGGACTGCAAAAAATGCTGACATTACGGTAATCACATTGCTCAAGAGTACCTTTACTACTTTAACGTTAATTTTACCCTTCTAAAATAAGCAGTTTTAAACAATCTTAAATCGAAATAAAACATTTCAAACACTTTACTTCGGTTCTATCTGTCTGCTCCTTTTGTCTTATCTTCAAGGCCGCTGGAATGGAAAAACAGTCAAAATTGCAGAATTTCAATTTGCTGCTGGCAGATCGCAGAAAGGTTTAAAGCATCAGCAGCAGGAATACATTAACTTGTTCAAAATAAAAAGGCAACAATTGTACTGCCGGCAGGCTTTCAAGGAAGAAATAGGTTTAAAAGTGATGCATCCTAGGTTGCCCCTACTATGTGGCTTTAGTTTCCTCTTTTGTCTTTCTCATCGGGCGATGTAAGATTTGTGCTGCATGCAATTTTTTAAATCAGTACCAGCTATAAATCTATATTGTAAATGAACTTGCTTTTGTAAAATCGAGACTGCTTAAGGCAGGGGAGGACAGTTCCTCCTGGGTACTACTTTTATATTTTAGATATTCTTCCTGCCAAAAATAATCAATCTAAATATTTAAATTTTGTAGCTGTACACAGTAGCCATGGCCCTTGCAGTGTCTGATTTGCACTTCTTTAGGAGTGCTTTAATACCAAAAATGAAAACCTGCAACCAGTTCACCAGTACGGTGAATTTCCAATAAAGATCCCAGAATCTTGTGTATTTAAATATACTTTGACGTATTCGGTCATTTTCAGTCATTGTTACCAGTTTGGGGTCTCTTTCCCATTCTCCTATTTTTTAAATTATAACTTTATTTCAATTTATTTCTCAATAATATACTCTGTTGTAACTTTTCTATAACTTTTTTTGGGTAATTTTGACATTTAAATTTTAGCTGTGTTTCCTATGCCTCCTGAATCTCACTGTTCATTCCAGAGGTGGACCACATTACAGCAATGACTTGCATTTAGATAGCACATTTTAACATAGTAAAACATCCCAAGGCGCTTCACAGGAGTGCAATCAGACCAAAGAAAACTGACACCGAGCCAAAGGAGACATTAGGACAGGTGACCAAAAGCTTGGTCAAAACGGTAGGTTTTAAGGAGCGTCTTAAAGGAGGAAAGAGAATTGGAGAAGTGGAGTGGTGGAGACGTTTAGGGAGGGAATTCCACAGCTTAGGGCCTAAACAGCTGAAGGCATGGCCGCCAATGGTGGGGCGAAGGAAGTCGGGAATGCACAAGAGGCCAGAATTGGAGTAATGCAGAGTTCTCAGAGGGTTGTAGGACTGGAGGAGATTAAAAAGCCTCTGACTGGGTTTGAGCAAGCGACAAAACACTTTTTTTGGCAGGGGCCATATGAGGCTCTTGATACTAATTGTCAACCTACCTGTATCAACAAAGCAATCAGGTAAATATTTTTACATCTTTTTTAACATTGGGTGCTCCAATCACTTGACATAACTCAGAAACAGAAACCACCAAAACAAGAAATGTCATTGTTTCATCAGTAATGCTAGAGTATTTATTATAATACTACAGTCAGACAGTATTAAAGACACATTGATACAACAGCCCTGAAGATCTGTAAACAGACACATCCTGCGAAATGCTGAAATACCACCTATAACCTCCAGTAAAGACCCAACCAAAGTTCACAGAGTCAGGGGGATGACCCATCATTTGCCTACCATTGGTGGTTGGCCGTAATGCCGCGGGCACATCTGGGGTGCCAGGCACTAGAGTAAGGTCATAACATCCAGCGGAGCTGGCCTGGTGGGAAAGGGGAAGTTTTGGCCCCCAAGAAAGAACAATGTAGCTGTCTCTACAAATGTAATTTGCTTCGTTTTTTGGGTAGGTCCAGGCTTCAATCCTAGTATGAACAGGTGGTCTCCACAACCAACAGTGGTGGGGTGGTACTTCTGGTTTGACCAGGCCCGACTATACACTGGTTTCCTGGAGAAGGGGCTTATTGACCCCAACCCCACCCCGTTATGATGATGACTTTGATTAGGTCAGCAAAAGCTCCGTTCCCACAAGGCCATCTGGATATTTGCCGCAAGATGGGACCGGGCATATTGGCCAGTCATTCCTGCGGCCTCCTACCAAAGTTATACAGGAGTTTATCAAAACTACCTCAAAATCTCTGGGGCAATACTTATAATAGTATAGATATATATAGCAAAAGAAACCTAATATAATGTTAATCATCTATGGAATTAAAGTCAGGCATTGGAAGAATTTATTTACACTACAATAGCGTTATAACCACGGACAGTCTATTTTATCATAAATCCATATTTCTTCAACATAACAATCGTTAGAGGTACACAGGTGTCATGGATTTAATATAGACCAAAACCAGACTCATCTCGGCTGCAGGAGACAGATTGTCAATGATTCAAGTTCATTTATATTCATAAAATAGAAAAACAAATTAGGATAATAAGCTTATATAGTCTAAGCATTTGTTGCACAGAATTTTTCTAAGGCCCTGGAATTATTTGTGTTTTTTTATTCCAGTCTTCTGCTGACGATTGCTGGGGTAAGAATTCTTCTGGTTGTTTTTAGAACATGTTTATGAGATAGAATACAAAAAAATAAAATCCAAGATTTGTCCATGAGAGCCTCCTGAGATACTACGTTATAAAAATTACTGAAATAAATGTTTTAAGCCTTAAGACACTCTGAGATTCCAAATAAGACCACGACTGTTCTAACACATTTCTCACAAGAGCAACATCCAGCTTATTCCTTTCTGAATAGTCTGCGGGCCTCCAAAGCATCTAATATAAAAGAAAGAACTTGCAATAATATCATGCCTTTCATGACCTCAGGCCATTTCAAACTACTTTGCCAGTTTTTCATGTTTCCCTTTCCACCAGCCTGTCCCCCCCCCACTTTACAAACTGAGTCCAGTATATGTCTTTTATTTCTTGGATTGCTCTCATTATGCCTCCCTCCTATTTTCTCATGCTAATATTACTTCAGCCATGTCCCTTTTTCCACTTAAGCACTTTACAGGTCATTATATTTCTTTCCTCGTATGTGTTTGCATTTTTTTGCTTCCCTTTCCCCTTTTCTGTAACTTTATAAATGCTGTAATGTATTCCAGTTCTGATAAAATATCCACATCTGAAATGTTAACTTGTCCGTTCTCTCTACTTTCTAATTTTATTTCAGATTTATAGTAGCTGCAGTATTTTGCTATTTGTTCAAGACCAGAGGATCACGCTTGGAATGGGATAACATATAAGATGAATGGGGCTCAATTCTTTTCAACTCTTTTGCAAAGATACAAAATTATTGCTTTTAAACATTGTTTTGAAATTGATTATCCTGACATTAAAAAATTTGGCGCAAATTTTATTTGCTTCAGTCATTCAGTATGTGATTGGACTCTTTAAGGATGGGGAGGGTTTAAACTATTTTGGCAGGGGGATGGGCACCAAGATGAAAAATTAGAGAAGAGAAACAAGGTGCACAGAGGACTGGGAGAGACAAATAGCACTCGAGTAAAGAAAAATTCAGAAATAAGAGGGTGGGAAATGCAAGCAGCCTAAGCTGAGTTTGGAGTGCATGTGCGTAAATGCACTTGGTATGGTAAATAAGGATGGTGAGCTGCTGGGACAAATTGTTACATGGGTTTATGATATAGTAGCAATAACAGAGACCTGGCTCAAAGAAGCAGAGCATTGGGAACTTAATATTCCTGGCTGCAAGGTGTTCAGGAAAAATAGGGGAGGGAAGAAATAAGGGGGTGGCAGTATTAATCAAAGAAACAATTATCGCACTGGAAAGGGATGATGTACTCGAGAGATCAAAGACAGAGGGCCGATTTTCGCTGAATACTTTAGCCGTTAAAGAGGTACAGAGGTAGACAAGATGGGGATTTAAGCGGAAACACCAGTTTAGCCCGCGTTTAGCGCCATCTTGGTAAAGCAGTTGAAGCCACACTATGAATGGTTACCTGGAGGCTAGTTAAATAGCTGATTGCCACTTAAAATACCTGTTGTGCTCATTAAAGAGGCTGCATGACATTTTTGTGGATAGCACAACTCAACTAACACCCTCTCCTAACAGCGACCAATTGTTTGGATGTAAACACAGTATTGATGTTGATTTTAAGTGCTACTTAATGGGATACTCACCACTTAAAGGGATACTCACTATTTCATGTCATTGTTGCTGGAGCTGTGAAGAGGACTTCCGAAAAACATTGGAAGACTTTCTGGAACACTTTGTCAAGGCTTCGCTAACACTCTAACAACACTTATTCCAGAAATTCTCTGAGGACTTCACTTCAAAATAGTCAGTGCTATGCTACTCAAACGTATTGGGGTCATCAGGTGACAGAGAGTGCTTTGTTACCAGCATCTTGCTAGGGGTCCCCCTGGGTCTGAACGATGAATGGGAGGAGGATATGAGGCAAGGCAGAGCAGTACCAGAGGGAGTGACAGTAGGACGAGGAGAGAAGGCGGTGTATTTCTCCCCAGCCCCCCCACCCACTCCCCCCCTCCTGCCGTGGGTACAGGACATCCCTCCTCCTCTGGCCCTCCTCCACCAGAACCTCCAGTGCCACATCCGAGAACCTGTGCGGCCTCTCCCTCGGTTCCTGAGCCATCCTGCAATGTGCTGCTGTGTGCCATCCAGAGCACTGCACACCTTTAGTGGAAGTGGGTGCGAGGATCCCACATATACTGCCCCATGAAAATTGAGTCTAATTAGAACTTGAGTACTGAAGCTGCAGGTTCCTGGTTCGCACCTACAGGCACGTTCAAATCATGATGATCATCAATTAGCCCGAAAATTGAGTGCGAAATCCGGACGTTCAAACAGACGTTTCTTATTAGCACAGCACCCATTGAGTGCCTGTGGTCAAAATACCCCCAGAATCTATTTGGCTAGAATTAAGGAACAATAGAGGCTATTATGCTACTGAATGTACACTATAGTCACCAAATTGTGGGAAGGGGATTAAGGAGAAAATTTGCTGCCAGTTTACAGAAAGATACAAAAATTATAGAGCAGTGATAATGGGGGTTTCGTATGTCCCACTATTGAATTGGATATTAACAACGTAAAGAGCAAAGAGAGGGAGGAATTCCTGAAATTTATAAGAGAACTTTCTTGATCACTATGAAGGCCAACATGCCATTTGCTTTCTTAACTGCCTGCTGTACCTGCATGCCTACTTTCAATGACTGATGTACCATGACACCCAGGTCTCATTGCACCTCCCCTTTTACTAATCTGTCACCATTCAGATAATAATCTACCTTCCTGTTTTTGTCACCAAAGTGGATAAGCTCACACTTATCTACATTATACTGCATCTGCCATGCTTTTGCCCACTCATCTAGCCTGCAGCCTCTTCGCATCCTCCTCACAGCTCACACTGTCATCCAGCTTAGTGTCATCTGCAAACTTGGAGATATTACAGTCAATTCCTTCGTCGAAATCATTAATATATATCGTAAATAGCTGGGGTCCCAGCACTGAACCTTGCAGTATCCCACTAGTCACTGCCTGCCATTCTGAAAAGGACCCGTTTATTCCCACTCTTTGCTTCCTGTCTGCCAACCAGTTCTCTATCCACATCAATACATTACCCCCAATCCCATGTGCCTTAATTTTGCACACTAATCTTTTGTGTGGGACCTTGTCAAAAGCCTTTTGAAAGTTCAAATACAACACATCCACTGGTTCTCCCTTATCCACTATACTAGTTACATCCTCAAACAATTCGAGAAGATTTGTCAAGCATGATTTCCCTTTCATAAATCCATGCTGACTTGGATCGATTCTGTCACTGCTTTTCAAATGCGCTGCTATTACATCTTTAATAATTGATTCCAGCATTTTCCCCACTACTGATGTCAGGCTAACCGGTCTATAATTCCCTGTTTTCTCTCTCCCTCCTTTTTTAAAAAGTGGGGTTTCATTAGCTACCCTCCAATCTATAGGAACTGATCCAGAGTCCATGGAATGTTGGAAAATGATTACCAATGCATCTACTATTTCTAGGGCCACTTCCTTAAGTACTGTGGGATGCAGACTATCAGGTCCTGGGGATTTATCTACCTTCAATCCCATCAATTTCCCTAATACCATTTCCTGACTAATAAGGATTTCCCTCGGTTCCCTCAGTTCCTCCTTCTCGCTAGACCGTCGATCCCCTAGTATTTTCTTAGTGAAGACGGAACCAAAGTATTTGTTCAATTGGTCTGCCATTTCCTTGTTCCCCATTATGAATTCACCTGAGTCTGACTGCAAGGGACCTACATTAGTCTTCACTAATCTTTTTCTCTTCACATATCTATAGAAGCTTTTGCAGTTAGTTTTTATGTTCCCTGCAAGCTTACTCTCAAACTCTATTTTCCCCCTCATAGTTAAACCCTTAGTCCTCCTCTGCTGAATTCTAAATTTCTCCCAGTCCTCAGGTTTGCTGCTTTTTCTGGCCAATTTATATGCCTCTTTCTTGGATTTAACACTGTCCCTAATTTCCCTTGTTAGCCACGGTTGAGCCACCTTCCACATTTTATTTTTACACCAGACAGGGATGTACAATTGTTGTACATCCTGGACTTGGGTATACAGGGTATACAAGGTATAATTTCAAAGTTTGATAGAGGCACAAAACTCGGAAATTTACCCTCCGCTGGAAATGGGGCACATTGACCGTTTTTGTTGTGATCTGACCACCGCAATGGATGCAGCAGCCTATGCGGGATATAGTCCCAGAATAAGGGGCCGCCCATTTAAAACTGAGGTGAGGAGGAATTTCTTCTCTCAGAGGGTTGTAAATCTGTGGAATTCTTTGCCCCAGTGAGCTGTGGAGGCTGGGTCACTGAATATATTTAAGGCAGCGATAGATAGATTTTTGAGCGATAAGGGAATAAAGAGTTATGGGGAGAGGGCAGGCAAGTGGAGCTGAGTCCATGATTAGATCAGTCATGATCTTATTCAATGGCATAGCAGGCTCGAGGGTCCAGGTGGCCTATTCCTGCTCCTGTTTCTTATGTTCTTATGAAATTGAGCTCTTCGGTTTTTTTTCGAGCGGCGCGGAAGTTGGTTATAATGGGGGCGGAAGTGGGGGTGGGACAGAGTAGCCACCGTAGTCGGCCATCGCGCTGGCACGTCACCACAACGCTCCCCTTCAGTTAAAAGAGAGGGCCGCTGTGAACTCTGTGTTTATCTTAGTTAGGCCCACTGGGCCACCAGGAGGGTTTCGGCGGGCCGACCGAACCTGGGGGCATAATTGTTGGGCTGACCTGGCAGTCAGCCAACAATTTAAAAAAAATGTGTTGCTGGCAGCGCCACCTCCTCTTTAAGGGAGGCCATGCCACTGACCAACAAGGAGCGCACCGACACAAAAAGCTGTCGGGGCCATTGAACGGCGGCCGGAAGACTTTTGGAGGTGAATTTCGCTTCCGGGGCGGGACATTGGCGGTACGTGTTCTGATGATGCACTTAGGAAGCTTTAGAAGCAGTGGGGCGGAAGTGGGGGGAGCGGGGCGGATATGGTCACCTCCGGAAAAACACTTAAGGGCAATTGCGCGAACAACGGACATTCCATGAAAAGTCGGCAGCCATTCCGCAATGAGCCCTAGCCACCGTTTTCCAGCGGCCGGATGCCTTAACGACAGGGGCAAATCTGGGCCCCTGTGGAGGATAGTAACAGACGTCAGGGGGACATAGACACACTGGTGAAATGAGCAGACACATGGCAGATGAAATTTATCGCACAAAAGTGTGAAGTGATACATTTTGGTAGGAAGAATGAGGAGAGGCAACATAAATGGTACATTTTTAAAGTGGATGCAGGAAAAGAGAGATCTTTGAAGGTGGCAGGACAAGTTAAGAAAGCTGTTAAAAAAAGCACATGGACCCTTGGCTTTATTAATAGAGGCTAGGACTAGATTTTCGGTTTTCGGCAAAAATGGTTGTTTTACGCCAAAATTACCATTTGCGCTGCGCTACTGTTTTTAGGCTGAACTTTCGGTGGTAAAAGAGGCATTGCATGACCACTAAAATCACTGAAAAATTATTAAAAAGTAAAAACTTTAACTTACCTTTTTTGCAGATTTCCATACTTACCACTGCTGGCAAGTTTGACCCTGTCAGTATTCTGGGCGCGGTGTACGGGTCGGGAGAGTGCCAAAAGTACGACGCAAACGCAATCTGCGTCATTGCACATCGGCGCACCTCTCCCCAGTGGTACTTGGAAGCGCCGCTACAAAGAGGTACCCGAGGATCCCGCCAACCGAGTTTTCTCTGCAGAGGGTCTAATCGCGGCAAAAGCCCGGTCGCAAACCTGGCGAAAATCCGGCCCAAAGATTACAAAAGTAAGGAAGTTATGTTAAACCTTTACAAAACACTAGTTAGTCCTCAGCTGAAGTATTGTGTTCAATTCTGGACACTACACTTTCAGAAGGATGTCAAGGCAGTGCAGAAGAGATTTACTAGAATAGTACCAGGGATCAGAGATTTCAGTTATATGGAGAGATTGGAAACGCTAGGGTTGTTGCCCTTGGAGCATTGGAAGTTAAGAGGAGATTTGATAGAGGTGTTCAAAATCAGGAACACTTTTGATAGAGCAAAGAAGGAGAAACTGTTTCCAGTGGCAGAAGGGTCGATAACCAGAGGACACAGATTTAAGGTGATTGACAAAAAATCCAGACCCGACATGAGTAACGTTTTTTTACCCAGCGAGTTGTTATGATCTGAAATGCACTGCCTGCAAGGGCGGTGGAAACAGATTCAATTGTAACTTTCAAAACGGAATTGAATAAGTACTTGAATGGAATAAAATTACAGGGCTATGGGGAAAGAGTGGGACTAATTGGAGAACTCTACTAAAGCGCCAGCACAGGCACGATGGGCCGAATTGGCCTCTTTCTGTGCTGTATCATTCCATGATACTATGAGACATAGTCCAAAAGTTACTACTGAAATATTAGTGGATGAATTTTAAAGCATTTATCTGACATTTCTCAGATCAGCCATGATCTTATTGAATGGTGGAGCAGGCTCGAGGTGCCAGATGGCCTACTCCCGCTCCTATTTCTGATGTTCTTATGTTCTGTTGCTATTTTAACAGAGGAACTTAGCCAATAAATTAAACGGTTTTATACTTCCATTAAAATAGCAGTCATATGGAAATGTTAACTATTCCTCCACAAATATTGAAAATAATTTCTAATCTCACACATGAATTCTGCTAAAAGAAATCCACATGTCATTAAATATGGACAAATCTTCATAAAGCTTTGTGAATGCAGTTCAAAACTCTTTTGGCTCTTGTTTTTGGTGCAGCAGGCTCAAGAGGCTGAATGGCCTACTCCTGTTCCTATCTTCCTGTGTTCACTTAGGTTAAACCATGTAGTAAAAATCTATTGTTTGAACTAATAAAACTCTTGTTTCTAAACTGTCTTAACTGAGATCAGCATAGACCAAGGATCACAACAACAACTACTTGTATTTATACAGCACCTTTAACGTAGTAAAAATGTCCAAAGGAGCATTATCAGACAACATTTGACACCAAGCCACATAACGAGATATTAGGCCAGGTCACCAAAAGCTTGGTCAAAGAGGTAGCTTTTAAGAAGCAGCTTAAAGGAGGAGAGAGAGATAGAGAGGCCGAAAAGTTTACGAAGGAAGTTCCAGAGCTTATGGCCTAGGCAGCTGAAGGCACGGCCGTCAGTAGTGGAGCGCTGAAAATCGTTTGATGTACAAGTGGCCAGATTTGGAGGAATGCAAAGATCTTGAAGGGTTGTAAGGCTGAAGGAGGTTACAAAGATAGGGAGGGGTGAGGTCATGGAGGAATTTGAAAACAAGGATGAGAATTTTTAAATTGAGGCATTGCTGGATCTGGAGCCAATGTAGGTCAGCAAGCACAGGGGTGATGGGTGAACAGGACTTGCTACTAACCTTATCATTCACTCCCAACCCTCAATATTTATATGTATGATATATATTTGTTCTAATATAAATTTTCTTTAGCGACATGGACTTTTGTCAGAAATGAAATGCAGGTAGCATTGTTAGTAATCCAGGGACTCGGTTATATTTTTATATTTCTTCATAATGTCCAGAAGAGGGCGTTCTTGCTATTTACAGTCAATACAAAACACAAACTTCAATTTAGTTCTCCAGAGTGTAAGTTAAAAGAAGAAATGAATGGTCAATGATATTCCAATTACATTTCAAATGACAGAAGCGTTTTATTCTTTAAACAAGGACAGTTGTTTTCCTGTAGGTTAAAAGGGTGTTTCATAAGTGGAAACACAGCAAACAAAATAAGGAAACAGTCATGAGCAAGCTATCTTCATACATAACGCAGATGCATCAAGCACTACTGAGAAAATGAAACAGTTTCTTCAAACCATATGTCTTCTGTATGTAAATATATTATTGTAAGACGATAATCCGTCTACCCTGCTCAATTCAATTTCCTTTGAATTCACTCAAGGTGAGCTATGTTAATACAAAATATTAACACTTAAACAGCCACAAACATGTCAACCTGAAATTGTAATTTACTTTGCTATGTAATCATATTTTTTATGGATAATGGCAGGCAGTGAACTGAGAGGTGCTGAGATTGAATGATATCACTGAAGCCACAATGGTAACTTGTTGGAAAGCTCCAGTACTTTCACTCATATTGTTCATCTTGCATTTCAATTGCTCTCTCTGTGCACCTTTTTCATCTTTAGTTTGAAATATGGTTTATGTATTTATTTTCTTTTTTAGCAAAACAGTATATTTTGAAGAACACCAGTGATATATTAGCAATAATAACAAGAAAGGCCTCTCTATATTGAGAGTTTTACTAGTACATCAGCAATCATTGCAGTGCACTGCATTTTGTGCCAAATTAATCACTGTCACAGTAAAACACACTCATTTATGCATACATACATATATATAGTACACATACATAGATATTTTGTTATTCACAATTGATTAATTATACTTCAACAACAAGCATTGGTTTATTCAGAGTACACTGAGTAACATAACCTGATGGAAGGAAACTTGGTGAAAGGAAAACAAATGCTATTACACATAAATGTACAAAGCACAGACACGTATATACCATGCAACCCAGACACACAACACTGCATACCAGGTCACCAACACATACAAACAGAACATAGATGATTATACTTTCAAGCTGTCATTATGGTGGAGCATGTAAAGTATTACCATTTGGCATGGTTCAATGACCCAAAATAACAACTGTTCTTTTTTACATTGTTTTGTTTTGAAGGACATAATATTTCCAAATCCTCCTTTCATAAGGACTGGGTAACACAACTGGGTGGATAATACAGACTGCAGCACCTGAAATCCTATCACATTCTGGACACTGCTGCCTTATATTATCTGGCATCAAGCCCTACTCCATGCCTGGTGCATTGAGCACCATGCAGTGTGGTGGGTAGCAACCAGGGTGCAAGGAACCTGCAAGGCTCCAAATCCCATGCAGATTAGCACTCCAGTCACACCCAGCATCCATTTGTAATGGGAGGCCTCATAGAAAAATGTTAATTTTGCGCTCTCTTTTAGGATCAACCTTAGCTCATGGCCGCCACTTCTTTGATATCCAATGGCCAATGCATTGTGCCTCAAAGCATTCAAAAACATTGTGTCATATATAGGTAGCAAACAACTATTTCTACTGATATTAAAATTCAAACCTCCCGCCCCCATGACATTTTCAGCACAAAATGTACTCAATGCCTAAAGCATTGCTACAATATTATCCTGTGAGGTCAGGTAATTCTGGCACAGGCACATCCTGCACTTGATTCAGAATAGTCCCAGGTCTGGTGTACCAGAACTACACTATCAGCTCCAATGTATGATTCTTCACCTTGAGGACCTAGGATCCAATCGAACCCAGAATCACGGGATGGAAATGTTCTCTTTCATCTGGCTGAGGGCATCCAATGTGAAATGAGTTTGAGTAGTCCCAACCAAAGAGGCTACCGCAGAAAACTTTCTACAATGTGGTACAATCTCACTCAGAGAGGCAATAAGAATGTCTGGGGTGGAAAATCAAAACATCACTGCAATGGGATGAGCTTTCTGGGGTTCCCCACATTGATTAGGGAGAGTAATTTAATGTTTACTTTGAGGCGGGCTAAGTTACAGCTTAGCTGACAGTGCTTGATATTGAGTTTGGTGCAAAGTAGAAAAATGTTTCCTTCCCCAGTACTAACATCCTTTATTTTGATGGGAAGGGGGCTTCTAACTCGTGTTGATACTTACTATACATGCTATATATACTGCAAATTCTCCTGCTATTTTTTTCAAAACTGGTTTGTGTAGCTGTCTCATAGAGAATGTTATTAACTATGGAAGCACATTTTTGTTGTGTACACTACTCATATCAATTTGGGAAGGTTTGTGCTGACAGCAATGCAGAAGTGGCTCTGCACTGTCCTGGTCAAGCAAATGGAGTTTACATATGTATATTTGCATATATCATTCTTTGCATACTTGAATATTTGCATAAAAGTATCTTTGCACACATGTGTGTTGCACATATGCATCTTTGCACACATGTGTCTTTGCAACTCCACTCACTGCCTTCAATTTTTTTTTTACATAAATGAAGATCCATATGTTCTGGTGGCTCTTTGTTAAAAATGAAGATTAAAAAGTTCCCAGGTGGCCCAACAGACATTTAGTAACATCTCCAATAGAACAGATTTTGATTGGCATTGTTCTGTCTGAGAACTTCAGACGTAATTCAGTGGAGATTTTACAGCAAACTTTTATTTTAGATGTTAAGGTAACTGCCAGCTTCTTCGCTCCACTTCAAATTGTCTTCTTAAACCCCTCTCCCCGCTACCTCCACCCTCGCCTCCAACAACATGCAGCTCTTTGTCACTGAGACCATCCATTTAGTTGCCTTTGCCGCTTCCCTCCCTTCCACTAGCCCACCAAACCAAACTTCCCCTAAGGTTTCCCTCCGCCCAAGTCCAGAATTCACATCTTTCTCTAGTCTCCCTCCTAGCTCCCCTCATGCATTGTCCAAGCTCATCTTGTCCATGAGTCCCACCTCCTGCTGCCTCGACCCAATTCTCACAAACTGCTAACCACCCAACTTCCCTCCCTGGCCTGCATGTTAACTGATATTGTTAACAGTTCCCCCTACTCAGGTACTGTCCCCCTTCCCTTCAAATCTGCGATCATCACCCTTCTCCTCAAAAAACACTCCCTTGACCTCCTTTGTCCTTGCAAACTACTACCCCATCTCCAAACTCCCTTTCCTCTATAAAGTCCTTGAATGTGTTGTCAACTCCAAAATTAATGCCCATCTTTCCGACAATTTTATGTTTGAATCCCTCCAATCAGATCTTTGCCTCTGCCACAGAACTGAAAAGGCTCTTATCAAAGTTACAAATGACATCCTATGTGACTGTGGTAAACTATCACTCCTCATCCTTCTCAACCTGTCTGCTCCCTTTGTCATGGTTGACCACGTCTTCCTACTCCAATACCTTTCCTCCATTGTTCAGATGAGTGGGACTGCCTTCACCTGGTTCCATTCTTACCTATCCAGTTGTAGCCAGCTAAATATCTGCATTGGCTTCTCTTCCTGTTCCTGTGCCTTTACCTCTGGTGTCCCCATAGGATCTATCCTTGGCCCCTCCTATTTCTCCTGTACATCCCCTCGGTGACATCATCTGAAAACACATCAGGTTCCACATGTGCGCTGACGATATCCAGCTCTACTTCACCACCACCTTTCTCGGTCTCTCCGTTGTTTTTGTTTTGTCATGCTGCTAGTGCCACATCCAGCACTGAATGAGCAGGAATTTCCCCACAACTAAATATTAGGCAGACTGAAACCACTGTCTTTGGTCCCCACCACAAACTTCATTCCCTAAATTTCTCGACCTCTCTCTCCTCCTTTAAGGTGCTCCTTAAAACCTACCTCTTTGACCAAGCTTTTGGTCACCTGACCTCGTATCTCCTAATGTTGCTCGGTGTCAAATTTTGTTTGATTACGCTTCTGTGAAGCACCTTGGAACGTTTTCCGAACCTGGCGATATATAAATGCAAGTTGTTGTTCTTGGTAAAACTTTATCAACAAAAATGTTATAAATTATGTGAAGCCATTAAAAATCACTATCTAAACCATGTCTATATAGGAGTAATCGTACCCAATATTGCTCGGATCACACAGCAAGATGTAATAGTGACCAACAAGAGTGGTTCCAGATTCATTCCTGGTGTGGTTTCATCTATAAGTTTAAAAAAACTAAAAATATTGTAAATACACGTGTGTCAGTCAGTATAAAGAGCAGAAAACACACACTTCGTGGCTTGCCTTTTATCCTTACAGATCTGGCCGAGCTGCTGCGCATCTCCAGCATTTTCCGTTTTTACTTTAAATGTCCAACATTTGCAGTATTTCCTTATTAATTCACCCATTAATGTTTCGGCCACCAGATGGCGCCATCCAATTGAAAACGTATGATTCTTTCCTGAAAGGCTTGTTTCTCGTCACTTTATTTTTCATGGTGCATCTTCGCAGAAGAAAAAAAAAGTTCCTTTTCCAGAACCACATTCAGAACATGTCGCAGAAATATCCTGCTGTCTGGGGCAGGTTTTGTCCGTTTCTAGACATTATAAATAAATTGAAAACGTACTTCATAACTAACAACAATTTTTTTTTAATTTATTTTTTCCATTTGATAAGAAAATAAATGTGTACTTCTCAATTACATATAAAATATATATACAGCAACACGACATACATGCCTAGGAAAAGAGCTGTGGCTGTTGGTATAGATGATTCTCTTTTCGCGTTTTCCCCTTTCAGTTTTAAATAGGTCGATTTATTATGTCAATTACATGTGATTAGCAAGTTTTGTCATTTTAACTTTTTTTATTTTTAATCAAAGCGATTGCCCAACGCTTATGTGAGTATAATTCTGTGACTTTTCGTTAT
This sequence comes from Pristiophorus japonicus, assembly GCF_044704955.1. Lineage (NCBI taxonomy): Eukaryota > Metazoa > Chordata > Chondrichthyes > Pristiophoridae > Pristiophorus > Pristiophorus japonicus. The sequence continues at coordinate 43,429,284 of NC_091987.1, forward strand.
TGCACCACTCCAAGCAATCTGGTCAATGTTTAGCGGTAGTTTCTGTTTAACAATAAACTGTGTATCTGGACCTCGCACTGGATTGACATCGGAAACAGTCTGGGGTGAGGTGCGATGTTCGGTTTTTTTACGAGGCTTATCTTGAGTTTAAATCGCCGTTATAAATATATATTAATCGCAAAAATACTGTGTTATATTTTTACTGGTTGAAGAGTTTGCCTGCCGCGTGTGGGATGATCGGTGGGATGATATTCCCATTCCCAATGTATTTTATGTCGTTGTGTAATTGATGCTTGAATTTCAGCACAGATTTCCCTGACTTGGAAGTTGCGAAGCCGCCGACAACCTGTGTGCCTGAGCAACCAGTTCAAATCCCAGCTGATTATCCGTAAATCGTGGCATTCAGCTCTGAGCTCTTGTACATATAGTTTGAAGGGGTTGACTGGAGTTAGGTTTTAAACAGTCCGTACGAAATTCATACTTTCTTTTACGGGTGAAGCGGAATCATCCATGAAAACAATAGTTAACTGACAATATCAAAAGGCACCCACAGGGAATGGACAAAATGTAAACATCATTTAATTGAAAGCAGTGAAAGCACGAACACTAGGATTTTAAAAAGCTCTAGATAAACTCCTTTGCTCAATGACAAAGAACAGGAAATAAATACTGTACTTTTCGCTCATTGATGTCCCTGAGCTTTCGTGTTATTTTATAGTAAAATGTTACTAATGGGCCCGGATATATGTTTTAGAGAGACTAATGAACAGGTTTACCTTGGGGGTGGGTGAAAATATTTTGAATTGGAGGCATTAATGACAAATAGGTATTTGCTGAAGGCAGGTGAGAAATCAATGTTTACTCTGTCCCTGTTCCACTCTCATTGCCCCAAAACAGAGGGCATTCCTAATTTTCAGGTAAAAGATCCCGCGTACCTGTATTAATCCAAATTTGATCGTTTGTTTACACAAATATGTCCTCATATAAATGCATGTATAATAGATGTATATATTATAAATGCATGTATATAGGAAACTGTATATTATATGTGGCGTTTGAAAAATAGGCCACAAATAAAGAGCCATGTAGAATGAACTCTTGGGTTCGTGTAGTTATTCCGCTGCTTTGTGAGGCATCTTTGAGTTCCGGACCAATCAGGTCACACAAGTGGCGCAAAAGTGAAACGAGATTATTGGAGTTGTGTGAACTTTTCGTGCAATTTAGAGTGATGTCATCGGTACATAAAATAACCCTCGCACCTGATCAGGAAACCCACCCGCCTGCGTGTTATTGATAATTATGTCAGTATAAGTGCGAGAGAACTCACCGGTCTTGCCCTAGCTCAGCTTTCTAAATGCATTCCTCGTCCTTCACACGCCATAATATATGTTCACTATTAATCTCTACTAGTTTCATTATTAAAATAAAACAAATTAATTCTCCCATGGTTGTCATTTTCTTCGTAATGATGAACTGCACCCGCTCCATGTGTTTGCAATAATTGTTAGCTGGTTACATTCTGCTGTTGTTCCGTCTGCTCATTTCAGTTTATACAGCAATCAGGAAAAGGTCTTTCGAACCGTACTTAAGAGTTGTACTGAAATGGAGTGAATTTATTGGTAAAGAGGCAATTTGAGACAATCTGATCAAAGTGGATAGGGAGCTCGTCCGTTGCCTCATACTGCAAGCTTGAAGCCGGCTGTGTTTGAGATATAACTGTATAAAACATGCGGAGATGCACACGCGCTGCTGAAGATACAGCTGAGTAGAGGTGGCAGAGAACTGTTGACTAAATATTCCAACAGTAATGGTTATCAGCCACAACATATGCTCCTGGCACTTATCCTCGAAGGAATTTAGCTCTTTAAAAAAAAGATTTTCAAGATGGCATAATAATCAAACAATCAGCACCCATTGGTTCCAACGTCATTAGCTTGTATCTGCCTTTACTTGTGTTGTGTAAGAGTGACACATTCGATTACAAGCGAGGAGTTAATTATGAGTGTTAATAACGCACTTTGCATTAACATATCTGGCACTTTTAATCGCCGAGACGGTGCATTTGCGTCAGTTTTATTCGTTTACAGAAAGGAGCAATCACAGCTCGCGGAGTCGCACAAACCCACCATCATCTTCCCCACTTCTTTCTCGAGCAAATATGCACGCATATTCAAAGCCCCTCGCCCCCTACAAATAAACCAATATTAAGCCTTTTAATTGTGTTTTGCTAATTGGAGTGCGAGACCTTCCCGCGTGCCCGGGACGGTGCGCTGGGCTGACACCCAGCCGCTTCAGTGCCTGGGGTTGAACGTACATTCTCCAGGTGGGCTCAGCCAGCTCCTGTCTGACTTTCATTTTCAGTCCCACAACAAACAGAATGAGCAATCTGTTTATACACTGAGGCCTTGTTACGTTTATTTCAGGTAGTGAAGTGCTCAGTTCATGACAGTGAACTATATTTGCATCCGCACAGACAATGGTCCTGAATTGGATTTGTTTTATAAATCGCATCTTGTTGAAAAAAGCAATTCCGTATTGCCTTTCGTCAAGTGCTGCTTATATTGCATCTTGAAGCACTAGACGACGAAACAGATGAACATCACAAATATTTATATGGTTGTTTTTTTAAATGTTTGCTAAAAAAAAATACACGAATAAAGTATGATTCTACATGTTTCGTCTTATTTTTTTAAACTAACGTTTTATTGATAATTACATTTACCTTTATACTATTACCTTTTCTTTTTCTTTTCGAGATTTATCTGGTACGGCGTTGCAAATTTGTCCATGTTCAAGCGAATATACTACTCTACAAGAGCGTTAGGTATTTACTAGATTTAATAGCCTTGCTTCCCCCCGCCGCTGTGGCTTTGCAGGTCTGTTGCCTGATGTGTGCTGGAGATAGGGAGAGAGACAGATACATGTTCACAGTCGAGTTTCCCTCTGAGTGATTCATGTGTCATTCCCCAACTCTCTCTCTCATTTATGATGTGCTTCCCTCAAACAACAACTGGCCGATGTCAAGACAGAAATTCTAGTTTAGGATTATTTATCTACGGGTGCACCAGTTTCCACAAGTTGCATTTTGAAAACTGATTGAATGACACGAAATGGACAAACCCAAATGAAAGCGGAGTAGAAAGCGCATGCTGTTTGGGACGATGATGCTGATATGCGGATGAGCTGGTTGTGTCCGCTGTGTAATTAAATTTAGATCTGCGTTGGAAAAACAAAACCTTTCAGGCTCCCCCACCCCCAGGAAGTCACGCAATGCGCCTTTTTAGTGGTGAAGTGCTATTATAGATATAGCCGTAAGTTCTCTGTTGCAAAATATCTGCAATACGCCATTTACACTGAATATTTTATGAGAATAAACGCGGTATAATCAAGTTAATTGTCACACCCGAATCGAGTTTCTATTTTTGAGTAATTTAGCTGGTCCATGTTATTTATTATTTCTCATGTAGGGCTTCACCAGATTAGTTTATGAAATGATAATCAATCTCAACAGTGATCAAGTATGCAATCCGATTTACAGTCCTGTCAGGATATATCATGTTCATTGGCGAGATCCATATCTAACAAAAATATCACCACAATCGGTATTATTGTAAAACACATTTAGCCACGAATGCGAACGTTTAATATATCACATTACAAGTTAATCTATCCTTTAATTTGATGGGTGAAGAGGGGGTAGTTACGAAGTCCTGTTGCGGAGTATTTGGCGTGCCGGTTTTCCAGCCGTTTGCGGGATTACAGGCTGAAATTCTTCAAATTGTTTCCAAAAAAATTATATGATCTATTTAATTCACCCTGCGACAACAGAGGGGGCAATATCGCTTCATGCGAACTGGCTATAATGTTTAGGCAGACACTGAGTAATATTGATCCAATTACTCCTGCACCTATTTTCTATGTTTCTATGTATGTTTCTATAGTTCATTCATTCGCAATAGTTAACAATGGAGCAGGGTTGGTATCTGGGTTATAATTCGATAGTTAGATCCTGAAATATGTAACTTTCCAAATTGAATATATATTGATGCAAACTCCTTTTGTGAACGACATAAAGTCAGCACCTCCGTTTACGTTGCAATTCATAAATGTTAGATACAGAAAGCTTAACGAATTATTCGAATACATATGAAACCTACCCTGAGTTATACGATCGGTATATCTTACTTTATTTTTCCAGAGTGTGATTCAGAACACCACAACTTTTCAAAGCTTAAGCACTGAAAAGTCAGTTAACGTATTCGGAAGGTTTACAGGTCAGCTGGAAATTGGCAGGTGAGAGCTGCGTGTTACTGTACTTATCTGCTCAGCTAAATGGGCTGTTCAGCTCCACCACCTGATGGCTGTAACAGCCGCTCTGTGCAACTCAACCAAGAGGAGCCGGTCTCTTCAACCAGGTTCATTCCTGCAGGTTCCAGATCGTGTTTTCCACCTCGCCTAAACTTCGTGTTGGAGGAAAGTAAAAAAAAAGCGGCTCCCCAGACCTCCCCGAGCCAATCACAGGGGCTTCAGCACGTGCATTGGAGAATGGAGAGGCAAGCAATTACAGCTCAATACAAATGTCATTAGTGCCTGGATCAGAACAAGAGCGATCGCTGTACAAGTGGGGCAATCGCAGCCTCCGGCAACCCACAACCCAGGCTCGAACCATGACAACTCAATACAAGGAGGAGATCTGCGAAAGATCCGAGTGCAAAAGTAAATCCCCAACTTTGCTCTCCTCTTACTGCATCGACAGTATTCTGGGCAGGAGGAGCCCCTGTAAGATTAGGTGTATTGGAGCCCAAGCGTTGCCGCTTCTCGCAGCCAGGAATGACCCGGACACAGCTAGTGAGGGTAAGGAGCTTTATTCTAACAGGGGGAGGGGTGGAAAACTTCAATCGATCATAGCACCGAAGATCCAGCCTTCACTTTTAAGCAAAAGAAAAATAACTTCGTGTTTCTCTACAAAGGGTCGTCAGTGTTGACAGTGCGCATAGCATCGGTGCCTTGTTTGCAAATCCGCACAGTATTGTTTGAGGGACGAGTACTGTGTAAAATGTGTCTTAAAACACTTGATAATTTTGCAGTCGTCCAAAGTACTTTCTAGTTCAGACTAGGGATACCTGACTCGTGCAGACAATGCTGAAGATTATGTTACCGATTCATGCACCACAACAATGTGTTTTATTTTGTACTTCTATTTATATTTTTGTATTGACATTTGTTTAAAATTATTAATGTGCCTTGATAGAGACTGGTTATTTTCAAAATATGCTGTCGATAAACACACCAAAATCAAATTGCGCCTTTCCCATTAAATAAGCTTGGAAAAGGAACCCCTATTCTAACTTTCATCCCTTCTCTCTTTATCTCTATTGTCATTTTAGTTGGTACAAGTTTTAAGTATCAATGGATGGAGACAGGCATGAAACAGTTAGGAATGATTCAAGACTTTTTAAAAGACATTTAATTTTAAATACAAATAAAGGTGCTCAGAATGATTCAGTGAAATCGTTTTTCAGTAAGATGTCGAGAAGGAAAGTCGATTAAAATAGATTAAAATGATAGAATATCAATGGGGGGGGGCGGCGAATTTCCAATCACCATTCTATAGCTACAGCAAAATCAAAGGATGTAAAATAACTTTCTTAACGTGTGTCCTATTAACTGCAAATGGGAATAAATGGCGTACAATCTCCAGACATTAGTAGCACTCGCAACTCGTTGTTTAAGTGGGCATATTCCGATATAACCGTGCTTTTCTAACAGTAAAGTGGGCAGTAAGAAGTGGCGCGGCTCTGTGTGGAGTTGCATGAGTTGCTACATTACACATCATGCGGGGTATTTGAGTTTAATACCTGGTGAACCACCAGAGTTCCTTCCAAACTACACAAGGCACTCTCTTAAAAAAAAACTGATCATCTTTTTAAAGGGGATTCTTTCAGGGTTGTTGTTGTTCTCTGGGGAGGAGAGGGGAGGTGCGGAATTAAATCATGTTGTGGCCCGCTACACTGACCCTCTGATTCCCGCGGCCTGGTCTGGCGATATCTCCTGCCTTATTAATGAAAATACACTGTTGGAGGAGGGGGGCAGTTTGCATTCATTTTGCACGTAAAGTGGTTGTGTCTCCAAATTCTCAAACTTCAGTAAATGGAGCACTTACCAAATGTTGGCGAAAGTCTCTGCCAACATTTCGCTTTTATTTATGACTTTGCCTGGCAGATAAATCGGTCGGTGTCAGCGTGTTCCAACACAATAATGTGTCCGGTTTAGACCCGCGGCCAATTGGCATCTGTTAAAATATGGATTTCATGAAACGGTGTAAATTGTGTCTAATTAGTAAATAGTCTTCGTACGAGGAACAGACTGTGATTTTTACACCCCCCTCTGAATGACTGATTTATGGCTGCTTGTGGTTTTATATATAGGATCACCCAAGGAAAACATGTCGTTTGACACTGAGCTCCATCTCCCCCCTAAATTCCGACGGCTGTACGGCCAGGGAGGGAAAATCTTAGACGTCCGGGGATTTAACGAGATTGGCAACGAGAAATTGGAAAGGGACAGATCCTCCGAACCGTTCCGAAACACCGATCTGAAAATCAGCCAGGCTCCGCAAGTCAGCATCAGCCGCAGCAAATCGTACAAAGAAAACTTCAGCCTGAGCAACACGCAAGGAGACAGCGCGCCTACCCTGCCCGAGGCTCCAGATTTAGCCTCGGTGGAGCCGATCGACAAGTCGTTCGAGGGAAACTCGAAGGAGGACGCGGCTGAGGATGACTTGTCCCCTAAACTGATGGAGGAGGCTCAGACGGACGTGGATGTGAAGGATGGGGAGGACAGTCTGTGTTTATCAGCCGGCAGTGACTCTGAAGAAGGCATGTTAAAAAGAAAACAGCGGCGGTATAGGACTACATTCACCAGCTATCAGCTGGAAGAACTAGAGAGAGCTTTTCAGAAAACACACTACCCAGATGTCTTCACCAGGTATCTATATACATTAAATAACTTCGATAAAACTCATGAATAAACAGAAATCCAGACTGAAAAAGGTAATTGGTACACTATCCAGGCTGGAATTGTTTCTGACTAGATTTAAACTCGCTCATTTGTATGTTCATGAGCTCAACTAATACAACCATAACCACATGAAATGGACAAATGCTAGGGACACGATCTCTCGGAGAGTGATAACTTTTCCAGTACTACACTCGCCAGTGTCCCCTTTATCAGAATAATGACCGCCAAGATTAACATTTAATCCTCGCAAGGCAGCGCTCCACACCGGTCTGTTCAGTTTTGAGATTGTCTTCTACACATTGCATCAGCCCATATAATCTCTGTTTTTATTGAAAGTCCGTGTGCACATCAGAAACCTGGCTAGTTCTGCTGGCAAGCAGCCTCAGCCCAGTGACTGAAAGTAAACGGATACGCAGCGAATTATTTTCAAAGCCACTCCAGGATTCAGTACAAGTGTAATGATGTGACGTAAATGGGAAAGAGTCTTTATGTTATCAGGTGTGTTATCGACGGGAATGGGGGGGAAAACAATCATTAACGCTTGTAATCTTTTTGACGACTTTTAATGAATTTACAATGCAATAGACTTTCCAGATTTAAGAATCCATTCCTTTTAAGGTTGAAACGGGCGCTTTCCTAATAATGGCACAATGCTGGTGGCTGTAACGGTTCCTACATTTTTGTCAATGTCGCTGGACTTGCTCGATGTTTGCATACTTTGGCCTTTTTTATGGCCCAGGTAAACAGGAAAGATTGGAGAGCGCCTGTTTATGAGCGCCTCATTTAGCACGTTTAATATTTATTGCTGCTGACATAAATATGAGCTTTCCAAAAAAAGGTACAGCGGAACATCAGAGTGTGTAAAGTGTATTTCACTTCTTTCTGTGTTTTGTGCAGGGAGGAACTAGCGATGCGGCTAGATTTAACAGAAGCACGAGTACAAGTAAGTTACAAGGACTCTATGTCGATAGATCGATTCCCGGCTGATTCTTCTATCGAAGGATCCAGCTATTAGGTGTTTCCAAATAAAGTGGTAGGATTTTTTCCTTAACATAATTTAATACCTACCTTTTAAAAAACAGTATGTGGGCAGATAGCCCCGGAGAAGTAATCTCAGCCCAGTCTGGAGTGCGCCAGGTACAATGTACTGCTCCAAGTCAGACTGCGCAAATATGAATAATGTGAATGCTTGTGCGCCACGGCAACCGGGAGCATTAAAGCAGTGACATAGGATTTGATTTCCTTCGCTCTACAAATGTAAGGGTTGCATAAGTGAAGTGCTGTTAAAGTTGATAGGGCCCATACCACAGTGCATTTTCTCTCGAAGTCTCATAACCAAAGCGACGATAAACATTATGATTGATAGCTTATTGCGAACACGAGGAACATAAAACATATGTTGGGAGGTAAAGGCCGAGTAAATCACTTTACAGTTACAATCAAGCACTGATAAGACCTAATAAATTCCATATGGCTCATTTAATACACAACAGCTTCTTGCATTAAAGGGGCTAATGATGAGATTCTCCCTCGTGTTGTTGACACATTGTTCTATTGTCAAATACCCAACGTGACAGGCAGCCATCAATGATTATTTTCCGCTCAGGCAGTCGTGGGAAAGTTAAATAACTTTTTTCTCCTTCTCCTTCATTACAAAAGCCCGTTTGGACTCAATAAAACTTGCGAGACATTCGAGTAAAATGAATTGCAACGCATTATGGTCATCTTTAGTTTCACTTCTTTTTTAATCTATTAAGCACAACCTATCGAAATTAATTAAGGCCAATTTAGTGACGATTACATAAATTGTGAAGATGCAATCGGTTGTTTTTATAAGCGCCACCTCGCTGACTAAAATCGGCGATCTCGTGCAGTCCCGATACATTATCTGAGAATTTGCGAGGGATGCTTGATGTAATTCTATAATTTTTTATCCAATATTTGATCGCTTCGTTATTTTTATGTAATTGGCATTTCTCCGAAAAAAGACAGGAATCTAGTGGCGTGGGTTGACGGCTCAATCAAAAAGAGTGTATATATTTAAGGGTTTTATGCCTCACCACATGATCTGGATATTGATACCTTTCTAATAATTCCTGAACATTGATACTTGGTGTCAACAGACACCTTATTTTTTTACATTGCTATATGGAAGTGATATCAACACAACCACTGAAATCGCGAATTTTTAAATTATAAAACTCTTATTATTGTTTCCTTGTAATTATTGCTGAACTTTAATTTTACAGTTATTTTGTGCACATTAACCTTCCTGTGTCATTTGTGTAGCTGAATTTAACCCTAACGTGATTTCACATTTCCTGCGCACTCTCTTTTCGTTCTTTATTTTTTTCGACAAGAGTTTGGAAAGTTTTTTTGTAATTGTTTAATTTAATTTGATCTTTTTTTGCAGGTTTGGTTTCAGAACCGCAGAGCCAAGTGGCGGAAGCGAGAGAAAGCCGGAGCTCAGAACCACCCAGGCGGCCTGCCCTTCGCCAGCCCCCTGGGAGCGGGCCACCCGCTGGGACCTTATCTGGACGCGAGTCCCTTCGGACACCACCCGAGCCTCGAGTCCGCCTGGTCAGCCGCCGCCGCCGCCGCAGCAGCCGCCGCTGCCGCCTTCCCCGGGCTGCCACCTCCACCAGGCACCGCGGCTCTTGCCCCCAGCGGGGCCCCGCTAGGCCTCGGCACCTTCCTGGGAGCGGCCATGTTCAGACATCCTTTCATCACTCCGCACTTCGGCAGGTAAGAACTTCAGCCAGAGCCCCTCCTGCAGGAGCAGCAGCAGCCGTCGCAGGACAGGCAGAAGTACAAGGGAACCAGACTCGCTCCGTCATCAAACACAGTCAACAAGGAAAAACAAAGCAACTCATTCACAATCATCAGCTAAAACTCAATTGTAAAAGAACTAGCTACAAACCAACAGCAAACAGAATAGGCTAATCCCCAAATGGTAAATAAATATTTTTTTTAAATAACTGCAACAGCAACAGTAACATACCTAAAATGTTAAAAAAAAACACCGCGATAATAGGAAAAACGGAGACCAATCAGTGTAATAACAAACCTCACAGGAAATATAACAAATTCAGCGACAGACTACTAGTCTTCAAAATCCACTGCATACAATCATATTTAACAGCAACAAGTCCAGTACCAAAAACAACAAACCAAACAACCGTTTAGTAACAACATCATCAATTAGGGCAGAAATATTTTGTAACAAAGCACAAAAGTACCCAAACAACTGCGAGCAGTGTGTGTGTGTGTGCCTATGTGTGTGAAGGGAGAAATCAAGCACATTTTCAAACATCCGTGATAATTAAGACTTCCCAGTAACTATTGGTACATATGAAACAACTAAGTACAAGTGCTACAGCAGTTATTACAACCCCCAGATCTACCTGTGCGAGGGAATACTGTAGAACTCCGAGTTACACGTGGGGAGCCGGCACCAAGAAAGCAGTTTACCTCGTGCCACAGTATTTCTTACGGTATTTCTCAAATGGAAAGCAAGGCTTAAGAGTAGACCGGACCAGACCAGATTTTTTTATTCGAAGCTACTTTTACTCTGCAGTTTATGTGTTAGATAACACAGTAAGGGCAGACTGTGATAAAAAAAAAATGTTCGGCCTCACAAAAACAAAGTTATAAATGCTGCCCTTTTCAGCAACATTTCCTTTCTCATACATTTGCTATAAAATATTCTAATATTGTTTCTTCATTAGCTGGCAGTGTAAGCCATACGCATTTATATCATGAGCTTGATCCCTATCTTATCAAGGCGTTTTGAACCAGTTGTCCACGAGCAAAATGAAGAATCTGGAATGTTTACTCGTTATTAATTTCTATAAAGTGAAACTGAAAAGTGGCGGCATGGTAACGATGGACTGACGAGGGGTAGGAGGAAAGCATCGGACCATTTTGGGCATTTCAGAAGCGGGGCGAATAAAACAACTCGATCATTCCAACTATGTTTGTTTTACTTTTCAAGCTTTATAATTTGGTCGCTTACCCTGACGTGAAAGTTATTTGGCATGGCCTCCCGAAATCTGTGTGATATGTGCTTGAAAAGGTATTCAACGTAGCATAATGTTATGTCAGCCGCATCATTTGGTAACACACACAAATTCGTATGGGACACAGGTAGTGTAGAGTGTGACGAGGAAAGTGGTTCTATAGCAATGGGCAAGAACCCACAGATAGATTCAGAAGATCCCACTAATTACTATATAAGATGTCATGTTTGAGCCGTTTATTCTTACAAAAGTTCCAGGATGTAATCTCTCCCCTGCGCCTTACTCCCATGCCCAGCTGCACAGGTGCCTGACTATTTCACACCGCAATGTTTGGGAGTTTCAAATGTCACTTTCTTTTGGTCAGCCAGGAATCTGACCATGCGCAGAAATCCATCATCATGTTTAAGCGTCTCCAGAACAAATGAGTAGTTGCCATTTGCCTAATATGGAGTGGATATTCTCGCCACTTCAGGAACCCTCGCCTCACCTTATCTAAATGCAAAGAATGTAGAACAGGTTGGCAAGAGCCAAGGCATAGCGGTTTACTTGTCTAAACCTACGTTACCTACCAGTATCCCAGTGGAATCAACCCCAACCCACCGTGACAGGTCAATCCTGAAGGTTCCGCTCATGAGCTGATGGATCATCAACTGTGCCATGGATTACCAAGTCTGCCACAGAGAAGTGACTGGCTTCCAATCTCCCTCTCCAGACGTGCGGACTTGGAACCAACTCAGCCCCAATGAGACGCTGCCTCCGTCCCCAATTCAAAGAGTTGGTCAAACATTGGTTTGAGCTGCGGTAAGGTGGACAGCAGCTATTCCCCAGCAGTATGGTGAGCAGCGCAACTGTCGTGACCAGCTTACTGACTGCAACGTGGAGGCACACCGTTCCCCATTGGTTGCATCAATTGTGGAGTGCGGAGCCAAAACAGCATCAAGGTAGGCACCAAACCATGGATACATGTGTGTGCTCACATACCTGCCTTCCAGCACGTGTCATTCCAAGCCTCATCGTTCTTCATCAGCCACATCAGAACATCTACCTTCACCGTGGTAGAAGGACAGTGTGTGATGTGCTAAACACATCCATATTTTAGACATCCAAGTCCAGTGCGTTACACTAATTGAGGGAAGTCACAACAGGAGCAAATTTCAAGGGAGGTGTTGCTAAATCTACCGAGTATGTTCTCCAAAACAACTTTACAAATTATGCATGTTATTCTCAATTTTATTAAAACCACTTTTTATATTATTCATAAAGTAGCTTATCTGGTTTCAATAAATCATGATTTATTTCAGTCAAGATGGAAAAATATTAGCTGTGTGTGCTGAAAGTTGGCCCTTGTTTTGGGAATAACATCTACCGGGCGAGGTGAAGGCAAAATGATTGGTTGGTTGGTCCGCTGTCAGGAGGAACGAACATAAAGTGTAACACTCCCAAATACCAGAAATCAATGTCAGTATCTTTACTTAAGCAAAACACAGACTAATTTCGCAATCTATTGTTCCCTCGGCAATGCTTATGGTCGAGGTCATGGTTGCTGTTACACGATTCGTAGAATAACCTGACAACAACTTGTGATCAATTAAGAAACTGTAGCGCGTGGTCCAAAGTTGTGACAGATCAGCCAGCTCACTAATATGAAGAGGTACAGCATTTCACAGCCCTCGCTGAAAGATGTCTCGGTACATGCGCCGTACAGTGCCAAATACTCGAGGTATGCAAACAATTCCGAATGGGTATCATTGAATCCTGTCTCTGGCAGGAGTATTTATTGTCGTTAATGCAGCGGCAGTGAATCGGACGCAATTTTGTAAATTATACGATAGCCCAAAGTTTTTACATTCTAGAACAACATTTAAATACAAAAATAGCGATTATGCTGGCGGGGACTGTAACGGATTATTAACTGTTACTCCCGGACTTCAGACTGTAGTCCAAGTAATAGTGCTGTTCAGTTGTGTTCCATCAATATCCCTGCAATATTAATGTTAGCAATAGTACAACTTCATTACACGCAAAGCTTACAGACTGACAAAACAGGACAATTCTAGCGACGAACTGATACTTTTAAGGCAAATTCTTACTACATTGTAACTAACCCTGCTTTATCTTACATAGTAATTAATGATATAGTCAGACCTGTAATATGCAAGTCTGATTATATGTGAGTCCTGTGCTACTTGACGCATTGCGTTGGCCAATATTCCCCTGAATAAGGCAGCCGTTATATTCAGTACTATCCCATTCAATCGCCAAACTAGCTGATCATATTTGATTTTTAAAAGGCTTTCCCGTATTATAATGTCGAAAATCCTTGTCTGTTGCAGGCTCTTCTCGACAGTAGCTCCGCTGACAGGCGCCTCTGGCCCTGCCCTGCTGAGACAGTCGGCCCCGGGGGTAGAAGGGGGAGTGCAGGCCGGCGCCCTCTCAGACCCCGCGGTAGCAGCAGCAGACAGACGAGCGTCCAGTATCGCAGCACTCAGACTCAAAGCCAAGGAACATGCCGCCCAACTCACACAACTCAACATCCTCCCCGCACCCTCCACCGGCAAGGAAGTGTGCTGAATACACTGCAAGGAGCTCCACACAGCTTGCTGATCAAGACCAAATTCAGAAAGAGGACCAGTTACTCCGCGTGGATTGGGTTCTCAGACTGTGCATGTAGAGTCAGTATCCCTTTCATCATATCAACAGGCCACACTTAAAAACAGCAAAACTTAAAAAAAACAATGACATTCTCTGCCTATTATAAGATTTGTGATGTTCCTACCATTCATATTTCTCCATGTGAGAGAGAGGGAGAAAGTAGTAGTGGAGCCTTATTAAGAATATACCTGATGTGTTCACCGAGAAAAGTTTTTTTTAATACAGTAGAGTTGAATCTAATCAGGGCAGTTTTGAAAAAGGATGAAATGTATTCAAAACACACGCGTGTGCATTTGACGATTGATAGGTTCCTATTTCCAATCTTGGTGGCCCGATATAAGGGATACTGTTTCTGAATGAAATGAGTTTGAGTTTCTGCGGCGGACCAGTTCTATAGCACACACACATGTGGATAAACGCGCTGGTTACGTCTGGATTTTTAAAATATATATACGTCAGTGTAGCCAACCAGCGGTTCGCTACTAAACCAAAGGGACAAAATACTGCCAATCCGAGTGGACTGCTTATGTCACTAAACTGTGATTGATTTCTGTACATAATGGTAATTCTTCAGAATTTCCAAGGAAAATAATTGTACATTTTTTTAAAAAAATGAAAATTTGCACTCAGTGTGTTGTGAAAGTTTACTCTCTAGAATTACCCGACAATTCTTATACAGTGTTGTGGATGTATTAGGTTCGTAGAATGATTATTTATGGACAAACATTTTATTTAACTTATTAACTATAGAGGTTTCGAAAACCTTATAAAAAGCAAGTTGCTATATTACGTGTACTGTTGTAACTTCTTGATATGGGCTAGAAGAGTGGCGACACTCTAAAATAAAATGTTATGCTTAACAAGCTAATTGGAGAAAGCGCTTATTCTAAATCCCGAGTATTTCTTTAAGATTATTGAGCATTTATCAACCGCAGACAAACTCACGATTTATCAGTACAGTGACATCTACGCAAAATCACAGCTCGAAATAACTCGTTGTCAAGTCCCAGTTTTGTTTCCGGCCCAGATAGGTGTAGTCAGATTCTAAGCATTTTTTGCCCAGTCCGATCTATCGTATAAGGTGGGACCCTGGCGTGTTTGTGTCTTAGGCGGTATAGTGACACAGACTGCAACAGGAAGGCCTTTCCATCTCGCCACTCCTCCCTTTCAGGTTAGTTACATTCATTCACAAATCACACTTGCATGTGTGTGTGTGCTAGCTAATTTAAAAGTGCGATAATTAATAAGCACAACATTACAACGCAATTGAAATATCCGTCTTGTTAATGTAGAAGAAAAAATAACTATAATAAAACAACAGATATTCAACTGGAGTACAATGTTTTGACCCAGATTCCAATTCGGGGCTAGTGAAGGGGTATACTGAGACTTTCTAAACTATAACAAGTAATCCCTACACTGAGTTAGGATTACTTAAATCATTTTAGCGCATTCCTCCAACACGATATTTTTAATGAATATTGGCAGAATGCTGCCAGGAATATTCAGTCTTTTGTGCTGACACGACCAATAATGTTGATTTCCCATAAACCACGAACTTTATTCAGCGGGACTGGTGTAAGTAAAAAGGGGAGTTTTATTTGTCTTTCATTTTAAGTATCTGAATACATCATTGATAGATTACATTAAATATCTCTTTGAAATGATAACATTGCACCCCCCCGCCCCCGTAAACTGCTTGTTGGGGTTGCTTTGTTACTCTATATTTCTGGATCAGTGATAATGAGTCTCCTAGGTTACCAAACGATGGTGGTTAACGATTTTGCCATGACGCGCCTTGGTGACGGTGTCTCTATTTGCCGCCTTCTGCGTTGGTTGACAATCGGCGCCGACTTGTCCAATTAGTAGCCTACCCAGACACAAGTAATGCGAGCTCCGCTGAGGGTTTAGCTGGCACCGGGCCACTTAAATTGATGATTCGATGCATTACGTTTACGCGGTAATCTGCTTCCTGGAGTGGAGACTCTGTTGAATGTCGCCACGCGAATTCAACTAATCTTACCAATGGTTATATAGCAAGTACAAACAACATAGATATTCAAAACCATATTCTAGATAACACAATAATATATAGTTCAAGTTAATACACGCGCAAATCCACTGCGAAAGCCTCATCTTCGAGTATGTGAGGCTAAAATACAAGAGTATAAAGTTTCAAAATAAGCGCTCTATTGAATGATGGAGCGGTAACTCCTAATGCTGACACATGGAATCACCGTATATTGCAGACTTTAGATAAGTAGATCTTTCAATTTGATTGCGGCGTTAAACTGGCAATATACCGTCTGTGAATTCTGTACTAATCAGGTAACCGGGTATTAGTTCCCTCCAGCTTACATTTTAACACTACAATCAACGAAAGTGTCCACCGCTTGTATTGCTAAATTAATCCCCCCCCCCCCCCACCCCATTTCAACCATTTCGTGATTGTTCTTCAATAATGGGGGCATAAATGCTATTAAAAAGATTTTCCTTTGGATAAGCATTGTACCAAACAGAACAGACACCGAATACTAGCACTACGAGCAAAACGTCTCCAATTTGTGAAGTAGGTACTACTACATATCTTGAAAACCCTTTGCTGATCCCCATTCTAAATATCACAGGCACCTAAGTTCTGATGTCTAGTTATGCTGTACTCAGTTCATGAACAGTTTTTGATCAGGTAACCTGTTAACCAGAGGTAACGCCTCCTTCGGGTAAAATACATTCTGGTAAAGTGGCTGATATCATACCAGGACCCGTGTCATTATTTCAGTTAATGAATGCTTTTTAAAGTCATTTTTTTCTCATTTAACCCCACTCTATGGTACTAAATCAAATTGCGTGAAATTACCTGCCGGATTAAAGTTCTTATGGTCGAATGCAAGCATCTCCCTCTCATTCGCCTCGCTTTACAACTAATCCCACCTCACAGTGATGGTGCAAACATGTAGATCGTAGACTATTCTTTCATGTTTCGCAGCTGGTAAAGCAACCATTCTTTGCTAAATATTCACCATAAATATCACACGTTAACGGCCGATGACTCCCATCAAGTCCATATTAAACATTTGACATGTCACGCATGATAAACTCTGAGTGTCTTTGAAAAAAAAGGCATTAGCAAAGAAACCAATTTCTCCTCATCTAAACCTCCCCAAGTGTTGAATGATTTCGTTTGAAAGAGGCAGCGAAGCGTATTTAGAGGGTTTTATGAGATTTTCCAGAATGATTTAATCTTATTGTGAACATTATTAATGAATAGCAACCCAATTTGGCCCTAATATCTGGGAATTCTTGATACAAAACACGACGACTGTGACCCCCAACCTTAAGCAAACCTCCCCGGTGTTTTTGTGCTGCCTCCAGTAACTCTTTAACACGGCATTGCACGGGAGCCAGTTTTCAGTACAATCACACAAATCCAACTCTCCCTCCATTCACTGCCAAGCTCCCCACCATCTGTTCCCAAAACCAGCTTCCAGATTTGGAGATATTTCAAGGAGCGTGACAAGTAGTATATATAAACATGTGTACATTTGCATGCATGTGTATAGCTAGAAAATACTGTTGTATATATGTATACATGTAAAAATTGTACTGGTTAATGTGGGAAGGAATATATGATTCAGATGCAAGTTAGTTTTTTTATGCGCAGATCTCTTAAAAAAACAAAATCTTAAAGTTTAACATATGGATGAATAATATATTGTATGTACTGATGAACTCATGTATGAATTATGTGCGTATAGTGAAAACGCATTTAAGTGTTGTCTTGTTTTGCATCTTTCTATCCTTACCTTTAGACACAACACAATAAAATATATTTTAAACCTCGTTAATTTTGTAGTATAGTCTCTCAAATGCCAAATATCTGGTATGTGTGTTCCATTTAACTTCGGGCTGTTTTAATGCACATACAAAACCCACACCCTTTTAGAGTGTATGTGTGTGTAGGGGGGGGGCGGGGGGGTGGTAAAAGGTTCTGCCGCCTTTGGAGCTGTTGAAGTTGTGAAAGAAAGGCTGAAGAAAGCAGCATTGGAACCTAGTAGCACGATCTCCTTTGGATCCACTAATTCCCATCTCTTTGCTCTCATCCAATTAGTGCGGTGTATTAAGCGGTTTATCATCTCATACTCCGCTGTACAAAGAAACAAGCCGAACACTTTGCAATAGACTCTGTTCTCCTTTTACACCCTCAGGTACTTACATATTCTAGTGTGCTATGAATAATAGGGGAATAATAGAGCACTAATTCCCTCATCAAAGAATGCCTTGTCTGCGCTTTGGTGAAAACACTATTCCGATAAAAGAAAGCAATAAAGCTTAGCATAACAAAACGAAACCTACTTATTAGCTTAGTAGTAAATTAATGCAAAACCACTGGTATTCAACCAGGTTTGAAAACAGCCTCCCGCATCTTTATAATGCTTTATTGCTGAAGGAATCCAGACTTGAAATTTGAATCGGAGAGATGAGTTAATCTGGTAAATTCCAATAAACGTGTTTTCAAACGGCTGCTGTGATTTAAAGCTATTTATCCCACATGGAATGGGATAAATGACACAAAGCGATATCCTACTGCAGCAAGGCAAGTTGGACATTATTCAGAAAAGTACAACTGATTCTGCGAGTATGAATTTGGAATGGAAACGCATCATTACGAACCATTCCTTCCACATGTTGCGAATTATTTATGCTAATCTTTTAAATGTATTTATAATAAAAATAGGAAATGTTGGAAATTGAGAGAAAAGGCAGATTAATATGTAGGAAAACATGAATCCATCTTTCACTTTGAGATGCTGCTGTGTAGCACCAACATTTGCTATAGTTATTTCAGATTTTCAGCATGAACAGTTTCTTTTCCTTTTTTCTGTTTATTAGGTGAATACATAAACGATACACAAACAATAAATCCAGGCGAGGATAATGCAACCAAATTGCTTACAAGAATGACGTATCCTGTATTGGAATGCCAAAGATTGTGCTCGCTGCAGAGATGCTTTTTGGACCCTAATTAAATGCGTGTTCTTAGATTCTGACTAAAAGCTGCAGTTGTTCAATGTTTTAGTACACCCAATTAGGGCTCATAGTAATGGTGAGTGAAATGTGCACCTGTCAACGTGAAATGAGTTCACAGACAATAGTAAAGTAGAGGATATTGCAATATGAGGCTGCGAAATATATTTATTCCACAGTGGGGGACAATACATAATTGGTGAGGGACAGAGCTGATAGCTGGGTCTCCTTCAAGACGGCATTAAACATCACGTGCTAGGGCTTTCTATCCAATATTCTTACATAATGTAACAACAGTATTCTAATTCATTTATGTGGCACGGTTCTATGTTATGCAATTATAATTAAAACAGATTTAATTTCCGGCAGTGGAGCATTGGTCTGGTATGATGGTCTTTTCCCCCCTCACGCTTAGGAACAGTTCTCGTTGCAGTGCATGTGATGACCTCAGTTGGTGAGAGTTTATCATGAAGCGCTGCTTATATATTTCTCGTTAGACTATTCTCTGGGTGGGTAGGTTTATTTCACTTTATGTTATGTAGGTACTGGTTTTCTAATTCTCAGGTGTTATTTTTTTTAAATTCCAAGCCCGATGCCAACCAGTTTTGTTTGGTGCCACACATTTCCCAGATACACTGGTGCTAGTTATTGGAATGGAGAAAACATAAAAAAAACATAGAAACATAGAAAATAGGTGCAGGAGTAGGTCATTCGGCCCTTCGAGCCTGCACCACCATTCAATAAGATTATGGTTGATCATTCCCTCAGTACCCCATTAACCCATCTTTCACTTTGAGATGCTGCTGTGTAGCACCAACATTTGCTATAGTTATTTCAGATTTTCAGCATGAACAGTTTCTTTTCCTTTTTTCTGTTTATAGGTGCAATACATAAATGATACACCAAACAATAAATCCAGGCAAAGACAATGCAACCAAATTGCTTACAAGAATGACGTATCTTGTATTGAAATGTCAAAGATTGTGCTCGCTGCAGAGATGCTTTTTGGACCCTAATTAAATGTGTGTTCTTAGATTCTGACAAAAGCTGCAGTTGTTCAATGTTTTAGTACACCCAATTAGGGCTCATAGGTGCACATTTATATAGCGCCTTTCATGTCCCAAAGCGCTTTACAGCCAATGAAGTACTTTTGGCGTGTAATCACTGTTGTAATGTGGAAAACGCGGCAGCCAATTTGCACACAGCAAGCTCCGACAGACAGCAATGTGATAATGACCAAATAAACTGTTTCTGTTATGTTGATTGAGGGATAAATATTGGCAGGACACCGGGGATAACTCCCCTGCTCTTCTTCGAAATAGTGCCAGGGGATCGTTTACATCCACCCGAGAGAGCAGACGTTTCATCCAAAAGACGACACCTCCGATAGTGCAGCACTCCCTCAGCACTGCACTGGAGTGTGAGCTTAGATTTATGTGCTCAAGTCTTTGGAGTGGTACTCGAACCCACAACTTTCTGACTCAGAGGCAAGTGTGCTACCCACTGAGCCACAGCCGACACTCTGGGAGCCATCATAGTTACACCCAGAGTTTATTTTTTAATAACTGGCATTGGTAATGCAGGAAAATAGTTCTGGCTGGGTCATTATTTCACATATTGAGATTCTGTACTTCATGTATGTGAGATAACATTCATCCCAGTAAGTTATGTGCCACGCACCTTATATAAAAAGCTGTCTCAGTGTTTGGAAGTACAGTATTCTAAAGGATGTCTGTTCCAACTTGATTGAGGAGTAAGATTCAGGTGAAGATATTCTTACAAAATGTGCTGACAACTAATCACCCATTCAGTATGTCAGTTGGATACTGTTTCAGCCCAAGCAGCAAGGTTTGTAAGTAGCTAAAGATGTAAAACCAAAGTAGTGACTGAAGTTGCAGCACAATTTGTAACTGCATGGCAATAATGAACTATTGGGGAGTCAAGGGTTATGGCAGGAAAGTGGAGTTGAGGCCAAGAACCGAACATCCATGATCGTATTGAATGGCAGAGCTGGCTCATGGGGCCGTATGGCCTACTTCTGCTCCTATTTCTTATGTAATAGACTTTATACTGTATGTGAATAAGTATAAGCAAGTTAATCTGAAGGATAAGGCTATGGGTCCAGAGCTTTACTTGGCTACTATTCTTAATTTTCCAGCATGGTGTAATCAAAGTATATTATTACTTCATCATTACACCTTCTGGATATAGTCTCAAAATTGATTTATGAAGGGATACAAAAGTAACCAGGTCTGTTTTCCTTCATTGTAGCACTCTCCATATACCATATAATTGAGGCCAGATTGTCAATGGGGAAAATCATTAGGGACTTCAAGATATTTTGATCTAAACAATATCATAACGTAGGGATATTACCCCCATGACCTTCCTTTCCCATTCTTAAAAATGTCCTCCCCAACCTAGCTCGTCCATTTTTACTTGTCAGCATGAAGATTCCTCCCTGGTTGTTCCACACTTCAAATTTGTTTCAAAGTATTTTCTAATAAGTTTTAAAATACACTAATAACAAGTTTTACTGGGTTTACAGTTTTAACTTTGATTTTATATTCAATAAAGTAACAAATTCTAATAGGAATGTCATCCCATAGCTTAAGTCTTAAACGCTGTTAAAAGTGCTCAAAAACCTATGCCATTGCTGATTGGCACAGTGTGTGACTGAAGTGTTTTGAATTGAAGTGTGATATGTAGGCATGTCAGACCTGCTTCCAATTCTCATGAAGAACTGTGCAGAAAACAGCTTCAACACAGGAAAAGGATCACAAAGGAATGCATCAACCAAAAGATTTGAGCTCAGAATGTCAGGTGAGTGAATGTCAGGGCACAAGACCTTTCCACGAAGGGATGATGTTATGAAGGAAGGTCCATTTAATTATTGGCACTGATTGAGATCAACTTTGTGAACTTTGGCAGATTTTGGTCAGTCTTACAGGGCACTAGCTAATTAGCAGCCAGGAATCCATACCAACTAACTCTAGTCATGTTGCTGATTTTAGTTGGGGTCCCCAGTGCTTCTGAGACACTTTTCTGAAATGTCATGCTTAACACCTAAGGGAAAGAAGCTTTCTTAATCCTTTGCTATTATATTAACTGATACTCTTTGAATGTTTCCAGCAAGACCTCAGCCACTCTCCATTTAAAAGTTTGAGACTATGGGTTCTCAACTAGAAGTTTATGGAACACAGTTTTATCCTGGGCAATACTTTTATCCAGAAGCCAACAGGGAACATTGCCCTTTTCAAACAGCTGTCGAGCTTCACCCAAATAAACTTCTAAGTGAGGACAAGTTCAAAACAGTGTTTCAAATTGTTCAACAGTCTGCTCAAGAGAGTGGTTTACTGTAATCAACCTCAGGGATGATTACTTTCACATAGGAATCTCCCATGAACATTGCAAGTTTCTGAGGTTTTACATTTAAATTACGATTGCAACATGGTCCCTTTCAGCCATAACCCTGCTCCCAAATTATTTTCTGTTGCTGCAAATCATCTACACTTGAAGCATTATCATTTTTAGCCCTAGTTAGACAACAGTTGGTTCATCAGAAGTCCTTAAAAGAGTACTACTCACACTTTAAGTCAGTGGATTGTTTTTCTATGTTCTGGAAGTTCAGATTTATTGTCAACTATGATAACTCCAAGTTGCAGCCAATACAGGCTTTGAAGTTCATAGTGGATCACAGATACTTGGTATGTTACTTGAAAACCAGACACAGGTCAGTATTGTCCTGAAAACAAATATGGTCCCTCTATTTTCTCTGATTCCACACAATAAAAATGGAGATTTCAAAGATAATTTTGATAACCCAACACTGACCATAGAAATTGTGATTCTCAGCTATTCTCAGTAGTGTTTTTCAAAATATGAAGAACCTATCACACAAATTATTGGGTGATTCTTCAACTGATGCCAGCAGGCTTCTCCTCAACATGCTGGCTATTAAAATGGAACGGTCTCTATTCAAAGGATTTCTTCTTATGTTTTGGTGGCTTTCAGAAAACTTCCCATTAATAAAGTTTGGAATGCAAAATGGAAGAAATTGAGTATGTAGCGTCACACCAAGAACGTGGATCTACTAAGGAAATAAGGGATGGTATCAAATTGAAAACAAGGGCATATAATGTGACCAGACTAGTGGGAGACCAGAGGATTAGGACATTTTTAAAAGCCAGCAAAGAACAACTAAAAAAATAATGAGACGGAAGATAGATTATGAAAGTAAACTAGCATGAAATATAAAAACAGATAGTAAGAGTTTCTAATGCATAAAAAGGCAAAGAGTGGCTAAAGTAATTTTTGGCCGCTAGGTGAGAGTAGGGAATTAATAATGGGGAACAGGGAAATGGCAGAGACTTTGAACAAATATTTTGTATTGGTCTTCACTGTAGAAGACACTAAAAACATTCCAATCGTGGATAAACAAGGGGCTATAGGGAGGGCGCGGTTCTGGCCTGCAAGACCATCAGCAGGCCGGGGCCATTAGAGGGAGTAACGTGCAGCAGCATGCCACTGCAGGGAGTAGCGGTGCTGCTGCAGGAGGGCGACGGCTTAGAAGAGAGCGACTCGATTTGACGTCACTCAAATCCAGGTCGCTGATTGCAGTGCGGGCAGGTACAGCAGGAGCAGGGAGGTCGGGGTGAAGGAGTGGCAAGAGTTCATGGAGGGATGTGATCAGAGCCCAGGAGAGGCGTGAGTTCGGGACCAGAAGAGGAGAGGGCCCAGGGACAGTACGGGCCAGCCCACACTGCGATATATGTGCGGACTAGGTCCGTGCAGCAGAGCTGGTCTCCAGTCGTATTGGTTAATCCTTGCCACTGGACCAAGACCTAGCTCTGTCAAGCCCATGTAGTGGCTGGTGTGCAACGGCCACCACACGTTAAAAAAATCCATGCACAGGCATCTTCCACCCTTCAAGATGTAGCTCGGGATCTGGAATATTCGGTCCTTCATTGAAACACCTGTGAACTCATTCCTTTTTGGCGTGGAAGCAAGTCATCCTCATTTCGAGGGACTGCCTATGATGGATGGATAGCGAGGGAGGAACTTAATACAATCACTATCACTAAAGAAGTCGCACTCGGTAAAATAATGGGACTAAATGTAGACAAGTCCCCTGGACCTGATGGCTTGCATCTTAGGGTCTTAAAAGAAATGGCTGCAGAAATAGTGGATGCATTGGTTTAATCTACTGAAATTCCATGGATTCTGGGGAGGTCCCAGCGGATTGGAAAACCGCAAATGTAATGCCCCTATTAAAAAAAAAAGAGGCAGACAGAAAGCAGAAAACTACAGACCAGTTAGCCTAAACATCTGTCGTTGGGAAAATGTTGGAGTCCATTATTAAGGAAGTAGTAGCAGGACATTTGGAAAAGCATAATTCAATCAAGCAGAGTCAGCATGGTTTTAAGAAAAGGAAAATCATGTTTGACAAATTTGCTGGAGTTCTTTGAGGATGTAACGATCAGGGTGGATAAGGCGGAACCAGTGGGTGTGGTGTATCTGGATTTCCAGAAGGCATTCGATAAGGTGCCACATAAAAGTTTACTGCACAAGATAAAAGTTCATGGGGTTGGGGGTAATTATATTAACATGGCTAACTAACAGAAAACAGAGAGTTAGGATTAATGGGTCATTTTCCAGTTGGCAAACAGTAACTAGTGGAGTGTCGCAGGGATCGGTGCTGGGGCCTCAACTATTTACAATCTATATTAATGACTTGGATGAAGGGGCCAAGTGTGATGTAGCCAAGTTTGCTGATGATACAAAGATGGGTGGGAAAGCAAATTGTAAGGAGGACAAAAACAATTTGTAAAGGGATATAGACAGGCTAAGTGAGTGGGCAAAAAATTAGTAGATGGAGTATAATGTGGGAATATGTGAGTATATGCACTTTGGCAAAAAAAATAGAAAAGCAAATTATAATTTAAATTGCGAAAAATTGCAAAGTGCTGTAGTATAGAGCGACCTGGGGGTCCTTGTGCATGAAACACAAAAAGTTAGTATGCAGGTACAGCAAGTAATCAGGAAAGCAAATGGAATGCTGGCCTTTATTGCAAGTGGGATCGAGTATAAAAGCAGAGAAGTCTTGCTACAACTGTACAGGTTATTGGTGAGGCCACACCTAGAGTACTGCATACAGTTTTCGTCTCCATATTTAAGGAAGGATAGACTTGCAGTGGAGGCTGTTCAGAGAAGGTTCACTAGGTTGATTCCGGAGATGAGGGGGTTGACTTTTGAAGATAGGTTGAGTAGGTTTGGCCTATACTCACTGGAGTTCAGAAGAATGAGAGGTGATCTTATCAAAACATATAAGATGATGAGGGTGCTCGACAAGGTGGATACAGAGAGGATATTTCCACTCACAGGGGAAACTAAAAGTGGGGTGCCTAGTCTTAGAATAAGGGTTCGCCCATTTAAAATTGAGATGAGGAGGAATTTCTTTTCTCAGAGGGTTATAAATCTGTGGAATTTGCTGCCCCAGAGAGCTGTGGAGGCTGGGTCATTGAATATATTTAAGGCAGAGATAGACAGATTTTTGAGCGATAAGGGAATAAAGGGTTATGGGGAGTGGACAGGGAAGTGGAGCTGAATCCATGATCAGATCAACCATGATCTTATTAAATGGCGGAGCAGGCTCGAGGGGCCAAATGGCCTACGCCTGCTCCTATTTCTTATGTTCTCATATAAGACTGTTCACATTTTAGATGGCCATTATAATTCATTAATTTAGTCTTGAAGCTAACTGCCATTAATTCTATCTTGTAGGCATTGAAACCTTTCATTATTTTTGAAGGAGGGGCACTGGTCGGCCAGGTTTGGAGCAGAGTCGGAGGGTTTGGTGGAAGTTCTGTGCCACTGCTACTGTACTCCAAAGAGGAGAAACCCACTCCAATATCCTTGTTCTTGTTTATAAATCATTCTGTAGGCTCACCCCTCCCTACCTTCGTGATCTCCTTCTGCCTTACATCACTGTGCTCACCCCGACTCCTCTAACAACCAGAATTTTCCACTATGATCTTGCCCTGTGGAATTATAAATGAAGTTCCTAATCGATGGTTCTCCATTGTTCTTCCAATTAGTAACCACTATATCTATTTCTTCCTTTGTAAAGCACTCCGAGGCATCTTCTGTGCACAAAGAGTGGTATATAAGTGCAAGTTGCTACTGTTATTGATAGAGCAAAGGCATTTTGCAAATCTCAGAAACTGTCTTTTAAGACTTATGTAAAAGCAAAATACTGCGGTTGCTGGAAATCTGAAATAAAAACAAAACATGCTAGAAATACTCAGGAAGTCAGGCAGCATCTGTGGAGGGAAAAACAGAGTTTATGGGCCCAAAATTGCAGTCAGAGGCTTCCTTCGTACGAACGCTTCTGAACCAGAAAAAAATCTATCAAACTACCTGTTGGTCCCGAAGGAATGTATAATTCTGGTCTGAGGCCTTCATTCACTACGCAGCGCATGGGACGATGTCTTCCACATACAAACACATCTACTGGAATCATGTGGGCCTGGACCACCAATCATTATCTAGTATTGTCATTGATAAAAATGGAAACTCTGTTTGTACAAGCTCCCATTACTATCAATGAGAATAATCCCCTAAAACACAGCACAATAAATAAAAAAAAACACCTCACATACTTAAAATTAATTGAAATTAAATGTAATTAAATGTTTTAGAAAAAAATGTATTTTTTCGGAATTTTTTTTTTTAAATGTGTTTTAATCGGGTTAAAAATAAATTTACCTTAATGGACAGAGTTTTTAATATAAAAATGAATGGTTAAATTAATTTTTTAAATGTTTTAAAAATGTTACGCTGGTAAAAGTAAGCTATGCGCCTACTTTTACCAAGCATAAAAGTTTGAAGGAAATTCTCTGTGCAAGAGCTGGGCAAATAGCCCAATCTCTGCCCCGCGGATGTCCTTTTCCCGAGGATGCGTAGAATCTCTCTAAAGACACTTTAACAGATTGGAAAAGTTGGTTCTTGGCGCATGCGCCTTGCCCCGAGAACCGGCTTTTGCGAGGCCTCGCTGGGTGCGTACGCACTTTGTATGGACCCGGTGAGGCCGCAATTTTCGGCCCATTGTTTCAGGTCAATGACGCTTTGTCAGAGGGTCATTGACCTGAAACGTTAACTCTGTTTCTCTCTCCACAGATGCTCTCTGACCTGCTGAGTATTTCCAGCATTTTCTGTTTTTATTTGAGACTTATGTACCTGGTAGTAGTGCTTCCAGTGACGTTAGTATGCAGCTAATTGGTAAGAAATCCTTAGGTGAAGTTCTTGAGCATTTGGTGAAATGCTGTTACTTTGTGAGCTACAAGAACAACTTGCATTCATATAAAACCTTTAAAGTAAAGAACATCCATTGGGAAAACAGGAAGAGCAAGATCTGGGCCAAAAGTTGAAGACACAGAATTTGAGCAGGTTTTTAAAGGTGAGGGATATATCGCAGCAACAGAAATTTAGGGAGGGAATTCTAATGGTTCGGACCCAAAGGCTAAAAGGTTTTGCTGGGATGAAGGGAGAGAATGTAAGCCAATCATAGGAACAAAGTGTGTGGGAGGGGAATAAAGAGTAGAGGAGATTGCAAATTTATGGTAGGTCAATGCCACTGAGAGAAAGACAAGAAATTAACATTTAATGTGTTGGGGATTAAAGAGTATATGGTGTATGCATTTACTGCTACTATTAATACAACAACAACAACTTGCATTTAGAGGGCTTCTTTAAAGTAGAAAAACGTCCCACGGTACATCATAGAGGCATAAAGAAAACAAACGGCAAGCCAAAGAAGGAAAAATCAGGAGCAGTGACCAATAGCTTGGTCAATGAGACGGGATTTAAGGAGTGTCTTAAAGGAGGAGCGGGCTTTAGAGAGCGAATTGCAGAGTTGGATCTAGTTGGCTGAAGACACAGTTGTCAATGGTATGACAAGGAAGGAGAGGATGCACAGGAGGCTGGAATCAAGGACATGGAGATTACAATAGGCGGGAAGGGGAAGTAATGTAGGGTTGGAGGTTATAGAGATAGGGAGGGGCAAAGTCATTGAATAATTTAAAGATAAGGATAAAAATGTTAAAATGTGGTGTTGATTTTTTTTCTGCACTTGCATTTATTGACCAAGGTCAACCAGATTTCGGTAGGCCTGTTTTGTTTGCAGATGTTTCAACTAATCCATGAGGATCTCTTTCCTCCCCTTTCTAGGAAATACATAGTCAGTCACCTAAAGTATGCGGATGGAAGAAGAATGCTCGGTTTCATACCATGCAATGTCTTCATTTTTCAACTGGCATTGGGAACATCTTTCATTTTTTTTCAAAAAAGGGAATATCCACCCTATTGGCCCAACATTCCTTCTTGTTGGAAGTATTTGGTAAACACTTATGAAACTTTGATTCTTTGTCAGTGTTTCTGTGGAGTTATTCTCCCACCTTCTGTTTCCTGTTTAGAAGCTCAAGTAAGTAATTGTTTTAGATTGCATGAAAAAAAGGTTCCTATATTCTGGAACGGTCCCAGCGGATTGGAAAACCGCAAATATAATGCACTTATTTAAAAAAGGAGGGAGACAGAAAGCAGGAAATTATAGATCAGTTAGCCTAACATCTGTCATTGCTGGAGTCCATTATTAAGGAAGTAGTAGCAGGACATTTAGAAATCATAATGCAGTCAAGCAGAGTTTTATGAAAGGGAAATCATGTTTGACAAATTTGTTGGAATTCTTTGAGGATGTAATGAGCAGGGTGAATAAAGGGGAACCAGTAGATAAATGTGAGGTTATCCACTTTAGTGGCAAAAACAGGAAGGCAGAATACTATCTGAATGGTGACAGATTAGGAAAAGGGGTGATGCAACGAAACCTGGGTGTCATGGTACATCAGTCATTGAAAGTTCGCGTGCAGGTGCAGCAGGCGGTGAAGGCGGGAAATGACATGTTGGCCTTCATTGCGAGAGGATTTGAGTATAGGAGCAGGGAGGTCTTACTGCAGTTGTACAAGGCCTTGGTGAGGTCACACCTTGAATATTGTGTTCTGTTTTAGTTCTCTCCTGATCTGAGGAAGGACATTCTTGCTATTGAGGGAGTGCAGCGAAGGTTCACCAGACTGATTCCCAGGATGGCAGGACTGACATATGAAGAAAGACTGTATTGACTAGGCTTATATTCACTGGAATTTAGAAGAATGAGAAGGGATCTCATAGAAACACATAAAATTTTGACGGGATTGGACAGGTTAGATGAAAGAAGAATGTTCCCGATGTTGGGGAAGTTCAGAACCAGGGGTCACAGTCTAAGGATAAGGGGTAAGCCATTTCAGACCAAGATGAGGAGAAACTTTTTCACTCAGAGAATTGTGAACCTGTGGAATTCTCTACCACAGAAAGTTGTTGAGGCCAGTTCATTAGATATGTTCAAAAGGGAGTTAGATGTGGCCCTTATGGCTAAAGGGATCAAGGGGTATGGCGAGAAAGTAGGAATGAGGTACTGAAGTTGCATGATCAGCCATGATCATATTGAATGGTGGTGCAGGCTCGAAGGGCCGAATGGCCTACTCCTGCACCTATTTTCTATGTTTGTATGTGTTGTATTTGGATTTTCAGAAGGCATGCGACAAGGTGCCACATAAAAGGTCACTGCACAAGAGCTCATGGGGTTGGGGGCAATGTATTAGCATGGATAGAGGCTTGGGTGTCTAATAGAAAACAGAGAGTCGGGATAAATGGGTCATTTTATGGTTGGCAAACTGTAACTAGTGGGGTGCCACAGGGATCGGTGCTGGGGCCTCAACTATTTACAATCTATATTAATGATTTGGACGAAGGGACAGAGTGCAATGTAGCCAAGTTTGCTGATGATACAAAGATGGGTGGGAAAGCAAGTTGTGAGGACACACAAAATCTGCAAAGGGATACAGACAGCCTAAGTGAGTTGGCAAAAAATTGCCAGAAGGAGTATAATGTGGGAAAATGTGAGGTTATCCACTTTGGTTGGAAAAATAAAAACATAAATTATTATTTAAATGGGTAGCGATTACAAAATGCTGATGTACAGAAGGATCTGGGGGTCCTTGTACATGCAACACAAAAAGTTAGCATGCAGGTACAGCAAGTAATTAAGAGGGCAGTGAAGTGATCAGATCAGATCAGCTTATTGAATGGTGGAGCAGGCTCGAGGGGTCAAATGGCCTACTCCTGCTCTTAGTTCTTATGTGGGAGATATCTTTATAGTCAAAATCAAAACGTCTTCATAGGCTGATATCCCTCTTGAATTTCCTTTTCACACTTGTTTTTTTCCTTCCTTTTGCAAAGGCACTGACTTTTTGTGGGTAAATTAGGATGCATTGCTGCCAGCAGTCTATGTGCCTAGCTCAACTGGCCATTCTTCATGTGTGACACTAAGGTTTGACTGGTCATTTAATCCATGGCAGCAAGCCTATTCCTGTTCTGAACTGAGTTCCGCCCTTGCATGATTTCTATCAGGACTTATTAGATAGCAACCAGGAGTAGGTAGGAACCTTGACTGATTTGACTCCTCTCTAACCCCAGGGATTCATAGTTCAATTGTAGCAATCCAGCAGAGACCAGTTAATGCAGCAGAACAAGGATCAAACTTGGGACCTTTGGTTTTGCATGTCTTAACACTACTCCACACAGGAGTTGGGGGAAGGACAATCTGGCTCTCATTCCACAAAATTTCCATTCAAAAACTGAAAACTACTATATGGGTAGGTGGAGATGGTGCCTGTTCAGATTCATATCTGTGACAGATATTTAGCAGTTATTTGGAAAGCTACAGTTACCATTGCACTTACTGAGTGAATCACCTACTGGTATTTGAATCTGGTTACATTCAGATATTGTATCAAGATAACTTGTTCCTGCAGAAGAATTCTCTCGTCATCCTAAATTACTGGCATTTCACAACCCAGAATTATCAGTGTGATTTTTTTTTGCAGGAGTGCAAGGATGCCTGCATCATATCCCCAGTGAGTCATTTCATTTATTCTATAGACATAAACCTCATATTAAAATGCAACATGCAACAATATTCTAGGATACTGCACCAACGTTGCAACTGGTTAAGGGTTGGTTCATAAAATAAATTATAATCTCTTATTTTTTGTACAGCAATGGGCAATGTCCATATTATCTCCCATAATATGATAAATTTCAAAAATGAATTAAATTTAAATTTATTTAATAGGATCATGTGGCGCATAAACACTGGCATGGACCTGTTCGGTCAAATGGTCTGTTACTGTGTAAATAATATATAAATACCATAACAGTGGTGCTTTGTGCACTTTGGGGGGGGGGGGGGGGGGGTGGTGGTGAGATAGACAGTCATATGTTTTTCCACAGAAAGAGAATAAAAATCAAAGACACCACTTGGTGTTATAGATAGCATCAGCAAATGCCTGGGAGTAGGTAAGCTGCTTGCACTTTTAGATAGAGTTTTATCTAGAAAGTGAATAAGTCAAAATAAGCAATAAAAATCGAAACATAGAAAATAGGTACAGGAGTAGGCCATTCGGCCCTTCGAGCCTGCACCACCATTCAATAAGATCATGGCTGATCATGCAACTTCAGTACCCCATTCCTGCTTTCTCTCCATACCCCTTGATCCCTTTAGCCATAAGGGCTACATCTAACTCCCTTTTGAATATATCTAACGAACTGGCCTCAACAACTTTCTGTGGTAGAGAATTCCACAAGTTCACAATTCTCTGAGTGAAGAAGTTTCTCCTCATCTCGGTCCTAAATGGCTTACCCCTTATCCTTAGACTGTGACCCCTGGTTCTGGACTTCCCCAACATCGGGAACATTCTTCCTGCATCTAACCTGTCCAATCCCGTCAGAATTTTATATGTTTCTATGAGATCTCCTCTCAATCTTCTAAGTTCGAGTGAATATAAGCCTAGTCAATCCAGTCTTTTTTCATATGTCAGTCCTGCCATCCCAGGAATCAGTCTGGTGAACCTTTGCTGCACTCCCTCAATAGCAAGAATGTCCCTCCTCAGGTTAGGAGACCAAAACTGCACACAATATTCAAGGTGTTGTCTCACCAAGGCCCTGTACAGCTGCAGTAAGACTTCCCTGCTCCTATACTCAAATCCCCTCACTATGAAGGCCAGCATGCCATTAGCTTTCTTTACTGCCTGCTGTACCTGCATGCCTACCTTCAATGACTGATGTACCATGACACCCAGGTCTCGTTTCACCTCCCCTTTTAATAATTTGTCACCATTCAGATAATAATCTGCCTTCCTGTTTTTACCACCAAAGTGGATAACCTCACACTTATCCACATTATACTGCATCTGCCATGCTTTTGCCCATTCACCTAACCTGTCCAAGTCCCCCTGCAGCCTCATAGCATCCTCCTCACAGCTCGCACTGCCACCCAGCTTAGTGTCATCTGCAAACTTGGAGATATTACATTCCATTCCTTCAAAATCATTAATGTATATTGTAAAAGCTGGGGTCTCAGCACTGAACCCTGCGGCACCCCGCTAGTCACTGCCTGCCATTCTGAAAATAACCCATTTATTCCCACTCTTTGCTTCCTGTCTGCCTACCAGTTCTCTATCCACTTCAATACATTAACCCAATACCATGCGCCTTAATTTTGCACACTAATCTCTTGTGTGGGACCTTGTCAAAAGCCTTTTGAAAGTCCAAATACACCACATCCACTGGTTCTCTCTTGTCCACTCTACTAGTTATATCCTCAAAAAATTCTAGAAGATTTGTCAAGCATGATTTCCCTTTCATAAATCCATGCTGACTTGGACCGATCCTGTCACTGCTTTCCAAATGCACTGTGATTACAGCTTTAATAATTGATTCCAGCATTTCCCCCACCACCGATGTCAGGCTAACCAGTTTATAATTCCGTTTTCTCTCCCCCTCCTTTTTTAAAAAGTGGGGTTACATTAGCTACCCTCCAATCCATAGGAACTGATCCAGAGTCCATGGAATGTTGGAAAATGACCAGCAACGCATCTATTATTTCAAGGGCCACTTCCTTAAGTACTCTAGGATGCAGCCTATCAGGCCCTGGGGATTTATCGTCCTTCAGTCCCTTCAATTTCCCTAACACCATTTCCTGACTAATAAGGATTTCCCTCAGTTCCTCCTTCTCACTAGACCCTCGGTCCCCTAGTATTTTCAGGAGGTTATTCATGTCTTCTTTAGTGAAGACAGAACCAAAGTATTTGTTCAATTGGTCTGCCTTGTTCCCCATTATGAATTCACCTGATTCTGACTGCAAGGGACCTACATTAGTCTTCACTAATCTTTTTCTCTTCACATATCTATAGAAGCTTTTGCAGTCAGTTTTTATGTTCCCTGCAAGCTTACTCTCAGACTCTATTTTTCTCCTCCGAATTAAACCCTTAGTCCTCCTCTGCTGAATTCTAAATATCTCCCACTCCTTAGGTTTGCTGCGTTTTCTGGACAATTTTTATGCCTCTTCCTTGGATTTAACACTTTCCCTAATTTCCCTTGTTAGCCACGGTTGAACCACCTTCCCTTTTTTATGCCACACAGGGATGTACAATTGTTGTAGTTCATTCATGTGAAATTTAAATGTCTGCCTTTGCCTATCCACCGTCAACCCTTTAAGTATCATTCTCCAGTCTATCCTAGTCAATTCACGTCTCATACCATCGAAGTTTCCTTTCTTTAAATTCAGGACCCTAGTCTCTGAATTAACTGTGTCACTCTCCATCTTAATGAAGAATTCTACCATATTATGGTCACTCTTCCCCAAAGGGCCCCGCACGACCAGATTGCTAATTAATCCTCTCGTTACACAAGACCCAGACTAGGCTGGCCTGCTCTCTAGTTGGTTCCTCGACATATTGGTTTAGAAAACCATCCCTTATACACTCCAGGAAATCCTCCTCCACAGCATTGCTACCAGTTTGGTTAGCCCAATCAATATGTAGATTAAAGTCACCCATGATAACTGCTGTACCCTTATTGCACGTGACCCTAATTTTCTGTTTGATGCCATCCCTAACCTCCCTACTACTGTTTGGTGGTTTGTACACAACTCCCACTAATGTTTTCTGCCCTTTGGTGTTTCGCAGCTCTACCCATACAGATTCCACATCATCCACGCTAATGTCCTTCCTTACTATTGCGTTAATCTCCTCTTTAACCAATAACGCTACCCCACCTCCTTTTCCTTCCTGTCTGTCCTTCCTGAATATTGAATACCCTTGGATGTTGCTTTCCCAGCCTTGGTCACCTTGGAGCCATGTCTCCGTAATCCCAATTACATCATATCCGTTAACAGCTATCTGCGCAGTCAATTCATCCACCTTATTACGAATGCTCCTCGCATTGAGACTCAGAGCCTTCCATTTTGTTTTTTTTTTAACACTCTTTGTCCTTTTAGAATTATATTGTAACGCGGCCCTTTTTGATTTTTGCTCTTGATTTCTCTGCCCTCCACTCTTGCTTTTCTCCTTCCACCTTTTGCTTCTGCCCCCCTTTTACTTCCCTCTGCCTCCCTGCATAGATTCCCATCCCACTGCCATTTTAGTTTAAACCCTCCCCAACAGCACTAGCAAACACTCCGTCTCGAACATCGGTTTCGGTCCTGCCCAAGTGCAGACCGTCCGGATTGTACTGGTCCCACCTCCCCCAGAACCGGTTCCAATGTCCCAGGCATTTGAATCCCTCCCCCTTGCACCATTCCTCAAGCCACGTATTCATCTGAGCTATCCTGCAATTCCTATTCTGACTAGCACGTGGCACTGGTAGCAATCCTGAGATTACTACCTTTGAGGTCCTACTTTTTAAATTTAACTTCTAGCTCCCTAAATTCAGCTTGTAGGACCTCATCCCGTTTTTTTACCTATATTGTTGGTACCTATATGTACCACGACAACTGGCTGATCACCCTCCCCCTCTAGAATGCGCTGCAGCCGCTCCGAGACATCCTTGACCCTTGCACCAGAGAGGCAACATACCATCCTGGAGTCTCGTTTGCAGCTGCAGAATCGCCTACCTATTCCCCTTACAATAGAATCCCCTATCATTATAGCTCTCCCACTCTTTTTCCTGCTCTCCTGTGCAGCAGAGCCACCCCTGGTGCCATGGACTTGGCTGCTGCTGCCTTCCCCTGATGAATCAACTCCCCCAACAGTACCCAAAACGGTGTATCTGCTTTGGAGAGAGATGTCTGCAGGGGACCCCTGTACTACCTTCCTTCCACTGCTCTGCCTGATGATCACCCATTTCCTATCTGGCTGTATAACCAACTCACTAAACGTGCTATTCATGACATCCTCAGCATCGCGGATGCTCCAGTGAATCCATCCGCAGCTCCAGTACCGCAATGCGGTCTGTCAGGAGCTGCAGCTGAACACACTTCCTGCACATGTAGTTGCCAGGGACACTGAAAGCGTCCTTGACTTCCCACATAGCACAGGAGGAGCATGACACGGTTCTGGGCTCTCCTGCCATGACTTAACCCTTAAATGAACCTAATTGGTAACAACGCCAAAGGTTTCTTACTGATAAGAAAAGGAAAATAAAAATAAAAAGATTAAATACTCACCAATCCACCAGCCAATCACTTACCCGGTTGGCTGTGACATCACACTTCAATTTCTTTTTGCTTCTTTGTTTACCTTCTGCCCCTGCACCAGCTGGCCCCTCGGACTGCCGCTGCTCCAACTCACTGCCGCCGCCCTTTGTTGTCCCGAGTGCGCTCCGCTGGTCAATCAGGTGTGCCATGGTTTATGTTTAATGCAATTTGGCTTAAAGTATAAAGAGGTGCACACCATTGAGAAATTCTGGTGAGTTTTAATGATTTGAAGGGTCTCTTCCGCAGAAATAAAATGACAAAAAAAACTTTGAGTTGTAACCTTCACTTTAACCTAAAGTTATATTCCATATGCTATGAATAAGGTACAACCTGGAATATAATACCTGTTGATCCTCCATTACATTCCCCACACCCACTAAATTCTGGCCTATAAATGTAACCTTGTGCAACCTGCATCAGCATCTTATTTCTAAAACATCCAGGAACAAGTTATCTTGAAACAATATATGAATGCAACCAGATTCAAAATACCAATAGCTGACTCACTCAGTCAATGTAATGCTCACTGAAGCTTTCCAATTAACTGTTAAATATCTGAAGTTATTTCCTGCAGAACTTGGATATGAATCTGAACAAGCAGCGTCACCACCTGACCTCTTGCTTGCACTGGAACACATTTGTGGTATTTATCCAGACCAAGAAATTCTGCATTGGAGACTGGAAATGTGGAAGTGCCGCTTGCACTGATCTGCATTCTAAACCTGTTGGTCTGGCAAATGAACTATACTTGGGATTTTCGTAGTTCCATCTGTCATTGTGATCAATTTCCTAGCCATCAAAGCATGCATAAGCTGTAATGATGGAAGAGAAAGGGATTTACAACACACTCCTACATCAAGATCATAATTTGGTTTATTCATCATCTTCAGGCTTTTGGGGGAAGCCAGATTTATGTCTATAGCTGTAAGAGAGAACATTGTGGACATTAGTCTGTAGATTGAGTTGCTGAAATCTTAAGAAATTATTGTGGTAATGCTACATATATGGTTACTTTCATCAATCTGGCAGATCTAAGCATAATTTTACATCTTATTGGGTGGGCCTGTATGTCTGTCATTCCCTTCAGAACCCAATGCTTGGGAAAAGTGGCAACTAAATGGCATATCTGAGTTGGGGTATAGTTCAAATATACAGTCTACATGAAAATGTGAAACAACTTTTATTTTGCATGCAACATATTCAGAAATGGATGTGTTGAAGTCTGTGAAAACCCAAGGGTACACAACTTCTGTAGAGACTCAAATATAACACTACCCATGCTGGACACTCCTCAGAGTGAGAGCAGAAAGTTATTTCCTGCAGAACCTTGATACCCACTATTTGGAACACAAGAAAATACTTAGGAGACCTTCTTGATGGCAGACTGGTTGGCTACCTGACTGGGAGATGCTATCAATGTAAGCTTGAGTTTTTGCAAGTGTATCTTTGTACACAGTTCACACTGCAGCCAGTGTGCAGTGGAGGCAGAGTTTGGAAATAGAGTCCTGCAGCAGGGGCACTGATAAGGTTGACTGCTCTGTCTAGGATGATGTGGAGCTTTGACTGTTGTTGTAGCAGCAACCATTCAGGTGAGCGGTGAGTATTCCATCACATTCTTGACTTGACTTTTGAAGATAGTGGAGAAGGTTGGAGAGGTTGCCAGAGGTGAGTCACTGGTTATAGAATACAGCATCGGGCCTGCTCCAATTAACTTCTTGCTCACTGGTGACCCCCAGGATATTGATAGTGAGGGACTTAGCAATAGTGGTTCCATTGGCGATGGGTGGGCTTTTTCTTGTTCGAGATGGTCATTGCCTGACTCTCGTGTGGCATGAATGTTACCCAGCACGTGATAGCTCAAGCTTGGATGCTATCCAAGTCCTGTTGGAGGTTGGCATGGGCTGCATCATTATTAGAAGAACTGTGAAGAGTGCTGAACACTGATATCATTATTGAACAGCCCTATGTCTGACCTCAAGATGGAGAGAAGTTCTTTGAACAAGGAACTGAGGATGGCTGCATCAAAGATACTGCCCATAGGAATTCCTAGAGCACTACCTCCCTGTATTTGTTGAGAACTTGCAATGGCATAACTGAAACAAATGCTTCCTTCCTCTTAAAGGCATCAACTCATTTTTGGGCTACAGTTCAACAGGCACCAATATTCTCTGGTACCCAAGTGTCCCTTCGTCATGTCCTGGTGTCAGTGGATTACTGAGCCAAGAGTCCAATCCTGTTTTTAACCTTCTGCAGGGCTAGGGGGCTGAAACACCACTAAACTCTTGCTCTAACTAAGACCATTTGACAAGGTGCCACATAAAAGGTTACTGCTTAAGATAAAACTTCACGGGGTTGGCGTAATATATTAGCATGGCTAACTAACAGAAAACAGAGAGTCGGGATAAATGGGTCATTTTCTGGTTGGCAAACAGTGACTAGTGGGGTGCCGCAGGGATCGGTGCTGGAGCCTTAACTATTTACAATCTATATTAATGACTTGGATGAAGAATAGAGTGTAACGTAGCCAAGTTTGCTGATGATACAAAGATGGGTGGGAAAGCAAGTTGTGAGGAGGACACAAAAAATCTGCAAATGGATATAGACAGGCTAAGTGAGTGGGCAAACATTTGGCAGATGGTATATAATGTGGGAAAGTGTGAGGTTACCCACTTTGGCAGGAAAAATAAAAAAAGCAAATTATTTAAATGGAGAAAAATTACAAAATGCTGCAGTACAGAGGGACCTGGGGGTCCTTGTGCATGAAACACAAAAAGTTAGTATGCAGGTACAGCAAGTAATCAAGAAGGCAAATGGAATGTTGGCCTTTATTGCAAGGGGGATGGAGTATAAAAGCAGAGAAGTCCTGCTACACTTAGAGTACTGTGTACAGTTTTGATCTCCTCATTTGAAGAGGGATATACTTGCATTGGAGGCAGTTCAGAGAAGATTCACTAGGTTGATTTCTGAGATGAAAGGGTTGACTTTTGAAGAAAGGTTGGCAGGTTGGGCCTGTATTCATTGGGCGTTCAGAAGAATGAGAGGTGATCTTATTGAAATATATAAGATAACGAGGGGGCTCAACAAGGTAGATGCAGAGGATGTTTCCACTCATGGGGGAATCTAGAACTAGTTTCAGAATAATTTAAAACTGAGAAGAATTTCTTCTCATAGAGGGTTGTAAATCTATGGAATTCTCTGCCCCAGAGAGCAATGGAGGCTGGGTCATTGAATATATTTAAGGCGGAGATAGACAGATTTTTCGGCGATAAAGGGAGTAAAGGGTTATGGGGAACGGACAGGGAAGTGGAGCTGAGCCCATAATTAGATCAGCCATGATCTTATTGAATGGCGGAGCAGGCTCGAGGGGCCAAATGGCCTATACTTGCTCCTATTTCTTATGTTTTTAAACACAGACCGGGATCAAACCTGGGACTTTTCTGGTCCATATGACACCATACCAGACCAGGAAAATTATTTACCAACTTGGCACAATTCTTCTCCTTTTGGATCAGCTTTCTCCTGTTCCTCCTCCTCTCCTGAAGACAAATTCATTGCTGGGCCAATGAAGAATCAACATTGACATTCCTGAAAATAGGATTTCCTTCCAGTAGAAAAACAAACAATTGAGATCAGTCCCTTTTATCAAATTTGGATGGAGATCATGGAGAATTCTTGACTAAAAGCTGTGGCTTATAGTGGTAGAACTCTTGTCTCTGATTCAGAAGGGTGTGGGTTCAAGACCCACAGCAGAGACTTGAGAACAAAACCTAGGCTTACACTCCAATGCGGTGCTGAACTATTGGAGGTGCCCTCTTTCCGATGAGACTTTAAACCAAGGTCCATTCTGCCCTCCCAGGTAGACGTAAAAGATCCCATGACACCATTCAGGGAACAAGGAGTTCTCTCACCGATGTATTTGCTAATATTTATCCCTCAACCAATATCACTAAAACAGATTACCTGATCATTTATCTCATTGGCTCCTGCATTTCCTACACTCCAAAAGTACTTCATTGGCTGTAAAGCGCTTTGGGTGGTCCAGAGGTCAAGACATATAAATGCTGGTCAGTCTTTCTTTTATTTGACAAAAATCTTGAAACCAGGTGCTGGCCTTGACCCCAGCTAAAGACCATTCAATCAGAGCAGATACGTGTGAAACCTGCATTGGCAGTCCAATACTGGGAGCTAGACTTTGCATTAGTCTCCAGATTGCCAAAAGTGGGCGGTGTTTCCGGCATTAGCGATTGTATTTTTTTTAGTGATCACCGAAATAGCGGCCATTTTAAAACCAGCTCGATTTTTAATTTAGGCGTTGGCCATAGTGATGTGATATGGGTGTTAGCGATGTATTCAGTCGTGCAAGGATGGCTTCCATAGCAACAGTCTTTTCCCGCGTTTCCGGAAGTTAGGGGGTCATCTGCATATGCACAGAAGAGAATGAAAGAGGAGAGAGAGAGACAGTGGAGAAAGCTGGTGAGGGATTCTTGTGGTGTTATGGGTGTTTTTCGGTGAATTTTTTCAATTTCTGGATGAAAATAAAATACAATGGATATTAGTGAAGTAAGGATGGAGAAGGATGTTGTTTTGAGCGAGGAGATATTCTGGGTGTTTCTGGGCATTAGTTTCCATTCTAAACAGTCTTCTGGGCAGTGCACGATTGATGACGTCATAATTAAAAAAAAATATGAGCGGGTGGTTTAGCTAATTCTCGTCGTTAACTTTGTGCCGAAACTAATGCTGGCGATAAATGGGCGTTAGTTTTCATTTTTAGGGGAAAATGGGCGTTAAGACTTAATCTCAGCGGTTAAATGGGTGGTAGTGAGGCGAAACCGATGGAAAGTCTAGCTGGGAGTGCAAAGCACCAATTTTGATAATTTTTCAACTTTGTAAAAATCAAATCAAAAGAAAAGGCAAACTCTTACAGAACTTCTGACCTACAAAACTACTTATAAGAACTCAGAAAACAACAATTGATGAAAATGAACCTTTTACTGTTACTTGGGCAAATCGTAACTGCTGCTCAGGTTGGAAGAAAACGAGGTAAAGGTGTGGTTTAGAAAATGTCTTGTATACAACAGAACAGACAAGATTATCTGATGAAAATGATTGAACAAAGACAAACAACTCTTAAAAGGGTCAATTTAATCCCTTGTATGTGGAGTTTGAAAGAAAGGACATCCTTAACTGGTTAAAAAAATGTAACACGAGTTAGCCAAAAATCTGTCATTGGGAAAATGCTGGAGTCCATTATTAAGGAAGCAGTAGCAGGCCATTTGGAAAAGTATAATTCAATCAGAGTCAGCATGGTTTTATGAAAGGGAAATCATGTTTGACAAATTTGCTGAAGTTCTTTGAGGATGTAACAAGCAGGGTGGATAAGGGGTAACTAGTGGATGTGTATTTAAATTTCCAGAAGGCACTCGATAAGGTGCCACATAAAAGGTTACCGCACAAGATGAAAGTTCACGGGGTTGTGGGTAATTATATTTGCATGGATCGAGGATTAGCTAACTAACAGAAAAGAGTCTTGATAAATGGGTCATTTTCCAGTTGGCAAACAGTGACTAGTGGGGTGCCGCAGGGATCGGTGCTGGGCCCTCAACTATTTACCACCTATAGTAATGACTTGGATGAAGGGACTGAGTGTAATGTAGCCAAGTTTGCTGATGATACAAAGATGGGTGGGAATGCAAATTGTGAGGAGGACCCAAAAAACCACAAAGGGATATAGACAGGCTAAGTGAGTGGGCAAAAATTTGACAGATGGAGTATAAATGTGGGAAAATGTGAGGTTATCCACTTTGGCAGTTAAAATAGAAAAGCAAATTATAATTTAAATGGAGAAAAATTGCAAAGTGCTGTAGTACAAAGGGACCTGGGGGTCCTTGTGCATGAAACATAAAAAGTTAGTATGCAGGTACAGCAGGTAATCAGGAAAGCAAATGGAATGTTGGCCTTTATTGCAAGGGGATGGAGTATAAAAGCAGAGAAGTCCTGCTACAACTGTACAGGGTATTGGTGAGGCCACACCTAGAGCACTGCGTACAGTTTTGGTCTCCGTTTTTAAGGAAGGATATGCTTGCATTGGAGGCTGTTCAGAGAAAGTTCACTAGGTTGATACTGGAGATGAGGGGGTTGACTTATGAAGATACGTTGAGTAGGTTTGGCCTATACTCATTGGAGTTCAGAAGAATGAGAGATGATCTTATTGAAACATATAAAATAATGAGGGGGCTCGATAAGGTGGATGCAGGGAGGATATTTCCACTCATAGGGGAAACTAAAACTAGGGGACATAGGGCCCAAATTTGCCCAGGAGTTGCTGTTTTTTTTGGAGCAACTTGATTTTTGAGTATCTTAAAAATCCCCATTCTGCACATTCAATTTGCGCCAGTGTAAGTGAGTTAATTAGGATTTTTTTTAAGTTTAATTTTTTTCCCCAAAAGGGGGTGCTACCAGCCACCTATGCCCATTTTGGCCATTTAAGCCATTTTGCACAGCTAATAGTTGCTCCAAACTAACTTAGGCCAGCGTATGTGGCCACTTGTGGCTGCACAGAAAACCCTTGCGGCGAGCTAAGAAATCAACGCAGGTAGGTACTTAATGACTTGACTAAAGAATGTGAATAGGATCAAACAGCTATACAGGGCATATGACAAACTTCGCAAAGTTAATTTACTGTACAACAGAAGCATTCATGGAAGCTTAAACTTCAAAAATAAAAGTAGTAAAGAGACAAAACATATTTACATAGGTTACCTCCTGTTTGTAATTCTTGTGTTCTTATGTAGGAAAGTATTTTCATCAACAGGATTAAGGAGTCTTGAGTAAGCTCATTAAAATGACTGGCTACACAGTTATCACCCCCCGCCCCCATCACCACCCCCCATCAAAACTCCCCCCCCCCCCCACCCCCGATCAAAACACTCTCTTCCCCCTCCGCCCCCAGATCAAAACTCTTCTCCCTCCCCTTCATCAAAACTCTCCTCACTAAGCAAAGCACTACCATCGATAATAAATAAAAAATAAAACTTAAGCCTGGGGATTCAGCAGGCCGGCCGGCCAGTGCGGGAGGTCACTCGGCCGGGGATAGGTGCGGGACTCTCTATG
Organism: Pristiophorus japonicus; assembly: GCF_044704955.1. Classification (NCBI taxonomy): domain Eukaryota; kingdom Metazoa; phylum Chordata; class Chondrichthyes; family Pristiophoridae; genus Pristiophorus; species Pristiophorus japonicus. The sequence goes on from NC_091987.1 coordinate 43,471,734, forward strand.
ACGTGCAGCAGCCTGGCACGCGTCGTGAGGCCACTCGACTTGGGATAGGGGCGGAACATAGGGTCCCACGCTGCAGAGGAGCTACTGTGCATGCGCGAAACCTCCAGTGCGCCTGCATTGAGCTGCCAGCACTCTTAAGCGCAGGGCCCTAGCTCATTGAATTGCCACGCCAAGCCATGGGAGAGGCCACAGATCGGCCAGAATGTGGGGACGACTTTTTGGCGCCGTTTTTATCCTAGGAAGTCGGCGCATCTCATGTGAGTGCACCGAAAAAACGGGTGGGACAAATTTGGGCCCATAGTCTCAGAATAAGGGGCCGCCCAGTTAAAACTGAGATGAAGAGGAATTTCTTCTCTCAGAGGGTTGTAAATCTATGGAATTCTCTGCCCGAGAGAGCTGGGTCATTGAATATATTTAAGGCGGAGATAGAGAGATAAGGGAATAACGAGTTATGGGGAGCGGGCAGGGAAGTGGAGCTGAGTCCATGATCAGATCAGCCATGATCTTATTAAATGGCGGGCAGGCTCGAGGGGCCAAATAGCCTACTGCTGCTCCTATTTCTTATGTTCTTCGAGAAAATAATTGTATTAATTCTAATTCCAATTGTGGGAACTGCAGGACAAATTCAGATTGAATTAACGCAATTGTTTTTTCAAAATTATAAAACTCTGAACCAGGTAACTGAAAAGTAATATCTGAACAAGATTACCACATCCAGTACTGATCTGCAATAAACATCTAATTAGGTTACTAATGGAAAGCTTGTTGCTTCCAATATATTTCAAAGTCTACAGTAAAATAAATGTTTAGTCAACATGACAAGCTGTTCTATAGAATATATGCTGCGTGCTCTTTTAGACCGCAAACTCTCAATGACGCTCCATAATTCCTTTTGATGTTGCAATATTTCTTTTTTTTTAAAAAGTTAACATCCAACCTTTGAAGTAGATTTTAATTTCAAATGTTGTCATACTTTATATTGTTAATAAAAATCAAAACTTTAATAATCTATTGATTTGTAACATGCTCGGCAGTCAACAATCCATTATGACTAAATGGACTCAAAGGGTACACTACTGCAGCTGCTTAAAAATCTTCCATGATTTTTCTTTATCTATTTAATAAAACAAGTTTACAGATAATGTTTAATTTTATTCTGTAGTGAGGTCTTCTACTGCAATATTATTGACTCCAACTTCTGACTTTCAAGCCTATGTTCATTGTGTGTTAATTCTACCAGTATGCAAATTTCAAATATATTTGGATTGATTTTGCACATGTGGGCGAGACGCCCTGCTGGTAACATGCATTTGTGAAATTGGTACCTTTGCATGTTATACCGTGAGTCACTTAAATCCAGACAGAAAACCAACAGAATTACAATGACTATTACTTCTTGAATATTTGAGATATATACATGTATATTTTAAGGCTATCCCAACCATCTCAAATTGGCCAGCAGCTTACCTATAGAGGCATATGTTACGGCACAGAAATAAGCCCTGCGGTACTAGTCTGTGTGGCTGTTTTTTCCCCCCACGCGCTTAGTCGAGTCTCACGCCCCCGCTTGCTCCCCATATCTTTTTAATATTTCTCTTTTTTTCAAGCAACTATCCAATTCCCTTTAAAAGAGTTTATGGACTTTGCTTCAGCAATGGTGTGGCAGAGAATTCCAGATTCTAACCATCCTGTGTGTAAATAAAGCTTTTCCTTTGTTGCACTCGATAGGAAAATTGTGAAAAATTATACAATGGCCCAGAAATTGTGGTTGGAGGCTTTTCGTTGGGTGCCTCTGACTGTAAAAATTTCAACGAAAGTACCTGGTGGTCCTGAGGCTTGCAGTCCTGGGCCTCTACGCGATAGCCTGTGTAGGGGCCCACCTATCCCAGGAGGGTATGGGTTTTGTACGCATCACTGGGATCATGTGGGCCGGTCCAACCTCAGAGGAGGGGGATCCCAAATTAATATTGGAGTCCCGTATATACGGAACCACAATAAGTATGAATGGGAATACCCCCAAAACACAGAAACATTGAAATAAACAAAAAAAAAATCACATATTTCAAATAAAAACGTAATTTAATTAATTTAAAATAAATTTAATTTAATTTTTTAAACATTTTTTAAATGTTTAAATTATTATTTTTTTTTAAATGTATTTTTCTGTACTTTTAAAGTCTTATGCTGATGAAAGCAGGTCATGCTGATGAAAGCAGGCCTTACACCTGTCTTTTTCAGTCATAAGAATCTGAAGGACATTCACTGGGCATGAGTTGGGCAAATAGCCCAACTCTCCGCCCGTGGAGGCCCTTTAGTTTCGGATGCGGTGAATCTGTCAGGAGATTTCTTGACAGATCACAAATCCCGGGTTTTGGCGCATACGCTTCCCATGCCTAAACCTGGAACTTGCGGAGACCTCACGGGTGCGTGCGCACCACCTACGCGTCCATAGGAAGTGCGAATTCAGGCCCATTATGTTAGTTGTTCATCTTTCAGGCAAAATAATTTGTGTAGCCAAGAGCAAGAACCAACAATGTTGCTGCCATTTATGAATGTAGGAAAGACATAGATTTGCAATCGGAAAAACTTTCAATAGATTTTATTGGAATATTTTTTTAAACAAGAGACACTGGTAATTTATTTAGGCATTAAACACGTATCACAGTTTCAGAAAGAATGCAGAGTTGATCTTATTCAAAACATTGTATGTGTAAAAAGCTTTCTTATATAAAAAATTATGGATATCATCTGTTTCTAAAAAGATAGGAAGAAGTCTGTATAGAAATCTTGAACAAAGTAATGAAGGTTGAAGTAACTTTCCCAGATATTGCTGTACTTGCTTCATTGTCAGCTGCCTATTTAAAAAACGGCTGTGTTTGCCTGTTCGTTTTCCAATCCAAAGTACTTCACTCACTTCAATAGATTGTTCCGATCTTGGTAAATGAGACCTGTTGTTCCACTCTCCAGTAAGTGTACTCCACAGTGATCCCAACCATTCTTATTGCCTAGTCCTCTGGCTCCATAGATCACTCCTTAAAAAAAACTCATCAATCTGAACACTCCCTCCCCAGCCAGTTTTTAATAAACTGCTTTCATCTCTTTATAGGTTTAATTGGTCTTTTGATAGAAAAGTAGACTAAGGATGACAACACAAACATTAACGAGTCCATGTAATGACACTGTTGAGCCCTTTTCTAATATCTTTGTTCTTCTAACTTCCTCCATCAAGTAGCCTGGGTCAAATTCCAAGACGACACACATCAAGTATCACATTTAAAGAGCGATCTCCCGACAGACAGCCTCACAAATCCCAAAAAGCATTAAATGTAACATTTTTGTTATCGTTCTGACATCCACACAATAGTCCATCTAGCCTCAAAAAAAAGTGAGGCGTCAGGGTCTCCTTCATTTATTGATTGTAATGAATGCCTGGAAGAGTTTGCTGAGGTTCACCTCAGAGTAGCTGCTGGAAGCCAGTGCGTTGTCTGCGACTCCCTTTAGGCTCTTAAACACATAAGAGCAATCCGGATGTTTAGCACCAAAGCCTTTCTTCAGGAATTCTGGAAAAAAAAAAGAAATTATATCCAGCAATAAATTTCAATAGAGTAGCTGCTTTTCAGATTTCAAGCTTGATAGAACAGTTACAACTCAAAAGCTTTTCATTCCATATTTGTTGAAGATTTCTCAGTGTCCATCTACTTTTAAACAAAAACTCCACAATAGTTTGTTACCTACCACCAGACAGAAAAAAAATGCCGGTCCAATCCATTGAAGCACATGGAGGCAAGAAGCAAAATAAAAGAAGATGTCTGAAAACTATGGCCTGGGATTTGCGGTGGTTAATAACAGTGATCGAGCAGCGTTCGTTGTTATCAGCCCATTGAAACTGACCGCAACTTCAGCATTTAACGCATGTGCATCCTAACGTGGAAATCCGAAAGTTGCGGTCAGCCAATCGCTGGCTGCACTGGGCCCCCGCCCGCTCCCACAGCCAGCAATCAGTGAAAGTGACGAAAACTCTGGCTTTTCCGCAGTAATATCGCGGTTAAATACACCATTAAAAGTTAAACCATTTTGGATTAGGTGTAACTGGGGTTTTAACAGCGTTATTGACTGCTAATCAAACTTTATGGCCCTGAAAAATTAATATTATTTTTCTGGAGTGTAAAATTTATCCATGTTAATAAAAACGACAGTTTTTAAGAAGCTACATATTTTTTTAAACTTAAAAAAAGTTTGATGATCATCTTTATTTCAGGTTTACTTTTTCTTTATGCAAGAGCCCCAATCATTGGGCTCAATTTTCCCCAGTGATTTGCGGCGTTTTTTTTGGAGCAGGCTGCTCTTTTTGGTCTAAGTTGAAAAACCACAGTTTCCCCAATTATTTTGCACCAGTGTAACTCAGTTAGTTACAATTTTTTTAGGTCAGTTTTTTTTTCAGCCAAAGGAGGTGTAACCAGCTACCTACACCAATTCTGACCATTTAGGGAAGTTTGGCCAGCTGAGGCCAGTGTATGTGACCTCTCCAGAAAAACCTTGCGGAGAGTTAAGGAAATCAGCACAGGTAAGGAAAACGGTGCAGCAGATGCCCGGACATACTAAAAGAATTGAAAAATGCACAGCAGCAACTTACCTCCAACCCCACCCGAAGGCTGTCTGATCCCCGATACAGAGAGAGAGAGAGAGGGACACGGGACAGAGACTGGGGACAGAGACCGGGGACAGAGACCGGGGACAGAGACCGGGGACAGAGACCGGGGACAGAGAATGGGGACAGAGAATGGGGACCGGACCTGTAAGCCCTTCGGGCAGGGTTGGAGGTAAGTTGCTGCTATGTGTTTTTCAATTCTTTTCATCATCATAGGCAGTCCCTCGGAATCGAGGAAGACTTGCTTCCACTCTTAAAATGAGTTCTTAGGTGGCTGAATAGTCCAACACGAGAACCACAGACTCTGTCACAGGTGGGACAGATAGCCGTTGAGGGAAGGGGTGGGAAGTTTGTGCATGCTCTTTCCACTGCCTGCGCTTGGTTTCTGCATGCTCTCGGCGATGAGACCCGAGGTGCTCAACGTCCTCCCGGATGCACTTCCTCCACTTAGGCCGGTCTTTGGTCAGGTGTCAGTGGGGATGTTGCACTTTATCAGGGAGGCTTTGAGGGTGTCCTTGTAACGTTTCCTCTGCCCACCTTTGGCTTGTTTGCTGTGAAGGAGTTCCGAGTAGAGCGCTTGCTTTGGGAGTCTTGTGTCAGGCATGCGAACAATGTGGCCTGCCCAGCGGAGCTGATCAAGTGTGGTCAGTGCTTCAATGCTGGGGATGTTGGCCTGGCCGAGGACGCTGATGTTGGTGTGTCTGTCCTCCCAGGAGATTTGTAGGATCTTGCGGAGACATTGTTGGTGGTATTTTTCCAGCGACTTGAGGTGTCTACTGTACATGGTCCATGTCTCTGAGCCATACAGAAGGGCGGGTATTACGACAGCCCTGTAGACCAGGAGCAACAATTCTTTTAATGTGTTGGGAGCTAGCTGTATGCTTCACTTTTCAGCCTCAGCTCGCATTGTGTTCCTGGTTACCGTGGCAGCCTGATCTTTTTGAACAAAAGGTCGGGTTACGCTATGCCAAAATGAAGAAATCCAACGGGGAAACTTTGAATTTTTTTTTGGCGCACTTAGGCCCCCCAAAAAATTGGGCGTAACTCTTCAAGTACACTCAAAAAAATGCTTCGGGGAAAATTGAGCCCTTTGTTTTGCTCTCTTTAATATTTAAAAATGAGAATAAAAGGAATTCTTTCATTTTCTGGTTCCTAGTCTGTGAGAATTCTGCATTGTAATTGGCTGCTTACACAGCTACTTGAAGTCACAGCAGCTCGCGTTAGGGATTCCCCATTAACTTAGACTGATTCAACTGAACATCAGAAAATCTTACCATCTCGCCACGGAGATCACAAGATCCTTGAAAAACTAACTTTGAGGCCAGCGGTGAATGTCTTTGCTTCACCGCTGACCACAAATTATGGGCCATTATATCTAAACTATAAATTTGCACAAGGTGTGGGACAGATCCATGTGGAGCACTGCATACATTTCTGGTCATCTAACCAAAGCAAGGAGATTATTCGCCTTGATAAGATACCGCGCTGAGCAATAAGGGTGTTTTCAGGTATCAGGAATCTTAGTAGAGCAAAAGATTTAAATTGAGCATGAATAAAGGATTTTTTTTCTTTTGGAAACCCATGGTTATTTTATTATGAAGGGAATTGAGAAAATTGATCCAACAAATAACAACGTGTATTTATATAGCGCCTTTAATGTAGTAAAACATTCCAATGCACTTCACAGGAGTGTTATGAAACAAATTTGATGCCGGGCCACATAAGTATCTATTAGGGCAGATGTAGGTTTTAAGGAATGTATTGAAGGAGGAAAGAGCTTAGGGCCTTGGCAACTGAAGGCACAGGCACCAATGGTAGAGCGATTAAAATCGGGGATTCTCAAGAGGCCAGAATTGGAGGAGTGCAGATATCTCAGTGTTGTAGGGCTGGAGGAGATTAAAGAGATAGGGAGGGACAAGGCCCTGTAGTGATTTGAAAAAAAGGATGTGAATTTTTAAAATTGAGGCATTGCTTAACCGGGAGCCAATGTAGGTCAGTAAGCACAGGCGTGATGGTTGAGCAAGACTTGGTGTGAGTTAGGGCACGGGCAACAGAGTTTGGATGACCTGAATGTAAGGAGGGTAGGACAATGGAGGCCAGCCAGGAATGCGTTGAAAGAGTCAAGTCTAGAGCTAAAAAAGCCATGGATGAGGGTTTCCACAGCAGATGAGCTGAGGCAGGAGCAGAGTCGGCGATGTTACGGAGATGGAAATAGATGGTCTTAGTGATAGCACAGATATGAAGTTGGAAGCTCATTTCGGGTTCAAATATGACACCAAGGTTGCAAACAGTCTGGTTCAGGCTCAGACAGTTGCCAGGGAAAGGGATGGAGTCGGTGGCTAGGGAACGGAGTTTGTGGCGGGGACCGAAGGCAATGGCTTCGGTCTTGCCAATATTGCCAGCAAACTAAAGTTAATAAGTAGGAAGTTAGAAGAGGAGAAGGCAGGTGATTTTTATTCATCAAATGATAATAGAGTTGCATAATACATGACCAGAAATGGCCAGAGAAGTAGACAGTATAAATGGATAAAGTGGACAATTGGAAAAGGTTCTGGACAAAGAAGGGATTGAGTGATATGGTGTAAAGGCAGCTAAAATGGTGTTGATTTATGAAAAAAGGGCAGACTGGTTTGAGTCTAGTGGTTTTTCCCTGTTCCTATTTATGCTGAACTGAAATGGTTAAACTATATTTCAGATATATTTCTGAATTTATACTTGTAAAGATGAGTCAACTTGGCATTTAAAATGCTTGCATATATTTTTTGTCAGAATATGAAAAGTACAAATTTTAATGTTAAATGTTTGTGCTGTGGAAATCCAATTACAGTACACCCACAATATAAAACAGAAAAGTGACAGGCCTGTATATTCAACATCCGCTCTTGTAACACCACAAAAGATTTCTACTATGCAAGTCCTTCTAAACTGCAAAAGTACAATTTCAATTCTGCAAACCATGATATATGACAGACTTAGATCAACTTTGGCATTAATGGAACATCTTGTGCCCGCTATGTTTTACAGGTTCTATTGCAGTACAGACTCTTAGATTTGTATCTCCAGTGAATCTGATAAGAAATTATATTAATACTTATGTTCTTCAAAATGGAAACCGTACGAATGGACTCAACAAATCTCTGCAAGAGAATAAAGTTAATTTAAAACTGTAGACAGAGCAGAAATCATTTGAGAAAATAGAAAATGAAACCGGGTTGAATGAGCTCCGCAACATGTTGGCATAGAAACCTACAGCGCAAAAGGAGGCCATTTTGGCCCATCATGTCCGTGCTGGCCAACGAAGAGCCACATGGTCCTCGGTCAACAGCCCTGAAGGTTAAATATAAACCTATGAACAGTGAACAATGGCGGAATGGTAAAGAGCACCCAGTCCGCCCCACACAACTGCAACATCCGTTGCACCGAAACATTCTATACTCCACCCCAACCGGAGCCATATGATCTCCTGAGAGAGGCAAAAACCAGATAAAAACACAGGCCAATTGGGGGGAAAAAAATCTGGGAAAATTCCTCTCCAACCTATCCAAGCGATTGAAACTAGATCACCCTGGCTGTATTAGATTCCCTGCAGTACTTACCATCGTACCTGCGTCAGCCAACACGAGGTTACCAGTCTAATCCCAGCTCTAGGCCCGTAACCCAGCAGGTTACGGCACTTCAAATGCCCATCCAAGCACCTTTTAATTGTGGTGAGAGTTCCTGCATCCTTCCGGGCAGTGAGTACCAGACCCCCACAACACTCTGCGTGAAGATGCCTCCCCTCAAATCCCCTCTGAACCTTCCACCTTAAAACTATGCCCCCTCATAATTGACCTCTCCACTAAGGGAAATAAGCTCCTGCTATCCATTATATCCAGGCCCCTCAATGAGGTCTCCTCTCAGCCTCCTCTGTTCGAATGAGAAAAACCTAGCCTATCCAATCTGTCCTCAGAGCTACGATTTTCCATTCCAGGCAGCATCCTAGTAAATCTACTCTGCACCCTCTCTAGTCTAACCACGTCCTTCCTATAATACGGCGACCAGAACTGCACGTAGTACTCTAGCAGTGGCCTAACCAGAGTATTATACAATTTAAGCATAACTTCCCTGCTCTTATATTCTATGCCTCGGCCAATAAAGGCAAGCATTCCGTATGCCTTCTTAACCACCTTATCCATCTGGCGTGCTACTTTCAGCGATCTGTGGACAAGCACTCCAAGATCCCTTTGTTCATCTACACTTTTAAGTGGCCTACTGCTTAATGTGTATACCCTTTCCTTATTATCTCTCAAAAAGTGCATTACCTCACACTTCTCTGAATTAAATTCCATTTGCTACTGCTCTGCCCACCTGACCAGTAGATTTATATCCTCCTGCAGCCCTCTTCATTATCAACCACAGCCAATTTAGTGTAATCATACTCCCTATATTCAAATCGAAATCATTAATTTAAGGTTTCCATTTTGAAGAACATAAGTATTAATATAATTTCTTATCAGATTCACTAGAGTTACCAATCTAAGGGTCTATACTGCAATAGAACCAGGTATGTGTATAAATTTGTAAAACATAGTGGGCACAAGATGTTCCATTAATGCCAAAGTTGATATAAGTCTGTTGTATATCATGGTTTGCAGAATTGAAATTTGCAGTTTAGAGGGACTTGCATAGTGTTTTGTGGTGTTACAAGAGCAGATGTTGAATATACAGGCCTGTCACTTTTCTGTTTTATATTGTGGGCGTACTGTAATTGGAATTCCACAGCACAAACATTTAACATTAAAATTTGTACTTTTCAGTCTGAGCCCTGCGGAACCCCACTGGAAACATCCTTCCCATCACAAAAACATCCATCAACCAGTACACTTTGCTTCCTATCTCGAAGCCAATTTTGGATCCAACTTGCCACTTTGCCCTGTATCCCATGGGCTTTAACCTTCATGACCAGTCTATCATGTGGGACCTTATCAAAAGCTTTGCTAAAGTCCATATCACTATATCGTACGTACTACCCTCATCGACCCTCCTGGTTACCTCCTCAAAAAATTCAATCAGGTTAGTCAAACACGAGCTTCCCTTAACAAAAGCAATGCTGACTGTCCCGAATTAATCCTTGCCTTTCTAAATGAAGATTTATCCTCTCTTTCAGGACTTTTTCCCAATAATTTTCCCACCTCTGAGGTTAGGCTGACCGGCCTGTAATTACTCGGCCCATCCCTTTCTCCCTTCTTAAACAAAGGTACCACATTAGCAGTCCTCCAGCACCATGCCCAAATCCAAAGAGGACTGGAAAATGATGGTCAAGGCCACTGCTATTTCCTCTCTTACTTCGCCCAACAGCCTGGGATATATTTCATCCAGGACTGGGGACTTAACTACTTTCAAAGCTGCTAAACCCGATATTACCTCCTCTCTCACTATGTTTATTTCATCCAGAATTTCACACTCCTCCTCAATATCATTATCTGCATTGCTCCTTTCCTTTGTAAACCATACCAACATCTTCCGCCTCCACACAAAGGTTACCCTCATGGTCTCTAATAGGCCCTATCCTTTCTTTAATTATACCCTTGCTCTTAATATAGTTATAGAACATTTGGGTTTTCCTTAATTTTACTAGCCAAGAATTTTTCATGCCCTCTCTTAGCATTCCTAATGTCCTTTTTAATTTTGCCTCTTAACTTTCTATATTCCTCTAGACATCCAGGGGGCTCTAGAATTGTTATTCCCACCCTTTTTGCTTTAAGGGCACATGTTTGGCCTGAGCCCGCCGGATCTCCTCCTTGAATGCCTCCCACTGTTCCGACACTGATTTACCTACAAGTAGCTGTTTCCAGTCCACTGTGGCCAAATCACTCCTCAACTTAGCAAAGTTAGTTTTTCCCCAATTTTGGACTTTTATTCTGGATCTATCCTTGTCCTTATCCATAACTAACTTGAATCTGACTAAATTATGGTCACTGGCACCCAAGTGCTCTCCCACCAATAACTTTCCACCTGCCCAGCTTCATTCCCCAAAACAAAATCCAAAACCGCCCCCTCTCGTGTTGGGCTTGTTACATACTGACTAAAAAAGTTCTCTTGAATGCATTTTAAGAATTCCACACCCTCTGTATTTCACACTAAATTTTTCCCAATCAATATTAGGATAGTTAAAATCCCCTCCTACTACCCTATGATTTTTGGACTTCACAGAAATTTGCCTACATATTATTTGCTCCTCTATCTCCCTCCCACTGTTTGGGGGTCTATAATACATGCCCAGCAGTGTGATCGCCCCTTTTTTATTTTTCAATTCGACCCACATGGCCTCATTTGATGATCCCTCTAACATATCATCCCTCCTCACCGCTGTAATAGTTTCTTTAATCAATACCGCGACCCCTTTTACTTGCCCTTTTGATGGGATATTGACTTTTCCCACCAGGCTAGTTGGGTAAGGGAACATTTGGTCACCGACAGAGAACAGTATTGCTGATTACTCGCAGCACTTCTTGTTTTTCCTAGTAAGATTATTTTAATCCAATAGATAATACATTACACACCATTAATATTGGAGCATTGAAAAGATCTTGGTGTCTTTTACAAATATATACTCCCTTTCCTGTATACATCATTGTGCTAGGATCTCACACCAGAAATAGCTTCGAAACCGCAGCTGACAGGAGAAATGTTAGTGTAGGTTAAGCCGGGGCTGGGGATGGGGGGGGGGGGGGGAGGGGGGGGGGGGAAGGGAAATCTTAATTAAAACATTTCAAAATGCCAACATCTGGATTTACTAAATATCCTAAATTGTCTAAATCAATAGAAAGTAGGATTTGTACAATTAAGAGGGGACTTCTGGACATTCTACTGTTAATAATTCACTTTAAAAATAAAACTGAAAAATCCCCAAAGTCATAAACAATAATCCAAATCATGCCCCTCACGTAACATTGGTAACTGTTGCACAATCAAGTTGATTTACATAGCAATTTTCAAGTTACTTTAGAAACTGGCAAAGGCTACAACTCTCCTGTCTTCTGGCAATACACATTACAAAAATCATAGCATTAAAAATTACGAGCAAGAAAAAAATTAAATCTAACTAATCTTAAGTACTGCACCAAATAATTAATTTGATAAAATATATTGGTCATGACAGAGTTCTCTCTAACCACAGACTTGTAAGTAGTCTGTTTGAGGTTACTCGGCATCTAAAATTTCTAAACCAGTATTCCTCACTTGTAACTTTTAGATTTTTTATTTATTTAGGTTAGAAACTCAGGCATCAGAGGAGATATGGAACAAAGCAAGACTAAACTAAATGATATCAGAACAAGGAGGAAGTTGGCTGGGTCCAACAGAACTGTAAGACAACTCAAATATGGCTGCGTCTATTTGTACTAACTGAAAGGTAGCCGTTTCTCTGACTGGCTCTCCATTTTCTCATAACTTATTGCTGATTGTTCCCCTTGGAGGACAAGCCACATCCTGAAGTTCCTCTGGAATGCGTAACTGGAACCGCACAGCCCAAGTTCTGAGTGACTTTCAAATTTGACTTCAGAAGCCAGAGGATGGATCTCGCCAAAAGCCACCAAGTTCCAGCCGAAGTTCCTCATACTAGCGCAAGTGCTGCCTCCGCTAGCTGAAGACCCTTACCCCAGCACATGTGCTGCCTCCCACAGCCGAAGTCTCTTACCTAAATGCAAGACCTTACCAACTCTCCCCCTCCCCCCACCCCATAGATGGGGCATTGTGTGCAGATTGTTAACAGGGTTATTGGGTATGAAGTGAAAGGTGACAGTGTTATGACTTCTGGATTTCATCCACCCAAACGATGTCCCTTGTAACACACGCACTGAGCTTGCACGCACCGGGGGGGTTGGAAGAACATGATCTCTTCCCCGCCCCCCCACCCCCAGGCTCTCTCTCTCTCTCCCCCCCACCCCCCAAGCTCGCTCTCTCTCCTCCCCTCCCCACTCCGCCAACTCTCCCCTTCTCCCCTCCTCTCTCCTCCCCCCCCTCCTGCGTCTCACTCTCCCCGACGTTGTGGGGAGCTCGGCACAATGGGAGGCTCGGCAGATGAGTTCGGCTGCTCGGGCCTCGGGGGCTACTGCTGGATGGATCAGAGGCAACGTGGCATTGGACGCATGCACAGAAAAGGGTTAGTGGGAATTGCGCATTCGTCGGGAGATGCTTGCGCAGAAGGGAGACTTAGTACAAATAGTTACTCCGCTCAACTATCAAACCACACAGCAGTGAAGGGTTCACTTGGCAAGCATGCTACCAATCCTCGCTGTGACCATTAATGGAATACACCGTTGGTTTCAGTTCAACTTAATTGGGAACCAGGTCGTGTTGGTAGAATTAGATCAATGGAATAATTTATGAAGTCCTAAACCATTAGCACATTTTAATAATATTTAATCTTGGATAAAATAAACTTGAGGGAATGTAATCTCACACTCAGGACAAGCTAGTTTCACCCTTGAATCAAGCCATCTCCTTTCTGTGAAGTGAGCCTTCCAGTGGCATTAATAAAGCAGATTGGCTGGTCAATTATTAACAGTGCCCAGCAGTACTGCAGACCTGCCTGGTTCAGGTATCGAATTACAATCAAAGTCTGCAATTGAAGATCAACAAGTTTTGAGCTTCCACCATCAAACATGTTGGTGCAGAAACTGCAGTCGAAGGCATCCCACGGACGGATGCCTCCGACCTGAAAAACATCTATGAACTTACCCAGTGGTCCTGGAGGTTCGGAGGCTTGGGGTCCTGGGCCTATACGCGAAGGCGCCCACGTATTCCAGGGACGTAGGCGTTTTGCACGCGACCCTGGGATCATGTGGGCCAGCTCAACCAAAGTACGGGTATCCCATTTATGCTTGTGGTGAGTTCTGTATATACGGAATCACCATAAGTATGAATGGGTATACCCCCCAAAAATATACAAACACTTAAAATATATTTTAAAAAACATCACATTTAAAATTAATCAAAATGGTATTTAATTAATTATTTAAAACAAAAAGTCACGGTTTTGATAAATAAATGTACATATTTTAAAGGGTCTAAAATTAAACGTACCTAATTTCACAGGTTTTTAAATGTTTACATTATTGAAAAAAATGCATCTTTCCGTCCTTTAAAAGTCTTAAGCTGATAAAAGCAGGCTTTACAGCATGGGCAAAACTCCCCTGCTCTTCTTCAATTTGTGCCCTGGGATCTTTTACGTCCACCCGAGAGGGCAGATGGGGCCTCGGTCTAACATCTCATCCGAAAGTCTAAACATAGAATGCTATAGATCAGAGTGCGATCCAATGAATCAAAGAGAATTCTTGACAGATCGCAAGTTCCGGGTTTAGCGCATGCGCAGTGCGTGCCTAAAGCTGGAACTTGCGGGGCCCTAGGATGCGTGTGTACCGTGCACGCGCCACAAATTCAGGGCCATTATCTCAAACCCAGAGACATTGCTTATCTCCTCTTTCCTCACACCCCGCCCCAGACATAAAATGCACTGTCCAGTGAGATACCAAACTACAAAGAATACATGGGTCCAGTCTGTGCTGTTTTCACTATCTCTGCCTGGACAGGAATCAAGAGCTACAATTAACAGTGCTCTAAAGCTAGGGAAAGAAAAAAAAAAATGACATGTTCTCACTTTTATCATTCCTTCAGAGAGAAGGGGGGAAAATGCATTATAACAACTTTCACCTCCGTAATATCGCTCGTCTCTACCCCGCCTCAGTTTATCTGCTGCTAAAACTCACAATCATGCCTCTGTTACCACCAGACTATTATTCCAATGCTCTCCCAGCCAGTCTGTAAACTTGAGCTCATCCAAAACTCTGCTGCCTGTATTCTAACTCACACCAAGCCCCATTCATCCATCACTCCTGTGGTCGTTGAATTACAATAACTCCAGCAGTGCCTCAATTTTAAAACTCTAATCCTGATTTTCAAATCCCTCACCCCTCCCGATCTCATTCAGCCCGACAACCCTTCGAGATCTCTGAGCTCCTCTAATTCTGGCCCCTTTTATCAGTCTAATATTGGCAGGCCTGCCATCAATTGCCTAGGCCGTAAGCTCTGGAATTCCCTCTCTAAACCGTTGCTTCTTTCTCCTCCTTTAAGTTGCTCCTTAAAACCTAACTCTTTGACCAAGCTTTTGGTTACCTGTTCTAATATCTCCTTATGTGGCTCAGTATCAAATTTTGTTTGATAACGCTCCTTTGATGCACCTTGGAATGTTTTTATTATGCTAAAGACGCTATATAAATGCAAGTTGCTGTTGTTGACAAAGGAAGAAATGTCTTTTAGGGGTGTTTAGAGCATGGAATACTTTGGCAGCGAGTGGTTGAGGCAGAGACCATTACAATTGGAAAATATCTGAAGCAGAGAAAGATATAGAGCTACGGGTAGAAAGCAGGGCGATGGGATTCGTTTTGGATTGTTCCAGCAAAGAACTGGCAGACAAGCTGGGCTTCCTTCTGTGTTGTAAAATTATTTGATTCGATGGATTGCCCTCTGATCTATAGCGTTCTATGCTTGGACTTTCAGATGAGATGTTAGACCGAAGCCCCATCTGCCCCCTCAGGTGGATGTAAAAGGTCCCACTGCACTATTTGAAGAAAAGGAGAGTTCTCCCCAATGTACTGGGTCAATATTTATCCCTTAACCAACATCACTAAAAGACAGATTATCTGGTCATCATCACATTGCTGTCTGTGGGACCTTGCTGTGCGCAAATTGGCTGCCACTTTTTCTTACTTTACAACAGTGACTATAGTTCAAAAAAATTACTTCATTGGCTGGACAGCGTCTTGGAACGTCCAGAGATCATGAAAGGCATTATATAAATATGTCTTTCTTTCTTTTGACTGATTTCTGCTGAATATAAATAAGTTGAGCAATGTCAACCACTCTTCAAGGAAAATCCATACTCGATAGATGTATTAGTATTAGTATTAGGCAGTCCCCTCCTATCAAGGATGACTTGCTACCACACCAAAAAGGCATGAGTTCACAGGTGTTTCAATGAGGGACCTGACAGTCTAGGTCCCAAACTCCATGCTGAAGGGTGGAAGATGCCTGTGCGTGGATTCTTTTAACGTGGGGTGGCCGTTGCACACCAGCCACCAAATGGGCTTGACAGAGCTAGGGTTAACCAAGACGACTGGAGACCAAGCTCTGCTGCACGGACCTAGTGCGCACGTATGCGCCTACTATCCATAGATCGCAGTGTGGGATGGCCCGTTTTGCAAGTGAATGGACATTCTGAAAGGAGAGGATCTGTGATGGCTAATCTACTGCCAGGATACACAGGGTCATTGCTTGGAGGGATGAATTGAACAGGGAGGAGATTTATATGGTGGGTGAGAGTGTAGGATGGGGCAGTTGGGGTTGCTGCTTGTGAGGAGACAGCGACGAGTGCCATGGTGGGTCCTTCGGAGAATTCGATAGATGTAGGCTTATACTGGAACACTCTTGTAGCACAGTCACACGCTAGCAAAAGTGAACCGTTTTTGAAGTTGCTTTGGAGTTCAAGAACTGATTCATACAGGCACTGGCAAAACCCAGTCTGAGTTTGTTGGGATCCATTTGCATGATGACGTCATGATATCACAATGCACGCGCACAAAACAGTTATGTTAATTTTAGAAGCAATAGAAATATGTTTAACATTATTATCTCCCCGAGGGACAATCAACTGAGTAACAATTTCAGGTATGATTACCTTTTTATTTATCCCCAACTCTGCTCAACATTGGCCTTTGGGACCTGAACTGCTGAATGCCATGTTCACACTAAGGTACATTTTGTGTCTCAAACTATCAGGTGTTCGGTGTTTAACTTTTAACTTCAGATCCGAGCCAGAGACTTATTTTTACATTTCCTTCTCCCACTTTTTCTCTCTTTCCCCCCCTTGTCAGTATTTAATGTCAATATGCCACCTCTCATCTATCCTCTCTCGTATACTCTGTCCTCCAAAATCCCTAGGCCAACACTTCATTACTCTACAACCTTTCTACTCTCGTGTCACCATCCCAGACTTGACTCCCTTTTAGACAAGCCTACAGCTTCCCTCTGTGCCTCTCTTGGCATTCTCCGAAGGGCCCACCGTGGCACTCGTCACTGTCTCCTCACAAGCAGCAACCCCAACTGTCCCATCCTACTCTCTCACCCACCATACAAATCTCCTCCCCATTCAACTCAACCCTCCAAGCAATGACCCCGTGTATGCTGGCAGTAGATCAGCCATCACGGATCCTCTCCTTTCAGAATGTCCATTCACTTGCAAGTAAGGCCCTTGCCAGCCATGACCTTATCGTGGATGACTGCATTGAAATCATGGCACTAACAGAAATTTGGTTGAGGGATAATGACACACTACCTTTAATCGAAGCCTCCCTTCCCGGCTATACCTTCCACCATTTGCCCCGCCCAGACCGCCTTGGTGGCGGTTTAGCTCTCATCACCAAATCATACCTTGGTCTGTCCACCTCGATTCCTCCGGCACTTTCTCATCTTTTGAACATCTCGCCTTATTTCACCCCCTCACCTCTCAGTTAAAATTCTAATTCTCTACCGCCCACCCAAGCATAATAAAAACTTTATCACAGATATATCCTCACTGCTTTCCTCCCTCAGCCTATGCACCGAGTGAATTCTCATCCTCGGTGACTTCAACCTCCATCTTAATTCATCATGCTTGCTCTCCTCCGAGTTCATTACCCTCCTGTCCTCCCTTCCTCCATGTAAATTCCTCAACCCATATTCACAGCCACCCCTTTGACCTTGCAATCTCTCGTGTATTGCTATTCCAACCGTGTCAATTAAAAATAAAGCCATCTCTAACCATTTCTTT
Organism: Pristiophorus japonicus; assembly: GCF_044704955.1. Classification (NCBI taxonomy): domain Eukaryota; kingdom Metazoa; phylum Chordata; class Chondrichthyes; family Pristiophoridae; genus Pristiophorus; species Pristiophorus japonicus. Next base: position 43,489,229 of record NC_091987.1, read on the forward strand.
GTATCGCTCTCGATCCCCTTCCACAATCCAAAACTACTTCCCTCTGCATCTGCCCCTGGAAAAAACTCTCTCCAGACTCTCTTAATACTGCACTTATCAACTCAAAACTGTCCAACCTCTTTTAACAATGACATTTCTGCAGCCACCGATCTGCTCAACCACACCCTCCCCACCACCTTCGATGCCCTAGTCCCTATTAAAAAGATTACTCTCACCCATGCTGGCTGTTCCCTCTGCTATGGCCCTCATCTTAACTCCCTCAAGTCCAAGGGGCGCAGACTTGAACGGATATGGCGGACAACTGGTTTAGCCATTCACCGCCAGATCTGGCTCAAACACACAAAACAGTATCGGTTCCTACTCGTCTACAAAAACTGCTCACAATTCCAGGATCATTCGGGATTGCAAAAATAACCCCCGGTTACTATTCTCTACTGCTAACTGTCTCCTGTCTCCACCACACTCACCTCCAACAAGTCTGAGGAGCTCATGGACTTTTGTCTCAAAGATTGAGACCATCCGATCAGTTGCCTCTGTGAGTTCCCTTCCTCCATCTAGCCCACAGGACCAAACTTCATCTGAGGCTCTCACCTGACCTAGCCTTAAACTCACATTTTTCTCGTGTTTCATCTTGTCCATTAGACCGACTTCCTGTTCCCTTGACCATATTTCACTAAATTGCTGAGCACCCAATTTCCTTTTTGGGCTCCCATGTTAGCCTACATTGTTAATGGTTCTCTCTCCTCAGGTACTATTCCCCCTCTCTTTCAAATCTGCTATCACCACCCCTCTCCTCAAAAAATCAACTCTTGACCCCACTTTGCTTGCTAACTGTCGCCCCATCTCCAACCTCCATTTCCTGTCCAAAGTACTTGAACATGTTGTTGCCTCCCGTCCCTGGCTCAGCTTTTCCTGCTGCTGAAACCCTCATCCATGCCTTTATTATCTCTAGACTTGACTACTCAAACTCAATCCTGGCTGGCCTCCCACATTCTACACTACGTAAACTTGAGGTCATTCAAAACTCAGCAGCCCGTGTCCTAACTCGCAACAAGTCACGATCACCCATCACCCCTGTGCTTTCTGACCTACATTGGCACCTGGTTAAACAATGCCTCGATTTCAAAATTCTCATCGTTGTTTACAAATCACTCCAAGGCTTTGCCCCTCCTATCGCTGTAATCTTTTTCAGCCTTACAACCCCACAAGAGGTCTGCACTCCTCAAATTCTGCCCTCTTGAACATCCCTCATTACAATTGCTCAACCATTGGTGGCTGTGTCTTCAGCTGTTTGGGCCCTAAGCTCTGGAACTCCCTCCATAAACCTCTCCAGATCTCTTTCCTCCTTTAAGACGCTCTTTAAAACCTACCTCTTCAACCAAACTTTTGGTCATCTGCCTTAATTTCTTCTTTTGTGGCTTGGTGTCAAATTTTGTCTTGTAACACTGCTGTGAAGCACCTTGGGACGTTTTACTATTTTAAAGGCACTATATAAATAAAAGTTATTGACAACTTTTGGGTCAGCAAATGTTGACTGATAGTTGATCCTGTTTATATACCATCGTTAGTAATGTGGCAAAGCAGGAACTCCTTCGCTGTGATGCTAAAGATGGTGTGGGAATGGACAATCTTTTGGATTCCATTATATAAATAATTTGGACATAGACACAAACTGTGAAGCAGAATGCAAGAGATTGCAGGAAGAAAGTTGGGTGATAACAAAGGCATGGATTGAGGTCGGTGAGTCGGTAGGCCCTGTGAGGTCGACAAGTCGGGAGTTCGAAGGCCGGGAGTTCGGAGGCCTCGGAGGTCGGTGAGTAGCTCTCTTTTCTCTATTTCTTTTTAAGTAGGTCGGGAGTTCAGAGGCAGAGAGGCCACAGAGGTCGGTGGATTCAGGAGGCCACAGAGATCGGTGAGGCGAGTTGGTGAGTAGCTCTCTTTTCTCTATTTCTTTTTAAGTAGACTTTAAACTAGATAAGGCTAACTCGAGGGATGGCAGTGCAGCTCAGTCCCGTGGAGTGCACATCCTGCGGCTGTGCGAAGTCCTGGATGCTTCGCGCAACCTAGACAACCATGTGTGCAGGAGGTGTCTCCAGCTTCAACTGCTCGAGCTCCGCATTTTGGAGCTGGAGCAGCGGGTGGATTCAATACGATGCATCCGCGAGGCCGAGAGCTACGCGGACAGCACGTTTCAGGTGGTGGTCACCCTGCAGCTGAAAGGCGTGCAGGTAGAGGGGAAATGGGTGACACCAGACGTAGTAAGTGTGCGAGGCAGGTAGCGCAGGAGTCCCCCGCGAGTCCATCCCGCTTTCAAACCGATATTCACTTCTGAGTATCGGTAAGGATGATGATGCCTCTGGGGAGTGCAGCCAGAGCCAATTCCAAGGCACCACGGGTGGCTCAGCTGCACAGCGGGTGGGGAGGGACAAAGAACAAAAGAGCCCTAGTGATAGGGGATTCTATAGGTAGGAGAACAGACAGGTGTTTCTGCGGCCGTAGACGTAACTCCCGAATGGCTTTGTGCCTCCCTGGTGCCAGGGTCAAGGATGTCACAGCGCAGACACAGGGAATCCTGGCGGGGGGGGGGGGGGGGGTGGGGGAGAGGGTAAACAGCTAGAGGTTGTGGTCCATATCGGGACTAATGATGTAGGTAAAATGAGGGATGAGATCCTACAGGAAGAATTCAGGGAGCTAGGAAGAAAATTAAAGGGTAGGACTTCAAGAGTAGTAATCTCCGGGTTACTACCAGTGCCACATGCTAATGAGTATAAGAATAGAAGGATAGAGAGGATGAACACGTGGCTGGAAAGTTGGTTTAGAAGGGAGGCTTTTAAATTCTTGAGGCATTGGGACCGCTTCTGGGGGAGATGAGACCTGTACAAACCGGACGGGTTGCACCTGAACAGCGCTGGGACCAATATCCTCATGGGGAGTTTTGCTAGTGCTGTTGGGGAGAGTTTAAACTAGCTTGGCAGGGGGATGGGAACCTGAGAACGAATTCAAAAGAGAAGGAAGTAAAGCAGAAATTGGATAGCAAGAATCTAAAAAGCAAATCTGTAAGACAGAGGAAACGGCTTAGTATGTAGTAAGCAAGGAGGTCTTCCTGTGCTGAATGGTATATAATTTAATGCAAGAAGTATAGTGAATAAGATGGATGAGCTAAGAGCACAGGTAGACACTTGGCTATGACATTATAGCCATTACAGAAACATGGCTGAAAGAGGGGCAGGTTTGGCAGATCAATATTCCTGGCTACAGGATTTTTAGACAGATAGAGAGGGGGGTAAAAAAAAGGGGGTGGGGGGCGCATGTTGCGATACTGATTAAAGAAACTATTACAGCAGAGAGGAGGGATGATATGTTAGAGGGATCATCAAATGAGGCCATAACGGTCGAATTGAAAAATAAAAAAGGGGTGATCACACTGCTGGGCGTGTATTATAGACCCCAAACAGTGGGAGGGAGATAGAGGAGCAAATATGTAGGCAAATTGCTGCAAAGTCTAAAAACCATAGGGTAAGTAATAGTAGGGGATTTTAATTATCCAAATATTGATTGGGACAAATTTAATGTGAAGGGTATAGAGGGTGCGGAATTCTTGAAATGCATTCAAGAGAATTTTTAAAGTCAGTGTGTAGCAAGCCTAACACGAGGGGGCGGTCTTGGATTTAGTTTTGGGGAATGAAGCTGGGCAGATGGAAGGGGTATTAGTGGGGGAGCACTTGGGTGCCAGTGACCATAATTCAGTCAGATTCAAGTTGGTTATGGATAAGGACAAGAATAGGCCCGGAATAAAAGTTCCGAATTGGGGGAAAGTTAATTTTGCTAAGTTAAGGAGTGATTTGGCCACAGAGGACTTGAAATAGCTACTTGTGGGTAAATCAGTGTCGGAACAGTGGGAGGCATTCAAGGAGGAGATCCGGAAGGCTCAGGCCAAACATGTGTCCTTAAAGAAAAAGGCTGGGAAAAAATAATTCTGGAGCCCCCTGGATGTCTAGGGACTTACAGGGGAGGATTAAGAAAAATAAGGGATGCTTATGTCATATACCAACGGCTAAATACTTTAGAATCTTTAGAGGAATATAGAATGTTAAGAGGCAAAATTAAAAAGGACACTAGGAATGCTAAGAGAGAGTACGAGAAATTCTTGGCCAGTAAAATTAAGGAAAACCCCAAGATGTTCTAAAATTTATTAAGAGTAAGAGGGTAATTAAAGAAAGTGTAGGGCCTATTAGAGACCATGAGTGAGGGTAATCTTTGTGTGGAGGCGGAAGATGTTGGTAGCGTTCTTAACGAATACTTTGCATTTATTTTCACAAAGGAAAGGGGTAATGCAGATACTGCTATCGAGGAGGAGTGTGATATTCTGGATGAAATAAATATAGTGAGAGAGGAAGTATTAAGGGGTTTAGCAGTTTTGAAAGTAGATAAGTCCCCAGGCCCAGATGAAATGCAGCCCAGGCTGTTGAGCGAAGTAAAGGAAAAAATAGCAGAGGCCTTGACCATCATTTTCCAGTCCTCTTTGGATCTGGGCATGGTACCGGAGGATTGGAGGACTGCTAATGTAGTACCCTTGTTTCAGAAGGGAAAAAGGGATAGGCCGAGTAATTACAGGTTTGTCAGCCTAACCTCAGTGGTGGGAAAATTATTGGAAAATATCCTGAAAGACAGGATAAATCTGCTTTTGGAAAGGCAAGGATTAATTAGGGACAGTCAGCACGGATTTGTTAAAGGAAGATCGTGTTTGACTAACCTGATTGAATTTTTTGAGGAGGTCACCAAGGGGGTCGATGAAGGTAGTGCGTACGATGTAGTATATATGGACTTTAGCAAGGCTTTTGATAGAAACATAGAAAATAGGTGCAGGAGTAGGCCATTTGGCCCTTTGAGCCTGCACCACCATGCAATATGATCATGGCTGATCATAAAACTTCAGCTTTCCTGCTTTCTCTCCATACCCCTTGATCCCTTTAGCCGTAAGGGCCACATCTAACTCCCTTTTGAATATATCTAACGGACTGGCCTCAACAACTTTCTGTGGTAGAGAATTCCCACATGGTAGACTGGTCATGAAGGTTAAAGCCCATGGGATGTTTTTGTGACTGGAAGGATGTTTCCAGTGGAGTTCCGCAGGGGTCTGTACTGGGTCCCTTGCTTTTTGTGGTATATATCAACGATTTAGATTTGAATATAGGGAGTATGATTAAGAAGTTTGCAGACAACACTAAAATTGGCTGTGTGGTTGATAATGGAGAGGAAAGTCATGGGCTACAGGAGGACATCAATCTACTGGTCAAGTGGGCAGAGCAGTGGCAAATGGAATTTAATTCAGAGATGTGTGAGGTGATGCACTTTGGGAGGGCTAATAAGGAAAGGGTAGGCCACTTAGTAGTGTAGATGAACAAAGGGACCTTGGAGTGCTTGACCACAGATCCTTGAAAGTAGCAGGCCAGATGGATAAGGTGGTTAAGAAGGCATACGGAATGCTTGCCTTTATTGGCCGAGGCATAGAATACAAGAGCAGGAAGGTTATGCTTAAATTGTATAATACTTTGGTTAGGCCACAGCTGGAGTATTGCGTACAGTTCTGGTCGCCGTATTATAGGAAGGACATGATTGCATTAGAGAGGATGCAGAGGAGATTAACTAGGATGCTGCCTGGAATGGAGAATCTTAGTTATGAGGACAGATTGGATAAGCTGGGTTTGTTCTCATTAAAACAGAGGAAGTTGAGAGGAGACCTCATCGAGGTGTACAAAATATTGAGGGACCTGGACATAGTGGATAGTAAGGGTCTATTTCCATTGGTGGAGGGGTGTATTACGAGGGGGCATAGTTTTAAGGTGGTTGGTGGAAGGTTTAGAGGGGATTTGAGGGGGGGCTTCTTTACGCAGAGGGTTGTGGGGATCTGGAACTCGCTGCCTGGAAGAGTGGCGGATGTAGAAACCCTCACCACTTTTAAGAGATGGTTGGATGGGTTACGGACCTAGAGCTGGCAATTGGGATTAGACTGGACGGCGCAGATATAATGGTAAATACTGCAGGGAATAGAATACGGCCAGGGTGATCTCCTGGACTAGTGTCGATCGCTTGGATGGGTCGGAGAGGAATTTTCCCAGATTTTTTCTCCCTAAATTGGCCTGGGTTTTTATCTGGTTTTTGCCTCTCCCAGGAGATCACATGGCTCCGGTTGGGATGGAGTGTAGAATGTTTTCAGTATAAAGGGGTGTCGCAGTTGTGTGAGGTGGACTGGTTGGGCTGGGTGCTCTTTGCCTTTCCGTCATTGTTCATAGGTTTATATGTAACCTTTAGGGCTGCTGACCAAGGGCCGTGCAGTTCTTTGTCGGCCGGCGCGGACACGATGGGCCGAAATGGCCTCCTTCTGCGCTTTAAATTTCTATATTCTCGGCACCCCATTATGGGAAGCACATTAGAACTACAGGTAGGTTCAGTAATGAGAGGTTAGTTATTAATAAAGCACACAAATTGAGCTTGTTTGTTAGGACAGAGAAGTTAAAGGGGGAATTTAATAGTATTTTTTTTTAAATTATGAAAGGTTTTGAGAGGGTAAAGAATGAAAGATTGTTTGCACTGGTTCTTGAATTGGTATCAAGGGGGCACAAATTGAGGACTAAAGGAACAAAAAGGAAGTTAGAAGTTTTTTTTTCCCCAAGACAGAGGTTTATGAGGACATGCAATGCTTTACTACACATGGTTATTGAAGCAAAAACTACAACATAATTCAACAGGAGATTGGATGAATTCTTTGAAAAGGAAGAGTATTAAAGTGGAAACGGCAGGGAAATAAGATTAGAAGATAGCTCCAATTCTAGAAACAGCAGAGACACAATGGGCCACCTCTGCTGTACATTCCTGTTGGGGTTCAGTAAAGGAGTTAAACCATTAATATCCTGTAGGTGGTGGTATTGAAGCCAACAGCATGGATACATTGGCTCAAGAGGCAACAGTAATTGTGTATTCTGGCTCATGTTATGATATTACTGGAACTTTCAGATCAATTTTTTTTTAAAGAAAGAAAATCAAAACACTTTTTATTTGGCCTGTAAGCTATAATCTTCCACTTGTTCATCAGCAAATATTACAATCATATAAAATTGTAAGCACATCAGTAAGCCACTGTCCCAGCGAAGTGATTCCAGTGTTGCTGCCCATGAAAAGATTTTTAGCTAGAGCTACCAAGTCAATAGAAAAGTATATTCTACCACATGGTATATTCCAGTCACTGAACCTCAAAACTGCAGCCTGCGTATAGTTATTAAACTGTGCAGCAGTTACTCTGGATTTATGGCATAGCTGTCTCATCCTGGTAATCTTAATTACCTTGCACGAAGCAGAAATATCACTGCAGGTAATGTAATGAACACTTCAATCACTAGTCAAGTAATATTCCTATTGAGTTAGCAGGATAAAGAAAATGCGAAAAGTTGAGTGCATATTTTGCAAAGCAGCTTGAACTTTCTAAAATTGTTCTTCCATCTACTGTAAACAGATGTCAGTTAATAACTTCTCTACCAAAATGCAGCTGAACACTGAGTACAGAACTGTAAAAGCCTGTTTGTACTATAATCTACTTGTCACAATCAGGATAAAATATGCAAAAATAGAAGTGAATGAAGGATAGCCCACCTTCCTTTCAATAATGCAACGATAGTCTGCACCATCTCTGGAAAGCTTTCCAAAGTTATCTGATTGCTAAGCTATATATTTATTTCTTTGATTTATTAATTCTAAAGAGAAAAAAAAAGAATCCAATGATTAAAGTACTTTTGGACTGTCAAGACCACTGAGGCGGTACCAGTATGATAATCGGATTCTGACAAATACTTGTTTTTAACAAGAAGAACTGAATTCTTTACATCGGTAAACTGTCCCTATTTCCACAGATTTTGAGATAGGAAAAGACATTTGCTGCCACGAGAGCAAGATCTCTGCAATGGTAATGCAGCCAATGAGCACAACCTTTTTTGATTTGCTAGTACTTAGCTACTGGCTATTGTAAAATGACCCCATTACCTTTATTCATACAATCATAGAAATTTACAGCATGGAAGCAGGTCATTTTGGGCCATAGTGTCCGCACTGGCCGACAAAGCTATCCAGCCAAATCCCACTTTCCAGCTCTTTTAGCCTATTGGGCTACGGCACTACAAGTGCACATCCAAGTACTTTTAAAAATGTGGTGAGGGTTTCTGCCTCTACCACCCTTTCAGGCAGTGAGTTCCAGACCCCCAACACCTTCTGGGTGAAAAGATTTCCCCTCAATCCCCTCTAAACCTCGTACCAATTACTATAAAGCTATGCCCCCTGGTTTCTGACCCCTCTGCTAAGGGAAATAGGTGCTTCCTATCCACATTACAACAAGTGACCAAACTTCAAAAGTACTTTGTTGTCTGTAAAACTCAGATGTCCGGTGGTCGTGAAAGGTGCAATATGAATGCAAGTCTTCCTTTCTTTCTATCTAGCCCCCTCATAATTTTATACACCTCAATAAGGTCTCCCCTCAGCCTCCTCTGTTCCAAAGAAAACAAACACAGCCTATCCAATCTTTCCTCATAGCTGAAATTTTCCAGTCCAGGCAACATTCTTGTAAATCTCCTCTGTACTTTCTTTAGTGCAATCACATCTTTCCTGTAATGTGGTGACCAGAACTGCACGCAGTACTCTAGCTGTGGCCTAACTAGTATTTTATACAGTTCAAGCATAACCTTCCTGCTCTTGTATTCTATGCCTCGGCTAATCAAGGCAAGTATTCCGTATGCCTCATTAACCTTATGAATTATCTACCTGGCCTGCTACCTTTAGGGATCTGTGGACCTGCATTGCAGGGTCCCTTTGTTTCTCTACACTTCTGTGTCCTACCATTTAATGTGTATTCCTTGCCTTGTTAGCCCTCTCGAAATGCATTACCTCACACTTCTCCGGATTGAATTACATTTGCCACTGTTCTGCCCATCTGATATCTTCCTGCGGTCTACAGCTTTCTTCTTCATTGTCAACCACACAGCCAATTTTTGTATCATCTGTAAACTTCTTAATCATACCCACCACATTCAAATCTAAATCATTGATATATACCACAAAAAGCAAGGGACCTGGTACTGAGCCCTGTGGAACCCCACTGGAAACAGCCTTCCAGTCACAAAAACACCCAGCAATTATTGCCCTTTGCTTCCTGCCTTTGAGCCAATTTTGGATCCAACTTGCCACTTTGCCTTGGATTCCATGAGCTTTTACTTTCGTGACCAGTCTGTCATGTGGGACCTTATCAAAAACTTTGCTAAAATCCATATACACTGCATCAAATGCACTACCCTCATCGACCCTCCTTGTTACCGCCACAAAAAATTCAATCAAATTAGTCAGACATGACCTTCCCTTAACAAATCCATGCTGACTCTCCTTGATTAATCCATGTCTTTCTAAATGAAGACCCTAAATCCTGCCCCTCAGAATTTGCTCCAATAATTTTCCCACCACCGAGGTTAGGCTGACTGGCCTGTAGTTACTCGGTCTATCCCTTTCTCCCTTTTTAAACAAACAAAGGTACAATGTTAGCAGTTTTTTTATTGTAATGGCCACTATCAGAAAACAACACAGGTACAATGGGTTTAAGGTTAAAATATTTAACATTTAATATCATTCAGACAGCAACTTAAAGAATACTCACTTTAAACGATATAAAATGACAACATTTCATTTGTGTAACCTAAATGCATTGAACTATACTGATCAGAGTGCACAAACTAGGCTGACACTATAGTGCAGTACTCAGGAAGTGCTGCATTGTCAGATGTATCATCTTTTGGATTAGACATTAAACGGAGGCTTCATTTGCCTGCTTAGCTGAATATAAACAATGCTGTGGAACGTGGGAATTCTTCTGGTGTCCTCGCCAACATTCCTTCCTCAACCAACACCGAAGAAAGAAAGAAACAGACAGACTTACATTTATATAGCGCCTTTCATGATCACCGGATGTCTCAAAGCACTTTTGGAGTGTAATCACTGTTGTAATGTGAGAAATGCAGCAGCCAACTTGCGTACAAGCAAGCTCGCACAAACAGCAATGTGATAGTGACCAGATGAACTTCTTGTTATGCGAATTGAGAGATAAATATTGGCCAGGACACCGGGGATAACGCACCCGCTCTTTGAAATAGTGCCATGGGATCTTTTATGTCCACCTGAGAGCACAAACGGGGCCTTGGTTTAATGTCTCATCCGAAAGACGGCACCTCTGACAGTGCAGCACTGCCTGAGTACTGCACTATAGTGTCAGCCTAGATTTATGTGTAAAATCTCTGGATCATCTGGTCACTCATGCATTCAGTTGTTCTTTGTGGGACCTTGGACATATCTGTTGCTATATCTGCCAATATAACAACAGTGGCTGCACTTCAAAAATTGGGATTCCTGAAGATGTGAAAGGTGCAAGTTCTTTAGATCTCTCCTTTGTAGTGGATTGTTATAGACGGGACCTGAATTTAACCACAGAACAGTTCAATTAGGATGCTATCAACAATTGGTTTGTAGCTGCAGAATTGGATACTGAAATTATTAAGGCTGTCCATGAAGTGCCCTCAAATTCTGGAACACAAGACATAGGAACAAGAACAGGCCATTTAGCCTCGAGCCTGTTCCGTCATTCAATCAGATCATAGCTTATCTGCATCTTAACCCTATCTACCCGCCTTGGTTCCGTAACCCATAATACCCTTGCCGAACAAAAATCTATCAATCTCAGTTTTGAAATTTTCAACTGACCTAGCCTGGGGGTGTTCCAGATTTCCAGCACCCTTTGTGCGAAGAGGTGCTTCCTGACTTCACCCTGAATAGCCTTGATCTTATTTTAAGGTTATGCCCCCTTGTTCTGGATTTCCCCACAAGAAATAGTTTCTCTCTATCGACCATGTCAACTCCTTTGATCATCTTCAACACCTCAATTAAATCACCTCAATTTTCAATATTCAAGGGAATACAAGACTATGAACATAAGAACATAAAAATTAGGAGTAGGCCATTCGGCCCCTCGAGCTTGCACCGCCATTCAATGAGGTCATAGCTGATGATCTACCTCAACTCCACATTCCTGCACTATCCCCATATCCCTTGATTCCCTTAATATCCAAAAATTTATCGATCTCTGTCTTGAATATACTCAAAGACTGATCCTCCACAGCGCTCTGGGGCAGAGAATACCAGAGATTCACAACGCTCTGAGTGAAGAATTTTCTCCTCATCTCAGTCCGAAATGGCCAATCCCTTATTCTGAGACTGTGGTCCCTGGTTCTAGACTCGCCAGCCTCCTTGCATCTACCCTGTCAAGAACATAACATAAGAACATAAGAATTAGGAACAGGATAGGCCATCTAGCCCCTCGAGCCTGCTCCGCCATTCAACAAGATCATGGCTGATCTGGCCGTGGATTCAGCTCCACTTACCCGCCCGCTCCCCGTAACCCTTAATTCCCTTATTGGTTAAAAATCTATCTATCTGTGACTTGAATACATTCAATGAGCTAGCCTCAACTGCTTCCTTGGGTAGAGAATTCCACAGATTCACAACCCTCTGGGAGAAGAAATTCCTTCTCAACTCGGTTTTAAATTGGCTCCCCTGTATTTTGAGGCTGTGCCCCTAGTTCTAGTCTCCCCGACCAGTGGAAACAACCTCTCTGCCTCTATCTTGTCTATCCCTTTCATTATTTTAAATGTTTCTATAAGATCACCCCTCATCCTTCTGAACTCCAACGAGTAAAGCCCTATAAGAATTTTGTATGTTTCAATTCAATCACCTCTCATTCTTCTAAACTCTGGAATATATACCTAGTCGACTCAATCTCTCCTCATAGGCTAATCCCTCCATCCCAGGAATCAGTCTGGTGAACCTTCGTTGCACTCCCTCAATGGCAAGTATTCTTCCTTAAGTAAGGAGACCAAAACGGCACACAACACTCCAGGTGCGGTCTCACCAGGGCCCTACAAAATTGCAGTAGGACATCTTTACTCTTGTACTCAAATCTTCTTTTAAGAAAGAACAACATACTGTAATAAAGGACAACGTACCATTTGCTTTCATAATTGCTTGCTGTTCCTGCAAGTTAACTTTCAGTGATTCGTGTACAGGGACATCCAGGTCCCTCTGAACGCCACCACTTCCAAATCTCTCACCATGTACTAAAAGATTGATCAAAGCGTCAACTTGGATCACACCTATAGCCACCACATCCCTTTGAATTATATCTTTGGAATCTTGCACACACAAGAAAAACTTGTTTCACTGAAGAGCAATTATACGGTTTTATAGTGTATGGTTCATTTATGTAATGTCTGTAAGCTTGTAATGTTTGTAGCTCCACACTGTGGATGTGGGCGTATTGTGTACTGCAACTGCAGAGTTAATAATTAAACAGAACCAGGCAGATTCCGGAGGCTTCCGAGAGAGAGCTGCCTGCCATGTTAGGAGCTGTGTGTGCTGTGATCTGTGAATATATCACATTTGGTGATGAGATGGGATTTTTCGGACGATTTAAAGCTTAAATTTTGTTGGGGAAGGATTCAGCCAGCCGACAGAGACTTTGGAAGTTTCTGTCTTTGGAAAAAAGCTACAAAATCTGAGGTAAAATACAGCACACTGTGAACAGCTAGAGATTAAAATGGCAGGTGTAATCGGACATTTGGGGGAATATAGACACGACTGGGAACGTTTTAAAGCGTATGTGGATCGGCTAGAAATGTATTTCATTGCAAACAACATAATCGAAGTTCCAGACAATGCAGTCCAGAACCGGGCTGTGTTGGAACGCAAGAAAGCGATCATCTTATCGGAGGCGGGTCTGGCATTGTACGAAACCCTTGTATGAAACCTGCTTGTGCCTGACGAGCCAAAGGACACAACGCTTAAAGAGATTTTAACGAAGATGGAGCAGCACTATAACCCCAAACCGTTAGATATTGCTGAAAGCTATCGTTTAGGGATTCGGAATCAAAAGGCTGATGAAATTATCAGTGATTACATCGTAGCATTAAAAAAGCTATCGATGCACTGTAATTTTGGAAACTTTCAAAACTGAGCATTACAGGATTGTTTTGTTTGTGGGGTGAAAAATGATGCGATCAGAAGAAAGTTATTGACGACGAATGACTTGACTTTTGAGATTGCTTGTCAGACAGCGAGGTCGATGGGCATGGCTGAACAATATTCCTGAGAATGAAATAATAATTACGGTCGTCAGTCAACCGAGGTAAATCACCTGCAGGTTCAAAGTCTCAGAAACTGGAAATTCTAACAGAGATCGAAGTCGTGCTATAGGTGCCTGGGACAACACATTGCTCAAAGTTGTCCATACGTGAAGGCAGAGTGTTTCTTCTGCAGAAAGACTGGGCATCTTGTGAAGGCACGCCGACTGAAGGGTAAACCAGTTTTTAAAGCTATGAGTCCAGCGTTCAAAGCTATGAGTAGAAATCCCAAGAGACTACATAGCATGGAAGAACAACAACAGGACGAGGCGATGTTAGAGTTACACGTCATCAGGAGCACGTGGTTAACGGACAGCGATTCGGAAAGCATCAAAATCCACATAGATGTTGCGGGATTCAAGATACCAATGGAAATTGACACGGGTGCATCCATGAGTGTAGTACCGGAGTCGCTGTACCTCGACAAATTGCTTGATTTCCAACTGGAGAAATCCAAGATAGAGCTGCGGGGCTACTCGGGAGAGAAAATTCCTGTGGTAGGTCGTATATCACCGTACTGGTGAAATATAAAGATCAATTTCAGAACTTACCTCTAATAGTAGTGAAGGGAGACAAGTCTGCCTTACTAGGAAGAAATTGGTTGAGTTCACTGAAGCTGGATTGGAGTAAGATTTTCTGTGTTGAAGCGAGATTTTCATCAACAGATGAGGTTATCAAGAAGTATCTGAAGGTGTTCTGCGAAACAGGCAGTCCGATCCAAGGCTTCAAGGCGAGTGTCAGGGTACAGAAGGATGCTAGATCGTTTACTACAAGCCACGTTCCGTACCATATGCACTCAAGGGGAAAGTTGAGCAAGAACTCAAAAGGCTAGAGACTGAGAACATTATTTGTAAGATAGATCTATGTAATTGGGCTACACCCATTGTTGTTGTACCTGTCTGACGGTAAGGTAAGATTGTGTGGTGATTATAAAGTAACCGTAAACCAGGTTCTAGAGGGTAATGTCCCCAATACATTGCCGAATATAGAAGATTTGTTCACAACACTGACAGGTGGTCAGATCTTCTCAAAACAGGATCTTACGAATGCCTACTTACAGCTTGAACTAGGTGAGGAATCCAAGTCATGTTTGACTATAAATACTCATCTAGGCCTATATCAATTTAATAGGCTACCGTTTGGAGTGTCTTCCGCCCCTGCCATATTCCAAGGGGTGATGAACCAGATTTTGCAAGGTATTGAAGGGGTAGTATGTTATTTGGATAACACACTAATTTCAGCACCAAATAGGCAAATTCATAACATATTGAATGAGTATGAGTGTCTGGTCGTAAGTGAGTTATTTAAAAACTCAGTGGAGTACTTAGGGTACAGAGTAGACAAAGATGGTTTACATCCAACCATGGAAAAATTGGATGCAATTAGAAGTGCACCCACTCCCAGGAATGTCACAGAACTTCATTCATTTTTGGGTCTTTTGAATTATTATGTGAAGTTCCTACCAAATTTGGCTACAGTATTACATCCACTGAATGAACTTTTGAAAAAACAGGTCCATTGGAAGTGGTCAGAAGAATGCGATACAGCATTCAAGGAGTGTAAAAGCAAATTGGTAGAGAGTACCATGTTAGTTCACTATGACTTATCTAAGGAGATTAAGCTAGCATGTGATGCCTCTCCATATGGAGTTGGGGCTGTGATCTCTCATGTATCAGAGAGAGGTGAGACCAATTGTTTTTGCTTCATGCACTCAGTGCGAGAGAGAATAATGATGCGCAAATTGAAAGGAAAGCTTTGGCATTAATTTTTGGGGTCAAGAAGTTTCACAAATACTTATATGGTCGTAGGTTTACTATCGTTACGGACCATAAGCCCCTAACAGCAATCCTCCATCCAAAGTCCCCAGTTCCAACATTAGCTGCAGCCCGAATGCAGAGATGGCTTTGATTTTGTCAGCATATACATATGATATTGAATACAGACAATGAGCTGATCACAGTAATGCTGATGCAATGTCTAGATTGCCTTCCCCATCACAAGTTACACCCGATAGGGAAGAAGTGTTTTATTTTTCATACATTGATGAACTGCCTTTCACAGCTGAAGAGATTGGTCGAGCAACCAAACGTGACCCAGTGATGTCAAGGGTGTATGAATATATTGCAAATGGATGGCCAAACCAGGTAACAGACAAAGATACACATCCATTCTTCATTTGTAGGAATGAATTATTAGTCAATAAAGATTGTATCATGTGGGGAGCAAGAGTGGTTATACCAAATAAATTTAGGTCCAAGTTATGAGGAGATCTCCATGACCAGCACCTGGGAATGTGCTTGGCCAAGAGTTTTGCACGCAGTTATTTATGGTGGCCAGGTCTTGATAAAGATATAGAGTACATCGTGAGGCAGTGTACGACATGTCAATCGGTAAGCAAGCAACCACCATCAATACCATTACAGCCATGGAAAGGGCCTCCCAGGGTGTGGCAAAGGCTACATATTGATTTTGCTGAGTTAGAAGGACAACAATTGTTCATTGTGATTGATAGCCATTCGAAGTGGGTTGAGGTGTTTCCAATGTGGAAAATAACAAGTAAAACATTGGATATTTTACAAAAATTATTTTCTTCATTTGGCCTCCTGAAGAAATAGTTTCGGATAATGGACCACAATTTCGTTCAGAAGAATTTGCACAATTCACGAGCAAAAATGGTGTGAAACCTACCAAGGTTCCCCCATACCAGCCTGCTTCGAATGGTGCAGCAGAGCGCACTGTACAAATTGTAAAACGTGCCCTCATAAAACAAATGTTAGATCCAAATCCAAGGAAACGACAGTTGTCATTGGATCACAAATTGGCTAATTTTTTGATTACATATCGAAATAATCCTCATACAACTACTGATAGAATACCAGCAGAGTTGTTTCTCAAACGACAGCCATGAACCAGATTGTCGTTGTTAAAACCAAATTTGGCACAGTCCGTAGAAGAGACACAATTAAGACAGAAAGAGAATCATGATAGAGGTAGAGTAAAAGAGAGAAGTGTGAAATTAAACCAGAAGGTGAGAGTGAAGAACCATCACCATAAATGGGTAAAGTGGTTACCAGGAAGAGTGGTGAAGATATGTGGTCCTCGCACATATTTGGTAAAGATGTTTGATAATGGACAGGTTAGGTTTGTTCATATTGATCATATTTTACCTACAGACATGGAAAGAGTTGAAGGTGGGAATGATTCAATTATTTCTGACTCATCAGATAGTTTTGATACACCAGTAGCAAATCCTAAATCCAATGTACTGGAAACAAATCCAGGAGAGAATCAGAATGAAAGTCTGAGTCCAAGTCAGGAAAACAAAGAGCCTGAAGTTAGAGTGAGTTCAAATGAAAATCAAGGAAATTTTGTGGAGGAAAATATTCCTCAGGATGAGCCTCGAATGAGTGTGAAATCGACACCAGGTTTGGAAGGTTCTGTTTGAGAGCGAAGGTATTTTCTTCAAAACAGAAAGCAAGTGGTAAATATGGAAAAAAAAAAGTTTATATCCTGCGTTATGTATAAACATGAAAGTTATGTATGATGTTGTTATCATAACTTCTTCATTAAGGAGGGAGAAGTGTAATGTCTGTAAGCTTGTAATGTTTGTAGCTCCACACCGTGGATGTGGACGTATTGTGTACTGCAACTGCAGAGTTAACAATTAAACAGAACCAGGCAGATTCCGGAGGCTTCCGAGAGAGAGCTGCCTGCCATGTTAGGAGCTGTATGTGCTGTGTTCTGTGAAAATATCACAATTTAGTGAGGGAGACGTATGCCAAAGGACATGCCGCATTAGTGTCTTAACAGTTACTTTACTGATCCACCAATCACACAGCTCAATACTAGTGAACAGTTTCTTACATTTATGTTCAATATTACACAAAAGTTACCTTGCATAGATGGGATACAGAGTTTAGCCCACACATTATTACAGAAGTATTTTCCTTGCAGCCAATAACAGTTATGAAAAATAACTTTGTTCATGTTCACTAGTAATGACTTCAAGCTGTAACCAAAGCAATTGTGCCCGTTTAATGGAATCACAAATAAAGTATGCGTATGTTACAAAGCTATCACAATGTAATCACCCAAAACCCAAGCTTTCAGTATTTGCCAGTGTCTTCTTGTTTGTCAGGACACTACTTAAAAGCATTTAGCTCAGGACCTTGTCTCCACCTTATTGGACCAAAATTAAGTTTAGTTAAAAGTTTTAATGTTTAATTCTTGCGAATTGCGTACTCTTTCATGAACTAAAATACTGGCCGTAATTTTAGGGTCAGCGGTGAACAGACGGCGCTTGCCGTTCATTAAGCTTACAGCTGTCCACAGACCTCCTCTGCTTTAAGGGGAACAATCTCAGCTTCTCTAGTCTCACCTGCAAAGATCGGTTTGCATAAACCCCTCTTCCTGAAACCGCGTTAAAATTGTACCATTTAGTTTATATGCCTCTCCTCACTCTTCCTACCAAAATGAATCACTTCATACTTCCGCGCATTAAATTTCATCTGCCAAATGTCTGCCTATTTCACCAATCTGTCTATGTTTTCCTGAAGTTTGTTACTATTCTCCTCACTGTTCACTAAATTTGAGTTTTGTCTCATCTACAAACTTTGAAATTATATTCTACATACTCAAGCCCAGGTCGTTAATAGACATCAAAAAGAGCAGTGGTTCGAATACCGACCCCTGGGCATTACCACTGTGCTCTTCCCTCCAGTTCACCCCTATTCTCTGCTTTCTGTCCCTTAACCAATTTCGTAACCACACAGCCACTGCTCCTTTAATCCCATGGGCTTCACTTTTGCTAACATGTTTATTATGTGGTAATTTATCAAGTACCTTTTGACACTGGCTTTTCAATTTTGGGAGCTGGGTTCAAATCCAGCCTGAACTGACAGAATTAAAGTCTCCTGTGTCTGTGAGGGGCCCTATGTAAAAATTAGATTTAGCAGTCTTTATCTAGTTCCTAGAGGGCTTCAGCCTACAGCACAAATGGCCTCCTAATTTGGCTTTAGTTGACAATGTCACTCTGACAGGGCGAAGGATTGTTGGTGTGGAGAAATGAAAATAAACATCACCTTGGTGCAGTAGGGGTTAGGGCTCCTCTTCTGAGGTTGGGATAAAAGTTAAACCTGGTCATAATGATATGTTCCTGTTGCTCCCAGACCATGCGTGGTATAAATAGGAATGAAGAGTGTTTTTCACTCATTTTAGTTTCAAGACTGCCGTTGATATGGAGCACATCTGGTAGTTTGTACCTGTGACACAATCAGTCTGCACAATAGTGATTTATTTGAAGAACAAATACCTTAAAAATTAATTTTTTATTGATTTTTCACTTTGCTTTCATGGAGTTTAAAATAAAGTTTCCTAAACTGGTTAACACCGTCAATCTCTCTTTCTGTCCCCAACAATCCCTTAGTGTTATCAGACTATAAATTTATTCCAATGCATACTTTTGGTAGTGCAGCTGGAAATGCTTTAAAAAAAAATGTCCTGCATGCCAGGTAGTGATACAAGCGGCTAAAATGGCGCTCCAGCACTTAGATTGTGAAACAGAAACTCACGGCGGCACCAGTCGAGCAGATATGACAGGAAGGTGATCTGCGCCACAGCTATCTGAAGCTGTAATCCAAACTCCAGGCTGCTCAGTGTGGTGATAGCATCACTGTACTGGAGAAAATACATGGGCACTGCAACACATTGAAATCCTGACCCGAGAGCCATCACCAAGGGGAAACACCGCAGTTCCAATTTTGACACAGTCCAAACCTCTGAAAGACCCACTGAAATCCAATTCTCCTGACAATGCAGGGGTAACAGTACACTGGAGCTCTGTGACCCCGAGGTCACACTGTCCTCTACCAGCCTGTTCTCGCCGCAGGGCACTGCCCCCCAGACATCAAGATCCACAGCACGGCCCTGGACAACGTGGACCACTTCCCTTATCTCAGGAGCCTCCTATCAACAAGAGCAGGCATTGACGACGAGATCCAACATCGCCTCCGGTGCGCCAATGCAGCCCTCGGCCGCCTGAGGAAAAGAGTGTTTGAAGACCAGGCCCTCAAAACTGTCACCAAGCTCATGGTCTACAGGGCTGTAGTAATACCCGCCCTCCTGTATGGCTCAGAGACGTGGACCATGTACAGTAGACACCTCAAATCGCTGGAGAAATACCACCAGCGATCCGCAAGATCCTACAAATCCCCTGGGAGGACAGGCGCACCAACATTAGCGTCCTCGTCCAGGCCAACATCCCCAGCATTGAAGCACTGACCACACTTGATCAGCTTCGCTGGGCAGGCCACATAGTTCGCATGCCAAACACGAGACCCCCAAAAGTAAGCGCTCTACTCGGAACTCGTCCACGGCAAACGAGCCAAAGGTGGGCAGAGGAAACATTACAAGGACACCCTCAAAGCCTCCCTGATAAAGTGCAACATCCCCACTGACACCTGGGAGTCCCTGGCCAAAGATCGTCCTAAGTGGAGGAAGTGCATCCGGGAGGGCGTTGAGCTCCTCGAGTATCGTAGCCGAGAGAGCATGCAGAAATCAAGCGCAGGCAGCGGAAGGAGCATGCGGCAAACCAGGCTCCCCTGCCTATCCTTCCCTTCAATCACTGTCTGTCCCACAGTGACAGACACTGTGGTTCTCGTATTGGACTGTACAGCCTAAGAACTCATGCTAAGAGTGGAAGCAAGTCTTCCTTGATTCCGAGGGACTGCCTATGATGATGATGATGATGATGATGAACAGTGCACTGGAGCTCTGTGACCCCGAGGTCATACTGCATAATATTTATCAGTCAAGGATTTTGTCTCTTATGAAATGAAACTTCAACACTCCACACCGATAGCCACTGACCGAATTCAAGTCGAGTTCACTGAACATTTTAATCCTGGAAGTCTACAGCCCATATTCTGATTGACCCCACCGGCCGAATATCTTCACACAAGTCCGGTTGCTATTTAAACAGCAGTTACACAAAATGTTTGAGCATTTCCTGAAATTCATCTCTGCAGCTTTATGAAAATCAGGGATATTTACAATATTCAGAGGTGAAAGGTTCCAACAGTTTCAAACTGATGGAAAATACAGAAAGCTATTTAAAAGTAAATGTTGATCTTCCAAAGTTCAACAATTACTTTCAGCATGTTTTGATGGAGGAAAGGCTCGTTGTACTAAAAATACTTTTAAAAAAAACTGAATGCTAACATCCAAAAGATCACAACAGATCAACTAATTAGGCCAGTTTATCAACAGGATAAGTCAGGCAAGGTTAAAGCAATGCCCATTTAACACAAGTACCTGCAACATGCACAGGTCAGACTTATAAATGAAAAATTGCCATTTGGATGCTTAGAACCCGTAAAAATGTATTTCAGCAAGGGGTCAACTTCTTCAGAAGATGGTAGAAAATTGGCAAAAAAAGAGAATGTGCATGTTTAAATTGGTTTCATATTCAGCTTACAGCATACTCAGTAAAGTTATTACTGTATACACTGACCTCTGAAATAAACAGTAGGTTAAGCAAATATTTTTTTGTTTTCCCAAAACAGGACCCACATTCTTTATGGGATTAAAGACCTTTGGATATACCTCACACACAGGAAAGCCCATCAAAACCTCAACGTGTTTAGAAGTAGAATTGCAGAACACAGATCCATGCCACTCATATCTCGGTTTTAGAGCATTGATGTAATACTTCTACAGGACCCTTCAAATATGCAACAGTGAAGGATTGCATTTATTTTGTCTTTCATAAGCAACAGTACCAAGGATCACATTATTTTACCGATGCCATAAAAGAAATTGGCCTGAAATCTATAAGAACATTAAGAGCCATTATAGGCATCGGGGACTTGATGCAATTAAATGCGTTTATGCTTTCCACCCATCCAGTATTTTCAGCAGGCCATGCTTTTAAAAAATATATATAAACCACGTAGCAAATAAAATGTCTGTTTTTCGTGCATTTGGCCTGGTTTCATTCAATTTTCTTGGCCACACGGTATGGTATGCAGGTTTCCCTCCCACATTCTTCCAAAACTCAAAGACCTGTTAGCGCTTCAATTTGAAATAGCTCCATCGTTTTGTAATGATATTTCTCGTCTGCTCATTTTTAATTAACTTGGGGCTCTGATCAACTATTGACTCAAAAGGTTGTTTGCTCAGCTCTGAATACAATGAATGAATATACGGTAACTGATAATTCATTCCTCAACTACTCATGCCCCGTTGCACACTATACTTTCCCATCACTATCATCTCGCACCACAACAGGAGACAAGACTGCCCAGACACGGAAACTAGTGGGAATGAAAATATGCAACACAATCAGCTTTTCAGGGAAATAAATAGAAAGCAACTAGAAAGCAAGCAACATCGCCAGGATATGTCAGCTTCAATTTTGATTATTTTACATGAAACATTTTAAGACGAAAATGTATCTGGAAAATAAAAACAAAAATGACCAGAACAAAAACATCTCCACTAAAGGTTTTTTTTACAATTACAACATGGCAGCAGACTATTCTGTCCAACCAGTCCTGGTCAGCAGAAAATAGTTCAAATCACATTTATCCATCTTGTTCCCATATACTGTCAATGCCCTTTCTCTCATCCATCTATCCAATCGGATCTTGAATGATGGTATCGTTTCTGCTTCAACCACAAACCCGGGAAGTTAATTCCACAGACTGTGTGTGTGAAGTATTTCCTGCCCTCAGTTGCAAACATTTAAAAAAATTACATTTAATCTTATTTTTATGGTCTTCGTTCTTGACCCCCTGAACTATCGGAAACAGTCTGCTTCTATCTACCCTATCGTCTCATTTTTAATGTCGGAGGTCAGTAAAATGCGAGTTACAGAGAGATCTGGGTAGAAAAAAAATGAAGAGATGGAGAAAGAAGCTTTGAAGAGGAAAAAGTAAAGAATAAATGTGGGCTGATTCCATCTTCAAGCCCCGGCCCCTACACAGGTTCCCTGTCCATCCGCTGTCCCTGTCTGGCAAAGATTGACAAAACGAAATGGGGTTCTACTTGGCTTGACTTGCAATGCTAATTTACATTCCTGTAAATTCACCATATTTACCCTGTTAGAAGGAAACAGTAATCCTACCAGCCTGCTCTTCACCAGCAAAGAGTTACAGGTCAATAATGAAACAGAACCATTCCATGTTGTTACATGCAAGAGCTTCTACACAGCAAAATCTTCTGGCTACATGAAGACTATGAGCTTTTAACACCTTTATCATACAGTTCTCTGAAGATCGCAATTAAACATAACTTGTCTAGCTTGACTAATCTGTAGTACAGACATTATCGTTTTCACTGGAATTCTAACATGGGGAACATGCAAAGTTAAA
Organism: Pristiophorus japonicus; assembly: GCF_044704955.1. Taxonomy (NCBI): domain Eukaryota; kingdom Metazoa; phylum Chordata; class Chondrichthyes; family Pristiophoridae; genus Pristiophorus; species Pristiophorus japonicus. The sequence goes on from NC_091987.1 coordinate 43,511,856, forward strand.
AGTAGAACTCTTCACAAGACAGTATTTGGAAGCTATTCAAAAATGTTATAGTTATGAGTGAATTATTATTTCTATGGATTTTCGATTAGTAAAAGCACAATATGTGTTGTATAAGAGATTGTGGTACATGAGAGAGATGGTAGGGACTGTTCTGCAACAAATGTTGGGTTCTCACCTTCTTTCCCTATAGACTGACCAGGAGGATGGGAAGTTTAGTGTCGAACTTTAATAACTTAGTTATGAATTAAGTAAGGCAAGAGCAATTATATCCAACTCCTCCCATCAGCTCTTTGCTTTTGTGTGACTATCCACTGGTCAGGAGGGAAACATCCAATTGCTTCTACTATTAAACCGTGACACGTTCTTCCCCACCCCTTCCTCAAAAATTAGAAACAAACTTCATTATCTTGTGAAATGGTTAAGGTCCTGAATTATTCTATTGTGATTTATGTTAATTTACCACACTGTAAATATAGTTGAGGACTGTTGTATGACTATAAAGAAAATTATCAATTGGACATGACTGTATTTCGTACACAAGAAAAACGTTTATTTTGGCCACAAGTAGATTAAATATGGATGACTACCCTGAATTACTCAACACAACAATGGTCATTGTAAACACATTTCACAAAGAACAATTTAAATACAAAAGCACACCATTATTAAGTAGGTGTTTTGTAAATAAAGTTATGAGAGAAAACAGAAAATCTAGCTGAGGTTAAATACTGGCAGACAGGTTCAAAAAATGAATTCCATGAAAAATAAAGCAGGGTATAATTCTGAGAACCTATTACTACAGACAATTTACTTCAGAAAAAAAATAAAACCAGAATGGTAAATGATTACCAAAAGCAATCATGTCATCACTGAAAGATGGAATAAAAAAATCTTTTTTTGTGAAGTGGCTGAATGAGAGCAACTTAAAAGCCACCAAGCCTGTCAGAGGCACATTATTTCTTTTACACCCCGTCTCCCAATTCATCTCAGCTCCGCTGACTAACCCCAGCTCCCAGCAGGTGGAGCATTTAAAATAAATAGCATTTCCCACAAAACGCTCTCACTGCCCTATGACAGACGCTTCCGATTCCTGGCCAGTCACTGTATCAGCTTCAGTGGTATCTAACAAGGTGTAAATACAATAACAAGCATGTAATTAAGTGAGCATGATGAAGTTAATGGAGATAATTCATTCCATTTTGGGCTTATGAATATTCTATTAGATGTTATCAGGCAGCTGGAATAGCTGTTAATTTAATCATCATTCAGTCCAGCAAAATGTTCTTTGTGCTAGCATAATTGCAGAGAATGAATAATTGATTTGACAATTGTACCAGTGGATTTCAAACAGTTATGTGCACTCTAAGAGCAGGAAGGGAGGAGAATTGGAATACTCTAAGCAGTGAAGAGGTAGGAGAGCAGCCTGTAAATTGAACATTATGAAGATGCACATAAAAAGACTTTTTTAAAATCTCAGCAATGCAACCAAGTATAGCATATCAGCAATAATTCCAAACTAAATAGGGAAAACAGATTGTACATTTTATATTATATATGATTGAGGGATAATTGAACAAAAATGATAATTAAATAATAACTGCTTAAAACCAAAATGTGAAGCAAAGCAGACAGATTTCTTCTCATAGGCACAAGGACCTTTAATTGAGAGCACATACCACACCAACATGAATTGTATAATGTTCACTCACTTACTCTTTCCCCTACCCTCCAGCTCACCTTCAGTTGGATTGAATAGGATCATCCGACTTACCTTAAAAGCTGCAAAAGGCTCTCTTGGCTGGACTAAATGCATGACTTCTAGGGGCAACATAGAAGTGCTTATCCTGCCCAAATCTGTGCTTTGTTGCTCCAAGATACTCTATCCAGTGATCCAATTTAAAACCATCTAAAAATTGCTCGCTAAAAGTTACTGTGCCATATTCATTACCACAGATTATAAATATTTAAGTTTTTTTTTGAGAGTATAGAATAGTCAGGGTAGCACAACATAATTAGTTCCTCCCCTATCAAGTCATCTCTGGCCATGAATCACCTGCAGCCACTGTCTCGGCCTGTTTGCAACCTTGGCATCCTGTATGACCCAAAGCGGAGTTTCGGTCCATACTCACTCCATCAGAAAGAACATTGACTGCCACCTCTACAATACTGCCTGCCTCCATCCCTAACTCTGCCAAACTTCAGTCACCATCCCAGAATGGGTATGCCCCATTCCACTTGCGAGATACACCAACCAGAGGTGCCTGTAATGGTATACAGTCTCGGGGGCGTGGGCAGGTGTACCGAGGCAAGGGTCCCTCCTACTTACTGCTCCTGGGATCACTATCTACTACCCATCCCCTCAAATGAAGATTCCATGCTCCATCATGCTGAACACCACTTGAAGGAAGCACAGAGATAAACATGGGTAAAAAGAACGTACTCCGTGTGAGGGATCAAGTTTACCATCAAGAGTACTATCAAGTTTAAAGTTAAATATGGCCTATTATTGTGATCTGATACTCAACAGTCCTAAATATCAAATATGTGCAATCTGGGAAGCAGAATGAAATGCTGAAAAGAAATGGAAGTGGGCTCCTCAATTAAAAACAAAATGTAGCAATTGTCAGCTATTGCTGGGACTTTAAAAGTGGAAATTCCTGTAGTGAAAGACTTGCAAAGCAAAATTTTGCTGACCTGGACATACTTTCAATGCAAAGCTTGAAGGTTTCAAAATTAACGAATTGCAGATAATGTCATTTGGCTCCAGAGAACCCCGCAAGCCAATTGTAGGGTGGTCTAAGCAGCAGCACAGTTTAGCTGGTTCAATTCTAGCAGTAGTTCAGTACACACGTGGGATCCCTAATCCATGGCCTAGGATCCCTGGACTTGTAGAACTGACGATTGTCCCTATGGGGAGAGTGTCTACTCTGTACTGGCGAAATAGAAATTCTAGAGTGTAGATTTGTCAGTAACCTGATTCAGAGGCTCTTAAGCATGTCAAACAACATGAAACTAAAGGGAGATGTTACCAAGTATAAGGAATGCTAACTACAGGCCCTTGGACAAATTCCAGATAATCAGTTTAAAAGAAAAAATCCATTTGTTGTTGAGAGAGTTTCTGATGAGCTCTGCAGCCACCCAGCCCCCCTCCCTCCCCCATCCCATTTCAGCGTAGCAGACATACTGAGCTCACCTAGGTCAAAGATAACCCTTTAACAGTTCTTCAGTGTGTGCCTCTTAAATTCCAACATAAAAAATGTTTTGTCCGTAATCAGTATGTAGACTCTTTCTACACTGTAGTGCAGAGCATGGCTTTAAATCATTGTCTTCCCCAATTGCACAGTTGATGTCAAACTCGCCAGGTACAGAACTGAGAATTGTTTCAAACTCATGTCCTTGAAGTAAATGGGCAACGTTCCATCCAGTGCGCCATCCAGTCCTCCAACTGTGCAATTTTTATATCGACAAACAAGAATTCTACTTCAGCCTTTTCCAGTCAACTGTAAGTTCTCAATGCAAACACGTTCATCAATTATTAGTGTTACATTTTACAAACTGTTGGCAGAAACACCCCAAAATGATGGTGTGCGGGTCTTCTTTATAGAATTTGGGCCAGTAAATGCCCTGGAAAAAAACCTCTCTTCTCACCCCCTACAACACAGCTCTATTCAAACTAAGGCGACAGAATGCTCTGTTGGAGAATTGACAATGTTGCTCCATACTGTGGGATTAAATAGGTTTTTTGAACAATATTCCTGTCCAGTGAGACGGAACATTTACGCTATGTTAGGGTCTTTCTAGCAGGTGGACTGGAAATCAGCAAATCTTTCCCATTGGGAAAGATGCATCAACCCTTCCCCCTCACAATACACCCCCCCCCCCACCGCCCCCCCCCCCCCATCCCCCGGACAAAAGATGCCTTCTTTAAAAAAAAACACAGAATTAACAAATACCAGTTAGCCAAAATACATCTACAACTGAAGAAATGAAATGTTCTAATTCGATCTTTTCAAATGCACCATTACATTGTATTTACAGTACAGAAACAGGCCATTCGGCCCAACAGGTCTATGCTGGTGTTTATGCTTCACACCACAAATTAATTTCTGAAATGCAATTCAATAGGGTTTTAAACAGAGGATACACTTTTCTAGCAGGGTCAGCTCAGTAACGAGCCACTCGACATAGTACCAGTGATGCACTATTTACAAGACACTTTTCTGAACTTTAAGGCATTTCAACTTTTCTCGGCGACACATTTTTGCAACAGAGGAATGAAGGTGATAAAGTGTAGGTGAAGAACTGGAGTGAGAAGTGGTTAGTCATGCTAATAAAAAAGGCCAGCTAGCGTCCATGTACTGACCTCTGACAAACCGCTTTCAGAGTAATTTTACTGCTACTCTGGATTTAACTTTACTAACTGGTAGCAATTCAGCACATCTTTTCGTACCAGCAGTTATCTAAAATGCTGCAATAATGACATCAAGAGTAAAATGGTGCGAGATTGGTTTTCTATTGTGCTGCTCAACTGGCATAATGCCCACTTTGAAAGCAATTCACTGCTCATCACTGAAATCCTGGCAGATACGACACTAAATGCCTCAACAGCTTTGCAAGAGGACCACACCATCCATGAACCAAAGCAGATAAGGGTGCTAAATTTGTCTGGAGGAGAGAAGAAAATTGCAAATAAAAGTTCTATTGCAAAGACTTCCCTGTAGATATTCTGAACATGTTTGAAGAAGATTTCATCCTTATAATGACATGAAAAATGACCACCTATGTCTGTGGTTTAGACCAACAATTTAAATCCCACTGAACTCACTCTAATCATTTGTCAATCAAACTAAACTGAATAAATGTTCAGAAAGATAAGGGCTTTGTAACTCACCTGTCTATGTTTTCACTACTATTACTGACATATTAATACGTAGGTTTTAAGGGGGGGGAAAAAAACTTTTCTTTTGCCTTTACTAGTTTGATGGCATTTACCCAATACCACTTTATTCACAATACAAAATAAATTATTCAGTTATGACTACAATGATTCACCCTTGTCAAACTTTGGCCATTTTAAAACCTCAGACTCTGCATTACATGTCAGTCAAGCCCAAACAGTGCTGAGTTGTAAAGGTTCTGTCGGACTAGAGATACCTTTTACATGTCTCTCAACGCGAGAAATGTAATGTTGCCCATATTTATACACGTGCGCGTACACTGCTGTCAGGACAGGTTTAAGTTTTGGCCACTTTCATGTCACAGTTCCACTTTTGGGAAATTGGCGAGAATGGAAAGAAAAAAAATCAGATCAAATTTTCTTGAGAGAACTGCACACACTGCAGCTCACCATTATAATGTCTGTGTGTGCCTGTAATCAATAGGGATAACAGCTGTAATATCGGACCTACAAGCATGGAATTTTGCCAAGTGTTAGATGAATACAAATAAAACTCAAAGTCCTAATGTTAAAAAAAAACCGCTTAGCAAATAGTCAAAATAAAATTAGTCAGGATCAAAACGATATTCAGTCCATTATGAGACCAGCTGTTGTAAACTCAAATGGGGAGGTTTTGTGACATCATGAGATTACCAACGAGGAAAAGCCCATTTGCTTTATTGTGGCTTTAATCTTAGCAACAGGAAAATAACCAATTACGACATCGGTTCTCAGTTAATAATTGGTACTCAGAGTTACTTATTGTGGATGATAATCTATTAAATTACCAGGAATTTAAAAATCTGCTAGATCTATTCACCTCACAAAATTCAATAAGGTGTCTAAAGCAATATCTAATTCGACTTAAATCCTTCCATATAATAGAATTTAACATTATTGGAAGAAAATAATCAACTTCCTTCTCCAAGTATAGGAGATGATATTTGCTGTAACAATATATTTGTCAAAAGAACTAGGTTATCAAACAAGTTCAACTGGAGATTATGACAAACCCTTTAAAAAAAAAACCCTGCTCTATAACTAACCGTAAACTCTCACACCAATCGTATCCAGGTAATTAGCCACGATTACCTTTCCTTAATGCTTTAGAAATAATCTTTGGAACATTTATTTTGCATTTACTTAAGGTACATCTGGTGGAACTCTGCACTTGGTTTCTTTACAGACATATCTGGGGTAAGTTTAAACCCAAGGACATATGGTTTGGGGAAAGGTGGGGAGTTAAAACATTTTAAAATCTCAAACCCGACCCCAATCCATCCACTTGCAATTCTAATGGAGACGGACGACCAATCTGCTCTCAGAAGGCAAGTTGGTCAGTAAAAGCTTTTAAGGAGGCTGCGAGCCTCTATTTTAACAGGTTCTTAATTTTAACCCATGAAGGCCGGGTTTCCCAGGGGTCAGGAAGCTTGGCAGGTAAAAGGAAGCAGGAAGGGCCGGATCCATGAAGTAAGTGCATTTACAGCATTGTTTGTGGGCCAGGAGGAGCAAGAGTTTCTTTCAGGCCCAACAAGCTTTCCTTTTTCCAGACCTGCAATCGGACCCCGCGACCTCAGATTCCACCCATCCCCACGATCCGAGTCTGCGCCCACCCCCACAGCGATCTTAGAATGTTAATCATCCCATCTTGGCCCTGCTGCCGATCGGTTGACTCCCACCCCGCCCCGTAAACTTCTACTTACCTAACATTCGCTCTTCGCTTGCTTTCCCACTCGACAGGCAGCCAGTCCTTCAATCAGGCTGGCTGTGGCGTGGGAAACCTGCTTAAATTCTTTTTTTTTTTTTTAAAAAGACATTCTGCTGTTAATTTCAGGGCCGAGAAAGCTGAAGGCACGGCCACCAATGGTGGGGCAGAGCAAGTCGGTGATGTGAAAGATGCCAGATTGAGAGGAATGCAGAGTTCTCAGGAGGGTTTTCGGGCTGGAGAAGGTTACCGAGATGGGGAGGGTCGAGGTCATGGAGGGATTTGAACACAAGGATGAGAATTTTAAATTTGAGGCGTTGCTGGACTGGGAGCCAATGTAGGTCAGCAAGCTTAGGGTGATGAGTGAAGATGGCTTGGTGCGAGTTAAGATACAGGCAGCAGAGTTTTGGATGAGCTGAAGTTTATGGAGGGTGGAAGATGGGAGGCTGTCCAGGAGAGCATTGGAACAGACAATTACTCCTATTAGGTGCCAAATTTCAAATGCATAGAAGCAACTAATTTAAAAGAAAATAAATTTAAAAAAACAGGAGACCTTCATATTTAACTTCTAATATATTTAATTTTTTTTATATTACACTGATTTCTTAGTTTCCTTCTATTCTGCAGTACCCCTGGAATTTGTTTTTCAACTCATTAAAACGCTATAAATCAGAAAATGTATTGAATATCTACCTTGAAAGCATCCAACGGAATGCGTTATGAAAGCCTGCACTTCCACTGACATCCTTTGTTGTGCATGCTACGTAGAATAAAATACAGAGCCATATGCTTCTAGAAATGTGAGCAATTCAAGTAATGATTACAACAACGCAAGGTTTGTCATCACAACCCTTACAGACGCTAAAGCTTTCCCTGTAAATTCCATATCCCGTGCCACAACATGCAGTCCACTCTGCACTTCAGACACCCATTAACTCATCGGTAAATGTCCAGCCTCTCCACCATTCTTCAACCCGTATGGGTTGCCAATCATTCACTAGCAGAAACAATGGGATAGAACTTTGTTTTGACAATTTAATGAAAACTTCCAATGTTCTCTTCGTAGATCGTCTCAGTCGCACATCGCAACATAGGAAGGACACCTAGAGGCTTAAAAAAATGTGGCTGCAGAGATAGTGGATAGTAGTTTACCAAAATTTCCTGGATTCTGGGCAGTCCCAGCGGATTGGAAAACCGCAAATGCAACGCCCCTATTTAAAAAAGGAGGCAGACAAAAAGCAGGAAACTATAAACCAGTTAGTCTAACATCTGTCATTGGTGAAATGATGGAGTCCATTATTAAGGAAGCAGTAGCAGGACATTTGGAAAAGCATAATACAATCAAGCAGAGTCAGCATGGTTTTATGAAAGGGAAATCATGTTTGACAAATTTGCTGGAGTTCTTTGAGGATGTAACAAGCAGTGTGCATAAGGGGGAACAAGTGGAGGTGGTGTATTTGGATTTCCAGAAGGCCACATAAAAGGTTACTGCACAAGATAAAAGTTCACAGGGTTGGGGGTAATATAGTAGCATGGATACAGGATTGGCTGACTAACAGAAAACAGGGAGTTGGGATAAATAGGTCATTTTCCGGTTGGCAAACAGTAACTAGTGAGGTGCCGCAGGGATCGGCGCTGGGGCCTTAACTATTTACAATCTATATTAATAACTTGGATGAAGGGACCGAGTGTAATGTAGCCAAGTTTGCTGATGATACAAAGATGGGTGAGAAAGCAAATTGTGAGGACATAAAAAAATCTACAAAGAGATACAGACAGGCTAAGTGAGTAGGCAAAAATTTGGCAGATGGAGTATAATGTGGGAAAATATGAGGTTATCCACTTTAGAAACATAGAAACATAGAAACATAGAAAATAGGTGCAGGAGCAGGCCATTCAGCCCTTCTAGCCTGCACCGCCATTCAATGAGTTCATGGCTGAACATGAAACTTCAGTACCCACTTCCTGCTTTCTCGCCATAACCCTTGATCCCCCGAGTAGTAAGGACTTCATCTAACTCCCTTTTGAATATATTTAGTGAATTGGCCTCAACTACTTTCTGTGGTAGAGAATTCCACAGGTTCACCACTCTCTGGGTGAAGAAGTTTCTCCTCATCTCGGTCCTAAATGGCTTACCCCTTATCCTCAGACTGTGACCCCTGGTTCTGGACCTCCCCAACATTGGGAACATTCTTTCTGCATCTAACCTGTCTAAACCCGTCAGAATTTTAAACGTTTCTATGAGGTCCCCTCTCATTCTTCTGAACTCCAGTGAATACAAGCCCAATTGATCCAATCTTTCTTGATAGGTCAGTCCCGCCATCCCGGGAATCAGTCTGGTGAACCTTCGCTGCACTCCCTCAATAGCAAGAATGTCCTTCCTCAAGTTAGGAGACCAAAACTGTACACAATACTCCAGGTGTGGCCTCACCAAGGCCCTGTACAACTGTAGCAACACCTCCCTGCCCCTGTATTCAAATCCCCTCGCTATGAAGGCCAACATGCCATTTGCTTTCTTAACCGCCTGCAGAAAAAAAAAAAATAGTAAAGCAAATTATAATTTAAATGGAGAAAAATTGCAAAGTGCTGCAGCACAGAGGGGCCTGGGGGTCTTTGTGCATGAAACACAAAAAGTTAGTACAGCAAGTAATCAGGAAGGCAAATGGAATGTTGGCCTTTATTGCAAGGGGGAGAGAGTATAAAAGCAGGTAAGTCCTGCTACAACTGTACAGGGTACTGGTGAGGCCACATCTGGAGTACTGCATATAGTTTTGGTCACCGTATTTAAGGAAGAATATACTTGCATTGGAGGCTGTTCAGAGAAGGTTCACTAGGTTGATTCCGGAGATGAGAAAGGTTGACTTATGAAAATACTTTGAGTAAGTTCGGCCTATACTCATTAGAGTTCAGAAGAATGAGAGGTGATCTTATCGAAATATATAAGATAAAGAGGGGGCTCGACAAGGTGGATGCAGAGAGGATATTTCCACTCATATGGGAAACTAAAACTTGGGCCCATAGTCTCAGAATAAGGAGCCGCCCATTTAAAAATATGAGGAGGAATTTCTTCTCAGAGGGTTGGAAATCTGTGGAATTCTCTGCCCCAGAGAGCTGTGGAGGCTGGGACATTGAATATATTTAAGGCGGTGATAGACAGATTTTTGAGCGATAAGGGAATAAGAAGAATTTATATATATAGCGCCTTTAACGTAGTAAAACATTCTAAGGTGCTTCACAACATTGTTACAGACAAACAGATAAATTTGATACCGAGCCACAGAAAAAATTGAGGCAGACGATCAAAAGCTTGTTTAAAGAGGTAGGTTTGAACGAGTGCCTTAAAGGAGGAAAGAGAGGTAAGAGAGGCGTAGAGGTTTAGGGAGGGAGTTCCAGAGCTTAGGGCCCAGGCAGCTGAAGGCAAGGCCACCGATGATTGAGCAATTATAATGAGGGATGTTCAAGAGGCCAGAATTTGAGGGCGGCAGACATTTGAGGGATTGAGAGGCTGAAAAAGATTAGAGATAGGGAGGGGCAAGTCCATGGAATGATTTGTAAACATGAGAATTTTGAAATCGAGGCGTTATTTAACTGGGAGCCAATGTAGGTCAGAAAGCACAGGGCTGATGGGTGATCGTGACTTGGTGCGAGTTAGTACACAGGCTGCTGAGTTTTGGATGACTTCAAGTTTACATAGTATAGAATGTGGAAGGCTGGCCAGGAGTGAGTTGGTGTAGTCTAGAGGTAAAAAATGCATGAATGAGGGTTTGAGCAGCAGGCAGGAGCAGAGGCGGGCAATGTTACGGAGGTGGAAGTAGGCGGTTTTAGTTATATTGTAGATATGTGGTTGGAAACTCATTTCAGGGTCAAATATGACATCCCTAGGTTGCCAACAGTCTTGCTCACTCTCAGATTGATGCTGGGGAGAGGGATGGAGTCAGTGGTTCGGGAACAGTTTGTGGCGGGGACCAAAGATAAAGGTTCTGGTCTTCCCAATATTTAATCGGAGAAAATTTCTGCTCATCCACTACTGGATGTCGGACAAGCAATCTGACAATTTAGATACCAAGCAGGGGTCGACAGAAGTGGTGGAGAGGTAGAGCTGGGTGTCGTCTGTGTACATGTGGAAACTGACTCAGTGTTTTCACATGATATCGCCAAAGGGCAGCATATAGATGAGAAATAAGAGGGGTCCAAGGACAGATCTTTGGGGGACACCAGTGGTAACAATGCAGGAGTGGGAAGAGAAGCCATTGCTGGAGATTTTCTGGCTACGATTAGATAGATAAAAGGCTTATGGGGAGCGGGCAGGGAAGTGGAACGGAGTCCATGATCAGATTAGCCATGATCTTATTAAATGGCGGAGCAAGCTCGAGGGGACAGCTGGCCTACTCCTACTCCTATTTCTTATGTTTTCATGATACAGACCTGATAATAAGAGAATTACAAGTGGGGAAGGCCACTCAGCCTATTTTCATTCATCCACCCAGAGGCATCCTACAATTCACCCATTGCAGCATTCAACGTGTTTCTTAAATTATTCCAGCATTTTTGCCTCACTGCTCTATTTGGGAGTTCATCCCTTGTGTTGATCAGTTTGCGTGAAGAAGAATTTCCTGATATTAGTCCAAAATTGACCTTTTTACAAGTTTGAACTTGTATCCCTTCACTTCTGCAATTTACTTTAAAATATTCGAGTCCTTTGGCACCCAGCTTCTTCACCATCTGCACATTGCCCCTTGGCAAAATCATCCAAAGACCTCGGGTCAGTTTTCACGCAGGTGTATGCTAATGACTCCCAGTTCAACCTCTCCACCACATCTCAACTCTTTCAATGCCTCTTCGTTGTTAGATTGTTCGTCTGACATCTTGTCCTGAATGAACCGCAATATCCTCCAGTTAAACAGTGGGAAGAACAAGTCATCGTATTTAACCTCCACCACAAACTCTGTAATCTTAACACTGATTCCATCCCCATAGCCGGCCACTGTCTTAGGTTAGAACATAAGAACATAAGAAATAGGAGCAGGAGTAGGCAATACGGCCCCTTGAGCCTGCTCCACCATTCAATAAGATCATGGCTGATCTGATCATGGACTCAGCTCCACTTCCCCGCCCGCTCCCCATAACCCCTTAACATTTAAGAAACTGTCTATTTCTATCTTAAATTTATTCAATGTCCCAGCTTCCACAACTCTCTGAGGCAGCGAATTCCACAGGTTTACAACCCTCAGAAGAAATTTCTTCTCATCTCCGTTTTAAGTGGGCGGCCCCTTATTCTAAGATCATGCGTTCTAGTTCTAATCTCCCCCATCAGTGGAAACATCCTCTCTGCATCCAGCCTGTCAAGCCCCCTCATAATCTTAGACGTTTCGATAAGATCACCTCTCATTCTTCTGAATTCCAGTGAGTAGAGGCCCAACCGACTCAAACTTTCCTCATAAGTCAACCCCCTCATCTCTGGAATCAACCTAGTGAACTTTCTCTGAACTGCCTCCAAAGCAAGTATATCCTTTCGTAAATATGGAAACCAAAACTGCACGCAGTATTCCAGGTGTGGCCTCACCAATACCCTGTATAGCTGTAGCAAGACTTCCCTGCTTTTATACTCCATCCCCTTTGCAATAAAGGCCAAGATTCCATTGGCCTTCCTGATAACTTGCTGTACCTGCATACTCACCTTTTGTGTTTCATGCACAAGTACCCCCAGGTCCCGCTGTACTTTGCAATCTTTCTCCATTTAAATAATAACTTGCTCTTTGATTTTTTTTCTGCCAAAGTGCATGACCTCACACTTTCCAACATTATACCCCCATCGAACCACATCGACTGCAAACTTGCTGTTCCATTTGACCCTGAACTGAATATTCAACTCCATGTCCTCTCCATCACAAAGACCGCCTACTTCCACTTCTGTAACATCGCCTGTCTCTGCCCCACCACACCACAGCCCATCTGCTACTGAAACCCCCATCCCATCCATAATGCTATCACCTCCAATCTCTCAACTATTCCAATGTTCTTCTGGCCATCCTTCCAGCTTCTACCCTCTATAACATTAGCTCATCCAAAATGCTACCTATTTCCTATTGTACACCATGGCCCGCTTATCCATTACCCGTACCCGCTGACCTATATTGGCCACTGGTTCCCCCAATGCTTCAAGTACAAAATCATCAAATTCAAAGGCAGCATTACATATTTTTGGAATTGGTCTAAACAAAAGCTTGCTCTGTAATCATGTAGACATACAAAAATCATAAACAACTCTATTGGTTTTAATTTAATTTTTCTTGATTCCTGCAGATGCTTTCTTAAAAAACAGAGCTTCATTCATGTCAGTAATTAACTTCTGACTCCAGTTATTTTCTATATTATAATAGAAACATAGAAACATAGAAAATAGGTGCACGAGTAGGCCATTCGGCCCTTCGAGCCTGCACCACCATTCAATAAGATCATGGCTGATCATTCCCTCAGTAACCCTTTCCTGCTTTTAATGGCAGAGTTACGGTTTCATGATGTAATCCAAATGTTCCTAAATTTATTTAGAGATGAAAAGGATTTTTTTTATTTAAAAACTAGCTTCAGCTCGTGAGTTAGGGAGGGGAAAAATCAGCTAAGCTTCCCACTGCTGATCACTAGCTAGAGACCCTTGCTGTAAGTCCACGTGTCAATGTTGGGCTCAGGACCATGCTTAGCTGTGATGCCCCTATGACAGATTAGCTGACCGGCCTGCACAGTCAAGGTTATTGCAAAAATATTGGCCACCTAGCTGGGGTACCAGAGGATGCAGGGCATCCATGGACCTATAATTCAGCAAGGAGTCAATGCCTACAGATAAATAGGGGTGAAAGGTGGCAAGAATTAAAAAAAAAGTCTGCCAACACATTTGAATCCAAAAAAATAAAGTATTTTAGTGGATGTTTACTGTGAAATTCGACTGCCACCACATCAGGCCTATAGTTAGGTTACTCAGGATATTTATTAGTTGACTCATTCCCTCCAAGTGCACTTAATTTTTTGTGCATTTCATTATTTTCCTGCAAGATGTCTATGCTCTGTGAATTAAAGACCTAGACTTGCAAAGTCAGTGTAACTTTTCAGATAATGAAACCAATCCTTTATTAACAAGTAATTGAAGGAAATGGAATTATATCCCACCCCAGAAAAAGAGAGTCAATGGCGAAAGGTATCACTTTTAAAAAATCTTTAAAAATCTGCCACATCTCTACATCTTCAATAAAAAAAAATCCAGAAGAGTCCTTTGTGAATAAAAATTCTAATTCATGATTATAGAGTAGTGTGACAACACCAATATTTATAATTTTACTGTCAGCTGGCTAATGCCATTTCAGAAAACCTTCAAGCGGAAAGTAATAGGAATTTGTTTGCATCATGCAGGAGTGTGACACTGGGCGTTCAACAGTACTGAACCTGCTCAGGTTCCATTTCAAACATAACACAATAAAAAAAATCTCATGAAAAACCCCATAAAAGGATCCAGATTTCTGTAAAAGAGAGCTGGTTGTGCGAACAACAGGACAATTTTGAAACAAAATAGGTCCATGTCGACTGGTTGAATACATGCCGTATATATATATATTTTTTTAAAGTTCCTCAAATACAATAGTTTACCCAGATAGCACAAGCACTACTTCAGCATTATCTGATACAAGCTCCAGGACATCGTTGCAGGAGTGCCTCAGGGGATTGTCGTAGGCTGCTTCATCAATGACCTACCCTCCATCATAACATCAGAAGTGGGAATATTCGCTGATGATTGTAAAGTGTTTAATTCCATTCGCAACTCATCAGATAATGAAGCAGTCTGTGCCCGCATATAGCAAGACCTGGATGACATGCAGGTTTGGGCTGAGAAGTGGCAAGTAACATTCACGTCACACAAGTGCCAGGCAATGACCATTTCCAATAAGAGTCTAACTACTTCCCCATGACATTCATCGGCAATTACCATGTTGAACCCCCCCCCCACCATTAACATCCTGGTGGTCATCATATACAGTAGACACCTCAAATCGCTGGAGAAATAAAACCAACGATGTCTCTGCAAGATCCTGAGAGGACAGATGCACCAACGTTAGTGGCCTCGATCAGGCCAACATCCCCAGCATCGAAGCAGTGACCACACTCGACCCGCTCCGTTGGGCAGGCCACATTGTTTCACATGCCTGACACAAGACTCCCAGAGCAAGTGCTCTACTCGGAACTCCTACATGGCAAGTGAGCCCCAGGTGGGCAGAAGAAACGTTTCAAGGACACCCTCAAAGCCTCCTTGATAAAATGCAACATTCCCCACCAACACCTGGGAGTCCCTGACCAAAGACCACCCTAAGTGAAGGAAGAGCATCCGGGAGGGCACTGAGCACCTCGAGTCTCGTCGCCGAGAGCATGCAGAAAACAAGCGCAGGCAGCGGAAGGAGCGTGCTGCAAACCAGTCCCACCCACCCTTTCCTTCAACCATTGTCTGTCCCACCTGTGACAGAGACTGTAATTCCTGTATTGGACTGTTCAGCCACCTAAGAACTCACTTTGAGAGTGGAAGCAAGTTTTCCTCGATTTCGAGGGGCTGCCTATGATGATGGCGGTCACCATTGACCAGAAACTTAACTGGACCAGGCACATAAATACTGTGGCTACGAGAGTAGGGTTTTGTTCTGCAGTGAGTGTCTCACCTCCCGACACCTCAAAGCCTTTCCACCATCTACAAGGCACAAGTCAGGAGTGTGATGGAATACTCTCCACTTGTCTGGATGAGTGAAGCTCCAACAACACTCAAGAAACTCTGCACCATCCAGGACAAAGCAGCTTGCTTGATTGGCGCACTGTCCACCACCTTAAACATTCACTCTCTCCACCACTGGTGTAAAGTAGATGCACTACAGGAACTCGCCAAGGCTTCTTCTACAGAACCTCTCAAACCCACAATCTTTAACACCTAGAAGGAAAAGGGCAGCAGGCATATGGGAACACAACCATCTCCAAGCTCCCCTCCAATCCTGACTTGGAAGTACATCACTGATCCTTCATTTTAACTGGGTCAAAATCCTGGAACTTCCTACCCAACACTATGGGAGTACCTTCACCACACTGCAGTGACAACTCACCACTACCTTCTCAAGGGCAATTAGGGATGGGCAATAAATGCCGGCCTTGCCAGCAACACCCACATCTGGTGAATGAATAAATAAATAAATAATTTTTTTTTTTATAAAAGCCCCTAGTTTTCATGATAGGCTTAGAGAACTGGGTCTTTCTACTCTAGAAAATTGTAGACTTTGGAGTTAATTAACGGATGTATATAAATTGATGAAGGAACCAGACCCGTGGTGGGTAAAATACGGCCTGCAGGCCATATCATGTCTGCTAATTCATTCTATCCAGCCAGCTGGGCGGGACAGAAGTAGAACACGAGCCGGAGTTTGAGCTGCAAATTAGCTTGAGTTGAGTCATGGCTGCTCATGTCGATGACTTTTTTGTACTGACTAAAGAGACCATCACTGCATCTTTCCTCTCCCAGTACCCAGAGTACAGCATTTAAAGGGTGGGGGAGGGGTTTCTCATCGGCATCATAGACACGGGAGTGGATTCTGGAGCACAAGAGCTCCAGATAATGATGTGCGATTATAGTTCAGGCCTTGTGAAGTATCGGGCTCCAGTATTTGGCACACTAAAAGATCACTTCTCGCATTGGAAGCCCCGTAAAGTCGAGCTGCTCTGTCAATCAGACACGCAGACTTTCAGTACAACATATAATCGATCGATCAATCGTTTTGTTCATTTAGTAACAAAAGATTTTACTACTTCACACTACATTTTATATATTTAAAATAGTATATGATGACTATCTGAAGTTCTGTTTATAAATTATTGGGAGGGTAGAAGTGGGAGTGATGATCAACATAATAGGCTAGACTTTCCACTTTCGTGAAATCGCCCAAAAATGGGCGTTATTTCCAACGTTGGCGGTTAATATGGGTTTTAAGATAGCCAGATTATCGCCTATTTTCAAAACCCCAACTTTCCACTTTATAAAATGGGCGTTACCTCGAGCGATCTGAAATGGGTTAGTGTTAATTTTTTTGACCTTCTGCCATAAACGATCGGCGTACATAGCAATGCCATGGCAAAGGTCCTTTCCCGAGTTTCAGGAGGTCAGGGGTCATCAATACATGCACAGGAGAGAGAGAGGGGGAGCAGAGAGGAACTGAAAGCGTTTGTGGGTGTGTTGTGTGGTTGTTTGGCTGTTGTGGGAGGTAGGAGGGAGATTTATCAGCAGCAAAAATAATTGCGAGTACAAATAACGTTCCCATGGAGTTTTTGGGGAAAAAAATATAGTTCAAATGGAAGGGATCGAAGAGGTGACACAGCACACTGTGGAGACTGAGGACGCTGGCGAAAGCAGTGAGGTGGGAGAGGAACTATTGGGAGGATAAAAACGAGCTCGGAGTTTCTCCAATGAGGCAAATGCCTCCCTCCTGCAGGAGGTGGAGTTATGCTGGGGTCAATTGACCTGCATGGGAAGCCCACCCCAAAGGTTTACCAGAAGATATGGGCCGACATAGCCGAGGTGGTCTCGGCGGCGACAAATGTGTTGCGTGAGGGCAACCAGTGCCGCAAGCGATGGTACGACGTTGTCGGAACCGAAAGAGTAAGTATTACATTTATTTAAATGTACTTATATATTTATATAATTTGAATTGTAAGTGTAATGAGTGATTAAAATCAGATGTGATGTCTTGCACTTACACCGGGAATGTTTTACTCAAACCCTGCATTGACAGCGTACTTCTTTAGGTAAATAATGATATTTTTCGTAATAATCATAAATAGATCTGTCGGTTATGTGTTGTATCAGTCTCTGTGACAGTACCTAGCAATGATCTCACACAATGATCTCATGCCATGTCGTGCTAGTGTTACCCTGATGTGATGTCATGTGAGTAAAGTATACACCATTGTGTGATGTAAAGTCAATAGATGCCACACCCACTCATATCCGACCAATAATATATGATAGAGGATTGATAAAAGTGTTATATAAATAATGATGGCCTCATGAGAATCATTGCAATACAGAATTTGGTCATGGTCATGACATGTGATGTCTGTGATGATTTTGATAGCGGTGGTGCTTTTGTCGTACATATACTGTGCGTAGCGCTGGACTCACCTTGTGACCCTAGCACCCCCTTCTCCTTTAATAACCTCATTTGTGTTTTGTAGCTCAGCCAGCAGCGCGGCCCCATGCAAGACCACAGAGCCAAGAAGCTGAGGGTCCGAGGCCAAGTCGCCGGACGATCGTCCATCTGTGCTGAGGAGCCCCGATTATTGCCCGTGGAGCTGCAGGGTGCCTTCTCCACGGATGACAGTGCCGACTTCCGAGGAGCGTGCATCGCAAAGCTCCATAATGCATTCGACACCGATTACATCTAGTGCTCCTGCAGCCATGCCCTCCTCCACCGTGGAGGGAGCGGGCCCAAGCACCTTGCCGCAGGGCACCCGAGGTATCTCCATGACGGCGCCGACCATGCATAGCTTGGTTCGGCGCAGCAGGTCTGCTCCACGAGCGGCAGGTCTGAGCGGGAATATGGTACGCTTGTCCAGGAGGAGTGTTGAGATAGGTCAGCAGATCCTCCAGACAATGGGGGGCATGTCCCAACAGCTGGCCAGCATGTCCGCCACCATGACCCAGTACATGCCGCGGATGGAGGAGGCCCTGGAGGCGATAGTCAGGAACACTAGTGGTAGAGGGCACCCCAAGATGCCGCACCCCCATTGCCAATGACACGAGAGCCAGGAGGAAGGTCTTGCTTCTGTCTCGGAGGACGTTCCCTCCTCGCGACCATCGCTCCCATATCCTTCCAACCAGCGGATCTGCTGCCATCCTCCCCAATGAAGCAGCTCCTGAGGAGCTCCTCGGCAAGGCGGCTTGGAGTCAGGTGGGAAGGTGGGGAGAAAAAGAAAGTGAGGTCCACGGCCGCAGAAGTTGTATTGGTCACAGTATTTTTATGTTGTGGTTGCTATTTTGTTGGGAAGTTAGGAGGGAGGGTAACCTTGTTTTTTTGCATTTGTATTCTTTGATTATGAAGTTTTGTTTGAAATGTCAGAGTAGGAATCACAGGATAGCTAGATGAATACGTGGCTTGAGGAGTGGTGCAGCAGGGAGGGATTCAAATTCCTGGGACATTGGAACTGGTGGGACCAGTACAAACCCGACGGTCTGCACTTGGGCAGGACCGGAACCAATGTCCTAGGGGGAGTGTTTGCCAGTGCTGTTGGGAAGGAGTTAAACTAATACGGCAGGGGGATGGGAACCTATGCAGGGAGACAAAGGTAAGTAGAATGGGGGCAGAAGCAAAAGATGGAAAGAAAAAAAGTAAAAGTAGAGGACAGAGAAACCCAAGGCAAAAAGCAAAAAGGGCCACATTACAGCAAAATTCTAAAGGGGCAAAAGTGTATTTGAAAGACAAGCCTGACGGCTCTGTGCCTCAATGCAAGGAGTATTCGGAATAAGGTGGACAAATTAACAGTGCAGATAGCAGTTAATGGATATGATGTACTTGGCATCACGGAGACATGGCTCCAGGGTGACCAAGGCTGGTAACTCAACATCCAGGGGTATTCAACATTTAGGAAGGATAGACAGAAAGGAAAAGGAGGCAGGGTGGCATTGCTGGTTAAAGAGGAAATTAATGCAATAATAAGAAAGGACATCAGCTTGGATGATGTGGAATTGGTATGGGTGGAGCTACGGAATACCAAAAGGCAGAAAACGCTAGTGGGAGTTGTGTACAGACCTCCAAACAGTAGTAGTGAGGTTGGCGACAGCATCGAACAAGAAATTAGGGATGTGTGCAATAAAGGTACAGCAGTTATCATGGGGGACTTTAATCTATATATTGATTGGGCTAACCAAACTGGTAGCAATGTGGTGGAGGAGGATTTCCTGGAGTGTATTAGGGAAGATTTTCTAGACCAATATGTCGAGGAACCAACCAGGGAGCTGGCCATCCTAGACTGGGTGATGTGTAATGAGAAAGGACTAATTAGCAATCTTGTTGTGCGAGGCCCCTTGGGGAAGAGTGACCATAATATGGTAGAATTCTTTATTAAGATGGAGAGTGACATAGTTAATTCAGAAACTATGGTCCTGAACTTAAGGAAAGGTAACTTCGATGGTTTGAGGCATGAATTGGCTAGAATAGACTGGCAAATGATACTTAAAAGGTTGACGGTGGATAGGCAATGGCAAACATTTAAAGATCACATGGATGAACTTCAGCAATTGTACATCCCTGTCTGGAGTAAAAATAAAACGGGAAAGGTGGCTCAACCGTGGCTAACAAGGGAAATTAAGAATAGTGTTAAATCCAAGGAAGAGGCATATAAATTGGCCAGAAAAAGCAGCAAACCTGAGGACTGGGAGAAATTTAGAATTCAGCAGAGGAGGACTAAGGGTTTAATTAAGAGGGGGAAAATAGAGTATGAGAAGAAGCTTGCCGGGAACATAAAAACTGACTGCAAAAGCTTCTCTAGATATGTGAAGAGAAACAGATCAGTGAAGACAAACGTAGGTCCCTTGCAGTCCGATTCAGGTGAATTTATAATGGGGAACAAAGAAATGGCAGACCAATTGAACAAATACTTTGGTTCTATCTTCACAAAGGGAGGCACAAATAACCTTCTGAAAGTACTAGGTGACCAAGGGTCTAGTGAGAAGGAGGAACTGAAGGATATCCTAATTAGGCGGGAAATTGATGGGATTGAAGGCCGATTAATCCCCGGGGCCTGATAGTCTGCATCCCAGAGTACTTAAGGAAGTGGCCATAGAAATAGTGGATGCATTGGTGATCATTTTCCAACTCACTAAATATATTCAAAAGGGAGTTAGATGAAGTCCTTACTACTCGGGGGATCAAGGGTTATGGCGAGAAAGCAGGAAGGGGGTACTGAAGTTTCATGTTCAGCCATGAACTCATTGAATGGCGGTGCAGGCTAGAAGGGCTGAATGGCCTGCTCCTGCACCTATTTTCTATGTTTCTATGTTTATAACTCGGGATCAGTTCCTATGGACTGGAGGGTAGCTAATGTAACATCACTTTTTTTTAAAAGGGAGGGAGAGAGAAAGCGGGTAATTATAGACCGGTTAGCCTGACATCAGTGGTGGGGAAAATGTTGGAATCAATTATTAAGGATGAAATAGCAGCGCATTTGGAAAGCAGTGACAGGATCGGTCCAAGTCAGCATGGATTTATGAAGGGGAAATCCTGCTTGACAAATCTTCTGGAATTTTTTGAGGATGTAACTTGTAGAGTGGACAAGGGAGAACCAGTGGATGTGGTGTGTTTGGACTTTCAAAAGGTCCCACACAAGATATTAGTGTGCAAAATCAAAGCACATGGTATTGGGGGTAATGTACTGATGTGGATAGAGAACTGGTTGGCAGAAAGGAAGCAGCGAGTTGGGATAAATGGGTCCTTTTCAGAATGGCAGGCAGTGACTAGTGGAGTGCCGCAGGGCTCAGTGCTGGGACTCCAGCTCTTTACAATATACATCAATGATTTAGATGAAGGAATTGAGTGTAATATCTCCAAGTTTGCAGATGACACTAAACTGGGTGGCGGTGTGAACTGTGAGGAGGACGCTAAGAGGCTGCAGGGTGATTTGGACAGGTTAGGTGAGTGGGCAAATGCATGGCAGATGCAGTATAATGTGGATAAATGTGAGGTTATCCACTTTGGGGGCAAAAACACGAAGACAGATTATCTGAATGGTGGCAGATTAGGAAAAGGGGAGGTGCAATGAGACCTGGGTGTCATGGTTCATCAGTCATTGAAAGTTGGCATACAGGTGCAACAGGCAGTAAATGGTATGTTGGCCTTCATAGCTAGGGGATTCGAGTATAGTAGCAAGGAGGTCTTACTGCAGTTGTACAGGGCCTTGGTGAGGCCTCACCTGGAATATTGTGTTCAATTTTGGTCTCCTAATCTGAGGAAGGACGTTCTTGCTATTGAGGGAGTGCAGCGAAGGTTCACCAGACTGATTCCCGGAATGGCCGGACTGACATATGAGGAGAGACTAGATCAACTGGGCCTTTATACATTGGAGTTTAGAAGGATGAGAGGGGATCTCATAGAAACATACAAGATTCTGACGGGACGAGACAGGTTAGATGTAGGTAGATTGTTCCCAATGTTGGGGAAGTCCAGAACCAGGGGACACAGTCTTAAGATAAGGGGTAGGCCATTTAGGACTGAGATGAGGTGAAACTTCTTCACTCAGAGTTGTTAACCTGTGGAATTATCTCCCGCAGAGAGTTGTTGATGCCAGTTCATTGGATATATTCAAGAGGGAGTTAGATATGGCCCTTACGGCTAAAGGGATCAAGGGGTATGGAGAGAAAGCAAGAAAGGGGTACTGAGGGAATGATCAGCCATGATCTTATCGAAGGGCAGAATGGCCTACCCCTGCACTTATTTTCTATGTTTCTATGTGAATAGTTTTATGAATGATATAAATGTTATCAACTTGTTATGGGGTGGGGTGTTTTTTATTTCATATAACCTTGTTGTGCATTGTCTCAAATAAGATCGCTTCTCCCTGTAAGTGTGTGGGGTGTAAGTTCTCATCCTCCTCCTCCTCCTCAGTGTGGCACCTCTTTGATGCTCTTCAATATACCTTCTGCCATCTCTAGTCTGCAGCATGCGCGTAGTCATCAAGACAGGCTGAGAAATTACAGCCCCATTACAATAACAGTCAGTGTTATACCTATTGTTCACAAACAATAAATTTACCTACTAAAACACCTAAAATAAATTCAAATTGTCCAGTATGATGGGATGTTTGTTCAGATGTTCAAAAATCACCTGAAAAAAACTGCACAGTACATCAAAATTCCCCAGAACTTGAAGCAGTCTTTTATATGAACCAACCTCAGATTTACAACATGGTGTCCACACCGCTAAGTTTAGTTCAGGTGAGAGCAACTTTTTCTCAGCGTTTTTTTCGGCGATATTGTGAGCGAGGTGCCGAAAGTAAAGCTCAGCGATATTATGGGTGTTAGTTTCGCCCATTCTGATCTTTACGGCAAAAAAGAGTGGGCAGGTGATATTAATTCTCGGCGTTAACCACATGTCGAAAGTAACGCTGGGCAATAAGTGAGCGATACATGAGCGTTAGTTTCCATTTTGTTGCTAAATGGGCGATATATGCGCGTTATACCTCATCTCAGCATTAAAATGGATGTTAAGTGGGCAGTATCGATTAAAAAAAAGTGGAAAGTCTAGGCCTATATGAGTTGGCCCGTTTCAAATTTAGCAAGTTAACACTTTGCTCTCACTAATGACTGTTAATGGGGTTATTAATTCTTGCACAATTATTCACTCGTTTTATTATTTCACTTAATTAGCATAGTGGAAGCATAACTAAATGGACGCAGGTTTATTGGACACTGCATTCACTGTTTCTAACTTAAGCCCCTTTTCCCATACCACGAACAATTCAAGTTTGTCATGACTGGCCAGTCCCAGCAATAAATAGCACTCAGGAAAGAAATGTGTACTATAATGGTACATTACCTGTGCCCGTTCTTAAGTGAAAATCTGCAAACTCTGTCGGCATCTTTGGCTTTTCTCAGGAGTGGTAGCACGTTGACAATGAACAAGCCCAATGTGATGGCTAATCTGGGATGCAATTTGCGGCAAAAATCATTTTCTGAGTCAACTAATTATTTCTTAGTCAGGTTTCAAAGGCAAAGTAACACTTTCAGGTGCAATTTTTGAGGGTTGCATAAATAATTTCATCCTTGATTGTGTCTTATATTTTGTTTATAATAGTCTGTGGAAGCAGAATCGATCTCTCATTTTCCACTATAAGAATGAATTTAGACCATTTGGAATAAACAGACCATGCACTTTTCAATGCAACTCGTAAACCAGTATCATGTTCGCTGCATGTTAATAAGTGTTGTCATTTTTATTAAGTGTGGAAATGACATGAAGGGTTCTTCATACAATAAATGCCATAACAAATTTTAATAGTAGCTGTTATCACAATTCATTTTATGTCATCATCATGGCAGTCTCTCGAAACGAGGATGACTTGCTTCCATGTTAAAAAGGGATGAGTTCATAGGTGTTTCAATGAAGAACCTAATATTCCAGGTCCCGAACTACATCTTGAAGGGTGGAAGATGCAGTGCGTGGATTTAAAAAAAAAAGTGTTGTGACCGTTGCACACCAGTCACCACACGGGCTTGACAGAGCTAGGTCTTGGTCCAGTGGCAAGGGTTAACCAAGGTGACTGGAGACCAGCTCTGCTGCACGGACCTAGCGCGCACGCATATCGCTGGCCCGTGCTGCCCCTAGGCCCTCGCCTCTTCTGGGCCGCGATCACGTCCTTCTACAAACTCTCGCAGCTCCTCAGTCTCGACCTCGGTGCTCCTTCCCCCCCAGACCTCGCTGTTTCAGCTGTACCTGCCCATACTCCAATCAGGGAGACTTCAAATCCGGTCACCCTCTTCACAACCGTAGCCCTCTTGCAGCAGCACGCGCTGCTCCCTGCAGTGGCATGCCGCTGCTTGTTGCTCCCTCCAATGGACCCGGCCTGCCGACGGGCCTGCAGGCCGGGACCGCAACCACCCCTGGGGAGGATGTGCGGTGGCCATTTTATGTCTGCAGCCCTCAGCAGCTCACCAAAACTTGTTAAGTGGCCCTCCAGCCCAAAAAATTGTCCACCCCTGAACTAGACTGCATTTGCATGGACAGACATTTGAATTAGTTACATTAGAGAAAACAAGGGGTCATGTCTATCAGCTCCACAAAGATAGAACTAGGTTGGATATCAAGAGTTTTTAAAAAAAAAAACATAGAGGGTTATTGACACCTGGAACAAGTTGCTGTGGCTACTATCACGGCCGACAAAAGATAGGTAGGATGTTGGATGCGTACCTCATGGTCACTAGTGATCTCCTGAATTTGTTTTGATCGCCTCAGGGGATTGGAGAGAAATTGCCAAGATTCCTCCTCCCTCCTCCCGAATTGGACTAGGTTTTTTAAAAAATAAAAATATGGATTTGTGCCTCTCCCAGGAGATTACATGACTGCTGGAGAGAGGGAACACTAAGGGTCATGATGCTTTGTTGCGTCATGATCGCTTTTGTGACAGGCTCGTTAGACCAGCCAGTCTTTTCCTGCCTGTCTTTTCATACATTCACATCAAGGAAAAAAACCTGATTGAAACAGATTCAGTATTGTGTCCCTGAAAAGTTCGCAATTCTAGAAGAACATAATTAACTGATGCAGAAAAAGAAAAACATAATATTTTATCCCCTTTGAGAAAAACTGTGGCACCGGCCACC
The DNA here is from genome assembly GCF_044704955.1 of Pristiophorus japonicus. Taxonomy (NCBI): domain Eukaryota; kingdom Metazoa; phylum Chordata; class Chondrichthyes; family Pristiophoridae; genus Pristiophorus; species Pristiophorus japonicus. The sequence goes on from NC_091987.1 coordinate 43,536,876, forward strand.
AGCTCAAGCTTAATTAAAAAAACACACTGCTGATTGGCTTGATTTTTTAAGAATTTTCTCTATTCTTAAAAGTCTAAACATAAAAATATACAATTTAATCTAATTTCTCAACTTCCTGTATAAAACTTAATTTATTTCACTTCACATTCATTTATTTATTTTTAACCAGCTTTATTCCCAACTAGGAATGGAGCCACATGATTTTGCAATTGGTTACTTTAGCTATGCAATGAACGAATGCTGCTGTTATATAGCTTGGGAATAGACTTCAAAAAGCTGGGCTATAAAATGCACCCCCGAAGAGTCAACAACCACCCCTCTCATTGCCCTTCAGTGGGATTTGCTGGCTTTACATAAATAGAACACAATATGAACTACAGTGCAGCAAGTTGGAAACATGAAGACGCCATCCATAAATGCAAGACACATTATTCCTAAAGCCTTAGGATGCCATAGATGCGAAAGCTGAAAGGCAATTTATTTGGGTGGCAGTTGCGAACGGATGTAATCAGCAGCTCAGCCAAACGGTACACTGGAAAAAATATTCTAATGGAGACATTCCTCCTCTCACCCCAGTAATCCTGTGTTACACTAATAAGATTCAAATCTTGCCTGCATGAAAACTGTTGCATATGAGGAACAGGGATTGTGGTGTCCCTGCACTGTACTACAAATTCACATGAGGCATGTACCACAGACACAGTCACTACCTGACCTTAACCTTTATTCCCAGGACCAAGGAGTGCTGACCCTGGGTGGGTCTCCCCTTTTATACCTGGAAACCCAGGTGAGGAGTGTCTCCACAAGTTCACCCCTTGTGGTCAGGATGTGCATTTCTAGGGTATAAGCACAGTGTATAGGAGTTGCATGAAGGTTACAGTTACATGAAGATTATCGTTGCATGATGGTTACATACATGACATCACCTCCCCCCTTACGTCTTTTTGTGTCAAAGGTTAAGTCTTTCAGGTGGTTGACGCTCTCTCGTGGAGCGCCGCAGTTGTGGTCCTGGTGGCTGAGCCTCTGCATGTGTCTCTGTCACCTGAGGTGATTCCGGCCTGTCCAGGCTGGCCGCAGGGACTGTGCATGCGGTGGACTGTCCTTGTTGCTCCTCCACTGGCAGTGGTGTGGGTGACATCTCATGCTCTTCTTCAGGTTCCTCAGTGTCTATGCTGAACCTTTTCTTTACTTGATCCAAGTGTTTGCGGCATATTTGCCCATTGTTTAGTCAGGTCACTATGATCCTATTCCCTTCTTTGCCAATTACTGTGCCCTCAAGCCACTTGGGTCCGAAAGCATGGATAAGAACAAATACCGGGTCATCCATTTCTATACACCTCTCCCTTGAGTTTTGATCATGGAACTCGGTTTGGGATTGGTGCTTGCCCTCAACAATGTCTGCCAGGGCTGGGTGAATGAGGGACAGCTGCGTTTTAAGCGTGCGTTTCATGAGGAGTTCCGCTGGCAGGACTCCAGTGAGCGAGTGCGGGCGGGACCTGTAGGCCAGCAGGAGGCGTGATAGGCGACATTGAAGGGAGGGTCCTTGGATGCGTAGCATGCCCTGTTTTATGACTTGGACCGCACGTTCCGCCTGGCCATTGGAAGCCGGCTTGAACGGCGCTGTCCGGATGTGTTTGATGCCATTGCCCGACATAAACTCCTGGAATTCATGGCTGGTGAAACACGGGCCATTGTTGCTGACCAGGATGTCCGGCAAGCCATGGGTCGTGAAAACCGTACACAGACTCTCCACGGTGATGGATGTCGTGCACGAGTTTAGTATGATGCACTCGATCCATTTCGAGTATGCATCGACAACGATCAGGAACATTTTCCCCATGAACGGGCCCGCATAGTCGACGTGAATACGTGACCATGGTCTGGTGGGCCAGGGCCACGGGCTGAGTGGGGCCTCCTTGGGGGCATTGCCCAGCTGGGCACACGTCGTGCACCTGCAAACCCAGTGTTCCAGGTCTGAGTCAATCCCCGGCCACCATACATGTGACCGGGCAATGGCCTTCATTAACACGATGCCAGGGTGCTCGCTGTGGAGTTCCCTGATGAACGCTTCCCTTTCTTTCTGGGGCATGACTACCCGGCTGCCCCATAGCAGGTAGTCGGCTTGGATAGAGAGCTCATCCATCCGTCTCTGAAACGGTCTGACCTCCTCGAGGCACACCCTGTGTGTGGCGCCCAATCCCCAGTCAGAACACATTTCTTTATTATGGATAGGAGGGGGGTCTCTGTTGGTCCAGAGTTTGATCTGGCGGGCTGTGATGGGGGAGCCTGCGGTGTCAAAAACCTCAACGGCCATGACCATCTCAGCGCTCTGCTCCGACGCGTCGGTGGCCAGTGGGAGCCTGCTGAGCGTGTCGACGCAATTTTCGGTGCCTGGCCGATGCCGCATGGTGTAGACATATGCAGCCAGCGTGAGAGCCCATCGCTGTATATGAGCTGATGCATTGGCATCGACAGCCTTGCTGTCGGACAACAGGGATGTTAACGGCTTGTGGTCCGTTTCTAGCTCGAACCGTCTACCGAAAAGGTACTGGTGCATCTTTTTCACACCATAAACACACATGAGTGCTTCCTTTTCGATCATGCCATTTCCACGCTCTGCCTGGGAGTGACCTGGAGGCATAAGCCACCGGTTGGAGTCAGCCGTCATGATTACCCTGCTGCAACACACAACCCAACCCCGTAGGACAATGCATCGCACGTTAAAACCAATTTTTAAATTTTTTTAAATAAAAGACAGGGGTTATACAAAGTCAACAGTTTGTTAGAACACAGCAGGTTCCTCGCTTTATTGAAAGCCCGTTCTTGACAGCCCCCCCAAAGCCATTCACAACCTTTATGCACGAGCATGTGTAACGGCTCCAACAATGTGCTTAAGTTCGGCAGAAAGTTCCCGAAATAGTTCAAAAGTCCCAGGAATGAACGCAATTCCGACGTGTTGCCGGGCCTGGGTGCCCGGCGGATCGCCTCCGTTTTTGATTCAGTGGGACGGATCCCGTCTGCGGCAACCCTCCTGCCCAAAAACTCGACCTCTGGGGCCAAAAGCACACACGTGGCCTTTTTCAGCCACAAGCCTACCCAGTCCAGTCGGCGTAGCACCTTCTCCAGGTTGTGGAGGTGTTCCTCAGTGTCTCGAACCGTTATAAGGATGTCGTCTTCGAATACGATTGTTCCAGGAATGGATTTGAGCAAGCTTTCCATGTTTCTCTGAAAGATGGCTGCCGCCGAACGAATGCCAAACGGACACCTGTTGTAGACAAATAATCCCTTGTGTGTCGTGATGGTGGTCAGAAGCTTTGATTCTACAGCCAGTTCCGGAGTCATGTAGGCCGAAGTGAGGTCCAGCTTAGTGAACAGCTTGCCACCTGCCAGCGTGGCAAAAAGGTCCTCCACTCTCGGGAGCGGGTATTGGTCTTGCAGCGACACTCGGTTGATGGTGGCTTTGTAGTTGCCACAAATCCTGACCGAGCCAGGAACGATGGGGCTTGCCCAGTCGCTGAATTCAACGGTCGAAATTATGCCCTCTCTGAGCAGCCTGTCCAATTCACTTTCAATTTTCTCACGCATCACATACGGCACTGCTCAGGCTTTGTGGTGCACTGGTCTGGCGTCCGGAGTAATGCGTATCACTACTTTAGTGCCCTTGAACGTTCCGACACCGGGTTGAAACAGTGACCTGAATTTTTGTAGGACCTGTGAGCATGAACTTCGCTCCACAGATGATCCAGAGTGACAGCCAGTTCTGTGATCCATTATGTGTTACCACCAAGTTTGCACTGCCTAGCACTGGGATGATCTCTTTGGTGTACGTCCGTAACTGCGTGTCAACGTGTTCCAGTTTGGGCCTGCTAGCTCTGTGTGGCCATAGTCTCTCAAATTGTTGGGCGCTCATAAGTGACTGGCTAGCTCCCGTATCCAGCTCCTTGCGCACCGGGATGCCATTCAATAAAACTTTCATCATCATGGGTGGCGTTTTAGTGTATGAGCTGTGGACGTCAACCACGTGAACCCGCTGAACTTCAGCATCCATGGCTTTTCCCCAGGCATCATCCTGCATTGCAGAACCCTTGTCTGGTTCCTGTCTCGCAGATTAGCCTCGCTACAGCCTATTTGCACATCCTGGCCAAGTGTCCACTGACGTTACAAATCCTACAGGTATATTGCTGGAACCTGCAGCTTTTCGCAGTATGTGTACCCAGACATCTCCAGCATGAGCGGAGATTGTTGTTAACAAAAGGACTATTACCAGGTATTCCTCTCTGATTGCCCATTTGGTTGTTTCTAAGCACTCTGATGGTGGGTGTTAATGGTTCCATCGCGGGACGCATTGTTCCTCATGATGGTGTGAATTGTTGATCCCCTTTCCATTGTCCCTGTTGCGGGCCCACCCTAGAGCCTGTTGCTGCCTGGGCGGTTTCAAAATGCCCTTGCCTGCCTGCGGGGTCCCGAGCTGCGTTCACAATGTTAACTCCCTGGTCCATCGCCACGTTGGGACCAGGGCTGCGTGTGTAAATTAGCTTGGTCTCCTCTTCCCCTGCCATGAAGGTCTGAGCTATCAACGCCGCCCCTTCTAAAGTCAAGTCCTTGGTCTTTATGAGCTTCCTGAAAATCCAGGCATGATTAATGCCTTCAATGAAAAAATCCCTTAACATCTCCCCCTGCAGATCTTTCAGAAACTGGCCAAGCGACGCAGGTCCGCAACGAAGTCCGAGATGTTTTGTCCTTCCCGACGCTGGTGTGTGTAGAACCGGTGCCGGGCCATGTGTACGTTACTTGCCGGCTTCAGATGCTCACTGATCAGCTGGCTGAGCTCTTCAAAGGACTTGTCTGCTGGCTTTTGGGGTGCGAGCAGGTCTTTCATCAGTGCATACGTCTGTGGTCTGCAGCTGGTCATTAGATGCGCCTTCCGCTTGTCAGCCGCTGTCGCTCCCAGCCCTCACCCACACAGTAACGTTCCTCTGTGCTACCGGTGGCCATCCTCGTGGTTCGGCGATTCCCGTTTCTCGTCGCCAAATGTGGTGTCCCTGCACCTTACGACAAATTCACACGAGGTATGTACCGCAGACACAATCATTACATAACCTTAACCTTTATTCCCAGGACCGACCCTGGGTGGGACCTCCCTTTTTATACCTGGAAACCCAGGTGAGGAGTGTCTCCCACAAGTTCACCTCCTGTGGTCAGGGTGTGCATTTCTAGGGTACAGGTACAGTGTAGAGGAGTTGCATGAAGGTTACAGTTACATGAAGATTACCACTGCATGATGGTTACATACATGACAGGGTTCTGTTGGGCTGAATGGTCTGTTCCTGTGCTGGAAATACTACGTACTTAACCTAGTAAGTGATAACATACAAAATTCATTCATTGCCCGAATAGGCACTTTCTTTTATGTCACTCCCTACAATGCACAAGGTTCCAGTGGACTGCCTAGAGACACAGCAAGATCCCACTATGTATAAGTCGCCAAAACACAAACTGCAAACAGTAATGGTCACTGGCAAATTTTTTTCTTGCAGGTCTAGTGTCACTATACTTGAAAGTATGAGTTTTAAAAAAAAATGAAAATCGTTCAGTTTTAAAAGATTCTATCATGCCTGACAAAGGATGTTATTAATGCTCACACCGTTCAGTTTTGTAGAAAACAACTCCCTATTTATTTTATTTGTGGTCATTAATGTGGGGGGTGAGTGTGCTGGGCATGTATTGTCAGCACCAAGTATCCCCAGGTTAGATATGGCATGTTCCAGAGGAAAGCTTCAGCTATGTTTGTCCCAACAATACGCCTGAATTTTAAACTCAAAAGTGTACTCCAATGCACCAGTGACATTTCTATTTCAGACACAAGCTGTTTCCGACACCTTTCTGATTGAGACTGCCAGTTTGTTTCAAAATAGTGGCAGTTCGATATAGAGGCCCTGTTCCCAGCTGGAATCAGGTAGGCCAAAAGTATTGCATGCGAGGCCCATGCAGCCGGCAACGGGAGAAACTTTCACCACCTCTGTCTAATGTGAAAGGAGAGTGTGCTAACCACAGTCAGCATCAACAGCTCTCTTTCATCTACTGAAGTGAATTCCTGCAAAGGTTTGCACTATCTAATCCTTATTTTCCAATTTAATCTGTTAATATTCCTTTGAGAAAAATTGTAAAATTGGCCAGCAACTCAAAGTTAATAAATAAAACACATGGGCATTTAAAAAATCACCTCACCATACATACCATGGTGGAATATTACAGACTGCGACAAACCCGACGAAAGCCACTTGCACCCACCACAGAAAGCCAACAAGCAATCGAGAAAGCTGTTCCAGAATAGCTCACTTCCCCCTCCCTCCAATACAAATTTGGACTATATGGATCATTTATAATCTGCCAACAATTGCAAAAGCTTTTGTGAATGTCCACAAAGCCCTGAGCCAATTGTGAAATAGAATACAAAGAGCCATTTTCTGTGATGTAGTCTATATTAAAGTTCAAAGCACTTCAGTGAAGTTGAAATAAATAAAGCAATCTTTTGTTTTCCAATTTCTCAACTAGGTAAACTAAACGAGACTCAATGTAAAAATCACTTGGAAACTTCATCTTTTGTGTGAATTCTGCAACAACTACAAAATAACAAAATCAAAATTCATATTCAGAGCTATCTACACCCTTTATAATTCAGATCAACTACAACACCAGAGAACCTCATCATCACCCTTACAATCTAGACTAAATCACATTTTCAGCCCGACAATATACCAGGTGGAATTTCATCATTTAAAAATAAAATCAGAAATGGAGGCAGATACAAATCAACATACCAAATTGGACAACACACATTTTCATACATGTTCCATTGATACACTGAAGAAAATAACTATGAAATAGAAAACATAAGCAGCACACCATTCTTCAAACATACTGGGGTCTTACTACACCAGATTTTTCTTTAAAAGTCAAACTATTAGTAAGTCACTTTGACCCCATTTTTTTGACACAAGATTTCTAATTGAAGGGTAATAAGAGAAAGTACGACTGTGTTAGAGCGTCGAAACATATTCAACATTTCCCTTAAATGTGACAGTAAAATATTTTTCCTTTGCGAAAAGGATTAGTTCTGTACTTTAGAAGAAATTGAGCTTTTTAAGTAGCAGTTGCTTATATAAAAGAAAATGTCCATATAATCTTAAAAAGATATCACTTGTATACTGAAGCATTTTATAATAAACACAGGCTGTCAAACCTTTCGAGTGATAAGTTATCAGCCATGTGTCAGAATGATCCTCCGAGGTTTGAAAAGCATGTGTTTACCATAACTGCTGTACATTAGTCGAACTGAAGTTATCAACCTCATACTTTCTGCAAAGTAAATTTCGTGTGAACAGTCAAATATACATTCGAATTGCTAGGCCACTATTCTGGGTGGATGTGCCCCGTGAGCATTCCCTGGGAAGAAAGGCATTTTATGACTAATATATATAGTGCCACCTGTGGACAACTGTAGCACTGCAGCCAGTGCTGTTTACAAATAAGTCACCTGACTAGAGTTCTGGAGTGTTTGTGTGCGTTTGAGAGTTGTACTGAAGATATAACAATGGCGATGAGAATGGGATAAAGAAGAAAAAAAAGCTGCAATTTTTGTTGGTGGATGATTCAGCCGACCGACAGAGAGACTTTGAGGGCTTCTCTGTTTTGATTAACAGCTACAAATCCAAGGCAAATTAAAATCACACTTGTTTGAACTGTCAGAGGCCAGATGGCCACGCCTATGGGAATAATAGGGTGCTTGGGGGAAGTTTCAACGCGACCGTGAAAGTTTCGGAGCATATGTGGAATGGCTAGAAATGTTTTTCACCGCAAATAATATCAAAGTCCCCGAGGTGTATGAAACCCTGAAAAATTTGCTAATGCCTGTCAAGCCAAAGGACACAACTCTTAAGCAGATTCAGCACTACAGCCCTGAGCCCCTGGAAATTGCTGACAGGTATTGTTTCGGAATAAGAGATCAGTTAACCAAAGAAAATATCAGTGAGTACATTGTAGCATTAAAAAAAGCAATCTATTCACTGTAATTTCGGAAACTTTCAGGACCGAGCATTGCATGATCGTTTTGTTTGTGGGATGAAAAATTTTGCGATCAGAAGAAAGTTATTGACAGCGCCTAACTTGTCTTTTGATTTAGCGTGTCAGACAGCTATGTCAATGAACAATATTCTTGAGAATTTCATACTATTTCCAGTCGTCAGACAACCGAGGTTGAATCGCCTGCAGGTTAAAAGTAAAAGGCAGTTGGGCTCCAAGGTCTCAGAAACTGGCAATGGTAACAGAGCATTGAAGTCCTGCTATCGGTGCCTGGGACAACACATTGCTCAAAGTTATCCACATGTGAAGGCAGAGTGTTTCATCTGCAGGAAAACTGGGCATCTTGTGAAGGCATGCCGACTGAAAAGTAAAACAGGTTTCAAAGCTATAAGTAGAAATCCCCAGAGACTACATAGATGGAAGAAAAACAATAGGACGAGGAGGTTTTAGAGCTACACATCATCAGGGGCACGAGGTTAACTAACAGCGATTCGAAAAGTATCATAATCCACATAGATGTTGCAGGAACCAAGATACCCATGGAAATCGACACTGGTGAGTGTAGTACCGAAGTTGCTATACCTCAACAAATTGCGTGATTTCCCATTGGAGAAATCCAAGATAGAGCTGCGAGGCTACTCGGGAGAGAACAATCCTGTGGTAGGTCATATCACCGTACCGGTGAAATATAAGGATCAATTTCAGAGCTTACCTCTATTAGTATGGCAGAAGACAAGCCTGCCTTACTAGGAAGAAATTGGTTTGGATCACTGAAGCTGGATTGGAGTGAGATTTTTGTGTTGAAACGAGATTTGCATCAAAAGGATGATGTCATCAAGAATTATCCGAAGAGGTTCTGCGAAACAGGCAGTCCGATCCAAGGCTTCAAGGTGTGTGTCAAGGTACAGACGGACGCTAGATCGGTTTACTGCAACCACGTTCCGTACCATATGCACTCAAGGAGAAAGTTGAGCAAGAACTCAAAAGACGAGAGACTGAGAACATTATTTCTAAGATAGATCTATGTAATTGGGCTACACCCATTGTTGTTGTACCCAAGTCCGATGATAAGGTAAGATTGTGTGGTGATTATAAAGTAACCGTAAGCTAGGTTCTAGAAGGTAATCTCCCCAATACATTGCCAAACGTAGAAGATTTGTTCACAACACTGACAGGTGGTCAGATCTTCTCAAAACTGGATCTTACGAATGCCTACTTACAGCTTGAACTAGATGAGGAGTCCAAGTCATGTTTGACTATAAATACTCATCTAGGCCTTTATCAATTTAATAGGCTACCGTTTGGAGTGTCTTCCGCCCCTGCCACATTCCAAGGGGTGATGAGCCAGATTTTGCGAGGTATTGAAGGGGTAGTATGTTATTTAGATGACATACTAATTTCAGCACCAAATAGGCAAAATCATAATAACATATTGAATGAAGTCCTCAAACGGCAAGAGAAGCACAGAGTACGAATGTCTGCTCGTAAGTGAGAGTTATTTCAAAATTCCATGGAGTACCTAGGGTACAGAGTAGACAAAGATGGTTTATATCCAACCAAGGGAAAGCTGGATGCAATCAGAAATGTACCCACTTCCAGGAATGTCACTGAACTTCAATCATTTTTGGGTCTTTTGAACTATTATGGGAAGTTCATACCAAATTTGGCTACAGTATTACATCCACTGAATGAACTGTTGAAAAAACAGGTCCATTGGAAGTGGTCAGAAGAATGCGATACAGCATTCAAGGAGTGTAAAAGCAAATTGTTAGAGCACCATGTTAGTTCACTATGACATATCTAAGGAGATCAAGCTAGCATGTGATGCCTCTCCAGAGAGAGTTGGGGCAGTGATTTCTCATGTACTATATAGTGGGGAGGAGAGACCAATTGTTTTTGCGTCACGCATTCTCAGTGCCAGTGAGCGTAATTATGCGCAAATCGAAAGGGAAGCTTTGGCATTAATTTTTGGGGTCAAGAAGTTCCATAAATACTTGTAAGTTTACCATCATTACGGACCATAAACCCTTGACAGCATTCCTCCATTCAAGGTCTCCAGTTCCAACATTAGCTGCAGCCCGAATGCAGAGATGGGCTTTGATTTTGTCAGCATATACAAATGATACTGAGTACAGACGATCAGCTGATTACAGTAATGCTGATGCTATGTCTAGATTGCCTTCCCCATCACAAGTTACACCCGATAGGGAAAAAGTGTTTTCTTTTTCATACATTGATGAACTGCCAGTCACAGCTGAAGAGATTGGTAGAGCAACCAAACGTGACCCAGTTATGCCAAAGGTGTATGATTATTTTGCAAATGGCTGGCCAAACCAGGTAACAGACAAAGAGATTCAACCATTCTTCATTCATAGGAATGAATTATCAGTCGATAAAGATTGTATCATGTGGGGTGCAAGAGTGGTTATACAAAATAAATTCAGGTCCAAGTTATTAGGAGACCTCCATGACCAGCACCTGGGAATGTGCTTGATCAAGAGTTTTGCACACAGTTATTTATGATGGCCAGGTCTTGGATAAAGATAAAGATAAAGATAGAGAGTACATCGTGAGGCAGTGTACGACATGTCAATCGGTAAGCAAGCAACCAGCATCAGTACCATTACAGCCATGGAAATGGCCTCCCAAGGTGTGGCAAAGGCTACATATTGATTTTGCTAAGACAACAATTGTTCATTGTGATTGATAGCCATTCGAAGTGGGTCGAGGTGTTTCCAATGTGGAAAACAACAACTAAAACATTAGACATTTTACAAAGATTATTTTCTTCATTTGGCCTCCCAGAAGAAATTGTTTCGGATAATGGACCACAATTTCATTCAGGAGAATTTGCACAATTCACGAGCAAAAATGGTGTGAAACATACCAAGGTTCCACCATAACACCCTGCTTCGAATGGTGCAGCAGAGCGCACTGTACAAATTGTAAAACATGCCCTCATCAAACAGATGTTGAATCCAAATCCAAAGAAACGACAGTTGTCCTTGGACCACAAATTGGATAATTTTCTAATTACGTATCGCAATACTCCTCATACAACTACTGGTAGAACACCAGCAGAGTTGTTTCTCAAACAACAGCCACGAACCCGATTCTTGTTGTTAAAACCAAACTTAGCACAGTCTGTAGAAGAGAAATAATTAAGATAGAAAGAGAATCATATGATAGAGGTAGAGTAAAAGAGAGAAGTGTGAAATTAAATCAGAAGGCGAGAGTGAAGAACCATCACCATAAATGGTTAAAATGGTTACCAGGAAGTGTGATGAAGATATGTGGTCCTCGCACATATTTGGTCAAGATGTTTGATCATGGACAGGTTAGGTTTGTTCATATTGATCATATTTTACCTACAGACGTGAAAGTAGTTGAAGGTGGGAATGATTCAATTATTTCTGACTCATCAGATAGTTTTGATACACCAGTAGCATATCCTACATCCAGCATCCAGTAAACAAATCCAAGAGAAAGTCAGAATTTAAGTCTGAGTTCAAGTCAGGCAGACAAAGTCTGAAGTTAGAGAGAGTTCAAATTGAAATCAAAGGCATCCCTTGGAGGAAAACTTTCCTTGGGATCAGCCTCAAATAAGTTTAAATTCAACACCATGCTTGGAAGGTTCTGTTCGAGAGTGAAGGTATCCTCTTTGAAACAGAAAACAAGTGGTTAAGCCTGATTTGTAAATATGGCAATATAAGTCCATATCGTTTGTTATGTATAACTATGCAAGTTATGTATGATGACTATTTTGTTATAATTACTTCTTCATTAAGGAGGGAGAAGTGTAATATATATAGCTCCACCTGTGGACTACTGTGGCACTGCAGCCAATACTGTGTAAAAATAGAGAGAGAACAGGTCACCTAACTAGAATTCCGGAGTGTTCTGCCATCTTAAGGCTTGTGTGTGTTTTGAGAGGTGTACTGAAGATATAACAATGACCAACATTTTAACTTCTTCAAACCCATGAATAGCCTCTGTTTATGAAAGCTCACTGTTCCAATTCTCAGAGCTGCCGTGAAACACCACTCCTCTATCAAGACAAGAGTGGGCTGGTGTCAACCAGTCTGGCACCTATAGCTAAATAGCTTTGAGGATCTGTTCTGTACTGCAGTGCTGGCAGCACAATGGCAGCAATGTAGCACTTCAGTTTTGCAGATAACACTCTTCTGCCGCCGCTGCCCCCCCCCACCCCCACCCCCTAAAATAATATAATGTTACATAGAAACATAGAAAATAGATGCAGGAGTAGGCCATTTGGTCCTTCGAGTCTGCACTACCATTCAATATGATCATGGCTGATCATGTACTTCAGTACCCCATTCCTGCTTTCTCTCCATGCCCCTTGATCCCTTTAGCCGCAAGGGCCACATCTAACTCCCTTTTGAATATATCTAACTAACTGGCCTCAACAACTTTCTGTGGTGGAGAATTGCACAGGTTCACAATTCTGAGTGAAGAAGTTTCTTCTCATCTCGGTCCGAAATGGCTTACCCCTCATCCTTAGACTGTGATCCCTGGTTCTGGACTTCCCCAACAGCGAGAACATTCTTCCAATCTAATCTGTCCAATCCCGTCAAAATGTTATATGTTTCTATGAGATCCCCTCTCATTCTTCTAAATTCCATTGAATACAAGCCTAGACGATCCAGTATTTCTTCATAAATCAGTCCTATCATCCCAGGAATCAGCCTGGTGAATCTTCGCTGCACTCCCTCAATAGCAAGAATGTCCTTCCTCAGATTAGGAGACCAAAACTGTACACAATATTCAAGGTGTGGCCTCACCAAGGCCCTGTATATCTAACATAAATCACTAAAAAATGTATGCACCCCTCAATATTGGAAAGAATTTCAAAAATCGTTCATGAAAGGGGAGGAAAAGGAATGTGCAAAGAGCATTTATGACGTTTTGAAGAGAAACTGCATGAATCTGTTATGATTTCTCAATGTCCTGCTGGTTTATAAATACTGAATAGTCAGTCAGCCAGCAGTAAGTGGAAGTTATGTAAATGTTGCAGTAAATGGGATGTTAATGAAAGTGGGTTAGTCATCAAATGTGACTAAAAAATGTCCAACGAACAACCCACCACTAGATGAAATCATTAAAGTTAAAAACTTGTGATAAGAACATAAGAAATAGGAGCAGGAGTAGGCCATATGGCCCCTCGAGCCTGCTCCGCCATTTAATATCATGGATGATAGAGCTCAACTCCACTTTACCGCCCGATCTCCATATCTCTTGATTCCCCATGACTCCAAAAATCTATCTATCTCAGCCTTGAAAATATTCAGCCTCAGGAGCCACAGCCCTCTGGGGCAGAGAATTCTGAAGATTCACAACCCTCTGAAGAAATTCCTCCCGATCGGACTTAAATGGCCTATCCCTCATCCAGAGTCTGTTCCCCCTAGTTCTAGACACTTGTGCCAGGGGAAACAACCTCTCAGCACCGACCCAGTCAATCCCCTTCAGAATCTTGTATGTTTCAATGAGATCATCTCTCATACTTCTAAACTTCAGATATTACAAGGCCCATTCTACACAATCTCTCATCATATGATAGCCCTCTCATCCCAGGAATCAATCTAGTCAACCTTTGTTGCACCACCTCTAAGGCAAGTATATCCATCCTTAGATAAAGAGACCAAAATTATGCACAGTACTCCAGATTCGGTCTCACCAAGGACTTGTACAATTGTAGCAAGACTTCCTTACTCTTATACTCCACCCCCTTGCAATAAAGGACAACATGCCAGTTGCCTTCCTTATTTCTTGCTGTACCTGCATGCTCGCTTTCTGTGTTTCACACACAAAGACACCCACATCTCTCTGAACACCAACATTTAAAAGTTTCACACCATTTAAAAAAGTTTTTCTATTCTTCCTACCAAAGTGAATAACCTAATTTCCCTACATTACACTCCATCTGCCACCTTACTGCCCACTCACTTAAGTCTATCTATATTCCTTTGCAGACACTTTGTGTTTTTCTCACTTACTATCCCACCAAGCTTTGTATCGTCAGCAAACTTGGATAAATTACAGTCGGTCCCTTCATCTAAGTCATTAATATAGACTGTAAATAGCTGAGGCCCCAGCACTGATCCTTGTGGCACCCCACTAGTTACAGCCTGCCAACCTGAAAAACACCAGTTTATTCCTACTCTGTTTTCTGTCCATTAATCAATCTTCTATCCATGCTAATACATTACCTCCAATCCCATGATTCATTGGGCCAAAAATTCCGGCCTCGCCGGGCCCGTACGAAGTGCGCATGGCCCCAGTGAGGCCTCGCAAAAGCCGGTTTTCGGGGCGCAATGGGCATGCGCCGAAATCCGGCCTTTTCAATCTGCCAAGATTTCTCGACAGATTCTCCGCATCCCCAGAAGGAGGACATCCCCGCAGGTGAAATTGGGCTATTTGCGAATGTCCTTCAAACTTTTACACTCGGTGAAAGCAGGCGCATAGCTTACTTTTACCAGTGTAAGAGTTTTAAAACATAAAAATTTAATTTAAACACTCATTTTTATATTAAAAACCTGTCCATTAAGGCAAGTTTATTTTTAACCCGATTAAAACACAAAAAAATTCCCCCAAAATATATTTGTCCAAAACATTTAATTTCAATTAATTTTAAATGGGTGAGGTTTTAAAAAAAAATTATGCCGTGTTTCGGTGTTTTAGGGGTTATTCTCATTGATAATAATGGGAACATGTACAAATGGAGTTCCCATTTTTATCAATGAGAATACTGCATAGTGATTGGTGGTCCAGGCCCATGTGACTCCAGCATGTATGTAGTACCTGAAAGACATCGCCCTGTGTGCTGCGCAGCAAATCTAGGCCTACGGCCAGGATCCTACACGTTCCTCCAGGACCATCAGGTACTTGCATAGATTTTTTTTGGGTCGGAGGCTCTTGTACGAAGGAAACCTCCGATCGCAATTTCCCCCCCCATTATCTTGTGCAATAACCTTTTATGTGGCACCTTATTGAATGCCTTTTGGAAATCCAAATATACATCCACTGGCTCCCCTTTGTCTACCCAGCTAGTTACATCTTCAAAAAACTCAAATAAATTTGTCAAACACTATTCCCTTTCATAAAACCATGTTGACTCTGCCAAATAATGTTCTGATTCTCTAAGTGCCCTGATACCACTTCCTTAACAATGGATTCCAACATTACTGGCCTGTAGTTCCTCGATTTCTCTCTCCCATCTCTCTTGAATAGCGGTGTTATATTTGCTACCTTCCAATCCACTGGGACTGCTCTAGAATCTAGGGTATTTTGAACGATCAAAACCGATACATCCACGCTCTGCAGCCACCTCTTTTAGAACCTTAGGATGTGGGCCGTCAGGTCCAAGGGATTTGTCGGCTTTTAGTCCCATTAGTTTCTCTAGTACTTTTTCTTTACTTATATTAATAACATTAAGTTCTTCACCCTCATTAGACCCTTGGCTCCCCACCATTTTAGGTATGGCTTTTGCATCTTCTACTGTGAAAACAGATGCAAAATATTTGTTTAACATTTCTACCATTTCCTTATTCCCATAATTTCTCCTGCATCAGCCTCTAAGGGACCAGTGTTTATTTTTGCTGCTCTCTTCCTTTTTACATACTTGTAGAAGCTCTAACAATCTGTTTATATATTTCTTGCTAGTTTTCTCTGTCTATTTTTTCCCCTTTCATCAATGTTTTGGTCATCGTTTGCTGGTTTCTGAAACTCTCCCAATCCTCAGGCTTAGTACTATTCTTTGCAACATTATAAGCTTCTTCTTTCAATCTAATTCTATCCTTAACTTCTTTAGTTAGCCACAGGTGGATCACTTTCCTGTGTAGTTTTTGTTTCTCAATGGAATGTATTTTTGTTAAGAATTATTAAATATTTCTTTAAATGCTAACCACTGCTTATCTACTGCCATACCTTGTAATCTATTTTTCCAATCTACCTTCGCCAACTCGCCCTTCATACCTATGTAATTGGCTTTATGTAAGTTTAAGACTAGTTTCGGACTTAGGCAAGTCACTCTCAAACGTAAAGTGAAATTCTATCGTATTATGATCACTCTGCACCAGAGCATCTTTTACTATGAGATTGCTAATTAACCTTGTCTCATTACACAATACAAGATCTAAAAAGCCTGTTGCCTGGTCAGTTCCATGACATATTGTTCGAGAAAACTGTCCCGAATGCATTCCAAGAACTCGTCCTCCAGACTACGTTTGCGAATTTGATTTGTTCAGTCTATATAAAATCCCCCACGATTATTGCATACCTTTGTTACAAGCTCCGACTATTTCTTGATTAATATTCTGTCCAACAGTATAGCTACTGTTCGGGGGCCAATATAATACTCCCACCAGTGTTTTTTGCCCCTTGTTATGCCTTATCTCCACCCATACTGATTCTACTGCCTGATCTTCTGAGCCAAGATCCTTTCTCTCTACTGTACTTATGTCATCCTTTATTATCAGGACTACCCCCCCCCCGCCCCCCCCCCCCACTCCTTTACCATTCTGCCTGTCTTTTCAAAACATCAAGTACCCTGGAACATTCAGTTCCCAACTTTGGTCAGCTTGCAACCACATCTCTGAAATGGCTTAGATCAAAACCCTTTATCTCGATTTGTGCCACTAGATCATCTATCTTGTTATGAATGCTTTGTGCATTCAGATAAAAAGCCTTTAATTTAATTTATTTACCATTATTCCCTGCTTTGACCTTATTCTCTGCTGCACTGCAGAGAATTAAACTCTGTCCCTTCCTGTCACACTTATTTTTTTACCCAAATCGCTCCACTGTTCTATTGCATTGACCTCTCTCTTTAGATATCAAAATTTCGCCTCACCTGACCGCCTCCCCCTCTTTTTTATTGAAAGCCCTATGTACAGCCCTAGCTATTTGATTTGCCAGGATGCTTGTTTCAGCCTGGTTAAAGTGGAACAACTCCCTCTTTCCCCAGTACTGGGGCCAGTGCCCCATGAATTGAAACCCCTTCCTTCCACACCACTCAGAGACAACTCTGGAAACAGGAGCAGTAGCAAACGGATTGAGATTTTTCTTATGGTAGCAGTGGGGAACACCAATTTTGCATCTGGCAGCAGTAATAAAAAATACTGCAGTTTAACCATTAGGAGAGGTAGGTGGCGAGGTAGAGGGGTTTGGTGAAGGGGGAATTTCAGAGCAAGAGATAGACAGCAGCAGGCATGGTTGCCAACTGTGGGCTAAGGTGGTAAGAAGGGGGGGGGGGGTTGCACAAGAGGCCAGTCAGAAGAACAGATAATTGAGGGGAGATGGGGAGGGGTGGCTTTTATAGTACTGAGGAAGGCTAGAGGAGGGCAGGGGCGAGGACATGGAACAATTTAAATACAGAGACAAGAACTTCAAAGTTGATGCGTTGGTGGATTGGTCACCAAGGTCAGGGGTGAAAGGTGAGTGGGACCTGGTGTGAGATAGGATGCACAACAGAACTTTGGATGAGCTGATGTTTGTGGAGGATGGCAGACTGGCCAGGAGCATTAAAATAATTGAATCTGGAGATGAATAAAGCATAGATGAGGGTTTCCACGGCAGATGGGCTGCGGTAGAGGTGGAGGCAGGTGATATTATGGAGGTATAAAGCCAGCAATCATTGTGATGAAGAGGATTTGTGGTCAGAACACAGCTCAGGGTTGAACAGAATTCTGTTTCACTCCGAGAGGGTGGCAGGAAGGGGGATGGAGTCACTGCCAAGATTATGATGTTTGTTATCATGGGCAAAAACAATGGTTTGGGGCTTCCCAATGCTGAGCTGCAGAAAATCAGGTCTTGCCCAAGACTAAAGGCTGGACAGCAGTCTGACAACACACAGGCAGTGGAGGAGTCACAGGAAGTGGTGGCAATGTCGAGCTGTGTGTCACATCAGGGTACATATGGAGGCTGTCCCCAAGTCTGTACATGTCAGCACCAAGAAACAGCATGTAGATTAGGAAGAGGAGGGACCCAAAGATGGATCCTTGGGGGCTCACATGGTGACAGCATGGGGTTGGGAAGAGAGCTATTGCTAGAAATGCTCTGGCTACGATTGGATAGGCAAAATGGATTCAAGCGAGAGCAGTGCCAGAAAGCTGGACAACAGAGGAGAGATGTTGGAGGAAGATGGTGGATCGATTGCGCCGAAGGCTGCAGTTGAAGTTAAGTAACGTATTCATCGAAAATCAAAATTATCGTCTGCTGCTCTCTTCTGTTGTCTAACATAATTTTTGCAGTGCGACAGCTGCAGGAAAAATGCAGGGAGCAGCGCCAGCCCTCATAGATGGCCTTTTTCGATCTTACAAAGGCCTTTGTTACTGTCAACCGTGAGGGTCTATGGAGCGTCCTCCTCCATTTTGGATGCCCCCAAAAGTTTGTCAACATCCTTCGCTTGCTTCACGATGACATGCAGGCCGTGATCCTTACCAACGGATCCATTACAGACCCAATCCACGTCCGGACCAGGGTCAAATGAATTAACCGTGCAAATAGATGTTAACAGATATGACGTGACTGGGATTACAGAGACGTGGCTCCAGGATGATCAGGGCTGGGAACTCAACATCCATGGGTATTCAACATTTAGGAAGGATAGAATAAAACGGAAAGGAGGTGGGGTAGCATTGCTGGTTAGAGAGGAGATTAATGCAATAGTTAGGAAGGACATTAGCTTGGATAATGTGGAATCGATAAGGGTAGAGCTGCAGAACACCAAAGGGCAAAAAACGTTAGTGGGAGTTGTGTACAGACCTCCAAACAGTAGTAGTGATGTTGGGGAGGGGATCAAACAGGAAATTAGGAATGCATGCAATAAAGGTGCAGCAGTTATCATGGGTGACTTTAATATGCATATAGATTGGGCTAACCAAACTGGAAGCAATACCGTGGAGGAGGATTTCCTGGAGTGCATAAGGGATGGTTTTCTAGACCAATATGTCGAGGAACCAACTCGGGGGGACGCCATCTTAGACTGGGTGTTGTGGAATGAGAGAGGATTAATTAGCAATCTCGTTGTGCAAGGCCCCTTGGGGAAGAGTGACCATAATATGGTGGAATTCAACATTAGGATGGAGAATGAAACAGTTAATTCAGAGACCATGGTCCAGAACTTAAAGAAGGGTAACTTTGAAGGTATGAGGCGTAAATTGGCTAGGATAGATTGGCGAATGATACTTCAGGGGTTGACTGTGGATGGGCAATGGTAGACATTTAGAGACCGCATGGATGAACTACAACAATTGTACATCCCTGTCTGGCGTAAAAATAAAAAAGGGAAGGTGGCTCAACCGTGGCTATCAAGGGAAATCAGGGATAGTATTAAAGCCAAGGGAGTGGCATACAAATTGGCCAGAAATAGCAGTGAACCTGGGGACTGGGAGAAATTTAGAACTCAGCAGAGGAGGACAAAGGGTTTGATTAGGGCAGGGAAAATAGAGTATGAGTGGAAGCTTGCAGGGAACATTAAGACGGACTGCAAAAGTTTCTATCGATATGTAAAGAGAAAAAGGTTAGTAAAGACAAACGTAGGTCCCCTGCAGTCAGAATCAGCGGAAGTCATAACGGGAAACAAAGAAATGGCAGACCAATTGAACAAGTACTTTGGTTCGGTATTCACGAAGGAGGGCACAAACAACCTTCCGGAT
The DNA here is from genome assembly GCF_044704955.1 of Pristiophorus japonicus. NCBI lineage: Eukaryota > Metazoa > Chordata > Chondrichthyes > Pristiophoridae > Pristiophorus > Pristiophorus japonicus. Next base: position 43,556,633 of record NC_091987.1, read on the forward strand.
ATAAAAGGGGTCAGAGGGTCTAGTAAGAAGGAGGAACTGAGAGAAATCCTTATTAGTCGGGAAATTGTGTTGGGGAAATTGATGGGATTGAAGGCCGATAAATCCCCAGGGCCTGATGGACTGCATCCCAGAGTACTTAAGGAGGTGGCCTTGGAAATAGCGGATGCATTGACAGTCATTTTCCAACATTCCATAGACTTTGGATCAGTTCCTATTGAGTGGAGGGTAGCCAATGTAACCCCACTTTTTAAAAAAAGGAGGGAGAGAGAAAACAGGGAATTATAGACCGGTCAGCCTGACATCAGTAGTGGGTAAAATGACAGAATCAATTATTAAGGATGTCATAGCAGCGCATTTGGAAAGAGGTGACATGATAGGTCCAAGTCAGCATGGTTTTGTGAAAGGGAAATCATGCTTGACAAATCTTCTGGAATTTTTTGAGGATGTTTCCAGTAGAATGGACAAGGGAGAACCAGTTGATGTGGTATATTTGGACTTTCAGAAGGCTTTCGACAAGGTCCCACACAAGAGATTAATGTGCAAAGTTAAAGCACATGGGATTGGGGGTAGTGTGCTAACATGGATTGAGAACTGGTTGTCAGACAGGAAGCAAAGAGTAGGAGTAAATGGGTACTTTTCAGAATGGCAGGCAGTAACTAGTGGGGTACCGCAAGGTTCTGTGCTGGGGCCCCAGCTGTTTACATTGTACATTAATGATTTAGACGAGGGGATTAAATGTAGTATCTCCAAATTTGCAGATGACACTAAGTTGGGTGGCAGTGTGAGCTTCGAGGAGGATGCTATGAGGCTGCAGAGTGACTTGGATAGGTTAGGTGAGTGGGCAAATGCATGGCAGATGAAGTATAATGTGGATAAATGTGAGGTTATCCACTTTGGTGGTAAAAACAGAGACAGACTATTATCTGAATGGTGACAGATTAGGAAAAAGGGAGGTGCAACGAGACCTGGGTGTCATGGTACATCAGTCACTGAAGGTAGGCATGCAGGTACAGTAGGCGGTTAAGAAAGCAAATGGCATGTTGGCTTTCATAGCGAGGGGATTTGAGTACAGGGGCAGGGAGGTGTTTCTACAGTTGTACAGGGCCTTGGTGAGGCCACACCTGGAGTATTGTGTACAGTTTTGGTCTCCTAACTTGAGGAAGGACATTCTTGCTATTGAGGGAGTGCAGCGAAGGTTCACCAGACTGATTCCCGGGATGGCTGGACTGACAAATCAAGAAAGACTGGATCAACTGGGCTTGTATTCACTGGAGTTCAGAAGAATGAGAGGGGATCTCAGAAATGTTTAAAATTCTGACAGGTTTAGACAGGTTAGATGCAGGAAGAATGTTCCCAATGTTGGGGAAGTCCAGAACCAGGGGTCACAGTCTAAGGATAAGGGGTAAGCCATTTCGGACCGAGAGGAGGAGAAACTTCTTCACCCAGAGAGTGGTGAACCTGTGGAATTCTCTACCACAGAAAGTTGTTGAGGCCAATTCACTAAATATATTGAAAAAGGAGTTAGATGTAGTCCTTACTACTAGGGGGATCAAGGAGTATGGCGAGAAAGCAGGAATGGGGTACTGAAGTTGCATGTTCAGCCATGAACTCATTGAATGGCGGTGCAGGCTCGAAGGGCCGAATGGCCTACTCCTAGAACCTATTTTCTATGTTTCAAACAGGGCTGCGTTATCACTCCAACCCTTTTCGCAATCGTCCTCGCTGCCATGCTCCACCTCACAATCAACAAGCTCCCCGCTGGAGTGGAACTAAACTACATAACCAGTGGGAAGCTGTTTAAACTACGCCGCCTCCAGGCCAGGTCCAAGATCACCCCAACCTCTGTCGTTGAGCTGCAGTATGTGGACGACGCCTGCGTCTGCGCACATTCAGAGGCTGAACTCCAGGATATAGTCAATGTATTCACTGAGGCTTATGAAAGCATGGGCCTTACGCTTAACATCCGTAAGACAAAGGTCCTCCACCAGCCTGTCACCACCGCACAGCACTGCCCCGCCCCCCCAGTCATCAAGATTCACGGCGCAGCTCTCGACAACATGGACCATTTCCCATATATCGGGAGCCTCTTATCAACAAAGACAGACGTTAATGCGGAGATTCAACATCGTCTCCAGTGTGCCAGCGCAGCCTTCGGCCGCCTGAGGAAAAGTGTGTTTGAAGACCAGGCCCTCAAATCTACCGCCAAGCTCATGGTCTACAGGGCTGTAGTAATACCCGCCCTCCTGTATGGATCTGAGGCATCGCCAATGTACAGAAGGCACCTCAAGTCGCTGGAGATATATCACTATCGATGTCTCCGCAAGATCCTGCAAATCCCCTGGGAGGACAGGCGCACCAACATCAGAGTCCTCGACCATCCACAGTATTGAAGCACTGACCACACTCGATCAGCTTCGCTGGGCAGGCCACATAGTAGACGTCAGATAAGAGACTCCCTAAGCAAATGCTTTATGCGGAGCTCCTTCGTGATAAACGAGCCAAAGGAGGACAGCAGAAATGTTATAAGGACACCCTCAAAGCCCCCCAGGTAAAGTGCGACATCACCACTGACACCTGGGAGACCCTGGCTGAAGACCGCCCGAGGAGGAAAAAGTGCATCCGGGAGGGCTTTGAGCTCTTCGAGTCTCAACGCAAAGAGCGTGAAGAGGTCAAGCGCAGGCAGCGGAAGGAGCGTGCGGCAAACCAGCCCCACCGATCCCTTCCCTCGACGAATGTCTGTCCCACCTGTAACAGGGTCTGTGGCTCTCGTATCGGACTGTTCAGCCATCAAAGAACTCACTTAAGGAGTGGAAGCAAGTCTTCTCGATTCCGAGGGACTGCCTATGATGATGATGATGATGATCTAAAATCAAAATTATCGTCTGCCGCTCTGTCCTGTTGTCTGTAAACATGAATGTAAAACATATTTAAATTCTGCTGCAGAAAAGAAAGACACAATTCTCCAGCAATTTTCTACAGCCTTCCTGGGGCAAATAGTGCTTCATGTCACACAAAGCACAACAAATATACCTAAAGGCATGTATCAGAAATATTAATTCTTGTAATACTCAAAACTCAGCGAAGCAGAGGGAACTTGATCCTAATGCCAAGCATTTTCATGGTCACTCAAAAGTAGGGGAAACTACATGTCCGTTTAGATAAGAGACGTAGATTATTTGGTGTATTGTTTGCAGCATGGCCATTGCTACAGTGCCACCATTACTGCAGCATTAAAAATTGTCACATCGCCAATCAATAACCCAGAATATGGAAAAGAATCCCAGATCGCCCTTCTTAAATGAGTTACTATTACTAAAATACATGATCCATTTCGATTACATAAGCACCATCATGCTCATCTTTCATCCCAATTACAATCTATCATTTCCTCAATCTAGAAGTTGTTTTCAATCAACATATTCACTTATTAGAGTGGGTTATATTCTAGCTACCACCTCTTCTTGTATTGAATTCTTGATTGGACAAGCCCTCTGAATTTAACATGCACTATGATTGCATGTATCAAAAACAGGATGCCAATCACAATCTTTTAAAAGGTTATACTCCATCACGGAAATGAGTACCAAAGTGCATTCAAAATACAGGGCTGGCATGTAAAACCAGAGTACCTCAGGACACAGAAAGAATCTCATTATAGCAACCTGGTCACAAGTTTCTGCAGAAAATGACAGATAAATTGATTTTATTTGTTTCTCCACACTTTGTGTCCCCCATTCTTTCATAATTACATGCTTTAATCGTTCCTTTTGCCAATTACAGGCTCTCAGTTTTTATACATTTCTCCTATTGCTCACTAGCTGTTTTCTTCTTTCTGTTTCTTTCTCTATTGAAGCTGTGCACTGGAGGACAATGCTATACTCTGAAGAAGCAAATGAAAGAATAAGTATAATAGGATTCAATTCTTCGACAATTACTTACATTCAGCGGCTCAATTCCCTGCAATAATGCTTGTAAAAGATTTTCAAAATCACAGTATAGCAAGTATATAGACATGCAAATGTTATTATTTTAAACAGAAAGATTCTAATTTTCATCAAATAAGTACATTTGTCTTGGTTCAGTTTAGTTAATTCATAAATTAGCATTTTATTCAAACTCTGAGTATTTCGTGACAGCAGAAATCTAGATCCTTCATCAGGGAATGTAGCACATAATATAGAATCATAGAAGTTTGCAGCACGGAAGGAGGCCATTTCGGCCCATCGTGTCCATGCCAGCCAAGAGGCTATCCAGCCTAATCCCACTTACCAGCTCTCGATCCATAATCCTGCAGGTTACAGCACTTCAAGCACACATCCAAGTACTTTTTAAATATGGTGAGGGTTTCAGCCTCTACCACCCTTTCAGGCAGTGAGTTCCAGACCCCCACAACCCTGAGAGAAGAAATTTCCCCTCAAATCCCCTCTAAACCTTCCATCAATTACTTTAAATTTATGCCACCTGGTTGTTGACCCTTATGCTAAGGGAAATAGGCCCTTTCTATCCATTATATCTAGGCCCCTCATAATTTTATACACCTTAATGAGATCCCCCCTCAGCCTCCTCTGTTCCAAGGAAAACAAACCCAGCCTATTCAATCTGTCCTCAGCTTAGATTCTCCTCTTCCAGCAACATTCTCGTAAATCTCCTCTGTACCCTCTCCAGTGCAATCAAGTCCTTCCTGTAATGCAGTGACCAGAACTGCACGCAATATTCCAGCTGTGGCCTAACCAGTGTTTTATACAGTTCAAGCATAACCTCCCTGCTCTTGTATTCTATGCCTCGGCTAATAAAGGCAAGTATTCCGTATGCCTTCTTAACCACCTTATCGCCCTGGCTTGTTACCTTCAGGGATCTGTGGACATGCACGCCAAGGTCCCTCTGTTCCTCTACACTTCTCAGTATCCTACTATTTAATGTGTATTCCCTTTCCTTGTTAGCCCTCCACAAATGCATTACCTCACACTTCTCCGGATTAAATTCCATTTGCCACTGTTCTGCCCACCTGACCAGTTCATTGATTTGTAAAGTATTTTTTAAATTTTGGATGCTGGGAATGATCTTTCTGCTGGGGCTGTAAGTGAAAGCTCATCAAGGGTGAGGGATATTAGTACTCAACAGTCGAGCACTTGCCACTTTTGCCCAGTGTTGGGGAGTAAAGGCCCACCGACTCCCCACCCCGGCCGAGAGGCAAATGAGCACATCACGTAGAATGCAGACTAACCCAGGGCGCTTTTGATTCATCCGCAGCTAGGGTTCAATCGGGTAGGTTGTTATTCTGAGTAGCTTGTAGTGCAGAATTTTAGCTATTTGGAACTCGACTCAAATCATTTCGTACCCATGCAGCCATAGAAGAGAAACCCCAATCCCATCATTTGGGCTGGATTCAAACCCAGGTCCCAAAGAATGTTCAGTGGTCTAAGTCACACCCATATTTTAAACTGACCTAGTGTTGAAGAGATCACTCATAAGTTTGGATAAAACTCAATGAAATCTTTTAACTGGGATCACAAATCAGCATTTACAGGTGTACATTGCAACAGATTGCTAATCACCAATACAAAAATACATCAATGAAAGATAAGTTTCTGATGTTACAATATTTGGAAGTATAGTGAACAGTAAGGAAGATAGTGATAGACTTCAAGAAGACACAGACAGGCTGGTGGAATGGTCGGCATGTGGCAGATGAAATGTAATGCAGAAAAGTGCGAAGTGATACGTTCTGGTAGGAAGAATGAGGAGAGGCAATATAAACTGAAGGGTACAATTCTAAAGGGGGTGCATGAACAGAGAGACCTGGGGTTATATGTGCACAAATCGTTGAAAATGGTAGGGCAGGTTGAGAAAGAGGTTAAAAAAGCATACGGGATCCTGGGCTTCATAAATAGAGGCAGATGAACCACCTTTATAAAACAGTGGTTCGGCCTCAACTGGAGTGTTGTGTCCAATTCTGGGCACAGCACTTTAGGAAGGATGTGAAGGCCTTAGAGAGAGTATAGAAAAGATTTACGAGAATGATTCCAGGGATGAGGGACTTCAGTTACGTGGATAGTATAGAGAAGCTGGGGTTGTTCTCCTTAGCGCAGAGAAGGTTGAGAGGAGATTTGATAGAGGTGTTCCAAATTATGAGGGGTCTAGACATAGTAGATGGAGAAACTGCTCCCAATGGCGGAAGGGTTGAGAATCAGAGAACACGATTTAAGGGGATTGGCAAAAGAACCAAAGGCGACATGAGAAAAAACTTTTTAAAGCAGCAATTGGTTAGGATCTGGAATGCACTGCCTGAAAGGGGGTGGAGGCAGACTCAATTGTGGCTTTCAAAAGGCAATTGGATAAGTAACTGAAGGAAAACATTTTGCAGGGCTATGGAGAAAGGGCAGGGGAGTGGGGACTAGCTGGAGGGCTGCTGCAAAGGCCTGGCACAGGATTGATGGGCTGGCCTCCTTCTGTGCTGTAACCATTCTATGATACTTCTTGCAGACACGCACACACAGGACAATTCAACACATGCACATTTTCAAATGGAAGATCATGTCTAATAAGGGATGGACACGAGTTAGAAAGACTTATTTTCTCATTAACGGTGACAATTTATTGGTCGCAGTCAGAAGAGACTAAAATAATTCCCCACTGCAAGACACCTATCTTATATGGCAGGTTAGAATCCAGAACATAGTAAATAAACAAGCACAAAATCCAGAATCTGGCAAAACATTATTTATGCCACAGTTGTACTATGTGGATACCTAATAAATATTTGAATGTTCAGTGGAACTGCCTCAGTTAAAGTGCTGTGTAACTTAACAATAAAGATTCTGGTGTATTCGAAAGCTTCCTGTACCATCTCTCGTCACCACCTTGGTACCAGCACAACAACAAAAAATGCAAGTTTTAAAAAACAATTAAAAAATATCTGCAGATACTTTGCTCACGATCAGGGAGGGAGTTAAGAGAAAAGAATAAAATAAAAAAAGTAAGCAGAAAACAGAACCATAAACACGCTGAATCTGGGCATCAGTTCACTGGTTCTTGCACAAGCCCAAAGATGAGATTTAACCATGAGGCCAGCCTTGTTGACTCCAGCACCAGAAATAAGTTTTGAAACTGGGGCCTGCAAACCATAGGTAGCCCATAGTTATCAGTTTACTGTCTATTTGGGCCATGTATGTTGCATGTCATGATCTTATTGAATGGCGGAGCAGGCTCGAGGGGCTAGATGGCCTACTCCTGTTCCTAATTCTTATGTTCTTATGTCTCCAGTAAAGTGTCTTAAGAATTCTGTATTCAAATTGGCATTTTTTAAAATTTCTATTGTTGTATAGTAATAAAAGTGTTTCTTGCAATGATCAGCACTGTTGACATTGCCTTTCATAAGGTAGGAAGGGTCCCTCAAGAAAATGTCAATATTTGTTGTGATGTCCTTCAGCCCAATCAATGGAACCTAATCTCATATATAAATGTATGAGCGTCACCCAAAAGGGGAGGAGACACACACAAGAGGACTCTGATACTTTTAAATGTCATCACTTGGGCAACCTCGTAACCCAAGGAAGACCTCACTGGCATTAGATTTTGATCTGTTAGAAGGAAAGGCCAACAGTGATCTAGTTGATGCCATAAGACAAGAAACTTAGACAAAAATGAGACAATAATGTGCATCTATGTAGAATCACCAACAGCTAGTCAGTATTCCAGTTCAAAAATTAAGTTTGCTTTAAATTAGTATGCCATCACCAATATTGCTGATGTCTTCTCTCATTGGGCCTTGGCTATGAGATGAATTGCTGGGAAAGTATACAGATACCTCCCTTTCCAAGACAGTTTAATTCTTAGAATCATGCAGCACAGATGGTGGCCATTCAGCCCATCAAGCCTGAGCCAAAGAGCTATCCAATTTTCCCACTTCCCTACTCTTTTGCCACAACCATGCAAATTTATTCTTTTCAAGTTTATATCCAATTTCCCTTTGAATTTCCTTAAATAGCTGCTCAACTAACTTGACAATAAAAACTTTAATCTCTTGTACAGTTATAAATTCTATTGTTTGGTAATGCCATTTGTTGTATATTGTTTGATATTGGTTCCTTCTTGGTTATTGAAGAAACTAATATCTCCTTGATCCACTTGTACTTATCTCGTTGGCCTGTTGAGGTGCAAGATTGACTACGATTATAGACTAGCGGGCCCACACCAGTTGTCTCCCCCTAGCTGAAGGAAGCTCCTTTAGAGCAAGAGACTGCTATGGAGATACAGACAAAGAGAAGCCAGGACCCATTCAAATATATTTTTTTTTCTGCAAGTGCAGCAACAGAGCAGTATTGCCAAAGCTGAGGAAATAAAAACTGATGCAACACAAAATCAGGGTTTATGTGCACTGAGGACGAGGAGAAAAGAACGGGCCTGCACAGTTGCTGAGTTGCTGTAATATACCAAAGCCGTCGCCTAATAGCTTCTTATTGTTTGAATCATTTTTTAATTTTTATTATTCGTTAATCGAATGTGCCAGTCACTGGCAAGGCCCATCCCTATTTGCCCTGGAGAAGGTGGTGGTGAGCTGCCTTCTTGAACCGCTGTAATCAGTGTTGTGAAGGTACTCCCACAGTGCTGTTAGGGAGGGAGTTCCAGGATTTTGATCCAGCAACCATGAAGGAACGGCGATATATTTCCAAGTCAGGATGGTGTGTGACTTGGAGGGGAAGTTGGAGGTATTTGTGTTGCCACGCGCCTGCTGCTGCCCTTGTCCTTTTGGACGGTAGTGGCCGCGGATTTTGGAGGTGCTGTCGAAGAAGCCTTGGCGAGTTGCTGCAGTGCATCTTGTAGCTGGTACACGCTGCGCCGGTGGTGGAGGGAGTGAATTTTAAAGGTGGTGGATAGGATGTCGATCAAGCGGGCTGCTTTGTCCTGAATAGTGTTGAGCTTCTTGAGTGTTGTTTTGTAGAGCTGCACTCATCCAGGCAAGTGGAGAGTATTCCATCACACTTGTGTCTTGTAGATGATGGAAAGGCTTTGGGGAGTCAAAAGGTGAGTCACTCGCTGCAGAGTACGCAGCCTCTGACTTGCTCTTGTAACCACAATATTTATATGGTTGGTCCAGTTAAGTTTCTGGTCAATGGTGACCCCCAGGATGCTGATGGTGGGGGATTGCCTATTGGTTTGTACATGAAAAATGAACCGAGCTTCTGAAAAAACATTAACATCTAGCAACCTTAAATGTGAATTAGTTAAAAAGCAATTTGTACTAAGTTTCAATAATCTTATTTGACAATACATAAAAGTAGCTAAAGCAAGTCTTTGCTAAAGTAACAATTTAAGAATAGATGTTTTCCAGATTAAGGGAATCAAGGGGTATGGGGATAGAGCAGGAAAGTGGAGTTGAGGTAGAAGATCAGCCATGATCTTACTGAATGGCGGAGCAGGCTCGAGGGGCTGTGTGGCCTACCCCTGCTTCTTATGTACTTATCAGCCCATGCTAAATATTAAGAATTGTGCAGGAGACCACTGGCCAGACATATGTTGCTGAAAAGCAACCACAAACTAATCGTTGGAATTGAACAAGGTACTGTCACAATCAAACATTAAAACCGGTTTTCTTTATTCTGCAACTGGGATTAAATGAGGCTTGCAATATAATCAGTGTGGTTGGCTGGTTAAACATACGTCAATTCCCAGTAAATCAAAAGTTGTGAATTTAATTCAGCCAATCAAAAAGTATACTTGTCTCTCCTGTCACAACTGCTTTCCTGCCTAGTGCTATAAACGTTACTGTTTGCACTATTATTGGCCTTCTCTTTGTCTGGAGCAGTCTCTTGTCATTAAGAAGCTTCCTCAGGAGAGAGCTGGGGTAACAAGCTATTACTATCTGGTTTATAAAAACAGCAAAATGAGCCTGTATGGCCAGATGGGTGGCATGAATTGGGTTATGTGCGTTTGAGAATCCTGCCACTCTGAAAAAGTGAAGAGCCTTCTCCTGCTCCTCATCCTTAGGGAAAGTTATGAACTTGTCGGCCTAGCAAACAATGCCTCATTCACCCGCTCTATGCAGTGGTGCACTGCATGCTAGCTGACCTGGTATATGCCACCCAAGACACCGTGAAAGGAAACAGTGGCTTAGAAGTTCATGGAAGTTTTCCTTTCACCACTACAGGCAGGGCACTGCCTGTCCTACAGGAGAAATCCAGATGGAGAAGGTGGCAAAGTTCCACCAACCCTGTTGAAACATAAATAGTGAAAACACAACTGCCCTGACACATTGAGGAAGGTTTATACATATGGCTCTCTGGACAGATACACGTCTGCTGATCCTTCCTCTCAGGCAGATGCAGCTACCTCTTCTGTTCACCCTTTCTACTTTCCACCCCTGACTGAAGCAAGCAGCATTCCCAGTGGAATTCCCATGCTTAATGCAGGGCATTGTTGCCTATTTCTGGAATACCAGCTTTAATAATAGGCTTCCCCTCTCAGCTGTGCCCGTGCAGCATTCGGTAAGGCACCGCGCAGTCCGCTCACAAGTTGTTCGCATTTAAGATACTGCGCAGCAAATTTAAAAGTACCATGCACAAATTATTTTTTTTTGTAAAGAGAAAACATTGATGATAGGAAAGGAAATCAAATTGAAACTGTAAAGAGGCAACAAATGAAATGCTCACTCAATCAAAACATTGAGAAAACAAAATGCAATGCAAAAGAATAAGTCTAAACACAAGTTTTACTAAATCACTTCAAAGGCTCATACGGGACACAGTTTTAAGAGTACTTCCAGTGGCTGTGTGGCCACAGGTGCGATTTCATTTCTTGACATTCAACGGCATTACCATCGCAGAATCCCCCACCACCCTGGGGGTCCCCATTGACCAGAAACTTAACTGGACCAGCCACATAAATACTGTGGCTACAAGAGCAGGCTGGGTATTCTGAGGTAAATGTCTCACCTCATGAAACCTCTACCACCATCTACAAGGCACAAGTCAGGAGTATGGTGAAATACTCTCCACTTGCCTGGATGAGTGCAGATCCAACAACATTCACAAAACTTAACACAATTCAGGACAAAGCAGCCCACTTTATTGGCACAACATCCGTCACCATTAACATTCATTCACTCCACCACCAGCGCATCGTGGCTACAGTGAGTACTATCGACAAGGTGCACTTCAGCAACTCATAATGGCTTCTTCGACAGCAGCTCCCAAACCTGTGACCTCTATCACCTAGAAGGGCAAGAGCAGCAGGCGCATGGAAACACCATCACCTGCAAGTTACCCTCAAGGTCACACACCATCCTGACTTGGAAATATATCGTCGTTCCTTCATTGTTGCTGGGTCAAAATCCTGGAACTCCCCCACCCTTCCTCCCAACAGCACTGTGGGAGTACCTTCACCACACAGACTGTAGCGGTTCAAGGCGGCGGCTCACCACCACTTTCTCAAGAGCAATTAGGGATGGGTAATAAATGTGGGCCTTGCCAGCAATGCCCAAATCCCAGGAATGAAAAATAAAATTCTGCTATGCTTGTGTTTCTTGGTTAGTTTACAATAAAATGCTCATAAATGTTGAATAATTAGAAGTTTAAAAAAAACACACAAATTATTTAATTGAATCAATTCAAGACTTAGCTTACCCAATTATCTGCCCAGTTTGGTAAAGCGCCCCCTTGTGCATGTGCGTGTGAAAATGATCGAATTTCAAAATATCAAGCATGAATGGTGGAGAAAATTGAGCTAAAATCGAGTCGAACAAAGCAAGTTTAAAAGATTTTTTAGGTGCAGGATGTTCTGCAAGCTTATAAGGATAGATAGATATAAAAACAAAATGCTAGCTTTTTGAAATGAAAAGCTGGGAATGAACAGATTGGTCAGCATCTCAGAGGCCAATGTTTCAGGTGGGAGGCATTTTATGTTCTTAATTCAAAAATGTAAGACCATTCTTCAAAATTGTGTTGTCGATATCCGATTGATTAGTAGAGGTCAAGAACAATCACATTTAAATCTAGCAGTGTTAACTTTGGAAGATACTAGAGGCTGGTCCAACAGGATTAGCATTTTCTAGTTATTCCAGTGACCAATGGTCATTTGTGACCTTTTAAAATTTAAAGCAACGTTTTCATAATTGTTTTAATCCCTGATCTTCCAGTTACAGTATTTATTGTGCTATTTGTACAAGTTCCTGTTTATTGAGTAAGGCAAGGGTTAAAATTGCACATCATTCCATTCAATATTCACCTGCTACATTACCTTAATTTGTCCACTGTGGTCTGTTAGACTGTTCCCCAATTAAGCTCAAGTAACCTTTTTATACTAAAGTGTTACTGAGTACAACTGAAAAATACCCATATCATCATTACGAATGCAAGAGTATCTTTCCTCTTGACTTGCAATTACCACAGTTATTGTAATAATGTAGTTACATCATGAGTTTTTGTTTTTATGTTGCAATTACTATGGTTTTGTGATACCCCAAAAGAAATACCTTGGTCTCTTTGGTCTAGTTATTTTTAAGATTACTACTTTTTGATAATTGTCAAACTACATCAAGTGTACAATTAAAGTTGAGTCAACGAGAAAAACTAATATTCAAGAAATGTACAGCTTCAATAAAGCCATGAACAGAAATCCCAAAAGGCAGCCAGTCTACTGTCTCAACACTCAATTTCAGGCTCTCTTCCTGCTTTTAAATTAAGTTATCATGATGGCCAATTTGCTTTAATAAAAACGTTATCTTAAATCCAACACTTTGGCTTTTTATTTGGCTTGTGTTTGTATAGGTGCTTTAATTGAAGTGGAAGTGGTCAACTGATGTCGAAAGGATAGTCTAAAAAGGCACAATGGAGTGGGAATATTGATGAACATTGTTTGGCCAAAGTGAATCCGTACGGAGGGGTTTTCAGGACAGAAGAACAAGTAATATATACAACAAATACTAAATTTACTTTTTGCGTTCTAAATACATTATGCATCAATAAATAATTTATTAAACACTTTGCAAATAAATTAAATTCACAACTTAAGACTTAGGACTTAAGAGTTAAATTATGACGACAAGTTTCATAAACTTGGCTTGTATTCCCTTGAGTTTACAAGGTTGAGGGGTGATCTAATTGAAGACTTTAAAGTGATAGAGATTCTGCAGGGTACAGATAAACTATTTCCTCTGGTGGAGGAATCCAGAACAAAAGAGCATAATCTTAAAATTAGAGCAAGAACATTTAGGACTGAAATCAGGGAGCAATTTTTCCACACAGTGTAGTGGAAATCCAGAAGTCACCCCCCCAAAAAAAACATTGTGAATCCTGGCTCAATTGAAATTTTCAATAGATAGATTGTTAGGTAAAAGTATCAAGGGATATGGAGCAATGGCAGGTACATGTTGAGGTACTGATCAGGCATGAATGGTGCAACAGGCAGAGGGGCTGAATGGTTCACTCCTGGTCGTATCTTTCTATGATGGTACCATAATAGTGGACAGAAGCAACTTCCCCCCCCCATGAAATACATAAATTATGTGCTTATTAAATATTGAAGTAAAGCCACTTAACCAGAATTATTGTAGACAATACATCCCTGTGTCAAAACCAATTGGGATAAATCCCATTCAAAATGTTAACCTGCCTTTCGCATTCAAATGCTGATTAGTTTGCTGTGTACTTCCAGCATTTCCATTCTTTATTTCAGATTATTAGGTAATAGACATGTCCTAGTGTTACTCTGGCACACACATACTGAAGCTCCTATATCAATGAATGAAAATATCAGGACATATTAAATTATGGGGAGAAAAAAGCTGCAGAAGTAGATTGGGGAAGTTGCATCAACACTGAACAAATTTCCCATGTCAGACCAAGGCACACATGAAACCACCAGGCCAAGCTCATGTTCAACCAATTTCTTTCACAAATAAATACTATTGTTAAGTACTGCGTCTGCACATTTTCTTACTATAAATAATATCATCATTAAACCATGGACATTGAACCCATTAGGAATTTTATTTTTATGCTTACCTTTATCCTGTTCAGACAGAACCTTTTCATGTGCATAATCCCAGTCAAATATGTAGCGATAATAGCAGAGCTGGGTGTACAGGGCCTTATCCGGATACTGGAGGGGGAAGGGGGAGGGGATGGGGGGGGTGAAGAAGAGAGAAAATGATATATTAATATATGACTGCTGTAATTTCAAATTCAAAGTTCACCTTTAAAAAAAACTTTTACAATACTAAGACATTACTTCTAACTAAATGGCACGAAATTTCCAATTCCAATTTACTTTCCTATGCTTCCATTAGCCCTGCCATCATACTTTAAAAAAAAACTAATATTTAACCACACAACTAGGTTTAGATCGGGCTCTGCGACTAAAAGGAATGTGTTCTCAGCAAACTGCTCTTTTCACATCATCTGACAAATATGATAATCTGTACTATTTGTCAAAAATGTGATTACTTATTCATCTAAAAACCCAAGGATAGTGATTCAGTTATTTGTTTAGTTTTAGATTCAGCAGTAATTGACGGTACACATCTCCCTGACTGCACACATGCAGCTGGTTGAATAGAACAGTGAAATTGCCTCCTTTATAATAGTTTGTTTTGATAATGCATTGTGTGTCGAGATGATGAGAAACAGTTGCTGTCAATTTGATTAGCCATTATATTTTTTTGTTAATTGCCATTATTGGGTCCATTCTGTTTAGTGTCACCATAGAAGCCATACAATGTTAGCATAAATAACAAATTTGAGTAAATTAGGAAGATATATTTTTGCCAATTCATTTTAATTGCCCCTCAGTCCTTCCGTTGGTTAACGCAGCTGTTGACCCATAATAAGCGCTAGGTCAATATAACTGCTTGTCAATTCAGAAATGCAAAGTGCTTTGTAGCTGGTAATGGATATACAATACTCTTGCCAGCCAGCTGTAGCAGCCATTGACAATCTATATTGACAGCTATGGCAGAAATGGTAGCTACTTGCAGTGGCCCCTAATAAGAAAAAAAATTAGCCAACACCTAAACAATCTCCTATAATGTAAAATAATGCCTAGGTTAAGCAGCATTTAAAAAAAATAATTTTTTAATTTGTTTTGCTTGTAGGGTTAGCGATGCTGAGAATTCAACACATGCATTTCCCCGTCAAGAAAGCCATTTTCCATTTATACACATTGCATGCCTTTCTACACCTGGACAGTGCCAAATCTTTTACCCATTAAATCTGTGGTCACTATCTAAAACGAAACCCATAGACTTGACCATGCAGGCTCGAAAGGCCGAATGGCCTACTCCTGCACCTATTTTCTATGTTTCTATAACTACTTATCATAGATTTTGTTACATCTTTCTGTGCTCCAATTTCCATGAAGCATTTCCAGCTCAAAAACCCCCATCAAATGCTTGCACATTAAATGATGAAAACAGCTATTTCTGTACAACTATCCCACCAAGTGTTAGCAAAGTAATTAAAAAAAAAACACAGCTAACAGGTCAGGTCAATTACAAACATTTATGCAATAGTATAAACAATTTTCACATTTCCTTTTTGTCCCCCAATGACAAGCGCTTTACTCAAAAAAAAGGTCTGTTTATATTTTCCTTGGCCAATTAATTAACCTGTCTGAGTCTATATATCATATCATTTTGTCAGTCCGGACAATCACAAATGGGTTTCTATGATTCATTTTTGTCCGTTTAGCTGTGTTTTTTTAAAAAAAAAGAAAAATTGGAGGACCGATCTTTCACCCTGAAGGGGAACTAAATTCAATCAAATAAAGCAAACCACTTTGAGGAAAACATACCAGCAGAAATAAACGGTGTCAATTATCTTTTGGTTGCTTAGAGATGACTTAACGAGTTCCTGAGAACGGGCCATTAGCTAACATTTGCTTTTGCTATTAAAGCTGGATACCATTTTCACCTCTCTCCATCTCCTGCAGTTTAGCACCTGTCTTTGTTTGGGAGTGACATCTATGTCTCTTTTCACCAGGAATTCAGCACATTTTTAGGCCTGAGTGAGTAAGGAGCAAACCAGCTGTGAAATTGTTTCTTAAGAGACTCTCCTCTTCATAACATTTGCGCAAGACCTTAATAAAGGAAATGACCTGTTGCCCTCCCCTGGCCAGTCAATTGCAGATATGAAATATATTTCAGTTACACCATTTTTTTTTTGGCTATTGAAACAATTGCCGATCTAGTTCTAAAAGGTAGTATGATTACATCGAAATTACTTTCAAGACCTGTGTATTTACAATAGATAGTCATTTTCACCATGTCCTCAAATCCCATTTTGAGTGACTAGCCTGAATAAAGCTAACACTTTTTGCAGCTGCAGTTAAAAAAAATCCAATCAGTTCTCATGAAGCTAAAAATGTTCTTATTTTAGTTACTGTTAATGGGCTCAAATAAAGAAGGGAGGCTATCTGCATCTCAGGGTTGCATGATGAGTCAATATCTGCAGAAAATATGTAAATCTTTACAAGGCAAACACAGTTGGAAACAAAGACATTTAGCTGATGCAGTATTTGATGTCTCCACTTTTTTGTGCGCATAATTTCTTCCCATTGAAAGCTATAATTGCCTGCCATTTGACGATATTCATGCTCAATTTTTGAAATTAATTTCAACTGGGAAAATGTAGAAATGTCATCTCCATTGAAAGGGATTTGATTTCAATTATCCTTGCTCAAAGGACTGTGATTTCCAAATACACTTAAGCAAAATTATGACAAGAATTTTTGTTCCAGAAATTTACTGTTTAAAGACCGATTAGGCGATAAATGGACTCGCTTTGAATTGAAGTGAATGCACCAGTTTCCATCTGAAAGGCACTCAATTATCTTTGATTGCTCCTGTTACAATATATCAAATAGAGATACCTGCTATTGCTGTAATTTGTGTGAAAATTAACATGCTGCAATTTCCACAGGAAAAAAGGAAGCCCTAATGGGCATTTAAACGTACATCAATAAAAGGCAGAGAGAATTTTTTTTTAATTTACTGAAAATATTACGAAATGCACCTGTACATAACTCTGACCAATTACAATACAATCAAGCAGGGGTAACATTACTCTCTCATTTAATCTGGACACAATAATAGTCAATCTTTCGCCTCACGATAAAAGTGGGTTGGTAACCATTTTCTGTCAATAAAGCTGTGAAGCTTGAATTGAGTCAGGACAAGGGCTGGGTGAGGAAGTTAATGTTTTATTCAGCACAGAGTTTAAGGTGCCACTTCAGAAAGACACATTAGCAACTACTGATGATGGCAACCGTTCGATTGGTTGCACTTGTCTATGGTAGATGAGGAATAAGAGGCAAAACATAAAACTGCCTCCCCCTTTCCCCCCCCACTCCCTCAAAAAAAAACAAATAAGCAAACAAAAAGGAAGACTAGTCATGCTTAGAGGTCACATATTTTATTTTTCAAATCTGGTTATTCAATTAATGGAGAAAAATAAATCCCAAGGTAGCACTGCCAATTTAAGAGGACTTCATCCATAGCCTTGAGTTATATATACACTCACACTTAAGACCGGTGTGAGGGTGGCATACATAACACATACACACTGTGTATGCCACCCTTCAGTGTCTCTGGAACACAAGAGGCTATATCATAATCCTAAAACAGGGATCCAGCTGTATTACTCTACTGGTTAACCATGCTAAATAACGTGCACACAAAGCAATGTGTACAGAAAACTTAGTGCATTTTCCTCAGCAAGATATTTCAAAGACATAATTCAACAGAAATCTTTATATGCTAGATCTAATTATACACAAGACTCCAATCCTAGGAATGCAATCCAACAGACCAAACATCACTGAGGGAACCGGGAGAGAACATGATGGCTTACCACAAAGACACCTTTAGTAAAAAAAAATCTGCAATTAAGAAATTTTACTCTTAATTCATTATCCTCTACATTCCACAGGTAATTCTTGCAAAGTAATGCTTTATGAAATTGTGGGACCAGTGTAGGATCCAAAAAGGCCAATGTAACTACCAGAATACACATCTCTCTTCGCAGCCAGATCTAAATTGGTCATCATAGTAGGTAGTCCCTCGGGATCGAGGAAGACTTGCTTCCAATCTTAACATGAGTTCTTAGGGTGGTTGTACAGTCCAATACGAGAACCACAGTTTCTGTCACAGGTGGGACAGATAGTCAGAGGGAAAGGGTGGGCAGGGAGCCCGGTTTGCCGCATGCTCCTTTCGCTGCCTGCGCTTGATTTCTACATGTTCTCGGCGACGATACCCGAGGAGTTCAGTGCCCTCCCGAATGCACTTCCTCCACTTAGGGCGGTCGATGGGCAAGGACTCCCAGGTGTCAGTGGGGATGTCACACTTTATCAGGGAGGCTTTGAGGGTGTCCTTGCAACGTTTCCTCTGCCTGCCTTTGGCTCGTTTGCCGTAGACGAGTTCCGAGTAGAGCGCTTGCTTTGGGAGTCTTGTGTCTGGCATGCGAACTATGTGACCTGCCCAGCGGAGCTGATCAAGTGTGGTCAGTGCTTCAATGCTGGGGATGTTGGCCTGGACGAGGACGCTAATGTTTGTGTGTCTGTCCTCCCAAGGGATTTGCAGGATCTTGCGGAGACATCGCTGGTGGTATTTCTCCAGCAACTTGAGGTGTCTACTGTACATGGTCCACGTCTCTGAGCCATACAGGAGGGCGGGTATTACTACAGCCCTGTAGACCATGAGCTTGGTGACAGTTTTGAGGGACTGATCTTCAAACACTCTTTTCCTCAGCCGACCGAAGGCTGCCCTGGCGCACTGGAGGCGGTGTTGGATCTTATCATCAATGCCTGCTCTTGTTGATAGGAGGCTCCCGAGATAGGGGAAGTGGTCCACGTTGTCCAGGGCCACGTCGTGGATCTTGATGTTTGGGGGGCAGTGCTGTGCGGCGAGGACAGGCTGGTGTAGAACCTTTGTCTTACTAATGTTTAGCGTAAGGCCCATGCTTTCATATGCATCGGTAAATACGTCGACTATGTCCTGGAGTGCAGCCTCTGCGAGTGCACAGACGCAGGCGTCGTCTGCGTACTGTAGCTCGACGACAGAGGTTAGAGTGGTCTTGGACCTGGCCTGGAGACGGCGATGGTTGAACAGCTTTCCACTGGTTCTGTAGTTTAGCTTCACTCCAGGTGTAGGTGTGGTGGCCCCACTGTATAGGTCTCTTTTTCAGGTACTTATCGAACTCCCTCTTGAAAGCCATGATTGAGTCTGTCTCCACCACCCTTTCAGACATTGCATTCCAGATCCAAACCATTCGCTGCATACATTTTTTTTAAATTTCCCCGAAACTAATTTACAATCAGAAGACTACATCTGGTAGAACTTTTTTTGGTTTGTCCAATCAAACATTAGATGTGGTTTTGAAGTACCCAAATTAAAAAAAACCCAGCAAGATTGGTCATCTACAAAGCATGGAATGACTTTCTGTTTGACAGCCTTGCTCGACATGCTCAGCTTTGTATTTGACATAGAAGAGGCAGCAGCAAGCTGCATTTTGGGAATTGTAATGTATCAAGAGTGATACTGCTGTATTCTTGGATCAGCCTCTTTCCTCAAAGCCTGAGAAATGCAGCAGAATGCAAGGCCCACGTTGAAGAGACCGACCCAGGCCTGTGCAGTGGAAACACCTGCGAGGCATTTTTAACATACAAAAATGACTGCTATCACAAAATCAATACAAAACAATATGGCCATTCTGTCTATCTTAGCTTATCTATTCAGAAATACCCTACAGATCCCTGCCACAATATCCAACTGTTTCTTAAATGATTCCAGAATCTTCAGCTCTGCTAGACTACCCGTAAATCAATTTCATGTGATGACAATGCTTGAATGAAGAACTTTGCAACATCAGCTCGAGATTTAGCTTTCACTAGTTTGAACCGGTGCCCCCTTTGCTTTCTGTCATTTTTTCCAGAATTATAAAATTTTTTTATTAGTTTATCTTATTTCACCTGGGTCAAAAATTAAAAATACTAGCTCAAAATACTGACAAAATAAATGCAGTGCCAGGATTGATTGAAATTGCACAAAAGATCCCATGGCACTATTCGAAGATCAAGGGAGTTCTCCCCGGTGTCCGGGACAATATTTATCCCTCAACCAACATCACTAAAAAAAAAAAGAGATGACCTGGTCATGTCATATTGCTGTTTGTGGGAGCTTGCTGTGTGCAAACTGCCTGTCGTGTTTCCTACATTACATCAGTGACTACACTTTAAAAGTACTTCATTGGCTGTAAAACGCTTTGGGACAACCTGAAACCGTGAAAGGCACTACATAAATGCAAGTTTTTTTTCATTCTTTAACAAACACTGCAGAGCCGAAATTCAGGCCCGCCAGAAAACTGGCACACTTACAATTTTTAAAGTGTTTTTACCGCTGTCTCGGAGGAGGTTGACATAGAAACATAGAAAATAGGTGCAGTAGGCCATTCGGCCCTTCGAGCCTGCACCACCATTCAATAAGATCATGGCTGAACATTCCCTCAGTACCCGTTTCCTGCTTTCTCTCCATACCCCTTGATCCCTTCAGCCGTAAGGGCCATATCTAACTCCCTCTTGAATATATCCAATGAACTGGCATCAACAACTCTCTGCGGTAGGGAATTCCACAGGTTAACAACTCAGTGAAGAAGTTTCTCCTTATCTCAGTCCTAATCCTTAGACTATGTCCCCTGGTTCTGGACTTCCCCAACGTCATAGAAACATAGAAAATAGGTGCAGGAGTAGGCCATTCGGCCCTTCAAGCCTGCACCGCCATTCAATGAGTTCATGGCTGAACATGCAAAACTTCAGGGCCCCATTCCTGCTTTTTTGCCATACCCCTTGATCCCCCTAGTAGTTAGGACTATAGAAACATGCAAGGACCATAGAAATATCAGGAACATGCTTCCTGCATCTAACCTGTCCAGTCCCGTCAGAATTTTATGTTTCCATGAGATCCCCTCTCATCCTTCTAAACTACAGTGAATACAGACCCAGTCGATCTAATCTCTCCTCATATGTCAGTCTTGTCATCCCAGGAATCAGTCTGGTAAATCTTCGTGGCACTCCCTCAATAATAAGGTTAGGAGACCAAAATGGTACACAATATTCCAGGTGAGGTCTCGCTAAGGCCCTGTACAACTGCAGCAAGAACTCCATATTCCTATACTCAAATCCTCTTGCTATGAAGGCCAGCATACCATTTGCCTTCTTCACCGCCTGTTGTACCTGCATGCCAACTTTCAATGACTGATGTACCATGACATCCAGGTATCGTTGCACCTCCCCTTTTCCTAATCTGCCGCCATTCAGATATATTCTGCCTTCGTGTTTTTGCCACCAAAGTGGATAACCTTACATTTATCCACATTATACTGCATCTGCCATGTATTTACCCACTCACCTAACCTGTCCAAGTCACCTTGCAGCCTCTTAGCATCCTCCTCACAGCTCATAC
Source organism: Pristiophorus japonicus (assembly GCF_044704955.1). Lineage (NCBI taxonomy): Eukaryota > Metazoa > Chordata > Chondrichthyes > Pristiophoridae > Pristiophorus > Pristiophorus japonicus. The sequence goes on from NC_091987.1 coordinate 43,578,081, forward strand.
TGCCACCCAGCTTAGTGTCATCTGCAAACTTGGAGATATTACATTCAATTCCTTCATCTAAATCATTGATGTATATTGTAAATAGCTGGGGTCCCAGCACTGAGCCCTGCGGCACCTCACTAGTCACTGCCTGCCATTCTGAAAAGGACCCATTTATCCCAACTCTCTGTTTCCTGTCTGCCAACCAGTTCTCTATCCACATTAGTACATTACCCCCAATACCATGTGCTTTAATTTTGCACACCAATCTCTTGTGTGGGACCTTGTCAAAAGCTTTTTGAAAGTCCAAATACACCACATCCACTGGTTCTCCCTTGTCCACTCTTCTAGTTACATCCTCACAAAATTTCAGAAGATTTGTCAAGCATGATTTCCTTTCATAAATCCATGCTGACTTGGACCGATCCCGTCATTGCTTTCCAAATGCGCTGCTATTTCATCTTTAATAATTGATTCCAACATTTTCCCCACTACTGATATCAGGCTAACCGGTCTATGATTACCCGTTTTCTCTCTCCCTCCTTTCTTAAAAAGTGGTGTTACATTAGCTACCCTCCAGTCCATAGGAACTGATCCAGAGTCGATAAACTGTTGGAAAATGATCACCAATGCATCCACTATTTCTAGGGCTACTTCCTTAAGTACTCTTGATCGATATTCAGGTCTTTTTTTTCCGAGCAGACTGGAAGTCGATCATACTGGGGGAGGAAGTTGGGATGGGACTGGGTCTCCGCCACTATTAGTCAGTGGTGGAGACGTCAATGCGCGTGTGCGTCACCACGTCTCTCCCCTCATTTAAAGGGGAGAGAAGGAGCGATTTTTTTAGGTTCGGCCACTAAGCCAGCTGGGAGAGTTTCGGCCGGGCCAAAGGCCTAGCACCCAAGAACGGGTTGTCCGGCCAATCAGGAAATCGGCTGGAAAAAAAAAACGTGGCGGCCGTGGCAGTGCTCCCTTCCCTTGAAGGGCTGCTGCGGCTCACACACACACCGATAGAAAAAGCTGTCGGAGGTACCTTGCGACGGATCAAAGATTTTTTGAGGTAAATTTCACGTGAGTGTGCTGGGGATCGGCAGTGTGCGCTTTGATGATGCGCTTGGGGCGGTCGGCAGCAGTGGGGCGGAAGTGGGGACCGCCCGAAAAATCCCCGAGGTGAATTTGGGTTGTGGTGGCCGTTGGACTGCAACGCGGCGGCCACTTGATTCCGCCGCATGGCCACTGCACAACGGCAGTAACGAGCCTTATCCGTACCCTGAATTTCGGCCCCTGTATGTCAAGAACTGAATTATCAAAGATTCAAAATTCACACTACTCGACTATTAAGTAACACCACTGACAACAACTTTAGTTAGTATAACATCTGTAACATGGCATACAGTTCAAATGTGCATCCTAGTTGGGCATCAAATCTTAGCAGTTATCAGGGTGTGGGCAAAATTACAGGTATTTACAGCACAAACAGGCTATTCAGCCCAACAGATCCACGCTGGTGTTTATGCCCCATATGAGTCTCCTCCTTATTCATCTAACCCCATCAACATATCCTTCTATTCCTTTTTCCCTCATGTATTTATATAGCATCCCCTTAAATACATCTATGCTAGTCAACTCAATTAATCCTTGTGGTAGCAAGTTTCACATTCTAACCACTCTATGGGTAAAGAAGTTTCTCCTGAATTCCCTATTAGATTTATTAGTAACTATTATAATTATGGCCCCTAGTTCTGGTCTCCACTGCAAGTGAAAACATTTTCTCTATGTCTACCCTATCAAACCCTTTCAGAGTCTTGAAGACCTCTCGGGTCACAACTCAGCCTTTTTCTAGAGAAAACAGTCCCAACCTGTTCAATCTTTCCGGAGATATAACCTCTCCATTCTGGTATCATTCTAGTAAATTTTTTTTGCACTTCAATGCCTCTATATCCTTTTCAGAATATGGAGACAAGAACAGTGCTTCACTCCTAGTACTGCCCTGGACTGTCAGACTAGATTTTTGTGCTCAAGTCTCTGGAGTGGGACTTAAACCGACAACTTTCTGACTCAGAGGTGAGGGCTCTACCAACTGAGCCACAGGTGATACTGCAAAGTATTCCAAGTGTGATCTAACCAAGGTTCTGTACAAGTTTAACATAACTTCTTTGCTTTTCAATTCTATCCCTCCAGAAATGTATCCCAGAATCTGGTGGTAACCAAAATGCTGTAAAGAGCTAGTTTTTTTTTTAAAAAGAAGGCTATCAAAGGTGAGAGATAAGATGAAGCTATTCAGGATGGGAATTCCAGGATGCGAAGACAAAATGGTTGAAGGTTCTTTCACTGATGGTAAGAGCCATGGGAGGTTGATTAAAACACAATATGCCAGAGCTGGAAAAGTAGAATGTCTGCAGTAATTAGGGTTGGAATAATCTGCAAGGTACAAAGGAGTGAGGTATGGGAACATTTTAAAATCGATGTAGAGGGATGGGGAGCCAAAGGATTCAAATGATAGAACAGCAGAATAGGATGCAAGTGCCAGAGTTTATGCAAAGTGGATCTTGGGAGATCAGTGAAGGCGGCATTCAAAAAGGGGTGACAAAGGTGTGCGTGAGGGTTTCAGGGACAATGAAAGTGAGATGGAAGCAGACATGGGCAATGTTTTGGATGTGGAAATAAGTGATTTAGTGATTAACTGAACATGGAATTTACAATTTAGCTCAGAGTCCGGCAGGGTACTTAATATGCCCTATCATAGGATGGTTACATTCGGCCCGTCGAGCCCATGCTGGCTCTCTGCAAGAGCACCTCAGCTAGTCGCACTGCCCCGCCCTTTCCCCGTAACCCTGCACATGTTTTTCTCTCAGGCACTTATCCAACTCCCTTTTGAAAGCCGCGATTGAGTCTGCCTCCAACACCCTTTCAGGAAGTGCATTCCAAATCCTAACAACTTGCTGTGTAAAAAATATTTTTCTGTTGTCGCCTTTAGTTCTTTTGCCAATCACCTTAAATCTGCGTCCTCTGGTTCTCAACCCTTCTGCCATTGGGAACAGTTCTCTCTATCTACTTTGTCCAGACCCCTCATGATTTTGAACACCTCCATCAAATCTCCTCTCAATCTTCTCTGTTTTGAGAACAATCCCAGCTTCTCCAGTCCATCCACTGGAAATATTCTCGTAAATCTTTTCTGCACCCGCTCTAAGGCCTTCACAACCTTCCTAAAGTGCGGTGCCCAGAATTGGACACAATACTCCAGCTGAGACCGAACCAGTGGTTTATACAGGTTCATCATAATCTCCACGCTTTTGTACTCTATACCTCTATTTATGAAGTCCAGGATCCCGTAAGCTTTTTAACTGCTTTCTCAACCTGCCCTGCCACCTTCAACAATTTGTGCACATATACCCAGAGGTCTCTCTGTTCATTCACCTCCTTAAGGATTGTACCCTTTAGTTTATATTTCCTCCCCTCATTCTTTGCATCAAAATGTATCACTTCACACTTTTCTGCATTACATTTCATCTGCCCATGTCCACATGTCTGCCATTCCACTAGCCTCTTGAAGTCCTCTTAAAATCTACCACTATCCTCCTCACTGTTCACTATACTTCCAAGTTTTGTGTCATCTGCAAATGTTGAAATTGTGCCCTGTACACCCACATCCAAGTCATTAATATATATCAAGAAAAGCAGTGGTCCTAGAACCGACCCGAGGAACAATACTGTATACCTTCCTCCAGTCCGAAAAACAACTCTACTCTTAAAATAAACACAACTCTCGGTTTCCTGTGACTTAGCCAATTTCGTATCCATGCTGCCACTATCCTTTTTATTCCATGCGCTTCAACTTTGCTGGCAAGTCTATTGTGTTGCACTTTGTCGAACGCCTTTTGGAAATCCATGTACACCACGTCAATCGCATTAGCCTCATCAACCCTCTCTGTTGCCTCTTCAACCCTCTCTGTTACCTCATCAAAAAACTCAAATCAAGTTGATTAAACACTATTTGCCTTTAACAAATCAGTGCTGGCTAGCCTTAATTTTGTCCCCGATTATTGTTTCTAAAAGATTCCCCACTACTGAGGTTAAACTGACCGGCTTATAGTTGCTGGGGCTTTTGAAGAAGGGTGTATCATTTGCAATTCTCCAGTCCTCTGGCACAACCCCCATTTCTAAGGAAGATTGGAAGATACCAATAGCTATTTATTCCTTCACTTCCTTTAGTGTCCTAGGATGCATCCCATCCGGTCCTACTGTCTTATCTACAAGTGCAGCCAGCCTTTCTCGTACCTTCTCTTTATCAGTTCTTATTCCACCTAGTATTTCCTCCAGCTCCTCCTTCACTATGTCGATAGCAGCATTTTCTTCCTTGGTGAAGACTGATGCAAAGTACTTATTTAGTACTTCAGCCATACCCTTTGCATCCATGCATAGGCCTTCTTTTTGGTCCCTAATTGGCCCACCCTTCTCTTATTACCTGTTTATTATTTATATGCCTATAGAAGACTTTTGGATTCCCTTTTATGTTAGCTGCCATTCTATTCTCATACCCTCTCTTTGCTCCTCTTATTTTCTTTTTTACTTCTCCTTCGAACTTTCTATATTTAGCCTGATTCTCAGATGTATTCTCGACCTTACATCTGTCATATAAAATATCCATGTTTGCTGATGATACAAAGCTAGGTGGCAATGTAAGTTGTGAGGAGGATGCAAAAAGGCTTCAAGGGGGTGTAGACAATCTAAGTGAATGGGCAAGAAGGTGGCAAATGGAATTCTGGCCCCAAGTTTCCACATGATTTGCGCCTGATTTTTAGGAGCAACTGGTGGAGAACGGACTATCTTAGAAATCGCAATTCTCCACATTTTTTTTTCTGCAGTTCTAGTCAGGTGGAACAGTTCTACTTTGGAACAGAATTTTTTCTTCAAAAAGGGGGCGTGTCCGGCCACTGACGCCTGATTTGAAAGTTTCCACAGTGAAAACGTACTCCAAACTAAAGTAGAATGGAGCAAGTGAAGATTTTTGTAGAACTGAAAAAACCTGTTCTACACATTAAAAAATCAGGCGCAGGTTACAAATTAGGTGTCCAGAACGAGGTGGTGGGGGGGGGGGGGGGGGGGGGGAAGGGAACTCATTAAATTCTACAATAAATCCTTATTTATACTTCTACAAATATTATACAAATAAATCCAACCTGAATAAACATTTATAAGCAAAGAAAAGATGAAATAAACCATCTTCCTACCTGTGTGCAAGTGCTTCAGCCAGGGAGAATTCTGCAGCCGTTCGTTGCCGCTGAGCGGGAGGCGGGGGAAGGAGACAGCGGTTTGTTGCCGCAGAGGGGAGGGAGGGGAAGGAGACAGCGGGTTGTTGTTGTGGAGGGGAAGGAGACAGCGGTTTGTTGCCGCGGAGGGGAGGGAGGGGAAGGAGACAGCCGTTTGTTGCCGCGGAGGGTGGGGAGGGGAAGGAGACAGTCAGAAGGGTAGCCTCAGTGCTGATGGCAATGTGATTTTATTAAAAAATGTTCAAAAATTAAACAGCTACATAGAACTACAAAAATGGCCGAGTGCCAATGTTTTTTTTCACACTGAGCATGCGCGAACGCTCCAACGCGCACGCACTGCCGGCAGGAAAAAAACTAATTTAAATAGTACCCGCCCCCTCCCACTTACAAAATCGGCGCGAGTGTAGGCTCCGCCCCCTGGGCGCGCGCCAAACAGACAAGGAGCTGCAAAGCGCTCGAGAATAACGCATTTTTTTTCTGGCGCCGTTTTAGGCGCGAAAAACGGGCGCCCAGCTCGGAGGGGCGCCCGTTTTTTATCCTGTGGAAACTTGGGCCCATAATGTGGATAAATTTGAAATTATCAACTTCGATAAGAAAAATAGAAAAACAGCGTATTTTTAAAAGGGTGAGCGATTGGGAAATGTTGTTGTTCAGAGGGACCTGGATATCCTTGTACACAAATCACAAAGTTAACATGCAGGTACAGCAAGCAATTAAAACAGGAAATAGTATGTTGGCCTTTATTACAAGAGGATTTGAATATAAGAGTAAAATACATTTACTGCAATTATATAGGGTCCTGGTGAGACCACATCTGGAGTAGCGTGTACCATTTTGGCCTCCTTACCCGAGGAAGGATATAATTGCCATAAAGGGAGTGCAACAAAGGTTCTCCAGACTGATTCCTGGGATGGGGGGATTGTCCGATGAGGAGAGATTGAGTAGACTAGGCCTATGTTTCCTTGAGTCAAGAAGAATGAGAGGTGATCTCATTGAAACATAAAAAATTCTTACAGGGCTTGACAGGGTAGATGCAGGGAGGATGTTTCACCTGGCTGAGGAGTCTAGAACTAGGGGTCACAGTCTCAGAATAAGGATTGAGATGAGAAGAAATCTTTTCTCTCAGAGGGCTGTGAATCTTTGGAATTCTCTACCGCAGAGGGCTGTGGAAGCTCAGTCATTGAGCATAGTCAAGTCAGAAATCAATAGATTTTTGGATATTAAGGGAATCAAGGGATATGGGGATAGTGCAGGCAAGTGGAGTTGAGGTAGAAGATCAGCCATGATCTCATTGAATGGCGGAGTAGGCTCGAGTGGTCAAATGGCCTCCTCCTGCTCCTAGTTCTTAGGTTCTTATACGCGCTCATTTTCTGCTTCCTTACTCTCCATCTCTTTCGTCATCCAGGTAGCTCTGACTTTAGTTGCCTTATCTTTCACCCTCGTGGGAATGTACCTTGACTGTACCTCAACTATTTCCTCTTTAAAGACAGCTATCGTTCCACTACAGTTTTGCCTGCCAATCTTTGATTCCAATTTACCCGGGCCAGATCCGTTCTCATCCCACTGAAATTTGCCTTCCTCCAATTAAGCATTTTTTTACTCTAGATTGCTCCCTGTCCTTTTCCATAGTTAAATCTAAACCTTATGATGCTATGATCACTGTTCCCTAAATGTTCACCTACTGACACTTGCTCCACTTGACCTGCCTCATTCCCCAGAACCAGATCCAGCAATGCCTCCTTCCTCGTTGGGCCAGAAACATACTGATCAAGAAAGTTATCCTGAACACACTTCAGAAATTCTTCCTCCTCTCTGCTCTTTACACTATTATACCAGTCTATATTAGAGAGAGACACATTCAACTATCCTATCTCAGATACAGAGTAAGCTGTATGCTAGCAGACATCAGCAGAAAGTTGCCTACAGTTCTGAACCCGCTAGCTTTGAATAGCTTAGCTCGACAAGTGAGCCTAAGTTATAGATTCAGTAAGTGGATCTTTATTATTGTCCATAATCAAGGTGTGCAGGAAATTGATTGTTCTCACTGTGAAAACTGTATTGGGTTTATTCAAGTATTTTATGTCAAATAAATCAGTTGTTAGTTTGAAGTTGTGTCTCGGCTCGATAGAGGGCTTTTCAGCCTGCAGTTGAGTGTCAGCTTGTCTCAGTGGTAGCACTCTGGCCTCGGAGTCAGAATGTTGTGGGTTCAAGCCCCATTCCAAGATTTGAGCACATAATCTCAGCTGGCACTTCAGTGCAGTGCTGAGGGAGTGCCAGCGATACTATTTTTCAGATGAGACATTAAATTGTGGCCGCAACTGCCGGTTTAAGTGGACGTTAAAGATCCCGCGTCACTATTTTAAGAAGAACATGGCAGTTTTCCTCGTGTCCTGGCCAACAAGTATCCCTCAACCAACACCACCAAAACTGATCAATTGTTGTGCCACATCTACTTACATAATAACAGCGACTACATTTCAAAGCTAATGCATTGGGTGTGAAGCACTTTGGGATGTCCTGAAGATGTAAAATACATCACATAAATACGAGTTCTTTCTTTCTGTAAAGAGGGGAGAATGAATGTGGCAGCCTGTGCGATATGTCCGTCAATATATGAAGCAAGTTATATGGATCATGCTATCATTTAACTTGGGCAGAAAAACTTGCCCCTCCAGATCTAGGGGATGCAAGATGTACTTACATGAGTGGTCTGTGACACTCAACCCAAAGAGAATATCTAGTTCAAAACCCCGAAGACGGTGACAGTGTGGATTCTTAATGAAAAATGGAGACCAACAATTTAGATTTGTGACACTAATTTGTCGCTTTAAATAACAATTTGGCCCCTCGAGCCTGCTCCGCCATCTAAGATCATATCTGATATGATCATGGGTTCAGCTCCACTTCCCTGCCCGCTCCCCATAACCCCTCACTCCTTTACCATTCAAAAATCTGTCTATCTCTACCTTAAATATATTCAATGACCCAGCCTCCACAACTCTCTGGGGCAGAGATTTTCACAGATTTACGACCCTCAGAAGAAATTCCTCCTCATCTCAGTTCTAAATGAGCGACCCCTTATTCTGAAACTATGCCCCCTAGTTCTAGATTCCTCCACGAGTGGATACATCCTCTCTGCATTTACCTTGTCAAGCCCATTCATTATCTTATATGTTTCGATAAGATCACCTCTCATTTTTCTGAACTCCAAACAGTATAGGCCCAACCTGCTTAACTTTTGTCATAAGCCAACCCCTTCATCTCAGGAATCAACTGAGTGAACCTTCTCTGAACTGCCTCCAATGCAAGTATATCCCTCCTTAAATAAGGAGACCAAAATTGAATGCAATACTCTAGGTGTGGTCTCACCAATACCCTGTACAGTTGCAGCAGAACTTCCCTGCTTTTGCCAGGTTATCAGAAATACCATCAGAATGGTTGAAGCCAAAGAGATTTAAATATTTAATTCAGACATAATTAACAGAGAATGGTTATAACACATAGAAGGATAAAAGACATTATTTAAAAGATTTCACTAATGTTCTTCTCGATGGCCAATCTCTTTTCCTAATCAGCAGCGTGCCTTGGGAAGGTGATTTATTGCTCTCTCTGTACAAATAGGGCATCCGTCACCTGCTTGATGGCCTATGGGAGAGCCAATTAACTGATATTCTGATGTCACATGTTGCAACCTGTGGCACAGAAGTCGAGGGTCACTAAGCTTCACAGCCACAAGTAGTGCTCTGTGCTCCATGGTGTTTGGCTCCAATTCATGCTGCAACAGGTGACATAGGGGTTAGTGACTGCCTGCCTGCTGAAGCTCAGCCTCCTCATACACTGTTCCACAGTCATGTAAAAACTGGCATGCTGCAAGGACTCCTATGCAGTCTTTTTTGAGCCTGCGCCTGTCTGTGCTGCTGTGGCAGCCTCAGTGGTAACTCCAGCAACATTCCCATCTTTTCTAGTAATCCCACAGCTAGTGAACGAACAGAGTACAGCTGCAGCCCATAGTCAGCTCTCCAACACCTACTTACTATTATTTCCAAACTCACCCAAAGCAGCCAAAAATCGACGACCGGAAAACTTACTGGAGGTGGGTATCCCGTTAAAATATCCGTGCATCGACCTGCTCCCCAAGTGTTCACGCCATGCTTTTCTGGGCAGGCCCAAGAATGAGCCAATCAAATGCGCTCAGGCACCAATTTCCCGAACGGAGCCAAGTACAAGCCCGATGTTAATATTTCAAGGAGCCCAGTGTTTATTTTAAGGGGTGGCCAGGGACACAAGTGTATTTTTACACCATTATGTTCTGCACTGAGAGAGATTAATTAATATGCTATCAGCGATCAAGTGCTTTACGAGGAAAGGCTAGGGTCTGTGGCTCTTTTCATTCGAATAGAGAAGAGTAAGAGATTGGATAGGGGTGTTCAAAATGGGAAGGGTTTTAAGATGAATAGGGAAAACTTTATTGGTCAGTGAGTCGCTAAATTTAAAATCACTGAAAGAACACAGAGAACCTTTAATTTATTTTATTTAGAGATTTGTTATGACATGGAATGCCATACCAGTATTAGCAGTTGAAGCAACCATGCTAGTTTTGAAAGGGAAATATTTAAAAAGAAAAATGTAAATGGTTTGTAAAGAAAGGCCAGGGGAATGGGCTAGGTGGATAGCTCTTTCCGTGTTCGCTGGGCTGCCGTTGCGTGAACTGCCTCCTGTGATACTGTAAAATTCTAAGATTCTACATTCCAATCATCCGATACAAAAATCTTTGGAACATCGGGCCCAAACTTGGTGGAAGCTAAATTTCGCCCAAGTGCCGACCAAACGACCACTGAGAGATTTGACAGTACTTTGGGCAGGAGTTTAATTAAAAAGTCCTGAAATGACCGCCCGGTGCCAAAAAAACGACTTACAACATGAATCTGGGCGGTAGCTCCCAATCTCAGCGACAAATACAATCCTCGCCAAAGTACCGCCGGGGGCCCAGGGAGGGAGAGGGGAGGGTGGAGAAACACATAAAAATAAAAATTTACACAAAAATAACCACTGGAAAACCTTCAGGGGACCCCATCCACCTGAATCGCTGTTAAAAAAAAATAAAGAAAAGAAGTTTAACAACTTTTTTTGCAGGTTTTTACACTTGCCGTTGAGGTTAGACCTGCTTCCACGCGGCAGTCCTTCTCCCTGCTGCTGCTGACTCCCACCCGGAGCAAACTGGCAGCTCGGCGGGCGGGAGGACACTTACGTCAGTTGTGTGCGAGCGGAGGTCAGTGGACGGTTCCCAGCGGTCTTCCCTCCCCGCCGGTGGGAGGCCTCCACCAAACTGGCACCAAGGGGAGATCGCCCAGAAACCTCGGCGGCGGTGGCGGGTGGCGAGTCCATCAAGTTCAGGGCCATAGAGTGTTAATATTAGCCCTGAAATTCTGGTCGGAGGCTTCTTTTGGACGAACGCCTCCGACCGGAGAATTTTTCCGAAAGTGTCTGGTGGTCCCAGAGGCACGTGGAATTCCGTTGGGAAGGCCTTCTCTTCCCACGCTGCGAAACGCGCTCCCGTCCTCCAGGTTCCCACGCAGAAGGTGCAGTTATATGCGATTGCTCAACCAATCAGGTACAGTATTCTCAATTAATAGCAATGGGAACTCCGTATCTACGAGTTCTCATTGCTATTAATTGAGAAAAAAAAACAAACAATAACACCAAAAAAAACACATACCTCACATAATTAAAATTAATTGAAATTAAAGTTAATAAATATCTGAGAAAAATTTCTCTCCCCCCACCCCCCCCCCCCCTCCACCAAGTTTAAAAAGTTTTTATTTATGGTTTAAAATAAATTTAACATAGTGGGCAGGGTTTTAAAAATAAAATGTCTTTTTTAAATTTCATTTTTTATATTTTAAGTGTGTTTTAAAACTCTTCCACTTGTAAAAGTAGGCTATGCGCCAGCTTTTATCAGGCGCTAGAGTTTTCAGGACATTTGCTGGGCAAGATATGGGTAAATACTCCAATCTTGCCCATGTGAATCTCCTCACTCCCGAGATGCAGAGGATCTGTCAAGCTCCAGCTTGACAGATAGGAAAAGCCGGTTTTCAGCGCAAGAGCATTGTGTGCTGAAAACTGGCTTTTGCGATGCCTTCCCGCATCTGTACACACTCTGTACGAACACAGGGAGGCCAGAATTTCTGGGCTATTGTCTTTTAAATTACGTTGAAATTAGTTTTCCACTACAGGGGAGTCCAGGGTTATGGGGAACAGTGGAGTTGAGGCCAAGATCAGATCAGCCAATGATCTTATTGAATGGCGGAGCAGGCTCAAGAGGCCGTATGGCCTTCCCCTGCTCCTATTTCTTATGTTCTCATTGACCAATACCTCACAATTTAGGAAAACCACAGATCAAGACATCATTGTCGGCACCTCAAGAAAAAAAAATGTTAAACTGGTATCAACAGTATCAATGCAAATGTTACCTCTGGCTTAAGTGTAGCCTTCGTACAAGCCTGGCATATTGGACCATTTCGAGAGAAGTTCAGCGCAAGATGACGAGTACGATTCTGGCAAGTTTGCTCTTCACAAACTAGCCACCCCTGTAAATTGAGGAAAAACAGTGAAAATTATAAATGAGATAAAGTTTTCTTCAGCTGATCTTTCCTTCAACTACATAATCTTCAAATGCTCATTGTTAAAGTTCAGGCTTTCTTCCAACACTTCTGCCTTGTGCTCATAAGCAGACCAAGTCTTTGATGATTGAAAACCTGCCCCCTTATTCATTCTGTGTGTTGAGTAGTATGCCCAGGATCAACAATTACTCCCTGACTGCAGCTTATAGTATATTGGAGATCATCACCACAGTCTCCTGACCCCTTCAAAAGGTGTATAATTTTATTCTAAGACCAATGGGTACAGGCTAAAAGCAAACAATTTATTTAGAGGTTAAATAATAGATTCAAGCAGTAAGACAATACAGAATGTACATTTTTTTTTAAAAAGGAACCAGTTCACAAGGAAGCTTTAGGATCATATACTAGTTTGATAAACTGACAGGGATTTTTGGATGAAAGTCTTTTGTAGACCTTCACAAGGCAATGCAAATTCCCAGTCTACTCACGGAGTTCAGGACTTCTCAGAAAAGCCTCTGAAGTCAAATCTGTTAATCATCCCTGATTAATGGCACAGTGCTGGAGGACACTGCATATCATGCTAATGTGTGGCCACTTACACATCATCCATATCTCTCTCACTTTTCAATGTGCTGGCCATAGATCACTGAAGTGGGACCTAAAACATACTCTGTGCCTTACCTATTTCATGTATCAATCGGTTTGGTTCCATTGATGATTTTGCCTAGAATTTCTGCAGATTCTTCTGATCTCCCACCGTTACTCCAGCAGAGGACAGGTGGAAACCCTGGAGAAACAAGGTGAACGACCATTTCGGCAGTGTTTTCACCCAGCTTCTATTCGGCTGCTCTGCCATTCAATAAGATCATGACTGATCTTCAACCTCAACTCCACTTTCCCACCTCATCCCCATATCCCTCGATTCCTCTGGAGTCCAAAAATCTACCTATCTCAGCCTTGAATATACTCAACGATTCAGCATCCACAGCTCTTTGAGGTAGAGAATTCCAAAGATTCACAACCCTCAGTGATGAAATTCCTCTTCATCTCAGTCTTAAATAGCCAACTCCTTATCCTGAGACTATGGCCCCTAGTTCTCGACTCTCCAGCCAGGGGAAACAATCTCTCAGCATCTAACCTGGTGAGAGATCAGGGGAACTCTCTAGAAATTCAGGGCCCGTGTCTCCATTTTGAAAATGGGTAAGAAAAACAGCTTCCTTATTTTAACTATTTCACACATTTCGGATGAGATCATCTGAAGACAAGAATTTATCAGTTCCAGCATATTGCATTTTCAAGTAGGTCGGAGTTTGGTCCCCAGCCATGCAAAACTTAGTACTTGGAGAAAATAGCAAGTGCCAATTTAGATTTATAACTAAAGTAAAATAAGGCTAAATATTGAAAAAACAAACTCCTTCCAAACCCCGTATACAAGACCGATAAGATAGTTTCTTTTGTAAGAATATTTCTATCATCTCTCATTCCCCTCCCAAAAAGTGTGGGGGTGGAGGGAAGAAAGAGAAAAAAGGGGTGACAGCAAATTAAGGGACAAACAGCTTTTATATTTGACAGGCTTTCACAATGCATGTCAACCAATTTACTGGATTTTACAGCAGTTTTTCCAAATAGACTCAATTGGCCATTTGACTTATTGATCTGCTCATTTCTGTAATCATCAAGCTTTGTCACAAGAACATTGAAAGGATAATAACAAGGAGCATCATGTTCTTACAGCAGAATTGGTTAAAAGCAAAGAGAGACTCTAATTTACACAAATTTTATAATAAGTGGATTACTAAAAGTTCACACTATTTCTTCTGAAAGTGTACCATATTGTTCAATTGAATCAATTGAATATAACAAAAATAAGTGAACTCCATATTAGAACTGAAGAAACAGCCATATACTATTTGTTCCTCTCTCCTACATAAAATTAAAATAATTGCCCTTAGTATTCTTTCTTCAAATTAGTTGTAAAAGGTGAAGCTGCAAAAGTTGACTTGTCCATGGCCTCTACCAATGCTGTCCTACAGCTGGAATGGAAATTGCAAATTTTGAGCCATAATAACCTTCCTTCCCTGCTGTTGAGCGAGCACCTCAACCCTTGCAAAGCTTAGGAACATAGGAATTGCTAGACAGAAAGGACCAAAGCCCATCCTAGTTCACCGTCTACATTCCTGGTAGCTGCACAATATAATAATGGAGATTTTGACTGAACATAGCTATCAAATTCTATTAGGCTACAAAAGACCAGAAATTACATGAACAAATGCCAGTGGTGCAGAGAACTTTGGGAAGCATGTTACTTCCAGTTTTTTGTTTTGTGCACGGTACCTTTAAAGTTGCTGCAATGGCTGTGCGCGCGCGGTATCTTACAGGGAACCGCTTTTGAGCGGCCTGCGCTGTATTTTAGAGAACAGTTTCTGAGCCATCTGCACGGTACCTTCCCGATCGCTACGCAGCCGTGCATGCGCACAGCTTAGAGAGAACATGGGCCATAGGTCCAAAGTCATCCTGTTCCTCCCAAGCATGCTAAACTTACCACACCATGTCTCAAAGTACTCAAGTACTGCATCACAAAATGCTATTTTCTGAAAGAAATCCATCTAATTTGCTGCACCCAGCGATACATCTAAAAGTGGAAATGTGCCTCATGGAGCTAAACTAAAATAAAAGTCAGTAGAAAATGGAGTCTGAACCCATGACTCATTCACTAACATATTGCACCATTCAACTGCACGCCGTGGTAGATAATCAGAAAAATAGCATCCCTCCCACCCATCGTCTTCCACTGGCAGACATTTACCTGAAGGGTAAAAAAATCTGGTCCACCATCAATGGTGTTTTGGGATCTTCTGATTAGTCTTGCCCATACTCATGTTACCAATGGCAATATCTCTCTTATCCTTTCAAAGCAATCTCAATTAAGTTATATATTACATAGGAACAGGAGTAGGCCATTCAGCCCCCAAGCTTGTTCCACCAGTTCGATTATTTTTGTGAATGGATTTCAAAATAGAGAAAGTGGTGCTAATCTAGCCATTTTAAAAAACATTTTAATGAGGATAATTTCACATTCATCCATTATGCTCATCTGGGTATTTAATTTCCTCTGCACTGAACAAATTAAAAAGACTAGTTATTTATGGCAATTGGAAGACAGCAGTTACTTTTGTCAGCTTGCATTGAATTATCTTTGGATTTGCACTCAAACCCCAGCTGAAAAATTATATACAATGAAACTAGGTTATAGCAAAGTGATAAAGCAGAATAAAAAGAATGCAGTTTTCACAGGCTCAGAGTAAGTGACAACTTGTATACAAAAAATGCACCTCAGAACATTTTATAGGGCAGAAGAGTGGACACCAAGCACGAAGGAAAAGGGGAAGGATATTAAGGTGGTGGCTAAGACACAATTGAAGAGAATGGCTTTTAGCAGTCTTTGGAAAGCAGGAAGAGTAAAGAGAGAAGAGGTTCACAGAATTGGTCCCAGAGTATAATGTCAGAAAGAACACCCAGTGAAGGTTGAGCAAAGGGAGAGAGGAGGTGAAACAACAAGGAGTATGTCAGTATCCAAGGAGGGGAGGGTGTGTGTAAGGCCTTATGTTGGAGATGATCATTGAGTCAGGATGGAGCAACATGAAAGAAAGACTTGCATTTCTATAGCGCCTTTCACGACCACCAGACGTCTCAAAGCACTTTACAGCCAATGAAGTACGTTTGGAGTGTAGTCAACGTTGTACTGTGGGAAACGCAGCAACGAATTTGCGCACATCAAGCTCCCCACAAACAGCTATGTTGATAATGACCGGATAATCTGTTTTTTTTTTTAAATGATGTTGATTGAGGGATGAATACTGGCCAGGAAATGCCAGAAGAGGATTCAAGTCCATTCAGTGGAGTTTGGCAGTGTGATGGAAGAGCACAACTTTTGTGCAAATGGCAAAGCATCCCATGACATTCTGAACAATTGTACTTTATGGAAAGCACCCATGAGAATTTGGCAGCATTGGGGGAGAGGCATGCAAGGTGTTGGAGCTGCAAAGTAGCAATTTGGTGACGAACCAGTTGTGGGGGCTGGGGGGGGGGGGGCTGAAGGAGATTACAGGGATAGGGAGGGCGAGGCCATGAAGGGAGCTGAAAAGAATAATGAGAATTTTGAAATCTAGGCGTTGCTTAACCGGGAGCCAATGTAGGTCAGCGAGCACTGGGGTGATGGGTGAACGGGATTTGGAGAGAGTTAGGACACAGGCAGCTGAGTTTTGGATGACCTCAAGTTTATGCAGGGTATTCCAGCCGGAATACATTGGAATAGTCAAGTCTAGAGGTAACAAAAGCATGGGAGAGGACTTCAGCAGCGAATGAGCTGAGGCAGGGCTAGAGACAGGCAATGTTACGGAGGTGGAAATAGTCTTAGTTATGCCGCGGATATGTGGTCGGAAGCTAATTTCAGGGTCCAATATGACACCAAGGTTGCAAACGGTGTGGTTCAGCCTCAGACAGATGTCAGGGAGAGGGATGGAGTCAGTGGCTAGGGAACGAAATTTGTGGTGGGAACTGAAAACAATGGCTTCGGTCTTCCCAATATTTAATTGGAGGAAATGTCTGCTCATCCAGCACTGGATGTCGGACAAACAGTCTGACAATTTAGAGACGGTGGAGGGGTCAAGAGAAGTGATGGAGAGTTAGAGCTGGCTGTTGTCAGTGTACATGTGGAAACTAATGCTGTGTTTTTGGATGATGTCGCCAAGGGGCAACATGTAGATGAGAAATAAGAGGGGGCCAAGGACAGATCCTTGGGGGACACCAGAGGTAATGACGTGGGAGTGGGAAGAGAAGCCATTTCAGGTGATTCTCTGGCTACGATTGGATAAATAAGATTGGAACCAGGCGACTGCAGTCCCACCCAGCTGGACGACGGTGGAGAGGTCTTGGAGGAGGATGGAGTGGTCAACTGTGTCAAAGGCTGCAGACAAGTTGGGAAAGGTGAAGGTTAGTTTACCTTTGTCACAGTCACACAGGATATCATTTGTGACTTTGAGAGCACTGTTTCGGTACTGTGGCAGGGTTCGAAACCTGATTGGAGGGATTCAAACATGGAGTTGCGGGAAAGATGGGCACTGATTTGGGAGGTGACAGCAGGTTCAAGGATGTTGAAGAGGAAAGGGAGGTTGGAGATGGAGTGGTCGTTTGCAAGGACTTAGGGGGTCAAGGGTTTTTTTTTTGGGGGAAGGGTGATGGCAGCAAATTTGAGGGAGTGGGGGACAGTAGCTGAGGAGAGAGAACCATTAACAATGTCAGCTAACATGGGAGCCAGAAAAAGAAGTTGGGTGGTCAGCAGTTTGGTGGGAATAGGGTCAATGGAGCAGGAAGTGGGTCTCGTGTGCAAGATGAGCACGGAAAGGTTATGAGGGGAGATTGGAGAGAAACTAGAGAAAAATGCGAGTTCAGGGCTAGGGCCGTGGGGAACCTTAGATTCTCTTTCGCATCTCTCTAGTACCTTGACCAAGTGACCATTCTTCATGTGTGGGTCTAGATAGTGACTATAGGTTTAGTGTCCTAAATCCTTGGCGAGGTCGTCCGAAACCTGGATCCGCCCCCCTCCTCCGCCCCCCGAGTGTTGAGAGGACAATTACAATACTAGCTAACTCAACATAGGCGGGAATCTTTCCAGGTGTGTATGGCTTTGCACGACATTTACAACTTCATCTCAAAAAGTTTCCAAATCACATTAAGCTTGTGACACTTAAAGCTTTAACCAAAATGGAAATCAGATTCAAGACATTCAAAGAAAACAGCATTCTCCATCTATTTACAGCTGCTACATGCACCAGGTCCATTTAATTGACCAAACTGGTAAGGTTAATTTGTATGAACGTCCTACTAGTTGCAACAACATTGAAGAGACTACAGTTTTTTTTAAATCACCTCTATAATTAACACTTATACGAGTATGTTTATACATACTATCTGTTAATCTCTCCTTACAAACTGCAACAATAGGGGTAACTACTGCTCATGAAAATTAAACATGCACGTCAATGTGTGGGGAGCTATTTTGAACAGTTAATAATAGAACAGTATATCTTTTTTGTTTTCCTTTGATAATTAGGTCTCCAGTGCAGATTAATTTCAATATCACAATTCTAAGGAAATATTTTTTCTAATTGAATTCAACATATGCGCTGTGCAGTATCAACAGCTAGATAATATTGTCACATACATAGCAGCAATTAGTTTTGATCTCATTTACTGTTTGATTTTGCTTTAGAATTTCTACCCTATTTAAGGAAATACACTTTCCTTCACTCTTATCGAAATGTAGATTTTTTATTTGGGAGAGAATATATTTACTGACCTATTTTACAAGAGACGGAAATCTCAAATGTTAGCTCTAAATCAGCTGCATCAGAACTCGGTATTTAATATTCTAAGATGGATAAGTGAAGTAGAAACACAACTTCATTACACATGGAAGTAAATTAAGTTTATGCAATCCTGATGATAGCCGATCCTGTAAGGGAAATCTGGTTTGTAGTCTACTCTTCTGTCTATCTCAACATGCTGTAAAATAATAAGAGTCCACTGGTCTCAAATTCTCTTGGTTCTGAAAAACAACATTTCACATCCAAAATGTAAAGTGCTCTCTTCCATTTGCAGGTGTGGATGGACTTCTGGCATTTTCCACTTTTATTTGTTATAATGATTTCATTTTGTGTAGACCACACTAATGAGCCTTCGATGAGAGATGTGCCTCATACAACAAAAGTGAAGTTTTATCTTCAGGCTAACAATTGCTAGCAATTTTATGATTTATAATGGCAGGAGCTTTCTCAGTTTAGCTATAATTAAAATTGTTGGCTGTACATAATTCAAATAGTACAGTACATCTTTTTTGGTGGTCGTTCGGCCAATCATATGTGCCAGTTCTCAAAAGAGCCATCCGCTTCGTCCCACTGCCCTGTCCAAATACCCTTTCAACGATACCCAGCTTTGGTCTGCTAAATGGTGACTACAAAAAGAGAACGCCCATGCTGTATTTATTTCCGGCCACAAAAAAGATCAATAGTGTCTTCAGATACAGCAACTACATGCATTTATAAAACGTCCCAAGGTGTTTCACAAGAGCATTAACAGTCATCCTCAACTCCGAGGGACAGCCTAAGAACAGGCAGCAACAGACCGTTCCCAATCATCTGCACTAGATTCAGCCTTACTGCTCACCAGACTGCTACCATGAACGTCTGGACACTGATGCATGCCGCAAAGTCAGCCACCTCTGCACCAGTGGTGTGTGGCACAAGCAGAACTTACTGACATCAAGAATATTAAGGGTGGATGCCTTTTATTGAAGGTTCAATTCGGTCCGAAAAAAAACTGGATTTATATATTTTACTGAGTGAAGCCATATTGCCTGAAGACCATGCTTAAAGGAGGTAAAACAGCTTCATTTCTAGGACTTAATTGTGATAAAATAGGAGAATTTCTGCATTTGATTTTATGTAGCTGTAAAATAGCTGGAGTTAAAGTGGAAACTTCTCAACTTCAAAATGATGACATGGAGGTGAATTGGCCACATGAGCTAGACCAGAACGCTTGTTTGTGAATCAGTCAGGATAGAGTGGCTTATTGCAGATGCTAATTAAATTATATACGGCAAAGTATTACTAAAGCGAGAGATTGGGACAATGCAGATGTACTCCACATCAACATCTTGAGGGATAGGGTCCTGGTGAGACCACATCTGGAGTAGTGTACACAGTTTTGGCCTCCTTACCCGAGGAAGGATATAATTGCCATAAAGGGAGTGCAACAAAGGTTCACCAGACTGATTCCTGGGATAGGGGGATTGTCCGATGAAGAGAGATTGAGTAGACTAGGCCTATGTTTCCTTGAGTCAAGATGAATGAGAGGTGATCTCATTGAAACATAAAAAATTCTTACAGGGCTTGACAGGGTAGATGCAGGGAGGATGTTTCACCTGGCTGAGAAGTCTAGAACTAGGGGTCACAGTCTCAGAATAAGGATTGAGATGAGAAGAAATCTTTTCTCTCAGAGGGCTGTGAATCTTTGGAATTCTCTACCGCAGAGGGCTGTGGAAGCTCAGTCATTGAGCATAGTCAAGTCAGAAATCAATAGATTTTTGGATATTAAGGGAATCAAGGGATATGGGGATAGTGCAGGCAAGTGGAGTAGAGGTAGAAGATCAGCCATGATCTCATTGAATGGCGGAGTAGGCTCGAGTGGTCAAATGGCCTCCTCCTGCTCCTAGTTCTTAGGTTCTTATACACGCTCATTTTCTGCTTCCTTACTCTCCATCTCTTTCGTCATCCAGGTAGCTCTGACTTTAGTTGCCCTATTGGGAATGAACCTTGACTGTACCTGAACTATTTCCTCTTTAAAGACAGCTATCATTCCACTACAGTTTTGCCTGCCAATCTTTGATTCCAATTTACCCGGGCCAGATCAGTTTTCATCCCACTGAAATTTACCTTCCTCCAATTAAGCATTTTTTACTCTAGATTGCTCCTTGTCCTTTTCCATAGTTAATCTAAACCTTATGATGCTATGATCACTGTTCCCTAAATGTTCACCTACTGACACTTGCTCCACTTGACCTACCTCATTTCCCAGAACCAGATCCAGCAATGCCTCCTTCCTCGTTGGGCCAGAAACATACTGATCAAGAAAGTTATCCTGAACACACTTCAAAAATTCTTCCCCCTCTCTGCTCTTTACACTATTATACCAGTCTATATTAGGATAGTTGAATGTGTCTCTCTCTATCTCAGATACAGAGTAAGCTGTATGCTAGCAGACATCAGCAGAAAGTTGCCTACGGTTCTGAACCCGCTAGCTTTGAATAGCTTAGCTCGACAAGTGAGCCTAAGTTATAGATTCAGTAAGTGGATCTTTATTATTGTCCATAATCAAGGTGTGCAGGAAATTGATTGTTCTCACTGTGAAAACTGTATTGGGTTTATTCAAGTATTTTATGTCAAATAAATCAGTTGTTAGTTTGAAGTTGTGTCTCGGCTCGATAGAGGGCTTTTCAGCCTGCAGTTGAGTGTCAGCTTGTCTCAGTGGTAGCACTCTGGCCTCGGAGTCAGAATGTTGTGGGT
Source organism: Pristiophorus japonicus (assembly GCF_044704955.1). Classification (NCBI taxonomy): domain Eukaryota; kingdom Metazoa; phylum Chordata; class Chondrichthyes; family Pristiophoridae; genus Pristiophorus; species Pristiophorus japonicus. Next base: position 43,599,072 of record NC_091987.1, read on the forward strand.
TCAAGCCCCATTCCAAGATTTGAGCACATAATCTCAGCTGGCACTTCAGTGCAGTGCTGAGGGAGTGCCAGCGATACTATTTTTCAGATGAGACATTAAATTGTGGCCGCAACTGCCGGTTTAAGTGGACGTTAAAGATCCCGCGTCACTATTTTAAGAAGAACATGGCAGTTTTCCTCGTGTCCTGGCCAACAAGTATCCCTCAACCAACACCACCAAAACTGATCAATTGTTGTGCCACATCTACTTACATAATAACAGCGACTACATTTCAAAGCTAATGCATTGGGTGTGAAGCACTTTGGGATGTCCTGAAGATGTAAAATGCATCACATAAATACGAGTTCTTTCTTTCTGTAAAGAGGGGAGAATGAATGTGGCAGCCTGTGCGATATGTCCGTCAATATATGAAGCAAGTTATATGGATCATGCTATCATTTAACTTGGGCAGAAAAACTTGCCCCATCCAGATCTAGGGGATGCAAGGTGTACTTACACGAGTGATCTGTGACACTCAACCCAAAGAGAATATCTAGTTCAAAACCCCGAAGACGGTGACAGTGTGGATTCTTAATGAAAAATGGAGACCAACAATTTAGATTTACGATACTAATTTGTCGCTTGAAATAACAATTTGGCCCCTCGAGCCTGCTCCGCCATCTAAGATCATATCTGATATGATCATGGGCTCAGCTCCACTTCCCTGCCCGCTCCCCATAACCCTTCACTCCCTTACCGTTCAAAAATCTGTCTATCTCCACCTTAAATATATTCAATGACCCAGCCTCCACAACTCTCTGGGGCAGAGAATTTCACAGATTTACGACCCTCAGAAGAAATTCCTCCTCATCTCAGTTCTAAATGAGCGACCCCTTATTCTGAAACTATGCCCCCTAGTTCTAGATTCCTCCACGAGTGGATACATCCTCTTTGATCTACCTGATCAAGTCCCTTCATTATCTTATATGTTTCGATAAGATCCCCTCTCATTTTTCTGAACTCCAATCAGTATAGGCCCAACCTGCTTAACTTTTGTCATAAGCCAACCCCTTCACCTCAGGAATCAACTTAGTGAACCTTCTCTGAACTGCCTCCAATGCAAGTATATCCCTCCTTAAATGAGATCAAAACTGTATGCAGTACTCTAGGTGTGGTCTCACCAATACCCTGTACAGTTATAGCAGAACCTCCCTGCTTTTGCCACATGAGCTCGACCAGAACGCTTGTTTTGGAATCAGTCGGGATAGAGTGGCTTATTGCAGATACTAATTAAATTATATATGGCAAAAGTATTACTAAAGCGAGAGAGATTGGGGCAATGTAGATATACTCCACATCAACATCTTGCGAGGGATGATTAAAGAACTCGAACTTCAGTAGTCATGGAACTGTTCTTAGCTCTATTTGGAGGTCTGCACTCCGTGGATTGGAGATTCACATCAGCTGTGTACAGCATTTGATCGTGAAGTTCCACCAAAGCTCATTTCATCCAAAAGTCTTGTTGCTCATCTCATCCAAAAGTCTTGTTGCTCATCAAACAGTGCAAGAATTTTTTTCAATTAAGGCTATTTCAAGCCCTGGTGGGCTGATTCTATCCTTTTATATATTGTGCTCTCAGTATCTTGTACCTTACTATGCCAGTTGGTAAAGAAATCTGGTAGGATTAGTCTGTATAACTAAAACCGCTTTTTTCCACCTCGGTAACATTGCCCACGTCTGCCCCTGCCTCAGCTCTTCTGCTGAAACCCTCATCCATGCTTTTATTACCTCCAGACTTGACTACTCCAACTGACTCCTGGCTGGCCTCCCACATTCTACACTACGTAAACTTGAGGTCATCCAAAACTTGGCAGCCCGTGTCCTAACTTGCAAGAAGTCACCATCACCCATCACGCCTGTGCTTGATGACCTACATTGGCTCCCAGTTAAGTAACGCCTCAATTTCAAAATTCTCATCCTTGTTTACAAATCTCTCCATGGTCTTGCCCCTCCCCATCTCTGTAATCTATTTCAGCCTCACAACCCTACAAGATGTCTGCGCTCCTCAAATTCTGCCCTCTTGAGCATCTCTCACTATAACTGTTCAACCACCAGTAGCCGTGCCTTCAGCTGTTTGGGCCCCAAGCGATGGAACTCCCTCCCGAAACCCCTCTACCTCTCTTTCCTCCTTTAAGACAATCCTTAAAACCTACCTCTTTAAACAAGCTTTTGGTCATCTGCCATAATTTCTTCTTACGTGGCTTGGTGTCAAATTTATCTGTTTTGTCTTGTAACACTGCTGTGAAGCGCCTTGGAACATTTTACTACGTTAAAGGCGCTATATAAATAAAAGTTGTTGTTGTTGTATATATTGCTCTGACTGCGTACTGTTTTCCACCTTCTGAAAGAGTCAGGAGTACACGGTGGGCATCCTACGTGATCTTCATGTGTAGATAGCACAGTTAGTGGGTAATTGCTAATCGTAGGCATGCCATCACACACACTGCATGCATAAAGGCAGGGGTTTTAGTACATAGAAGACGTGCTCTGATCATGGAAAACATTTTTTTGCTGTGACAAGTGTTGGGAGAAAGACATGGGTAAAATAATGACATCTTGGAATGAAATCACTTGGAAGTCAGGGATTCAATATTTTCACAACACAACTGGGTGTGTGCAGCATTGCATACTGGGTCAAGAATGCTGCAATTTGCTACATTCACATTATAAGCTGCAAACCTGACCTTTCACTGAAACCATTTAACTTATTTACAAATAGACAACAACCAGTGATTACACACTAATTTTACTTTTATCCAAGGCTGTGTCTGGAGTTTTCAAAGACTTCCATTAAAATAAATAAAGGAAAGTCAAAATTAAGCATGTGCAAACCAACCCTTGCCATCACTAAGCAAAACTTGAAAATGTGGTCTTCTCTCAAGGGTAGATAGGTTTCATTACCCTCTAGCTAATGTCAGCAGGCACATCAACCGTGATGAGTGACATCCATCAACAACTAATATAGGTGGGAATCATTCTCCTTAAAGGCCACCACATCCCGGGAAAAAGTAAATTCAACATCAATGCCACACTGTATGACAATACAGGGCAATTCATAAAGTCACACGAAATGACACAATACAGGACAATTCCTTTGTAAACAATCACTGACAGGATTGGACATTTTGTGTGATACGCATTTGCTGAGAGCGGTGTCAGGTAATTATAGAAGTGTTTGGGCAACACACAAATAAACTGTCTGCCACTCCTGAAACATTAACCTGTCCTTTTTTTCCCCTTTTTTGACGCTGACCTGCAATGTCACGGGAACATCACCTCCAAAATCACCATCCTGGCTTAGACATAAATTGCCACTCCATTATCATTGCTGGGTCAATATTCTGGAACTCCCTCCCTAAAACCATTGTGCGAGTAGCCCACCACCGCCTGATGAGGGAAACCGGGGACAGCAAACTAATTAATACAGCCAGTAGTGTCGCCACATCTCCCGAATTTAAAAAAAACAGAAATCTGATCTTGTGTTGCAAAACTACAATACTTAAAACCAACCAGACTTGACATTGCAGTGTAACATTTGGATAATAAAACACAAGAAAGCATGGAATAAGAATGTACCATCAAAACCCTTCTTTCCACAGATCACAGAAGGGTGAATTTCCTCAGGGCCTCTCCCTCTACTTTGGCGTAACTTTGGTGGAAGCCCCGTTTATGCACCCTTGTCCTCAGGAGGGGAACAACAGCCACTATTCCTGCATCTAATTATCCAATTAACACTCTTTTCCTCCTCCCCCCCCCTCCCCTCCCTCTCCCCCCACCTCCCCCCCACACCATTCTGGAAAATGTAGTTGTAAAAGTTCTGAGGGGATATAATCGGACTCAACCGCGACATCCCCAGTCATCACTTGCCTTATAGGTCCACACAATCAGAATGGCTACATGGGCAAGATTAACTCACGCCGCTACGTTGTCCTGTCCAGCGTGGCTACTTCAGGCTGTTCTTTGGTAAATGTTGAATACATCAGTTTCCATGAAGTGGCTATTTAACAAACTTGAGGCCTGTATGTTATATTTACCAAATAAGTTTTGTTAAAAATCACATTCATGCTGAATGGAAATATTAATTCCTTATAAAGTCAAGTGCATCCGCTGAATTTGCGGTGTTAAAACACAAAAAGAAATGTAAACCGTCCTAAAAACTAGAAATGCAACAGCCTCAAACACCAGTTTGTCATTGGATCTTAGTTTTTTTTTTAAAAAACAGACTCTATGGTCAAGTGTGAAAAGATAATAAGCCTCTTCAAACTCTTACCGCAGGTTGGATACAAATGCCTGCTCTAATTCAGACATTCACCAGCATGTTAAAGTGGCCAAAATCCAAACCCCTCTACTTAAGCAGCACAACTTGACATTCGATTTCCTTCTTTCCTAACTAGCAGTTGTGCCAATGATTACACATTTCTATTCATTGAAAAGTTGTTGAAACTAGTACTAAATCAGTGACAGAATCGTTGGTGCAGAAGTTCTATTTCAAGGCGAGTTTACAATTTCTTCCGTGTCCTTTGTATAACAGAGAGCAAACCAAAAAGAAATAACCGAAAGAGGCATCTTGAGAATGAAAATACCCATGTGTTAGGAGTGCAAATAGAATTAATGCTGGTTTAGTTTTGCTGAATTTGTGAGTTTATTTCAACCTCAGCGCATTGACTTCTGAGCTTTACAAATGGCAGAAAAACTACTGAATTATCACCTTTCTAAGCATTGGTTCTCGGTCCACCCCCTCAGTGACTGGTATTTGAGGATTATTTTTCGAGGCAAATAACAGTTCTAATGGGCAGACCTAAATTTTGCCTACAGCAATTGGATAACGTTACCATTGTCCAATCAATGAATAATAGTAAGAAGTAAAAACAGATTACCCAAACACTTCCCCAAATGAAGTGCACAGTTAAAATCTTGCGTTAGGTCAAAAATAAAAGCACAACGTTAAATAAAACCCGTGTTGAAGACTGGATGGTGCAGTGGGTTTGCACGTGGAACCTTTCACTTCTGGAACTTTGGTTTGCATGCAGACTAAAACCAATGAGATGAAAAGCCTTACATCACTGCCGACTGTGATCACTCTACAAGAAATTAATTAGGATGGTCTCGGCTCAGCTCCTGGACAACATAAGAACATAAGAAATAAGAGCAGGATTAGGCCATTTGGCCCCGAGCCTGCTCCACCATTCAATAAGATCATGGCTGATCTGGTCATGGACTCAGCTCCACTTCCCTGCCCACTCCCCATAAGCCTTCACTGTCCCTTATCGCTCAAAAATCTGTATCTCCGCCTTAAATATATTCAAAGACCCAGCCTCCACAGCTCTCTGGGGCAGAGAATTCCATGGATTTACAATCCTCTGAAAGAAGAAATTTCTCCTCATCCCAGTTTTAAATGGACGGCCCGTTGTTCTGAGACTATCTCCCCTAGTTTTAGTTTCCCCCCATGAGTGGAAATATCTTCCCTGCATCCACCATTATCTTATATGTTTCAATAAGATCACCTCTCAGTCTTCTGAACTCCAATGTGTATCGGCCCAACCTATTTTCATAAGTCATGGACACAAAACTGACAATCTCAGAGACCACAAGATTTCTGGTGTGGAAAATGGCACATTGGTTCAATCTTTTCTAAGCCTAGGACTAAAGTCCAATATTGGGGCAGAGAAGAGGAAACATTACTTTGCAGCTGACATGCGTTCTATCTGATGCAAGAGTGCTTAACATTAATTCTGCACATCTAAAACAGCAAAGTATTTATTCCTTAGTAAAGTCATTCCTCACTTTGATGATTAAAAAACAAACTCACTAAAAAAGTAAAAAGCTTATTTTGTCATTGGAGTCTTTGTCCACATTCATTAAGGGACAAATGTAAAGGTCACACATCAAGCTGAGCATGTATTGTGAAAATTGAGCTGTGAGAAATTGGGAAGCAAAATCTTTGTGAGATCAGTTTCATAAAAATTTAGGCAAGGAGAATTGTTATCTCCAGATTTTCAGCTGTATCAAGTGCTAGATTCCAAACTTTATTGCAATATAGATTTTTTGTGACTTATTGGGGTGGAGAACACAGCGAGGGGTTGACCAGTGCAAGTATCAGATATGCTGTAGTAAGAAACATTTACCTACTTGAATATAGTGGACAATAAATGGATAGTAATACAATGAAGTGTCTTGTGCAGCCACTAAGAATCTGACTAAATGCACAGCCAAACGAGAGAACTGGTTGGCAGAGAGCACAGCAAAACTCAATGAAGTGAAACAGGGCGGTAGGTGAGGACCCTGCAAAGGTAGGTAAGGTAATGGTTTTTATTATTATTTTTTAAATTCTAAAACAGTGATTATCTTTAAAACGATCTTGAGAATTTAACTTTTTTTTTATAAAGTGAAAACATATTTTGAGTTTTCCCCCTCCCTAGACCCAACCTCAGCCTTGGACTAAATTTTAAATACTTACCGTCCGTTCAGGTAAGAACCACCCGTTTTCCCTCGTTTCAGCCGAGAAACAGCCAAGAATCTTGGTGCAAGATCCATTTTCTCACCGGGCGGTATTTCTTGCGTTATTAATGGAAATTCTCGCAGGCGTTAATTGCAGAAACTTAGCGGTGTTTCTGGGCGGCATTCAGGCAGTGAGGGGCTTTGGGGAAAGTCTAGCCCAAGGACTCCACAGAATACAGTGGCTGCTAGCAGACAAATGTGCCCCGACATAATGTGATTCCAGTATATGTGCATTGCATGTGCTAGAAAAGATGAGTGACTTGTGGGATCCATTGATACCATGAACTGGGAAATCCTGGAGCCCAATGCTGTTTAAAACAGATGGGTATGTTCTTCACACACAATGCATTCTCCCCCTGTACTGCTGACAAAAAGTGTTTGTTCTGCTGTGTCAAAGCATTCAATATGAAACATTACTCAAATAAAAGTTCAGATCACAAGCCATGTAGTTATTCATATGTTAGAGTTAAAGTACTACTTTATCCAACATGGTTTAGTTCGACTTTGATGGTCAATCATATTGCAGTAAATTTGCAGTCAGATTGACTGAGAAAAGTAGAACTGAATATCCAGTGAAAAGGAACAACAGACTGTGGTAGATATAATACAGGAAATGGGTCTCAGCCAAGGACAAGATAAAAGAATCGCAATACACAATGATTCTCACACAGCCTGGAAAGTGAGCAATAGAAACAAAAAAAAAATCAACTTGATGCCCACCAAATGGAACCTCTCACGATTAAAGGCTCTCTGAAATTAGCAACTCAGGGCAGGTCTACTATTAAAATCAGACTATGTATCAACGTATACTTGTCAGATTCCACCACTGAATGCTAAGGGCCTCTGTGGCACTAGCATATATGTAAGCAGCTGCTGGAAGGACCACGATAGTGGTACAGGTTGGCACACCTGCTTTTCAGTGAAATAGAGCGACGTCTTCCCAAATACACAAAAGTTCAAAAATAACTTTTGTTGCAGATCCTGATCACTTCTGGCTTTTAGCTCTGCCCCTCACCAAACTGCATCATTAAATATTGAACACACACTGCTGGGAGTACATCTTAATTGGGCGACAAGGCTTAAAAAAAAAACACAGAATAGTACATCAATCTTCTTCTCATACCCTTGTTAATAGGGACGTGTGTATATGGAGGTGGGGGGGGGGGCGCATTGGAAGGAGAGAAAGCTTGCCCCAAATACTGCTTTGAAGAATTATTCCTCATCACATCAACTTCATATTCAAACCTTAATTGGTCTTTCTTTCTTTCAAGAGCTGCACAAATGGGAAACAATTATTGTGGTAAAGAAAACAGCCCAGATGGTCAACAAACAGAAATTAAACAGGACCCGAATGCGAAGCTTCTGTTGTTAGGTGAAGAAGAATGTAAAGGCAAAGTTTTCAGGAGTTTACTCAGCTTTCACACCGCGCTCTCATGGCCTCTCCAAACTCTAGCAGCAGCTTTCAACAGAGCTGCCAAAAAGCAAGCACCTAATGCACTCTCAGTACTTCAATAAAGTCTGAAAAGACTAATTATAACTGAAATTGCCTTAATTTCAATTAAGCTACAGCCAAGTCCACACCACTCCCACCAGCTTGCTTGAGCAACATCAGGTAATATTGCAATGTAAAAGTCGATCGACATACTGAGTATTTTCTATATAATGTACCCCAGAAAGAAAAGGGGGGAAAAAAGGGGAAGCATCTATCCAGATTAAATGCAGGTGCACTTTCAAATCTATCAAATGGGTAAATTTGACAAAAAGCCACCATTAGGCCAACATGAAAGGCTCAAGACAACATCCTTTCAGTTCTTTGTACTTCAGTAATCAACAGATGTACTTATTCACCCCTCCCCCTCCAACCAAACTGATCAAGACCTCTTTTTGAATGGAAGGAAATAATTCCACTTTGTACATCTTCTAGTTAATCAAGACTTTCTATTCAGCAATTTGACCTTTTGTTCAAAACAGGATTATCAGTTTTTTTCCCCCCAGTTACCAAGGGCGACTCGCATGGTGAACATAATTGCAATAATTTGCAAAACACCATGGCAACCTACATTACAACTAGGTAAATACTGGGCTTTTGTGCTACATTGTTATTTTCCGAGATGCTGAAGTCAAAGAACGAATGACAAATGAACACAAAATTTATATTTGCTTTGTCTAACCAGAGCAGAAAATTGATACTGAGAATAGGGGAAGCAGCCACAGCTGTAATTTCTAACTTGATTAATTAGAATGGTAACAGTGCTTAACAGGATATTCAACAAACAGCCCCAACTCTGTCTCTCCACCTACCCACCCCCTCCCCCCCACCAACCATACGAATATTTTTTTAATCGAGAGAGAACAAACATCCACATTTGTTCTTTTCTTCAGCTCAATAGAATCTTTAATTACAGAACATTGTTTCTTTGCTCTTCATTTCAGTGAAGAGAGAGCTGCTTCTGGGGAAGACTGGTTAGTGCAAAGTCACTCATACCCAACTCCATTGGGCAACAGAAGCTGAATGACTAATAACATTCTTTGGCACCAGCAGCTGTTCCAGGGCTGTGACACTGGTTTACAATTATACGGACTACAGCAAAGCTATTTCAGAGGCTGACTGGCAGTCGCACTTTTATAGACACAGTACCTTAGTTTACAATGGATCATATAAAGAGCACATTTCTTGATATGAATAATGTTCTCCAACAATATAGCTCGTTAAAACTTTCTGTCTGGCCCAATAGATAGTCTACAGTGAGGCATTTGTCTGGAATACCAGTAAGAAGCTCACAAAAAACATGGTGGTGAAGTATTAAAGTTGAATACTAGCAATAAGCACAAAGGTGAGTAAACATTTTGGTCCATGTGCTTTTGAACTTCATGATTTTAACTGAAAACTGCTAAAAAGGCAGAAAACTGAGACTTAAAATCAATCCTTTCATATATTGCTTAATTTTTGGGAATTGAATTCTTGAGCAAAGGGTTTTACAGTAACAACTCAAGCTGAACTACCCTAAATAGTGGAATTACTGTTATACAAATAGTTAAGAAGTGGGACTTCGAAACTGTTGAAATATTGGCAAAATTCTAGCATATTATCTTAATCAATTTAATAACATGGCACTGAAATATTACATTTTAAGGACCTACCTCATTGTCTAACCAACTCAAAAGGTTTGTAAGTAAAGATTTTTATTTTGGGTCAATTTTGTTGGGGCGGGCGGGGTTAGGGATGTATGGCAAGTTCAATTAAACTTTTCTGATTGAAAGTTAATTTTAAAATCATATGCTGTACCGAACCATAGCTACACAAGAATTACTTGATTAGATTGGAGGTGAAAAGACGGAAATATTTTAGGTATGAAAAAGAGAAATACAAAAATCTCACTGCAAGTTATAGCAATTATAAAAGTTTCTACTTTAAGTGCAGTAGTCCATAATCTTTTAATAGTTTTGGTCTCGTATAATGGGCCAAGCCAACAAAGCAAATGCAGAAATTACAGGGGGTGTTAGTCACTCAAGACCATTAGCTGGAATCAGGACTTCTCTTCCTGTTCCTGATATAGGACATGTCTATTTTAAAATCTTCTGCCCTTGACATTCAGGAAAGAGAAGGCAATAAAGAGAAAAGTGAAGACATCAGCATTATAATTCAGTCCTTATAATAAAGTAGGAATAATCTTTAACTGTTAAATAAAGTTGGAACAATTATATCTTTTGCTGCTTAAAGTATAGTTTTGGTCTCGATACTTCTTTATGTGCAAGTGGTGCTAATGTAACATAGCAACACAATACCATGAAGAACAGGATAGCAATGAGATGCTGAAGCTATCCTTCAGTTATTCAATGCAGATTTCAATCAGAAGCTCCTAGTAGGAAAGGTTTTCACACCAATCTAGTAAGACACTTCAAAGACCTTAAAAACTGAGGGTAGACTAAAGCGCAATACTCAGTGTTGGTGCCACATTCCTGCCACCTTGTGTAGAATCTATTGTGGCATCTTCAGGTCTACTAAGTCACTCGAATACATAGAATCATAGAAATTTATGGCACAGATGGAGACCATTCGGCCAATTGTGTCTGTACCAGCCAAAAATGGAATTTCCAGCCTAATCTCATTTTCCAGCTCTTGGTCCATAGCCCTGAAGGTTGACTAAATATTTGCATGGAGATCCTGAAGAACTTTTTGACAAGTTTTTCAGCTGCAAGATCGACTTCTGGAATTTTGTGAGGATGTTTCCAGTAGAGTGGACAAGGGAGAACCAGTTGATGTGGTGTATTTGGACTTTCAGAAGGCTTTCGACAAGGTCCCACACACGAGATTAATGTGCAAAGTTAAAGCACATGGGATTGGGGGTAGTGTGCTGACATGGATTGAGAACTTGTTGTCAGACAGGAAGCAAAGAGTAGGAGTAAATGGGTACTTTTCAGAATGGCAGGCAGTGACTAGTGGGGTACCGCAAGGTTCTGTGCTGGGGCCCCAGCTGTTTACATTGTACATTAATGATTTAGACAAGGGGATTAAATGTAGTATCACCAAATTTGCGGATGACACTAAGTTGGGTGGCAGTGTGAGCTGCGAGGAGGATGCTATGAGGCTGCAGAGTGACTTGGATAGGTTAGGTGAGTGGGCAGATGCATGGCAGATGAAGTATAATGTGGATAAATGTGAGGTTATCCACTTTGGTGGTAAAAATAGAGAGGCAGACTATTATCTGAATGGTGACAGATTAGGAAAAGGGGAGGTGCAACGAGACCTGGGTGTCATAGTACGACAGTCATTGAAGGTTGGCATGCAGGTACAGCAGGCGGTTAAGAAAGCAAATGGCATGTTGGCCTTCATAGCGAGGGGATTTGAGTACAGGGGCAGGGAGGTGTTACTATAGTTGTAAGGGCCTTGGTGAGGCCACACCTGGAGTATTGTGTACAGTTTTGGTCTCCTAACTTGAGGAAGGACATTCTTGCTATTGAGGGAGTGCAGTGAAGGTTTACCAAACTGATTCCCGGGATGGCGGGACTGACATGAAGAAAGACTGGATCAACTGGGCTTGTATTCACTGGAGTTCAGAAGAATGAGGGGGGATCTCATAGAAACGTTTAAAATACTGACGGGTTTAGACAGGTTAGATGCAGGAAGAATGTTCCCAATGTTGGGGAAGTCCAGAACCAGGGGTCACAGTCTTAGGATTAGGGGTAAGCCATTTAGGACCGAGATGAGGAGAAACTTCTTCACCCAGAGAGTGGTGAACCTGTGGAATTCTCTACCACAGAAAGCTGTTGAGGCCAATTCATTAAATATATCATAAAGGAGTTAGATGTAGTCCTTACTACTAGGGGGATCAAGGGGTATGGCGAGAAAGCAGGAATGGGGTACTGAAGTTGCATGTTCAGCCATGAACTCATTGAATGGCGGTGCAGGCTAGAAGGGCCAAATGGCCTACTCCTGCACCTATTTTCTATGTATCTATGTTACTACCATGAAACCACAAGTCATTTTGGGATTACAAAATATAACAAATGAAATTCTCTCTTCTCAAGCCTGTCTGGTTATAATATTAATAACTCTGCAGTACAATAGCAGCTTACCACTGGATAGTGCACCACCCTGAAGCAGCAGCAGCTTCCCTTCAAACAGTTGCTCCATTTTCACGGATTGCCTACTGGAGGCCTCAACTAACATAGCCTCATCTGCACACCTTGCACATTAAAAGTCCTCTGTAATCTGCACGGTTAGAATTGGACCATGCGGGATTATCACCTTCCTTGGGCCGTAACTTGCGGCCCCTATGGGCACGTACGAGGTGCGCATGCGCCCGTAAAGGCCGCGTAAGTTCCGGGTTTAGGCATGCGCTTGTAATGAATGTAATGACTTAAAAGACTTGTTACTGTAAACTGCCTCAGGTGTAAACCTGATGCAACTTTATTCGCGCCCAAAGTAACCCGCGTGACATGGTACCCGCGCTTATATACCAGTGACCGTGCACGCGCGCGTACAGCCCGATGACCTCCGACAGTGGCACCGCCTGGTGTCCGGTGACCCCAAGCATAAATACATAACATCCCCTTTCAAGATCTTAATATCAGTCTTTTTACAAATTAAGACAGTCTGGGACTTTCCATTCATGAGTTAATCGTCTCAGTTCAACTTCAGTTCTAGGCGAGCGTTCTCAGTCAGTTGTGACTGAAAGCTGAGTAACCGATCTGATGGGAGTGGTAATGACCACATCAGGGACTGGAGGTCCAGTTTCAATAATGACAGCAAAGTCCTCTGATGAACGAAAATTGGTCGGTTGGTCATTGACTGCATTTTCCTCAAGCGGTTCCAGTTCATCCGTGTGCCGCAGTTTTATCTGATCAACATGTTTCCTGCTTGTCTGCCCATTCTTGAGCACGACAATAAATACTCTGTTACCCTCCTTGGCTGTGACAGTTCCAGCGATCCACTTTGGGCCTTGACCATAGTTCAGTACATAAATCAGATCGTTGACAGATGTCACGTGACACCGCAACACGATCATGATATCCTTGCTGACGAGGACGCCTGTTTTCAACACAATCATTCAAATCGGGATGAATGAGAGAGCTTGGTCTGGAGATTTCTCTTCACCAGTAGTTCAGCAGGGGAGGCCCCAGTAAGCGTATGAAGTCTGGTCCTGTAACTGAGCAGTATACAGGACAAGCGAATCTGCAGTGAACCATGAGTTACACGTTTCATATTCTGCTTGATCGTTTGAACAGCACGCTCTGCTTGACCATTAGAAGCAGGTTTGAATGGGGCTGACCTCACATGTTTAATATCATTGAGTTTCATAAACTCTTGAAACTCCAGACTTGTGAAGCAAGATCCATTGTCGCTCACAGCAATGTCAGGCAAACCATGAGTAGCAAACATGGCACGAAGGCTCTCATTAGTAGCTGTAGACATACTGGATGACATAATACACTCTATCCACTTTGAATATGTATCCACCACGACAAAAACCCCCAGGAAGGGCCCGCAAAATCGATGTGGATCCTCGACCGTGGTTTAGATGGCCACGATCAAAGACTCAGCGGACATTCCACTGGTACTTTACTTAGCTGCATGCGAGGCTCTGTTGCACAGAAGGGCAGGAAAAAGAGTGGGAGAGCGATAGTGATAGGGGATTCAATGGTGAGGGGAATAGATAGCCGTTTCTGCGGCCGCAACCGAGACTCCAGGATGATATGTTGCCTTCCTGGTGCAAGGGTCAAGGATGTCTCGGAGCAGATGCAGGACATTCTGAAAAGGGAGGGAGAACAGCCAGTTGTCGTGGTGCACATTGGTACCAACGACATAGGTAAAAAAAGGGATGAGGTCCTACGAAACGAATTTAAGGAGCTAGGAGCTAAATTAAAAAGTAGGACCTCAAAAGTAGTAATCTCGGGATTGCTACCAGTGCCATGTGCTAGTCAGAGTAGGAATCGCAGGATAGCGCAGATGAATACGTGGCTTGAGCAGTGGTGCAGCAGGGAGGGATTCAAATTCCTGGGGCATTGGAACCAGTTCTGGGGGAGGTGGGACCAGTACAAACCGGTCGGTCTGAACCTGGGTAGGACCGGAACCAATGTCCCGGGGGAGTGTTTGCTAGTGCTGTTGGGGAGGAGTTAACCTAATATGGCAGGGGCTGGGAACCAATGCAGGGAGACAGAGGGAGACAAAAATGAGGCAAAAGCAAAAGACAGAAAGGAGATGAGGAAAAGTGGAGGGCAGAGAAACCCAAGACAAAGAACAAAAAGGGCCACTGTACAGCAAAATTCTAAAAGGACAAAAAGTGTTAAAAAAACAAGCCTGAAGGCTTTGTCCCTTAATGCAAGGAGTATCCACAATAAGGTGGATGAATTAACTGTGCAAATAGATGTTAACAATTATGATGTGATTGGGATTACGGAGACGTGGCTCCAGGATGATCAGGGCTGGGAACTCAACATTCAGGGGTATTCAACATTCAGGAAGGATAGAATAAAAGGAAAAGAAGGTGGGGTAGCATTTCTGGTTAAAGAGGAGATTAATGCAATAGTTAGGAAGGACATTAGCTTGGATGATGTGGAATCTATATGGGTAGAGCTGCAGAACACCAAAGGGCAAAAAACGTTAGTGGGAGTTGTGTACAGACCTCCAAATAGTAGTAGTGATTTTGGGGACGGTATCAAACAGGAAATTAGGGGTGCATGCAATAAAGGTGCAGCAGTTATAATGGGTGAGCCAAACTGGAAGCAATACGGCGGAGGAGGATTTCCTGGAGTGCATAAGGGATGGTTTTCTAGACCAATATGTCAAGGAACCAACTAGGGGGGAGGCCATCTTAGACTGGGTATTGTGTAATGAGAGAGGATTAATTAGCAATCTCGTTGTGCCAGGCCCCTTGGGGAAGAGTGACCATAATATGGTGGAATTCTGCATTAGGATGGAGAATGAAACAGTTAATTCAGAGACCATGGTCCAGAACTTAAAGAAGGCTAACTTTGAAGGTATGAGGCGTGAATTGGCTAGGATAGATTGGCGAATGATACTTAAGGAGTTGACTGTGGATGGGCAATGGCAGATATTTTGAGACTGCATGGATGAACTACAACAATTGTACATTCCTGTCTGGCGTAAAAATAAAAAAGGGAAGGTGGCTCAACCGTGGCTATCAAGGGAAATCAGGGATAGTATTCAAGCCAAGGAAGTGGCATACAAATTGGCCAGAAATAGCAGCGAACCCGGGGACTGGGAGAAATTTAGAACTCAGCAGAGGAGGACAAAGGGTTTGATTAGGGCAGGGAAAATGGAGTACAAGAAGAAGCTTGCAGGGAACATTAAGGCGGATTGCAAAAGTTTCTATAGGTATGTAAAGAGAAAAAGGTTAGTAAAGATAAACGTAGGTCCCCTGCAGTCAGAATCAGGGGAAGTCATAACGGGGAACAAAGAAATGGCAGACCAATTAAACAAGTACTTTGGTTCGGTATTCACTAAGGAGGACACAAACAACCTTCCGGATATAAAAGGGGTCAGAGGGTCTAGTAAGGAGGAGGAACTGAGGGAAATCTTTATTAGTCGGGAAATTGTGTTGGGGAAATTGATGGGATTGAAGGCCGATAAATCCCCAGGGCCTGATGGACTGCATCCCAGAGTACTTAAGGAGGTGGCCTTGGAAATAGCGGATGCATTGACAGTCATTTTCCAACATTACATTGACTCTGGATCAGTTCCTATCGAGTGGAGGGTAGCCAATGTAACCCCACTTTTTAAAAAAGGAGGGAGAGAGAAAACAGACTGACCTCAGTAGTGGGTAAAATGATGGAATCAATTATTAAGGAAGTCATAGCAGTGCATTTGGAAAATAGTGACATGATAGGTCCAAGTCAGCATGGATTTGTGAAAGGGAAATCATGCTTGACAAACCTTCTGGAATTTTTTGAGGATGTTTCCAGTAAAGTGGACAAGGGAGAACCAGTTGATGTGATATATTTGGAATTTCAGAAGGCTTTCGACAAGGTCCCACACAAGAGATTAATGTGCAAAATTAAAGCACATGGGATTGGGGGTAGTGTGCTGACGTGGATTGAGAACTGGTTGGCAGACAGGAAGCAAAGAGTAGGAGTAAATGGGTACTTTTCAGAATGGCAGGCAGTGACTAGTGGGGTACCGCAAGGTTCTGTGCTGGGGCCCCAGCTGTTTACACTGTACATTAATGATTTAGACGAGGGGATTAAATGTAGTATCTCCAAATTTGCGGATGACACTAAGTTGGGTGGCAGTGTGAGCTGAGAGGAGGATGCTATGAGGCTGCAGAGTGACTTGGATAGGTTAGGTGAGTGGGCAAATGCATGGCAGATGAAGTATAATGTGGATAAATGTGAGGTTATCCACTTTGGTGGTAAAAACAGAGAGACAGACTATTATCTGAATGGTGACAGATTAGGAAAAGGGGAGGTGCAACGAGACCTGGGTGTCATGGTACATCAGTCATTGAAGGTTGGCATGCAGGTACAGCAGGCGGTTAAGAAAGCAAATGGCATGTTGGCCTTCATAGCGAGGGGATTTGAGTACAGGGGCACGGAGGTGTTGCTACAGTTGTACAGGGCCTTGGTGAGGCCACACCTGGAGTATTGTACAGTTTTGGTCTTCTAACTTGAGGAAGGACATTCTTGCTATTGAGGGAGTGCAGCGAAGATTCACCAGACTGATTCCCGGGATGTTGGGACTGACCTATCAAGAAAGACTGGATCAACTGGGCTTGTATTCACTGGAGTTCAGAAGAATGAGAGGGGACCTCATAGAAACGTTCAAAATTCTGACGGGTTTAGACAGGTTAGATGCAGGAAGAATTTTCCCAATGTTGGGGAAGTCCAGAACCAGGGGTCACAGTCTAAGGATAAGGGGTAAGCCATTTAGGACCGAGATGAGGAGAAACTTCTTCACCCAGAGAGTGGTGAACCTGTGGAATTCTCTACCACAGAAAGTAGTGGAGGCCAATTCACTAAATATATTCAAAAGGGAGTTAGATGTAGTCCTTACTACTCGGGGGATCAAGGGGTATGGCGAGAAAGCAGGAAGGGGGTACTGAAGTTGTATGTTCAGCCATGAACTCATTGAATGGCGGTGCAGGCTGGAGGGGCTGAATGGCCTACTCCTGCACCTATTTTCTATGTTTCTATATTGCACTGATGCACACATGATTCCAGATCAGAGTCAATTCCAGGCCACCATACATGAGCCCTAGCAATGGCTTTCATCATGACAATACCAGGATGAGTGCTATGTAGTACATGTACAAATTTTTCTCTACCTTTCTTAGGCATAACAAGACGATTACCCCACAGTAAACAATCTGACTGAATGGACAGTTCATCTTTGCAACTGTTGTAAGGTTTGGTTTCATCACACATTTCCATAGGTATTGCAGACCAATCACCACTAAGGACACAATGTTTCATAACCGATAAAATAGGATCATGGCTGAAGAGTGACAGGGGTTCCATCACTCTCAAAAGCATCCATAACTAACAGTAGATCTGTAGGTTGTGGCGTCTCCACCTCCGGTGTGGGCAACGGCAGACAGCTCAGTGTATCAGCACAATTCTCGGTGCCAGGTCTCTGACAAATAACAATCATAGGCAGACAATGTCAACGTCCACCTCTGGATACGTGACGATGCATTAATATTAATACCTTTCTTTTCCAAAAACGATGAAATGAGTGGCTTGTGATCCATTTAGAGTTCAAAACGAAGACCAAACAGGTACTGATGCATCTTTTTGACCCCACACACACAGGCCAAAACTTCTTTTTCTACCATGCTGTAAGCTCTTTCTGCCTTTGACAAACGTCTCGAAGCATAGGCAACAGGTCGTAGCTTACCCGACTCATTTGCTTGTTGGAGTACACAGCTAACCACAATATGAAGCAGCATCACAGGCCAATACAAGACGCTTACACGGATCATAACAAGCAAGCAACTTGTTTGAACAGAGCAGATTCTAAGCTTTCTCAAAGGCTCTATCTTGAGACACATCCCAGATCCAGTTGGCGTCTTTTCTGAGTAGCACGTGCAGTGGCTCTAACAAAGTGCTCAATCTGGGTAAGAAATTCCCAAAGTAGTTGAGTAGCCCAAGGAATGAACGCAGTTCCATCACATTCTAAGGCCTGGGTGTATTGTTGATGGCCTTGGTTTTCGAATCAGTAGGCCTGATGGCATCAGCAGCAATCTTCCTCTCCAAGAATTCAACTTCAGGTGCCATGAAGACACACTTTGAACGTTTCAGCCTGAGTCCCACTTTGTCCAGACGATGTAGGACTTCAAGATTGTTCAGATGTTCAGTAGTGTCACGACCCGTGACCAGAATGTCATCTTGAAACACAACAGTTCTAGGAACGGACTTCAGTCGACTCTCCATATACCTCTGAAATATGGCTGCAGCCGAACGAATTCCAAAAGGACACCTGTTGTGGACAGACAGTCCTTTATGGGTGTTGATGCAGGTAAGTTTCTTCGAATGTCGACAAGCTCCTGTGTCATATAGGCAGATGTCAGATCCAGTTTAGTGAATGACTTTCCACCAGCTAGCATGATGAACAGGTCATCAGCCTTCGGTAACAGGTACTGATCCAGTTTCAAAAATCGGTTAATCGTAACCATATAATCTCCACAAATCTTGACAGTGCATCAGTCTTCAACACAGGAACAATAGGACTGGCCCACTCGTTAAACTCGGTGATATGACCCCTTCATGTTGAAGTCTGTCAAGCACAATTTTAACCTTTTCCATCATGTCGGGAACAGACCGAGCCTTATGATAGACAGGCTTTGCATCAGAATCCAGGTGAATCGGCATCTTGGCTCCAGTAAAATTACCAATTCCCGGTTCAAAGAAAGAAGGAAACTTCTTCAACACTTGAGCACACGAAGTGTCATCCACCAATGACGACACTTTGATACCATTCCAATTCCACTTGATTTTCTCGAGCCAATTCCTGCCGAACAGCATTGAACCATTACCTGGGATGATCCATAATGGTAGATCATGAACCACACCATATGACACCTTGACTACTGCACTGCCAATCACCGGTATGCGCTCCTTTGTGTAAGTGCGCAAGTTGACATTTGGACTCAGCTTAGGCTTCACAGTCTCAGTGTCCCACAGCTTGTCGAATGTCCTTTGGCTCATTATCGACTGACTCGCACCCGTGTCCAGCTCCATTGATACAGGCACGTCATTCAGCTTTACATTAACGATTATCGGCTGGCTCTTTCCCAAGAACAAATACAGACCATACATTCCTCCCCGGGTTGCGTACCCGGGCCATCATTGAACTGGTCCTCATCACCAATGTGATGAGCGGCAGCACGCTTGCTCAGTTGTGGGCACATTCTCTGAAGATGCCCCACTTTAGAACAGCCATTACAGGAATACTGTTTAAACCGACACTGATGAGACTGATGATTAGCCCCACAACGCCAACCGGGTGAAATTGGATTCGTACCAGTTGGCGGACTTTGAGCAGCTACAGGTTTCACATAAACAGTCGATTAGGCTTTGCCATAAGCAGCTCTGCCAGACGACGGCACAATCTTGTTTACAGTACTTGCCATGGAGCTCCGATTCTTCGATGATATCTGCCTCAAATTATCAGTCATCATGCATGCCTGGGCAGTCACGATGGCCTTGCTCAAATCCAGCTTCGCTTCAGCCAATAACTTCCGAAGAGTCACATCATGGTTGATGCCCATCATGAAAAAATCGCGCAGCACGTCTTCCAACACGTTTCCAAACTTACACGGCTCAGCAAGATGTCGCAGGTCGGCGACGAATCCCGACACACCCTGGCCCTCAGCACGAACAAGCGTGTCGAAGCGATAGCGTGAGATGATAATCCCCTCTTTTGGCTTAAGATGGTCATGCACCAAAGCACACAAATCCCCATATTCTTTGCCCGTTGGACGTAAAGGCGAGAGAAGATTCTTCATGAGGCCATAAATTTTTGGACCACAAATGGTGAGGAAAACCATCTTGCGCCAAACTGCGTCAGCCTCTCCCTTCATTTTGTTGGCAACAAAATACTGATCCAGGCGTTCAATAAAATCCACCCAATCCTCGCCATCCGCGAATCTCTCCAGAATTCCAATAGTGCCCATTGTCCATGCGAAGGTTCTTAAGTTACCTCGTCGCCAAATGTAATGACTCAAAAGACTTGTTACTATAAACTGCCTCAGGTGTAAACCTGATCCAACTTTATTTGCGCCCAAAGTAACCCGCGTGACGTGGTACCCGCGCTTATTATACTAGTGACCGCGCACGCGTGCGTACAGTGGCGCCCCCTAGTGTCTGGTGACCCCAAGCATAAATACATAACAGTGCTAAAACCCGGAACCTGCGATCGGTCAAGAATTATCTTGACAGATCGCACTCATCCTCGGGAAAAGGGCATTCACGGGCGGCGAGTTAGGCTATTTGCCCAACCTCTGCTCAGCGAATGCCCGTGAAATTCTTACGGCCTGCTTTTACTAGCGTAAGAGTTTTTTTTTTTTTAAATAGAAAAATAAAATGTTACTTATACATTTAAAAACCTGTGAAATAAGACAAGTTTTTTTTAGCCCCTTTAAAACACGTACATTTATTTTTCAAAAAATAGAAATGGGGTTTCTCTTGTGTCATTCGTTGGGCCAGCCCACATGATCCCAGAGGCGCTTGTGAATCACGAGTGCCCGAGATACGTGAGCCTCTTCCCACGCGTACCCGGAGAACCCCAGGACCGCAAATCTCCGTACCTCCCGGGCCACCAGGTACGCGGGCATTTTATTTGCGGATCGGAGACATTTCCCTGCGGGAAGCCTCTGACCACAAATTCAGGTCCCATACTTCGGTTAATTGATAGCAAGCGTTTGAGAGGGGAGAGCAATGCACCACATTTCAAGTAATTTGACATGAATCACTAGACCACTCGAATATATAAGAATGACTGGTGTGGGATGTTCATACATCACAGTGGAGGAGTCATGGGTGGGCAAGGCATAACGTTGATGCAATGATGGGAGTCACACTGGAGCTGATGCTGACCTTTAATCCAAAAAATACATTTTCCCTTTTGCAACATGTTATTCTTTACCTGAAGCAGAGTATTTGGTGACTGCTACACTTTTAATAATTTTGATGTCCGGTATCAAAGATTAATCGGTCGTCTATATGGCTCAATGCAGAGTAAAGCTTCTTTTATCTTGACCCAACAATCTGTCTTCAGTCCAAATTCAAAAAAACGTCCCCTATTGCTTCAGTGTGAATTTTTCCACTCCCACATCGATTGTCTTTGGGGCCTCTGATGGAGATTGCCAACTTGGTAAGGAATTCCAGCAAATCATGCTCGTCTGTATTGTTGGTTCCACTCCCACTGGGTTGAGACGATGCAAACATTTTTGTTCCATACAAGGCCTTAGAGCAGGCAGAGAGAGAAGACATCATCCCATCACTCTGGGTTTCACAGGAATTCAGGTACTGGAGGTGGTAAGTCAGTGTTCTAACCCACTACACCCAACAAAAAGTTAACAAATAAATTCCAATGTACAATTTATGCTTCATGTGGTAACCTTATACCATGACTCTGTCATGGAAGACACAAAAAAGGGTTTCCATTAGCCAAATAACAAAATGCACTGCAACTATGTTGATACAAGAGTACAGATAGTTTGGATGCTTTTGTGAGTTGTTCAATAAAAGTTAAGATAATAAAGAAAAACTGTGAATATTAGAAATGTACAGTAGGTCAATCAGCAGCGAGAAGAGAATGAGTCCTATCCAAAACTTGAACTTCCAGCAGAAGTGTCAGACCGACCAGGTTCTGGTGAAGGGTCCAACACAAACATCTTAATGCTATTTTTTCTCTTTCAGACACGTACTGATCTGTTTCCAGGAGTTTATTTGTTTTAATTTCAGGACTGTGTTGTTAGATACTTACAATCTAAACGTTAAACTCAACCTGAAACTATGCTCTTATATGTGCAGGACAAATGCAAATTAATTACAAAGCATTTGTGGATTTTCAATAAAACTGGAATATGATTTGAACGTCAATTAAACTCACAAAGTAATCCTCTGTCAAGCCTGAAACACTAACCCTCCCGATGATCAAGACATTTTGTTTCCGTGAAAGAATATCATATGCAACAATTTCAGGTGAGCAACTGAAAGCTTTATTTTGAAACCTCAAATCACCTACAAATGCCAGAAATAAAATTATTCCGAGATATTGAATAGTTTATACATTGATACATATATATTCAGTTTGGTCTGTGAAATGTTCACTTACACACATAAAATAAAAACTGTTCGTTTCTGAGTGGAACTGTCAGTCCGACAGGTACTGGTGAAGGATCCAACACAAACATCTTAATGCTATTTTTTTTCTCTTTTCAGATGCTTACTGATCTGCTTCCAGGAGTTTTTGTTTTAATTTCAGGACTGTGTTGTTGGATGCTTACAATCTAAAAGTTAACCTCAACCCTAACCTAAGCCTACATGATGCATTTTGAAATGATTCACTGGACTGCTTCATACACCACCAGTATGATGAACGACGTCAGATTTTCCAACTAGCCCCTGAACTTTGCTGCTAAAAATCTAAACTACAAACCTCCTTTAACATGTCCCATTTTCTGGGTGAACATGATAGCAATTATACCCCAAAACGCATTAGACGCTCATCAATTAATATTCTATTGTATTAATGCGTGTCAGACGCATGCTGAAAATGATTAAATAAACGAGAAACTTTTAAAGTGAGCCATATGGGATTAATCAGGACGATAGGATATCCTTCCATGCTATGCACGAACTAAAATTTGAAACAAGGCATCTCGCAATTATTGCCTGTGTGCAGGTCAATCACAGCTATTAGGCCAATCACAGCTACTTCTCTATATGAATCAGCAAATTAATTTAGGCAACAATTTCACAGAAAAACACAAGAAAAAAATTCTTGAATGATTCATTGTTTATCAGAATTAGTTAATGCTTTGTTTTTCCACCAAAGGTATTTTGAATTTTGAGCAGACTGAATGACAGAGGTTTAGCACATTGCCCTTTCATCACTATTACCAGAGTTTAAATGCAGCTCAAAGTGATAGGAAGTCTCATCTCTGCTGGCTACAAGGATAGAATCATAGAATGGTTACAGCACAGAAGGAGGCCATTCGGCCCGTTGAGCCTGTGCCGGCTCTCTGCAAGAGCACTTCAGCTAGTCCTACTCCCCCGCCCTTTCCCCGTGGCCCTGCAATTTTTTTTACCTTCAGGTACTTTTCCAATTCCCTTTTGAGAGCCACAATTGGATCTGCCTCCACCACCCTTTGAGGCAGTGAATTCCAGATCCTAACCACTCGCTGCGTAAAAAAAGTTTTTCCTGTTGTTGCCTTTGGTTTTTCTGCCAATCACCTTAAATCTGTGTCCTCTGGTTATTGACCCTGCCACTGGGAACAGTTTCTCTAACTACTCTGTCTAGACTACTCCTGATTTTGAACAACTCTATCAAATCTCTCCTCAACCTTCTCTACTCCAACCCCAGCTTTTCCAGTTAACTGAAGACCCTCATCCCTGGATCCTACCTGGGCAATCTTGTCACTTCTTAGAGATTATGGGGCTAAATTCCACTTTGATGAGAGCACAAAACGGGCAGTAGTGGATCGGCCACTCATTATCTACCCCGCTCAATTTTCCTTTCCTTTGACTTCAATAGAAGGGAAAATCTGGTGGAATGTATTACGGGCGGACGATCCTCCACGATCCACTTTACGCCCTCGCCACAGTAGAATTTTGCCATCCATGGGTCCAAAACGGAAAAAAAAGCCAATAGTCTCACTCAAGTAATATAGGTGCCTGGGGTGGGAAGTGGGAATTCATAGTGGCGTAGCAGGGAGTGCTCGAAGGACGGGTTAAGGAACATTTGTGGCATGAAGTAGAAGCAACATTGCACTGCCATACTGACCTGGGTGTGTTTGATGATGACACTGGATGCCAAAAGCACTAAACATGCCGAGTACAAAATGTTACCAAAACACGTTTGTCAAGTGAGTGCTCTTCCTCGTGCTTTTAGTGTGATTCAACATTTATGCACAAATGAAAAGGCCATCATCCAAAAAAAAGTATGTATGGCATTGTAACAATGTACACCTGAGCATGAAAGAATTCTGTACCATAAAGCTGTACCAGTGTAAGCTAAAAACACTAAGCACCTAGCGCTTCACTTTCATCATCATAGGCAGTCCCTCGGACTCGAGAATGACTTGCTTCCACACTAGAAATGAGTTCTCATCTCGATCACAGGTAAGACAGACGGTGGTTGAAAGAACGGGAGAGTGGGAAGCCTGGGTTGCCACGTGCTCCTTCCGCGGTCGATGCTTGGCTTCAGCTTGCTCTTGGCGAAGAGACTCGAGGTATTCAGTGCCTTCCCAGATGCTTTTCCTCCACTTTGGCGGACTTGGGCCAGGGACTCCCAGGTGTCGGTGCGAATGTTACATTTTTTCAAGGCGGCTTTGAGGGTGTCCTTGAAGCATTTCCTCTGCCCACCTGAGGCTCGCTTGCAGAGTCTGAGCTCCGAGTAGCGTGCTTGTTTTGGGAGTCTCGTGTCAGGTATGTGGGCAATGTAGCCCATCCAGTGGAGCTGATCGAGCATGGTATCAATGCTTTAATGCTGGGGATATTGGCCTGAGCAAGGACACAGACGTTGGTGCGCCTATACTACCAATGGATTTGCAGGATCTTGCGGAGGCAACATTGGTGGTACTTCCCCAGTGTTTTGAGGTACCTGCTGTACATAGTCCATGTCTCTGAAGCATACAGAAGGGTGGGTATCACTACTGCTCTGTAGACCTAAGCTTGGTGCCAGATTTGGGGGCCTGGTCTTCAAACACTCTCTTTCACAGGCGACCGAAGGCTGCACTGGCACACTGGAGGCGATATTGGACCTCGTCGTCAATGTCTTCCCTGGTTGACAGTAGGATCCCAAAGTATGGAAAATGGTCCATGTTATCCAAGGCCTCGTCGTGGATTTTGATAATCGGAGGGCAGGTTGGTAGAGGACTTTTGTCTTAAGGATGTTTAGTGTAAGACCCATGCTCTCATACGCCTCAGTGAAGGTGTTGACGACGGCTTGGAGTTCGGCCTCCGAGTGTGCAGACACAGGCGTCGTCTGCGTACTGTAGTCCGATGTAGTGCGCACTTTAAAGTGCAACAAAAAGCGACAGGCAAGAGGGAACTTCGTTCTGCCTCATGCTTTCGACTTTCATATACAAATGAATTATGCCAAAGCAACATAAAAATGGGGAGGGAGGCTAGGACTTAATTATGAAGGCAACTTGGAGTATAGAAGCATTGAGGTGCTTTTAGTCTTGAGAGCTGTCAAATCTAGATAGTTATTTCTGAAAGCATGCACATTCTTCCATGTAACTGATACCTTGCAGATAGAATCAGATATCATTTGCATTGTGATGCAAGGAGTAACCACAGTATGAGCAGAATGTCTGGTAACTATTGACCAGCTTGCCGATAACTCCAAATGTTTCATATTAAGGTGTAGCCAAGGGAAAGACACAAAATAATTTTGTTCCACCTCATTCTTTTCACATACAAACAAATTACGAGATACATATTCTAGTACCTATTGCACCATATGCTGCTTGATGATGAACTTACTTTATTTAAAGTAAGTTCAACAATTAAACTTTTTCGACTGGCGCACTACCCTTGGTTCTATCTACATTAAAAACCCAAGACTGCATAAATGCTGGTGATAATTTATCTTCAAAAAGCAAGCATGTGATGATGGATACCATTTCAGAGCAGTCACTTCTTCACACAAATCAAATGCAGGTTGCAAATCAAAACAATTTAGTAAATGCTCTTCGGACTTTCCCAGTCTAATGCCAAACACTCTAATATAAAGCATTGCTCGGGCACAAGTCTAAGCAAAAACTAGGATGGAACATTTCCTCTCTATGCTCTGCAGCTGAATTTTCCTATTAGAGGCAAGTGATAGAATTTCAAAAGCTGGCATAGGGTGAGACAGCAAACATACAAAATACTTGCAATATCACACCACAAAAAGGTGGAAATCATACCCTGGCAACAAATTAATCATTTCTAGCTTTAGGGGAGAAGCCTATATGGACTCAAATAAAGTAGTCCACTACTAAGAAAATGGAGGTGCTGAAGGAAGAGACGACAAATCTTGCCTTCTATCGGATAACAGGACCTACTTACATGGAACTGCCAGGAGGTGAAAGGCACTCAGATTCTAACTGATCTGGGAACCAATTTTTCTTCAGCCAGTATGAGGCTACCATTATTACTGTTACCTTTCTCCACTTAGCAAGTTATCCTGGATGCGATTGTAAATGAGAGGAAAGGTACATGTATTCCCCTACCCTCCACACTGAGGAAAGGAACTGGTCATTTGTCTTGACTTCCTCAACAAAATCTAAAGCAATCTGTTGTTCTTGAATAGAGCAATAGCTGGATAATCTCATTTGTCAAACATCACATCAGCTGTTCGGGTGGAATCCAAATGTGTTTGAAGCACATACTTGTTCAAGGGGTGGATTACAACATTCTGCATCTCAACAGGGCATTGAGTGGAAAGGTTAAAATAACTTATGTTGACTAACCTCAAATCTCCAATGCACCCTGGCACAAGGGTAAGAATAACTTCTTCCTTCCTTGGCTATTGCAATACTGTGATATCCTTTCAGACTCTCATCACTTTGCTGGAATTAATTTCTTGAAGGACAGTCATCCGTACTAAACTATGTTGAGGCCTATTTATGTGCCAAGTGACATTTGGGGTGGCAACATACCTTGACAGGTATGATGCCAGAAGAACTTACAGCACCAATTTGCTTAGTGTGCTTGTTGAAATTATCATTTTAAGGCATTAACTACCTCTTTTACAATCTCAATATCCTGACTTAACAGATGACGCCTCAGGAATCACTGTGCATGGTTGACTTGCAGGAGCCTCATTAAAGTGTGTTGCAATTGAAATCAAAGATGAATACTGGTTTCAGGACACAGTATAACAGAGCCTGAATCCTGCACCTGGCCAAAGTCAAACATTAAACCTGTAGGATGTTGAAGCGGTCTTCTGGTAGCCACTTATTTGGAACTGAACAGCTATGAAGGGCAGACCCTGCTCCAGCTATGATTGTTCTTAACTGAGGATGAATGCAACTTCCTTAGGCTAAAATAGGCAAGATAAAGGTAAACATGAAGGTGTTACCATCATAGAAGGGTGTCACTAAAGACAAGCACTTCGGAAACTGTTGTACAGTTGCCTTACTTATCTACATGGATGTCAAATAAGTTTATTACAACCAAGAAAAAAAGGGGAAGGGTAGCTTTCTTACAAACAAGGAGCTTGACTCAATTGGTCACACTTTTGCCTTTGATTTAGAAGGTTGTGAGGTCAAGCTTCACTCCAGAGATTGAGCAAAAAGTAGCTGGATGTACCAATTCAATACCGAAGGACCACATCATTGTCAGAGGTACTGCCTTCGAAGACATGATAAACTAAGATACCATCTGCTTGGTGTAACAGATTCCAGGGCACCATTCATTCAAAGAGCAGCAGGGAGTTCTCTCTCTATCTTGGCCATCATTTCTCTCTCTGAATTAGATTAGTCATTTGCCTCTTTTCTGTTTGTGGGATCTTGCTGTGCAAAGAATTGCTGCCACATGTGTCTACATTACAAAAGTTGCTGCACTTCAAAATGATTCATTTTATCTTTGTTTGAGAGACACAACAAAGGTGCTACATTAAAAAAACATGATGTTTATTTTTTTTTTAAATTTAAATCGGTCAACTTGCTGTGCTGTTTACAAGAACTGTACCAGAATCAAACTTTACAATGTTAGTAAAACCAGCACCTTTCACAAAAACTACTGCCATTTACCAACACGATCTGTAACAGAAATAAAATAACTGCAAAACAAGTTACCTTTCAAAAAAGTCTGATGTTTTCTGAACCAGAGAACTGCAATTATCTGGTTCGGTGAGTGGAAGGATCTGGCTTTAAATGTCCAGGTTTGGTGAAAAAGACCAGGATCCTGTTTTTAAATATGCCGCACAGCTACATGCATGGTACAATATTACTTGGGCTGGGGGGGGGGGGGGGGGGGGGAGGAAAAAAAAAATCAAACCATTCTTTTTTTTTTTTAAGTGTAATTTATTATCTATGTTGCCTAGCAGAGATTAAATGGCTCTTTATCCATTGAAAGTTATTTTGAAGTACATTTGGGTGTCAGGGTATTTACCATTAAAGGACAAATGCAAATTTATTATCCTTCACAGAAATGAAGAAAAGCATTGCCAAAATCACCCATTTTGAAGTTCTGCTTGCTTCTTTTTTTTAAACTCCTTCAAAGTGAGGGAAGTTTGGGTTGTTGTGTTTAGCAAGCCAAGATGAGATTTCAAACCTCATTAAATTTGTTCAGGATCCCATCTCATATTATTAATCTCTTTCAATTGTTTTTCAGTGTTCTTGCCTCGAGATCTTTTTTCAAAACACCGTTCCAGTGTACTAATTTAGTAGCCCCTTAATACTTGCAGTGGTAAAGATATTTTCCTATCTAGAATAGTATGGAAAGGAGGAAGCGAGGTCATACAGTAGATACCCTGTACATGAGGAACCCATGTAAATCACTCCCTTTATCCAGTCATTCAGATTAAGCAAACCTTGTGCAATGAATAACTGGGTGCCTGAGCAAGTGTAATGCCCCCTTTATACTCATGCACCAATTTAGTAGTGCCTGACAACATGTTTTTGCTGTAATTGATACTGGTGAATATAACACACTTAAATAAAAAGCCAGTTACACAAGTACTGCTTACTTCCTGGTAGGAAAATATAATTCCTCAAGCTGCCTTTCTTTTGCAGTTCTTTGCCTCGAAGTATTTACGGAAAGGCCCAAGACAGGCACTTCAGTAAAAAGAAAGCAACTGAACAAACTTCCCAACAACACTCGACAAGAGCTGCATCCATTCTCACTTTCTTTTACAATCACTGCACAGAATTTATAATTACCAGTTCTTTGCTTCTATTGTAAGTGTAATAGACTAAAGAGCTATCACAGCCACATTTATTTTAAAAGCACCAGCCCTGGAGTGTCTACTAGAGAGCCAAATGATTAACACAAACGCTTTGTCAGAATGAAGATGTAACAAGCACCGCCCCGTCAAAGGATGAATTGAATCAGTGGGTTATCTTTCAGATTAACCAGGGCATTTAGTAAGGAAAATTTCATGAAAGTGTAATTCTTAGCTTTCATGAATCCACGCAGCAGGCACCCTGCCAACTGTCACACCGGTGAAATTTTCCTGCTTCACAAAACATCCCCTATTCATTTCTCAGTTTAGATAAGCTAATGTTTCTCCTGCACAAGCTTATTTGCAATGCACCCTCCCTTTTACCAGCAGAATAAGGTATTGTTTATACATCAATTTTAACATTTCTCAAACACCAAATATGGAATTAAAACAATTTTTTTTTTTACTATAGCAATTCCGCACTTCTTAATGAGAGCAGTATTAGTCAAGCTTTCTCCAGCAGTATGACTGAAAATAATAGTTCTGTTGAATTCACTTAAAATATGAGAAAAGCCAGAGGATTCATTTTTGACCACTGAACAAACAAGGCTTCGTTCAATAGTTCTCTGCAAGTACTCACACTGTAATATCTTTTGATATGTCGCCTGATGTCCAAAGTTAGCTTGTTACGCATCTGCACTTCATACTGAATAGGTAACGCCTCACAATCAATATTACTGCAGTGAAGCAAACTGGGTTGGATCTGCGGCCCCTGATACAAAATGGAAGATACACATGTGTGAAATATATAATTATAATTCATAGCGTTTTAGTGATGGGAGAGAATTTAATTTCTAAACAGTCAAGCATCAGTAAATGGGGCTTATTTTGTGTCAAATTGATCTTTTTTCATGCCCTACACTCAAAGATGTAAGGGGTCCAACAGTGATGCGCACTCTAAAGAATCAGTCCATCTGCAAGCTCTCAATGTCCACTCAATTAACTCTCTATCTTGTTTACAGTAATGAAGCAAAAGTCAAGGATTCTGCTCAGTAATATTGCTCTGTGCCAGGCCCCACTTCGTACTTTCCTTAAGCAACCGGATTGTTTTGACTGAAAAAATCCAAAACATCTGCTGCTCCGCTAGATCGACTTAAAATAATTACTTTTAATTTAGATAAGGACTTCTTTGCTTTCAGATCCAAAGTCTACAAAGACGCCCAATCTCATAATTTACTGTGTTTAGAACCCTGAAAAAAAATGATCAAATATTTTTCTATGGTTTTAGGTTTAGATTCAAGGTCACACAAATATCTGGCACCAGTGCCTGATGGGAACACATCCTCTTGCATCTGATGACAAAGGAGGACAACATTCTAGAGAAGGTCAAGAACAGATTTTTTAAAAAATGTGTGGGGTGGAAGGGGAAAGAGACTCTCAATGTTAAAAATCCAAGTACTTTTACTAATTTTTTTTGAAACCGAAAAAACATTTTCTTGCAGAAATGGCACTTTTTGGGAGCTAAGCTGATCTGTCTTAACTTTCTAATCTTCGATAAACACAAATATTCTCCTCCACAAGAGAGCTGCTCATACGGTATGAGACGTTGGAACGGCATGGTTTTCTGAAACTATCAGTTAAAGGACTACACCAACAAGAATGATGAGATTGCATCTCCCTCGGTCACTGTTCCAGGCTAAAGACCAAAACATAAGGAAAGGCAAAAAGTTGATGTACGTTGTGTCTTTGAAGGGGAAATATTAATGCTTGAGGGAGGGCTTTGTGCAAAATACTTGAGGATTTTTTGGGGGTAATCAAACATTTCCCCACTATTGAAACTCAAATCTGTGAATGTAAGTTTTAGTGGAAGAAAAACATGGAATGCTGAATTGATGCTGGACACAGGCACATCCCATTACAGTTTCCGTGCATAGCACGGTCAGAAACATACAACAGTTACATTACAAAACACATGCAAGGAGTCCTGAATGTAGGGCCCACAAAAATGGAAAGGTGTCCTATGACTTGCTTTACTGTGGGGTTTTCTTCTCCTTAAAAAAAAAAAGTTGTTTGAAGGCAGAAAGGAATGATTAATATTTGGAACGGCTTTTATAAATTTGCTATTAGCTTCTACTTTTCCTCGTTGCCTAGCAACCTGTCCCAGTACTCAGCACTGGAGCTCGTAAGTAATTTGGCTACCACATGTGGCATCTGATCTTTCACCAGAAAAATCTGCTGAGGTTTGCTTTGAAGGGGAAATAGTTGCTCCCAGTCAGGGTGCAAGGATGGTGATCACTGCTGCCACGCGGAAGCCTTCTGGGATGTGGGATTCACCCTTTTATACAGAGGAATATTTTAGAAGAGCATGACAGGCAGTGACTAGTGGAGTGCTGCAGGGCTCAGTGCTGGGACCCCAGCTCTTTACAATATACATTAATAATTTAGATGAGGGAATTGAGTGTAATATCTCCAAGTTTGCAGATGACACTAAACTGAGCTGTGAGGAGGATGCTAAGAGGCTGCAGGGTGACTTGGGCAGGTTAGGTGAGTGGGCAAATGCATGGCAGATGCAGTATAATGTGGATAAATGTGAGGTTATCCACTTTGGGGGCAAAAACACGAAGGCAGAATATTATCTGAATGGCGGCAGATTAGGAAAAGTGGAGGTGCAACGAGACCTGGGTGTCATGGTACATCAGTCATTGAAAGTTGGCATGCAGGTACAGCAGGCGGTGAAGGTGGCAAATGGTATGTTGGCCTTCATAGCTAGGGGATTTGAGTATAGTAGCAAGGAGGTCTCACTGCAGTTGTACAGGGCCTTGGTGAGGCCTCACCTGGAATATATGGTGTTCAGTTTTGGTCTCCTTATCTGAGGAAGGACGTTCTTGCTATTGAGGGAGTGCAGCGAAGGTTCGCCAGACTGATTCCCAGAATGGCTGGACTGGAGAGACTGGATCAACTGGGCCTTTATACACTGGAGTTTAGAAGGATGAGAGGGGATCTCATAGAAACATACAAGATTCTGACGGGACTGGATAGGTTAGATGCAGGAAGAATGTTCCCGATGTTGGGGAAGTCCAGAACCAGGTGACACAGTCGTAGGATAAGGGATAGGCCATTTAGGACTGAGATGAGGAGAAACTTCTTCACTCAGAGTTGTTAACCTGTGGAATTCCCTACCGCAGAGTTGTTGATGAATGGTGGTGCAGGCTTGAAGGGCCGAATGGCCTAATCCTGCACCTATTTTCTATGTTTCTATGAAACGCCAACCGTTTACATTTTCTCGGTATCGTTGCGAAGCTCAATTTTCTCCTTGTCCAGAATCCTCAGCAGCAGGAACTCCTGACTGATTTTCAGTTTCTTACTCGAGACTCAGGCCAACTGTAACACCCTCCAACACTGGCCTGCCTTAGGTTATCCGACTCAGCACAGATCGAAGATCAAATTTTTGTTTTACTTTGTATAGTTCGGTTATTCTGGCTGAACTACAGATATGCCACTTTGTCTATTTACCAATACCGTACAAAAAGGACAACAGAACAGTTTTTTCTCCACGTATATTATAGTACTTACACTGCCATCAAATACGTTGTCATAAATGTTTTCTGTTCCACATTTGGGGCACACGAACTTGAACCTTTCTGCATCACGATATTTTTCTCCATCAGTAAGCTGGGCTGGTCCACCCAACAGTGCATCATTTTCTTCATCATTATGACAGTTGTGATGAATTCGAAACTGGGATGGATCCAGACCTTAATGGAGGGCAGGGGAGGAGAGAAAGCAAATCAGACATCAAGTTAATCGAGTTCATTAATCTCTCAATTGTGACTTTAGCGCATCCAGGTGCAGTAAAACAGAATGAATAGACCAAGGGAAAGGGATAGATCTGATAAATTGACCATTGAGGTCATCGTGAGGGATATCGGTTAATTTTATTTATTCAAATTACAATTACCTGTAGATTTTAACACGATTC
The DNA here is from genome assembly GCF_044704955.1 of Pristiophorus japonicus. Lineage (NCBI taxonomy): Eukaryota > Metazoa > Chordata > Chondrichthyes > Pristiophoridae > Pristiophorus > Pristiophorus japonicus. The sequence goes on from NC_091987.1 coordinate 43,632,152, forward strand.
GAGAAGCCACAATCCTGATGATATTCCACAAATTCACAGCGTGCATTGTAAAGGAAGCCTATAAAATATTGCAAGTATTTCTGATCTGACATCAGTGCCCTTCATCATTAAGATGCTACACCAAAGCCCCATCTGTCCGTTCAAGGGGATGCTAAAGATCCCATGGAGTCATTTAAAGAGGAGCAGGAAGTTATTCCAGTGGCCTGGCCAACTTTCCTCACTATCAATTCAACCAAAAAAAGAACAGATGAACTGGTCATTGAGCTCACTGAAGTTCGTGGAATCTTGCTGTGTGCAAAAAAGCTGTGGCATTTCCAAAATAACTAACTGCAGTTTGTAATTAATATGCAGTGCTTTGTGACGCTTGAGAGACATGATGTAAGGTGCTATATATTCAATGTTCTTTCTTCCACCTTTTTAAAGAAAGAAGGACTTGCATTTAAACAGCGTCGTTCACAACTTCAGGATGTCCCAAAGTGCTTCACAGCCAATGAAGTACTTTTTGAAGTGCAGTCACTGCAGCAACATAAGGAAATACAGCAGCCAGTTTTCACACAGCAAGATCCCACAAACAGCAGCGATAATGACCAAATAATCTGTTTTTGACCTTTCCATTCAGCGGGAAGATTGTGACCAGTGAGCCAAGGCCGACAGCATTTTTTCTTAAATGTTCAACACTTGATGTCTTTTAAAGAATAATTTTATTGTGATTGAAGTCTCAAATAAATAAGTTATACAAAATAACATTCGATAAAACTATGTTGTATGTACACAGCTGGATCTGTGATAATTTACTCCCCCCCAAAACCTGGTTAACTGTATACTCCAGCTAGTCTGTCAAGTTCTATTTAGTCATTAAGGAACCATCCCGGAAGTAGTACAAAACCTGTAATTTCAGGAACCAGATACCAGGTCGACCAGTGGTTTACCAGGTCTCATCTGCCCTGTTCTTATTACCCGATCTTCAAAATGCATTCTTCATTGTTCCCACTTCTCCTCGCTAGTCTGCTACATCAGTGATCTCCGATTGGCCTCAAATCGATGACCACCTTTGGGAATGTCTAAATGGTGATACCTCCCCTTTCTCCGAACTCCTTTGATAAATTACTGCACAAGGCGGGACCTCAGATCCACCACTCCCAATAGGGAGAAATGGCTCCCAGGACAAATGGGAAAAATACCTGCTGCCACAAACGGTGCGAGGCCAAAGGTACAAACACATTCCTTTTCAGACTATTTTGCTCCTTCGTAGACCTTCAGAAATCTACAACTTACCCAACAAAACTAAAATGTTTGCTGATTCAATTTTCCCATTTAACAAACATGCACTTGAAGAGTTTAGCCTCATCGCATTCCCCTTTCCAATAAAAAAACAATTGTGTGGCAGGTCCAGGTCACAAATGAGGAACCACACAAACTGGGAACTAAATTTGTAAATTGGTAACATTGCACTGAATGGGCTCAAATTTCCCCAACCCCTTTTTCTGGCGCCCTCACCCGAGGTGCGACGCTTTTGTCCGCCTCCAAGCGCGCCGAAAATCTTCCTCCCGATTCTGGCCGCTCCCCAACCTCTCCTCAGTGGTGGCGTAACGTGGCCCAGTGGATTGGGGGCGGAGCCAGGTTCCGGCATTGAAAACAGTGCCAGGACCTCTGCACATGTGTACTAGAGTGCGCACGCATGTGCAGTAGCTCCTGGCAGGCCGAATCTGCGAGTGCACAGTGTGGGAGGAGCCCGAAATACGCCGTCCCTAGCCCTGGCCGAAAAGCTCCCTCATCGGCGGCCCGCTGCTTTACCCAAGGTAGGACTTCTATTTTTAATTTGTTATTTATTGATTAATTGATTGCTTATTACTTTGGTCTTGGTGCTTTAGGTGCAGGGTTCCTTCTGTTTTTTACTTGTTCATTAATTGCTTATTACTTTTAGTGCTTGGTGCAAATGTACTGCTTTGTTTAGTGCTTGGTGCTTTAAATGTATTTATGCTTCTTTAATGTTATTGTGAAGGTGTTTAGTGCTTTGCAAGGTCCCCTCCTCTCTCTGCCCCACCACATCTCTGGCTGCCTGCGCTGATTTCTTAAGTCACGCAAAGTTTTTCTGAACGTACAAGAGTGCCCACTTACGTTGGCCGAAGTTAGTTTGGAGTAACTTTTAGCTGGCTAAACTTGTTTAAATGGCCAAAACAGGCCTAAGTGGCTGGGAACACCCCTTTTTGAAAAAAAAACAAAACTTAAAAAAAAACCTAACTAACTCACTTACACTGGTGCAAATTAAATGGCCAGAATGGCAACTAAAAAGATACTCCAGAAAAATCAAGTTGCTCCAAAAAAAACATAGCAACTCCTGGGGAAATTTGGGCCCAATAAGTGTGATTATTTTTCATTATTATTAACTTTAACACACATTTTCTCCCGACATTAGAAAACACGAGCTACATACCGACAGTCATTTAATTCTCATTTAATCTTTAAACAACCAAAGAAAGTTAAAGCACAATCACCACCTTCAGTATTCCAGTTTAAAAAACACAACGACAAAGAATTTGTTGTTTATTTCTTACTTCAAAATTTTGTTAAAGCAGCCCGTATTAGTTACACTACATTACAATCTGCTCGGTTAATTCAAAATTATCCGATAATTCAAATGCTTAGCATTAATTCCCATTCGCTGTGTTATTTATGTTTAATTCAAATTATGGAATAATGCAATTTTCGTTAGCACAAAAAATGACATTGAATTACAGGTATTGGAAGACTGTACCAGGGCTTGAATTACACAAAGATAATTATGGGAGCTGAATTAACACGACAGGAGTTTCAGCCTCAGTTTTGAACTGCACACATGAACTCAAAATTCACTCGGATTATTGGGCTCTCAAAACAGCCCTTTCCCATCAGCATCCACTATTTGTACAAAAGTATTTTTATTAATAAAAAGGCATGAAAACTTTAGTTTTTCATTAAGGTAAAAGACAAGAGCGAGAGAAAGAAACATTCTCTTGTTCCTGCACCTAGTTAGTATCAGCATTAAGCATTGATAAGGGGCAGCAGGAGTTAGATGCAGAGTAAAGTTTCCTGTACATTGACTACCCTCAGGATGGCATCCTCTATTCCGGAAGTGTAACATTTATATTTTCTACACAGCCATCCTTGAAGTTCAATTGTGATTCCCAATTTAAGGAGCCATTTTTTGGGGGTTGGTGGTATGGAATTATGATTACTTTGAGCTTGCCCGAAACTCAATTCACATAGGAATCTTTCAGCAACCAAAGATATACATTCCATTACAAAACCAGGGTGAAAGAGCCTTGTGCAAGCCGTACTAAATTGCCCAATTCCCAGTTTTTAAAAAAAGATTAAAATTATTATAAGAAATGGCAATTGGTTTGGTACTTTGAACTAAACAATTAAAAAAAAATTAAAAGCCACCAGGCACCAAAATCAAAATGGTCACCATGCAGTAACCAAATGACACAATATTTTGCTTTCTTTTGCAAACATTTCAAAGACCACCATTGCAAAATGTTAATTGCAGGCTTGGCAAAGAATACCAGTGAACATACAAACCACTTCACAGCTCAACACCGTCTGCCTTTACCATCACCAGTTGTACTGTGCCTTTACAATGCCATGTTCAGGCTTGGGCTGATAAGTGGCAAGTAACATTCATTCCACACAAGTGCCGGGCAATGACAAAAGAACTAAGAAATAGGAGCAGGAGTAGGCCAATTGGCCTCTCGAACCTGCTCCGCGATTCAATAAGATCATGGCTGATCTGATCTTGGCCTCAGTCCCACTTCCCTGCCCGCTCCCCATAACCCTTCACTCCATTATCTATATGTAGGGAGTAGCGTGCGGCGGCCTGGCCTGGAAATCAGCGTGGTCTCGGCCTGTAAGACCATCAGCAGACCGGGGCCGCTAGAGGGAGCAGCGTGCGGTGGCATACCACTGTAGGGAGCAACGCTTGCTGCTGCAGGAGGGCGACGGCTGACTGCAGTGCAGGCAGGTACAGCAGGAGTGGCGAGGTCGGGGTGAAGGAGCGACAAGAGTTCGTAGAGGGATGTGATCGGGGCCCGAGAGGGGCGAGGGCCCAGGGAGGCGGCACAGGCGAGGGCCCGGGGGGGGGGGGGGGGGGGGGGGGGGGGGCGGCACAGGCGAGGGCCCGGGGGGGGGGGGGGGGCGGCGGCACAGGCGAGGGCCCGGGGGGGGCGGCACAGGCGAGGGCCCGGGGGGGGGGCGGCACAGGCGAGGGCCCGGGGGGGGCGGCACAGGCGAGGGCCCGGGGGGGGGGGTGCGGCACAGGCGAGGGCCCGGGGGGGGGGGGGGGGGGGGGGCGCGGCACAGGCGAGGGCCCGGGGGGGGGGGGGGCGGCACAGGCGAGGGCCCGGGGGGGGGGGGGCACAGGCGAGGGGGGGGGCGGCACAGGCGAGGGCCCGGGGGGGCAGCACGGGCGAGGGCCCGGGGGGGGCGGCACAGGCGAGGGCCCGGGGGGGGCGGCACAGGCGAGGGCCCGGGGGGGGGGGGGGGGGCGGCACAGGCGAGGGCCCGGGGGGGGGGGGGGGGGTGCGGCACAGGCGAGGGCCCGGGGGCGGCGGCACAGGCGAGGGCCCGGGGGGGGGGGCGGCACAGGCGAGGGGGGGGGGGGGGCGGCACAGGCGAGGGCCCGGGGGGGGGGGCGGCACAGGCGAGGGCCCGGGGGGGGGGGGCGGCACAGGCGAGGGCCCGGGGGGGGGGCGGCACAGGCGAGGGCCCGGGGGGGGGGGGCGGCACAGGCGAGGGCCCGGGGGGGGGGCGGCACAGGCGAGGGCCCGGGGGGGGGGGGCGGCACAGGCGAGGGCCCGGGGGGGGGGGTGCGGCACAGGCGAGGGGGGGGCGGCATAGGCGAGGGCCCGGGGGGGGGGGGGCACAGGCGAGGGCCCGGGGGGGGGGGGGGTGAGGCACAGGCGAGGGCCCGGGGGGGGGGGGGCGGCACAGGCGAGGGGGGGGCGGCATAGGCGAGGGCCCGGGGGGGGGGCGGCACAGGCGAGGGCCCGGCACAGGCGAGGGTCCGGGGGGGCGGCACAGGCGAGGGCCCGGGGGGGGCGGCACAGGCGAGGGCCCGGGGGGGGGGGGCGGCACAGGCGAGGGCCCAGGGGGGCGGCACAGGCGAGGGCCCGGGGGGGGGGGGGGGGGGGCGGCACAAGCGAGGGGCGGCACAGGCGAGGGCCCGGGGGGGGGGGGGGGGGGGGCGGCACAGGCGAGGGCCCGGGGGGGGGGGGCGGCACAGGCGAGGGCCCGGGGGGGGCGGGGGGGGGGGGCGCGGCACAGGCGAGGGCCCGGGGGGGGGGGGGGGGGCACAGGCGAGGGCCCGGGGGGGGGGGCACAGGCGAGGGCCCGGGGGGCGGCGGCACAGGCGAGGTCCCGGGGGGGGGGGTGGGGGGGGGGTGGGCACAGGCGAGGGCCCGGGGGGGCGGCACAGGCGAGGGCCCGGGGGGGGGGGGCGGCACAGGCGAGGGCCCGGGGGGGGGGGGGCGGCACAGGCGAGGGTCCGGGGGGGGGGGGGGGGGGGCAGCACAGGCGAGGGCCCGGGGGGGGCGGCACAGGCGAGGGCCCGGGGGGGGGGGGCGGCACAGGCGAGGGCCCGGGGGGGCGGCGGCACAGGCGAGGGCCCGGGGGGGGGGGGGGGGGGGGGGGGGCAGCACAGGCGAGGGCCCGGGGGGGGGGGGGGGCAGCACAGGCGAGGGCCCGGGGGGGGCGGCACAGGCGAGGGCCCGGGGGGGGGGGGCGGCACAGGCGAGGGCCCGGGGGGCGGCACAGGCGAGGGCCCGGGGGACGGCACAGGCGAGGGCCCGGGGGGGGCGGCACAGGCGAGGGCCCGGGGGGGGGGCGGCACAGGCGAGGGCCCGGGGGGGCGGCGGCACAGGCGAGGGCCCGGGGGGGGGGGGGGGGGGGGGGCAGCACAGGCGAGGGCCCGGGGGGGGGGGGGGGCAGCACAGGCGAGGGCCCGGGGGGGGCGGCACAGGCGAGGGCCCGGGGGGGGGGCGGCACAGGCGAGGGCCCGGGGGGGGGGGGGGCGGCACAGGCGAGGGTCCGGGGGGGGGGGGGGGGGGGGGCAGCACAGGCGAGGGCCCGGGGGGGGCGGCACAGGCGAGGGCCCGGGGGGGGGGGGCGGCACAGGCGAGGGCCCGGGGGGGCGGCGGCACAGGCGAGGGCCCGGGGGGGCGGCACAGGCGAGGGCCCGGGGGACGGCACAGGCGAGGGCCCGGGGGGGCGGCACAGGCGAGGGCCCGGGGGGGCGGCACAGGCGAGGGCCCGGCTCAAGCCAGTCCACACTGTGACGTGCGCACACAAGGTCCGTGCAGCAGAGCTGGTCTCCAGTCGTCTTGATTAATCCTTGCCACTGGACCAAGACCAAGTTCTGTCAAGCCCGTGTGGTGGCTTGGGTGCAACGGCCACCACACGTTAAAAAAATCCACGCACAGGCATCTTCCACCCTTCAAGATGCAGTTTGGGATCCGGAATATTAGGTCCTTCATTGAAATACCTGTGAACTTATCCCTTTTCAGCATGGAAGCAAGTCATCCTCGTTTTGAGGGACCGCCTATGATGACGACTCCCTAATTGCTCAAAAATCTGTCTATCCCCACCTTAAATATATTCAATGACGAGATCTCCAACAAGTGAGAATCTTATCACCGCCCCTTGATATTCAATGACATTACCATCGCTGAATCCCCCACTATCAATATCCTGGGGGTCACCACTGACAAGAAATTTAACTGGACCAGCCACATAAATACTGTGGCTAAAAGAGCAGGTCAGAGGCTGGGTAATCTGCAGCGAGTGTCTCACCTCCTGACTCCCCAAAACCTTTCCACCATCTACAAGGCAGAAGTCAGGAGTGTGATGGAATACTCTCTACTTGCCTGGATGTGCAGCTCCAACATCACTGAAGAAACTCGAAAATATCCAGAACAAAGCAGCATTAGCACCCCATCCACCACCTTAAACATTCACTCCCTGCCGTGGCTGCAATGTTTACCACCTACAAGATGCAATGCAGCAACTCACCACGGCTTCTTCAGCAGCACCTCCCAAACTTATGACCTCTACCACCTAGAATGACAAGGGCACCAGGAGCATGGGAACACCACCACCTCCAAGTTCCCCTCCAAGTCACACACCATCCTGACTTGGAAGTATATCGCCGTTCCTTCATCGTCGCTGGGTCAAACTCCTAGAACTCCCTCCCTAACAGCACTGTGGGAGTACCTTCACCACATGGATTGCAGCGGTTCAAGGTGTCTCAGCATCACCTTCTCAAGGGCAATTAGGGATGTACAATAAATGATGGCCTTGCCAGCGACACCCACATCCCAGGAATAAATTTTAAAAAAAATCTACCCACAAGTCAAGCTCAGGGGCTTTATTTGGGAAACAAATCATTCAACATGGGGTGCTGTGTTTGCAGTGCTAAATCTCAAACTTTCTTTGAATAGCTGACAGAAATAAATGTCAAGCGAGTTGTCATCAAACATCCAATAATTTCAAGACTGTCTCAATTATCAGTATACGGAACAAAGGGGACCCAGTACAATAGTTCTCTATTTAATTAACACCCTGTGGATTTATTCAAAGTACATGTCTTAAATATACGTTTTTCCTTTAAATCTTCACTGCGATTTGCAGTGACTTGCAATGATGAATCTTTGCCAACAACAACACACAAATAGTTTCTTTCCCCTAAATGCTTTGCTTATGTGTATAACGCATTCAAGTGTAAAATTGCTATCCAGAAAATTACACTTCAATAAAGGATTCCTTTGCACTGGATAAGTAATTTCACCACAACTGTGCGGAGAATATTACGATAGGTCTTATTTGCAACTTAGCCGGGCTGCTCGGGCCCAGACTAAAAGATGTTGACTTCAGATGCTGCCACCTAGAGACAAGTATTAAACTGAAAGCCAAAACATTAGCTGCACAGAAATGGAAAACTAATTTAAATACATAGAATTACTTTCGAAATGAACACTGTTTATTTTTTAAACAGATTAAAGGTGCATACCCTTAATCTGTTAAATGTTGAAGCAAATCAATCAGCTTACCACTTCATTATTTAAGAACATAAGAAATAAGAATAGGCCCCTCGAGCCTGCTCTGCCATTTAATAAGATCATGGCTGATCTGATCATGGACTCAGCTCCACTTCCCTGCCCGCTCTCCATAACCTTTATTCCTTTATCGCTCAAAAATCTGCCTATCTCTGCCTTAAATATATTCAATGACCCAGCCTCCACAACTCTTTGGGGCAGAGAATTCTTTAGATTTACAACCCTCAAAGAAATTCCTCCTCATCTCAGTTTTAAATGGGCAGCCCTTATTCTGAGACTATATCCCCTAGTTTTAGTTTTCCCTATGAGTGGAAATATTCTCTCTGCATCCACCTTGTCGAGCCCCTCATTATCTTGTATGTTTCAATAAGATCACCTCTCATTCTTCTGAACTCCAATGAGTATAGGCCCAACCTACTCAACCCGTCTTCATAAGTCAAAACCCTCATCTCCGGAATCAACCTAGTGAACCTTCTCTGAACAGCCTCCAATGCAAGTATATCCTTCCTTAAATACGGAGACCAAAACTGTATGCAATACCCTAAGTGGCCTCACCAAAACCCTGTACAGTTGTAGCAGGACTCCTCTGCTTTAATACTCCATCCCCCTTGCAATAAAGGCAATTTTTCTCCATTTAAATTATAATTTGCTTTTCTATTTTTTCTGCCGAAGAGGATAACCTCACATTTTCCCACATTATACTCCATCTGCCAAATTTTTGCCCACTCACTTAACCTGTATATCCCTGTGCATATTTTTTGTGTCCTCCTCACAATTTGCTTTCCTACCCATCTTTAGATCAACAACAAACTTGGCTACATTACACTCTGTCCCTTCATCCAAGTCATTAATATAGATTGTTGAGGACCCAGCACTGATCCCTGCAGCACCCCACTAGTCACTGTTTGCCAACCGGAAAATGACCCATTTATCCCGACTCTCTGTTTTCTGTTAGTTAGTCAATCCTCTATCCATACTAATACATTACCCCCAAACCCGTGAACTTTTATCTTGTGCAGTAACCTTTTATGTGGCACCTTATCGAATGTCTCTGGAAATCCAAATACACCACATCCACTGGTTCCCCCTTATCCACCCTGCTTGTTACATTCTCAAAGAACTCCAGCAAATTTGTCAAACATGATTTCCCTTTCATAAAACCATGCTGACTCTGCTTGATTGAATTATGCTTTTCCAAATATCCTGCTTACTGCTTCCTTAATAATGGACTCCAGCATTTTCCCAATGACAGATGTTAGGCTAACTGGTCTATAGTTTCCTGATTTCTATCTGCCTCCTTTTTTAAATAGGGGTGTTACATTTGCGGTTTTCCATTTCGTTGGGACCGCCCCAGATTACAACCAATGCATCCACTTCTTTTAAGACCCTAGTATGTAAACCATCAGGTCCAGGGCTCTTGTCTGCTTTTAGTCCCATTATGTTATCGAGTACTACTTCATGTAGTGATAGTGACTGTATTAAGTTCCTCCCTCCCTATTGCCCCTTGATTATCTACTATTGGGATGTTTTTAAAGTGTCTTCTATCATGAAGACTGATCCAAAATATTTGTTCAACGCCTCTGCCATTTCCCTGTTCTCCATTATTAATTCCCCAGTCTCATCCTCTCGGGGACCAATGAAAGTGGAGCCGATGCCTACACCAATATTTACTTTAGCCACTCTTTTCCTTTTTATGTACCTGTAGAAACACTTACTATCTGTTTTTATATTTTGTGCTAATTTACTTTCATAATCTATCTTTTTGAATCCCGACAAGGCAAATTTAAGCTGCTTCATGTCTCATTACAGTATTATAAATATTTTTCCATATTGTATTTCAACAACAGCTCTCAAAGTATACCCTGGTTGAGCATTGCAAAACTAAAATGTTATACACAAAAGGATACTCAAAAATATTGGCCTATTTCCGGGGCCGTGGTGCGTATGTGGGCGTAAGAGCCCCGCAAGTTCCAGGTTTAAGCATGCGCAAAAACACAGAACTTGCGATCCGTCACATTTCAGTTTGACAAATCCAGCGTATCCCCAGGAAATGGACACCCGCTGGCAGAGAGTTGGGCTATTTATCCACTCTTGCCCAGCGAATGCCCATGAACCTCTTGCACCTGGTAAAAGCAGGCATAAGGCAATCTTTTACCAGCGTACAGGTGAAATTAAACATTAAAATACATTTTTTTAAATCATTTTAACATTCAAAAACCTGTAATATAAGTTTGTATTCTTTTTGGCCTGTTAAAAAATGTTTTAATTTATTTTTCAAAAAATTGAATTTGTTTTAAATGTTTAATTAAACTGTATTTTAATTAATTTTAAACATGCAATGATTTATTTTATTGCAGTGCAATAAAAATGTATTTTTTGGGTGATCCCTTTTAAGATTATGGGGATTCGGTGCGTAAATGGAATCTCCATAAGCATAATGGGAATCCCCTCTCTGATTGGTTGGGCGGCGCCACTTGCGAACCGCATGCGCCCCTGGGATACATGGGCCTCCACGCAGGCCTACATGTCGAGGCCCAGGAACGTGAGTCTTCGTGGATCCAGGACCATCAGGTACGTGCATTGTTTTATTGCATTTTGAAGGCATCTGACCACTGGAAGCCACCAACTGCAAATTCATGCCCAATGTTTATTGGGGGTGGTGGGGGCGGAAAGACTGATATTTCATTTCTTTTGAAGACACTACTGTTTAAGGTCAAAAGAAGGCAAGTGTTACTGCTTTCATCTGAAGCGGTCAATCATTCCTAAGGGTAGGCCGCAATCTGTTAGGAACCAGATTTCTACCTTCCTAAATTAAACCCTTTTTTTTATAAATATAAGCAAAAGTTGCTTTATCATATTTCTTTGACACTGCAAATATTAACACATATCACCCAAAGATCACGACAGCAAAAGATAATGCAAGTGCATTACTGCAGATCAGTTTCAAAGCAGTTGTTAAACAAAATGTACGCAGCCAAAATCCAGTAAGTCTTTCTTGGAAAATAAATCTGTCCAAAAATTGCACTTGTGGAAGTAATTGCCTTTACAGCTGAAACATTTTGACAAGTGTGGGGTGGGGGAGAAGGTTCCAAGCCTACTGCTGGTACCCATTACACTCTGCTAATCAGCTACAGATTATTGTACAATAAACTTGGAGTAATGAAGCCCAATTGATTATTCCTTTAGTGTGGACATCATACACCAACTATATGGAGCTTTATGACTGACTTGCTAGCCAAATAAACCTCAGCAAAGCTGCCAGAATCAACTCCACAATGTATGTATTTTGCAAAGTGGATAGATCGACGAAAATAAACCCATTTTGGGGGTTCAGCTGAGTATCATAAACTGAACAAACTTCTCACAGTTTAGGAAATGTAGGCTTGCTCAAGGAGGTCACTGCCTGGTGTTCAACTACTCCCTTAATAAATACATTCAATGGAAATATCAGTCTAGGTTTCCCACTGTGCTCAATCCGATTGTGCGGTGATAATCAGGCAGATGGGGGCAGGGACTAGTTACGCTGGAGAGACAGCACTATCATCTGTGCAGCTTACCACCATGACACTATTGCTAGCTTTGCATGGTCTCTGATCAGTAGGAAAGCAAACCTAATGGTACCAATTAAGTCAGTAAGAACTTGTCAACAACCATTTTCCAACCCTGTCCAAAACAGAGAGACAGACCACCAATCTGGCAACCTAGGCCGCTCTGGCAGCAATGAGTATCCCTGTATGAATCAGGGTCCTTAGGGCCTCAGTTACAGAAGCCACTGCTGCAGATGTCCCTGGAGCTGCTATTTACAATCTATGCTGGCTGTGGCTCAGTGGGTAGCAATCTCGTCTGAGTCTGAAGATTGTGGCTCAAGTCCAGGGACTTGAGCACAAAAATCTAGGCTAACACTCCAGTGCAGTGCTGAGGGAGCGCTGCATTGTTGGAGGTGCCATCTTTCAGATGAGACGTTAAACCGAGACCCCGTCTGCTCTCTCAAGTGGACGTAAAAGATCCCATGGCATTATTTCGTAGAGCAGCAGGGTAGTTATCCCTGGTGTCCTGGCCAATATTTATCCCTCGATCAACATAATAAAAACAGTTTGTCTGGTCATTATCTCGTTGCTGTTTGTGGGAGCTTGCTTGTGCGCAAATTGGCTGTCGCGTTTCTCACATTGCAACAGTGACTACACTCCAAAAGTGCTTGTAAGTGAAGTAGTTGAGTCCATTATAAACCTGAAAAGGAGTTTTATGCAAACAATAACAGAGTCTTTCTGAAGGTTCACTGATAATCCTGACCAGAAAAGAGCTGCTTTGATGACTTAATCATTACAAATGGGTATGATTTGATGGCCATTACAGAAACGTGGTTGCAGGGTGGCCAAGACTGGGAATTAAACATACAGGGGTATCTGACGATTCGGAAAGATAGACAAGAAGGGAAAGGAGGTGGGGTAGCTCTGTTAATAAAGGATGATATCGGGGCAGTTGTGAGAGACGATATTGGCTCTAATGAACAAAATGTTGAATCATTATGGGTGGAGATTACAGATAGTAAGGGGAAAAAGTCACTGGTGGGCATAGTTGAAAGGCCCCCAAATAATAACTTCATGGTGGGGCGGGCAATAATCAAGGGAATAATGGAGGCATGTGAAAAAGGAACGGCAGTAATCATGGGGGATTTTAACTTACATATCGATTCGTCAAATCAAATCGCACGGGGTAGCCTGGAGGAGGAATTCATAGAATGCATACGGGATTGTTTCTGAGAACAGTATGTTACAAAACCTACAAGGGAGCAAGCTATCTTAGATCTGGTCCTGTGTAATGAGACAGGAATAATAAACGATCTCCTAGTCAAAGATCCTCTCTGAATGAGTGATCACAGTATGGTTGAATTTGTAATACAGATTGAGGGTGAGGAAGTAGTGTCTCAAACGAGCATACTATGCTTAAACAAAGGGGACTACAGTGGGATGAGGGCAGAGTTGGCAAAAGTAGACTGGAAACACAGACTAAACGGTGGCACAATTGAGGAACAGTGGAGGACATTTAAGGAGCTCTTTCATAGTGCTCAACAAAAATATATTTCAGTGAAAGAGGGCGGTAAGAGAAGGGATAACCAGCCGTGGATAACCAAGGAAATAAAGGAGAGTATCAAATTAAAAACCAATGCGTATAAGGTGGCCAAGGTTAGTGGGAAACTAGAAGATTGGGAAAATTTTAAACAACAGCAAAGAATGACTAAGAAAGCAATAAAGAAAGGAAAGATAGATTACGAGGGTAAACTTGCGCAAAACATAAAAACGGATAGTAAAGCTTTTACAAATATATAAAACGGAAAAGTGTGACTAAAGTAAATGTTGGTCCCTTAGAAGATGAGCAGGGGGATTTAATAATGGGAAATGTGGAAATGGCTGAGACCTTAAATAATTATTTTGCTTCAGTCTTCACAGTGGAAGACACAAAAACCATGCCAAAAATTGCTGGTCACAGGAATGTGGGAAGGGAGGACCTTGAGACAATCACTATCACTAGGGGGATAGTGCTGGACAGGCTAATGGGACTCAAGGTAGACAAGTCCCCTGGTCCTGATGAAATGCATCCCAGGGTATTAAAAGAGATGGCGGAAGTTATAGCAGATGCATTCGTTATAATCTACCAAAATTCTCTGGACTCTGGGGAGGTACCAGCGGATTGGAAAGCAGCTAATGTAACACCTCTGTTTAAAAAAGGGGGCAGACAAAAGGCAGGTAACTATAGGCCGGTTAGTTTAACATCTGTAGTGGGGAAAATGCTTGAAGCTATCATTAAGGAAGAAATAGCAGGACATCGAGATAGGAATAGTGCAATCAAGCAGATGCAACATGGATTCATGAAGGGGAAATCATGTTTAACTAATTTACTGGAATTCTTTGAGAATATAACGAGCATGGTGGATAGAGCTGTACCGATGGATGTGGGTGTATTTAGATTTCCAAAAGGCATTCGATAAGGTGCCATACAAAAGGTTACTGCAGAAGATAAAGGTTCGCGGAGTCAGAGGAAATGTATTAGCATGGATAGAGAATTGGCTGGCTAACAGAAAGCAGAGAGTCGGGATAAATGGGTCCTTTTCGGGTTGGAAATCGGTGGTTAGTGGTGTGCCACAGGGATCGGTGCTGGGACCACAACTGTTTACAATATACATAGATGACCTGGAAGAGGGGACAGAGTGTAGTGTAACAAAATTTGCAGATGACACAAAGATTAGTGGGAAAACGGGTTGTGTAGAGGACACAGAGAGGCTGCAAAGAGATTTAGAAAGGTTAAGCGAATGGGCTAAGGTTTGGCAGATAGAATACAATGTCGGAAAGTGTGAGGTCATCCACCTTGGGGGAAAAAAAAAAACAGTAAAGGGAATATTATTTGAATGGGGAGAAATTACAACATGCTGCGGTGCAGAGGGACCTGGGGGTCCTTGTGCATGAATCCCAAAAAGTTAGTTTGCAGCTGCAGCAGGTAATCAGGAAGGCGAATGGAATGTTGGCCTTCATTGCGAGAGGGATGGAGTACAAAAGCAGGGAGGTCCTGCTGCAACTGTATAGGGTATTGGTGAGGCCGCACCTGGAGTACTGCGTGCAGTTTTGGTCACCTTACTTAAGGAAGGATATACTAGCTTTGGAGGGGGTACAGAGACGATTCACTGGGCTGATTCCGGAGATGAGGGGGTTACCTTATGATAGATTGAGTAGACTGAGTCCTTACTCGTTGGAGTTCAGAAGGATGAGGGGTGATCTTATAGAAACATTTAAAATAATGAAAGGGATAGACAAGATAGAGGCAGAGAGGTTGTTTCCACTGGTCAGGGAGACTAGAACTAGGGGGCACAGCCTCAAAATACGGGGGAGCCAATTTAAAACCGAGTTGAGAAGGAATTTCTTCTCCCAGAGGGTTGTGAATCTGTGGAATTCTCTGCCCAAGGAAGCAGTTGAGGCTAGCTCATTGAATGTATTCAAGTCACGGATAGATAGATTTTTAACCAATAAGGGAATTAAGGGTTACGGGGAGCGGGCGGGTAAGTGGAGCTGAGTCCACTTGTTGAATGGCGGAGCAGGCTCGAGGGGCTAGATGGCCTACTGCTGTTCCTAATTCTTATGTTCTTATGTTCTCAAAATTGGCTGTAAAGCGCTTTGAGGCATTCGGTGATCGAGAAAGTCGCTATATAAATACAAGTCTTTATTTCTTTTTATATCAATGACTTAGGTGAGGTGACCGAATGTAATATATCCAAGCTTGCTGACAATACAAAGATACGTAAGTTGTGAGGAGGTCGCAAAGAGGCTGCAAAAGGATCTAGGCCGGTTAAGTGATTGGGCAAAAAGGCAGATGAAGCACAATTTGGGGAAGTATGAAATTATCAACTTTGATAGGAAGAATGGAAAAGCAAATATATATTTTTTTGAAGTTGAGATGTTGGTATTCAGAGAGATTTATGTGTTCTTGTACATGAATCACAAAGTTGGCATGCAGGTACAGCAAGCAATTTGGAAGACAAATGGGTATGTTAGCCTTTATTGCAAGGAGGTAAGGAAGTCTTGCTGCAATTGTATGGGATTTTGGGGACACCAGACCTGGAGTACTGTGTACAGTTTTAGTCTCCACACCCAAGGAGTGATGCACTTACCTTAGGGAGGTACAACAAAGGTTCACTAGATGTCCTGTGATAAGAGGGCTATCCTGAGGAGAGATTGACTAGAATGGGTCTATAATTCTCTGGAGTTAAGAGTTAATAAGAGGTAATCTCACTGAAACATATCATTCTGGGAGGGATTTACAGGGTCGATGTTGAGAGGCTGTTTCTCCTGGCTGGAGAGTCTAGAACTAGGGGTCATAGTCTCAGGATAAGGGGTTGGCCATTTAGGACTGAGATGAGGAGACATTGCTTCACTCTGAGGGCTGCGAATTTTTGAAATTCTCTACCCCAGAGTTATGGATGGTCAGTCGATGAGTGTATTCAAGACTGAGATCAACAGATTTTTGGACACAAAGGAAAGCAATGGATATGAGGATAGAGTAGGAAAATGGAGTTGATGTAGAAGTGCAGCCATGATCTTATTGAATGGCAGACCAGGCTCGAGGGGTCGTATGGCCGACTCCTGCTCCCATTTCTTACAAGGAGATATTTGGACTGGTGACCAAAAGCTTGGTCAAAGAGATAGGTTTTAAGGAGGAGAGAGATGCGGAGGTTTAGGAAGGAAATTCCTGAGCTGAGGGCCAAGGCAGCCAAAGGCACGGCCTGCAACGGTGAAGTGACAAAAGTCAAGGATGCGCAAGATGCCAGAATTGCAAAAGTCAGGGATACGCAAGAGGCAAAGATCTCGGGAGGTTGTAGAGTTGGAAGAGATTATTTAGATAGGGAAGGGCAAAGCCATAGAGGGATTTGAACATAAGGATGAGAAGTTTAAGATTGAGGCAGTGCCAGACCGGGTGCTAATGTAGGTCCAGCGAGCACATGGGTGATGGGTGGACGGGACTTGGTCAATTTTAAGATATGGGCAGCAGAGTTTTGGATGAGCTCGTGGAAGGTTGGGAGGCCGGCCAGGAGAGCATTGGAATAGTTGAGTTTGGAGGTAATAAAAGGCATGGATGAGGATTTCAACAGATGAGCTGAGGCAGGGGCAGTGATGGGCAATATTGCAGAGGTGGAAGTAGATGATGCTTTGTGCTGGAGCGGATATGGGGTTGAAAGCGGAGTTCAGGGTCAAACAAGATGGCGAGGTTGCGAACAGTCTGGTTCAGGCTCAGACAGTGATGAGGAAATTGGTGGCTAGGGAACAGAATTTCCAGTCTCAAGGGACAGAAATATCCAAATATGAGATGCTAAATTTATGAACATTGAGTTCTGAAGAAGAAACCTATCACTCGGCAGATTTCAAGAAATTTAGCTTGGAATTTTATTTTGGAAGTTTTTGTACAAGAACTCTCCAGAATGTAGTAAATTTAATCAAGGTTAGTTTGTGCCAGGTCACATTTGATTTATTCTGTTTTTAGACTTTGCAGCTGACCTGGAATACTTTCACTGGGCCTTGAAATTCTTCTACGCATACAAGTTTTTTCTTTCAACGATTTGGACAAGAAACATCCTCTTTAATAGATAACACTATCAAAGTACAGATTTGTACTTCACTCTCAAACGTTTGCCTAATTTAAAATCACTTTTACTTTCGGTGGGGCGGGGGGGGGGGGGGGGAGAAGAGAGAAGAAATTAATGGTTAAACATGGAGGATCAGATTATTAAAAAAAACTCTCCTTGCAGTTTCTCAGTATTAACAAAGCCTTTGGGTTAGATTACTCCTGGAAACCACAGTAATATTGGCCTGAAATTCGGGTCGGAGGCTTCCTTCAGACGAATGCCTCCCACCAAGATTTTTTTACGAAAGGACGTGGTGGTCCCGGAGATTCCGGTGGGAAACCTCGCTTCAAAACGTGCCCCCGTCCTCCAGGTTCACACGTAGAAGGTGGAGTCACGTTTGACTGGACAACCAATCACTGTCCAGTATTCTCATCGATAGCGATGGGAGTTCCATATCTCAGAGTTCTTGCTATCAATGAGAAAAAAAAAAACCAAAACACATTAAACACAACATAAAAAATAAAAAAAACCTCACATTTAAAATTAATTGAAATTAATTAAATGCTTTAGAAAAAAATATTTTTGGGATTTTTTTTTGTGTTTTAATTGGGTTTAAAATAAACTTACCTTAGTGGACAGGGTTTTTAAATGTAAAAATGTGCATTTAAATGTTATTTTTATGTTTTAAAACTCTTACGCTGGTAAAAGTAGGCTCTGCGCCTGCTTTTACCAGGCGCAAGAGTTTTCAGGACATTCGCAGGGCAAGAGTTGGTAAAATGGTCCAATCTCGCCCGTGTGAATGTCCTGGCGTTTGATCAGTCAAGCCAAAACTTGACAGATCTGAAAAGCCGGTTTTCAGCGCATGCGCATTGCGTGCCGAAAACCAGCTTTTGCGGGGCCTCGCTGGGTCCATACGTATTCCATATGGACCTGGCAAGGCCGGAATTTTAGCCCCTAATATCATTATCCAATCTGCATTTTTAGATTTTATTCCCACAGATCTGTACAAGCAACAGGTACTGAAGAGGAACAGTAGCACTGAAAAGGATAAATAAAGCAGCAAGAGAGATAATTGGGAACGAACAAAGCTCAACTTACAAATTAAACCATCACAAAAAAAATAGCTAACAGCAACAACTCATTACCAGGTTGTTGCTGTTCACAAACCAGCTGTCAGGAAATGATCAAGAGCTGATCTGAAACTAAACAGCAATTGCTATGGATATGGTTTGCTGGTTTGATCCCATCCCTAGTGTTATGTATGTAATAACTCGATAGACTGAATACTGTAAACTCACTCAGGTGCAAACCTGGCCCAACTTTATTTGGGCCCAAAGTGCCCACATTACATGGTGGCTTGCTTTACATACCTGGCCCGCACACATGTGCGTACAGCCCAATGACCTCAGACAGTGGCGCCCCTGGTGGCTAGTAACCCCAAGCATACATACATACATGATAACATCCCCCTTCAAGATCGTAGTATCATTCTTTTTACAAGTTAAGACGGTCCGGGGCTTTCCGCTCACGAATTGATCGTCTCAGTTCAACTCCAGTTCTGGGCGAGTGTTCTGAGTCAGTTATGACTGGGGGCTGGGTAGCCGATCTGATGGGAGTGGCAATGACCATGTCAGAGATTGAAAGTCCAGATTCATTAATGACGGCGGAGTCCTCTGATGAATGCATATAGGTCACTGATCGTATCTTCTTCAACTTGTTCTAGTTCATCCGTGTGTCGCAGCTTTATCTGATCAATATGTTTCCTGCATGTTTGCCCATTGTTGAGCTTGACAATAAACACTCTGTTACCCTCCTTGGCAGTGACAGTACCTTGACCGTAATTTAGCACATACACAGGATCGTTAACAGAGATGTCGCGTGACACAGCAGCACGATCATGATACCACTGATTTGGATGTCTGTTCTCAACACGATTGTCCAAGTCAGGATGGACGAGAGCGCGCTTGGTCTTGAGACCTCTCCATCAATAGTTCAGCAGGGGAGACCCCGGTAAGCTTGTGGGGTCTTGTCCTGTAACGAAGCAATATGCATGACAAGCGAGTCTGCGGTGAACCCTGAGTTACACGTTTCATACTCTGCTTGATTGTTTGGACAGCACGCCCTGCTTGACCTTTAGAAGCAGGTTTGAATGGTGCTGACCTCACATGTTTAATATCATTGAGTTTCATGAACCTTGAAACTCCAGACTTATATAGCAAGATCCGTTGTCGCTCACAACGATGTCAGGCAGACCATGTGTAGCAAACATGACACGAAGGCTCTCAATGGTAGCTATGGATATACTGGATGACATGATTATACAGTCTATCCACTTGGAATATGCATCCACCACAACAAAAAACATTTTGCCCAGGAAAGGACCCGCAAAGTTGATGTGGATCCTCGGCCACGACCACAGACTCAGCGGAGATTCCTTAGCTGCATGCAAGTATTGCACTGATGCACACATGATTCCAGATCAGAGTCAATTCCGGGCCACCATACACGAGACCTGGCGATAGTTTTCGTCATGACAATACCGGGATGAGTACTGTGTAGATCACATACAAATTTCTCTCTGCCTTTTTAGGCATAACAACACGATTACCCCACAGTAAACAATCTGACTGAATGGATAGTTTGTCTTTGCAACGGTTGTAAGGTTTGGTCTCATCACACATTTCCATAGGTTTAGCAGACCAATCACCTCTAAGGACACGTTTTACAACCGATAAAATTGGGTCCTGTCTGGTTCAGGTCCTAACTTGTTGAGCAGTTCCTTCACTCTCAAAACCATCCATAACTAACAGTAGATCTGCAGGTTGTGGTGTCTCTACCTCTGGTGTGGGCAAAGGCCTACGGCTCAGTGCATCGGCACAGTGCTAGGTCTATGGCGACTGACATAATCAATGTCAGCGCCCACCTTTGGATGCGGGACGATGCATTGGTCTTGATACCTTTGTTTTCCGAAAACAATTAAATGAGTGGCTTGTGATCCGTTTTGAGTTCAAAACGAAGACCAAACAAATAACTGATGCATCTTTTTAACCCCATACACGCAAGCTAAAGCTTCTTTTTCTACCATGCTGTCGGCTCTTTCCATCTTTGACAAACTTTTCGAAGCATACGCAACAGTTTACTCATTAGCTTGTTGGAGATGCAGCCAACCCATATGATGAAGCATTACAGGTCAATACTAGGTGCTTACACGGATCATAATGTACCAGCAACTTGCTCGAACAAAGCCAATTTGTAGCTTTCTTGAAAGCTCTACCTTGAGACACACCCCAAACCCAGTTGTCGCCTTTTCTGAGCAGCGTGTTCAGTGGCTCTAATAAAGTGCTCAATCTAGGTAAGAAATGACCAAAGTAGCTGATTAGACCAAGGAATGAACGCAGCTCAGTCACACTCTGAGGCCTGGGTGCATTTTTGATGGCCTTGGTTTTCGAGTCCGTAAGCCTGATGCCATCAGCAGCAATTTTCCTCTCCAGAAATTTGACTTCCGGTGCCATGAAGATGCACTTCGAACGTTTCAGCCTGAATCCCACTTTGTCCAGACGATGTACAACCTCTTCAAGGTTGTGTTCGGCAGTGTCACGACCGGTGACTAGAATGTCATCTTGAAACACGACGATTCTCGGGCCGGACTTCAGTAGACTCTCCATGTTCCTCTGAAATATGGCTGTAGCCGAGCGAATTCCAAAAGGACATCTGTTGTAGATAAACAGTCCTTTGAGTGTTGATGCACGCAAGTTTCTTCGACGTGTCGATGAGCCCCTGTGTCATATAGGCTGACGTCAGATCCAGTTTAGTGAACGACTTCCCACCGGTTAGCGTTGCAAACAGGTCCTCAGCCTTCGGTAACGGGTACTGATCCTGTTTTGAAAATCAGTTGATCGTAACCTTGTAGTCTCCACAAATCCTGACAGTGCCATCACTTTTCAACACGGGAACAATGGGGCTGGCCCATTCGTTAAATTCGACCAATGATATGACCCCTTCATGTTGGAGTCTGTCCAGCTCAATTTCGACCTTCTCCCTCATCATGTACGGAACAGTCCGAGCTTTGTGATGGACGGGTCTTGCATCCGAGTCCAGGTGAATCTGCACCTTGGCTCCTGTGAAATTGCCGATGCCCGGTTCAAACAGCGAAGTAAACTTGCTCAGCACTTGAGCACACGAAGTGTCATCCACCGATAACAATGCTTTGATATCGTTCAAATTCCATTTGATTTTTTCGAGCCAATTCCTGCCGAACAGCGTTGGACCATTTCCTGGAACGATCCATAACAGGAGATCATGAACCACACCATCATACCTTGACTACTGCACTGCCAATCACCGATATGAGTTCTTTGGTGTAAATACACAACTTGGCATTGACTGGAATAAACAGGTCCTTTTCAGAATGGCAGACAGTGACTAGTGGGGTACCGTAAGATTCAGTGCTGGGACCCCAGCTATTTACAATATACATTAATGATTTAGACAAAGGAATTGAGTGTAATATCTCCAAGTTTGCAGATGACACTAAGCTGGGTGGCAGTGTGAGCTGTGAGGAGGATGCCAAGAGGCTGCAGGGTGACTTGGGCAGGTTAGGTGAGTGGGCAAATGCATGGCAGATGCAGTATAATGTAGATAAATGCGAGGTTATCCACTTTGGGGGCAAAAACAGGAAGGCAGATTATCTGAATGGTGATAGATTCGGAAAAGGGAAGGTGCAACGAGACCTGGGTGTCATGGTACATCAGTCATTGAAAGTTGGCACGCAGGTACAGCAGACGGAAGGCGGCGGCAAATGGTATGTTGGCCTTCATAGCGAGAGGATTTGAGTATAGGAGCAGGGGGGTCTTACTGCAGTTGTACAGGGCCTTGGTGAGGCCACACCTTGAATATTGTGTACAGTTTTGGTCTCCTAATCTGAGGAAGGACATTCTTGCTATTGAAGGAGTGCAGCGAAGGTTCACCAGACTGATTCCCGGGATGGCAGGACTGACATATTAAGAAAGACTGGATCGACTAGGCTCATATACACTGGAATTTAGAAGAATGAGAGGGGATCTCATAGAAACATATAACATTCTGACAGGATTGGACAGGTTAGATGCAAGAAGAATGTTCCCGATGTTGGGGAAGTCCAGAAGCAGCGGTCACAGTCGAAGGATAAGGGGTAAGCCATTTAGGACCGAAATGAGAAGAAACTTCTTCACTCAAAGAATTGTGAACCTGTGGAGGCCAGTTAGTTAGATATATTCAAAAGGGAGTTAGATGTGGCCTTTATGGCTAAAGGGATCAAGGGGTATGGAGAGAAAATAAGAATGGGGTACTGAAGTTGCATGATCATATTGAATAGTGGTGCAGGCTCGAAGGGCCGAATGGCCTACTCCTGCACCTATTTTCTATGTTTCGATGACTCAGCTTAGGCTTCACAGCCTTAGTGTCCCACAGTTTGTCGAATGTTCTTTGGCTCATTATCGACTGACTCGCACCAGTGTCCAATTCCATCGATACCAGCACGCCATTTAGTTTCACATAAACCAATATCGGTTGGCTCTTTGTCAGGAACGAATACAGTTCATACACCTCTTCCTCGGGTATCTTGGGTTGCATATCCAGTCTGCGCTGGACTGGTAGTCATCATCCACGTGGTGAGTCGCAGCACGCTTGCTCAGTTGTGGACACATTCGCTGAAGATGCCCCACTTTTGAATTGCCTTTACAGATGTATTGTTTAAAATGGCACTGATGATGCCGATGATTGCCCCCACAACGCCAACAGGGCGAAATCTGATTCGTACCCGTTGACGGACTTTGAGCAGCTACAGGTTTCGCATACGTAGTCAAGTAGTCAGTGCCATAAGCAGCTCTGCCATACGACGACACAATCTTGTTTGCAGTACTTACCGTGGAGCTCCGACTCTTCGATGATATCGGCCTTAAATTATCATCCGTCATCATGCATGCGTGGGCAATCGCAATGGCCTTGCTCAAATACAGCGTCTCCGCAGCTAATAACTTCCAGAGAATCACCTCGTGGTTGATTCCTATTACGAAGAAATCTCGCAGCATGTCTCCCAACGCGTCTTCAAACTTAGATGGCCCAGCATGACTTATTAGATTGGCAACGAATTCCTACACATCCTGGCCCTCAGAACGAACGTGTGTAGAATCGATAGCGTGAGATGATGCCTTCTTTTGGTTTGAGATGGTCGCGTACCAGAGCACACAATTCCTCATAGTCCTTGTCCATTGGACGTGCAGGCGAGAGGAGATTCTTTGAGGCCATAGATTTTTGGACTGCAAACAGTGAGGAAAACCGCTCTGCGCCAGTAGCTGCCTCCATTTTGTTGGCCACGAAGTACTGGTCCAGGCGATTGATAAAATCCAACCAGTCCTCTCCCTCCACGAATCTCTCCAGAATTCCAATGGTGTTCGTTTTGCATGCGAAGGTTCTTGAGTTACCTCGTCGTCAAATGTTACGTATGTAACTGTAAACTCATTCAGGTGCAAACCTGGCTCAACTTTATTCGGGCCCAAAGTGACCCTATTACATGGTGGCTTGCTTTATATATCTGGCCCGCGCATACAGCACAATGACCTCCGACAGTGGCGCCCCTTGGTGGCTAGTACACACACACACACACATACACACACACCCACCCACACAGGAGCCATTGAGTAACTCTCAGGACCATGAACCATGACTGATTTCACACCTTCTCCCGCCAAGGGAATTTTGGATCAATCTTCTTTCTTGCCCCGATGGCACTGACCTTTGGTGTCCCATGGATGCCGACTACAGAATGTCACTCAAGTGGCCATTAGTAACACGTGCACCTAGACAGCATGTTTCAACAGCCGAGGGGCACCAGTGTTAAACCCAATCCCATCTTTACCCAACATCCATACAAATGCACTTCCAACGGGGGGCTCTGGATAGTGCTCAGTCATGGAAACCCTAGCCATTTGTCCCCTCCCGAACTCAGGGAGGGCGAGGGCAATTGCAGTACTCCTAACACTGCCTTTGCTGACATTAGCTAGTTTATAGCAGAGACAGGAACCAAACCATAGAATCTTACAGCACAGGAGGTGGCCATACGATCCATCATGTATGTGTCGTCTCTTTGAAAGAGCTATCCACCTCTGCTCTTTTCCTATAGCACTGCAAATTATCAAGTAAATATCCAATTACCTTTTGAATGTTACTGCTGAGTCTGATCCACCATCCTTTCAGACAGTGCATGCCACATCATAACTCACTGCGTAAAAAAAATTCTCATCTCCCTTCTGGTTCATTTGATTATCTTAAACCTGTGTCCTCTGGTTACTGACCCTCCCGCCAGTGTAAACAGTTTTTCCTTATTTACTCGATCAAAACCACCCAATTGTGTTTGGCTCTGCTACTCAACTTTTTAAACCAGGTGAACCATTTGTGGAAAGCTTGGCAGTCTTCTGACAAGAAAATAAAATATTGACCGAAATAAAACAAAACCAGTCAAGCAAAGGCATGGCACCTTATAATTGAAAAACAATGCCATTAGCTACAATCTGATCGTTTCCTTACCCAACAAGGTAGCAATCAGTGCCGAGTCTATTCCATCAATGGGTTCGCAGATTCGAGCCACGACTGGATGCACTTGCTGGGAGAGGTAGTACTGTGCGTCAATGGTCAGGGTTTCCTGTTTCTGCAGCTGCTCTGGTGCATAGGCTCGCTGGCTGGCACTCAGGTTTGAGCCGTCCTACAGAAACACAAGGGTGTTATCTTTGCACTGAAACATTAATCACCAAGACCAATATTACTGGCCTAAGAGATGGCAATTTCATTTTTTTTTTTTTAAAAGCATACTTTGCCCAGGTAGTTTAAGAGGATATATTCATAAATATATAATGAACAATCCATTTGTTAAAAGCCACAGCTTATGCTAAAACATAAATGTGTGAAGTCCTTAAACATGCCTTTTGCAAACAACATTTGGACTGCGTAATCCTATTGCTTTGAAAAAGAATCAAGGATACATACTAATTTGCACTTTAAGATTAACTTTGTTTTCATGTGATGTGCAGTTGTGTGGTTATCTGCAGGTTGTCCTTCTGTTGCAACCAAGGTGTGTCCTACACTCCTATCACTTGACACATTGAATTTAGCAAATTAATTAGCTTTATCAGATTTTTTTTTAAAGGCCAAACATTGGTTGATGTAGTGCAGTATACCCTAATGCTTTCTGGGCTCCACTTCAGCTTCTAGGCATCAATAAAAGAATTTTCATATATATAAATCCTCCAAAATCCGTCCACTGGGAGAGGGAGATCAATTTAGCCAGAGATCAGTTTCTCAAAACTGGAACTTCTGCCTGTGATAAAACTTTCAAGGCTCAAACTGTGAGTCAATTAGCAGTCGGTAGCCTGTCCATTCGGAAACCTTGATTGAGTTGAAAGTCATTTTTTTTTTTTAAAAACCAGTTCTTACTTGACAAATGATGTAGGAGATTGTGTCCCCAGCTTTCATTTTCCGTCCACCTTGGGAATTTATCCACATAGCAACATGGACATGAGGCAAGCTTTTTTTATCTGGGTAATCTTGAGGGTCTTTCGTCAAAGCCTAAAATGATAAAGCAAACACAAGCAAAAATCACAACTTTCGTTTATTCCACCAATAACAAAAAAACCAAGTGGAAAAAAAAGTGTACCCACAGAAACCAAATTCCTAGTTTATAAAGTCACAATTTATACTTCAGTCACCTATTCACTCAACTAATGGTGCTGTTACACTACCAGTTTATACTAGTTTGCCACTTCCTGCTAAGAACAATAATAAGCCAAGCAACGTTGAGTTATACTGCCAGCTCTACACTACTGAATCATAAACGCAGTTCTCCACATTCATGTCAATATTTAACTTTGTTCATTGGCATTCAAATCCTAATTAAAGTTAGCCAACAACTGACAGGATTGTCTATATCTTGCTAATGTTAAACAAGTTAAAAACAAAGTTTAGAAAGTGTCCACTACAGGGTGGCAGAAATTTTTTTGAAGTTAGCTTCACACTATGTAGTTAAACTGTACTTGATGGGAAGCAAAATTGTGCGAGATGATAGCCTCAAAATATATATATATTTTTAAATCTGCTTTTTGTATAAAAACTTCCTACTCACTCGCAGCCAGAACATTTCCAGCAACAGATTCTCTCCCCACCACTTCATCGCTGGAGTTCCTCAAGGATTTATCCATGGCCCCCTCCTCTCATCATCTAGATGCTGCCCCTTAGCGACATTATCCAGATAGAGTGTCAGATTCCACATCTAGGCTGCTGACACCCAGTTCAATGTGAACTCTGCATCATCTCTCATACCCCTTCCACTGCTTGTATTGAAATCATGGCCTCACCCCTCCTGGTCTCAACCTCCTCGAGTCTTACAACACCTCCCCCACCCCACCCCTATCCAAACTCTTCGTTCCTTTGAATCTGGCCTTGTTCTCATTCCTTCACCCCATTGATGGCTGTGATGTCCGCCATCCAGGCCTTAATATACTATATCAATGCAAGTCATTGGTGTTGGATATCATTTCCGATACATGAATTAGTTTGCATCATACTTGCTACCAATTTACTTTTTCTAAACATGGAAGCTGGGGGTTAAAAGGGCGATGATAGAAAATATTGGAGGGAGGTGGGGGGGTCGGGGAAGGGCGCAATCAAAACATCCTCGTGTGATGAAAAGAAAAAAGACCAACATTCAAGTACTAGTGTAAATGATTACTGCAAAACATACTTTTCATTTTTACATATACAAAATAAAAATCATCTGCATGAATGTCCAGAATGTTCATGACTGTACATGTGCTAAATTTTAATGTCTCTTTCTTCCAATACGTGCATTGTCTGCTGTTTTTTGTCAGTTCAGGCTGCATCATGTTCTACAGGAGGTTCCTGAAGAGCAACATCTGTGTGAAGTCACTGTCAGTAAGCTGTAAAACACTAGTTTCAGGAGATTTCAGATCAAAATCACAGCTGAAGCTATTTTATTAAAAACAAGCTGTATTTAACCTCCCTGCAGACACTATGCAAGTGTTGCCCATCTCGCGATGAACTCTCCCCATCAGCTCAATAACTTAAACCACAGCCTGTTAATCATAGATTGCTATTGTGGACTTGTGCATCTGCAGACTTCCAGAAACATAAAGGTTAAAAGTGCTTTATTGGTTTAACCAAACAGCAAATTTTTTTCATCAGACATTAGGAGCCATAACCACAGCTACACACTGGCTTGGGAATATCATAATTTACTTATACACAGAAGAAAACTGAAAATACTTAAGTCAATGGACATTATTCTCTCTATTTTACCACCTCTTTAAAAAAAAAACTGCAATAGATTTTAACTTAACCTGAACAAAGCAAACTACGTAGGTATGAGGGGTGAGTTAGCTAAGGTAGATTGGGAAACTACATTAAAAGGTATGACAGATCAGCAATGGCAAACATTTAAAGAATCAATTCATATTTCGTAACAAATATACATTTCCCTCAGGATTAAAAACCCCACGAGATTAGTATTCCAAGCATAGCTCACAAGAAAAGTTAGATAGTATTAGAATGTTGCCAAAAATAGTGAGCCTGGATATTGGGAGGATTAGAGAATTCAGAAAAGGATGAGCAAGAACTTGATAAAGAGAAAATAGAATGAGAGAGTAAACTAGCAAGAGACGTAAAAATAGATTGTAAAAGCTTCGATAGGTATGTAAAGCAGAA
Source organism: Pristiophorus japonicus (assembly GCF_044704955.1). Classification (NCBI taxonomy): domain Eukaryota; kingdom Metazoa; phylum Chordata; class Chondrichthyes; family Pristiophoridae; genus Pristiophorus; species Pristiophorus japonicus. Next base: position 43,660,094 of record NC_091987.1, read on the forward strand.
GAGATTAACAAAAGTAAGGGTTGGTCCATTAGAGGCAGAGACAGGAGAAATTATAATGGGGAATAAGGAAATGGCAGAGACATTAAACAAATGTATGTCTTCACGGTAGAAGACACAAATAACATACCAGAAATAGTGGGAAACCAACAGTCTAGCAAGAATGAGGCACTTAATGAAACTAGTATTAGTAAAGAAATAGTATGGAGAAATGAATGGGACGAAAAGTCGACAAATCCCCTGGACCTAATGGCCTCATCCTGGGGTTTTAAAAGAGGTAGCCACAGAGATAGTGGATGCATTGATTTTGATCTTCCAGATTGTCCTAGATTCCAAAACGGTCCCTTTTGATTGAAAAGTAGAAAACATAACCCTGCTACTCCAAAAAGGAGGGAGAGAGAAAATAGGGAACTATGGACCAGTTAGTCTGACATCTGTAGTAGGGAAATTGTTAGAATCTATTAGGGACATGGTAACAGGGCACTTAAAAAAAAAAAAAAAATCATATGATTGAGCAGAGTCAACACAGATTTATGAAAGGAAAGTTGTGTTTGCCAAATCGGTTAGAGTATTTTGAGGTTGTAACTAGCAGGGTAAATAAGAGGGAAAACCAGTGGATGTAATGTATTTGCATTTTCAAAAAGCATTCAATAAGGTGCCACACATAAGAACACAAGAAATAGGAGCAGGAGTAGGTCATACGGCCCCTCGAGCCTGCTCCGCCATTTAATAAGATCATGGCTGATCCGATCATGGACTCAGGCCCACTTCCGATAAACCCTTATCGGTTAAGAAGCTGTCTATCGCTGTCTTAAATTTACTCAATGTCCCGGCTTCCACAGCTCTCTGAGGCAGCGAATTCCACAGATTTAAAACACTCAAAGGAAATTCCTCATCTCAGTTTTAAATGTGCGGCTCCTTATTCTTAGATTTTGCCGCCTAGTTCCAGTCTCTAATTCGAGAGGAGATTAATGCAATAGTTAGGAAGGACATTAGCTTGGATGATGTGGAATCGGTATGGGTAGAGCTGCAGAACACCAAAGGGCAAAAAACGTTAGTGGGAGTTGTGTACAGACCTCCAAACAGTAGTAGTGATGTTGGGGAGGGCATCAAACAGGAAATTAGGGGTGCATGCAATAAAGGTGCAGCAGTTATAATGGGTGACTTTATTAATATGCACATAGATTGGGCTAGCCAAACTGGAAGCAATACGGTAGAGGAGGATTTCCTGGAGTGCATAAGGGATGGTTTTCTAGAACAATATGTCAAGGAACCAACTAGGGGGGAGGCCATCTTAGACTGGGTGCTGTGGAATGAGAGGGGATTAATTAGCAATCTCATTGTGCGAGGCCCCTTGGGGAAGAGTGACCATAATATGGTGGAATTCTGCATTAGGATGGAGAATGAAACAGTTAATTCAGAGACCATGGTCCAGAACTTAAAGAAGGCTAACTTTGAAGGTATGAGGCGTGAATTGGCTAGGATAGATTGGCGAATGATACTTAAGGGGTTGACTGTGGATGGGCAATGGCAGATATTTAGAGACCGCATGGATGAAATACAACAATTGTACATTCCTGTCTGGCGTAAAAATAAAAAAGGGAAGGTGGCTCAACCGTGGCTATCAAGGGAAATCAGGGATAGTATTAAAGCCAAGGAAGTGGCATACAAATTGGCCAGAAATAGCAGCGAACCCGGGGACTGAGAGAAATTTAGAACTCAGCAGAGGAGGACAAAGGGTTTGATTAGGGCACAGAAAATGGAGTACGAGAAGGAGCTTGCAGGGAACATTAAGACGGATTGCAAAAGTTTCTATAGATATGTAAAGAGAAAAAGGTTAGTAAAGACAAACGTAGGTCCCCTGCAGTCAGAATCAGCAGAAGTCATAACGGGGAACAAAGAAATGGCAGATCAATTGAACAAGTACTTTGGTTCGGTATTCACTAAGGAGGACACAAACAACCTTCAGATATAAAAGGGGTCAGAGGGTTTAGTAAGGAGGAGGAACTGAGGGAAATCCTTATTAGTCAGGAAATTGTGTTGGGGAAATTGATGGGATTGAAGGCCGATAAATCCCCAGGGCCTGATGGGCTGCATCCCAGAGTACTTAAGGAGGTGGCCTTGGAAATAGCGGATGCATTGACAGTCATTTTCCAACATTCCATTGACTCTGGATCAGTTCCTATCGGGTGGAGGGTAGCCAATGTAACCCCACTTTTTAAAAAAAGGAGGGAGAGAAAACAGGGAATTATAGACCGGTCAGCCTGACATCAGTAGTGGGTAAAATGATGGAATCAATTATTAAGGATGTCATAGCAGTGCATTTGGAAAGAGGTGACATGATAGGTCCAAGTCAGCATGGATTTGTGAAAGGGAAATCATGCTTGACAAATCTTCTGGAATTTTTTGAGGATGTTTCCAGTAGAGTGGACAAGGGAGAACCAGTTAATGTGCTATATTTGGACTTTCAGAAGGCTTTCGACAAGGTCCCACACAAGAGATTAATGTGCAAAGTTAAAGCACATGGGATTGGGGGTAGTGTGCTGACATAGATTGAGAACTGGTTGTCAGACAGGAAGCAAAGAGTAGGAGTAAATGGGTACTTTTCAGAATGGCAAGCAGTCACTAGTGGGGTACCGCAAGGTTCTGTGCTGGGGCCTCAGCTGTTTACACTGTACATTAATGATTTAGACGAGGGAATTAAATGTAGTATCTCCAAATTTGCGGATGACACTAAGTTGGGTGACAGTGTGAGCTGCGAGGAGGATGCTTTGAGGCTGCAGAGTGACTTGGATAGGTTAGGTGAGTGGGCAAATGCATGGCAGATGGAGTATAATGTGGATAAATGTGAGGTTATCCACTTTGGTGGTAAAAACAGAGAGACAGACTATTATCGGAATGGTAACAGATTAGGGAAAGGAGAGGAGCAACGAGACCTGGGTGTCATGGTACATCAGTCATTGAAGGTTGGCATGCAGGTACAGCAGGCGGTTAAGAAAGCAAATGGCATGTTGGCCTTCATAGCGAGGGGATTTGAGTACAGGGGCACGGAGGTGTTGCTACAGTTGTACAGGGCCTTGGTGAGGCCACACCTGGAGTATTGTGTACAGTTTTGGTCTCCTAACTTGAGGAAGGACATTCTTGCTATTGAGGGAGTGCAGCGAAGGTTCACCAGACTGATTCCCGGGATGGCGGGACTGACCTATCAAGAAAGACTGGATCAACTGGGCTTGTATTCACTGGAGTTCAGAAGAATGAGAGGGGACCTCATAGAAACGTTTAAAATTCTGAAGGATTTAGACAGGTTAGATGCAGGAAGAATGTTCCCAATGTTGGGGAAGTGCAGAACCAGGGGGTCACAGTCTAAGGATAAGGGGTAAGCCATTTAGGACTGAGATGAGGAGAAACTTCTTCACCCAGAGTGGTGAACCTGTGGAATTCTCTACCACAGAAAGTAGTTGAGGCCAATTCACTAAATATATTCAAAAGGGAGTTTGATGAAGTCCTTACTACTAGGGGGATCAAGGGGTATGGCAAGAAAGCAGGAATGGAGCACTGAAGTTGCATGTTCAGCCATGAACTCATTGAATGGCGGTGCAGGCTAGAAGGGCCGAATGGCCTACTCCTGCACCTAATTTTCTATGTTTCTATGTTTCCCCCATCAGTGGAAACGTCCTCTCTGCATCCACCTTGTCAAGCCCTCTCATAATCTTATATGTTACGATAAGATCACCTCTCATTCTTCTGAATTCCAATGAGTAGAGCCCAACCTCCTCAACCTTTTCTCATAAGTCAACCCCCTCATCTCCGGAATCAACCTCGTGAACCTTCTCAGAACTGCCTCCAAAGCAAGTATACCCTTTCGTAAATATGGAAACCAAAACTGAACATCGTATTCCAGGTGTGGCTTCACCAATACCCTGTATAACTGTAGCAAGACATCCCTGCTTTTATACTCCATCCGTTTGCAATAAAGACCAAGATTCCATTGGCCTTCCTGATCACTTGCTGTACACTTGCATACTAACCTTTTGTGTTTCATGCACAAGTACCCCCAGGTCACGCTGTACTGCAGCACTTTGCAATCTTTCTCCATTTAAATAACAACTTTCTCTTGGATTTTTTTCTGCCAAAGTGCATAATCTCACACTTTCCAACATTATACTCCATCTGCCAAATTTTTGCCCACTTCGCCTGTCTTTGTCCTTTTGCAGATTTTTTGTGTCCTCTTCACACATTGCTTTTCCTCCCATCTTTGTATCGTCAGCACACTTGGCTACGTTACACTCAGTCCCTTCTTCCAAGTCGTTTATATAGATTGTAAATATTTGGGGTCCCAGCACTGATCCCTGCGGCACCCCACTAGTTACTGATTGCCAACCCGAGAATGAATCATTTATTCAGACTCTGTTTTCTGTTTGTTTGTTAGCCAATCCTCTATCCATGCTAATATATTACCCCAACCCCGTGAACTTTTATCTTGTGCAGTAACCTTTTATGTGGCACCTTGTCAAATACCTTCTGGAAGTCTAAATGCACCACATCCACTGGTTCCCCTTTATCCACCCTGTTCATTACATCCTCAAAGAATTTCAGCAAATTTTTCAAACACGACTTCCCCTTCATAAATCCATGCTGACTCTGCCTGACCAAATTATGCTTTTCCAAATGTCCTGCTCCTGTTTCTTTAATAATAGATTGCAAAATTTTCTCAACCACAGATGTTAGGCTAACTGGTCTATAGTTTCCTGCTTATTGTCTGCCTCCTTTTTTTTAAAAATAGGGCCGTTACATTTGCAGTTTTCCAATCTGCTGGGACCGCCCCAGAATCCAGGGAATGTTGGTAAATTACAACCAATGCATCCACTATCCCTGCCGCTACTTCTCTCAAGACCCTAGGATGCAAGCCATCAGGTCCAGGAGATTTATCTGCCTTTAGTCCCATTATCTTAGAGTACCACCTCCTTAGAGATTGCGATTGTGTTAAGTTCCTCCTCCCCAATAGCCTCTTGACTATCCACTGCTGGGATATGGTTTGTGTCCTCTACCGTAAAGACTGATACAAAATATTTGTTCAGAGTTTCTGCCATCTCCATGTTCCCCATTACTAATTCCCCGGTCTCGTCCTCTAAGGGACCAACATTTACTTTAGCCACTCTTTTCCTTTTTATATACCTATAGAAACTCTTGCTATCTGTTTTTATATTTCATGCTAGTTTACTTTCATAGTCTATCTTCCCTTTCTTAATCATTTTTTTAGTCATTCTTTGCTGGCTTTTAAAAGCTTCCCAATCTTCTGTCCTGCCACTAGTTTTGGCCACTTTGTATGCCCTTGTTTTTAGTTGGATACCGTCCTTTATTTCTTTAGTTAACCATGGATAGCTATCTTTTTTTTACACCCGTTTCTCCTCACTGGAATATATTTTTCTTGAGAGTTGTGAAATATCTCCTTAAATGTACAACACTGTTCATCAACCGTCTTACACTTTAATCTATTTTCCCAGTCCACTTTAGCCAACTCTGCCTCATACCTTCATAGTCTCCTTTATTTAAACTTAGTACACTGGTTTGAGATCCAACTTTCTGACCCTCCATTTGAATTTAAAATTCAACCATGCTATGATCACTCATTCCTTTACTAGGAAATTGTTTATTAATACACAAGAGGTTAGTACACAAAATTGGGGTCATGGGGTTGGGGGTAATATATTAGCACAAACAGAGGATTGGTTAACAGACAGAGAAGAGAATAGGAATTAAAGAGTCATTTTCGGGTTGGCAGGCTTTAACTAGCAGAGTACCACAAGGATCAGTGTTTGGGCATCAACTATTTACAATCTATATTAATGACTTGGATGAAGGGACTGAGTGCAATGTATCCAGATTTGCTGACGATACAAAGCTAGGTGGGGAAAGTAAGCTGTGAGGAGGTCACAGAGCCTGCAAAGGGATATAGACAGGTGAAGTGAGTGGGCAATAAGATGGCAGATGTAGTATGTGAGAAAATTTGGGGTTATTCACTTTGGTAGGAAGAATTTAAAAATAAAAACAATGGCCCTGAAATTCCGATGTCCCGGGTCCGTAAGAAGTTCCTACAGACCCGGGACATCGGAAAAGCCGGTTTCCAGCACGCAATGCGCATGCACTGGAGACCGACATTTTCGATCTGTCAAGTTTTTGGTCTTGACAGATAGCCGCATCTCGGGAGCTAGGATACTTGCAGGGTAAGATTTCCCATATTTAGGAATATCTTGCCCTGCAAATGTCCTTTAAAATCCTGTGCCTGAAAAAGCAGGCGTATAGCCTACTTTTACAGGTGCAAGTGGTTAAAAATACACATACTAATAAAAAAAGTCATAAAAGCACTTATGTTTAAAAACCTTCCCCACAACAGTAAGTTTATTTTAAGTGTGAATACATTTTTAATTTGTTTTTAAAGTCAGAAAAGTATTTTTAATAACTAATTTAAATGCATGTTAATTGTGTACTTTATTTTGTTTTTTATTGGTTAAGTGTTTGGGGGGGGGGGGGGGGGGTTCTTATTCATAGCAATAGGAGTTCCGCACTTACGGAACTCCTATTGCTATGAATGAGAAACTATACTCCTGTCACTAGATCCCGGCCTGCGCACGTCCCCACGTGCACGAGCTGCGCGCGCAGTCACCTCTGGGCCTCAGGCTCGGAAGTTCAGACAGTCGCAGCTGCAGGTAAGTGGTATCTTTTTGCTTTTTTTTTTTAAGGTCGTTTCCCCACGTGAAGAAGTCGAACGGAATTTCAGGGCCAATATTTTTTTTTTAAATGGTGAGAAACTATAGGCAGGTTAAGTGAGTGGGCAAGAACATGGCAAATGGACTACAATGTGGAGAAGTGTGAAGATACCCACTTTAGCAGCAAAACAGAAAAGCAGGTTTGTTTCAAGGGTTAAGAGTTTGGGCAATGTTGGTATTCAGAGGGAATCTGGATGTCCTTACAGACGAATTACTGAATGTTAACATGCAGGTACAGCAAGTAATTAGGGGCAACATACCAGGCAAATGGTACGTTGGCCTTTATTACAAAAGATTGAAGTATGAGAGTATAAAAGTCTTACTGATATTATGTAGGTCGAGTACTGTGTACAGTTTTGGTCTCCTTACCTGGGATAAGGGGATTGTCCGATGAGTTGAGATTGTGTAGACTCGGCCTATATTCAGTGGCGTTTAGTAGAAGAATGAGAAGTGATCTCATTGAAATATATAAAATTCTTAAAGGGCTCGACAGGGTGGATGCAGGGAAAATGCTTCCCCTGGCTGAGAAGTCTAGAACTAGGAGGGTCACAGAATAAGGGGTCAGCCATTTAAAAGTGAGACGAGGAGAAATTTCTTCACTCAAAGGGTTGCGAATTTTTGATCCCAGAGGGCTGTGAATGCTCCGTCATTGAGTGTATTCAAGACGCAGATCGATAGACTTTTGGATACTAAGGGAATCAAGAGATATGGGGATAATGCGAGAAGGTGGAGTTGAGGTAAAACATCAGCCATGATCTCATTCAATGGCAGAGCAGGCTCGAAAGGCTGGATGGCCCACTCCTGCTCATGTTCTCAACTAAATTTCATAAGCAATTTCCTTCCATTTAACTTAGGAGTCCTTCTGAACAAAATCAGCTTGATGAAGCAATCTGCTGACACAAGAATCACCTTTAACTTACAAAAGATTATGCATCAATAAGATCCCAAGTAGAGCGTGGGAGCATTAAAGAAACACTAAAACTTTGGCATTTGTTTTTGCCAGAATATGTGGGAAGGTTACATTGATGAGCTGTGTATATCTGTGGAAAAGTGCAACCGATTTACCGAGGATTAGTCTGTGAGTTAGAGCCTGGAGCAGGGTATGGTATTCACAAACAGCTGTGACTCCCGTCAATCTCATCAACTCATTGTGTCCCTCATAGGAAAGTCAATAAGCCCTCTTCTTGTTGAAGCACTTCAATGTGCTTTGCATTTTTTAGTAAAACTGGACTAACCACTTGGTCAATAGCTGAAATCCCAACTAAGATTTGCAGCGCAGGATAAGAATTTACAAACTTCAACTCACCCTTACCCTGAAGAATGCACGTTTTTTTATTCCAAGACTAAATGTTGCGGAAATACAAGTATTTCCCTGTTTGCAAAAAGATTACCATTCTAAATATGCTTTAGAATTATACCAATAGCATTTTTCTTTAAAGTTGCACTTCCTTGTACTTTTTTTACAATATTGTATATTTTGTAGACCCTCACTTGATACCTGAAAACTGGCTTACAGTGGGTGCCTGGATTGTGAAAAATTAAACATTCCACAGTACATCTGTTTTCTAAAACAAACTTAATTATCTGATGAGAGAATTTAAAATCAAACTAGAACAATTTTTCTTTTTTTTTTGCTTTATCCATATGCATGTTATTCCCATTACATTCCTCAAAGGAAGCAGGAATCTGGTGCTTTAGGTCCTAAACAATATTTAGACCCTTGAACCTCCTGGGAACCTTATAAATGAAAGCTAAATTTTTGTAATGTTTGCAGCAAGCAGACTGCCCGAACCCTATGCACATAAGATTTTAAAACGTTCAGTTGGGGGGGTAGAGCTTTCGGAGTGTACCAACATGCAGACACAGATCCACCCTGGCCTAGAGTCTGATTATCGAACGAGGCTGTATAAATTAGGTATTGTCAAACGACAATTAATTTTTTAAACCACTGCTCTCAAAATGGCAGCTTCAGCATAAACACTGCCCAAGTCGGCTAAGACATTAGTATAAACAAGTGTTACAATGTTCAGAAGTTGGTCTGCACCCACAGCTGTAGTCAGTACTACTAAAGTCAATTGCAACCCAAATCGTTTTCTTCCATATCTAAATTGTTCAATTTTATAATGTTTTTCACTGCAAAAAAAGTCTAATGTAACAGAAAAGTGGCATCAGCATTACAGATGTAATACTCTTTAAAATGAAACAGCTTAACTTTCAGCTCCAGCATTCCTCAATTAGAGAAATTAATTTACTAATCCTTCATCAACAATATTATGGTTATTGGCACATGCTGCAAACAACTAAATGTGTCAATCACCATGACCTCATATCCTGTAAGTCAGAGGTCCTGATATGGGCATTCTTTAATGAAACGTGGCTAACTCACATTTCAGCATAGGCTAATTTTGAGCTGTGTATGATGCCCAGAAAGGGAGAGCTAGAACATTCATCATTTACTGATATTTGCCAAAGAAATACAAGCAGGAAGAATTACATGTTACAGAAAGTCAAATGTCACAGAAACCAGATGCAATAAAAAAAGAAAAATAAAGGAAAAACTGAGGGGCCGGGGTTGAGGAGGAGCTGTAGGAAAGATAAGCGAGAATTTGGAAGGCGACTACACGTTCAGGAACTTTGAAGAGAAAAGGGAGATTGGAGAATGGGCGGTAGGTTGCAAGGACTGACGTGAAACTTGCAGTTCTCATTTTGAAAGTTTTCAAAAGAACTACAAGATAAAGCAGATCTCAGAAGTTGATTTCTCTGGAACTAAAATTCAAGAGTGCATTTCTATTTTGTCTCGTCATGCTTTTGGTTTGAGCTCTTTCTCAAAAACGTCTTTCGGATGAGACGTTGAACCGAGGCCTCGTCTGCTCTCAGGTGGACGTAAAAGATCCCATGGCACTATTTCAAAGACGAGCAGGGGAGTTATCCCCGGGTCCTGGCTGACATTTATTCCTCAAGCAACATCACTAAAAATAGATTATCTGGTCATTATCACATTGCCGGTGGTCGTGAACGGTGCTATAAATGTAAGTCTTTCTTTCAAATGAAAATATATTAAACTTAAAATACTGAAAGAATAGGGACAGTGTAATTTCCACAACAGAGCATTAAAAATGAGTCAGCATATTCTCTCCCTTTTATCTCTTCATCAGCAGTGATTAGAACGCAAGGCGTGAATAAAATTGGGCACATCCTACTTTTGTTTGTGGTCACTCTCGATTTACAGCCAAGTACATGGAAAATCCTTTCCCACGCAAAGTGGGCATTCACTTGACATAGAAAACCAGTGCAAATCTCTGAATATGGTGTGTATTTTGCACTTCATAACTACCATATTTGCCACAGTGCATGACTGCTGAAGTTCACAAGAAATGTGTTATGCTTTGGATTTCTAGTTTCCTTACCATCAGGAACCCACCCTGACTGCAGCAGAGGGAGCAAGAGCCAAGTAAAGGGGTTATAATAATAATAGTGACTCAAAACCTAAAATTGCATAGAATCATGTGACTTGTATTATAAGACCACCAGACAAACTGGAAATTAAGCAGTCATCACATGGACACATCTGAATAACCCACCTATCCAGGAATGTTGCAAACCAAATTCATAAAATACAAAACCACCAGAGGTACTATACCTTGTTAATTTCAAACTGGTTCTGAGGTACATTGCCATTCACAACGCTCTCCTGGATCTCGGTTAGTCTCTTTTGGATATTCTCCACAATTGTGTCACGAGGTTGATCAGACAGAATCTGACTGATAACATAGCTACAAACAAAAAATACATTGAGACAAAAGCTAAACACGGGCATTTTCAAACCATACTTTTAAAGAGTCTGAGCATTTCAGAAAAAAAATCTCTTTACTCAGTGATAATAATGAATTATACTTGCACCTTGACATACCAAAAAGTTTTCAAGTTTTTCCACAATTAATCACTTTTGGCAGTTATTATATAGGTAAAAGTTTGGAAGTCTACCAAAGTAATACAGACAGATAAAATGGCAACTCTTCCAAACAGAATCTGGAGTTGGATTTGAACCCACAACCATCTGACTCAGAGGCGAGAGCGCTACACATTGAACCAAGACAGACACTTTATATATACTTGGCACAGAGCCAAGTTAATACTCGTATGCATTTGATTTAGTTTGGTTATACACAAGTAATGAAACATATGTTTTAACAGTACACAAAAAGGTGGTCTATTTAAATCAGTCATTTACTTTCCAATTTCCTTTGCTAGGCCACACCAGTCTCGTCTAACAATATCCAATCCCTTTAGTTCCTGCTTGGTGACGTGACGTCCATCTGCAGTTGGTTCTATGACGAGGGCAGCGTATTTCTTCTTCTTCAGCAGCAGTAGCGACTTAAACACACCATCGATGTCCAGCTCTAGGAGTTTGTACTGCTTGTTTACTTCGCTCTTGACCTACACAAACAGGAGATCGGTAAGTTTCTACATCGTCTCATAAGGCCTGCTTTGCTAAAATTCTAAACTACAGAATGAACACTGTGCAAAATCTAGTTTAGTTTCTCTCGATGATGATTTTCACACCCATGAAAACATCACACACATTCTCATTATTTCACAAGGAACTTATGATGCTTGTAAAGTATAGTACAGAATCACACATGTAATCAGCATATTATTGCTCTCATATTATTGTGGTTCCTTTAATTCTCTTAAACAAATGGTTTTAATACTCCAATAAATTAAATGATAAATAAATGAATATTTAATTTTATAATATTGGAAAAATGCCACAATTTTCCCCCCTACTGGTCCAACTCTGGGTGGGATCCTGTTCCGTGAGTATTAACAGCCGTTTAACACCTCACCCATTGTTCAGGTGTGAGCTGAACAATGAGTGTCAGTGGCTATTTTGACTCTGCAGCCGAGACAAATTCTGTTGTCACCAAATGTCTAGACACCCAGACATTGTACCCGGGGTCACTGGACAATAATCAGGTGTGGGAACCCTGGCATGTCCTTAGTTCAGGGGCTCGAGAAGCCCCCCCTCGCCCCCCCACCACACAACTGTATTATGAAGAACAGGCCAGAAGGTTTTTGTTTCATGTTTGAACACTATTTAAATATGCTTTCTGTGCCAGTGTTCTGTGTGTCTGCATTTCTGTGAGGTTGCATCACCGTTGTTTGGGGCTTCAGGCAGTAATCACAGAAAGTCCCACAATTCACTGATTTAGTGCTTAATCACTATTTAAAAACTTGGTTAAAATCTGTTGACTTTCCATCTCTGGTTACGGGCAGCTGCTTTGCTAGGCAGGTGAGTTTCAAGGAGGCAAGTGCCTTATAAGCAAAGCAGTTGTGTCAGCTAAAAATCAGAAAAATTTAAATCGCTGACACTACCTGTAATGCCAAGTTATAACGGTGACACATTGACAGTTTCTCTCAGGCCCACTCGGACAGAAATCCCAAAGATAAATTGAAACGATTCATCAAGTTGATGAAAATCAAAAGTTGAGTTTGTGTTTCCATCTCTCAACAAATCAGATCAAAATATTTTATAGACAGGTGAACGGATCCCAGAAAGCTGGTGTTAGAGAAAAAATGCGATGCATTTCTAGTATATTATGTATTGTAGATTTTCCGCATTTGCAGTTTCTTTCCATCTCTGTTATATGATGCACGGTGAATAATGAAATTCTACTACTTCTAGCAGAAGAGTATTGTGTGGGGGGGGGAGGGAGAACAAACAGACAAGACTGACATTTCCATTATTACATATGCTCAATTTATGCCCTGACTTAGTGGGCCTCGTTAGGATAACAGTGAAGGAGCTGCAAGAACAGTTCTACCAAAGCAGAACATAGTCATAAAGCACAGAAGCCAGGGCTCAGACCACATTCCTAATGAATTCACAAACGGCTTTTACAATAGAGCAAGAGTAGCGTCTGTAGCAATGTGTCTGCACAGCCAATTCCTCTTGGGAAGAAAGGATTATAACTAAAATAAACACAAGCTACCTGTCTGTAACCAAATCATTTAGATAATGATTTTCAGTTTCAGTTTAATCCAAACATTAGCAAATTTAAGAAACATAAATCAGGTTGCATTTACATGCAAAATTCAATGAAATGGAAGTGAACGATTCACAAGGTGTTCAAATTCTCACTAACTATAAATAAATCCCCTATTTGCAGAACACAATTTTTTAAAAAGTAAATGGCATTGATATCCAATTTGTGGGTTAGATTAGTCACATCACCTTGTTTCCCAGTTTGAAGACCTCCTCCAGGTTTGTATTGTTGGTATTTATCATGATGGAATCAGTGTCTCCATAAATAACTTCAAGGTTCATCTAAAGCAAAAGAAAATGCCAGATTTAAAAAAACAAGGAACTTAATTTTGCGCACCAGCACATGATAGTCCAAATTTTGGTCGTTCTGGATGCATTGTGGAGTTTTGCTAGCCACAAATAAAGATTAAATCAACTGTCTTTCAGGTGAAGTGTTAAAATAAGACCCACCTGTCTGTTCAGGTGGATTTAAAAGATCTCATTGCACTATTTGAAGAGTAGGGCCAAATTGCATCTTTCAATCACCACCACCAAAAACAACTCAACTGATCAATCTTCTTGTTGTCCTTTGTGGGATCTTGCTGTGTGCAAATTATCTGCCATGTTAGTCTACAAAATAATGGTGACCCACACTCCAAAAGTAATTAACTGGCTGTGAAACACTTTGGGATGTCCCTAAGGTGCTATATAAATCTAAATCCTTTCGTTATTTTCAATGTTCCCATTAATGTCCAGGTATATCAAACTGTGGATACCAACAGATACTGATGTTCTGATTGAAGATTCATCCAACCAGTCAGGCAGCAGCACTAGGAATGGCCTTTCCAAACCTCCGGATCCTCAAAACCTCCAGGTTCTCAAACGATAAGTACAAACAGAACCTTGTTTCCAGGGATTGATGGGTCAGATTGCTGGGGCTTGTGAGCTGCAGAGTTTAGGTGCCTTGCTGTAGGGCATTGTAGATTAATTGCTACAATTATTAAATAAATTCTTGTTTCTTCCTAAATCAAGCAGAAGTTAAATGCCAAAATGACTCCAATAGGTGATTAATTCATGCAAAGAACAACGCTTCAGGATATTTTATCAGCTGTTGTATATCTAATTTCAAAGGCCAATGAAGGGTGTATATTAGAAACTCATTAAGATTTTAGCATAATCAGCGGTTCAAGTGAGTATTGCAGAAATCTTAGTGCGTTAAAATGCTGGGCCAATTTGTTGGATAAATGACCGACATAACAGACCGAGAACTTTTGGTTTAAACTATAATTCTATTTCCTAAGAGTTTCTTTTTCAAATTAGGGAACTCCCAAATACTCAGGTATACATGCATGTGATTAGGCAAAATCAACATAGTTTTATGAAAGGGAAATTGTGTTTGACAAATCTTAAACGTTTTTCAAAGGTGTAACTAGTAGGATGGATAAAGGGGAACCAGTTGATGTCGGTATTTGGATTTTCAAAAAGCATTCGATAAGGTGCCACACAAGAGGTTATGACACAAAATTAGGACTCATGGATTGAGGATTGGTTAATGGACAGAAAACAGATGGTAGGAATAAACGGGACTTTTCAGGTTGGCAGGCTGTAACTAACAGGGTACTGCAAGGATCAGTGCTTGAGCCTCAGCTATTTACAATCTATATTCAGGAAGGGAATGAGTGTAACGTATTCAAGTTTGCCGATGATACAAAGTTACTTGAAAGTAAGTAAGCTGTGAGGAGGACGCAAAGAGGTTGCAGAGAGATATAGACAGGTTGACTGAGTGGGCAACATAGCGAATGGAATACAATGTGGGCAAGTGTATAAGGAAAAACAAAAAAGCAAAATATTTTTTGGGCGGTGAGAAACTGGAAAATGTTTGCACTCAGAGGGACCCGAGTGTCCTTGTACAGCCAGGTCGCTGATTGCAGTGCGGGCAGGCACAGCAGGAGGGGCAAAGGAGCGGCAAGAGTCCAGAGAGGGAAGTGACCGGGGCCCAGAAGAGGTGTGAATCTGAGGCCCAGAAGAGGCGTGAATCTGGGGCCCAGAAGAGGCGAGGGCCCGGGGGCAGCACAGGCCAGCCCACACTGCAATATGTGTGCGTACTCGGTCTGTGCAGCAGAGCTGGTCTCCAGTTAGTCTTGGGTAATCCTTGCCACTGGACCAAGGCCTAGCACTGTCAAGCCCATGTGGTGGCTGGTGTGCAACAGCCACCACACGTTAAAAACATCCAAGCACAGACATCTTCCACCCTTCACGATGTAGTTCGGGATCTGGAATATTAGGTTCTTCATTGAAACATCTGTGAACTCATCCCTTTTTGGCATGGAAGCAAGTCATCCTCGCTTCGAGGGACTGCCTATGATGATGAGATACAGCAAGCAATTAGGAAAGTAAATGGTATATTAGTTTTTGTTACAAAGGGATTAGAGTACGAGCAAAGATGTCTTACTACAATTATACAAAGCATTGGCGAGGCCACACCTGGAATAATGTGCACAGTTCTGGTCTCCTTACCCAATGAAAGATATACTTGCCTCAGAGGGAGTGCAGTGAAGCTTCACTACAGTGGTTCCTAGGATGAGGGGATTTCCCTATGAGAAGAGATTGAATAGACTAGGCCTATATTCCTTAGCGTTAAGAAGAATGAGAGGTGATGTAATTGAAACATATAAAATTCTTAAGGGACTTGATGGGGTTAATGCTGGGAAAATGTTTTCCCTGGCTGGGGAGGTCACAGTCACAGAATAAGGGATCGGCCATTTAGGACTGAGATGAGGAAAAATTTCTTCACTCAAAGGATTGTGAATCTTTGGAATTCTCTACCGCAGAGAGCTGTGAATGCTCAGTTGTTGAGTACATTCAAGTCAGAGATCGATAAATATTTGGGAACAAAGGGATATGGGGATAGTGCGGGAAAGTAGTAATGATCTTGATGAATGGTGGAGCAGGCTCCAAGGGCCAAATGGTGTATTCCTGATCCTATTGCTGTGGGTACAACATGTGGAGCTGGACAACATTGTGTGTGAAACATTGTGCTGGAGTGCGCTACGGGCATTGTATTTAAATGGGATATACGACAGAATGCCCAGATTCAGGATTAAGACATAACTGATGAAATTTATATGATGTGCATATTAAGCTAATGAGTCCAAAAATCCAAACCAGAGTATAATTATGTCACGTTCGTTTTTGAAATATGTTAAATCCTGTAACATGGACACAGAATTGTTTTATTGCAGACTTGGTAATGCTCATGAATCTCGAGTTTATCTCAAACAACCGACTATCAAAATGTTCAGGTTGTGCTTAGTATCGTTGTGTCATACCAGGCTTCTACACGACAGACTCCTGTGAGCTACATAAACAGAGCAACACGTTATGACTACGAGAATTTGTTACTTATTTCCCACAGGTCCAACAGCCATCAATTCAGGGTTTTCTACAGGTAGCAGACTTGGGACAAGCAGAATTGAGCTTTGGACCCTTCCAACTCAATGCTCACCTTTTTTTCATCACAGCTAAGTCTGTCAGTTGGGACCTTCAGCAGAATTAAATTGTGCAGTTTCTCAGATTGTCCGTCAACATTAAGCAAATCCCGTCAGTGAAGATTTAGAGAGTGATGTTGACAGAAGAGTTAATAAATAGGGAAGCAGAGTACATTACAGAAAATGCCAAATATGACAGGTCTGTCACAGTTCTGCCCTTTTATTGCATAAATTTACATCACGTACAAGTGAGTTACAACTGCGTCTTTCCATTTTCTTAACCAGGATCTGCACAAGAGTCGCTACTCCTCCAGAGTTTGTTATAATGTTTTCATTTTAAGACGGGACAAATCCAAACATCTGCAGTCCACATCAAGCAAGTTTATTTCAAGAATCTGTTTAAATCCAATTGCATGTTCATTTTGACTAAAAAAAGCCCATGACCTTCAATAACCGACATACTTATTTGTGAGCTTTTTCCAGATTAGTCATAACACAGTTGTCATTCCCAAAGAAGCCCATCTGGCAACTTTTCTCTTCCAAGGATTACTTTGCAACAAATTCAGTAACTCAAAGTACACACACACACACACACACACACACATTATGTATTCTTGTTTGTGTGTGCGCGTGTGGAATTTTTAATACAATTACGTTGCTTTATATTGTCTTTTAATAGAGACCATAACAAGCACTAAAGACATTGTAACAATTCCCATTAAATCTTGAGCCACCTTTGCTTCTCCACCAAACATGACACGGCAATAGTATGAAACTCCTGTAAAATGAGGACTGAGCATTACATTCGGCGGGTTATGTAACCCACGTGCTGTGATTGGAATGGGAGAGCAAATCTGAGGAGGGTTTAATTTTTGGTTACTCAAAATAAACCAAAAATTAAAACCGTTGCAAATCTGCTGCTAATGGCATACAAAAGAAAAGTGGTAAACACAGCATTAGCACAAAGCACTCAAAGGAAGCAGCTCCTGAGGGAGAAGTGCTTCTAGTCACAAGGTTCACATGTGGGGAACAACACAATTTATCACATCCAACATATGAAAAACATTTCTTTAATTAACACAAATCACTTATTCCTGATTAAACTCTTGACTATAAATGAGGTTTGTTGCTATTAGGGAGCAGTTCCTGGAGTCGAAGGCTGCTGATGCCTGCTTTGCTTAGTACCTTTTTATACACCAATATGCACGTGGACAAATTACCTTCTGGACCATCTCCTTGGTATGCATGAGAATCTGAAATAAAAGAAGATTGCATGTTAACAACCTCCAAGTATTGGCGAGTCACAATGAGTTATGCATTCCCTCTTTATACAAACATATACTGCTGGCAGCACCAAGACAGCACTTCCCTTTCCCAACTCAACCAGTCCTCATCTGAGCAAATGGGAGTTTGTAGAAGTAAGCTCATTTGTTCCCAGATTTTGAATTGACAATTAAACTGCATTACTGGCATTGGTGAACAGTTCTAAACCTGAAGCCCAGTGAAATGAAATAAATTCAAGCAATTTGTGCATATTCCATAGCAGATGCAGGTCTGTAGCAGAAATGCCACAATGTCCCCCTCTGTAAGGACCCAAGCTTCCCGAATAAAAAATAATGGCGATCACTCACCTGGAAGCCTGTTTTTTTTTGGCCCCTTGGCGCTGAAAATAAAAACCTTAAGTTTTCTTCCAGCACGCGCACTACCAGAGTCGATCTCGCAGGGCGGGGCTTTCAGTGTGCACCTGAAACGTACAGCACATGCGCTAAAAAAAAACTAATTGCGCATGCACAGCAAAAAAGAAATCTGCACATGTGCAGTACAAAGTATTAAAAAAAAAAGCATGTGTGAGGACTGTGTGGATCACCATTGAGAATCCATTGGTAGCAGAGGTGGATTTTCAGGTAGGAAATATAACTTCGATCACGAGATGGTTGCAATGGAAGGGCGCAGAAAAGGCGAAAGGGGCAGAGGCGGAGACGCAGAAGGGGAAGCTGTAAGGGTGAAGAGATTTCTCCTGGAAGAAATTGAGCCCCTGGTAGACTTAACTGCGAGTAGGTGGGAAGTTACTGAAAACAAGGGGAGCTTCGGTAAAAAGAAACTTTAAAGTTTTTTAAATTTAAAAGTACTCGCAAAAGTTTGGGACCAGGTCGCAGTTGAGTTTAATGGAATGTACATCACCCCAAGAACCGGTGAGCAGCTGAAAAAGTAGTGGCAGGGCCTCGGACAAGCGGTTACTTTAACTAATAAGTTATTTTTACATTTATTTGGGCTTTTAAATATATGTATATTTATGCACTGAAATAACATCTGTAAATGTGATCCGTGTGCGTGTGCATGTGCTCAGAAGTACCCTCTCATTAAAAGTTTCATTTTCATCTTTGCAGAAGATGGTGTCACAGATCAACCGAGAACGGTCACAAACTGGAGGAGGTCCGCCAAGTAGGCTGCAACTAACAGACTCTATCCTCTGCCCCACGGCTATGATTAAATGTCACAGGAGACCAACGATCAACGCGGAAGCTGGTCCCAATTTTCCAATAGAGGGTAAGCCCTGAAAATAGTACAGTCTGGGTTGGTTAAATGCTATGTGCTGCGTGTGCTGCCTACGCTGCTCCTTCCTCAATACGGCGAACCTGCCATCTATCTTTTGTTTCACAGAGGTGGAGCATCAGGAGGAGACAGAAGGTGCACCTGAAGTTGAAGGAGAGAATGTTCAGGAAACTCCAGATATTCCAAACCAGAAGAATGATGGGCAGCAAGAAGGCATCGACGATGAGATGGGGACCCTGGATTTGGAGAAGGTGAACCCCTCGAAGATTCCAAGCCCGATAATGAAGGAACCAAGCGACGGGACATTTCGAGGTGTGACGTACCTGCGAGACGTCAAAGGAGGGCGGACAATATCCCCGATGCAGAAACACAGGATTTGGACAACATGGGACATCTTGTGGGGATGAGCGGGGAGAACATCCAACAATCATGATTGCTCTTGGAAGCCTTTGGTGGGGTGAGGGTAGAGTTGGGGGGGGGGCAGTCATTACAGGCGGAAAGACTTTTGGGACGGATGAACGAGGTAGTATCGGCAATGGGGGGAATCATCCAGGGGGTTATGAATGAGAGGAGCGCTTTCTACTCTGCACCAAAATCAAGGGTTGATCCTGAGGCTCAGGATGATAACAAAGAGCAACCCAGGCCTTCCACAAGGACACATTTTGGCTCTGTCCCTGTTGTAGCCCAGCCACTTTGGAAAATAAACAGATTACATCTGGGGTTAAAGGGGGGCAAGGAAGCAGAAGTCTGCAACTATGGGCAGGTGCAGGGGTAGCAGCATCTACTGGGGCAGGATTGGCGCACGGCGCTAAGGAGGAGGATAGATGGCTTGATTGTTCTTTTGAAAATTGGTCACGGTATTCATTAAAGTTTTTAAAGTTATGAAGGTTTAAAGATAAGTAATGTTAGGCTAATTACAACTGTGCTGTCCAAATGTTCAATAAACATTTATTTTGGACTTTTAACCTGACTCCTGCATTTCATTTTTAATGCTGCACTAATAAATATTACAGGATAAAGAAACGGACTCAACATATAAAATGGCCTCACCCCTTGCAACCTTTTAGTTTAAATGACACAGGGGCAAGTTCCAGTACTAAGGTGGTCATGGATCCTGCCTTGTTCAGGGTCACTGATACATGCACCATGGTCCTGCATTGCATGCATCAGTGACCCTCACCCAGTCTGGATCCATGAACAGCTTGGTACAGGAACATGCTAATTTAATGGGCTCAAATTTCCCTAGGAGTTGCTCCTTTTTTTTGGAGCAACTTGATTTTTCTGGAGTATCTTAAAAATCCTCATTCTGCACATTTAATTTCTGCCAGTGTGAGTGAGTTAGTTAGGATTTTTTTTAAGTTTAGTTTTTTTTCCCCAAAAGGTGGCGTTACCAGCCACCTATGCCTGCTTTGACCATTTAAGCCAGTTTGGACAGCTAATAGTTGCTACAAACTAACTGAGGCCAGCATATGTGGCTACTTGTGGTCCACACAGAAAACCCTTGTGGAGAGTTAAGAAATCAGCGCAGGTAGCCAGAGATTTGGGGGGGGCGGGGGGGCGAAGGGAAGTGAGAGGACCTTGCAAAGTAGTAAACACCTTCACAACAACATTAAAGAAGCATAAAAACAATAAAGGATAAATAAAAAATAAAGACAAAATAAAACTTAAGTCACCAAGGGCTATCCTATCAACATTAAATGAAAACTATCTTTTATAATTTAAAATGCTCTGTCCATTTCAACATATTGACACCCAAAATCTAGTTAAACGATGGATTGACCCGAGAGCATCGATGCCAGTATGTGGATGGGCAATGGCAGACATTTAGAGACCGCATGGATGAACTACAACAATTGTACATCCCTGTCTGGCGTAAAAATAAAAAAGGGAAGGTGGCTCAACCATGGCTAATCAAGGGAAATCAGGGATAGTATTAAAGCCAAGGAAGTGGCATACAAATTGGCCAGAAATAGCAGCGAACCGAGGGACTGGGAGAAATTTAGAACTCAGCAGAGGAGGACAAAGGGTTTCATTAGGGCAGGGAAAATGGAGTACGAGTGGAAGCTTGCAGGGAACATTAAGATGGACTGCAAAAGCTTCTATAGATATGTAAAGAGAAAAAGGTTAGTAAAGACAAACGTAGGTCCCCTGCAGTCAGAATCAGGGGAAGTCATAACGGGGAACAAAGAAATGGCAGAACAATTGAACAAGTGCTTTGGTTCAGTATTCACTAAGGAGAACACAAACAACCTTCCGGATATAAAAGGGGTCAGAGGGTCGAGTAAGAAGGAGGAACGGAGGGAAATCCTTATTAGTCGGGAAATTGTGTTGGGGAAATTGATGGGATTGAAGGCCGATAAATCCCCAGGACCTGATGGACTGCATCCCAGAGTACTTAAGGAGGTGGCCTTGGAAATAGCAGATGCATTGACAGTCATTTTCCAACATTCCATAGACTCTGGATCAGTTCCTATCGAGTGGAGGGTAGCCAATGTAACCCCACTTTTAAAAAAAAAAGAGGGAGAGAGAAAACAGGGAATTATAGACCGGTCAGCCTGACATCGGTAGTGGGTAAAATGATGGAATCAATTATTAAGGATGTCATAGCAGCGCATTTGGAAAGAGGTGACATGATAGGTCCAAGTCAGCATGGATTTGTGAAAGGGAAATCATGCTTGACAAATCTTCTGGAATTTTTTGAGGATGTTTCCAGTAGAGTGGACAAGGGAGAATCAGTTGATGTGGTGTATTTGGACTTTCCGAAGGCGTTCGACAAGGTCCCACACAAGCGATTAATGTGCAAAGTTAAAGCATATCGGATTGGGGGTAGTGTGCTGACGTGGATTGAGAACTGGTTGGCAGTCAGGAAGCAAAGAGTAGGAGTAAATGGGGACTTTTCAG
The DNA here is from genome assembly GCF_044704955.1 of Pristiophorus japonicus. NCBI lineage: Eukaryota > Metazoa > Chordata > Chondrichthyes > Pristiophoridae > Pristiophorus > Pristiophorus japonicus. The sequence goes on from NC_091987.1 coordinate 43,681,825, forward strand.
AATGGCAGGCAGTGACTAATGGGGTACCACAAGGTTCTGTGCTGGGGCCCCAGCTGTTTACATTGTACATTAATGATTTAGACGAGGGGATTAAATGTAGTATCTCCAAATTTGCGGATGACACTAAGTTGGGTGGCAGTGTGAGCTGCGAGGAAGATGCTATGAGGCTGCAGTGACTTGGATAGGTTAGGTGAGTGGGCAAATGCATGGCAGATGAAGTATAACGTGGATAAATGTGAGGTTATCCACTTTGGTGGTAAAAACAGAGAGGCAGACTATTATCTGAATGGTGACAGATTAGGAAAAGGGGAGGTGCAACGAGACCTGGGTGTCATGGTACATCAGTCATTGAAGGTTGGCATGCAGGTACAGCAGGTGGTTAAGAAAGCAAATGGCATGCTGGCCTTCATAGCGAGGGGATTTGAGTAGAGGGGCAGGGAGGTGTTGCTACAGTTGTACAGGGCCTTGGTGAGGCCACACCTGGAGTATTGTGTACAGTTTTGGTCTCCTAACTTGAGGAAGGACATTCTTGCTATTGAGGGAGTGCAGCGAAGGTTCACCAGACTGATTCCCGGGATGTTGGGACTGACCTATCAAGAAAGACTAGATCAACTGGGCTTGTATTCACTGGAGTTCAGAAGAATGAGAGGGGATCTCATAGAAACGTTTAAAATTCTGATGGGTTTAGACAGGTTAGATGCAGGAAGAATGTTCCCAATGTTGGGGAAGTCCAGAACTAGGGGTCACAGTCTTAAGGATAAGGGGTAAGCCATTTAGGATCGAGATGAGGAGAAACTTCTTCACCCAGAGAGTGGTGAACCTGTGGAATTCTCTACCACAGGAAGTTGTTGAGGCCAATTCACTAAATATATTCAAAAAGGAGTTAGATGTAGTCCTTACTCCTAGAAGGATCAAGGGGTATGGCGAGAAAGCAGGAATGGGGTACTGAAGTTGCATGTTCAGCCATGAACTCATTGAATGACCTACTCCTGTACCTATTTTCTATGTTTCTATGTCCTTGGACTATGACCTCCATCTCTGGATAGCATGTTAACGTTTCAGATCACCACTAGCCTCGCTCTATGCTGCTAGCTTATTGTTACGAAAATTCAGAATTTATTACAGAAATATGTTTAACTGCATCAGAATTGGACTTTTCTTTAAAGACAAAATGCTACCCCCTCCCATCCATCTATAAAAAAAAAGATCCTGCTACGCGAGTTCCAACGGTTCGTGTATGCAACTGTGCACAATCTGCTCAGCGATTCACTATGGTTGGTGGTGCTTCTAAACAACAGGATTCCATGAACTCCGTGGGAACCTGTCCGACAGGCATGCCACTCCTGCTTGCACCCCTAACTTACTTCAACCATGGCCCTGAGTTGTGCAGCATAGTTTAACAATGCAGTGCTGTTGAAGAGTATCAGGTCGTCTCTTCTGCCAGGGATAGGGGCAGCGAGCATCGGGTCAGGCTCACAGCCTGCAGGACATGCTGGGAGGGCGAGGAGCTACTGCGCATGTACGCAGATTCCACTGCACATGCAACCGCCGGCACTGTTTTCAGTGTCGGGCTGTAACTCCGCCCCCCATTTCACGAGAAACGCCACGCCAGGACCCGGGACACATAGCAGAATGGCCAGAATTGTTGGCAAGTTTTTTGGCGCCATTTTGAGCGCACAAAGTCGGCGCATCTTGGGAGAGTGCGCCGGGAAAAGGGGTTGGGGAAATTTGGGTCCTATATCCCTACAAATATATTATTGTGTATTATTGTCCACTTAATCACTTCAACACTCCATTAAAACATAAAAGATTTGTGGTGGGATTATATAATATATATAATGTAATGGCCAGTCTTTATTAGAAATCACTTTCCTGTGAGCCTGGAGTGTCCTGCACTGTCTTGTGTGTGTCGACCTTCGGCCTGGGATAGCAGCGGGCTGAGTGGGTGGAGGTCCTTCGACCAGCGGCTAGCAGCAGCTGCAGTCGACGGCGTGGAGAATCGGGTGACGGCTTTACTCGGTGATTAAAGACGGTGACTCCGATTTGTCTGCTGCTTTTTATACCTGGTGGATGTAAAAGGCTTCCCCGCACTTTTTGGAAGATTTTGGGCAGCGAGAACATTGCTGGAAAAAGGTGAAGATTTTTTTCTTTTTTTGCCAGCTTCCATTTATCATCGCAGGAGCAGGATTATTGTCAAGTTTACATTTATTTTTATACTTGCATATAGGTCACGTTCGCTGTTTAAATTCCCTAAAAGTTTATTTATAAGAGACAAGGAGTTACTTCGGCCGGGGATAGGAGCAGGCCAGCGTGCAGGTAAGGGTTTTCCCTACCGTGCTTCTAGGGTCTGTGCGGCGGTTTGAAACATTTTGTTTGCGGGGAAAGTTGGTCTTATGCCCAGAAATGGCGTGCAACTGTCTTTTACAGGTACACCAGCGCCAGAATGTATGGCACCAAACATTCTGGCGCTGGTGGTAGACGCCGGCGCCCCAACACTGGGGAAATCTTTCAACTGAGCTTCAGCGCCAAAATATCACGGTACCGAAAAAATGACGCTCAGTGCTGGGGAAAATTGGGGCCCATACTGAAATTACTGAACATTTCTAAACATTAAGCCTAGTGAAATGAAATTCAAGCAACTTGTGCATATTCCACAGCAGATGCAGGTCTGTAGCAGAAATGTCACAATGTTCCCCTCTGTAATGAAAGGAACTGTTATTATATTTGGTAAATCATCAGTATAGAATAATACAGAGTAACACAATATTCCTTTAGTCTGGACAGTGCAACAGAACAGCTAATGTCCATGCTCGGACTCTCAAGCCATCAATAACTCATTCACTTTTCAACCAGATTCTCTAAAGCTCCACAAAGCAAATCCTTAAATACACAGGCTCACAACCAATGGCTCAGTAGGCAAGTGACTTGGTATCCGTAGTCTGTACTAAGATAACCGATATCGGTCAGGGTAGCAATGATGGCCCCAAAATTGACATCAATAGACTGGGTTGCAGGTTGTGGAGAAAGGAAAAGGAGGAAAAAGCCACAGCTCCATCTCCGGAGCAGCGCTGGAAAGTGCACATGCAGATTTTAGACAAGCTGGGAATAAGGCTCAGTGATGCTCCCTAAGGTAACATTGCTTCTTGGCATTCACTATCGAAGCTCACATTAAAAAATGGACAGCTTGGGCATTTCTAATACCGTTGCTACCCTAAGTCCAAAGATATCACATTCAAGGAACAGAGCTAAGGTAAGAAAGTGAACAAATGGCAGGGATGGGCGTGATGCGAGGGGGCAGGGTGGAGAAAGACGAGAGAGAATAGACACAAGAAATTAAAAATGCCTTTGTCTTCCAAGGTTAATATCTGATGGCTCTTTTAGCCCAAGGTTGCAATCACCTGATCACAGATTCTAGGCTTGCCTCGTCTTTTCTCCTATTCTTTTAGACGATGGTGCCCTGTACAACATGGGCCTCGACTCATCTAAATTATCAATTAAAAAAATCTTGCTCTTACAGGCTTTGTTATCAGAACCCCATAAGCAGTGTAACGTACATGGCCACGATCAAAACTGGCAATGGTGTGGGAGCAGAGTGTTTACCTCAACTTCTTGGCCACAGGAGGTGCAATGCCTGATTCAGGGCAGCTAATAGAATCTATTTGGGGCGGGGAGGCGGAGGAGAAACAGATGACACAAGCTCTCATCATAGAGGGTGACTGACTTTCAAGAAATAAAATGCACAAGAGTCAGATTTTAAAGTAATGCTAATTACTTGCACGTGTTTTTAATATTTACACAGCAGTATTATATCCTGCTTTAAGTCACAATGTTGCAGCAATAACAGAAATAATTTTTGTCTCCAAAATGTGTTTCTGTTGATTTGTTCTTCAGGTAAAAGGTTTGACGCAGAATTACCCATTGTAGTCCACTCAATGACCATGTACATATTAATATGCACATTTTGCAGCCATGGAATGGCAGTGATGAGTAAAAGGCATGTAAATAAGTGCAGCAAGCGGAAAAGGAATGAAGGTGAGGATTTATATTGAGCCTGTCTGAACAAACAAGCCATTTCTACAAACTGCCATAAAAGCCAAGCAATGATGTGCTGAAAATGCACCGGCTCCGACAAGCTTCTGGTCCAATGAATGGTGCAGGCACCCAAAAAAACATCTATTCACAAACAATCCAAGTATAACTCTGCAATATCATTTGCCATTTATTTAAAAGAGGAGAAACTGAGCTACACAATGAATGGGTCTTTAAATAGTCCCCAAAGACTTGGGCATATAGAGAAAGACCACTGACAAGTAATGTTCAGAAAATGACGGGCAACCCATTAATATAGCACCTCGTGACAGACAAATCACTTTAGTGTGTCAAAAGCGAACAAATAGAATGGTGGTTCTAATTTAATGCTCATTAATTGCAGAGCCCATGGTGCTTAAATTAAACAACAACACCTGCACATTTCTCCACCACCTTTCAACTCATGAACATTTTAACATTGCTATTTCACAACTCGACTCGGTTTAACCAAACCCCACCCTCCGCAAGAAAATGTTGTTAAAGGAGTATTTAAAAAAAGGTCCCGGATTCTGTGACGAACGACTGCATTTGAAACAATTTTTCACTTTCATGTCAAACACATCAGGGAAGAGTTTAATCGGCAAATCTATGCAGTAATTCAACACTTATTACAAAATGCCAAAGTCATTTCCCTTCAGACTAATTGGCTGAAATGTAAGCACTATTGGACTACAACTGCTTAAAAGCAATAATGAACTCCTCAATCCAAGTGTTGTCTGATTAGAAAAGCCATAAATTAAGAGCCTTTTCTAAATAGATAATGTGGCTCAAGTGGAACTTGGGGGATTCCCATCAATATATTTTTCAATTTCAGGTTTAAAACGAGCATTTTATTTAATGCCATTTACTTTATTAGCTATGCTTTTATTTTCTTCTGAGCTTTGAAGAAACATTCCATGCATATTGGGAATATTCACCCTCACTGGTTGCAATTATAACATTTAAACTGATGCTGTGGATAAAAGCCCTAAACCAATAAAGCACAACATACCGTCTCACTTGCCTTACCCAAACCATCTGTTACTTTACATAATACACTGAACACATTCTAATCCAATTTGATGGTTAAACTGTGATGTGGTGTTCATACAATGAACAGGCTGCACCATCCAACATGGTACATAGGGGAATACGAGAATATGCAGTTTGCATTCAAAATCAACCGACACTCCAGAAAGATGCACATTTTCCCAGTGTACACAGCATCATCAAGGATGTGGAAATAAAATGATTCCTTTATGAAACACAGAAGTACAGCAACAACAGGCTAGATCTGACCTCAGAACCCACAAGACAAATGCCAAAATACCAAAGTTAATTAACAGCGGCAGAACTCTATGTTGGAACCATTATCTCAAGATGCCATAAAGAATGGAACCTTGTTGAAAGTTTAGTACAACCTTATCTCCACTGACTCTCCCAGGAATGGTAGAAACTGGAAGGCAGATGTAGCGAGTGGGATTAAAAGCCTTCATAACACAATCGTAAGTTTTGAAATCATCCTTCCTCCCTCTGAGGAGGGACATGCTACATGGTTCATCTATTGTGCATATTACAAATAGTTCGACTGCCGAGTATTAACCATCAAACTCACTATAACATGTTTGCAAAGGAAATGTTTTAACTGAAAAATTACCGGGCCTTAAAAATCATTCAATTATAGCTGCATGCTTCATTGGGGCTGTTATGGGACCTATAATCCATGAAAAATAACAATGGTTTAAATGGCCATTACAGTGGCACATTAATCATATGCTTATCAAATCAGGGAAGCCTTCTCTCCGATGAGAAACGAAGACTTCAACCCAAGGAGTTAACTGTTAAGACAAAGTAATAGGTAGTTTATTGCTGCAGTTAGCATCCACTGCCAGTCCACATCAAAATACATTTTTTCTTCCCCCACATTCAATATTTCTTTTCCCCCTTATCTCCTTCTCCCTTTATTTGTTTCCCCCACCTCCCACATGAAAAACTACCACCATGTGTGTTTGTATAGCACCTTTAATGTAGGCCCATCTCAAGATATTTCACATTAGGAGCAGCTGTAGTGGACGCTCCGTCAAATTACTGAAAACTCAGCTCCAGACATCATTACAGCCTTGGTCCAAATATGGACACAACAAGCTCAGGGTATGGTAGCATAGTGGTTACGTTACTGCACCAGTAATCCAGAAGCCTGGAGTAATAATCCGGAGACGCGAGTTCAAATTCCAACACAATAGCTGGGGAATTTAAATTCAGTTAATCAAAAGAGAATCTTGAATTTAAAAAACTAGCATCAAGTAATGGTGACCTTGGGCTCAAGTTTCGGCCTGAGTGGCTCCGATTTTTTTGGATCAACAGGTTTAGAATGGAGCATCTTAGAAATTGCAATTTTCGGTATTTAGTTTGCTCCAGTTCTAGTGAGTTAGAATGGTTTCATTTTAGAACAGATTTTTTTTTCGAAAGGGGGCGTGCCCAACCACTTACACCTGTTTTGCAAGTTTAGGCAGCAAAAACTTACTCCAAACTAACTTAGAATGGAGTAGTGTAGATTTTTGTTCGCTCAGAAAAACCTTGCCTACACTTATAAATCAGGCTTAGGGAAACGAGAGATGGGGGGGCAGGGCGTGGAGGGAAGTTTACAAACATTAAACACTTCACTTTTACAAATAAAGAGCCATCATCAATAATAAATGATAAATAAATCAAAAAAATTAAAAAAATAATTTAAAAAAAATCAATAAATAAATAATTACGTTTCTACTCATCTACTGCAGCACCGGGAGCCCTCCCAGCGTGCTGGGATGCCCCCCCCCGCCCCACCCCCAAAAGTGTGTGTCTGTCTCTCTCTCTCTCTCTCTGTCAGTGTCTCTCTCTTTGACAGCAAGGGGGGAGGAAGAGGAGGAGGGAGGGGAGGAAGAGGAGGGGGGAGGGGAGAGGAGGAGGAGGGAGGGGAGAGGAGGAGGAGGGAGGGGAGAGGAGGAGGAGGGAGGGGAGAGGAGGAGGAGGGAGGGGAGAGGAGGAGGAGGGAGGGAAGAGGAGGAGGAGGGGGGAGAGGAGAGAGGAGGGGGGAAGCGGGAAGAGGAGGGGGGAAGCGGGAAGAGAACTGGGGGTGGGGTGGTGGGGGCTGAACGGGCCCCGCCGCCGCCGACAACACTTCGGGCGGGGCCCGCCCCCAGCGAAATGGTGGGCGGGCCCCGCTGACGACGTGGGGGAAGGGAGGGAGGCTGAAGGGGAGGGGTGAGGCTGAACGGGAGGGGATGGGGAGCTGAACGGGAGGGAAGCCTGAGTCCCGATCTTCAATGCCCGGTGAGCCCATTCGGCCAGGGCTAGGAGCAGCGTTGTTCGGGCCCCTCCCACATAGCCTGCACAGATTCGGGCTGCGAGGAGCTACTGCACATGCGCGCACACTCAAGTGCGCATGTGCAGAGGTTATGGCACTGTTTTCAGCGCCAGGACCTGACTCCACCCTCCACGCATTCTGCTGCACTGCACCAAGGGCCTGGATCGACCGGACGGAGGGGAGAATACTAAGGTAAATAATAGACGCCGTTTCTGTTCTAAAAAGTCGACGCACCATACGGAGGTGCGCCGTTCTAACCCTGGGGACAAACTTGCGCTCTAAGAAACTACCAGATTGTCGAAAAAACCCATCTGGTTCACTAATGTCCTTTAGGGAAGGAAATATGCTGTCCTTACCAGGTCTGGCCTTTGTGTGACTCCAGACCCAGAGCAATGTGGTTGACTCTTAACTGGCCTCTGAAATGGCCTAGCAAGCCACTCAGTTGTAACAAACTGCTGCGACAATGTCAGCACTGTGGGATTTTCGAAGTGCTCCTTCCAGCGGGCCCTGACTGCCTCGGTGTCTTTAATGAATGTCTCCCCGTTCTTGGCCAGCAGTGGGATGGGGCCTTGGGCCGTAGATGGACTTAACTACGGTGAAGAATCCTCGCAAGTCGTGGCTGTCAGCCAGCTGCTGAATCTCCTGTGCTTTCTCCACCCGCCATCTATTCTTTAGGTCTAGGTTTTTTGTTGGACCTCTGTAGAGCTGCTTTAAAGTGTAACATCCCCACTGGCACCTGGGAATCCCTGGCCAAAGACCGCCCTAAGTGGAAGAAGAGCATCTAGGAGGACGTTGAGCACCTCGAGTTTCGCCGCTGAGAGCATGCGGAGGACAAGCACAGACAGCGGAAGGAGCGTGCGGCAAACCACACTCCCCACCTACCCTTTCCTTCAACAACTGTTTGTCCCACCTCTGACAGAGACTGTAATTCCCATATTGGACTGTATTGTCACCTAAGAACTCATGTTTGGAGTGGAAGCATGTCTTCATCAATTTTGAGGGATTGCCGATGATGATGATGACGACGACTGTGGGATTAACTTCACCACAGGACTGCAGCGGCTCACCACCACCCTCTCATGGCCAATTAGGAATGGGCAATAAATGCCAGTCTTGCCAGCGATGCTCACATCCTGTAAACGAATAAATAAATAATTCCAGAGGCAAGGGGAGAGTGACTGTGTTTGACATCGAGGCAACGTTCAGCAGAGTGTAGCATCAAGGAGCCTTCACACTCTCCACTGTCTGGAGTCATAACTAGCACAAATGTGGTTGCTGGAGGCCCATCATCTCAGCCTCAGGACATCTCTGCAAAGGGTTACTCAGGGCAGTGTCCCAGGCCCACCTATAGAATTCTAAAATGATACAGTACAAAAGGACGGCATTCAGACCATCGTGCCTGCTCTTTGATAGAGCTGTCCAATTATTGCCACTCACCAGCTCTTTCCGGAAAGCCCTGTAATTTTTTTTCTCCAAGTGTTTATCCAATTCTCTTTTGAATGTTACTGTTGAATCTGCTGCCACCACCCTTTCAGACAGCGTATTCCAGATCACAACAACTTGTTGTGTAATTTTCCCTCCCCCCTCATTTCAACTCTGGTTCTTCTAACAATTACGTTAAATCGGTGTCCTCTGGTTACCAACCTTTCCACCAATGGGAACAGTTTCACATTTATTCTATCAAAACCATTCATGATTTTGAACACCTCTATCAAATCTCCTCTTAACCTTCTCTGCTCCAAGAAAAACAACCCCAGCTTCTTCAGTCTCTCCACATAACTGAAGTCCCTCATCCCTGGTACCATTCTAGTAAATCACTTCTGCATCCTCTCAAAGATCTTAACATCCTTCTTAAAATGTAATGTGTTTAATTCTGACAATACTCCAGCTGGGTAAGCCATTTAGGACCGAGATGAGGAGAAACTTCTTCACTCAGAGTTGTTAACCTGTGGAATTCTCTACCGCAGAGAGTTGTTGATGTCAGTTCATTGGATATATTCAAGAGGGAGTTAGAAATGGCCCTTATGGCTAAAGGGATCAAGGGGTATGGAGAGAAAGCAGGAAAGGGGTAGAGGGAATGATCAGCCATGATCTTATTGAATGGTGGTGCAGGCTCGAAGGGCCTACTCCTGCACCTATTTTCTATGTTTTTATGTTTCCATGATACCCAGCCAATGTTTTATTAAGGGTTGACATAATTTAATTGCTTTTGTATTCTATTCCTCTATCAATACAACCAGTGATCTCATGAGTTATTGTTTTAAAACATCCTTCTCAACCTCTCTTCAGTGGCTTCATCAAGACCTTCACTTCATCATAAGGTCATACCTCAGGCAGTTCGATGATGATTGCAGTGTTCAGCTCCTTTTACAATTCTTCAGATAATGAAGCAGTCTGTGCTCACATGCAGCAGGTACAGAACAACATTCAGGCTTGGGCTGATAAGCAGAAAGTAACATTCATGCCACGAGTGCCAGGCAATGACCATCTCCAACAAGAGAGAGTCTCTCCACCTTCCCCATGAAATTGCCAAATCTCCCATCATTAACATCCTGGGGTTCACCATTGACCAGAAACTCAACTGGACCAGCCATATAAATGCTGTGGCTACAAAAGTAAGTCAGAGACTGGGTATTCTGCAGTGAGTAGCTCACCCCCTGACTCCCCAAAGCCTTTCTACCACAAGTCACAAATGTGATGGCATATTTTCCACTTGCCTGAATGGATGCAGCTGCAACATTCAAGAAGCAGGCCTCTTGATCACCAGCTTAAACATCAACTCCCTCCATCACTGGCGTATCATGGCTGCAATGCCTACTATCTGCAGTACTCTCTGCAGCAAGTCACCATGCATCTTCAGCAGCACCTCCCAAACCAGTGATCTCCACTAGCTAGAAAAACAATGGCAACAGGTGCATTGGATAACCAACACCTACAAATTCCCCTCCAAGTCACACACACCATCCTAAATTAGAAATATAATCGCCCGTTCCTTCATCGTCGGTGGGTCAAATTCCTGGAACTCACTCTCCAACAGCAATGTGGGAGTACCTTAACCATATGGACTGCAGCAGTTCAGTAACAAGGCTCACCACCAGTGTTATATATGTAAGCTTGTATTTACTCTGTACAGCCACCAAAGGGCTCATCCCCTGGAATCCCAAGGGATCCCATAATCGCTTAGAGCACAGTTATTTAAGGAGGCCTCACAGGTTGGAGAGGCACTCTGGAGATCTGCAATAAGAGACTACGGTCACACTTTACTTTGAGCTCACAGTGTTCAGTCTGACTCTTTCTCCATACATAACAACCACCTTCTCAGGGTAACTAGGAATGGGCAATAAATGCTACCCTTGCCAGCGACACCCACATCCCAGGAAATAATTTATTATTTTTTTTTTAAATACAAGGACGATGACAGCAGTTTGAAGGGTAGGGATACCTGTACAATAGGTCCCATTAACAATGCCAGCAAGCAATGGTGCAATGAGGGATAATTGAGCAGTGCTTGGATTAGGAAAATATCAAGACTTGGCTCTGAGAGATGAGCTTGGTGAGAGCCGAGAGGAGACATGTACGGTGACATGGGGCCAGGGAATGGAGGAGGCAGTGCCAGTATTTGAGACAACCATTTTAATTGTCTCAACCTTTAAGAAGTCGATAAAACTCCTATTATTTGACGCTGGAAGCAAGATGCACATTAGTTAGCGAGAAGCAGAGCTTGGCAATTGAGGTTGATCCTGACATAAGAGGAGGATTTACCCATGAAGGGGATGTGGTATTGTGGTATTGCTCGGAATAATCAAGCCAAATTTAGTACGAGTCTACTCGCAAAACATACAATATCTCAACACTAAAAACTAAGCTTTTGGGGAATTTATAGCCACACCTGATTTTTCTGTGGTTGACCAGATATTCATTACGTATTCTTCTTGAACTGACCATTCAACAAGACCGAGACTGTACTCAATGCAGAGCAAGCTTGAATTCCCTCCCACCACCACACACACATACCATGTTCTCCCTTTCTTTACTGAACACACAGACTCGTATTGAGGTACAGTTGTACTTGTGCCACTTGTCCTCTGGTATCCATGCAAGTAACAATGCTTCAGATGTGAATGTTGGCAGGCTACTTGCCGAGCACCACAGCCAAGCCAAATCCTGTCCTCATCTCGACTCGGGATGCTAACCAAATGGGATCAGCAAACTGCACAGACCAGGGATCAAATATGGGATCTTGTTCGTCTGTGTAGCTCAATTCCACACTGGGCAGCGTGCTTACCCAGTGAGCTATTGGGAAACTCCCTTTTAAATTGTGTACCAGAAAAAATTGTACCGGAAAATACTTGCCATGCTGTTCAACAGAAAGGAAAATCCCATCCTCGATCAACTTAATATAATTGCTTGCCATGGCATTCAACCTTAATTAAAACACATCTCTATTTACTGCAGTGCTATGCTGTTAGACTTGTCTGAAGTGGACAGTTTCCATATGGCTTGAAATAGCTACCAAAATTAAGCTCTGGCTTCTCTGCTGCATTCTCAGTTCTTATTTCAGTCCTCTGAGTTGGCTTTCTGGCTGCAAGTGTTAAGTGGCAAAAGGATAAGCGCCTTTATATCCTCATTGCCTTCTCATTTAATTGGTGTGTCGGGGCAATTAACTACATGGACACGGACATGACTGTCTTAGAATTCTTTTAAGTACATGCTTCCAAATACAAGGACAAACGTCAGCACCAAACATAACCCAACTGTTGCAGACAGCTGTGTTTGAGCCAGTTGAAGCTGAACTAGGGATAGCTACGTGCTAACATTATTGCCCAATTGCAATAAAAACATTTGACCAACATTACATGCAAAATCACAGCATATTTATCCACCTCCTACAATTTAAATTTATATAGGCTTAGAAATCCAGGTCGGCTGCTTCCCGCGGGCGATCGGGCAAAAAAAACTTTTAAAGAGCGCACTTACCTGAAGCTGCTGCGCCCACGCGAGTTCCCGGTCCTGTGGCCTCCACTGACTGCGCGTCACAGCGCGTGCACGTCGGGACGTGCGCAGGGTTGGAGTTGCAGTCACATGGCTCTGGGCAGCCAATCAAGATAATGTTCTCATTCATAATAATGGGAACTCCATAAGTTGGAGTTCCCATTATTATGAATGAGAATCCATCCCCCCAACACACAAAACATTAATAAAAAATAGAAAAAATACACTACATTTTTAACATTAATTTAAATTAGTTATTTGTTATTAAAAATATATATTTTCCCGATTTTTAAAAACGTTTTTTTAATTATGCTTTAAAATAAATTTAAAGTAGTGGGCAGGGTTTTTTTAAAAAAAAAAGTAAAATGTGTTTTTTAAATTTTATTTTTTGTTTTGTGTGTTTTAAAACTCTTATGCCTATGCGTTTGCTTTTATCAGCCGCAAGAGTTTTCAGTACATTTGCTGGGCAAGATATGGGTAAATACCGCAATCTTGCCCAAGTGAATGTCCTGGTTGCCGAGATATGGAAGATCTGTCAAGCACTGTACGGACCCAGGAGGCCGGAATTTCTACCCATAGAGTTTTTAAACTTAGAAAACGTCCCAAGGCCCTTCACACAGAGGGAGAAGGAAAACCGATAAAGGGAATAAATCCACGGAGCAGGACAAGAGAGGAGGGGGATGGACTCAACTGCCCAAGTCAACGTATGACTCGCTGGCAAGGCTGCTCTTTTATTTCAGGCTGCACAATCCGAGGAGCAGTCGTATCCAATGAACAAGGGCGCAGGGAGAAGGGCGATATTAATTCAAGGTCATCTTATCAACAGCAAGAGAAACGATTAAAGCATTTATACTATATCCATCATGGCTTTTCGAACTGGGTAAACATTTTCAGAAATTAATAACACTACCAGAATCCCAGTGCATAACAAGGTAGATCACTGTGGCTTAAACTTTACCTCGGAGCAGGATGAGCCATTCAGCTCACCAAGCCTGCGAAACAACCTTTGGTTCACGCAGGATCAGAGTCTGAGTGTAGTTTTGTTGAAGGTGCTTCCAAGTACAAACACACTTTTATTTTAAGGAAATACTGTATTCTCATAGCTTTTACTTTGCACTTCAATACATGTAATATATAGTTTATGTTTAAACACAGCCAAGGACAAGAGTTAGTAAGTGACCAAACCAAAGGCAAAATATTTGTAAATATTTTAACATGTGAAATTTCTCTCAACATATGCAGGTCACACAAAACAGTAGGCAACAAACTTAATACAGAGCAGCTAAAAAGTCAGACGGCATGGCACCAAGGAATGACCTTTAACAAGAAAGATTCTAACAGGTGGCTGGTGTCTAACATAAATAATTGCATTAACCTCTAACAGTGAAAACCAAAGCACTGAATGCACCATCTTTTCATCAGCAACTGCCTAGCCCAGTCGGATGACCCACCCCCTCCTGTGTGGGGCTGAAATCCTAGCCCGCTTCTCTTCAAAGATGACAAGGTACTAATAGTCTAAGCCACACGTCTGCTATTTTAAGATGTATAACAATCCTTCCCGGAGTACACGATTTCAAACTACCTCACGCCACAAAAATTCCATAAGCCGCTCTGCGAGACATGCAAGCTGGTTAGTCTAATTTGGGGTCAATTTATTAGTGTAGAGCATGGCCTTGCATTCTAGGTTTCTGGTGTAAATGTTTACTTTCTTCAAATTATCACCTTCAGGTGTTCATGAATTGCTCAAGCTTCCTGCAGCTCTGGAGGAAGACGCGATTGCCCTTAATGACTAATTAGATTCCCCAGTGACACCCCGTCATCTGGCTTTTAGTCAGTTTTCGTTAACCTCGAACCCAAAAAGAAACCAAAGTTTTGACAAAAGAGACAGCTGTCCCCAAGGTTGCAACCTTCCCCTGAAAGACAATCACTTTGACCGTGGCCAAAAATGCAATGCGGTGGTACAGGATGCCAGGGACGACTGTACCAAGCCATGTCACTGATACTTGCAAGGGAATGTCACAGCTTAAGTGTAATGTAAAGCGATTACCTGATGCCCTGTCAACCGGCACACGAATGTACTGCTGCAAAAGGCAGCACCACCAGCAATGCACGCTGCTGACACTCTATGAGGCAGACGAATAACAGATCAGTTTCCTGTCAGCTGCAAGTAGCTGACAGTTGAACTTAAGGGTCTCATTCTTCCCTCAGAACTCAGCAGGGTTCAAGGACACACAGTGAAAACTGGATGAATGCACACCTGATACAAGGTATAGAATTCTAACCTGCTGGCTCAATTGACCCCGACTGTATTGAACTATTAAAATCAAAGTTTATTTGCAAAATAGAGATTTATCATCAGAACTCAGCCACATGGACTCGTGAAACCAGCCAGAAGACTTCTTTCATCAGCTCTCTCAAATTAAAATTCACGCTCCCATATAGCATTTAAAGATGATGCCAAAAGTGTAACTCAAACCAATAGAAACATTCATAATCGAATTTGTAAGCCGTGACAAATCTACTTGCGGAGAATCACTTCTCCAGTTTAGTATAAAAATAGGATTGTGCACGCGAAACAAGGTTGGATACGCATTCATTCTCACTAGGGTCATACTTTGTTTAACAGTCAGCCCTTGTGAAACACGTAATGCAATCTTTGAATGAATGCAGATTTAGAACAGAACTATGTGCCTATGCAGAGATGGTACTGAAAATTTTAAACAAACCAGCCATACTGTCTTCCAACGAGGGATTCAATTGCAGGAAGCATTGTAAAACAATTCTTCAGATGGTAGTAATATAACAAGATACTGCGGATGCTAGAATCTGAAATAAAAACAGAAAATGCTGGAGATACTCAGGTCAGGCATCATCTGTGGAGAGAGCAACAGAGTTAACGTTTCAGGTTGATGACTGTTCTAACAAAAGGTCAATGACCTGAAACGTTTACTCGGTTTCGCTCTCCACAGATGCTGCCTGACCTGCTGAGTATTTCCCAAATGTTCCGTTTTTACTTCTGATGGTCATCTCTGACAACAAATATGCAAAGTGAACTGTGACTGCCCTGCGTTCTCTGTTGACTATTGCTTTCCTCCAATAGTCTCCATTTAAACTGCGGTACACTTTTGTAAACAACTTCATGGAGTGGACACTTAGGGAATGGGACCGGACCGGGAGAATGGGGACCGGGAATGGGACCAGACAGCCTTCGGGCAGGGTTGGAGGTAAGTTGCTGCTATGTGTATTTCAATTCTTTTACAGTGTGTCCAGGCACCTGCTGCGCTGATTTCCTTACTTGCGCCAATTTATTTAACTGCAAGCGTTTTCTGGAGAGGCCACATACGCTGGCCTAAGCAGAACTGGCAGAACTCTCAGCTGGCCAAACTTCCATAAATGACCACAATTGGCACAGGTGGCTGGTTATGCCCCCTTTGGCTGGAAAAAAACGGACCTAAAAAAAATCGTAACTAACTGAGTTACACTGGTGCAAATTAATTGGGGAAACTCTGGTTTTTCAACTTAGGCCAAAAATAGCAGCCTACTCCCAAAAAAAACAGCGCAAATCACTGGGGAAAATTGAGCCCTTAGTGTTTGAAGACCAGTCAGTAATTGCAGCGATTTGGTATACTTCGTCTGTACATAAAATACCAGTTGTCTGCTCCAGGTGAAATAAAACTGTCTACTTTCAAAACACAAGAGGATAATTAACTCCAACTCAATAGGAAAAACAAATAAAACTTTTTGTGGTGCAATAACAGAGGTGCATAACCAGAACAAAGCCTCCGATAGAGTGGAAGCTGGATAAGACAATATGCCTAATGTGTTGCTAAACATTTAAAGGAACAGTGCCACACTGCTTTCCTGCATGGAAACTGTCTATTCATGTGGAGGTTGAATAAATAAGCATCGATCACAATTGCACCTTCTATTCCGAATGGGAGCAGTGATGGAATTACATCCAGTGGCTATTTACCAATGCTATCTATGAATATGTAGCAATTTCAAATTGTTTCTACATCTAAGATTAGTGTTCAAACTTCCCAAGGCGGTTTCGGACTAAATTTCCCATTTAGCTTCACAAATTGACTGAAATGGTATTCTCAATGGTGATGCATGCATTTACACATCACTTATATGGACAATTGCAAGCACAATCCTCAGCAGATGTACAGAGTGTGTGCACTGCATGCATAAATGTGCATTACACTGCAGCACTTACGAAATAATACATCCTCAGAGGGTTCTGACCAGCAATCGTCTGGAGGTTAAAACATTTTGCTGGCTCCAGTCCAAGTTATTATGAAGCATTTAACAGAACACAGCCGAAGAGGATTAGTCAGGTTACAGAAACTTTGGGAGCTTCCCCTCCCCCAGCACCATCACATCACTTTTAAATGTCAAAATGTGCAAGATTAAGAATGCAATTTAAATATGGCCGAGACACATACTAAACATAACTTCAACAGCAGGTGCCTATTTCCACACAATGCTCTGCTGTTGACAGATGCAAGACTAAAATTAAAAAGGGCATCCAGTTAAAATATTTAATATTGAAAATAATCGACTTGGGTTTCACTCCAGAAAGAGCTTCACTCTTGCATTTAACTGTCCTCCAGGGACTAATTTAGCAGGATGCATAACCATCATGTGGGACTGAATTGGAGTGGAGTGGAGGCTCAGTACTCTGTCCATTTATAACCAGAAAGCCAAATATGCTCGAGAAATAATTTGGTGTTTTTTTTTAGTTTTATAGAAAAAAAATTGTGAAAAATTTGCTCACAGATGCTCAGGTTCCACCAGGACCACTCAGCTCCAGATCTCATTACAGTCTTGGTCCAAACATGGACAAAAGAGCGGAATTCAAGAGATGAGGTGAGAGTGACTGCCCTTGACCTCAAGGCAGCATTTGACCAAGTGTGGAATCAAGGAGCCCCAGTAACATTGAAGTCAATGGGTTCAGGGGGAAAAGTCTCCACTGGCTGGAGTCATACCTAGCACAAAGGAAGATGGAAGAGGCCAATCAGTCCAGCCCCAGGACATCATTGCAGGAGTTCCTCAGGGCAGTGTCCTTGGCTCAACCATCTTCAGCTGCTTCATCAATAACCTTCCCTCCATTGTAAGGTCAGAAGCGGCAATGTTTGCTGATGATTGCACAATGTTCAGTTCCATTCACAACTCCTCAGCTAATGAAGCAGTCCATGCCCACATGCAGCAAGACCCGGACGACATTTGGGTTTGGGTTGATAAGTGACAGGCGATTACTATCTCCAATAAGCGAGTGTATAACCACCACCCCATGACATTCAACTGCATTACCATCGCCAAACCCCTCAACATCATGGGGGTCACCATTGACCTGAAACTTAACTGTACCAGCCACATAAATATTGAGGCAACAAGAGCAGCTCAGAGGCTGGGGGTATTCTGCAGCGAGTGTCTCACCTTCTAATTCCCCAAAGCCTTTCCACCATCTACAAGGCACAAGTCAGGAATGTGATGGAACACTCTCCACTTGCCTGATAAGTGCAGCTCCAACAATACTCAAGAAGCACGACACCATCCAGGACAAAGCAGTCCACTTGATTGGCACCCCATCCACCCCCTTCAACATTCACTCCCTCCACCACCAGCGCACCGTGGCTACAATGTGTACCATCGATAAGATGCACTGCAGCAACTCACCACGGTTTCGATGCAGCACCTCACAAACCCACGATCTCTACCACCTAGAAGGACAAAGGCAGCAGGCGCATGGGAACATCACTACCTGCAAGTTCCCCTTTAAGATACACACTATCCTGATTTGGAAATTATCACTGTTTCTTCATAGTCGCTGGGTCAATATCCTGGAACTCCCTCCCCAACAGTACGATGGGAGTACCTTCACCATAAGGACTGCAGCGGTTCAAGATGACAGCTCGCCACCACCTTCTCAAGGGCAGTTAGGGATGAGCAATAAATTGCTGGCTTTGCCCACATCCCAGAGCAAATAAAAAACGTGCCCAGGATAGGACTGGGGTGGAGTATCTGGGTCATTAGAAATGGGCAGGGTGCAGATAGAGGATCCGGGCAGGGGTCAGGGCTCTGATTTTTAGGCACAATGACTGGATTTGGTTGCATGTAGGTGCATCAGGAAAGGTCCAGGCTAAGCTCTGCATTAAGAACTGAAGAGGTTGGCCCAGGAAGGCGACACTTGGAGCAGGGAAACTGGATTCGAAGTCTATTTAGAAGCAGCCACCATTAAATGTAAGATCAAGCATAGCTGCTGGATGATGGGGACAATCTTAGCAATAACCAATGAGATGATGTTACTAAGGAGCAGTAATGAATGAAAATAAGTTGCCATACAGTCCAATAACTGGAGGGGTTTGTCTATCCTGTGCTTTGCAAAGACCAAAATGGTCACATAAAAGAAATGAAAAGGTACAAATGAACAATTAAAAAAATTCAAACTAATGCAGAAAATACAACTGGAACTTTGTTCAATTAACACAAATTCCCATTAGGACATAATTGAAGACAGTCCTTTTTGTTGCGCTATTCAATTTTCTGGACTTTGGTCAACCCCTCAAATTCCTTAAAAGCAGAGATCTTTGAGGAGAGACTAGAAAAGGAAAAGGAGAACGTTGCCACTGGTCAGTACATTACAGGAAGCAGAGATCACAGCAGTCAAGAACAGCAGACGACATCATGGATCTCAAAAACACCAGTATAAATTCCAGAATCCCTTGTAATGTAAATGGAATTGGACTTATTTGGTCATTGTAAACCAATGCTCCCTTTAAGCTGTGTGGCCACGCAGCGATCTGCAGCTCCCGCGCAGCCGGCTCACCGAACTTTCAATAGGAAAAACCTCGCGCGTGTGGTATTCTGAATGAGTCTCGCTGTCCCTTAAAGGGACCGCTCACCCAAGAGAAAATTAAAGAGATCATTCCTGTAAACTACGCATTGATCATCAAGTAAAGCGACACCGTCCCTGGGATTTCTCAGTTAGAAGACTACTTCTTCATGTGAACAACAAATGAGGAAATTTGGAAAAATGTAAACTTCTTGTCTTGTGATGTTCTGGAAACTCAAAACTGGAATCTTTTTGCTCTTCAAGCCCCACCCTATAATGTAGAAGTGTAGAGAACCCTGTACAAAGGAAAATTAATTTCACTGAAATTTAATCGGCCATGTATTGCATTAATCAAACAATTAGAAAGAAAACATTCATACTATATAAACATCGAAAAGAATTACAAGTAAACAAGACTTTATCTATCATGTAGTCACACACACCCATTGCCAGGGGCTCAGCCAAAGCTTGTTCAATGATGATCTCTTTTCAGCATTACTGTATTACAGTCTACATGTAGTACATTACTCTATGAGGGGTATATTCTGGTCAATATGCTGACAAAAACCATTAGGAACATTTTTATGACCAATTTTCCACCAAGTTATTCCAAATTACACAGGACCTTTTCTGATAAAATTAGATGGTTCATTGTGCACAATACCGAGCAGATGTTATTCAACTTTAACCCTTTCCATCCAAATCACCTGGAACTGGCCACTATTTTTCCATTATCTTCAATTCAAATTGAAACACTAAAAAGGATTTTGAGTCTGCACAACAGCAAGGGCAGGTGCAAAATATGATATGGTGCAATTCTTTTGCTCAAATTTTGGAGACCATATAATGTGAAAATTAAGGAAAATGTGTTTCTTTTTGTGAATTATCTTCTAAGAAATTAAGTATTTAACTTTTTTTTTTGGATTAAAAAAATGTACAACGCACAAATGCACCACGGGACATCATGAAAGAACTGAATTGCAGCACTTTTAGTTTTTCTCTCTCCCCAGTTTGCCAAACGTTTTTTCTTTTAACAAAAAAAAGCCACTGAAGCGGCCTTAATGGCTTAAGTAGTTCGCACGGCTAAGTGTTATATAGACCCAAGCACAACAGGTCGGTCTCAGATTCGATCCCCAGCCTGTGCAGCATTAGCTGATCTCGGTGGTAAGGGCGTTACAATTGGTATCAGTGCCCCTGGTCCAGGAAGAAAGAGAGCTTGTGTTCCCATTGCTGAGCCTAATCCAGTAACTCCTGGTGAAAAGAGCACATATGTGGACATCAGGGAGAACAGGACTGTGCTCAGCTGTAAGATTTATCAACAACTTACATTTATATACAATGCCTTTAACGTAGTAAAATGTCCTAAGGCGCTTCACAGGAGTGTTATCAAATGGTGGAGCAATTAAAATCAGGGATGCACAAGAGGCCAGAATTGGAGGAGTGCAGATTTCCAAGGATTGTAGGGCTGGAGGAGGTTACAGAAATAGGGATGGGCGAGGCCATGGAGGGATTTGAAAACAAAGAGGAGAATTTATTATAAATTTAATAAAGAAATTTATAAAGAAAACACGAGGAGTTGCCGAACTGGGAGCCCGGCAGTCAGCAAATATAGGAATAATAGGTGAATGGGACTTGGTGCGAGTTAGGATATGGGCAAGAGAATATTAGATGAGCTTAAGTTTATGTACAGTCGAGAATGGCAGGCTGCCCAGGAGAGCATTGGAATAGTCAAGATTAGAGGTAACAAAGGCATGGATGAGAGTTTTAGCAGAAAATGAGCTGAGGCAGGGGCAGAGTTGGAAGTAGGCAATCTTGGTGATGGAGCGGATGTGTGATCGAAAGCTCATCTCGGGGTCAAATATTATTCCAAGGTTTGCAACAGTCTGGTTCAGCCTCAGACATTTGTCAGGGCGAGGGATAGAATTGATGGTTAGGGAATGGAGTTTGTGGTGAGGAGCTAAGACAATGGCTTCAGTCTTCTCAATATGTAATTGGAGGAAATTTCTGCTCATCCAGTACTGGATGTTGGACAAAAGGTGTGACAGTTCAGACAGTGGAAGGGACGAGAGTTGGCAGCAAGTCGGAGCTGGGTGTCATCAGTGTACGTGTAGAACCCAATGTGTTTTTGGATGATGTCACCAAGCAGTGTACAGATGAGAAATAAGAGGGCGCCAAGGATTGTTGCTTGGGGGACTCCAGAGGAGTGAGAGCCGGATGAAAAGCCACTGCAGGTGATTCTCTGGCTACGACTGGATACAAAGAACGGAACCAGGAGAGGACAGTCCCATCCAGTTGGACGACGGAGGAGAGGTGTTGACGGAGGATAATCACTATCACTAGGGGGGGGTAGTGCTGGACAGGCTAATGGGACTCAAGGTAGACAAGTCCCCTGGTCCTGATGAAATACATCCCAGGGTATTAAAAGAGATGGCGGAAGTTATAGCAGATGCATTCGTTATAATCTACCAAAATTCTCTGGACTCTGGGGAGGTACCAGCGGATTGGAAAACAGCTAATGTAACGCCTCTTTTTTAAAAAGGGGGCAGACAAAAGGTAGGTAACTATAGGCCGGTTAGTTTAACATCTGTAGTGGGGAAATGCTTGAAGCTATCATTAAGGAAGAAATAGCGGGACATCTAGATAGGAATAGTGCAATCAAGCAGACGCAACATGGATTCATGAAGGGGAAATCATGTTTAACTAATTTACTGGAATTCTTTGAGGATATAACAAGCATGGTGGATAGAGGTGTACCGATGGATGTGGTGTATTTAGATTTCCAAATGGCATTCGATAAGGTGCCACACAAAAGGTTACTGCAGAAGATAAAGGTACGCGGAGTCAGAGGAAATATATTAGCATGGACAGAGAATTGGCTGGCGAACAGAAAGCAGAGAGTCGGGATAAATGGTCCTTTTCGGGTTGGAAATCGGTGGTTAGTGGTGTGCCACAGGGATCGGTGCTGGGATCACAACTGTTTACAATATACATAGATGACCTGGAAGAGGGGACAGAGTGTAATGTAACAAAATTTGCAGATAACACAAAGATTAGTGGGAAAGTGGGTTGTGTAGAGGACACAGAGAGGCTGCAAAGAGATTTAGATAGGTTAAGCGAATGGGCTAAGCTTTGGCAGATGGAATACAATGTCGGAAAATGTGAGGTCATCCACCTTGGGAAAAAGAACAGTAAAAGGGAATATTATTTGAATGGGGAGAAATTGCAACATGCTGCGGTGCAGAGGGACCTGGGGGTCCTTGTGCATGAATCCCAAAAAGTTAGTTTGCAGGTGCAGCAGGTAATCAGGAAGGCGAATGGAATGTTGGCCTTCATTGCGAGGGGGATGGAGTACAAAAGCAGGGAGGTCCTGCTGCAACTGTATAGGGTATTGGTGAGGCCGCACCTGGGGTACTGCATGCAGTTTTGGTCACTTTACTTAAGGATGGATATACTAGCTTTGGAGGGGGTGCAGAGACGATTCACTCGGCTGATTCCGGAGATGAGGGGGTTACCTTATGATGATAGATTGAGTAGACTGGGTCTTTACTCGTTGAAGTTCAGAAGGATGAGGGGTGATCTTATAGAAACATTTAAAATAATGAAAGGGATAGACGAGATAGAGGCGGCGAGGTTGATTCCACTGGTCGGGGAGACTAGAACTAGGGGGCACAGCTTCAAAATACGGGGGAGCCAATTTAAAACCGAGTTGAGAAGGAATTTCTTCTCCCAGAGGGTTGTGAATCTGTGGAATTCTCTGCCCAAGGAAGCAGTTGAGGCTAGCTCATTGAATGTATTCAAAATCACAGATAGATAGATTTTTAACCAATAAGGGAATAGAGGGTTACCGGGAGCGGGCGGGTAAGTGAAGCTGAGTCCACGGCCAGATCAGCCATGATCTTGTTGAATGGCGGAGCAGGCTTGAGGGGCTAGATGGCCTATTCCGGTTCCTAATTCTTTTGTTCTTATGTATGTTCTTATGTCCTGTCCACCATGTCAAAGGCTGAGGGATAGCTTACCACGCTCACAGTCACACAGGATATCACTTGTGACTCTGATGTCCATTTCAGTACTGTGGCGGGGCAGAAACGCGATGAGGGATTCATGCATAGAGTTGTGGGAAAGATGGGCATGGATTTGGAAGGCGGCAACACGATCAAGGACTTTGGGGTGGAAAGGGAGGTTGGAGATAGGGCGATAGTTTGCACGGGCAGTTTTCCTTTGAGTGTGGTTATGATGGCAGATTTGAAATGGGAGGGGACAGTACCGGAAGAGAGGGAACAGTAGCAGCTAACATGGGGGTCAGGAAGGGAAGCTGCGTGCTCAGAAGTTTGGTGGGAAAAGGGCAGAGGGAGCACAAGGTGAGTCTCGAATTGCCCGTCAATACTCAACACTTGGGTGTAGGGTTCGCATAAAGACTGTCCACATAACAATGGGCTATAGACACTGAGCACCCATGGAACTACACCCCTGGAAGAGCTGTTCCCTCCAGGAGGAGAGATGAAAGTTTGAAGGATGGAAAGAACAGCAAGCAAATATCATGTAAATCAAGAGTACAGATTTTTTTGTGAACTCTTATTCCAATTCACAGTTAGGAGGACAGGTTAGTCATCTTCGACCTAAATCGGCATCTCTTTGCAATCATCTGGAGGAGCAAGTCAGCATCGAGAGAATCAGGGCTACACCAGATTTTTGCCCTGGATGCCATTGAAGTGCCAGTCTGCAACTACAACAATTTGCAAGGCATTCAATTGTTAAATACATAATATTTGAATAAAATAAAATCTTAACAATGCATTAGATCAAAGTGGCACTGTTTTAAATAAATGCACATTCTCAAGTTTCAGTTGTAAACCGATTCCTCCAAAAGCACTAGTTAAGATTAATATTAGCACAAAGAAAGTTCACATATGCATTCCCAGAATGGCAACTGTAAATATATTGTCAACCCCTGCATGTAGGGCAGTGTGCACATGCCTCTGCACCTGACCACAGGAAGGTCCAATTACACCAATCAATCTCTTCTGTTACATGCTGGAGAAAGCCTGAACTCAACAAGCATTCAGAAATGCTACAAATAAAATGGCTCTAATTTAATCTCTCTTAAAAAAAATTCAAATTCAAGATTGCAACACGAGGAGTTTATTTTCAATACTTTCAAACTATCACCCCATCTTTAAAGTCCCTGCAGCCTATGTTCTAAAACAGACTTATTTGTACCTCACTTGACTAACCTTTCAGTCAAGGGGTCCTCTGCAGTGGAACTGAAAACATTTCAAAGTATAAAAAGGAATAATCGATTCCAATGCACTGGTATGGTTAGAAGTCGATTAGAATATACATTGTCGTCAAAACAAAAAGTCCCATATATTATTTGCTGTTGGACTAAGAACAATGGCCACTTATTTTACATTGAGCCTGGAATCTCATGAAACAATATTCAGATGCCATATGCAAATAAAAATCTCCCCACCCCCATTGTGTCAGATAGCCTTACATCTGATGTTAACTTGTTTATTTTTATTTGTGCTCAGAAAGAATTTGTAAAGGTTTGTAAGAGAGCTCCTCAGATACTGGCTCCTAGAAAATAAAAGTATTGTCCTTAAAAATTACAGGTTGATAAAACAAATTTGTTACATCACATTCTCCACTTGCATAAATAAAATAAATCTCTGCGTATAATACAGGGGAACAATTAATTACCTTTAATGTCTTTCTGTTTAGCTTTTTATAGAAGGCTAAGAAAGTATAACATTTCAGTGTTTCCATGTTTGTTCTCTTTCCTTCTCTACCAAATATTGTTACAATAGCATGGACTGTACTTAAGCAGCACATTTTAGTCTATTAACATTTTCAATTCAAGACTTTTATTCAGAACTTCCCTCCAAAATTGAATAGCACA
The DNA here is from genome assembly GCF_044704955.1 of Pristiophorus japonicus. Lineage (NCBI taxonomy): Eukaryota > Metazoa > Chordata > Chondrichthyes > Pristiophoridae > Pristiophorus > Pristiophorus japonicus. Next base: position 43,706,968 of record NC_091987.1, read on the forward strand.
GACCTTCCAAACCTTGTTTACATGAAAGATTATTTTTCAGTGCTAAACATAAAAGAAATGGCAGCATTTAGCAATCACTTTGAAATTTAGCCTTGTTTAAAGTTTTGTTTAGCATACACACAATGAACTATAGACAGCCCATTTATTATAACTTGCTATTTTCAAGAACTTTTTAAAGAGTTCGTGCTGTACCATTTTGATATTTTACACAAAATCTTCTAATTTTTTTCTTTATTAAAATTGTGGTTTTCATTATTCCACTTGATGCACCAGGGTGAAGGGAGGCAGAGTTTATAAACAGCAATCTGTGGCATAGTCTGTGAATGCTCAGACTTGCCATTAATCATAAATATTTCTCGGTGTCTGCACAGGTGTATGCAGGAAGCTGTAGTTTGACCCCTTTAGCCACTAGTGCATTTCAAACAAGAAAATAGTATTGTACAGGTTAGTTTAATCATTTATTTGAAAATGTTGTACTTTCTATGTCTATTATACTAACCTTATTACAAATAGTTGCGTTCAACTTGCTGGAGAACCCAAGTTGGTGAGGAAAAAGGAGGTTTAAAATATATATATATTTTTTTTTTAAAACAATTCGCTGTTGCTATCTTCTCATTTTTCATTCTTTTTTTAAATCATCACAATTGGTGGTTTTTACTCCTGTTGCTGATTTGTATATTCTTTACCAGCTAAATTGTGATTTGTTGCTGTTTTATGAGGTTTGGAGAAACCACTTGCCAATAGCAACCAGTCTTTAATCTAGCGCAGAATTTAGCAACCTGTTACTCTGAACTACATCACTCTTGGCCATATAACAGATTCACTACTCAACCATTGACATATTAGTCAACAATTCAGGCAGAAGGCTTTATCTCCAGTATCTTGCTCTGAGAGAACAAAAACAATAAGCTTATGGCCCATATCGTAGGAAGTTCAGACAGAATTGTGGGCGCCTAAAATTCATTCTCAGGATGTGGGCATCGCTAGAAAGGCCAGCATTTATTGCCCACATCCAGTTGTTCTGAGAAGGTGGTAATGGGACTAAATTGTGAGGCCACTTCAGTGGGCAGTTAAGAGTAAACCATGTTGCGGTGGGACTGGAATCCCATATAGGCCAGACCGGGTAAGGACAGCAGGTTTCTTATCCCTAAAGGACATTAGTGTAATGCATGCATCTGTGAGGGGGTCGTTCAGTCCGACTGCCTCCCTTCTCTTCTGCGGTTACATCCGAGCCAGGGTGTCCCTGGAGATGGAGCACGCGGTGTCCACCGCTGCGCTCGTGACGACGGAGGGACTGGAGTGCATCATCACCCCCAGCAACCAAATTTTAATTTGAACATGTCTAAAGTTTAATTTGATGAAGTTTGTCGGTTTTAGTGGCCCCCCCCAACCCTTTTTAGCCAGGAGGCACGATTTAATGATTGATATTTTTACAGGTACAACTCAAAATAGTTGTACAGCTGTTGCATTGAGTTGTAAGCCAACCAGGCACGTGATGTTCACAAGACTCAATAAAACCCCAGTCAGTTGCGTCTAGGTAACCAACAATGAGGTATGAAATAAAGTAAATGAGTTGACGGCACAAATCATTACAAATGGGTATGATTTGGTGGCCATTACAGAGACATGGTTGCAAGGTGGCCAGGACTGGGAATTAAACGTACAGGGGTATCTGACGATTTGGAAAGATAGGCAGGAAGGGAAGGGAGGTGGGGTAGCTTTGTTAATAAGGGATGATACCAGGGCAGTTGTGAGGGATGATATTGGCTCCAATGAACAAAATGTTGAATCATTGTGGGTGGAGATTAGAGATAGTAAGCGGAAAATGTCACTGGTCGGCGGAGTTTATAGGCCCCCAAATAATAACTTCATGGTGGGGCGGGCAATAATCAAGGGAATAATGGAGGCATGTGAAAAAGGAACGGCAGTAGTTATGGGGGATTTTAACCTACATATCGATTGGTCAAATCAAATCGCAGGGGGTAGCCTGGAGGAGGAATTCATAGAATGCATACGGGATTGTTTCTTAGAACAGTATGTAACAGAGCCTACAAGGGAGCAAGCCATTTTGGATCTGGTCCTGTGTAACAAGACAGGAAAAATAAACGATCTCCTCGTAAAAGATCCTCTCGGAATGAGTGATCACAATATGGTTGAATTTGTAACACAGATTGAGAATGAGGAAGTTGTGTCAGAAACGAGAGTACTATGCTTAAACAAAGGGGACTAGAGTGGGATGAGGGCAGAGTTGGCTAAAGTAGGCTGGAAACAAGGACTAAACGGTGGCACAATTGAGGAACAGTGGAGGACTTTTAAGGAGCTCTTTCATAATGCGCAACAAAAATATATTCCAGTGAAAAAGAAGGGCGGCAAGAGAAGAGATAACCAGCCGTGGATAACCAAGGAAATAAAGGAAAGTATCAAATCAAAGACCAATGCGTATAAGGTGGCCAAGGTTAGTGGGAAACTAGAGGATTGGGAAGATTTTAAGCAACAGCAAAGAATGACTAAAAAAGCAATAAAGAAAGGGAAGATAGACTACGAAGGCAAACTTGCGCAAAACATAAAAACAGATAGTAAAAGCTTTTACAGATATATAAAATGGAAAAGAGTGACTAAAGTAAATGTTGGTCCCTTAGAAGATGAGAAGGGGGATTTAATAATGGGAAATGTGGAAATGGCTGAGACCTGAAACAATTATTTTGCTTCCGTCTTCACAGTGGAAGACACAAAAACCATGCCAAAAATTGCTGGTCATAGGAATGTGGGAAGGGAGGATCTTGAGATGATCACTATCACTCGGGAGGTAGTGCTGGACAGACTAATGGGATTGAAGGTAGACAAGTCCCCTGGTCCTGATGAAATGCATTCCAGGGTATTAAAAGAGATGGCGGAAGTTATAGCAGATGCATTCGTTATAATCTACCAAAATTCTCTGGACTCTGGGGAGGTACCAGCGGATTGGAGAGCAGCTAATGTAACGCCTCCGTTTAAAAAAGGGGGCAGGCAAAAGGCAGGTAACTATAGGCCGGTTAGTTTAACATCTGTAGTGGGGAAAATGCTTGAAACTATCATTAAGGAAGAAATAGCGAGACATCTGGATAGGAATAGTGCAATCAAGCAGACGCAGCATGGATTCATGAAAGGGAAATCATGTTTAATTAACTTACTGGAATTCTTTGAGGATATAACGAGCATGGTGGATAGAGGTGTACCGATAGATGTGGTGTATTTAGATTTCCAAAAGGCATTCGATAAGGTGCCACACAAAAGGTTACTGCAGAAGATAAAGGTACGCGGAGTCAGAGGAAATGTATTAGCATGGATAGAGAATTGGCTGGCGAACAGAAAGCAGAGAGTCGGGATAAATGGGTCCTTTTCCGGTTGGAAATCAGTGGTTAGTGGTGTGCCACAGGGTTCAGTGCTGGGACCACAACTGTTTACAATATACATAGATGATCTAGAGGAGGGGACAGAGTGTAGTGCAACAAAATTTGCAGATGACAAAGATTAGTGGGAAAGCAGGTTGTGTAGAGGACTCAGAGAGGCTACAAGGAGATTTGGATAGGTTAAGCGAATGGGCTAAGGTTTGGCAGATGGAATACAATGTCGGAAAGTGTGAGGTCATCCACCTTGGGGAAAAAAACAGTAAAAGGGAATATTATTTGAATGGGGAGAAATTACAACATGCTGTGGTGCAGAGGGACCTGGGGGTCCTTGTGCATGAATCCCAAAAGGTTAGTTTGCAGGTAATCAGGAAGGCAAATGGAATGTTGGCCTTCATTGCGAAAGGGATGGAGTACAAAAGCAGGGAGGTGTTGCTGCAACTGTATAAGGTATTGGTAAGGCCGCACCTGGAGTATTGCGTGCAGTTTTGGTCACCTTACTTAAGGAAGGATATACTAGCTTTGGAAGGGGTACAGAGACGAATCACTAGGTTGATTCGAGAAATGAGGGGGTTAGCTTATGATGATAGATTGAGTAGACTGGGTCTTTACTCCTTGGAGTTCAGAAGGATGAGGGGTGATCTTATAGAAACATTTAAAATAATGAAAGGGATAGACAAGATAGAGGCAGAGAGGTTGTTTCCATTGGTGGGGGAGACTAGAACTAGGGGGCACAGCCTCAAAATACGGAGGAGCCAATTTAAAACCGAGTTGAGAAAGAATTTCTTCTCCCAGAGGGTTGTGAATCTGTGGAATTCTCTGCCCAAGGAAGCAGTTGAGGCTGGCTCATTGAATGTTTTCAAGTCAAAGATAGATAGATTTTTAAGCAACAAGGGAATTAAGTGTTACGGGGAGAGGGCGGGTAAGTGGAGCTGAGTCCACGACCAGATCAGCCATGATCTTGTTGAATGGCGGAGCAGGCTCGAGGGGCGAGATGGCCTACTCCTGTTCCTAATTCTTATGTTCTTATGCAGTTGTAGGCCTAGTGGATGAACTGGTAGTGTATAGTGTGATTGCTAAACCTTTGTTAATAAACCGACTAGTTCTTAATAGCAATGTGTTGCTATGAATTCTTAAGCAAAGAACCAATGAAGCAAATACATTACAATTAGTAAACCAGTTGGGCTTTTACAACAATTCAACAGCTTCATGGTTAGCGGTTACTTGTATTTGCTTTTTAATCTTTTTTTTAATAAAAAGGTAAATTCAAATTCTTCAACTGTTATGGTAGGATTTGAACTTTTCTTTTAGGCAAGGCCTCTGGATTACTAGACTATTACCACCACTACACTACAGGTTTGCTTTCCCAAATGCAGTAGGTTGGTGAAAGATCTGGAATGGCAGTCAGCCATACTCACCAGATCTGTACTGAATTGTCCATAATCAGCAGGCAACAATGAAAGCACAAGATAGCATTAGTTCCTGCTCCAAAACACTATCCAACAAACACCTTTGCCAGAAGTGCGTATGTGGAAGTTGATTAAAGGACTGGGTCGTGCTGGTTTTCGACAAATATCCATCTGATAGTTACTATCTCGGGCTCACTTGTGCAGAATTAGCCACCAGGGCAATTGAGAAAGAGAGAGAGAGAGAGAGAGAGAAAGATATTGCTGCCTTGGAACCAAACGCCCAACATAAACCACCACAGTTAGGAAAGTAGGAAGAGAAGTACAGCAAAAAGAACCCCAAAAAATGCATAAACTGATTAATTTTAGTTCTTCACTAGTTAGTATTTTGGATCAAAACTAATATTCTAACACATTTGTATCAGCAAATCTCTTCTACAAGGCTACTCATATTCGATGTTTCACTGTTTTGAGTATTATTCCAGGAAGTATTTAGAAATGACCTTTGTATTATTAACAACTGGCAGATCATCTCTAGATATACAAACTGTGCTGTTTACTCAGATCATGTTTCACATACCAAAGCTACTGACCGTCAGGATTAAATTATGGCTGTTAACATAACCATCATTCTAACACAATGCCAATTTATTGACAAGATAATCGTTTTAATTTTTTCTTAGAAATCACTGTGCGTCAGCAACATAGCCAAAGACTTTAGGTGGTGTAATTGAACACACGAACGAGCTTGAGTAACGTTTGCAGCAAGATCGTACTTATAATTTTAGACAATTAATTAAAGGTATATATATGGGGCCCAAGTTTCCACATGATTTGCGCCTGATTTTTTAGGAGCAACTGGTGGAGAACGGACTATCTTAGAAATCGCAATTCTCCACATTTTCTTTTCTGCAGTTCTAGTCAGGTAGAACAGTTCTACTTTGGAACAGAATTTTTTCTTCAAAAGGGGGCGTGTCCGGCCACTGACGCCTGATTTGAAAGTTTCCACAGTGAAAATGTACTCCAAACTAAAGTAGAATGGAGCAAGTGAAGATTTTTGTAGAACTGAAAAAACCTGTTCTACACATTAAAAAATCAGGCGCAGGTTACAAATCAGGCGTCCAGAACGAGGTGGGGGGATGGGAAGGGAACTCATTAAATTCTACAATCAATCCTTATTTATACTTCTACAAATATTATACAAATAAATCCAACCTGAATAAACATTTATAAGAAAAGAAAAGATTAAATAAACCATCTTCCTACCTGTGTGAAAGTGCTTCAGCCAGGGAGAATGGTGCAGCAAGCCTCACAAAACGAGGGAGCCGACCGAACGCGGGCGGGGAGGAGGAAGGAGCCGACCGAACGCGGGCGGGGGGGGGGGGGGGGGGGGGAGGGAGGGAGGAGGGAGCCGACCGAACGGGGGGTGGGGGGGGGGAGAGGAGAGAGCCGACCGAACGCGGGCGGGGGGGGGCCGACGAACGCGGGGTGGGGGGAAGGGAACGGAGCCGACGAACGCGCGGGGGGGTGGGAGAAAAGGGAGCCAACGAACGCGGGCGGGAGGGAGGGAGCCGACCGAGGGCAGGAGCCTACTGAACGCGGGGGGGGGGGGGGGGAAAGAGAGGAGGGAGCCGACCGAACGCGGGGGGGGAGGAGCCGACCGAACGCGGGCGGGAGGGAGCCGACCGAATGCGGGCGGGGGAGGGAGGGAGGGAGCCGACCGAACGCGGGCGGGAGGGAGCCGACCGAATGCGGGCGGGGGAGGGAGCCGACCGAACGCGGGCGGGAGGGAGCCGACCGAATGCGGGCGGGGGAGGGAGGGAGGGAGCCGACCGAATGCAGGCGGGAGGGAGCCGACCGAACGCGGGCGGGGGAGGGAGGGAGCCGACCGAACGCGGGCGGGGGAGGGAGCCGACCGAACGCGGGCGGGAGGGAGCCGACCGAACGCGGGCGGGGGAGGGAGGGAGCCGACCGAACGCGGGGGGGGAGGGGGGAGCCGACCGAACGCGGGGGGGGAGGGGGGAGCCGACCGAACGCGGGGGGGGGGGGGGGGGGGGGGGGGGGGAGGGGGGAGCGAATGGAGCCGTTCTAGACAGCTGGCGGGAAAGAGAGAAGGCTGCAGGAAGCCTCAGAAATTGAGGAGCCATTTCCCGACGGCGAAAGGGGGAGGTTGTCGGGAAACAGCTGCCTCAACTTTGAGGCTTCCTGCACCCTTCTCACTGCTACAAGAAGTCTCTGTGCCGATGGCAATGTACTTTTATTAAAAAATGTTAAAAAACTGAACAGCTACAAAGAACTACAAAAATGGCCGAGTGCCAATGTTTTTTTCACACTGAGCATGTGCGAACACTCCAACGCGCACGCGCAGCGTTGCCGGCAGGAAAAAAACTAATTTAAATAGTACCCGCCCTCTCCCACTTACATAATCGGCGCGAGTGTAGGCTCCGCCCCCCCTGGGCACCGCGCCAGGCAGACAAGGAGCTGCAGAACGCTCCAGAATCGCGAGTTTTTTTGCTGGCGCTGTTTTAGGTGCGAAAAACAGGCGCCCAGCTCGGAGGGGCGGCCATTTTTTATCATGTGGAAACTTGGGCCCTTAAAGTTGCACTGTGATATATAGGCGACAATTTGGAAGAGCATTACTGGAAGAATAATAGATTTGCGACACTGCATTTTATTTGGGGGGTGGTAGCGGGAGGGGGGGGGGCGGGGGAGAAGAGAGAGTCAGACCACACCAATATGTGGAAACCCAGTTTACCCTAACAACGAAAGCTTTCCACTACAATGTGGAACTGAGCCAACAGCTTTAAATTAAACTGAGGTCTCCTGCTCCAGCTGTCGTTACCATTAGAAGGTAATGGCAGTTTCAGGAAAGCAGCCTTTTACCACATTAATGCCAGCAGTCTCAGATACAGAAAGTGTAATGGCCAGCCCATTTATTAATCATTACCTACACGCAACAACAAAATAAATTGGTTACTTTATCGGACACGAGTAAATCAAGGGAAAATGAACAGCTTTAATTGACTGCAGACGCCTTACACTGATTGATCTGCTTAATCTAATCATGTAATCAAAACAAGCAACGGTACCCATGGCATTCCTACTGCATCAGACACACACTGGTCCACATCCATCAGCAATGTGTTTCACACCAGTGGCAGGAAAAGCAGAGTCTCACCCTGCAGTAAACTGTGGGCTGAGCACAAAGCAGCACTGGCAGCAAACCAGTGAGCTTTGTGCTAGTCTACTAGAAGATGAGCCATAGTTGAATAGTCGGTGCGTATTCACTGTCCAGACTCGAATGAACAATCCCACCATAGGAGAGCTGCTTGGAACAGCCTCTGGAACCGTACGCTAACCTGACTCACTGTCAGGCGAGGACAACAGGACAATTGTGGGCAATGGGAGAGCTGAGGTTAGCTCTGGACACATGTAGATACAAAGCCATGAGTTACAGCGAGTATGAATCTAACTGTGACATTAATATCACAATAAAAAGAATGAACTTCGTGATTTACAATGAAAATGAAAGTTCACATAGGTCATCGGATCTGATTTGACAGAGTGTCCTACTGCAGGAACATGCAACAGATTAATAAATAGGTAGCATAGTGGTTGTGTTACTGGACTAGTAATTCAGAGGCTGGGATTAATGATCTGGAGACACGAGATCAAATCCCACCACAGCAGCTGGAGAATTTAAATTTAGTGAATTAAATAAATCTGGAATACAAAGCTAGTTTCAGTGATGGCGACCATGAAACTACTACATTGCCGTAAAAACCTGGATCTAGGTCACTATTGTCCCTTAAGGAAGGAAACCTGCCGTCCTTACCTGGTCTGGCTTACATTCGACTCCAGACCGACAGTAATGTGGTTGACTCTTAGCTTCCCTGTGAAATGGCCTAGCAAGCCATTCAGTTGTCTCAAGGACAATTAAGGATGAGCAATAAATGCCGACCTTGCCAGCGACGGCCACATCCCATGAACGAATATTTTAAATATATATATATGCATAGCACTCGATACACCGAGCAGGTCTTCTATGTTCTAATTATGCCAAGAGATTTGTGTTCAGTTGGCAGCACTCTTCAACTTGAGTCAGTAGGTTCTGGGTTCAAGTCCCGCTTTATGACATGAACACATAATGTAAGCTGACATATCATGCAGTAAAAGTTTGCATTTATATAGCACCTTTCACATCCCAAGCACTTTACAGCCAATCAATTACTTTTGAGCTGTAGTGGCTGTTGTTTTGTAGACAGAAGTACTCAAGAGTTACGCACTGTTGGATGCACCATCTTTGAGACGAGATGTTAAACCCACCTGCTTGTTAGAAAGATCCTGTGGCACCATTCAAAGAAGAGCATGCAGCCCTTCCAATGTTCTGGCCAACTTCCTTCCTTCAAAGCAGGTTAACTGGTCATTTATTTCACTAGTAATGTGTGGAACCTTGAAGTACACGAAACAGGCTACTGAGTTTGAGTCAGAACAACAGTCACTATACTTGTACTTCAAAAGTAGCACCAGCACCTGGGAATCCCTAGCCCCAAGACCGCCCATGTATGGAGGAAGAGCATCCGGGAGGGCACTGAGCACTTGAGTCTCATCGCCGAGCATGCAGAAATCAAGCACAGACCGTGGAAGGAGCATGCGGCAAACCAGGCTCCCCACCCACGACTTCAAAAGTAATTGATTATCTGTGAAGTGCAGTGGGACATCCTGGAGGAAGTGAAAGGTGCTATATATAAATATATTTTTCTCTTTCTTTCCGATTAATGGCTTAATTTGTAAATTTAAAGGTTACATATTAATGTTGTGATTCAGCTTATTGGTGGTCCAATGTGATAGGTCGTGTTTCTGTTCCTCTGAATACCCATGGAGCAATTTCATGGTCAAGGACACACTATATATGGTGCAATGGGGTGATCAGGAACTTTACTTCAGAGGGAAAACTAAAGGATGAGATACCTCAGACTCCTCCCATACATCTCAGAGTGGCCAACTCAAAATCAGAACTGGTAGAATCCTAGGAGCCCCTCAACTGTCAATTCTCTCATTGGAATTATTACATTGTACAGAGCATCTAAAACAAGCCAAGAAAAACATAAAAATGCTTTATTATTTAGCATCAGGTTGAAAACAATCTGTAATAAAATGCTGGAAACACTCAGCAGATCAAGCAGCATCTGTGGAGAGAGAAACCACTAACGTTTCAGGTCGATGGCCCTTTGTCAGAACTGGAAAAAGTTAGAGATGTAACAGATTTTTAAGCAAGTACAGGGGCAGGAAAAGGAGAGGAAAAAATAAAAGGGAAGGTCTATGATAGTGTGGAAGGCAGAAAAGATGAAGAGACAAAAGGGATGATGGTGCAAAGCAAAAGACCGTGGTAATGGGACATGTTAAGAAACAAAAGATGAGTCTGGACGAGGTGTAAATGGGAATGGCAGAATCATTAACAGCTGCCATACGAAAAAAAATTGGGGGCAGAGGTTATGATCTGAAATTGTTGAACCCGACGTTGAACTAGAAGGTTGTAAAATGTCAAATCGAAAGAGCAGTGGACCTGGGATAAAACGGCGAGAGTGGCAGCGCTATAAAGAGAGGCAGTGTGGGCAGCGGCAGCGGAACCTTCGACAATTTCCAAAAAACAAGGAATGATGTCACAGGACAGCAGGTATGTGATTGGTTGGTGAGTATTAAGCCTTATTTTCTCTCTAAACTAGGACAATGGTTTAAACTAAGACCAGGAAACTATTAACATACTGTATTAAATTTATAGCTTAACTAGTTAAAAAAATTAATATATCTATAAATAGTTAAAGAAAGACTTAAACTATTAAATAAATAAAATAAGGCGAGACTGAGATATGGCAGAGCAGGTTGTGTGTTTGGACTGAAGTATGTGGGAGTTTGTGGGCAGCGAGACTGTCCCGAGCAAACACGTCTGCAGAAGATATCGTCATGTGGAATCCCTCTGGTTCAGAGACATTGAGCTGGAGTGAGAGTTGGAGAAAGTCCGACACATAAGGGAGGGGGAGAAATTTCTGGACCGTTTTATACAGAATACAGTTACATCCCAGAGGAAAGCACAGGTTCAGGAAAGGGAGGGTATGACTGTTAGGGAGCCAGGAAGCAAGGATTTAGGAGGGGTTGAGAAGGAGGTCCCACAGTCACTGGTCCTGTGAGTACGATGTACTCTCTAGCTGTGAGGACATGGAGAAAGACTGCAGGGAGGACAGCCATAATGCAGACCACAACATTGTGGCTCAGAAGTCTGTCCAAGGGGAGGTTGTGGGGGGGAAAAGAGGGCAAAGAGCAGAATAGAAATGTGGTAGTAATGGGGAACTCTATAATTAGGGGGATACATAGCGTCCACTGCAACCAAGAACCCCAAAGGTAAGGTTTTGCCAAGGTAAGGGATATCTCATGACAGCTGGAGAGGTATTGGAAAGGGAGGGGGTAAATCCATTTGTCGTGGTCCATGTTGGAACAAACAACGTAGGTTGGAACAGGGAGGAGTTCCTGCTGAGGGAGTATCAGGAGTTAGGCTCTAAATTACAAAGTAGGACCTCTTGGATAATAATCTCTGGATTATTGCCCGAGCCACATGCAAATGGGCATAGAAGCAGACAGATCAGGAAAATTAACATGTGGCTGAAGGGCTGGTGTTGGAAAAAGGGAAAAAGTTGGAAAGTGTAGGTTCCTTTTCATGGGGCACTGGCACCAGTTCTGGGACAGGAAGGAACTGTACCGATGGGATGGGCTCCATCTGAACCGGGATGAGACTAATGTCCAAGCAGAAAGGATAATTAGGGAAGTGGCAAAGGATCTACAAGAAACGTAACCAGCCTAAATATAACCACAAAATAGGACATGAGGGGATAATAATCTCTCAATGGCAGGGAAGTGCATGATAAGCCAGAATATGAAGAGATTAGGAGAAACGTTAAAAAAAAATAATTAGGAAGGCAGAGGAACGATGAAATTATCAAGGAACATAAAACAAAATAGTAAAGTATTTTACAGCCACAGGAGTATAAATCAAGAAATAATGGAGGCTTGTAAAAAAGGAACGGCAATAATCATGGGCGATTTTAACCTTCATATTAATTGGATAAAGCAAATTGGCCAGGGTAGCCTTGAGGAAGAGTTCATAGAGTGTATCCGGGATAGTTTCCCTGAACAGTACATTGCGGAACCAACCAAGGAGCAGGCTATCTTAGATCTGGTACTGTTTAATGAGAAAGGATTAATAAACGATCTCCTAGTAAAGGATCCTCGAGGAATGAATGACCATAACATGGTTGAATTTCAAATTCAGTTGGAGGGTGAAAAAGTTGGATCTCAAACCAGTGTCCTAAGCTTAAATAAAAGAGACTACAAAGGTATGAGGGCAGAGTTGGCTAAAGTGGACTGTGAAAACTGATTAAAGTGTAGGACGGTTGATGAGCAGTGACAGACATTTAAGGAAATATTTTTTTTTAAACTCGCAACAAAAATATATCCCAATGAGAAGGAAAGACTGTAAGAGAAGGGATAACCATCTGTGGCTAACTAAGGAAATAAGGGATGGTATGAAATTGAAAACAAGGGCATAAAATGTGGCCAAGACTAGTGGGAGACCAGAGGATTGGGAAATGTTTAAAAGCCAGCAAAGAATGACTAAAAAAAAAAAGAGGGAAGATAGATGATGAAAGTAAACTAGCACGAAATATAAAAACAGATAGTAAGAGTTTCTACAGGTACATAAAAAGGAAAAGTGGCTAAAGTAAATGTTGGTCCGCTAGAGGATGAGACTGGGGAATTAATAATGGGGAACAGGGAAATGGCAGAGACTTTGAACAAATATGTTGTATCGATCTTCACGGTAGAAGACACTAAGAACATCCCAATAGTGGATAATCAAGGGGCTATAGGGAAGGAGGAACTTAATACAATCACTAAAGAAATAGTACTCGGTAAATTAATGGCTCTAAAGGTGGACAAGTCCCCTGGACCTGATGGCGTACATCCTAGGGTCTTGAGAAGTGGCTGCAGAGATTGTGGATGCAATGGTTGTAATCTACCAAAATTCCCTGGATTCTGGAGAGGTCCCAGCAAACTGCAAATGTAACACCCCTATTTAAAAAAGGAGGCAGACAGAAAGCAGCAAACCATAGACCAGTTAGCTTAACATCTGTCGTTGAGAAAATACTGGATCCATTATTAAGGAAGCAGTAGTGGGACATTTGGAAAAACATGATTCAATCAAGCAGAGTCAGCATGGTTTTATGAAAGGGAAATCATGTTTTGACAAATTTGTTGGAGCTCTTTGAGGATGTAACGAGCAGGATGGATAAGGAGGAACCAGTGGATGTGGTGTATTTGTATTTCCAGAAGGCATTCGATAAGGTGCCACATAAAAGGTTACTGCACAAGATAAAAGTTCACGGAGTTGGGGGTAATAAATTAGCATGGATAGAGGATTGGCTAACCAACAGAAAACAGAGTTAGGATAAATGGGTCATTTTCCGGTTGGCAAACGGTAACTAGTGGGGTGCCTCAGGGATCGGTGCTGGGGCCTCAATTATTTACAATCTATATTAATAACTTGGATGAAGGGGCCGAGTGTAATGTAGCCAAGTTTGCTGATGATACAAAGATGGGTGGGAGAGCAAATTGTGAGGAGGACACAAGAAATCTGCAAAGGGATATAGACAGGCTAAGTGAGTGGGCAAAAATTTGGCAGATGGAGTTTTGGGCCCAAATTTCCCCATGAGTTGCAGAGTTTTTGTTGGTGTAACTTGATTTTTCTGGTGTATCTTTTTAGTTGCAAATAAGGCCATTTAATTTGCGCCAGTGTGTGTGAGTTAGTTAGGTTTTTTGTTGGGTCAGTTTTTTTTTCCCCCAAAAGGGGGCGTTCCCAGCCACTTACACCATTTATGCCAATTTGGCCTGAAAAAAGTTGTACTAAACTAACTTAGGACAGCGTATGTGTCCACTTTTGTCTGCACAGAAAGACCTTACTTACAGTTCAGGAATCGGCGCAAGTAACTACTTTTACAGCACCCCCAAGCACCAAACAAAGCACAAAAAGTAATAAGCAATTAATAAAAAATAAAATAGGAACCCTGCCCCTAAAGCACCAAGACCATCATCATCATCATATCAAAGCCAGTCCCTCGGAATCGAGGAAGACTTGCTTCCACTCCCAAAGTAAGTTCTTTGATGGCTGAACAATCCGATACGAGAGCCACAGATCCTGTTACAGGTGGGACAGACATTCATCGAAGGAAGGGGTCGGTGGGGCTGGTTTGCCGTGCGCTCCTTCCGCTGCCTGTGCTTGTCCTCTTCACGTTCTTTGCGTTGGGACTCGAAGAGCTCGACGCCCTCCCGGATGTACTTTCTCCACCTCGGGCGGTCTTCGGCCAGGGTCTCCCAGGTGTCAGTGGTGATGTCGCACTTTACCAGGGAGGCTTTGTGGGTGTCCTTATAACGTTTCCGCTGTCCTCCTTTGGCTTGTTTACCATGAAGGAGCTGCACATAAAGCATGCGCTGAGGGAGTCTCGCATCTAGCATGCGAACTATGTGGCCTGCCCAGCGAAGTTGATCGAGTGTGGTCAGTGCTTCAATACTGGGGATGTTAGCCTGTCGAGGATACTGGTGTTGGTGCGCCTGTCCTCCCAGGGGATTTGCAGGATCTTGCGGGAACATCGTTGGTGATATATCTCCGGCGCCTTGAGGTGCCTTCTATACATTGTCCATGACTCAGATCCATACAGGAGGGCGGGTATTACTACAGCCCTGTGGACCATGAGCCTGGTGGTAGATTCGAGGGCGTGGTCTTCAAACACACTTTCCCTCAGACGGCCGAAAGCTGCACTGGAGGCGATGTTGAATCTCTGCATCAATGTCTGCCTTTGTTGATAAGAGGCTCCCGAGATATGGGAAATGGTCTGCGTTGTCCAGGGCTGCGCTGTGGATCTTGATGATTGAAGGGCAGTGCTGTGCGGCGGTGACAGGCTGGTGGAGGACCTTTGTCTTACGGATGTTAAGCGTAAGGCCCATGCTTTCATATGCCTCAGTGAATACACTGACTATATCCTGGAGTTCAGCCTCAGAATGTGCTCAGACACAGGCATCGTCCGCATACTGCAGCTCAACGACAGAGGTTGGGGTGATCTTGGACCTGGCCTGGAGGCGGCGTAGGTTAAACAGCTTCCCACTGGTTCTGTAGTTTAATTCCACTCCAGCGGGGAGCTTGTTGATTGTGAGGTGAAGCATGGCGGTGAGGAAGATTGAGAAGAAGGTTGGAGCGATGACACAGCCCTGTTTGACCCTGGCCCGGATGTGGATTGGGTCTGTAATGGATCCGTTGGTAAGGATCAGGGCCTGCATGTCATACTGAAGCAGGCGAAGGATGTTGACAAACTTTTGGGGGCATCTGAAACGGGAGAGGATGCTCCATAGACTCACAGTTGGCAGTGTCAAAGGCCTTTGTAAAATCGAAAAAGGCCATGTATAAGGACTGGCGCTGCTCCCTGCATTTTTCCCGCAACTGTCGCGCTGCAAAGATCATGTCCGTTGTGCCCCGTCGAGGACGAAATCCGCATTGTGATTCCGGGAGGAGCTTCTCGGCTACAGGGAGAAGACGATTGAGGAGAACTCTAGCAACAACTTTCCCAGTGGCTGATAGCAGGGAGATTCCCCTGTAGTTGCCGCAATCGGACTTGTCCCCTTTTTAAAAAATGGTCACAATCACTGCATCTCTGAGATCTCCCGGCATGCTCTCCTCCCTCCAGATGAGAGAGATGAGGTCATGTATCCGCGCCAACAGCGCCTCTCCGCCATACTTTAGCGCCTCAGCAGAGATTCCATCCGCACCCGTAGCCTTGTTATTCTTGAGCTGCTTTATGGCTTTGCCAACCTCGTGCAACGTTGGGAGTTTCAATGAGTTGGTGGCGGGTCACATGCTGCGGGATGGAGTCGAGAACACTCAAGTCAAAGGCAGAGTCTCGATTTAGGAGATCTTCAAAGTGCTCCTTCCATCGGGCCCTGAAAGCCTCGGTGTCCTTGATGAGGGTTTCCCCATTCTTGGCCAGGAGCGGGGTGGGGCCTCGGGAGTTTGGAACGTAGGTGGCCTTGAATGCAGCGAAGAATCCTTGCATATCGTGGCTGTCGGCCAGTTGTTCTCTCTCCTGTGCTTTCTCCATCCACCACCTATTCTTTAGGTCCCGGATTTTTTGTTGGACCTGAACCTTGAGCAGTCTGTAATGTTGTTTTGCAGCTCCCGAGTTGGGTACACCTTCTTCTGGAAAGGGAAACCAGAGGCAGAACGCTGTCTTCATGGAGTCGGCTTTGCCGTCAAGAAGGAGCTGGTCGACTGCCTCAAAGACTCCCCCTGAAGGTTAACGAATGCCTCATGACTCTTCGTATTATCCTATCCCGGAACCAATGCACCAGTCATCAGTGCGCCGCCCCTACACTCGATGCAACAGATGAGGCTAAAGAGGGTTTTTATTCCAACCGAGACATCCTTGTCCCCTGTCCCCATGGGCGACAAATTGATCCTCCTGGGTGATTTTAATGCCAGGGTTGGCAAAGACGCAGTCCTCTGGGGCAGCGTGATTGGCAGAGAAGGGGTATGGAAAGCTAACTCCAGCGGTACCCTACTCCTGACAAAATGTCTAGAACATGAACTCATCACCAAAACTCTGTTCCGCCAGTGGGACAAATACAAGGCATCTTGGCAACACCCTCACTCCAAACACTGGTACCTGCTTGACTATGTCATCGTCCGAGCCAGGGATCGCAAGGATGTGCGCATCACCCGAGCCATGACAGGAGCCGACGTCTGCTGGACAGACCACCACCTAATCCGATCCATCATCGACATTAACATAGCCCCAAAGCAGGGGGGACAGCAGAAGCAGTTCCGCAAAAAAGTTAATGCCGGGGCATTTAGAGACCC
The DNA here is from genome assembly GCF_044704955.1 of Pristiophorus japonicus. Lineage (NCBI taxonomy): Eukaryota > Metazoa > Chordata > Chondrichthyes > Pristiophoridae > Pristiophorus > Pristiophorus japonicus. The sequence goes on from NC_091987.1 coordinate 43,723,713, forward strand.
AGCTACCCTATACAGCCAGTGCTTCACAGCTAATCTGGCGTGCCTTGATGACCCTGAGATACTGAATGCCCACAGTGCTTGGTCTGCCCTCCAGGCCTCCATAACCAGTGGCTGTGAAGAGACACTTGGTCACGCAACCAGAAAACATCAGGACTGGTTTGATGAAAATGATCAGGAGATTGTAGAATAGATCGCAAGCGCAAAGCATTTCTGAGGAAACCTGCCCCTAAAGCACCAAGACCAAAGTAATAAGCAATCAATAAATAATAAAAAAATAGAAGGAACCCTGAACCTAAAGCACAAAAATCAATCAGTAAATAACAAATAAAAAAAATAGAAGTCCTACCTTAGGGAACGCAGCAGGCCGCCGATGAGGGAGCCCATTTGGCCAGGCCCCTCCCACACAGCCTGCAGCACGCGTTTGCAGAAACAGCCTGCTGGGAGCTACTGCACATGCGCGCAGACTCTAGCGCGCATATGCAGAGGTCCCGGCACGGTTTTCAGCACCGGGACCTGGCTCCGCCCCCAATCCATTGGGCCACGCTACGCCACGACAGAGGAGAGGCTGGGAAACGGCCAAAATATGGAGGCCTTTTTTCGGCGCGCTTGGAGACGGGCAAAAGCGGCGCAGCTCAAGTGAGGGCGTCAGAAAAAGAGGTTAGGGAAATTTGGGTCCAAAATGTGGGAAAATGTGAGGTTATCCACTTTGACGGAAAAAAAATAGAAAAGCAAATTATAATTTAAATGGAGAAAAATTGCAAAGTGCTGCAGTGCAGAGGGACCTGGTGGTCCTTGTGCATGAAAGACAAAACGTTAATATGCAGGTACAGCAAGTAATCAGGAAGGCAAATGGAATGTTGGCCTTTATTGCAAAGGGGATAAAGTCTAAAAGCAGAGCAGTCCTGCTATAACTGTACAGGATATTGGTGAGGCCACACCTCGAGTACTGCATGCAGTTTTGGTCTCCCTATTTAAGGAAGGATAAACTTGCATTGGAGGATGTTCAGAGAAGGCTCACTAGGTTGATTTCGGAAATGAGGGGTTGACTTATGAAGATAGGTTGGGCCTATATTCATTGGAGTTCAGAAGAATGAGAGGTGATCTTATCGAAACATATAAGATAATGAGGGGGTTAGACAAGGTGGATGCAGAGAGTATATTTCCACTCATAGGGGAAACTAAAACTAGGGGACATAGTCTCAGAATAAGGGGCCGCCCATTTAAAACTGAGATGAGGAGGAATTTCTTCTCTGAGGGTTGTACATCTGTGGAATTCTCTGCCCCAGAGAGCTGTGGAGGCTGGGTCATTGAATATATTTAAGGCAGAGATAGACAGATTTTTGAGCGACAAGCAAATAAAGGGTAATGGGGAGCGGGCAGGAAAGTGGAGCTGAGTCAATGGTCAGATCAGCCATGATCGTATTGAATGGCGGAGCAGGCTCGAGGGCCAAATGGCCTACTCCTATTTCTTAAGTTATGTTCTTAAATATAGGAAATAATAAAATAAGAGAAATCTGGATGCGGTGGAGGTGGGAGGTTAGGCCAAGAAGTGCCTTTTGCTGAAAGCCATTAGTGCATCCATGTGGGATGAGGCAGCTCTGAGCTCATCCAAAATCACTGCCCCTGTTGTGATCAATGGACCAATCTCAGGGTGCACAGTCATTCTCCCCATCATTGACGTCACCGAGAGCAAAGAAACCTGACTGGATGGCCTTCTATTCAGGTCAAAATTAACCCTTTAGAACTTTAAAAGTCAAGACACATTTTATCAAAACATTTTTGAACAGTAAATGGAGTACTTTGAGCAAAACATACACCCACCCACCCAAACTTCTCTTTCCCTTTAATGTCTAATCTTTGGGGTACATACAATTGACATAATTAAGTGACAAAGCTTGGTTTATAAACTTGGTATCACTTTTTAAAAACAGGGCACAATGTATATGCCACCTCTTGTTCAGTCACAGACTCTGCATCACCGTGTAGCACATGAACATTGAGATGTCACATACACGTCCAAAGCTAATGACGGACTGAACAGGAACTGCAACCTAAACTCAACTTTCCTAGAATACATTTTCTCCCTCACATGAAACAATCAATACCAGGTAATGACAAAACCATCATGAGTTACTTTCAAATGTAGGCACTCGACACTTGACACTCCAGCTGTCCGTTGTGTAAAACACAGAATTAATTTGCACTTGTTATAGCAAGTTACCGATTAACACAGTTCAGAGAAATTGTTGACTATTAATAACCTTTCAGATCAACAGATGTGCATAAAGTACAGCTTTCAAGTATGCAATCATTATAGTGCTGGAGTTGAGTAAAGTATCTAACAATACCGGATAATTGTGATAATCTGCTGCCATGCATGCTCAACATGTCCCAGTAGCAATTGAGATTGTTGAGTTTAGCAATGAATCTTTGGCTGACTTATGCGAGCAGTCAACATGAAGTGTGTGTGAAAGACTGGGATGGACAAAAGAATAACCTAACAATGCTAAAAATCTAAGCCAAATGATCCCTATAACCATTATTCTTCTCTGACAGAATTCCATCCTGGGATAGCATGACAGTCTTTTTACCATGACCTTTTGCCAAGAGGAACAAGTAAATTTGAAACCAAGGAGGAAAATTTACAAACCCAACTGTGAAATTCAGCAATGAAATGGAGCCAAAACAGCTGCAAAATCCAAAATGGTCCTCCCTTTTCAGAAGGGAAGCTCAGTGCTTCAGAACAAAAACCTGAGATTTACAGCAAGGTCCTTTTATGTGAACTCAAATGGTTCAGCTGACAAGTCTCAACGTGCTAAATATAATCAGGGCTCAGTCTCAGTGCTACAGATCCGAACACAAAGTAAACTGCAGCATTTCCCCTTCCTACATTTAGATAAGACCTGCGCAGTGCGTTCGGAAACTGGAAGAACAATGGTTTCCCTCACTAGATTCTCCAGCTTTCCCGCAGTTTAGCTTTAGGTCCAACAGTTGCTACTCACCTCCTCTGCAAGAACAGGGCATGTTTTAAGCTTCACCACTGCCACAGTCTGCACAACTTAGTTATCAGGCTCAGTCAGGCCAGATTTTTTTCCTTCTATGAACTGAAGGCACCATTTGCTGCTCACAATTCCACATGGCACCCAACACCACCAGGTAAAATTCAGACAATCGACTGAATGCCATAAAATCTGAATCTCTAGTTTACACCTGCAGGTTAGGAATATAAAACAGCATGGTTATACCAGACAACTACTGGATTTTAGAATGATCAAATCAAATCTTTAAAACTTATAAATCTACCACGTCGACTGAGGAATGTAAAAACTTGAATTACCGCTTTAAAAGTTAGTGGCACACACATACTCATACACATAACTGCCCTCTGAAATGGTTCGAGCAAGCCACTCCATTGTAAAAAAAGGCTACAGAAAACAAGAATAATAAAACCGAATGGACCACCTGGCACGGACCTCGGCACCGGCTTTGGACACGATAACAGCACACCCAACCCAGTCTACCCTCCACATTTCTCCTCAATAACATCTGGGGACTTGTACCAAAATTGGGAGAGCTGTCCAACAGACAAGTCAAGCAACAGTTTGACATAGTCATACCTTTCAGCCAATGTCCCAGACTCCTCCATCACCATCCCTGGGTATACCCTGTCCCACCAGCAGGACAGACCCACCAGAGATGGCAGCACAGTGGTATACAGTGGGGAGGGAGTGGCCCTGGGAGTCTTCAACATTAAGTCCAGACCCCATGAGGTCTCATGGCTTCAGATCAATCATGGGCAAGGAAACCTCCTGCTGATTACCAACTACCGCCCTCCCTCAGTTGATGAATCAGTACTCCTCCATGTTGATCACCACTTGGAAGAAGCACTGAGGGTAGCTAGGGCACAGAATGTACTCTGGGTGGGGGACTTCCATGTCCATCACCAAGAGTGGCTCGGTAGCACCACTACTGCCCGAGTTGGTCAAGTCCTGAAGGACATATTTGCCAGACTGGGCCTGCAGCAGGTGGTGAGAGAACCAACATGAGGGAAAAACCTACTTGACCTCGTCCTCACCAATCTACTGGTCACAGATGCATCTGTCCATGACAGCATTGGTGGCAGTGATCACTGCAGTTATTGTGGTGCCATCTTCACACTGAAGACGCAAACGTGCTAAATGGGATAGATTCAGAACAGATCTAGCAGCTCAAAACTGGGTATCCATGAGGCATTGTGGGCCATCAGCAGCAGAATAGTATTCCACCACAATCTGTAACCTCATGGCCTGGCATATCTCTCACTGTACTATTACCATCAAGCCAGGGGACCAACCCTGGTTCAATGAAGAATGAAGAGCATGCCAGGAGTAGCACTAGACATACCTAAAAATTACGTACCAACCTGGGGAAGCTGCAATACAGGACTACATGCATGGTAAGCATCGGAAGCAACATGCTAACAACAGAGCTAAGCAATCCCACAATCAACGGATCAGATCAAATCTCTGCAGTTCTGCCACATCCAGTCATAAATGGTGGCGGCAATTAAACAACTAACGGGAGGAGGCGGCTCCATGAATATCCCCATCCCCAATGATGGAGGAGCCCAGCACTCAAGTGCAAAAGACAAGGCTGAAACATTTGCAACCATCTTCAGCCAGAAGTGCTGAGTGGATGATCCATTTCGGCCCCCTCCCAAGGTGCCTATCATCACAGAAGTCAGTCTTCAGCCAATTTGATCCAAACCACGTGATAGCAAGAAGCGGCTGAGCGTACTGGATACAGCAAAGGCTATGAGCCCCGACAACATCCCGGCTGCTTAAGACTTGTGCTCCAGAACTAGCCGCGCCTCTAGCCAAGCTGTTCCAGTGCAGCTACAACACTGGCATCTACCCGACAATGTGGAAAACTGCCCAGGTATGTCCTGTCCACAAAAAGCAGGACAAATCAAATTACCATCCCATCAGTCTACTTTCAATCATCTGCAAAGTGATGAAGGTGTCATCGACAGGGCTATCAAGCGGCACTTACTCATCAATAACCTGCTCACTGATGCTCAGTATGGGTTCTGCCAGGACCACTCGGCTCCAGACTGCATTACAGCCTTGGTCCAAACATGAACATGAACAAAAGAGCTGAATTCCAGAGGTGAGGTGAGAGTGCCCTTGACATCAAGGTAGCATTTGACAGAGTGTGGCATCAAGGAGCCCTAGTAAAACTGAAGTCAATGGGAATCAGGGAGAAAACTCGCCACTGGCTTGAGTCATACCTAGCACAAAGGAAGATGGTTGTGGTTGTTGGAGGTCAATCATCCCAGCCCCAGGACATCGCTGCAGGAGTTCCTCAGGGCAATGTTCTAGGCCCAACCATCTTCAGCTGCTTCATCAATGACCTTCCCTCCATCATAAGATCAGAAGTGGGGATGTTCACTGATGACTGCAGTGTTCAGTTACATCCACAACTCCTCAGATAATGGAGCAGTCCATGCCCTTATGCAGCAAGACCTGGACGACATTCGGGCTTGGGTTGATAAGTGGCAAGTAACATTCACGCCACACAAGTGCCAGGCAGTGATTATCTTCAACAAACTAGTCCAACCACCTCCCCTTGATATTCAATGGCATTAACCATCACCGAATCACCCACCATCATCATCCTGGGGGGGGGGGTCACCATTGACCAGAAACTTAACTGGATCAGCCACATAAATACTGTGGCAATAAGAGGTCAGAGGCTGGGTATTCTGCAGCAAGTGTCTCACCTGACTCCTGAAAGCCTTTCCAACTTCTACAAGGCACAAGTCAGGAGTGTGATGGACTACTCTCCACTTGCCTGGATGCGTGCAGCTCCAATAGCACTCAAGAAGCTTGACAACATCCAAGATATAGCAGCCCGCTTGATTGGCACCCCATCCACCACCTTCAACATTCACTCCCTCAATCACCGGTGCACCGTGACTGCAGTGTCCATCATTTTTAAGATGCACTGCAGCAACACGCCAAGGCCTCTTCGGCAGCACTTCCCAAACCCGCGACCCCTACCACCTCGAAGGACAAGGGCAGCAAGCGCATGGGAGCACCACCACCTGCAAATTCCCCTCGAAGTTACACGCCATCCTGACTTGGAAAAATATCACTGTTCCTTCATCGCTGCCATTTTAAAATCCTGGAACTCCCTCCCTAACAGCACTGTGGGAGTTCCTTCACCACAAGGATTGCAGCGGTTCAAGGCGGCGGCTCACCATCACCTTCTCAAGGGCAATTCAGGATGGGCAATAAATGCTGGCCTTGTCAGCGACACCCACATCCAGAAATATTTAAAAAAATATATTTTTTTTTTGGAAAAAAGATGCACGGATCTTAAAGAAAACAATGACTCCAGCAAAGAGAAATGTTCATACCACGCCCACTCAAACTGAAAATGTTGGAGCATGTCTGATGCTGGTGGCGATGGGGGGTACTTGGGAATATTGCATAAGTATAACAAACATTAAGCTTCAGTTTGATTCCTCACTCCACTGCAAATTGATACCAATATATTAAATAAGTCTACAAAAGACAAAATTATTTAACGTTATTTTTGTTTAAAAATTTGTAATGTTCTGTAGAACCAATTATTTTTTTCTTTAAATAAATGACATTTCTATTCCCCAAAATAAATGATTCAATCCAAGTAACTGACCTATGGCTGATCACAACTGAATACCTTGGTTATAAGGACAGAAATTAGATCGGGGGAAATGAAGTCTGGGGCAAAGTATCTGGGAGGTGAAAGTGAAAACACACATTTTTATAACCCATACCTCTGAAGTGGGTTAATAAAAATTCTGTTGTCCGCTACCTACAGTTATTTAGGTTTTGCAGCAAATTCCAATAAAACAATCTGACTTAAAGATAAATTAATTACACCTGTTGCAGCAGTTAAATGTCTGCACAAATTATTTTTTACAATGGCAGTATGATGATTCTATTACCAGTCTCTATGCAACCCTCGCAAAGTTGTCTGAAGTAGGTAGTAATCTCAACCCAATTAGACCACATACTGTTTTCCATTGCAATCTGCTACGAGGTGAATAGTATTTAACAACTTAACAGTTTTCCCCAATCCCTTAACAAGAGACTGCAGTTTCCAACCCATTAATACTCAACTCTCCTGGATTTCTGCCAAGTGAGGAGCACTAACAAACACCTAGCCAACAGCATTACCTGAAAAAAATGACAACCAGAGTTTGGGAAATAACGTTTTTGTTTTAAGTACAGACCGCAAAACCTGAGCTGAAAATGGTACAAGTACTAATTCAAAACAGACGCACACACACACACACACACACACACACACTTTAGAAACATGAAAATAGCAAGATGATCTACCCAGCTATCAGCAACATGTGGCTACCATTACTGTATTGAGTTTCCAATCTGTAACAGGCATGTGAACTTGCAGCTTGGATATCAGCCATTTTATCTGTTACAGATTCAATCAAGGCAACGTTTTAATTAACGGCTCTTACAAAATGCATGTTTCTCGTGTGACAATCCAGTCCAGGCCAATGGGATCAAGCTAGCCTCCCAGCTGTCTGTAAGGGTTGCATGTACGGCCAATGTCAATCTGGTGAGCGTGGACCTACAATTACAACTGATGTGGTACAGAAAAGATAGAATACTCGCTTACCCTGGACCTGAGAGTTGTCTGACGTGGTGAGGTCAGACAGGGAAGGTACATGCGAGGTCAGCCAGGTAATAATTAGAAGCCAAATCAACTTACAGTAGCCAAAAAGTTATTTATGGCATGGGAGGGCAGAGGAGAACCCCAACAGTGGCCACGAAAATCTTACAAAATGAGAAATTGTTTAATATACAATACAGAAAAATGGACACTAGCTTTGCATCCCTTTTGTGTGGCCACCTTTCCATCAACAAGTAGATAGAAATTAATTGCACACTGCGCACAGGGCAACGTGTTCAGACTATAGCATAAAAAGCACAAAACTACTTTGTAGGTACTTTGAGTCATCCCGAACAAGGCCCATGTAATCGGAGCACAAGTACACAGATCAAACATTACATACAGTCAATCTCAGGCACTTTGGGGAGAAGGGTTCTTTATGATGTTGGTAGTCATTGAAGGGTATCCCTTCACCCAGTTATTCCCTTTTCGCTCAGCTGCCCAGAATGTTTTTTTAAACCCCAAACACACGATGTTTTGTTTAAAAATAAAAAACAGTTATGTGAATTTAAAAATAGATGTTTACTCAAATTGCCGAAGGTACACATCAGGTCTGTTAGCATCTGAAAAGAGAAAAGACAAGTTCATATTTCAGTTGGAGATCCTTTAGAGCTTTTTCTCTTTTCAGAGGCTCACAGGCCCACTGTGTATTTTCAATTTGATTTCCGATTTTAATCAAACTTTTATCTTTAGGTTGAAGATGGAAATGTACCTTTCAGAAGTTCAGTCAGGCTGGAGTATTGAAATGCAGAGTTAGACTGGCGAAAGGACTGAACAACCAGAAGCAAGAATATGTAAAAATTTGACAGATAGAGTATAATGTTGGAAAGTGTGAGGTCATGCACTTTGGCAGAAAAAAAATCAAAGAGCAAGTTATTATTTAAATGGAGAAAGATTGCAAAATGCCGCAATACAGCGGGACCTGGGGATACTTGTGCATGAAACACAAAAGGTTAGTATGCACGTACAGCATGTGATCAGGAAGGCCTATGGTATCTTGGCTTTTATTGCAAAGGGGATGGAGTATAAAAGCAGGGAAGTCTTGCAACAGTTATACAGGGTATTGGTGAGGCCACACCGAGAATACTGCGTGCAGTTTTGATTTCCTTATTTACGAAAGGATATACTTGCTTTGGTGGCAGTTCAGAGAAGGTTCACTCGGTTGATTCCGGGGATGAGGGGGTTAACTTATGAGGAAAGGTTGAGTAGGTGGGGCCTCTACTCATTGGAATTCAGAAGAATGAGAGGTGATCTTATCGAAACGTACAAGATTATGAGGGGGCTTGACAAGATTGATGCAGAGAGGATGTTTCCACTGATGGGGGAGACTAGAACTAGAGGGCATGATCCTAGAATAAAGGGCCACCCATTTAAAACAGAGATGAGGAGAAATTTCTTCTGAGGGTTGTAAATCTGTGGAATTCTCTGCTTCAGAGAGCTGTGGAAGCTGGAACATTGAATACATTTAAGACAGAAATAGACAGTTTCTTAAACGATAAGGGGTTATGGGGAGCGGGCGGGGAAGTGGAGCTGAGTCCTTGATCAGAGCAGACATGATCTTATTGAATGCGGAGCAGGCTCGAGGGGCCGTATGGCCTACTCCTGTTCCTATTTCTAATGTTATGTTCTTGTGTCTCGCGGTTCAGCAAAATCTCATTCACTGCTATTTACCCAGCATCTAACAAGCACAATTATGTTTAGTATTACAAATGGAATCAGGGTCAGAAAGCCATACTCAAGAGAAAGAATCACTGCAAATAAATGAGGGAAGAATAATAATTATGGCAATCATTTTAAACCGTGCCCAGGTAAAGAAAATTAGTGTATAGCTGAGGTAGAAGTACAACCCACTACCCAGCTCAAACCCAACATTCCAGCCATCTTCCAAGCCCAGGTCCCAGCAGTGTACTCCAATTTGATTTAGGAGGTCTCTCAGTAGGCCTTTCGGAAAAACTGGTTGACACGTTGCAGAAAAACCAGAGGCAGATGAAGCACGAGATTATAGAGGTCCTTTCATCGGCTGGCGGGGATGGCACTGGGTGGCTGGAGATTCTGCAAGCACCTAAAGTAGGTTACATTGGCCGGAGAGATCCAATACTCCGAATTTGCCTCATTTTACAATTTGCATTCATACAAAACCTTTAACCCAGAACAACATCCCATGGAGCTTCACAGAGGCATTATCAGACCGAAATAGTCACTGAGGCAAAGGAGGAGGTCTTAGGAGACGTGGCCAAGAGCTTGGTCAAAGAGGTGGGCTGTAATGATGGCCTTAATGGAAAAGATGGAGGCACAGAAAGATTTTTGGGAGGGAATCCGTGAGCATGAGGCCTAGATAGCTGAAGGAACAGCCGAAGGAAGGAGGAAGTGGCGGATGCAGAGAAGGCCAGAGACCGAGGCAAAGTAATTTGGTGGTGGTGGGGATTTACAGAGCTGGGTTACGGATATAGGGAGGGGGTGACGCCACAAAGGGATTTAAATAAGAGAATAAAAAGATTAAATGAGGCATTGAGAGAACCAGGATCCAACATATATCAGCAAGGAGCAGGGTGATGGATAAGATACGAGCAGCAGAGTTTTAGATGAGCTGAAGTCGACAGTGAGTGGAAGATTGGAGGCCAGCCAGGAGGTCATCGGAATAGTCAAGTCCAGAGGTCACAAAGGCATAGATGAGGGTTTCAGTAACAAATGGATTAAGGCAGTGGAGGAGGTGGGCCATGTTAGACATGGAGTAGATAGTCTTTGTCAGAAGCTCAGCTCAGGGTCAGATTGTAAGCTGTCTGGTACAACCCGAGGCGATGGCTGGGGAGGGGATGGAACTGGCAGCAAGGGGCCAAAGATGCTAGCTTCCATCTTCACAATGCTTAGCTGTAGGAAATGGATATAGGACATCAGTCTGACAACACAGGGGCAGTGGAGGGGTCAAGTGAGGAAATGGAGGGGCAGAGCCGAGTGTTGTCAGTGTACATGTGGAAGTTGATGCCATATCTGCGGATGATGCCGCCAAGAGGCAGCACATAGATGAGGAAGAGGAGGGGGCTAAGATAGGTCGCTGGGGCACTGCAGAGCTAATAGTGTGGGGATAAGAGATACTATTGCTGGAAATATTCAGGCTATGAGTGGATAGGCAAGAGAGGACACCAAGCGAAAGCAATCCCATGAAAATGGACAACGAGGAGAGGTCAATCACATCAAAGGCTACAGAGGTCGAAGATTAAAAATGTATTATGAATATACCTGTACCATTATAGTTCTCTAAATCAAAACTTAATTTCAAGTTCTGAAAAAAAAACCTGAGAATTGGTAAGCTCCATTACACGTGTGCAAGGTCAGATGACATGCAGCAATTTCATTCAATTAGTTTGGATAAGAGTGATCTCTAATCTTTTATGCACTGAAGTAAATTACAGAAATGACCAAGTCCTTGGAAGTTGTAAAGTTTAATCACCCATTGTTGGACCACAGGAAGAAAATATTTCCCACGTAGAAAAAAGGGCTATTCAAAAAATGGATTAACATAATTCAGCGTTCAAAATGATCCATGAGAGCAAAATCTGAGAATGTAGCAATAGATCCGCGACTATACCTGGTCTCATTAAGCTATTGTTAGTATTCCACCACCCCACCGCTCAATGCATTTAAGCAGTGGGTACCTGAACCATACCGGAAAACCCCAGATTCAATCCCTTGTCAGTACTGAGTTAGCAAACCTCAGTCAGTATACAGCAAGAGCATTACAATCAGACACAATGACCCACCCTGCTCCCAATTCGGGCTCTTGGTGCTCCTGATCCATGCTGGAATAATACATGTGTGGGTGGACATTAGGTGGAAATTCAATCATCAAGAGTCACACATGAAAACTGATCATTTGGGCAAGATGTACAAGGGCGATCAGGACTTTTACGTCCATAATAAAGTAATGTGATTGAGTACTATAGACGTGAGTAAGTGTGACCTTAGTCTCTTTATTCTAACTCCAGAGTATTGGTACAGCATGGGAGGCCTGCTTATATACAGTGCTCCCAAGGGATGCTGGGATCCCTTTGGACTCCAACAGATATGCCCTCTGGTGGCGATAGAAAGCTGGTTACATAGGGTTGCATACATAACATCACTCCCTCACAAAGTCAATAGTACATTTATTTACAGGGCGAGATGATCTGGGACTTTTCACTCCCGAGTCGATCTCGTTACAAATGCAGGTGCAGGTGAGTTGGTTGGTCCTTCGCTGGGCTGCTGGGCAGCTGGCCTTGCTGGGCTGCTGGGGATGATGAGTTCAGCTTCGTGGTCAACCGTGATGTTGGTTGTTGCTTGTGTGTGTGTTGGAGGTGTGTTGGTGGTGTCCTCTTCAGGTTGCTCGTGGCTGTCTGTGAATTGCAGTTTGGTTTGGTCCAAATGCTTTCTGCAAGTTAGTCCATTTGCGAGTTTGACCTGAACCACCCGACTCCCTTCTTTGGCTATGACAGTGCCAGCAAGCCATTTGGGACCATGTCCATAGTGGAGTACAAATACAGGGTCATTAACTTCAATATCGCATGACAAATTTGCGCGATCATGGTACAGGCTTTGTTGCTGCCGCCTGCCCTCGACGGTGGACGAGAGAAATCCTTGTTTTGAGCACCCTTTTCAGCAGTGGCTGGGGGAACCCTGGTGAGCGAGTGGGGTCTGGTGCGGTAGCTGAGCAGGACTCGGGACAGGCAGGTCTGCAGGGAGCTTTCCGACACGTGTTTCAAGCTTTGCTTGATGGTCTGGACTGCCCATTCTGCCTGACCGTTGGATGCGGGCTTGGGCAGATGTGACGTGCTTGATCCCATTGCGAGTCATGAATTTCTTGAATTCAGCGCTGGTGAAGCACGGCCCATTGTCGCTGACAAGGACATCAGGCAGGCCATGCGTGGCGAACATGGCTCATAGGTTTTCGATGGTGGCAGTGGACATGCTTAGACATTATTACACATTCAATCCACTTAGAATAAGCATCCACAACAACCAAGAATATTTTGCCTCGAAACGGGCCAGCGAAGTAATGTGGATCCTAGACCACGGTTTGGAGGGCCATGACCACAAACTTAGCGGTGCCTCCCTGGGTGCATTGCTCAGTTGAGAGCAAGTGTTGCATTGGCGCACGCAAGACTCCAAATCTGAGTCAATGCCGGGCCACCACACATGGGATCTGGCTATAGCTTTCATCATTACTATGCCTGGGTGGGTACTGTGTCGGTCGCATATGAATGTTTCCCTGCCTTTCTTAGGCAAAACCACGCGATCACCCGACAAAAGACAGTTCGCTTGTATGGACATTTCGTCTTTACGCCACTGGCACAACTTGATCTCTTCATGCATCTCTGCTGGGACGCTGGACCAGCTCCCATGGAGGACACTTTTTTTTTGTTTTACAAGGGACAGTAAAGGATCCTGGCTGGTCCAGATCCTGATCTGGCAGGCCGTAACGGGTGACTTTTCATTTTCAAATGCATCCATCACCAAGAGTAAGTCTGCAAGCTGTGCCATTTCCACCCCGGTGGTGGGCAATGGTAGCCGACTGAGGGCGTCAGCGCAGTTCTCTGTGCCTGGCCTGTGGTGAATTACATAGTTATATGCAGACAGTGTGAGCGTCCATCTTTGGATGCGAGCAGAGGCATTGGTATTGATACCTTTGCTCTCTGAGAATAGCGATATGAGCGGCTTATGGTCAGTTTCTAACTCGAACTTAAGCCCAAACAGATACTGGTGCATTTTTTTTTAACCCCGTAAACGCATGCCAGAGCTTCTTTTTCAATCACGCTGTCGGCCCTTTCAGCCTTGGACAAACTCCTGGACGCATAAGCGACCGGTTGTAATGTTCCCGATTCGTTTGCTTGTTGTAACACCCACCTGACCCCGTACTAAGACGCATCGCAAGCTAGCACTAAACATTTACATGGGCCATACAGAACAAGTAGTTTGTTGGAACATAACAGATTTCGGGCTTTCTCAAAAGCTGTCTCTTGTGATTTCCCCCATACCCAATCATCTCCCTTGCGTAGCAACACATGTAGAGGTTCTAGCAAGGTGCTTAAACCGGGTAGGAAATTACCAAAATAATTGAGGAGTCCCAGGAACGACCGCAGCTCCATCACGTTCTGTGGTCTTGGCGCGTTCTTGATGGCCTCCGTCTTGGCTTCGGTGAGTCTGATGTGATCTGCCGCGATTCTTCTCCCCAAGAACTCGACCTCTGGCACCAGGAAAATACAGCGAACATTTCAACCGGAGTCCCACACGATCTAGCCGACTTGTAACCTCTTCTGCAAGTGTTCGATGGTGTCCCGACCAGTGACCAGTATGTCGTCCTGGAAAACCACAGTGCGGAACAGACTTTAGCAGACTCGCCATGTTCCTTTGAAAAATAGCCGCGGCCGATCGAATCCCAAACGGGCATCTATTGCAGATGAACAGACCTTTGTGCGTGTTGACGCAGGTGAGGCATTTCGAAGATTCCGCCAGATCCTGCATCATGTAGGCCAAGGTCAGGTCCAACTTGGTGAACGTCTTTCCTCCTGCCTGCGTCGCAAATAGGTCGTCTGCCTTGGGTAGTGGGTACTGGTCCTGCAGCGAAAAACGGTTAATCGTTATTTTATAGACTCCGCAAATTCTGACCATGCCATCACCCTCGAGAACCGGAACAATCGGACTGGCCCACTCGTTGAACTCCACCGGTGCGATGATGCCCTTTCGTTGCAGCCTGTCTAGCTCGATCGCCACGTTCTCTCGTATCATATATGGTACCGCCTGTACTTTGTGGTGGATGGGCCATATACCGGGAATCAAGTGGATCTGCACCTACGCCCCCGAGAAACTTCCGATGCCTAGCTCAAACAACGACGGAAACTTGCTCAGAACCTGGGCACGAGACGTCGGCGGCGGATGAAAGTGCTAGTATGTCGTCCCAGTTCCAGGGGATTTTCCCCAGCCAGCTTCTGCTGAACAGTGTGGGGCCATCTCCTGGTACTATCCATAGTGGTAGTTCGTGGACTGCTTCATCATAGGAGACTTTTACTGCTGCGCTGCCAATTACAGGGATCAGCTCTTTGGTGTAAGTTCTCAGCTTGGTGTGAATGGGGCTCAGCTTGGGCCTTTGTGCCTTGTTGCACCACAGCCTGTCGAAGGCCTTTTTGCTCATGATAGACTGACTCGCACCCGTGTCCAGTTCCATTGATACTGGAATTCTGTTCAGTTCACCTTTTAACATGATCGGTGGACATTTCGTGGTGAAGGTGTGTACCCCGTATACTTCTGCCTCCTCAGTTTGAGTCTCTCGTTCAGTTTGATCCACCATGGATCGGTCTTCCTCTGCAACTTGATGGTTTGCAGGGTTTGCAGCTCATCTGCACATTCGCTGGAGGTCCCATTGTTCCACAGCCTTCGCATGCATTATTGTTTGAAGCGGCATTAATGGGCTCGATGATCACCTCCGCAGCGCCAACAAGGTGTTAACTGCCTCGCATTCACACTTGATGGCGGACTCCGAGTCATCTGAGGTCATGCAGCTGCAGGCGTGTACATTCTGCCATATGCATTCCTGCCTGAAAACGACATTACTTTGTGTACAATACTTGCCGGAACATATTAATGCTGCGAAATTTGTTTGGTGTTATCGCTGGTGGACATAAATGCCTGGGCTATCGTTATGGCTTTGCTCAGGTTCGATGTTTCAATATTCAATAGTTTGTGATAGTTAGCCAATGCCAAAGCTCAAAAAAGTCTCTTAGCATCTGTTCCAGGAATCCATCAAACTAGCAATGTCCTGCAAGGCGCCATAGTTCGGCGACGTAGCTCGCCACTTCCTGACCTTCAGACTGTTGACATGTGTAAAATCGATACCATGCCACCAGAACACTCTCCTTCGGATTTAGGTGCTCCCCGACCAGTGTACACAGTTCTTCATACGATTTGGTTGTTGGTTTCACCGGAGCAAGAAGATTCTTCATGAGGCCATAGGTTGTTGCCCCACAGACGGTGAGGAGGATCGCCCTTCGTTTGGCAGCGTTCTCGTCCCCTTCCAGCTCGTTGGCCACTAAGTATTGGTCGAGTCGCTCCACGAAGGCCTCCCAATCGTCCCCTTCTGAGAATTTCTCCAGGATACCAACAGTTCTCTGTATTTTCGCGTGATGGTTCGTGATCTCGTCGCCAGTTGTTACGTCCATAATAAAGTAATGTGATTGAGTACTGTAGACGTGGGTAAGTGTGACCTTAGTCTCTTTATTCTAACTCCAGAGTGCTGGCACAGCATGGGAGGCCTGCTTATATACTGTGCTCCCAAGGGATGCTGGGATCCCTTGGGACTGCAACAGATATGCCCTCTGGTGGCGGTAGAATGCTGGTTACATAGGATTGCATACATAACAAGAACAATGACAAGGAGGTGACTCCTTGCTTCAAGGAAAGAAGGGGAAAATTGGATGGGAAGGCTGTGGGGGGAGCTTTTACTGGAACACATTCCCTGGTGAATTTCTCAGAAATCCTCTTATGCAGACTCTTCAATAAACAATTTTTCTTTGACTCTTGTCAGAAAGAATTTTTTTTTTTTTTTAATTATCCTGCTGAATTGCGAACCTTTGGCAGCTTGTTTCAAACTTTCAAATCACAGAAATGTATTCTGTAATGGTTGTAAACATGCACCAGAGTATTTTTCAACTAAGGTAGTTTAACATCCATTACATGAACTCCACCTTGATTGCAAAGTCTGTGCTTTGGAAAATAAAATCTGTTGAGATACCTAATTTGCCATCGTGATGGAATATTTAACCTCTTACCAGTACCCCCTCATGTTTGTTGTTAATATAATTCATGGAAAGCTTACAATATTCACCAGCAGTGACTAAGATGCTTCAAAGGTCACAGCAGTCAGTGAAACCACCAAAAGTGACATTACAAACAGCAACCAAAGGCTCAACAGTACAAACAAAATCAGACTTTCATTATGTGAAATACAGTAACATTTGAGACCTGAAAGCATATAACCGAACCGTTCAGTATAGGTTCAGGTTCATTCTTCACCTATTTCAGAACAGAGAATGATAAAGCTAAAACAAAAAAAATTATTTATCAATAAACTGAAAAATACCGCAGTTTCATAGCATTTGATGAAATTGGAATTACTGAGTGTTCAGCACTAGGACTATAATGAAACAAGATCTTTAAACTTAAGGTTTTAGCACAGCCAGTGAAGTGTCTCTATAAATAAAAAGAAAGCAAAAACTGAAAATGCTTGAAAACTGAAGTATAGAGTGTGTTCCAGCAAAGTGCTGAATCTTTGTTACAGCTAAATTCAAGACAATTTTGGATGCACTAATCAGACAGCTTGAGCAGTTATGGAAGCAGATAGGGCTCAATTTTGCCCAAGCTCATTTTCTGGCATATTGCCAGAGTGACGCCAGCTTTTCTAGGCCAGAAATGCGGCAGAAATATTGTGCCAAAGTTTCCCCGACGTATAATTCAAATTTGGCGCCATGCAGCATGTCCAGTCACCTCGGGGGGTGGAGCCTGCTGTCTGCGCCAAAAAAAAACGATGCCACACCTACTGCGCATGAACAACAAAAAAAGTGCCGTTTTTGAAGTTACTTCAATGGACGCACGTGCGCAGTACAGCTTCGGGTTGGCTATCAGCCATTTTTAAAGAGCCAGTTATCTGAGAAGGAGTGCTGTGTGAGAGCTTTGGAAAAAATCGGATCTGCAGCAGTACAAAATGCAACGTGGTGCAAGGACCAAGAATTTATTACAGGATGAAATGGAGGCACTAGTTCCTGTGATTGAGAACAGATGGCAGAAGCTGGTCACCAGCGGAGGTCACATAAAAGTTCCACCCAAAGAAATGAAGAAACGCTGGAACCAAGTTGCAGAAGATTACTGTGCAATGGTGACCACCACAAGATCTAGAGACCAGTGTAAAAAGAAATGGCAGGACCTTGGCCAAGTAGTTAGTATAAGTAATATTTTCATTTATTCACTGGGATTGCAATTGTAAATGTGACCAGCTGTATATGGCCTGCCCAACAGAACGACACCCTCTCTAAAAAGTTACATTTTTATCTTTGCAGAGGAAGGTGGTACATAATAAAATGGAAAACATGCGAACAGGAGGAGGCCCGGCAAATCTGCACCCACAGACACTTGGAAGAGAGGGGCGCTGCTTTGATGGGTCCTGCCAGGAGAAAAGCAACCACCACAAGCTGGGCGCACACTCGAGGGAGAGGTTAATCCTGCAAATTACACAGTCTGGCTTTGCTAAATGTTAAGTACTGTGCGGGCTAGCCATGCTTCGGTTCATGGGGATGTCTCAGTCAGCTACACTTCGGTTGATGCAATGTGCTATCATTCATCGTGGTCCTTCAAATCAGCCTGCTGCCTGCGCTGTGTGAGCCTACTCATGCCACCCACCCTGCCCCCGCCTCTGCTGCTAACCATCTGTCTGTTCTGTTATATTTTGCAGTACTTGAGGCCAACCCTGACTATGCAGGAGATTCAGACGGGGACAAGCCTGAAGAGGAGAACATCATCTTATCCCACATTCCAGACCAAGAGCATGGGGTGAGGAGGAGGGTATAAAGATGAATGAAGCCCCCACTGTTTTACTGACTTTGGTGGCGGTGCAGATGCCACCCATTGAGGTGCCAGCCCCTTCAGTGACTAGTGGTTTGAGTGTTGGTGGGACATTCCATGGTTTCCTAACGTCCGTGGCTGCTGGTCCCAGTGGTGGGGTGCAGCGAGGCACACCCAGGGCCCCACCATTCGAGGCTGCGGGTCCCAGTGGTGGGGTGCGAGCCACACCCGTGGAGAGGTGGGGAAGGAGAGCTGGACCCCGCTCTCCTGAGGTGCAGGATCTAACAGATGTGCTTCAGATGATGGCAATGAGTGGGGAGAGCATTGACCTTACACGATCACTCCTGGTCACCATCAGTGGGGTGGGTGACGAGGTAGCGGGACTTTCGGGAGAAGTAACAGTAATCTCACGAGAAATGGGAACGATGTCCGGGACCATGAGGGAGGGAATATCTGAAACCATGTCAGTGACCATGAGGGAGGGAATGTCACAGGTAGCTGATGCGCTGTGAACATCAGGGAGGGACAGTCAGTGACGGTGCAAACACGATCACTGAACATGAGGGAGGGAACGTTGCAGGTCGTTGAGACACTGTCAGGGCGCACGAGGAGTTAGCTGCTACAGTAAGGGAACATGGCCAGCCCCCGCGCCCATTGATAATCAACTGCCACTCCCACTCCAATCTGCACACCAGCCTCTAAAGAGGCCCAAGCTGGGCCCTCCACATTGCCACCGGCTGCCCACCCCCCCCCCCCCCCTCCCTCCAACCAACAGGTGCGCACTACCCGAGATCTTAGAAAGAATAATCTTGGTACCAATCCCAGAATCACTGCGCCACCGCCTGCGAGCAGGGGTGGTAGAGTCACCAAGAACAAGCGCGGCGGGCGGTCTTGGAATAAGGTGGAGGAGAGATGGGTGCAGCCTTTCTTTGCTGCTGCTGTTATATTATTATTTTTACTGTTATAACTGTTGTTCTCAAATTAAATGATTTTTGTAAGTTAAGTAAATTTACAATTTTAAAAGTTTGTAAGTGATCGTAACTGAAAACTTTAACGTTTGAATCAAGAATAATTTTATTAAAGTTAAGTACAAAGAACTGTATTAAACTTTTGAATAAAATATTTTTTACATTAAATCGGAATCATTTACATTATTTGTTCCATTATTAACCCAGCAGGCAGGACAGGTTCTTTGTTCGTTCTCCCCAAGGTCTGTATGGATGGACCACACCCAGGTCTTGTGACTTCTCCCCTTCTCTCTTCCCACCCCCCCCCCCCCAAAACTCTCTGCAGTTTTGTGAATGCAGAAGCCTTCCGATCGGCACTTCCCTCCCCGGGCTCAGTGCAGCAGCCTTCCGATCGCTACCTCTCTTTCCTCCCCAGCACTACCTCACCCTCTGGGCTTGTTTTCCAGCTGAGCCCCGAGCCCCTGTGTCTGGGCATGGAGCCAGTTCTGACTGCCGACACTACGCCCCCCCCTCCAGCCCTGCTTAAAGACGTTTCGTGGTGGTGTGAGAGTAAAAAAAAAATGAAAACTTCAGAAATCGAAGAAACTTCCATATACTCCGTTGCAAAAAAAGTTGAGTTTTATTATGGGTATTTCAAGTGTTAGAGACACCCTCCAAAAACTCTGATGAAAAATAATGGCGTCTTTCAGCACCGATTTTTCAATGTGCACTGCTTTCTGTTAACTCACCAGAAGGTTTTGAGTGTGTGGCCGGATACGCCGACCTAGGATAAAAATTGTTTGAGCAAATTGCGAAAAATGCTGAAAACTGGCACAGACATGAGGGAAACATCAAAAAAAAACCTTACATTGAAAAATCGTAATTAAAGCAGTTACACCGGCGCAGATTCCAGGAGGAAAATTTGAATTAAATAATTACACCAAAAAAACAACACAAATGACCCGGGAAAATTGAGCCACAGTGTCAGAGCCACACAATAGCACAACTTTGCTCCAGGAGAAATAATCTAGTGTGTGGCGCCACCTGGTGGAACCTCAGAACACAGAAGCTATCAGCGCAGTCAAGAAGATTCTCAAACTTTTAAAAATAAATTAAACTAAAGCCATTTAAGAAAGATCAGATAAAAAAGACAGCTAGTCATCCACTGAGCCAAGCACCAAAAGCATCAGCCAGTCAAGTGTAATCTTAGCTCACATTCAATCAGATGGAAACAGGTTCTCTCAAACTCCCCAAAATGATTCAACAATACACACATTTCACAGATGAAAAGAAATCTGTCCCACTAAAATACTGGTGTTAAAGATTATAAACTAGCCGGTTTTGTGCAATTCAGTAGTGTAGTGTGTTAAGTGTTTCACCTTGCAGTACAACGGAATGACGGCACTTGTTTGTACTTGGTATTCCACACATGGCAACTTCCCAATCAGGAGAGAATGTCAAACAGACCAAGTGCATCCCCACAGAAAATTCATCAGACAAGTGATTGTGGCACAACCCCCAACAATTCCTAGGAATGATTCAAGACCAACATTGTCAAAGGTCTGGGAGATAGTCTCCTGCCCACACTCTCAAATTTTGGGGGGGGGGTGGGGGGGGAAAACAGGTGGAGGTGTCAGGGGCCCAGTCAGACCTGATTATGTTGAGTCTGTAAACACTGCTGCGTGTGAGAAAGTTCTCTCCGACTCACCTCTGCAATTTTGTCAACAAGGCCTGCTAGCGACTTGAACTTTTAGTTATGTAACACTGCTGAGTCACATGGTCCTTCAGCACTTCTTTTAACAGTTCTCCTCTACCGTCATCCACCCTAGTACTTAATTTGCAACTTAGTATCTCCGAATAAGGAAGGCCTCATTCATGCTGTTGTCACCTTTAGATTTGACTTCTGTAGTGTCGCTCTCATCAACCACCGAAGTTCCACCCTGCACAAACTTGCCCAAAGTTCTGCTGCCCAAATGCCATTCCATTTGAAATCTTCTTCACCCATCGCACATCTTTGCAAACCTCCAAGGACTCCCTGCCCTGCAATGCATCAAACTCAAATCCCTCCATAGCCTTGCCTTATTCTACCTCTGTAGCCTCCTCTCGCTCTCTATCTCAGTCTCCAGCTCTGGTCTTCTATGCATCATTCCCTTCATCACTGTTGGCATGATTCCCACAGCTTTTAAAATACTCAAAAACCATGCTTTAGTTGTTTATCTCTTCAACTAGTTGAGTCTCCAATTCACCTCTCTGAAGCACCTAGAGAAGTTTTCTACATTAAAAGTACAATATAAAAACTGATTGTAAGCTTTTACAAGTATGTAAAAAGGAAAAGATTAGCAAAAGTAAATGTGGGTTACTTAGAGGCAGAGATAGGAGAAATTAATAAAGAAATAAGAGATGTTAAACAAATATTTTCTGTCTGTCTTCACAGTAGAAGACGACACAAAGAACAGGGTGTAACTAGTGGGGTGCCGCAAGGATTAGTGCTTGGGCCTCAACTATTTACAATTTATATCAATGACTTAGACGAGTGTAATGTATCCAAGTTTGTGGACGATACAAAGCGAAATAGGAAAATAAGTTGTGAGGAGGACATAAAGCTGCTGCAAAAGGATATAGACCAGTGGGCAAGAAGGTGGCAGATGGAGCATGTGTGGAAGTGTGAATTTATCCACTATGATATAAAAAATGGAAAAGCAGAATATTTTTTAAAAGGCAAAAGGCAAGACACTCGTAAACGTTGGGATTCAGAGGGATTTGGGGGTTCTTCAACACAATTTACAAACACTCAACATGCAGGTACAGCAAGCAATTAGAAACATAGAAAATAGGTGCAGGAGTAGGCCATTCGGCCCTTCGAGCCTGCACCACCATTCAATAAGATCATGGCTGATCATTCACCTCAGTACCCTTTCCTGCTTTCTCTCCATACCCCTTGTTCCCTTTAGCCGTAAGGACCATATCTAACTCCCTCTTGAATATATCCAATGAACTGGCATCAACAACACTCTGCGGCAGGGAATTCCGCAGGTTAGCAACTCTGTGGGAGTAAAGAGGTTTCTCCTCATTTCAGTCCTAAATGGCTTACCCCTTATCCTTAGACTATGTCCCCTGGTTCTGGACTTCCAACATCGGGAACATTCTTCCTGTGTCTAACCTGTCCAGTCCCGTCAGAATTTTATATGTTTCTATGAGATCCCCTCTCATCCTTCTAAACTCCAGTGAATAAAGGCCCAGTTGATCCAATCTCTCCTCATACGTCAGTCCAGCCATCCCGGGAATCAGTCTGGTGAACCTTCGCTGCACTCCCTCAATAGCAACAATGTCCTTCCTCAGATTAGGAGACCAAAACTGTACACAATATTCCAGGTGAGGCCTCACCAAGGCCCTGTACAACTGCAGTAAGACCTCCCTGCTCCTATACTCAAAAAATTCCCTAGCTATGAAGGCCAACATACCTTTTGCCTTCTTCACCGCCTGCTGTATCTGCATGTCAACTTTCAATGACTGATGTACCATGACACCCAGGTCTCGTTGCACCTCCCCTTTTCCTAATCTGCCGCCATTCAGATAATATTCTGCCTTCATGTTTTTGCCCCCAAAGTGGATAACCTCTCATTTATCCACATTATACTGCATCTGCCATGTATTTGTCCACTCACCTAACCTGTCCAAGTCACCCTGCAGCCTCTTCGTGTCCTCCTCCCAGCTCACACCGCCACCCAGTTTAGTGTCATCTGCAAACTTGGAGATATTACACTCAATTCCTTTATTTAAATCATTAATGTATATTGTATATAGCTGGGGTCCCAGCACTGAGCCCTGCGGCAGCCCACTAGTCACTGCCTGCCATTCTGAAAAGGACCCGTTTATCCCGACTCTCTGCTTCCTGTCTGCCAACCAGTTCTCTATCCACATCAGTACATTACCCCCAATACCATGTGCTTTAATTTTGCACACTAATCTCGTGTGGGACCTTGTCAAAAGCCTTTTGAAAGTCCAAATACACCACATCCATGGTTCTCCCTTGTCCACTCTACTAGTTACATCTTCAAAAAATTCTAGAAGATTTCCCAAGCATGATTTCCCTTTCATAAATCCATGTTGACTTGGACCGATCCTGTCACTGCTTTCCAAATGCGTTGCTATTTCATCTTTAATAATTGATTCCAACATTTTCCCCATGACTGATGTCAGGCTAACCGGTCTATAATTACTTGTTTTCTCTCTTCCCTCCGTTTTTTTTTTTAAAAGTGGTGTTACATTAGCTACCCTCCAGTCCATAGGAACTGATCCAGAGTTGATAGACTGTTGTAAAATGATTACCAATGCATCCACTATTTCTAGGGCCACTTCCTTAAGTACTCTGGGATGCAGGCTATCAGGCCTCGGGGATTTATCGGCCTTCAATCCCATCAGGAAGGCAAATGGTATGTCAGCCTTTATTGCAAGGGGGGGGAGGGGAGGGGAGGGCGGGGTTGAAGTACAAGAGTAAGGAAGTCTTGCTGCAATTATATAGTGCTTTGGTGAAACCACACCTGGAGTGCTGTGTACAGTTTTGTTCTCCTTACCCAAGGAAGGATATACTTGACTTAGAGGGGGCACAACAAAGATTCGCTAGATTGAATCCTGGGATGACAGGGCTATCCTATGAGAAGAGGTTGAGTGGAATGGGCCTATATTCTCTGGAACTTAGAAAAATGAGGGGTAATCTCATTGAAATATAGAAGATACTGAGGGTGATTGACAGGGTAGATGCTGAGAGGGCGTTCCCCCTGGCCGGAGAATCTAGAACTCGAGGTCAGTCTCAGGATAAGGGGTTGGCAATTTAGGACTATAATGAGGAAAAATGTCATTACTCAGAGGGAGGGTTGTGAATCTTTTGGAATTATCTGCCCCAGAGGGTTGTGGATACCCAGTCGATGAGTATATTTAAGATTGAGATCGCTAGATATGCGGGTGCTAAGGAAATCAAGGGATATGGGGATAGGGCAGAAAAGTGGAACTAATGTAGAATTTCAGCCATGATCTTTTTGAATGGTGGAGCAGGCTCAAGGGAGGCTACTCCAGATCCTATTTATTATGTTTGTATGTTTTTATGACGGCTAGTCAGTTTTGTTCAACTCTTCACCGAAAATGCTTCAGTTCAGCTTCCACCTTTGTCCAAAGGCTTTCCAAGTGGGCTGTCTCCAGCACCACCACTCCCTCCCTCCCTCCCTCCCTCCCTCAGGAGGCACACCTTTAGTAATCCATCTTCAAACCAGGGTCAGGCCCAATATTTTAGCCTTAACCAAGTTTTTAAAAAAAAAGATTATTATCTGGTATTTGTCTCATTGCTGTGCACAAATGAGAGAGAGAGAGAGAGAGAGAGAGAGAGAAAGTGTTTCAACAATCAGACCATGAAGGGAATGACTAGATCAACACCACACTAACTGCCATTGCTTAAACTAGACAACAATTTGCATTATGCAAAGGTGGAAGGGTTTAAGGAGCAATTCCAAAGAAAGGAATTACGTAGTCAGGAATTTAGTGAGAATGGGATTGAGAAAGCAGGAGGTGGGTCTAGAGGACAAAATGAGCTTGGAGGAAAAACTAGGAGTGAAACGAGGGTTCTGGGCTAGATTATGGGAAGAGGTTTGACAGCCTTGTTCATATCAAAAATACAAAAGCTGCTCCAACTACCCCTCATCATTCTGCATCGGTCCTTCTACTTCAGAATAGTTTCCCCATTAGTAGAAAGTTCCAAAGCAGGGTTAAATACTTCCTGAAATACCCTGTTTAGGGATTGCAAGAAACTTTGAGAATCTACGAATGCCTGTTGCCACTCCAGTGCAATATTTTCAAGTCTGTGTACCTTCAGGAAGCCTGTCACATTTGTGAGACATCTGTCCTTATTACAGTTCTCTCTGGTGGCATTCTGCCAAAAGGTGAATAAATTGCATGGTACAACAACATGCATACACAATGTAGGCATACTTAATTGCCAATTTCAATCACTGGTGTGGCGGTGTAGAGAAAGGGCGAAATGTCATCGACCTGAAATGTCAACTCTTTTGCTCGCCACAAATGCCGCCTGACCTGTTGAGTCCAGCATTTTCTGTTTTTATCTCAGAGTTTCAGCATCCGCAGTATTTTACTTTTGCTCGAAGAGAAGAATCTTGGCCTAAGCTCTCTACCTAGTCTGAACAGGCCAGAACTTCTAATTTGGCAAAAAGAAAACATCCCTGCACTATGTTGATTCAGGCAGCTCCAAAGGTGATGAGCAATTAGTATTATAGGATACAAAGAGGTTTGTGGTACTGTGTTAGGAATTTGCAATGCAACGAAGGGTACTGCCTCTGCTCTGCTTTTCAACAAACATTACCTGACTCTATACAATCCAGTGCTAGGAAGCCAAATTCACTTTAAATCAGCAGAACAGGACCAGCCAAATGTATTCCAGCAATAAATGTTTGGCCTAGGGTGGAAGAATATATGAACCCTTTTCAATGCTAATGTTTCAGAATAACACCCTCATTTCCTTTCCCCCAGCAGCTCCGTCATGACCCTCTCTAGATTCTGCACAGAATGTCGCCTGGCCGACTTCACTGTACACTTTCTGAACACTGGCCCTTAACTGGATCTTCCATCCTGAAAAATATGCAGACAATCAGGCCCATTATTGTCACTTGGCCTTTCAGTCTTCCACCTCCAAAGACACTCAATATTATTACTGCTCCTCATACGTTTAATGCCGAGACTGACCTAGCAATGCCAAGGCTGAAGATACCACCAACTCCACTCCCCATACAGAAACGTAGCAAATTCTGGGGAGGGAAAGTTCGGTTCACCTCATCCTCCTCACAAGTTCAAGGAAAGGTGTAGGTCACCACTGCATCAGGCCAATGATGTTCTGCCAGTGCGCCGCATGTCTTGGGGACAACCATTGCCACCATCAGTGCTCTCCAGCACCAGAGAGAGAAGCAAAGGGAGGAATCAATAGTCGAGGGTTACTGAAAGATGCATGGCAGTGGGGAAGCGATGAAGGGAGGGATTTGGGCATTAGGCCCCAGAGAGGTATTGGTGTAACACAAATTGCCGAGCAGAGACTCTAGGGATAGAATGGGCATTAGGTGGGCAGAAAGAGTATATGGGGAACATCTGCAACAATAATCTTTCCTGTCTTTATTTGTACACGTCAATTCATGACTCAGACTGGAACCTAAACATTTGTGAGGCTTTCTCAATATGGAACATAGAAGTTTACTGAGTCGTTGAATAGGCCACAATTGGAGTAATGCATGCAATTCTGGGCACCAGGGTATTAGAACCGTGGAAAGGGTACAGTTAAGATTCACTAGGACAATATCAGACATGAAGATTTATACCCATGAAGAAACATTCAAGAAATTGTTTTACTCTTACTGATAAGTAAGGAAGCATCTACTGGAGGTTTCAAAAATTGTGAGTAAACAGTGAAAAGTTGTTTCCAATGGTTGATGAATTTTTAACAAGATGCAGAAATTGAGGACTATTCGAAGAATGAAGTTTGAAGATTTATTAAACACATACAGGGGTTATTGGAACACAAAATGCTTTCTCACAGATGGCAATTGAGTTAGAATCTGTATAATTTCAAAATGGATTGGATAAAGGGCACAGAAACGTATTTCGATAGGTTCAGTTGAAGAGCTGGCATCAGCAAAGGCCCAGTGGACTGAATGGCCACCTTCTGTGTTATAACTTCCAGGAGTAGAATTGCTCAGCTGTCTCATTATTCTCCAATAGACCTGGAGCATGCTGATAATGTTGTGCACGATGGTAATCATCTCTGCCAACCATTGCCCAGTACCATAACATACTATACAGCAATAAGAATTGTTCTGTTCACTTGGAAGCTTGCCCCACTAAGACAAAGGACTGCAAAACCCTGTCTGAGACATTTATAAAGCTAGCACATCGCAGCGTTCTGTAAAGTCAAGGACTCGTACCGACTTCAATGCCAAAATTAACAATGAATTGAAAGGAAATTTTAAACCCAGGTTTGCTCTCTTCCCTGATGCAAAGCTAATTGAGGGGACCCTGCAGAATAACAGGAACAAATCAAACTGCTTGGATTCATGAACATGGGTACATGTGTATATTACGTCTCCAATGACATGACAATGAAGACTTGTATTCAGTCTTACTTGCTAATTTTTGGGGTGGAAGATGGCTTCCACATTTTGTTTTCGTAACCTCAGCAATGGGCATCCTGGCTTTGACAGTCTCCTGGGCTGAGTAACAAAGCTTCTTTTCTAGATAGTCCAGAGGCAGACGGACAGAATTTGCAACAAGCCAAATCATGGCTGGGTGGGAGGAATAACATGTGATCAGCAGCTACAGGCAAGGGGCCACCACAACTGATGTAAATTTTAAGGTCAGTACTTGGCATGAATCAATATTGGTTTTGTACAATTGAGAATACCACCTCAAAAAATTACTAAATCAAGAGAAGAACGAGAGAGAGGAGAGGTTAGGGTGTTCTTTATATAGCACAAGAGAAGCTTAACATGGCTAACAACTAAAAACAGAGCTGAGGGAGACTAGACGACAGACTAAGTACATTATTTCTTCAGCTGAAGAACTTGGGTTCAAAAAAAAACTCAAAACTGATGGATGAAAAGCCTATTATCTATTGGCTGCCAATTTCCATTGAACATTCTCAACCCAGTTCCCAGCAACTATGGTCTACACCAAGATCACAAGGGCAGCTGGCAAAGGGAAAGGGTTCTCATTTTTCTGGTGTAATAACATGTGCAGTTGTTAGATTGGCTTGAGCTGGAGTGGAAGTATTTTCATTTTAGGAGGCTCCATCCAATCTTGTGCCTGATGGAGGCACTGATACTGAATCACAGTGAAGAACTTCATTCATCAGTACTAAGTCCCTCATGAGAACAAAAAAAAAGTTACGATGATTTTTCAGTTGGCGTGGCTATCTTTATTATATGTCATCCCATCAGTTTGGGCTGGATTTGAACCCAATTTCTTCAGGTGAAGAAATAATGTACTTAGTCTGTCATCTAGTCCCTCACAACTCTATTTTTAGTTGTCAGCCATGTTAAGCTTCTCTTGCGCTATATAAAGAGCACCTTAACTTCCTCTCTGTAGCTCTTTTTCTCTTGATTTAGTCATTTTTTGAGGTGGTATTCTCAATTGCACACAACAAATATTGATTCATGCCAAGTACTGAAGTACTGACATTAAAATTTCCATCAGCTGTGGGCCTTGCCTGTAGCTGCTGGTCACACATTATTCCTCCCACCAAGCTAAGCCAAGACTTATCACAAACACAAGATGAAGTGGGTGACTAAGAACTTGCATGAGGACTGCATTACTTCAGGAGCCAAGTAACAACCCCAAACATTTCAGATATTTCAATCGAGAGTTACTCACAATCAAAACAGAATTATTCTAGTGTCCATTTAAACTTACAGGGTTATGTAGCCATTTATCGCTTACAAAAAGTGCCTCAACATTTTCACCATGTAATTAAGCAAATCATAATGGTCATATTTAGAAACCCCTCCAACCCAATTAAAAACTGAACATTATTGGACAAATACCCACCTCTCTTCCTTTGTGTGTGACCAAAGCAGCAAGTGGCTTGGCATAGAACCTACTGAAGGAGAATCCCAGACAGCCATACATACTATTAGCTGTAAGCTTCAGGGCCTTTTGTCTGATGTCATACTGTAACGAAAAATAAAATCACATGTCATTCGACTAAATAAAGCATCTCTCAAAAATGTTGAATACTGAAAGTCTCAACTTCATTCAGCAGCTAACGAAGGGGATAATCTCCAGGTGCTGACATGCAGAAAGTCCCTACTACACTAACTGGAGTTGCAAAGTAACTGGCATTATTGAAATACTAACCAGAGAAGGCCAGAGTATCATTGTAAATGCCACAAGAAATTGCGATAATCAAACAAATTACCAGCCTATTAGTATTGCCTAATTCAGCACTGGCTTCAAACTAAAGACATTCTATATTTCTCACTTGCAGACATCTCCAAGAGTGACAAGTGATGTTATAAATATTAAAATGTTTCAGCGTTTTTTCCCCAAAGACAAATCATCTCAAAATGCTGCTGTGAAGTGATAAATCAGTAATATACCCAGAACTGTCACATTACTAAGGCAGTAATCGTGCTAACGTTTTTCAGTATCATTACAATCCCAACCATGATACAGTTCAGCTTTTACAGTCTGCCCAAGTTGCCAGTCAAATGATAAACGAGAACAGTCGCTCCTGCCTCAGTGAAGCTGGGGATTTATGGAGATGGTGTCCTTGTTGCAAATTATTGGAGGGTAGAAAAAAAAAGAGACAGAAATTTGAAACGGCTGATATCCCTTGCAAATATCTGGCAAGTTAGAGACTTTAGCTCACTGAGATCTCCATTTGCTACCCCACCCCCACACAAAGACGAGAGAAGTGGCCACTAAATGCATGAAGATTTTAAGGATATAAAAAGCCTTTAAGTGCCAGAACCATTGTGGGTAAAACCTTGCTACCTATTGTTACCTACAATTTATATTTAAAATGGTGCAATTTTGTGCATTTTAATGCATAAAAAGTGCTTTTACATGGTATGTTTTAGAGTGAAAAAATAAAATGCTACAAGTCACCAACTTCTCCTTCTGCCTGCCTGCTCCCCCACCCCACCCCCCCTCCACCACCCACCTACCTCCACTCCCAGGAATTTCAGACAAACCTAAAAAGATATGAATTTAAAAAATCAAATTGTTGTAAATAATAATGGATTTCTATATAAATTTCTGGTTCCTTCACTCAGCTTACATCTGAGAATCATCATTTCATGCTTCCGTTTGTTTTGCGTATCAACGTTCTTTTTTTTTTAAATGTCAAAGGTCAAGATTAGGCATCTTCCATCAAGCAAAATGTAACGGACACAGTTCAAGCCTTCCACCCAGCCTGGTAACAATTCCCTCACGCTTGCACAGAAACTTACTACTATTCAGACAGGGTTTTCATCGAATCATACAGCACAGGAGGCCGCCATTTGGCCCATTGTGCCTATGCCAGCTCTTTGAAAGAACTATCCAATTAGTGCCACGGACCTGCTCTTTCCCCATAGCTCTGCATCGTTTCCCTTAACTTGGCCTTAACCGTTACTGTTTGTAGCTTTCCGAGTCATTGGAATGGTACATGCAGTTGGCAATGCTGCATTGCTGCTAACCACTGAACTGGGAAATGGTGAGCACCCCACCATGCATTGAAGCATTTCTGAAGGCTCTTTTGAGTGTCATCTGTGGCTCAGTTGGTAGCACTCTCGCCTGAGTCAGAAGGTTATGGGTGCAAGTCCCACTCCAGAGACTTGAGCACCAAAACCTAGGCTGACACTCCAGTGCAGAACTGAGGGCCGTCTTTCGGATGAGACGTTAAACCGAGGCCCCATTTTCACTCTCAGGTGGACGTAAAAGATCCTATGGCACTATTTTAAAGAACAGGGAAGTTATCCCCGGTGTCCTGGCCAATATTTATCCCACAATCACCACCACTAAAACAGATTATCTGGTCATTATCACATTCCGGTTTGTGGGAGTTTGCTGCGCGCAAATTGGCTGCCGTGGTTTTCCCACATTACAACACTTGAAAAAGTACTTCATTGGCTGTGGTCGTGAAAAGCACTGTATAAATACAAGTATAAATTCTTTTTTCCAATTGAGGCATATTTTGCTCAATCAAGATTGCATTGCATTCTCAGGAGGAAAACTTAGTTACTTTGAGGAAATGCTATCCCAAGCTTTAAAGGATGAACTTTGACCTGCTTCCATTCGGAAACCAAAATATGTTCAAGCTTAGTGATGCAGAACTGCTTTAGCAGTTGTAATGATTGCTTCATATGTAATGTTCAATAAAGCAAAATTCAATTCATGACAAATATCTCAATTTTTCTGAGAACTATTAACCTTGTGTTCTCAGTGACAAAGACACTACAGCATTTGTCCAGCCAAAATCAGAAAGGTATAACTTTTCTCTGTCTAGCAGTACAATTACTCAGTACAGTTTGTACACCTTGCAGAACCTCCAGGGTGTGAAACATTAAGCCTCCTTCATTGCCAAACGCTTAAAAATCCTAGAGAGAGATACGCAACTATACTCAGGTAACAGTTATCCCCTATTTGAAAACTACCTGCAAATAGAGATCGGGGTTTAAGTCTGGTTGCTTCATCAGTTGTTTGACTTGACGTCGCCTCTCCACTAGTTTCCGGATTTCCTTGGGCAGAACACCCATCTCCTGATCTTGGTCTGGTATTTCAGGAATTTCTTCCAGTTCGTCACCCTTGGGAGGGGGGGGGAAAAAAAGTATAAAGATTAGAAACTGAAGTAATACATTTTCACAATATAGCACAAACACACAATAACAAAGTTTCAGTTTTTATACTTTCTGCGGAGAGTTAAACGGTCAACTATGCTGAAAAGAAAAAAAAGTGACAAGACAACCTACTCCAACTAATCTCCAAGTGAAGAGATTTTTCAATAGATTGTCCTCATTTGCCAAAGCATTCATCAAAATCAATGCAGTTCCCAATCAACGACATCAGTAAAGATCAAACTCTCTAAAATACGCAATATACAGCAACAAATCTGTTCTTGATGTGCAATATATAATGATTTATAAAGATCAAAAGTATTAAATGGAACCAAAGTGTAAACTAATAACCAGTTAGAGATATACTCACTTTTCTATATTAACACCTCAGCTACAGAAACTCTGAAAATCTCAACACACCTTCACCTACAGGAACATTTAAATTAGGTTTCAGTACATTTGAACCTATTCTTGTCTCAATGGGGATTATGTTTGCTTATGGCCGGGGGCGAGAGTGGAAAATAAGAGGCAAGTTAACCGAGCCGTCACAACTTCAAGTAGCCCAGTGAAAAGTAGCATAAGCAGAGACTTGAAACAAATCAAAAAGCAAAACAAGCGCTGGAAATCTGAAACAAAACAGAAAATACTGGAACCATTCGAGGTCAGGCGGCATCTGTGGAACAGGCAAGTTGAAAAAGATCTCTTCGTCAAGTAAATTAAGAATGTTGTGGTGGGGCCTAAAGAAACTCAAGTGCAATTCTTCTAAATAGGAATGATCTTTCTCCAGTCAAACGCAAGTACCAAGAATCTGAAACTGGGAATCTCAAGAAAGGACTTCCAAATCACAATAGCTTTGACACAGAATTACCCAGGCATTCTGGGTTAAATGGCTATTCTGAGAAGAATCACCATCATTTACCTGAGAATTTAGCTTGAGGGGAATAGTTTGCACTTGGAAGTTCATTTTTTCTAAAATTCAGAAGCTTAGGTGAAAGCACCTAAACATACAAGACACCACCAGTGTTTAACAGACTGGGTAAACTGGGAAGGAAATGCTAAGTTTGTGTTTTGAAGTAGCTCTTGGACAAGACAGTTTTCCTCAGTACCACTATCTTGGTTCCTAATCCTTGTTCTCTCTCATTTGCAGGAATATAAATCCTGTCAGAGCAAAACATG
Source organism: Pristiophorus japonicus (assembly GCF_044704955.1). NCBI lineage: Eukaryota > Metazoa > Chordata > Chondrichthyes > Pristiophoridae > Pristiophorus > Pristiophorus japonicus. Next base: position 43,756,504 of record NC_091987.1, read on the forward strand.
GTTAAAAACATCACAGATACTACTATTTTAGCAAGTGCCACTTGCTCAATATTAAAATTTAAATTAACTGATAATAATGAGTGGACACCAAATCTAAAAGATCCTTCCAGATACTTCTATTCAATCAGTTGCAATATTCACAATGTGCAAGGCACCTGAAAGATTGTTCTTACCTCCAGATTATTTTGAGAATTTGCAGCTGTTCTCTCTACAGTAGTGAAACAGATATTGAATTCCTGAATGATTGAAGGATACAAGCTATTGAAGTCGAGCAGCAAAATAAATGTGTCATAGAAACCTGGGGAAAAAAACAGATCGATGATTATAAGCATCCAACTGTTACAGGAAGACCACATTTAAATCAACCATTGTACAATGAGGTGAAGGAACCAATTAGCCAGATGAGATTGGATAACTTGTATTTTGTTAGCAGGAAAGAGATGCGAAATCCACTTTGATTGTATCAGACATAACTGGTTTATTTAACTGAGGAATCCAAGTCAAGGGCAGATTAAAAGCCTGTAGTTTGAGGCTCAATTAGGGAAGTCCCAGGTTTAATCTGTCCTCTGAGCCAAATTAGCCGATGGGGGCATTACAACTGGCCAAAACCAGTTTAGGAAGAAGTTCATTGAAGCCAGATATGGTCTCAGATGTAATGGTACCCCAAGACAAAATAGTCCAACACTACATGTCCAGACTGCCACACAAAGAATATGCCATTTCAGCAAGACATCACAAGATTGCTGTTGCTCATGAATCTATATCTCAATATGAAACAGTGCATTCTGGAAAGGAGGGTTAAGCAGGAAAAAGAAAAACAGACAACTTGTATTTATATAGCACCTTTAACATGGTGAAAAGTCCCAAGGCGCTTCACAGGAGTATAATGAAACAAAAACAATTCTCCACATAAGGAGAAATTAGGGCAAGTGACCAAAAACTTGGTCAAAGAGGTAGGTTTTAAGGAGCGTCTTGAAGGAGTAAAGAGAGGTAGAGAGGCAGAGAGGTTTAGGCCGGGAGTTCCAGAGCTTAGGGCCTCGGCAACAGAAGGCACGGCCACCAGTAGTTGAGCAATTATAATCAGGAATGCTCAAGAGGGCAGAATTAGAGCAGCATAGATATCTCAGGGGGAGGAGGGGGGAGGGGGGAGGGGTTGTGGGGCTGAAGGAGATGACAGAGATAGGGAGGGGCGAGGCCATGGAGGGACTTGAAAAGGATGAAAATTCTGAAATTGTGGCGTTGCTTAACCGTGAGCCAATATAGGTCAGCGAGCACAGGGGTGGTGGGGGAGCGGGATCTGGTGCGAATTAGGCCATGGGCAGCCGAGTTTTGGGTCACCTCTAAGCTTACGTAGGATAAAATGTGGGAGGCCAGCCAGGACTGGGTTGGAATAGTCAAGTCGAGATGTAACAATGGCATGGATGAGCTGAGGCAAGGATGGAGACGCCAATGTTACGGAGATGGAAAAAGGGGGTCTTAGTTATGCTGCGGATATGTGGCCAAGGTTGCGAACAGTCTTGGTTCAGCCTCAGACAGAAGTTGGGGAGAGGGATGGAGTCAGCGGCTAGTGAACGGAGTTTGTAGTGGGGGCCGAAAACAATGCCTTCTGCATTCCCAATATTCAATTGGAGAAAATTTCTGCTCATCCAGCACTAGATGTAGGATAAGCAGTCTGACAATTTAGAGACCGTGGAGGAATCGAGTGAAATGGTAGTGAGATAGAGCTGGGTATCATCAGCGTACGTGTGGAAACTGACATTGTTTTTGGATGATGTCGTTAAGGGACAGATGTCGACGAGAAATAGGAGGGGGCCAAGGATAGATCCTTGGGAGTTACCAGAGGCAACGATGAGAGAGTGGGAAGAGAAGCCGTTGCAGGTGATTCTCTGGCTATGATTAGATAAGAATGGAACCAGGTGAGTGCAGTCCCACCCAGCTGGACAACGGTGGAGAGGCGTTGGAAGAGGATGGAGTGGTCAGCCATGTCAAAGGCTGCAGACAGGTCAAGGAGGACGAGGAGGGATAGTTTCTGTTATGTATGCATACCTGTAAATACCATCTCTAAGCACCAGAGGGCTTATCCCCTGGAGTCTGTAATAAAAGACTATGGTCACAACTTAATTTGAGTTTGCAGTATCTAGTCCAACTCTTTATTTAAGACATGGATACAAATGACGAACCCCACCGCAACAACGCAGAGAATCGTGGGCATCCTGGAGAAATTTTCGTAGGGAGATGATTGGGAAACCTTCGTGGAGCGACTCGACCAATACTTTGTGGCCAACGAGTTGGAAGGAGAAGCGAACGCTGCCAAACGAAGGGCGATCCTCCTCACCGTTTGCGGGGCACCAACGTATGGCCTCATGAAAAATCTGCTTGCTCCAGCGAAACCCATAGACAAGTCATACGATGAGTTGTGCACACTGGTCCGGGAGCATCTAAACCCGAAGGAAAGCGTTCTGATGGTGAGGTATTGGTTCTATACGTACAAGAGGTCTGAAGGCTAGGAAGTGGCGAGCTACGTCGCCGAGCTAAGGCATCTTGCAGGACATTGCGAATTTGAAGGATACTTGGAGCACATGCTCAGGGACTTTTGTACTTGGCATTGGCCATGAAGTAATACTTCGCAAACTTTTGACTGTAGAGACCCCAAACTTGAGTAAAGCCATAGCGATGGCCCAGGCATTTATCGCCACCAGTGACAATATCAAACAAATCTCTCAGCACACAAGTTCTGCTGCAAGTACTGTGAACAAAGTAGCGTTGTTTTCGAATCAAAATGTACAGGGCAGGACTTACACGCCTGTAGCTGCACGTCCGCAGATGACTCAGAGCCCACCATCAAGGGTGATGAATACAAGGCCATTAACACCTTGTTGGCACTGCGGGGCTGATCATCGTTTCCATTCATGCCACTTCAAAGGATACGCTTGCAAGGACTGTGGAACAATGGGACACCTCCAACGTATATGCAGGCGAGCTGCAAACCCTGCTAATCCTGCAAACCACCATGTTGCAGAGGAGAACAGATCCACGGTGGACCATGAAGAACCAGAGCCTCAGACCGAGGAGGCAGATGTATATAGGGTGCACACATTTACCACAAATTGTCCCCCGATAATGCTGAAGGTTGAATTAAATGGATTCCTGATGTCCATGGATCTGGGCACGAGCGCAAGCCAGTCCATAATGAGCAAAAAGACTTTCGATAAATTGTGGTGCAGCAAGGCCTCTAGGCCAGTTCTGACTCCCATTTGTACTAAACTGAGAATGTACACAAAGGAAGTGATTTCCATAATCGGCAGTGCTACCATAAAGGTCTCCTACAATGGAGCAATGCACGAATTACCACTCTGGGTGGTACCGGGCAATGGCCCCACACTGTTTGGCAGGAGCTGGCTGGGAAAGATACGCTGGAACTGGGACAACGTCCGAGCGCTTTCATCTGTCGACAACACCTCATGTGCCCAGGTCCTAAGCAAGTTCCCCGCGCTGTTCGAAGCAGGCATCGGGAAGTTCCAAGGAGCAAAAGTGCAGATCCATTTGATTCCGGGGGCGTGACCCATCCATCACAAGCCGAGCGCGGTACCTTACATGATGAGAGAGAGAGAGAGAGTGGAAATCGAACTGGACAGGCTGCAATGCGAGGGCATCATTTCGCCGATCGAATTCAATGAGCGGGCCAGTCCGATTGTTCCAGTCCTCAAGGAAGATGGCACCGTCAGAATCTGTGGTGATTACAAAGTTACTATTAATCGTTTCTCACTGCAGGATCAATACCCGCTACCAAAAGCAGACGACCTATTTGCGACGGTGGCGGGAGGGAAAATGTTCACGAAGCTGGACTTGACCTCGGCCTACATGATGCAGGAGCTGGAGGAATCATCAAAAGGCCTATCCTGCATCAACACGCACAAAGGTCTCTTCATTTACAACAGATACCTGTTTGAGATTAGATCGACCGCGCCGATATTCCAGAGGAACATGGAAAGCTTGCTAAAGTCGGTCTCGCGCACCGTGGTCTTCCAGGACGACATCTTGGTTACAGGTCGGGACACAGTCGAGCACCTGCAGAACCTGGAGGAGGTTCTTCGTCGGCTTAATCGTTTGGGGCTCCGGTTAAAAAGCACGAAGTGTGTTTTCCTGCCACCTGAAGTGGAGTTCCTGGGGAGAAGAATCGTGGCGGACGGCATCAATCCCACCGACTCGAAGACGGAGGCAATCAAGAATGCACCGAGACCACAGAACGTGACGGAGCTGCGAACATTTCTAGGACTCCTGAACTATTTTGGTAACTTCTTACTGGGTCTTAGCACACTGTTAGAACTCCTGCACTCTTTACTGCATAAAGGAGATGAATGGTTATGGGGTAAAAGCCAAGAAAATGCCTTTGAGAAAGCTAGGAAGCTGTTACAGTCAAACAAACTGCTTGTGTTGTACGATCCATGTAAACGTTTGGTACTAGCATGTGATGTGTCGTCATACAGGGTCGGGTGTGTATTGCAACAAGCTAATGAATTTGGGAAATTGCAACCGGTTGCTTATGCATCCAGAAGTCTGTCTAAGGCCGAGAGGGCCTACAGTATGATTGAAAAAGAAGCATCAGCGTGTGTTTATGGGGTAAAAAAACTGCATCAATATCTGTTCGGGCTCAAATTTGAATTGGAAACTGACCATAAGCTGCTTATATCCCTCTTTTCTGAAAGCAAGGGGATAAATACGAATGCATCGGCCCGCATCCAGATATGTGCGCTCACGTTGTCCTCATACAACTACGCCATCAGCCGCAGGCCAGGCACAGAAAACTGTGCCGATGCTCTCAGTAGGCTGCCATTACCCACCACAGGGGTGGAGATGGCACAGCCCGCAGATTTAGTCAAGGTAATGGAAGCATTCGAGAGTGAGCAATCACCTGTTACCGCCCGACAGATTAGAACCTGGACGAGCCAGGACCTCTTGCTGTCCTTAGTTTAAAAAAAAACTGTGTGCTCCATGGGAGTTAGTCTATTGTCCCGTTAGAGATGCAGGAGGAAATAAAGCCGTACCAACAGCACAAAGATGAAATGTCTATACAGGCAGACTGCCTCCTCTGGGGTAATCGGGTAGTGGTGCCAAAAAAGGGCAGGGACACTTTCATCAGTGATCTCCACAGCACCCACCCAGGCATCATAATGATGAAAGTGATAGCCAGATTCCACATGTGGTGGCCCAGTATCGATGCAGACTTAAGGGTCCTGCGTGCACAAATGTAACACATGTTCACAGTTAAGCAATGCACCCAGGGAGGTGCCACTAAGTTTATGATCCTGGCCGTCCAAACCATGGTCCAGGGTCCATGTCAAGTATGCAGGTCCATTCTTGGGAAAAATGTTCTTAGTGGTTGTAGATGCATACTCCAAATGGATTGAATGTGTGATCATGTCGGCAAGCACGTCCGCTGCCACCACTGAAAGTCTACGGGCCATGTTTGCCATGCACGACCTACCTGATGTCCTTGTAAGTGACAATGGACCGTGCTTTACCAGTGCTGAGTTCAAGCAGTTCATGACCCGCAATGGGATCAAACATGTCACATCTGCCCTGTTTAAACCAGCGTCCAACGGTCATGCAGAATGAGCAGTTCAAACAATCAAGCAGAACTTGAAAAGGGCAACTGAAGGCTCACTGCAGACTCGCTTATCCCGAGTCCTGTTTAGTTACCGCACAAGACCCCACTCGCTCACTGGGGTCCCTCCCGTCGAACTGTTCATGAAAAGGGCACTTAAGACAATGCTCTGTTTAGTACACCCTGATCTGCACAAACAGGTAGAGAGCAGGCGGCTTCAACAGAATACATATCATGATCGTGCAAGTGTGTCACGGAAATTGGAGATAAATGATCCTGTATGTGTGTTGAACTATGGACAAGGTCCCAAGAGGCTTCCTGGCACTGTTTTGGCCAAAGACGGGAGTAGGGCGTTTGTGGTCAAACTCTCAAATGTACTCACCTGCAGGAAACACTTGGACCAAACCAAACTCAGATTTACGGACTATCCAGAACAACCCACAATAGACTCCACCTCTTTTGACCCTCCAACACACACACACACACACACACACACACGTGGCAACCAACCCAGCAGTTGACCACGAAGCAGAACCCATCACTCACAGCAGCCCAGCAAGGCCAGCTGCACAGCAGCCCAGCGAGAGCCCAACAAACGAAACACCAAAACCAGCATTTGCACCGAGACGATCTACCAGGGAAAGGAAGGCCCCAGATCGACTCACCTTGTAAATAGTTACACTACTGACTTTGGGAGGGGGGGGGGGGGGGAGGGTATTGTCATGTATGTAAGCCTGTAAATACCATGTCTAATCACCAGTGGGCTCATCCCCTGGAATCCCAAGGGATCCTACAATGCCTTGGAAGCACCTGTATATACGGAGGCCTCACAGGCTGGAGAGGCACTCTGGGATCTGTAATAAAGGACTACGGTCACACCTTACTTTGAGCTTGCAGTATCTAGTCTGACTCTTTATTCAAGACACAACAGTTTCACGAGAAATAAAACGAGGTGGGGGAAGGGACACAAATGTGGCATGGATTTATTTCATTTTGCCCAGAATGTTTAAACTTACCAACTTTGGGTTCTAAGACCAAACCACCAGCATATGCTGCTTTTCTTCGACCTTTCTTTATTTTGCCTATGCTTCCACCTCCTCCATCAACATGTTCTTCATCATCATCTACCTGAAAGAGGCAAAAGTCAAGACATGAAAAACAGGAGCTGTTTTCATGCTGCAGCTCGGCAGTTAAAGGCAGAAGCCTCAAAGAAGGGACCTGCAGTCACTTGTCTGGTCTGGACAATACGCTGATATTAATCATGCTGCAAGATACCTTTTTCATCTAAAATATATGAGCAAGAATCCAGATGAGATTCCATAAAGAAAATAATCTGAAATACTTGGTAAGGCTGGGAGCACAGGTTGTTATCTGGCTGTTTTAGATTCTGAAAATGTCACGTGACAGTATATTAAGAAATTACACAAAATAGCTTCTTAATTTTGGTACAAAATATGCACAAATGTAACCAATTGTTTAAGACCAAACCATTCATATTCTAAAAAAATCCGTCCTCACAAAACACATCTACTTTAACCGGGTATTAGCTGTGGCTCAGTGGGTAGCACTTCGACATCAGTCAGGAGATCATGGGCTCAATTCCCACTCCAGAGCACGTAATCCAGGCCAGCACTCCTTGTGCCAGTACTGCGGGAGTTCTGCAATTTTGGAAGCTCGTCTTTTCCAAGGCTCCATTTCCCCCCCTCAGAGGATGTAAAAGATCCCATGGCACTATTCGAAGAGCAGGGGAGTTTTGCAGGGGATTTCTTCCCAATCGGTGCCATGGTCAATATTTATTCCTCAACTATCATCATTAAAAGTGATTATCTGGTCATTATCACATTGCTGTGCGCAAATTAACTGCTGCGTTTCCTACATTACAATATGGACTACACTTTAAAAGTAATGATTGGCTGTAAAGCACTTGGGATGTCCTGAGGTGGTAAACTTTCTTAAAAACCAGATGCCACTTATATTTCTGCAAGTGACATATTTGAGGTTCATGAAATCCTCTTATTAAAACAGAATCAGTTTAGATAAATCATGCCATAACAGAATAACCGTTTTTTTTTAAACTTAAAACTCAGCACTTACAAATTATGGACAATCAAAAATGGAAGAGAAATCTAATGGGACAACTAAATCAGGCTCAGGGCTCTTAAAATGGACTTTTTTCAAAATCCTATTTAAAAAAAAAAAGTTTCAAATCATTGAAAGCTCATCAGATCGCTAATTTTACAATTCCAGTTATTTACACAGCCCTCAAGTGTCTCATTGCATCCAGAATTTTACTGCAGCATTATGACACCCAATTGCCTTCAATTGAGTGAGCTGTCAATTGAAAATGGATTCCTTCTGCCAGATTTCAGTATTCAAATTATGTCATTGGAAGTACACTACAGCAGTATAGTAACTTTCAACGTCAATGATATATGTACAGAAATAAAATACATACAGCACCTAGCCACCCTATAATAATAGGATTTCTAGTTATTTCTTCATAAATCATTTCATTCTACATTAAGCACTGAACAATCGCTAGATTATGGTCAGCAAGAATGGTCACATCCAATTATGTTCTCATCCTCAGCAAATTAACGCATGGTATTCAGTGCCACCAAATAGAAGACAAGTTCTCTTGGCCACATCTTGACAAAACAATCAAGATAAAACAATATACAAAGGCTGCAGGAAACAAGGCATAATATGAAAGTGTTGCGGTACTCACAGATTCCTGCACATGCTTCTTGAAAGAAGGTTTATCAGGCACAATGTAGTTTCTTTCATGGAAAGCATGCAGCAGCAAATATTCATTTCTCTCAGAACGGCCACCCATCAACGTTCGCGACTAAGAGAGATAAATCAACTTTTAAAACATATAATCCATCAATATTACAATTCTTGCGTATAAGCAAGCAATTCCTGCCAATGTTATGCTCACTTCCTTTAATGCTTTGTTGGTGACCTTAATAGTTAGGAAACAGTGTATCCTCCATCAATGCTACGGGTGATTTATTAGCAATATATTAAAAAGTCTAACTGAAAGCACGTATTTTCTGTGTCACTTACTTCCCGTCACAGTTTGGTAACATCTTTATAAATGAGCATCTCCTCCAACTCGAGAGCAATGCCATGGGAGATCTATGCGCAATATTTATGAGATCACTCGTGTTGCTCACGGTGAGTTCTCTCACCTAGTGATCTTTGTCTCTTTCGCAATCCAACGCCTGGTCTCTTCCCCGCCCCCCTCAATTTCTTTTTTTTCTTACCCAATGTGTTACTCTTCTCCAATGTCTGTACCTCCCCACAATCAATCTCTCTCTCTGTCTGTCTGCTGACCTTTCTTCCAAGATTCGTTGATGTCCTCATCTCGGTTTCTCTCTGACTGGCTAGACCTTCTATAATCTTTCTCTTTGTGAACTCAAAATTTCCACCACCCCTGATGTTGCTATTGATTTGCTTACAGAGCTCTCTATCTACCCATAAATCTGTATCTCTCGCCCCCACTGTGTCCTTGGAACTACAGCAGCAAGGCTTTGCCACTGTAGCTCTGGGTGAGGTGGAGCCGAGATGGGGGTAGTGAGGCAGTGTGACAAAGCTGCAAACTGAGGTGCAAATCAGGGTTGTGAGCAGAGTTCGGGTCCAAATTTCATATTTAAAGAAATCAAGGCAGAGGAGGAGAAAATAAATTAATCAACTCAGAGCAGTTGGTAAAACCAACAAAACATTAATTGAATGGAGCAGCAGGCGATGATGAATTAATAGGTAATGGGCTAGCAGGCATCAGCAGAGAAATACAGTACAAGCAATCTGCTTTGGAAAATGAACTGCTGGTAAAACTGGTGATGGCATGTTAGCAGCCATAGGAGGCAGCAGTCCTCAGGATAGCAAAGGTAGCAAAGGAGATTTCCAGATAAGGGGTGCGGCAGAGGGTGGGAGCAACAAGAACCAGGCATATTATTGCAGATCCACACCCAGCAGAGGAGATTTTTAACCTTTGCGGGAGATGCATTCATTTGAAGAGGGGAATTGGAATTAGGGTATAACCAGCATTGAACAGTTAGGCCTCAGAGGATGTAGGACAGGGAGAGAGGAGTGCAACAATGCATACATAGTAGCGGGAGACCTGCAATTACATTGTGACAGACAAATGTTGACAGTGGTTTTTGCCATTACAAAGGCCGACATAAAAATAACATTCTAAAATCAAGAAGTAAGATTAATGTAGACTGGGAACTCAAAACCAGATACAAACACATACTATGACAATTAGTACGCTTCCACTCTATGCATTTATTTTGGACTTTTAAGTTAGGTAACATTATATTAATGCAGATACATAAATAAAGAGTTTTCACAAATGTCTCTTAAGAACATAGAATAGCACAGCACAGAAGGCGACCTTTCGGCCCATTGAGCCTGTGCCGGCTCTTTCAAAGAGCAATCTTCAATGAGTGAGTGTTGCTGAGTGAATGCATTTCTGCAGTCAGACAATGGAACTAATTGGCTTCACACTGTTTTAGGCTTATTTTGGAAAATGGATATACACATTCATTTGCAGAGAACAGAATTGGGCTTAGTTTTGATGCACTCTACAATCAAATAGCCAAGCACATGAAGAATGGTTACTTTGCACCGAAGAGCTAACAGCACTAGCTGAACCTTATCCGAGCAAGAGTTAACTCCTTCAGCAGTGCAGGGGAAACAACTGGAACAGAAAAAAAAATACCGTGTACCAAACATTCTGCATATTTGCATCATCGAGGGTATGTACACCCATTTCACTGGTATGACTTTGTGGACTTTGATTCACAAAATATGCAGATCGGTTTACACTATAAAATGGTGACTTACTGAAGCTGCCAAATATGCCTAAAAGCAATTTGCAAAAATGTTTTTAAAGCTGTGCTGTTGGCACACGTTCAACGTTTATTTCTTAACATCTGCACTCCTTTAATTATGGTGTCATTACTTTAACTGGTAATAATTAAAAGCTAATCTTTAACGGTTAAGTTTAAAAAATACTGCACTAGTCAATCGGAGTCTGATTAATAACATGGGGTGGGGGGGGGCAGGGAAGATTTCAACATAAAAATAATGAGTGAAAATTCCAACATTACCAGGACATTTCCAGCAATGCTGGTTATTTGCAGAGCTAAAGGAAGAACATTCAGTTCACACATGATCTGCAGGATGAATTTTGCATCCATCCATGTATTCTCAAGGAGGTGCAGGAGATGAGGAGAGTCACTGGAGGAACAAAACAAAAAATTTTAATAACCTCACACCATACAGCAGCAAATACATAACACTGGCTACCAGATCACTGTCCTGTAACTATTCTGATGAACTAAAAATATATTTTGCGAACAGTTTACAGAATATCAGCGTTTAACAAAAACATTCTGATTTAATACAATGTATTTAGAGCAACTCTGCAAATGATAATTGATGATTAAAGTACAAATATGATTATGTGACTGCTTCTCTGCGATTAAGCCAAACAGCAGGCACAATAAAATGTATCAAGCTTCAGACTACATTTCTAAATGACATCACATGATAAACATTCCATTGCCGTATGTTGACAGGATGCAATAAAGCTACGGCTATCTCACAGTCAAGGATTGATGTTTTGGGAACATTGTTTCCATCAGGTTTGGCCCAACCAGTTGTGTTTTCTGTAAAAGTGCCATTCTACCATCAGTCATCCAACTTGATGACGGTACTTTCCTGATAATCACATTCACTTATCTGGAATGTTGGTACTGGGAACCGGAGTAATTTGCATTTCAGGTCCAAAATGTCAACATCAGGTACCCCGGGTCAGGTTAAATGTACAGTGAAGCTCCTTCTCTGGCCCAACTGCAGCTGTATGCTGCTTTCCCATTTACCACCACAGCAGTCCTGTGGCCTCCCTGAGTGAGATCACCAATTTAGTGCTATAAACTACATTCACTCGGAATTGGTTTGAAGCCCATTTCACAACAGGAAAGACCCCAAGCAGACTCAGGATTCTTTCATCTAGTCTGAGAAGATTTGAAATCTGATCCAACATCTGAAAAGCAAGAGATGAACCCAGTGCATCACCAAGCCCCCTCCCTCTTCTGCCCTGGACTCCATTATATTGGGTCTCCTCAATACCTCTTTAAAACTTTGATTTAATAAAAAAGTTGTGCAAACTGTGAACATCACTCACCTATAAAGATTACGAATGTTTTCAGCTGGAATAGTCACCCTCTCTATTTTGAGGATCTGATGAACCAGCTCAGTTAAATTATAACTCTTGCATCGGATCAGCTCTTTGGCAGAAATTTCAACATCACAAATCAGCCTGCCGCAAGCTGCATTCTTTTCCGCAAATCTGCCACGACCCTTTAATAAGAAAGTGACGGCAAGTTGAATTATTGAGAGGAATATCAGCTCCATAAAGGAAGAAGTCTGGTTGTCAAGAACCAGTTAAAATGTAAGCCAACATCTTTTTGCTGTGTTACATCAGCAAAGCAAGGCAACTGACCTGGAGGAGTTGTGCCAGCAACAGACCAATTAAAAGGGAAAGGTAAGTACAAGGCGAGAGTACTTTCAACATACAATACACTCCCATTCCAGGTATTAGACCATAATGCTACCCAGAGGAGGATTCCCATGGCTTTGATCTGGACGACACCAGGAGCGCTGCCACAATACTGAATTTTGCCAAGTTGTAAACCGATTTAACAGATTTTCTCCAGAGCTGCTCGCTGATAGGCCTCGCTGCAAATAGTAAAAAGTATATCTAGCTGGTAACTTTGGAGGATAGCCATTAGAGACGTGGATGCAAGGTGACCAGGACTGGGAATTAAATATTATGGGGCACTTGAAAATCCGGAAGGACAGACAGAAAGGAGAAGGAGGTGGGTAGCTCTATTGATAAAGGATGGAATCACTGCAATAGTAAGAAACAATATTGGCTCAAATGATCAGGATGTTGAAACAGTTTGGCTGGAGATAAGGAACAATAAGGGGAAAAAGTCACTGGTGGGCATAGTCTATAGGCCCCCTAACAGTAGCAACTCTGTTGGTCTGAGCATAAACCAGGAAATAGTGGGGGCTTGTAAAAAGGGAACAGCAATAATCATGGGTGATTTTAACCTCCATATTGATTGGACAAATCAAATTGATCAGGGTAGCCTTGAGGAGGAGTTCATAGAGTGTGTAAGGGACGGGTTCATTGAGCAGTATGTAACGGAACCAACCAGGGGGGCAAGCTATCTTAGATCTGGTCCTGTGTAATGAGACAGGATTAATAAACAATCTCCTAATAAAGGATCCCCTCGGAATGAATGATCATAGCATGATTGAATTTCAAATTCAGATGGAGGATGAGAAAGTTGAATCGCTAACCAGCGTACTAAGCTTAAATAAAGGAGACTATGAAGGTATACGGGCAGAGTTGGGTAAAGTGGACTGGGAAAACAGATTAAAGTTTAGGACAGTTGATTAACAGTGGTGTACATTTAAGGGGATATTTCACAACTCTATAAAAATATATTCCAGTGAGGAAGAAAGGGTGCAAGAGAAAAGATAGCCATCCATGGCTAACTAAAAAAATAAAGGACAGTATCCAATTAAAAACAAGGGCATACAAAGTGGCCAAAACTAGTGGGAGGACAGAAGACTGGGAAGCTTTTAAAAGCCAGCAAAGAACGACTAAAAAAATGATTAAGAAAGGGAAAATAGACTATGAAAGTAAACTAGCACAAAATATAAAGAGAGTTTCTATCGGTATATAAAAAGGAAAAGAGGGGCTAAAGTAAATGTTGGTTCCTTAGAGGACAAGACCAGGGAATTAGTAATGGGGAACATGGAGATGGCAGAAACTCTGATCAAATATTTTGTATCAGTCTTTACGATAGAGGACACAAACAATATTCCAACAGTGGATAGTCAAGGGGCTATAGGGTGGGGGTGGGGGGAGGAACTTAACACAATCACAATGACTAAGGAGGTGGTACACAGTAAGATAATGGGACTAAAGGCAGATAAATCCTTTGGACCTGATGGCTTGCATCCTAGGGTCTTAAGAGAAGTGGCGGCAGGGATTGTGGATGCTTTGGTTGTAATTTATCAAAATTCCCTGGATTCTGGGGAGGTCCCAGCAGATTGGAAAACTGCAAATGTAACGCCCCTATTTAAAAAAGGAGGCAGACAAAAAGCAGGAAACTATAGACCAATTAGCCCAACATCTGTGGTTGGGAAAATGTTGGAGACAATTATTAAAGAAGCACTAGCAGGACATTTAGAAAAGCAAAATTCGGTCAGGCAGAGTCGGCATGGATTTATGAAGGGGAAGTCATGTTTGACAAATTTGCTGGAGTTCTTTGAGGATGTAACAAACAGGGTAGATAAAGGGGAACCAGTGGATGTGGTGTATTTGGACTTCCAGAAGGCCTTTGATAAGGTGCACAAGATAAAATTTCACAGGGTTGGGGGTAATATATTAGCATGGAGAGAGAATTGGCTAACTAACAGAGAACAGAGAGTCGGGATCAATGGTTCATTCTCTGGTTGGCAACCAGTAACTAGTGGGGTGCCACAGGGATCGATGCTGGGACCCCAACTATTTACAATCTATATTAATGACTTGGAAGAGGAACTGAGTGTAACGTAGCCAAGTTTGCTGACGATACAAAGATGGGAGGAAAAGCAGTGTGAGGAGGACACGAAAAATCTGCAAAAGGACATAGACAGGCTAAGTGTGTGGGCAAAAATTTGGCAGATGGAGTATAATGTTGGAATGTGTGCAGAAAAAATCCAAGAGAAAGTTATTATTTAAATGGAGAAAGATTGCAAAGTGCCGCAGTACAGCGGGATCTGGGGGTACTTGTGCATGAAACACAAAAGCATAGTATGCAGGTACAGCAATTGATCAGGAAGGCCAATGGTATCTTGGCCTTTATTGCAAAGAGGATGGAGCATAAAAGCAGGGAAGTCTTACTACAGCTATATAAGGTATTGGTGAGGCCACACCTGGAATACTGCGTGCAGTTTTGGTTTCCATATTTACGAAAGGATATACTTGCTTTGGAGGTAGTTCAGAGAAGGTTCACTAGGTTGATTCCGTATTGAGTGGGTTGCGTTATGAGGAAAGGTTGAGTAGGTTGGGCCTCTACTCATTGGAATTCAGAAGAATGAGAGGTGATCTTATCAAAATGTATAAGATTATGAGGGGGCTTGACAAGGTGGATGCAGAGAGGATGTTTCCACTGATAGGAGAGAATAGAACTAGAGGGCATGATCTTAGAATAAGGGGCCACCCATTTAAAACAGAGATGAGAAGAAATTTCTTCTGAGGGGTGTAAATCTGTGGAATTTGCTGCCTCAGAGAGCTGTGGAAGCTGGAACATTGAATAAATTTAAGGCAGAAATAGACAGTTTCTTAAACGATAAGGGGATAAGGGGTTATGGGAGCAGGCAGGGAAGTGGAGCTGAGTCCATGATCAGATCAGCCATGATCTTATTGAATGGCGGAGCAGGCTCGAGAGGCCGTCTGGCCTACTCCTGTTTCTATTTCTTATAGTGTACTGCATATTGTTCTCCAGCAAGAGGCTGAGGGCAATTTGTATGATCCCTTAGGGGTCTGTGTGTAAGAGAGAAGGGTGTAATTGGACAGAATACATGCCTTCACCCAGCAAGCTGGCATCGAAAATCAGCATAATCTGCATCCGAGCATCACACCCCAACTCTGAACTGACTTGATCTTTGTCACTTATCCCATTGCATTAACAAGTGAGTTCTGTGGAATGTGAGTGAAGCGGATTTAAAAACAAAGGGCATGCAATCCCCAACACGAGTTGAAAAACTTCTGACCGGATTTGCTATATCATAGAACATGACTTATTCAGTCATTGCCCCCCTGGACACTGGGTGGTGGGCGGGGAAGAGGATGGTCATAGCTGAGGAAGAATACAACATAATACAAGGCAGCATTAGAAAACTTGCAGACTAGGAAGTTAACTGGCAAATGAACTTTGACAGACAAATGTGAGGTGATGCACTTTGGCAGGAAAAACAAAAAAATCACCCACGCTTCAGAAAATAAGAAATTGAACAGGGTAGAAGAGCAAAGGGATTTAGGGATACAGGTCAACAAATCATTAAAAACAATATCGCAGGTCAGCAGAGCAATTAAAAATGCTAACAATGTACTGGGGTTGATTTCTAGGGGTACAGAATTCAAAAGGAGTGAAGTTATGTTATACTTGTGCAGACCCTGGTCAGTACTGTGCACAGTTCTGGTCTCCAGAATATAAAAATGACATAGAAAAACACTGGAGAAAGTGGCAAGTTAGTTTTCGTTTTTTTAGGTTCGTTTTTTTTTATGTCATGGGGGCGTAATCTGATGTCTGCGCCAGTTTTTCAGATTTAAGCATGTTTCGCCAACTTACACTTATCCTAGGATGGCGCATGTGATCACTCCGAAAAAACCTTCTGGGCACTCAAGAAAAACCAGCGCACATTAAAAAAAAAAATCGGCGCAGAAAGACGCCATTGTTTTTATGCAAAGTTTTGGAGGGAGTCAAGAAGACAAAGAATATGCCTCATGAAGCTTAATTTTTATTTAAAAAAAAAGGTAAAAAGGGAGCAAATGGAAGTCTAATGCAATTTTTAAATTTTAGATATTTTTTCGAAGTGCCATGTCACCACCAAACGTCTCCTCACCGGGCTCGAGGATCAGAGCATTGGCCGGCAGAATCGCTCCCTCGCGCGGACACAGGGGCTCAGGACTCGACTTCAAAAGAGGGGCGTGGGGGGCGGAAGCCGAACTGAAGGGCTGAGAGCCCTTAGATATACAGCAGCTTCAAAAGAAGACACCGAGCCCATGTCCAGGTGAGGGAGTGATTCTGCCAGCCAACTCTCGAGCCCAGTGAGGAGATGTTCTGTCAGTGGTGGGGTGGTACTTTGAAAAAAATCTAAAATTAAAGAATTGCATTAGACTTTGTTGCCCCAAATGTCTTCATTGAATGCCGAGCTTCCCATTCTAAGCAAGCCTATCGCGCATGTACAGATCAGGATGTGGTCCATACTAGGGCGTCGACCTTGGGGGGGGGGGAGGGGGGGAGAAGAGACAGAGACAGAGACAGAGAGTTCAAGTCCTTTGTCTTGATGTTTTGAGCTTCTTGCAAAGCTACAATTTAATTATGGGGGCCATACCTCGTGCAAGCCTTCTGCATGATGGTGCTGCGGAGGAAACGATTGATTGGACATCATCGAGTGCATGAAGAACTTCAGAGCATGTAGGAAGATGGACAAGAGGCCTTACCCACATCGGGTATATCGAGACAGGCATTCATACCTGCACCTGAGTGATGCAGGCTGTGAGAAGGCTGCGTTTCCACAAAGAAGTTGTAACCGAGATCTGCGAGTTAGTAAAAGCAGACCTGCAACCTAGAAGTGTCAGGAGGACTGCTTTGTCAGTTGAAGTAAAGGTTACAGCTGCACTTTCATTTTATGCATCTGGATCCTTCCAGGTCTCAACTGGGGATGTATGCGCCATTTCTCAACATGCAACACATATCTGCATTCAGCAGGTGACTGCTGCACTATATGCTCGGAGGAATGACTATGTAAAGTCCCGCATGACCGCCCAGGCAATGCGTGACAGGGCTGTGGGCTTCTCCAGGATTGCTGGCTTCCCAAAAGGTACAGGGATGCATTGATTGTACCCATATCGCCTTGCGAGCACCTTTGGAGGATTCCGAGATGTACAGGAACAGAAAAGGCTTCTACTCTGCGAATGCATCGCATCATGTCAGTTGATGAGAGATATCCTCAGAGCACACATGATGCGTTCATTCTACACGAGAGCGCTATTATCTGCCATCAATTCTGGGATTGTTTGATGCGACAGTGTAGAGGGAGCTTTACTCTGCACCTAACCTGTGCTGTACCTGCCCCGGTAGTGTTTATTGGCAGCGGCAGGTCGGGGCCATAAAAAGGAGGCGAGTGGCGGCCTGGAACAACGTGGCGGCCCCTAGAGCAGCACGACGGCATACAATTGCAAGGTACAGCGCGAGCTGGTGCAGGAGAGCGACGACAGCAAAGAGGACAACTGGATTGGACATCATCAAGGTCCAGCTCATTGATCGCAGCGAGAACAGGTACAGCAGGAGCGGCGAGGTCGTTTCGAAGTAGCGGCGAGAGATCATGGAGCGACATGATCGGGGCCCGAGGAGGCGTGAGTTTGGGGCTAGAAGAGACGTGGGCTCAGGGGCAACACGGGCCAGCCCACACTGCGATTGCGTGTGCACTCGGTCCATGCAGCAGAGCCGGTCTCCGGTCGTCTTGGTTAATCCTTGCGACTGGACCAAGACCTAGTTCCGTCAAGCCCATGTGGCGGCTGGTGTGCAATGGCCACCACAAGTTAAACAAAATCCACGCACAGGCACCCTCCACCCTTCAGGATGTAATTTGGGACCTGCATATTTGGTCCTTAATCGAAACACCTCTGAACTCATTCCTTTTTGGCGTGGAAGAAAGTCATCCTCGATAAGATGATGGTGATGATATCTACCATGTTTCAGCAGCAGCCAAAAGGGCTGGCTGCTGGGAGACAAAGGGTACAGCCTCGCTACCTGGCTCATGATGCCCCTACCCACAACCCAGACGGAAGCTGACCGGGAATACAACATGTCTCACATTCCGATGCACAGCATAATAGAGAGGACCACTGGCATCTTGAAGCAGCGTTTGAGGCCTGGACCATTCTAGAGGCTACTTGCAATATGCCCGAGATTGTCGGTCAGTTCACTGTTGTGTGCTGAATGACTTAGTCATCGTGAGTAGCAACAGCTGGTAGTAGAAGACCCACCTGAGGGGAGAGTGGCTGATGATAAGGACGAAGATGCAGATGAGGAGGATGAGGAAACCATGCAAGTACCTGAGCCCGGAGCATGACGGCGGACCGTCGTGCCCCTTTAACGATTGCTCAAGCCTTGCGCCAGCAGCTCATCCATGGATGCTTTGCTGCCTGAAGACTCAGCGGCAACTATTCCAAATGGACCATATTTACTGTTTGGACCTGTTCCGTAATGTTGTGTTTTATTAATGGAACAAATAATGGAAATTATTCAGTTATAATTCAAAATATATTTCATTCAAAAGTTTAACACTTGTTTGTAACTTAACAAAAATATTCTTGTCTCAAACTTTAAAGTTTTCAGTTAAGATCACTTACAAACTTTCTCACTTACAAACTTTTAAACTTGTAAATTTACATCACTTACAAAAAACTTTTAATGCGAGAACAGTTACAACAGTAACAGTAACAACTGTAACAATAGTAACAACAGCAAAGAAAGGCTGCACCCATCTCTCCTCCACCTTATTCTAAGTCCGCCGCTGTGCTTGGTCTTGGTGACTTCACCCCTGCCCGCAGGCAGTGGCACAGCATTTCTCGGGTTGGTACCAAGCTTATTCTTTCGAGCATCTCAGGTAACGCACACTTCTTGATGGGGGCGTGGGCAGGCTGGTCTGGGGATTGGAGTGGGAGTGGCAGTTGATTCGGTCAATGGCCGCGGGGTCTGGGCGTGTTCCCTTATTGCAGCAGCTGATTCCCTCCCTCGTGCCCTGACAGTGCCTCAATTACATGCGACATTCCCTCCCTCATGTTCACCGACAGTGTATCAGTTACCTGCGACATTCCCTCCCTCATGTGCCTGGACAATATTCCCATTTCTCGTGAGTGTTGTTACTTCTCCGACAGTCCCAATATCTCATCACTGATGGTGTCCAGGAGTGATCACGAAAGTTCAATGCTCTCCGCACTCATTGCCATCATCTGAACCACATCTGTTAGATCCTGCACCTCAGGAGGAGCTTCCCCTCCTCACCCTGGGTGTGGCTCGCTGCATCCCAATGGGACCCGCAGCCTCGGACGGTGGGGTCCTGGGTGTGGCTCGCTGCATCCCATTGGAATCCCCAGTCTCGGACTGTGAAAAACCATAGAATGTCCCAACACTCGTACCACTCATGGAAGGGGCTGGCACCTCATTGGACAGCACCTGCACCTCCTCCAGAGTGAGTACAAGAGTGGGGGCTTCATCCATCACCTCTGCCTCACCCCCATGCTCTTGGTCTGGAAGGTGGGATTGGAAGATATTCTCCTCTTCAGGCTCGTCCACGTCTGAATCTTCATCTGCATTGGCTTCAGCCTCATCAGGGTTGGCCTCAAGTTCTGCAAAATATAACAGAACAGACAAATGGTTAACAGCAGAGCAGGGGGCAGGGTGGGTGGCATGAGCAGGCAGCAGGCTGATTTGAAGGACCACGATGAATGATAGCACATTGCATCAACCGAAGCGTAGCTGACGGAGACATCCCCATGAACCGAAACACGGTTAGCCCGCACAGTACTTAACATTTAGCAAAGCCAGACTGTGGAATTTGGAGGATTTACCCTCTCCCTCGAGTGTGGGCCCAGCTTGTGCAGTGGTGGTTGCTTTTCTCCAGGCAGGACCCATCAAAGCAGCGATCTTGTCTTCCAAGCATGTCAGTGGCTGCAGATTTGACTGGCCTCCTCCTGTTCGAGTTCTTTCTCTTTTGTTGCGTGCCATCTTCCTCTGCAAAGATGCAAATATAACTTTTTAAAGAGAGGGTGTCTTTTTGCTGGGTGGGACATACAGATGGTCACATTTACAATTGCAATTCCAGTGAATAAATGAAAATATTACTTACACTAACTACTTGACCAAGGTCCTGCTACTTCTTTTTACAGTGATCTCCAGACCTCGGGGTGGTCACCATTGCACAGTAATCTTCTGCAAGTTGGTTCCAGTGTTTCTTCATTTCTTTTGGTGAAACTTTGGTGTGACCTCTGCTGGTGTCCAGCTCATGCCATGTGGCCTCAATTACAGTAACTAGTGCCTGCACTTCATCCTGTGAAAAATTCTTGGTCCTTGAGCCGCGTTGCATATTGCAGCTCCGATTTTTCCACTGTAAATTAAAGTTCTCACACACAACTGGCTCTTTAAAAATGGCCAAATGCAGACTGGGAGCTGTACTGGGCATGCGTGCCCAAAGCAGTCACGTAAAATACTTCATTTTTTTCTCCTGTGCATACACGGGGGTGGGGGGGGGGGGGGGGGGACATCGTTTTTTCGGCACAGACATTAAGACCCCCCCCCTCCGAAGCTAAAGGATAGGCTGTGCGGCGCCAATTAAAAAAATTCCAACGGGGAAACTTGCAAGTTATTCTTTTGGAGGAGTCGGGGCCAAAAAAACAGGCGTAACTCTTGTAATACGCCAAAAAACGGTATTGGGAAAAATTGAGCCCAAGGTCTTACTGAGCAATTCTTGCAACATTAACTGTACCTATCCTCACATCTTAACATTAAGCATGTCATTGTACAGACTGCCAATTCTGTTTTTTTTAAATGTAGGTAAGATGACAATTGTTTTCCCCTTCACTTTGCATCTGGGAAAATACTGAGCATTCCTAGGTCATGTATTGTGTGGGTTCCCATTCGACTGGTAACAGCATTCCATTATATAGTCTGTTAGCATAATGACACTATTAAAATCATTCTTTCCAATATATGTGGCAATCTACTCCCATTACTTGTGCACATTGCTGATTCAACATAACTAAGTTTGGTTTTTTAATTATCTTTCCCTGGCAGTTCGCGCATTTCTCATTCTGAAAAAGTCAGCAGTGCCTTACCCCAAGTTTAGGCATAGCCGATCTCCTCAACCGACCAATCTTCGACCAATGAGGAACTTTGCAGACATTAATTCTTTGTAGCAAAACATCGAGATCAAATCCATAAATATCATGGCCCTGGAAATAAGTGCATACAGGATTTAAATATGTTGTACAATAAAGGACTGAGAAAATGAGTTACCAGGTCGATACAGTGTAGCCACTGGAATGCTTCTGAACCCTGACCACCACATAACTATGTTTGTTTTTATTATCTTTCCCTGGCAGTTCGCGCATTTCTCATTCTGAAAATGCACATGTGCTATTCTTTACATCCAACAATATACATACATATATATATATATACACACCTAGTTTAAAACATCTTAATGATCAAGATAGGCTCAAAAAGTTGGGTCCCTGCACTTTAGAGAAGCATACACTGAGGTGTGATTTGATCAAGGTTTAGATGATGAAGTGACAAGACTGTGTTTGTGCAGACCGTTTGATTCAACTAAAATAGGTTAGAGAAGACTTGGGGTCACAATCTCAAGGTATGTGAAGGCCATATCGAGGTTAGCACTCGGAGGTGGTTCTCTGCCAAGGGAGTGGTAAACCTGTGGAACAGGCTATCGGCTTGTGCGGTGAACACTGATTCGCCGAGTTCCTTCAAGTGAAAGCTGTACCTTTTTCTGGCTGGGGTGGAGATCACCTCATTCAAAAAGGTCAATACTGTATAACATTAATCAGGACCAGACTGGTCTCCTGGACTAGTTGTGATTGCCCAATAGTGTTAGAGACAAATTTTCCAATTTTTTCCCCACTCACCTGGTGGCATGTCATCTCGTGGAGAGGGTTTTCGCCTCTCCACGAGATGACATACCACCAGGTGGGTGGGGAGTGGATGTATTATGATGCACAAGACATCACGTTTATGTGGGATAGGCTGGATGGACCTCCTGGTGATGGTCTTCTCCTGCCTGCCACATTTCTTATGCTCATATAAAACAACTAAGCCAAAGTATGTAGGTCAGGCAAAAAAAAAAATTAGCCTTTCCTGATTATTCAGTGTCCTGTACAAAAAAGTGCGAGAGAGAGAGAGAGCCTGGCATATATGAGAGATCCCACAATTTCTGAACTTGACTGGCCAGCCAAGTTCAGAAATTGTCACCGTGGGATCTCACTTACGAGCAGTGGCCACGAGAGGTGTAGGGACGGCAGCTGCTGCCTGTGGAAACTAAGCCAGCACAGGCCACCACCTTCTTGGGAGAGGGCAGGGGAGAGTGGAGGGAGAAAGAGCGAGCGTGAAGGTCCAACACCATTTGCAATGAAATTAACGTTATCTTTTATTGTAAATTATCTGAACTTGGTTTTTGTTTATACACTCAGATTATCATGGATTAGTTTTTTTTTTAAATACTTGTTTTATTATCTTATAACCATTAATATCTTATAATAATCAGTAATAGGTCTATAATCGTGTGTACGGTTTAAATATAAAAGTCTGTAATCATCAACTGCATGCAATAGTAACCTGAATTATATACGACATGTAACCTTTTTGCTTATAATTAAAAAGCCTGTGAGGAAGCTGTATCCAGACAACCTGGGGTGAGAAAGTGGAATGCTATCGTTGAATAGTGAGGCTATGGGTGAAAGTTGGATATTAGCCAACAGTAAGGATGAGAACGAATGCAGCTCGCCTGGGAACCAAGGTTAGCTGCAATTACCAGCAAGGACAGTGTCTCAACCTGTAAAGACATATTCCTTTTCTATTGCCATAACTACCCCAGATGAGAGTCTTGGCGATCAAAAATAGATGTTGCTGTAGTATAGTATGTAGGCAGTCCTCGTGTCAAGGATCACCCGCTTCCACACTAAAAAAAAAATATGAGTTCACAGGTGTTTCTATGAGGGACCTGACATTCCAGGTCCTGAACTACATCTTGAAGAGCGGAAGATGCCTGTGCGTGAATTCTTTTAACGTGGGGTGGCCGTTGCACACCAAGAGTGTCATAAGACTCAAAGCCTGAGTAAACCAGGGTGCTACGAATGTGGCATCTTTATGATTGGATTTTGGGTTTGGGTGTCAGCCAGTGATTGATTCAGGAGGACTCCATAGATTTTGAATGTGTAAGGATATAGGAAGGGGGTCTTAACAGCTACAAATTGTAGAAGATTTCAGGATAAATCAAGGAGACACCCAGGAGATGAGGAGAGACGAGAGACACGGTTGCAGCTTCTATCCCGAGTGTAATTGGTAATACAAGTTTCAATTATACTCTGTAAACTGCTGCTGTTCGAATACTGTAATGTATTAAGTTTTGCTTATACTGAATAAAGTTAAATCACTGTCTCCAATACAGGTCAATCTCAAATCATTTGGAACCAGCGTCCCTCTGGGATCTTATAACTCAGTCTACAACTAACATTAAAAGAGGAAAAGTGTTTTTCTATCTTCTGCTAACTTTATATTGCAGTTTTTCTCAACTGTCAAGACACCATTAAACAGATTCCCCAGTGATTATATATACCATCATTCACAACATATTCATATCATGCAACCAGTGTGTAAACTGTATTAGATCTTTCACGTATGTTTCCCACATTATTTAGCACCAGTGTCGCAAATTGGGTAGTTTTTGTATCGATTTATGCTAAAACTTAAACAAATGGGTCACCTTGCACTTGACTTCGAGTAATTTTGATGAATTACAAACACAATAAGAAAAAAAAATACACTACTGGTTAACTAAATAGTTTTAGCAGTCCAAATATGGACAAATATAGTTTAACGTTAACAGGAACTTAAAAAAACTCACAGGCAAGTCCAACTGGATTAGTTTGGCCTACGTGCAGTTAGAGACACAAGGATTTTGGAACGGCAGATGTTCCAAGAATTGGAGATGATTTGTGCCACGTCAGTTATAAATGGCTGAGATAAAAGCCTCAACTTTTTTGTAATTAAATGTTCACTGTGGTGTCCACACTTTACATTAGGATTTACTTTAGTAGCTGTGAACTTTCATATTCATGACTTCTTGGGACAATCTTCGACAATATTGCTTAAAATTTCTACTCACCACAAGAACATCAGGGTCAATCTTGTGAATCTTTGCCAGGAAAAAGCCTAAGAGAGTCCTTTCAGTGGCAGCAATCTCAACTTTGGCATTCTGAAATCAGAAGCATAAATCAGCTCGAGAGTTTTAATTCAAGCACCAACTGCGTTATGTCTAGAATTTAAGCAAAGTTAACTCACCCTCCTCATCCTGACACTGGGTCATTGCTAAACCTCCAGCCAAAATCAAGGAGGTCCACTCGGACGATAAAAGTGGTCACTTGAAACTCCTGCAGTCTAAGGTTTGCTGATTATATTCTACCATTATTTTGGATCAAGCCAGTACATGTCTTAATAATTGTATTTATTTTCTTTCATTTATTTTCTAAGGGAATCAAGCGATATAGGGATCAGGCAGGAAAGTAGAGTTGAGGTCGAAGATCAGCCATGATCTTATTAAATGGCAGAGTAGGCTCGAAGGGCAGTATGACCCACTCCTGCTCCTATTTCTAATGTTCTTCTAAAATATTTCACTTTTTAACCCTTAAAAGCATCACGAACAAATATAATCATCCATGTGCTGTCAGATCTGAGGGGATGAAGAGTATATTCATTCAGCAGAGCTCCTACCTCATTTGAGGATTTGTGAGAGATAAATTGGTCTGTTCAATTCTAAGATTCAGAGCTTTCCATTGGCTGGAAAAACCTTAAAATTGATTTTTAGCCAATGACTTCCGAAACTTCCAATATTTTGAAAGTTTCTCCCATCGGCAAGAAACAGGAAGAAAGTCAGTTAAACAAAAAGCTAGAGTTATTTTTAAATTTAAGTGGAAAAAAAAAAGTTTTAAAAAGTGCATTAACTCATGATGCCTTCCAGGTCATATAAGTCACAGTACTGTAGAAACTGTATCGTGTTTTAAGGATGAGGGAACCCTAAGTGGTTTCACAGGTTTCAAAAACAACAGAAATGCTCAGCCGATCAGTCAGCGTCTGCGGAGAGAAGAGGCAAGTTAATGTTTCAGGCGTTGTGGACCCTTCATCTGACAAAGAGTCCACACGTGAAACATCACCCTGTCTGTTCTCTTCACGGATGCTGCCTGATCTGAAAAGTGTATCCAACATTTTCGGTTTCAGATTTACAGCATCTAGTTTTTCTGCTTGTTGGTTTTGTGTTTAGTCACTCAAGTTCCAAACATATTCCAATTTTCATAGTGCCCTTTTCTACAAAGATGAATCCAGCAACATTGACTGAAGACCCCACAGCTTGTGGCTGGGCGTTCCACTCCCTTCTAGTTTGTTTTAACGTTGAGTACTCGTAAAACTAAACAGTAAATCTAATTCCAAAAAAAACAAACTGATCCAAAGTGACAGGTCTGGTGGGCGATTTAACACAAAAA
Source organism: Pristiophorus japonicus (assembly GCF_044704955.1). NCBI lineage: Eukaryota > Metazoa > Chordata > Chondrichthyes > Pristiophoridae > Pristiophorus > Pristiophorus japonicus. Next base: position 43,782,243 of record NC_091987.1, read on the forward strand.
ACATTAAAAACATTTATGAGTTATAAAACTGCTAAGTTGGCTATTCTATTGGCAACAGAAAGAGATCAATCAAGTACAGTGCAGCTGCCAGCTGAATTGGCCATTTCAATGCACTGGAAATATTTATGCTTTTTTTTTGTAAAATGTGTTTTATAAATTAAAACAAAACATACCCGTCAGTTGCCAGCACAAAATGCAACTCATCACAAAAATGTCCAATGTGTCTCCACGGCCATGTTGACCCAGGTCCACAGAATTTAAAAAAACTAAACCCAGTCTCTTCCAAGGAGAAGCGGAAAGAGACGCCCCCACCCCCGCTCTAGGGAGACTCACATGACTTTGTTCCACTATCAGATTGTACCTGGGCATCAGACATAGTCAATGCACCCTTTGTTTTTACTCCATTAGGCATGGGGGTCCCTCTGTATCGAGACAATCACAGCAATTACACTCTTGCTGTGCTTATTCTTAAGACTACAAGGATTGATACTGGTTACTGGGAGCCCAATAACTTGGTCAAACAACATCATATTCAGGGCAGTGCTCTTCAGGGTTTTGGTAGCATAATGGCCATGTTACTGGACTAGTAATGCAGAAGCTTGGACTAATGATCCAAAGAAGTGAGTTCAAAGCCCAGTAAGGGAGGTGAGGAATTTAAATTCAATTCATTAAATAAATCTGGAATAAAAAGCTAGTAACAGTAATGGTGACCATGAAACTACCGGATTGTCGTAAAAACCCATTTGGTTCGCTAATGTCCGTAAGGAAGGAAATCTGCCGTCCTTACCCAGTTTGATCCCTATGTGACACCAGACCCACAGCCATGTGGTTGGCTCATAACTGCCCTCTGAGGTTCAAGGCGGCAGCTGACCACCGCCTTCTCAAGGGCAATTAGGGATGGGCAATAAATGCTGGCCTTGCCGACAATGCCCACATTCCATGAATGAATATATATATATATATATATTTAAAAAAGAGATTCAGTGTCCAGCATTCCCAATCAGCCTAGTAATTTGACATCTAGCAGACGCTGGATCAATTGACAATCATCTTCTGAGAGAAATCCCTACAGCATTAATTCAGTTAAAACAAATACTAAATTAATTTATCAATTTCATGGTGTATAAATTAACAGTGAGAAATGATTGTTTTTAATACCTTGACAATGGCCAAAATAAAAATACCACCACAGCCTTCAAGCAAAAGCACTCATTTATTAATTGTCACCAAAATATTTTGCCAAGATATCGACTGATTTAAATCGACCATCATCCACTGAAAGCCAATGCTGCACATTAAAATCAGTCATGAAAAGCCTCTCTTCTCCTTCTGCCAGCTTTGTCTCCTCTCCTAAAGGCACTGACTAATGCTGAAGTATTTTGTTGTCTGCCCTCTGGCACCTCAGCCAGGTAGCCGTACTTCACCAGCGATCTGAGTCAGTGAATGTCAGCAGGCCACTGGACCAAAGAGCAACACATCCATGCCCAGTGCTGTCCTGGCTCTCACACACTTGCAGGGGTCACTGGATAATGACCGGAAACAGGCACATTGGCTTATTTCTCCCATTCTGAGCAAGGTGAAGTAGGACTATCTGTTCAACCAACTCACCACAGCTGGTGATGGACCAGAGTCAATTTTGGTCAATATAGCTCAGATCCACACAAGGCAGTTCAGGGAAGCTAAACAAAATCTTATTTTCAGTAACAATTTTATAAATTTGCCAAAGCATGTCTTTTCATGTGGATCTATCACTTTATTAAACAGTAATTTCCTGGACCAGCTTAAACTTCCCTTAATATATTCAAAAAGAAAATAACTAGAAAATAATAATTTCTGCACTGGGATAGATTCCTTTCTTTACCCCCACATTAATAATGTGATACAAAAGAAATAACACACATGTACAGACACAGAGAAATTACTTACTTTTCTCGTCAGTGCCTCCCGGAAATCGTAAGGAAAGATACAGTCACTGGGCTTGCTGATGACTAGAAAAGGTAGCATCATTAGTATTTTAACAATGTTCTCAACACAAATTTCCTTCCTGAGGATATGATTAACAGATGAATAGGAAAATCAAGGAACTCGATTCTCTCCCACAGGCATATATCCAAGCTCATTACTACCAAATATACTATGCTCGGAATGTCATGATTTTGGAAATGTCAAAGATCAGTTTCTGGCGTTAGGTTTATTAAACATTATCCAAAATAAATGAATTGCTTGTGTAATACAACTGTGCCATACTGGGAGATGTATTAGCATATTCATATCTCAGGAAAGGTTACAGAGTTTCCAGTGACATAATTACTAAATGCCTTGTCCAGCGAATGTCAAGGGTCTTGTCATTATTCTCCAGTCACCGAGAGGACGTACCAGGTGCGACAATCAAGATTGAAATATAAAGAATTCAAGTGCACATCAAACTGTTGCTCTTTATTGTAGAATCCACCTTTATACTCCCAGACAAGTTCTGGCTTTTCACTCACGTACTTACAGCTTTTATACCACTCGTCTCAGAGGACCATGTAGTACTTCAACCCGAAGTGACATTCTGAATGTTTGGAGAAATCATTCCAACAGGTTTTCTAGCCCTGGTCGCTAACCAGCGACCACTGTTGAACTGCATGTAAACAGATGTCAAAGGACAGGGCTGGGTTCAACTGTGTTGTTCTACACAGTTGAATAGAACACCAATGCTCATCTTCCAGGCTCTCTCAAGCAAATGACGGCTAGTTCCTGTGGAACTATACCATAGCAGCAGCCACTGTCTTGAGAAATAGGGAGGAAACAAAAAGGGCAAAAATTGGGGGGGGGAGGAGGAAATTTGAGGGAGTTATGTTTTGTGCTGATCTTATAAAGGAAGTCGGCACTAGGAAATGGAAAACTTCTACTTTTAAACTTGGTGTCAACATCAAGCACAGGTTGCATGCAGAGCAAAGCTCAACACCACCACACAATCAGCCTTTACATAGAAAAATATCCTCATTGAACACCAGTGGCGTTTCATAGCTTCGACACCAGCCTCCTTGTGGTCCGTCTCAACAAACTGCAATGAGTGTTCAATTTCAGGCAATGTTATGCTGACAAGTGACAGCCACTAGGAAGTGGATCGAGACCAAGAAAATTCATTTCACTTCGCACAAAAACGCAAGGTGGCAAAGAGGGTTGTGGGGATCTGGAACTCGCCGCCTGGAAGAGTAGTGGATGAAGAAACCTTCACCACTTTTCAGAGATGGTTGGATGGCACTTAAAGTGCCGCAACCTGCAGGGTTAAAGACCTAGAGCTGGTAATTGGGATTAGACTGGATGACCTTTTGTTGGCCGGCACAGATATAATGGCAAGTACTGCAGGGAATCGAATACGGCCAGGGTGATCTCCAGGACTAGTTTTGATCGCTTGGATGGGTCAGAGAGGAATTTTCCCAGATTTTTTCTCCCTAAATTGGCCTGAGTTTTTCTCTGGTTTTTGCCTCTCGAAGGAGATCACATGGCTCCAGTTGGGGTGGAGTGCAGAATGTTTCAGTACAAGGGGTAATATGTCCTTAGTATACAGTATAAATGCACACGAGGCCCATACTTGAGAGAAGGTCACTCTGACCAGTAACATTTATTAACCAGCACTGAACTGGAGAAGATGGGTGGAGCTTCCCCTTTTATACCTGAAAGTCCAGGATAGGAGTGTCCCCCACAAGTTCACCACCTAGTGGTCAATGTTCTCACGGTATACAACTTAGGTCAGTTTATACATGGATTACAATGACAGTAGAATACATGACATCACCTCCCCCTCCAAAGTCTTATTGGGATCACAGGTTAAGTCTCTCTGGAGGTTTACGCTCTCTTGCAGAGCGCCTGAGTTGGGGCTCCGGTTGTTGGGTGCTGGCCTGAGTGTCTGCTGTTTGCGGTGCCTCAGGCCTGTCCAGACTGTCCACAGTGACTGGGCTCTCCTCCACTTGGTTCCGGTGTGGTCACCTGTGGTGGAGTGAACTCTACATTGTGTTCTTCCTCTGCTTCTTCTATGGGGTTGCTGAACCTCCTTTTTGTTTGATCCACGTTTGCAGCAGATTTGTCCATTGATAGGTTTAACTACCAGAATCCTATTCCGCTCTTTAGCAATCACAGTGCCTGCGAGCCATTTGGGCCCTGCAGCGTAGTTGAGGACAAAGACAGGGTCATTGACATCAATACATCGCGCCCTCACATTCCCGTCGTGGTAGTCACATTGTGACCGATGCCTGCTCTCTACAATTTCTTTCATGGTGAGGTGTATAAGGGATAACCTGGTTTTGAGCGTCCGTTTCATTAGCAGCTCTGTGGGTGGAACCCCTGTGAGCGAGTGTGGTCGGGATCTATTGGCCAACATGAGGCATGATAAGAGGCTTTGGAGGGAACCCCCTTGGATTCTGAGCATCCTCTGTTTGATTATCTGCACTGCTCGTTCCGCCTGGCCATTTGAGGCCGGCTTGAACGGTGCCGTTCTGACATGGTTGATACCATTTCCTGCCATGAAGTCCTGGAATTCAATGCTTGTCAAGCACGGGCCATTGTCGCTGACCAAGACTTCCAGTAGACCATGGGCGGTGAACATTACCCGTAGACTTTCTACTGTGGCAGAGGATGTGCTTGAATTGAGAATGCCACACTCGATCCATTTGGAGTAGGCGTCTACTACAACCAAAAACATTTTTCTCATGAAAAGACCTGCGTAGTTCACATGGATGTGTGACCATGGCTTGGCGGGCCAGGACCAGGGGCGAAGGGGGGGACATTCCTGGGCGCATTGCCCAGCTGGGAACACGTGTTGCACCTGTGAACACAAAGTTCCAGGTCTGCATCTATCCCTGGCCACCAAACGTGTGACCTGGCAATTGCCTTCATCATGACAATGCCCGGGTGCTCATTGTGAAGTTCTCTGATAAACACCTCTCTAACCATCTGGGGCATGACTACTCGGTTTCCCTATAGTAGGCAATCGGCCTGAATCGAGAGTTCATCCTTGCACCTGTGAAATGGTTTAAATTCCTCAGGGCATGCCCCGTACGTGGCTGCCCGGTCCCCATTCAGGACATATTTATTGATTAAAGACAGTAGCGGGTCTCTATTCGTCCAGACTTTGATCTGACGGGCTGTCACGGGTGAGCCTTCGCTTTCGAAAGCTTCAACAGTAATGACCATCTCAGCAGCATGCTCGGTTGCCCCCTCGGTGATGGCTAGTGGGAGCCTGCTGAGTGCATCGGCACAGTTTTCAGTGCCCGGTCTGTGCCGAATTGTATAGTCATAGGCGGCTAACGTGAGTGCCCACCTCTGTATGTGGGACGACGCATTTGCATTCATGGTCTTGTTGTCGGCCAAAAGGGACCTTAGGGGTTTGTGATCGGTCTCCAGCTCAAATTTCCTGCCAAACAGGTACTGGTGCATTTTTTTTCACTGCATATACAAATGCAAGTGCTTCCTTTTCTACCATCCTGTAGCCCCTTTCTGCCTGGGACAGACTTCTGGAGGCATAAGCTACCAGCTGTAACTGACCCTTGGCATTAACATGCTGCAACACACACCCGACACCATAGGACGACGCATCGCACGTTAACACAAGTTTCTTGCATGGGTCATATAGCGTTAACAGATTGTTGGAGCATAACAAATTGCGTGCTCTGTCAAAAGCCCTTTCCTGGCTACCCCCCCAGACCCATTCCCGACTTTTATGTCGGAGCACATGTAGCGGCTCGAACAGCATGCTCAATTTGGTAAGAACGTTACCAAAATAGTTCAGGAGCCCCAGGAACGAATGCAGCTCCGTCGTGTTGCGGGGTCTGGGTGTTCTCTGGATCATTTCCATTTTGGACGCAGTAGGTCTGATCCCGTCTGCTGCTACCCTCATCCCCAGGAATTCTACCTCTGGAGCTAGGAAGACGCACTTCGCCTTTTTCAGTCGCAGACCTACCCGGTCCAATCTGCGTAGCACCTCCAAGTTGTGGAGGTGTTCTTCAGTATCGCAACCCGTGATGAGGACGTCGTCTTGAAAAATCACCGTCCTTGGCATCGACTTGAGGAGAATTTCCATGTTTTATTGAAAGATCGCGACGGCCGAGCGAATCCCGAACGGACATCTGTTGTACTCAAACAACCCCTTGTGTGTCGTGATGGTGGTCAGCTTCTTCGACTCACTCGCCAGCTCCTGGGTCATGTAAGCTGAGGTCAGGTCCAATTTGGAAAAAAGTTTGCCACCGGATAGCGTCGCAAAGAGGTCCTCCGCTCTCGGTAGCGGGTACTGGTTTTGAAGTGACACCTGATTGATGGTGGCCTTGTAATCACCACATATCCTGACCGATCCATCCGCCTTGAGCACCGGCACAATCGGGCTCGCCCAGTCACTGAATTCGACTGGCGAGATGATGCCTTCCCTCAGCAAGCGGTCCAATACGCCTTCTATCTTTTCCCACATCACGTACGACACCGCTCTGGCCTTGTGGTGTACTGGCCTGGCGTCCAGGTTTATGTGAATCACTACCTTGGTCCCCATGAAAGTGCCAATGCCGGGTTGAAATAGTGAGTCAAATTTGTCCAGGACCTGTGAGCATGATATTCACTCCACAGAAGAAATTGAACTGACGTCGCCCCATTTCCAGTTCATGACAACAAGCCAACTCCTCCCCAGCAGTGCGGGACTGTCGCCCGGGACATCCAGAGTGGCAACCTGTTCTCCGAATCTTTGTGGGTCATGACTACTGTGGCGCTGCCCAACACCAGAATCATCTCCTTTGTATATGTCCGTAGCTTTGCGTCAATCGGCAATAATTTTGACCTCCTGGCCTTGGACGCCCACAACTTGTCAAACTGTTTGAGACTCATCAGGGACTGACTGGCCCCCGTGTCTAGCTCCATTGATACTGGGATGCCATTGAGGAGCATTATCATTATCGGTGGCATCCCAATGTATGAACTGTATATGTGCTCCACATGAACTCGCTGAACTTCAGCTTCCAACGATTTCCCCCAGTGTTATTTTGGCCTCGTAGGGCTTACATCGGGCCCATCCTCCTCGTACATCAACCTGGCTGTCGGCTTCCTGCACATACGCGCCAAGTGACCACTGACGTTGCAATTTCTGCAGGTATATTGCTGATACCTGCAAGCTCTGGCTGTGTGCTTTCCTCCACACCTCCAACATGAGCCGTTGTTGGAAACAAAAAGGTCCATTACCAGTCGATCGTCTCTGACTGTCCTTAAATGCAACATTGACAGGTGTTGATGGCCCCATTACTGGCCGCATTGTCCCTTGCGATGGCATGAATCACCGTTCAGCTAGCCATTGTCTCTGTTGAATTCCCCCTTTGGGTTCCACTGCATGCTCGGGCATGTCAGATTGCCCGTCTGCCTGGAGAACTTTGTGCCGCATTAACAATGTTGACTCCATGTCCATTTGCTGCATTTAAACCAAGATTTTTGTCAAACTTCATTTTGGTCTCTTCCTCCCCTGAGATAAATGTCTGGGCCATCAAAGCCGCCGTTTCCAGGGTCAAGTCTTTGGTCTCAATCAGTTTCCTGAAAACCCCAGCGTGCCCGATGCCTTCAATAAAAAAAGTCTAGCGGCATCTCCGCTCTGCATGCATCTGGGAACTTACATAGACTTGCCAGTCGCCAGAGGTCTGCCACAAAGTCTGAAACGCTTTGCCCTTCTCGCCGCCAGTGCGTGTAAAACCGGTGTCTCGCCATGTGCATGCTGCTCGCCGGTTTAAAGTGTTCCCCGATCAACTTACTGAGCTTTTCAAAAGTCTTGTCTGCCGGCTTCTCTGGCGCGAGAAGGTCCTTCATCAGGGAGTACGTCCTGGATCCACAAACCGTCAGATGAGCCCTGCGTTTGTCGGCCGAATCCTGTCCCAACCATTCCTTGGTAACAAAACTTTGCTGTAGTCTCTCAATAAAATCGTCCCAATCATCACCGACACAGTACCTCTCATCTGTGCTGCTAGTGGCCATGCTCGCATGGTTTAAATCCGTTTCTCGTCGCCAATAATATGTCCTTACTATACAGTATAAATGCACACGAAGCCCATACTTGAGAGAAGGTCACTCTGTGACCAGTAGCTTTTATTAGCCAGCACTGAAGTGGAGAAGATGGGTGGAGCTTCCCCTTTTATACCTGAAAGTCCAGGTTAGGAGTGTCTCCCACAAGTTCACCACCTAGTGGTCAGTGTTCTCACAGTGTACAACTTACATCAGTTTATACATGGATTACAATGACAGTAAAATAATGACAAGGGGTGTCGCAGTTATGTGAGAAGGACTGGGTGCTCTTTGCCTTTACGCTATTGTTCATTGGTTTATATGTAACCTTCAGGGCTGCTGACCAGGGGCCGTGTGGCTCTTTGTCAGCTGGCGTGGACACGATGGGCCGAAATGGCCTCCTTCTGCGCTGTAAATTTCTATCTCATCAGTCCTGGCTCAATTTAAACCCAGGCGCTACACAAGGTCTGGGTTCAAACATGATGCACCATTCAATCCAGTGCAACTTAAATATAGCAACTATTAAAACCATCTGTGTTTACAGTAGTTCACTGTTCTTGCATATTACATACTTCATCTTTCTGAAGGAACAGAACAATACTTACCACAGAAGTGGGCCTGGAATGGAGGCTGGGGTGCAGCTCTGTCCAAAGGAAAATTGTGATGAACTAAAGCTGCCAAGGTCACAATCTGGAACAGAAGGGGATAGATATAAATAGATCCTTCCAACAGGAGTCTCACCATTAAGGTTCGTTTTAAAATACATGTAGTTACAATACAAATCACAGCTAACATCCTCTTGCTTTGTTCTGTGCCCGTTTGATTTATATTTTAAGACGTGCACAAATTACCGAGGGCATCGGTTTGAAGAAGAATCTGACTGAAGGAGCCGGGTTAACAGAGCAAAATATCACCACCAATGCTGAAAGATTCAGCATCAAATGTTTGTTAAATCAGTTTATTCACACTATTGCGTTCAGCAAATTCTGTTCAACTAGTAAACCTGGTGCAGTCATTAGCACTTACTGTTAAAGCACAAACAAACATTAAATGAGAATGAAAGGTTGAGATTACCACAAACTCACTTTGCTTAGGATCTGAACAACCAGAAACAAAAAGCAATCGTCAGCCCATCAGGCTCAGCTGCCGACAGGACATTGGCCGTCTCAATTTCTCTGCTCCCCTCACTCACTCCAACCTACCTTACTCTGAACTTGCAGCACTCCGCTCGCTCAGATCCAACCCCAACTTAAGTCATTAAACCTGCTGACAAGGGTGGCGCTGTTGTTATTTGGCGAACCGACCGCTACCTTGCAGAGGCTGATCGCTAACTCTCTGACACCTCCTCCTACCTCCCCCTGTACCATGACCCCACGACTGAACATCAAGCCATAATTTCCAAGACCATCACTGACCTCATCTCCTCTGGAGATCTTCCCTCCACAGCCACTAACTTCATAGTTCCCCAAGCCCACACAGCCCGTTTCTACCTCCTTCTCAAGATCCACAAACAGGACTGCCCCAGTAGACCCATCGTTTCAGCCTATTCTTGCCCCACAGAATTTATTTTTTCTATCTCGACTCTATTTTTTCTCCCCTTCCCACTACATCCGTAACTGTTCTGCCGTCCACCGCCACTAACAGTTTCCAATTTCCTGGCCCAACCATCTCCTTTTCACCATGGACGTCCAATTCCTCTACACTTTCATCCCCCACCAGGATAGCCCGAGGGCGCTCCGCTTCTTCCTCGAGCAGAGGCCCAAATAGTACCACCCTCCTCGGCCTGGCTGAACTTGTTCTCACATTAAACAACTTCTCCTTTAACTCCACTCACTTCTTCCAAATTAAAGGTGCTGATATGGGAACCCGCATGAGTCCTAGCTATGCCTGCCTTTTCATGGGATTATGTGGAACATTTTTTGTTCCAATCCTACTCGGGTCCCCTCCCTCACCTCTTTTTCCGATACATTGATGACCATATCGGTGCAGTTTTCTGCTCTTGCCCCGAACTAAAAAATGTAATTCACTTTGTATCCAATTTCCACCCTTCCCTCACCTTCACAGGGTTCATCTCCGACTCTTCCCTGCCTCGACTTCGCAGTCTCCATTTCTGGGGATAGACTATTAACAAACATTCACTATAAGCCCACAGACTCCCACAGCTACCTGAACTACACTTCCTCCCACCTCTCATCATGCAAGGACTTCCATTCCATTCTCCCAGTTTCTCCATCTCCGTCGCATTTACTCTGACGGCGACATCTTACATACTAGTACCTCTGACATGTCTTGCTTTTTCCTCAACAGAGGATTCCCCTCCACTGTGATTAACATGGCCCTTGTCTGTGTCTATTCTATTTCCCACACCTCTGCTCTCACCCCTTCCCCTCCCTCTCAGAACCATGACAGGGTTCCCCTTGTCCTTACTTTTCACTCCATTAGCCTCCACATTCAACGGATCATCCTCCGCCATCTCCATCATGTCCAGTGTGATCCCACCCGCCCCTTCAGCATTCCTAAGGGACCGCTCCCTCCGCGACACCCTGGTCCATTCCAGTCACCCCCAGCACCCCCTCCCCGGCACCTTCCTGTGCACGCGCAGAAGATGCAACTCCTGCCCTTTTACCTCCTCCTTTCCCACTGTCTAGGGCCCCAAATACTCCTTCCAGGTGAAACAGCGATTTACTTGTACTTCTTTCAATTTGGTATACTGTATTCGCTGCTCACGATGCGTCTCCTCTACATTGGGGAGACCAAATGCAGATTGGACGACGGCTTTGCGGAACACCTCCGTTCAGACTGTAAGCGTGACCACGAGCATCCGGTCGCCTGTCACTTTAATTCTCCACTTCACTCCGATATCTCCGTCCTCGGACTGCTGCAGTGTTCCAATGAAGCTCAAGGAACAGCACCTCATCTTTCGTTTAGGTCACTTCAAACCCTTCTGAACTCACCATCGAGCTCAACAATCTCAGACCTTAAACTCTGCCCATATCCTGCCATTCACACCCTATCTAAACTAATCATTTTCTAACTTCTGCTATTACCATCTCAAGTGGCAGAGAATTGCACATTCTAATCACCCTTTGTGTAAAGACTTGTTTTCTAACCTCCCTTTTTATGATCATCCCTGTTGTCTCTCAAATCTCTCATCTTCCACCTATCACAGACCTTCCCTTTTGTTCTTTCTTCCCCTCCCCCTTTCAGTGCTCCTTAAGAATTTGTTCTTTCCAAACACTCTCCAGTTTGGACGAAGGATCATCGACCCAAAACGTGAACTCTGCTTCTCTCCACAGATGCTGCCTGACCCGCTGAGATTTCCAGCATTTGCTGTTGTTATTTCAGTTGAAGACTTTAGTCCCACTTGCTGCTATATGTTCATATGCAAACAATAATTTATAAAATAAAGTGATGGTTACCAAAATAGTCTCAACCGAGCTTTGATTTGGATATACTGTATTTTCCTCTGTGTGTGTGTGTGGCATTTAAGTTATTTTCTCTGCAGATGTCAATAAAAAGAACACACATGAAAATATTTTATGAACAAAATTAATTGTAATCAGATTTCAAATATCCTACAGCTCAAAACCTGCCTAAAATGCAGGCCATTCATGAAACTGTGTTGACATGGGAAAGCACTTTTCTCTGATGAACTGATCTCAAAATAACAATCGTGTTGAGCTCTCAGCCTTGTTAATGCTTAAAAAATCCAAAACAGTTAACGCAAGTCAACATCTGGGGCTTGGCAGAAGCAGGTGACAATGGTCACCAGGAATAATAGATTGAAAATGAGACTCCATTTTAAAATCATACCTCATTCTGATGAGTCTTGGAGTTCTGCACAGTTTTCATGCTGATTGTCATAGTGACAAGTGGAGGAGGAGCAATATCTTTCACCACAGTCACATGATCGAGTTTCAGTGCTACAGCCTCCACTTTGCACCAGCTCATGGGTTTATTGGGGAGCTCTGAATAGAGAAACAGACAAACACATACATTTACGCCATGCCAAAAGTCAGTAAGTTAAAATCTCAACTTTGTGTGCATGTCCGACTCAATTAGTCCTTCCATCCCCCGCCCCCAGATATCACTGAAACCCAATGAGGACCAGGACCGCAAACAAACCACATTCAAATCCAGAACAGGAATTTATGGAAAGTGTTTCAAAACTAAAGACGGAACCCAAGGATTAAAAACTACTTTTTTCCCCCCACATATTCAATCTCAGGATGTGGGCGCTACTGGCAAAGCAGACAATCATTGCCCATCCCTAGTTTGCCCTGAGAAGGAGGTGGTGGGCATTCTTCTTGAACCGATGTATTGCAATTTGCTGCAACTCAGAGGCTTGCAAGGTCACTTCAGAGGGTGGTTCAGGATCAACCATGTTGGTGTGGGACTGGAGTCACATAGACCAGATCGGGTAAGAACGGGAGGTTTCCTGCCCCAAAGGGAAATTTGTGAACCAGTTCAGGATTTATGACAACCCGAGAGCTTCATGGTAGCTTGCAGGAATATCAGCTTTTTATTTCCAGATTTTAAAAAAAATAATTTTAAGCTGATGTTAAATTCTCAAACGGCCATGGTGGCATTTAAACTCATGTCCCCTGGATTATTTGCCCAGTCTTCTGGATTACTGGTCCAGTAACATAACCATACTCCAATAGTACATTGACCATAAATCTAAAAAAACTGCTGCAAAGCCAGACGGCACACTACCATTAGTCAAGTTAAAGCAAAGGACCATTAGGTCATTGCAGAAAAAATATAAAACGAATAACAGCTTGCATTTAACTGCACCTCAACATGGAAAAACATCCCAAAGCGCTTCACAGCAAGTGAGGTGAACGCCCAGCCAAAAGATGGGGGTGAACAAACGCTTGGTCAAGGTGGATTTTAAAGGAGAAGAGAGAAGTGGAGAGGACGAGTTTAGAGAGGGAAACTGAAGGCACTGCCAATGGTGGGGCAAAGGGAGGGAAGGATGCACAAACGGCCAGTGTCAGAGGAACATAAAGTTTGCAAGGAGGAGGGGGCTGGAGGGGGATACAGAGATTGGGAGGGGCGAGGCCATGGAGCAATTTAAACAGAGGACGAGAATTTGAAATCGCAGAAATGCGGGGCTGGGAGCTAATGTGGGTCAGCAAGGACAGGGGCGCTGGGTGAGTGTTGATCAATGTTGCCTCAAATTTTTTGGGGGGGCCGCACAGCCCCTTTAACGGATTGTGCGGCCAATTCAAAAATTCACGCCTGCGCAGTTTTTGCATATAAAGGCCAGTGAGCAGGCTGCACCGTGGGTGCCCCAGGGTGCTGCGTGGGTGAAAATGAACACTGGACCGGGTGGGAAATTGGATACAGGCAACAGTTTTGGACAAGCAGAATTAGTGGATAAATGTATCTACCCATGTGATACAAAGCAGGCCTTATCTGTGGTTTGTGCCGAGCTAGTCCATTTCAGCCACACCAGTAATAATGGTGCTATAATTGGCCTCAATGTTTCTAGGCTAAGGTCGGAGAGAGAAAAAATGTGATGGAAAGTTAGTTTTTGTGTGAACATGAGGCGAGGCGAGGACAAGATCAGACTAGTCGGTACTGCCCCTCAACATCAAGTAGCTTGCCAACACTCAATGTCTGCATTCATACATGGAAAATTGCTACTTGCGGAAGGTATTAAGGCGGCTGACAACGGTATCCTTGGACTCATACCCCAGCACGAGTCAGCACGCACAGGAGGGCAGAAGAGAAAAGATATGTTACTATCAGGCACAAGTTTTGGTATAACTTCAGCTTCTTCACTTTCTTTTCAATTGCATCACACCACATTGCCCATTGTGCTGCAGTAAAAGAAGGCACTGCTGTTCTTAAATAAATAGTAGGAAATGGCACAGAACAGTATTCACGATAGTGCCCTTGCAGCTGGCTGCATACATTTTCCATAAGGCGAGATCCAGAAAAATGCAGGTGGAAATCAGAGGATTAAAAGAATGTCTCAATATTCACAAATGTTGACTAAGTGCAATAGCAAACGTTCATCTGTTCTGATGAAAGGTTACCAACCTGAAATGTCAGTTGTTTCTCCTTCCACAGATGTTGCCTGACCTGCCAAGTGTTTTTGGCATTTTCTGTTTTAATAGCAAGTGTTAATAGCTGTCCCTGGCCCTACACACAACTCGAGTCCACTCTGCAGTTGACTCTTAACGTTCTCTGCAATGGCGTGATCCCATTGCCACAAGGGCTACATTGGTTTTATACGGCCCACTACTTTCTCAAGGCAACAAGGGAGGGGCAATAAATGCAGCCAGCTTACACTGACTGGGCCCTCCTGGTCCTTCCCACTTCAGACCTTCTGACAATCAGCTGTGCTAGTGTCAGATACAAAACATGGAATGGACCAATAAACTACAATCATTATTGGCACCAAGCTACAAATGCTTGTTGCTGTTACTTAGCAACAAGTAGGATGGGAAAGAAAAACAAATCTTTCAGCACCACTATGCCTGATGTTAAGTACAGAAAATCAAAAATGACGAGTTCAGCTGCAATCTTAGTAGAATGGTGATATTCATACAATAGTAGCTGTGCCACTTGGACACACGCATGCAGAGTAAATTCTGTGCAGTTTACCCAAAGAGATTGGGTTACATCCTAAACAACAGAGAACAGATGAATACAATCCAATGTTGCTCATGCTGGAATAGCTCTTTTCCAAACCCACAGACGATTAAACGTGCATCAAAGGAGGATGAGAATGGAGATGCCTCTTCAACTTGCATTTCTTGTGGATTTGCAGGGTGTTTTAGGAGTTACAAAATATATCTCGGTTTGAAAAACACAATAAATGGCAAACAAAAAGGATTTTAGTTAGTATCAATTTAGATCTACTTGCAATACGTGTGTTCCCAGTGATGGCCCAATAAAAGAACTACACTACAGCTAAATGCTAAACCTATATTTATGTAATTATCTTGACAGAGCAATCAGAGACCATTTAGAGTATCATAATAGTGCTAAAGACAAAGTTAAATGAGCTATATGATGCCACAGCTGAATTTTCAAATGCATAAATTATTTGCCAAAAATATTATGCTTGGATCAACTCTCTTGTATGAGAAGACAGAGAATTGAGAAAGTACATAGAAAGATTTTAAATTAACTCTCCAATGGGCAAGTGCTAAGCCACAAGAATCAGCAGGCCCCAGGTTAAGTTTCCAGTCTATACTGAAATCCAGTCTCTATCCGAGCTGAGCCAACAGCTTGAGCCTCTGGAAGTATTCTGAATGCCGGATGCGAGGGATGGGAGTAAAAATCATCCATAGTTCCCTCGCCTGACCACTACCCAGTGTCCCTTAGTGCAACAACTAATTATTTTATTGAAGGTGTTGGCCACCTTGAAATTGAGCCACTGAAAACAGAAATGATCCACAAATCCTGTGCTTAAGTCAGGTAGCAGTTGCATCAATGCAGTCAAGATGCAGCACTGATCAGAGATTTTGGTACAACACAACTTTTTTATACATAACTGGTTTGTGTAATTCAGATTCCAGCTGATGATTTGGATGCTAAGACATTCTACAGCAAGTGCACTCAAAAAAATAAAAGAAGGATGGCGCCTGACATGGCTCCTTGTACGGCAGAAATATAGGCTCGCAATCTCTCTGCGCATTTAACCAGGGGAGTTCCACGAGGCTCCACACCAATGATTTAAAGAGCATTAATGGAATAATTAACAGGAAAATGTGCACAGGGCTAGTAATTCAGACAAAATCAAAATAGGCTGCAGACTGACAAATCAGGGGAATGGGTCAATGTGTGGCAGGTGCTCTTTAATATGGACCGGTGCATTGTTATGTTGGGAAACTCCGCACGTTTATAGGTAACAGATCAAGAAAGGGACTGGGGGATAATAATTCTTTAAATATTTAAAAGCAGTGTGAGGCTGTTAGAGGGAAAGCAAGCAGAGTTTTAGGTTGTGTTGCTAGGACTATTAAAAAAAGGTTATAAACTTTGGTCCGTCCACACTTCAAATACAGCGTCTGGTTTTGATCCCCCACGCACAAACACCATCAGGGTTCTTCAAAAGTGCAGAAAAAGTGATCTTAGCCTTAGAACTCTTAGTTATGAGGATGGGCTCCAAGAGTTAGTGATAGCTACTTTATAGAAACAAATGCTTAGAAGGGATGACTGAAGTTTTTAAATGACGAAGGGATTCGATTTGTCCAGGTGGATGAGTTATAAAGTGGACGGGATTATGACGACAGCACATGCATAGAAGATTTGTTGGGCAACAGCTAATTTAATGCCAGGAAGTATTGCTTCTCACTTCGAATCAATCGCCCTCAAACAGATTACCAACTTGTGCAGTGCCTCTAGATTTATGAGTCTCTTAAAAAGAGAATCTGTCAAGTTCCTGAGGGAAGGCGATATTGACAGTTGTAGGAGGTGAATTGCTAATTAGCTGGGATTATGAGGAGTTCTTGGCTACTGTGGTGTCCTGGAGCATTAGTTCATTCCCTCAAGGAATTTCTTTCCTCTCTTTCTTTTATGGTGACTTTTTTCCCCTCTCTTTCTTTTATGGTGTACAATTATGTGGATGGGGCAGGCTTAATGGTCTTTTCAAAAATAATTCATGGGCTGAAAAGTGCATTGGGGACATCTTGGGGACACTACAAAATGCAAGTTCTTTGGTTCTTTTACTCACTATTCTGTTTGTATATCAAAGCATTTACTGCTTTATAAACTTACAAATGGTTGTTCTAACTCACTACACCATGCAAGAGAAACTATTTAAATAAAATTAAATACTTTGATTACAGTACATCATTTCTGAAAAAATTCTCTCAAAGAACTGTAACCAAGCTTTGACGGAGACTTGACTCATGGACGGCGACACCGTGCCCATTATTGCAGCCTCCCCACCTGCTTACACTTTCCACCACTTGTGCTGCACAAACTGCTTTGGTGGCAGTGTGGCTCTCCTCACCAAATCACACTTTGATCCCTCCTCCAGCTCCTCGGGTACCGTCTCCTCCTTTGAGCGCTTCATATTCTTCCACCCCTCTCACATCTCCTTTAAATTCCTCATTCACCCACCCCCACCTTGAGTTTCTCAATAATCCCACCTTTCCTCCGCCTCTTAAAGAAGCAACACTTCATCCTCTGTGTTTTCACTGTCCACCTCAACACACTATGCCCCAATATCTCCTCCTTTGGCTTGGTGTCCATCTTTGACTGATCATGCTTGTGGAGTACCTTGGAATGATGATGGTGGTGGCAGGGGGGAGGGGGTGTTGATAATGATCAGGTTTCTTTCCAGAGAGGCCTGTTTTGAGTCATATGAACAGCCGAGCTTTCTCGAATGGCAGGGAACTGGTAATATAGCACTTGAATCCTGTCAACTTTATACTTTCTTGGAAAGCCCAAGCCCAAAACAAGCAGCTCCTGGACTTACCTATGTTTTTTTTTCTTTACTCTTGTCTACCTAGTAATTTCCTGATATCTGTAAGTGTTTATTAGAATAATTAGAATAAGATTGTGAAAGAAACTAACAAAATTGTTGTGGTGTGTAACAATTGGATTCTAACACGCTCCCCAAATGATCTCGTGTATGGCACAAGGGAATGCTGGCACATGGTCCTGTTTGATTCCCAGTCATTCCATCTGCTGATCGGAGTATAGTTGGTCGTGGTGTTCTTGGAATGAGGAGGAAAAGTCAGCCTGCGTTCATACGTCCAGAGATCAAATCGCATGCAGAGACTTGCTATTCAGGTGTAACATAAGGAATGGACCTCGAGTCAGCTTGTTGGTGTCTCTGAAACCCATACCCCCCCCCAAAAAAAGAGCCTTCAGTGGAGGAAGGGAGAAAATGGGGTGAAAAAATGTCATCTTTCAAATTGAGACATTAAACCAGGATCCCATTTGCTTCTCAGGTAGATGTAAAAAGATCCCATAGCACTATTCAAAGAAGAGCAGGTGTCCTGGCCAATTTATCTCTCAACCAAAATCATTAACTCACTGCCATTTCTGGGACCTTGCTGTGCACAAATTGACTACACATTTTCCTAAATTACAATTCAAAAGTACTAGTGGTTGTGAAGCACTTTGGGAAGTATTGAAGTCATGAAAGATACGGCATAATGCACATCCTTTCTTTTATCTAGATAAAATGGTTTTAAAAAATATAGAATACTTACGTGGAGCCTTGAGTTCCAACCAGCTTGGTCCCTTGATCTTCCTGTTCAGGAGCAGAAGTTCAAGACTTGATGTATTGGCGCCAAACACGTGAGAAAAGGTTTCTCCTTTCAAGTCAGAAGGAAGTGGAGGCAAGTCAGCCTGCATCAAGTAATAGGGGCAATTACAACCATTTCACTTATTAAAACTGCAACTTAACACTGGGGTATAAGAACATAAGAAATAGGAACAGGAGTTGGCCATACGGCCCCTTGAGCCTGCTGCGCCATTCAATAAGATCATGGCTGATCTAATCATGGACTCATCTCCACTTCCCCACCCGCGACCCATAAACCCTTATCGTTTAAGAAACTGTCTATTTCTGTCTTAAATTTATTCAATGTCCCAGCTTCCACAGCTCTCTGAGGCAGCGAATTCCACAGATTTACAACCCTCAGAGAAGAAATTTCTCCTCATCTCAGTTTTAAATGGGTGGCCCCTTATTTTAAGATCATACCCTCTAGTTCTAGTCTCCCCCATCAACATCCTCTCTGCATCCACCTTATCAAGCCCCCTCATAATCTTATACATTTCGATAAGATCACCTCTCATTCTTCTGAATTCCAATGAGTAGAGGCCCAACCTACTCAACCTTTCCTCATAAGTCAACCCCCTCATCCCCGGAATCAACCTAGTGAACCTTCTCTGAATTGCCTCCAAAGCAAGTATATCCTTTTGTAAATATGGAAACCAAAACTGTACGCAGTATTCCAGGTGTGGCCTCACGAATACCCTGCATAGTTGTAGCAAGGCTTCCCTGCTTTTATACTCCATCCCCTTTGCAATAAAGGCCAAGATTCCATTGGCCTTCCTGATCACTTGTTGTACCTGCATACTAACCTTTTTTGTGTTTTATGCACAAGTATCCCCAGGTCCCGATGTACTGCAACACTTTGCAATCTTTCTCCATTTAAATAATAACTTGCTCTTTGATTTTTTTCTGCCAAAGTGCATGACCTCACACTTTCCAGTACTCCATCTGTCAAATTTTTGCCCACTCACTTAGCCTATCTATGTCCTTTTGCAGATTTTTTTGTCCTCCTCACACATTACTGACGATACAAAGATGGGAGGAAAAGCAAACTTGGCACGTTATGCTCAGTCCCGTCTTCCAAGTCTTTAATAAGATTGTAAACAGTTGGGGTCCCAACACTGATCCCTGCGGCACCCCACACTAAGTTGGGTGGCAGTGTGAGCTGCAAGGAGGATTCTATGAGGCTGCAGAGCGACTTGGATAGGTTAGGTGAGTGGGCAAATGCATGGCAGATGAAGTATAATGTGGATAAATGTGAGGTTATCCACTTTGGTGGTAAAAACAGAGAGACAGACTATTATCTGGATGGTGACAGATTAGGAAAAGGGCAGGTGCAAAGAGACCTGGGTGTCATGGTACATCAGTCATTGAAGGTTGGCATGCAGGTACAGCAGGCGGTTAAGAAAGCAAATGGCATGTTGGCCTTCATAGCGAGGGGATTTGAGTACAAGGGCAGGGAGGTGTTGCTACAATTGTACAGGGCCTTGGTGAGGCCACACCTGGAGTATTGTGTACAGTTTTGGTCTCCTAACCTGAGGAAGGACATTCTTGCTATTGAGGGAGTGCAGCGAAGGTTCACCAGACTGATTCCCGGGATGGCGGGACTGACCTATCAAGAAAGACTGGATCAACTGGGCTTGTATTCACTGGAGTTCAGAAGAATGAGAGGGGACCTCATAGAAACGTTTAAAATTCTGACGGGGTTAGACAGGTTAGATGCAGGAAGAATGTTCCCAATGTTGGGGAAGTCCAGAACCAGGGGACACAGTCTAAGGATAAGGGGGAAGCCATTTAGGACCGAGATGAGGAGGAATTTCTTCACCCAGAGAGTGGTGAACCTGTGGAATTCTCTACCACAGAAAGTTGTTGAGGCCAATTCACTAAATATATTCAAAAAGGAGTTAGATGAAGTCCTTACTACTAGGGGAATCAAGGGGTATGGTGAGAAAGCAGGAATGGGGTACTGAAGTTGCATGTTCAGCCATGAACTCATTGAATGGCGGTGCAGGCTAGAAGGGCCGAATGGCCTACTCCTGCACCTATTTTCTATGTTTCTATGTTACTGGTTGCCAACCATAGAATGAACCATTTATCCAGACTCTGTTCTCTGCTAGTTAGCCAATCTATCCATGCTAATATATTACCCTCAACCCCGTGAACTTTTATCTTGTGCACTGCACAAGTTTATAGACAGTGGGCAGGCAAGTGTTCAAAGACTTTGTCAGGCTTGCTGATAAAATGCTGAAAACATTCAGCTACTCCAGAGAGGCAGATGACTTTGGTATTTATTCATCACATACAATTTACAGTACAGAAACAGGCCATTTGGCCCAATCGGTCTATATCAGTGTTTATATTCCAGCCATGTCTCCTCCCAATCTATTAACTTCATCCACATATCCTTTTATTTCTTTCTCCCTCATGTAAGCATCCAGCTTTCCCTTATTCAATCCAAAATATAAATTTAGCAGGTAGTGACCATGAGAGATTAATTATATGCCTTCATAGTATAATTAATGCATGTATTCCAGACTATACGGCACTATCCGGCAGGCAACAATATCCATTCCTGCAATAAAACGACTACCAATATAAATCAAGAATAATCCATTCAGTTCACCTGAAGACAAACACCACCCATGGTCTAAACACACAAAATAAAATGCATTCATACAACTGATTTAGGTATTTTACTATACTTACTGCGTATTTGATTTCTAAGTATTCACAATCTTCAGGAATATCTGGAATTTCAAAAGAATACTTTTTCTCCACTTTCTGAAAATGAAAAGTATAACCATGTCAGTGAAGTCCTGGGAAACCACTGACTGCTTGAATTGTGGGGAATATTACATTTAACTAACCTTTGATTTGAACTTCATTATTTTGTACTTTTCAGAAATCGTCTCGCTGAATTCCTGATAAACATCCAGTATAGTTACAGGTGTCTCTGGATCCTTGCCAGTTTTAAGATTTACGCGCTGAAATTAATTCACATAATAAATCCATATATTATCACTTTCAAAGTATCTCATTTTCAGAAAAACATTAAAGTTTAAACGGTTGCACTGCATGTCTAGATTGATAATGTAATACCATACAATCGCAATTCTCAATGAAGCATAGAAATGTGAAAGAACAAACAAGCAAACAAACTGGGATTTACATAGCACCTAACCATACACACATGCCAGCTAATTTGCAAACAGCAAGAAAATGAACGACCAGATAATCTTTTTATTCAAGGGAAAATGTTGGCCCAATCTTCTTCCATTACTGCCATGGGATCTTTTGTGGCTACTTGAGCAGGCAGACAAAGCCTCAGTATGAAGTCTCATCCAAAAGATGGCACCTCCGACAGGCAACACTCCTTCGGCGTTGTAAAAGTGTCAGCACACATTATGTGCTCAAGTCTGCAGTGAGGCTTGAACCCACAACCTTCCAACTCAGGTCATACAAAAAAAATTAATCGATCAATTTCTTCAGGAATTATTTTAACAGATCCATAGAGGAGACATCACAAAAAAAAAAGTATGATACGAACTTACATATCAAGTTAGAAAATGGTTAAAAAAAATACATTTTAAAAGAGGAGCTCTATTCCAAGTTGACGTGTGATGGCACAAATACTAAAGGCATAACCACCACAATCACACCACAATAACCACCACAATCACCACCACAGACTCCCTGAAAGGAACAGGCAGTACATATTGTGCACTACAAATTGAATATGTTTCATTACAAACAACTTTATGGCAAGATCAAGACAGTTACATACCGTTTCCCGTGGCAACAGGTATATTGTGCGCTCAATATTTCTCACAGCCACGCAGCAGCTGACGTGTGTCTTTGCTGATTCAATCCACACTTTACCAAAGAGATAAACCACTCCTGAGGAGAACACAAAATGGTCAGTTATTGTCCTTCCAATATAAACCAGAAATATGCATTTGCAGTCATTTCTTTGGATCTGTACATTACCAGGGCATAAGCAAATTTCATTACATTCCATGCAGTGCTGCTCTGCCTTTTCAGTTATTAGGGAGTACATTTCAAAAACATGTAGATTTCTTCTTGAAATCTGTCCGGTACAAATGAAGGAGGTTCAGAGTCAACCTTCAGTCTGTGTCCTTGGCTAATCTCAGGCAAGGCAACAGTCAAGTGCTACATTAGTCCTCAGAAGACCATGAGCTAAAAGCTGCGAGCGAGGGGGGGGGCGGGAAGAAGACAAAAAGGAATTAATCAACTGGGTCTCCCATGGATATCTATACTAGCATTAAGAGATGTTGCTTAGGCTAGAGCAGGACAGGGAACTAAACAATCCCAGTTAGAAAATATTCAGGAGGGATAGAGTAGGAAAAGGGTGGGTTTGCAACGGGCCAAAATTTGGCCAGTACAGATTTCTGGCACACTCACCAGAGGTGCACCATTTTTGTAGAACTCCAAAGATGCCAAAAATCTTCGGGACGAGTTTGGCTGCTCCCCAGCCTCTCCTCCATGGTGGCATAGCGTGGCAACTAGATTCGGGGCGGTGCCGGGTCCTCCGCACATGCGCGCTAGAGTGTGCGCGCATGTGCAGTAGCTCCGAGCCCCCAGAATCTGAGTGTGTGAGATGCAGGCTGTGTGGGAGGGGCCGAAGCTCGCCACTCCTATCAGTGGCCAAATAGCCTGCCGCACGAGGGCTACAAGAGACAGGTTGTTGGTGGTGGTGGTGGTGGTGGTGGTGGTGGGGGAGAAGAGTTTTGATGTGGGGGCGGGGAAGAGAGAGAGGGAAGAGGAGAAGAGTTTTGATGGGGGGGGAGGGGAAAGAGTTTTGATCTGGCCTGGGGGGAAAAAGAGAGAAAAGAATCTTCAAAGATGTCCCAGTACTTGAATATCTAGCTATCTTCACTATCTTTTTCAGAACGTACAAAAGTGGCCACTTATTCTGACCTAACATAGGGGTCAAGTTTTGGGCCGCGCCGCGACTCATGCCTGATTTCCGCGCCGAAAACTTACCTCGGTATTCTCCACTCCCTCAGGTCAATCCAGGCCCTCGGCGCAGCGCAGCACAAGCTGGGGTGGGGGGGCGCGGAGCCAGGTCCCTGCGCTGAACAGTGCAGGGACCTCTGCACATGCGTGCTGCAGTGAGCGCACATGTGCAGCAGCTCCAAGCGCCCGCGGCTGTGTGGGAGGGGCCCGAAACACGCCACGCTTAGCCCTGGCCGAATGGGCTCACTGGGGCGGCGAAGATCAGACGGCACCTCCCTCCTCCAGCTCCGGCTCCCCCCCTGTTCAGCTCACGCTCCCTCTGGCACTCTGAACCCGCCCCCCACTCCGCTGCCATCCGCTCCTCTCCCCCCCCCCCCCCCCCCACCCCCATCTCTCTCTCTCTCTCTCTCTCTCTCTCCCCCTCCCCCCATCTCCCTCCTCCAGCTCCGGCACCCCCCCTGTTCAGCTCACGCTCCCTCTGGCACTCTGAACCCGCCCCCCACCCACCAGTCTGCTGCCATCCGCTCCTCTCCCCCCCCCCCCACCCCCATCTCTCTCTCTCTCTCTCCCCCCCCATCTCTCTCCCCGCCCCCCCTTCCCGCTCCCCTCTCCCCGCCCCCCTTCCCTCTCCTCCCTCTCCCCGCCCCCCTTCCCTCTCCTCGGCCCCCTTCCCTCTCCTCCCTCTCCCCGCCCCCCTTCCCTCTCCCCCCTCTCCCCGCCCCCCCTTCCCTCTCCCCCCTCTCCCCGCCCCCCCCTTCCCTCTCCCCCCTCTCCCCGCCCCCCCTTCCCTCTCCTCCCTCTCCTCCCTCCCCTTCCCTCTCCTCCCTCCCCTTCCCTCTCCTCCCTCCCCTCCCTCCCCTTCCCTCTCCTCCCTCCCCTTCCCTCTCCTCCCTCCCCTTCCCTCTCCTCCCTCCCCTTCCCTTCCCTCCCTCCCCTTCCCTCTCCTCCCTCCCCTTCCCCTCTCCCCCCTTCCCTCCCTCCCCTTCCCCTCTCCCCGCCCCCCCTTCCCTCTCCTCCCTCTCCCCGCCCCCCTTCCCACTCCTCCCTCTCCCCGCCCCCCCTTCCCTCTCCTCCCTCTCCCCGCCCCCCCTTCCCTCTCCTCCCTCCCCCCGCCCCCCCTTCCCTCTCCCCGCCCCCTTTCCCTCTCCTCCCTCTCCCCGCCCCCTTTCCCTCTCCTCCCTCTCCCCGCCCCCCTTCCCCCTCCCCACCCCCCTTCGCTCTCCTCCCTCTCCCCACCCCCCTTCCCTTTCCTCTCTCCCGCCCCCCCTTCCCTCTCCTCTCTCCCCGCCCCTCTTGCCTCTCCTCTCTCCCCGCCCCCCTTCCCTCTCCTCTCTCCCGCCCCCCCTTCCCTCTCCTCTCTCCCGCCCCCCCTTCCCTCTCCTCTCTCCCCGCCCCCCTGCCCTCTCCTCTCTCCCCGCCCCTCTTCCCTCTCCTCTCTCCCGCCCCTCTTCCCTCTCCTCTCTCCCCGCCCCCCTTCCCTCTCCTCTCTCCCCGCCCCCCTTCCCTCTCCTCTCTCCCCGCCCCCCTTCCCTCTCCTCTCTCCCCGCCCCCCTTCCCTCTCCTCTCTCCCCGCCCCCCTTCCCTCTCCTCCCTCCCCGCCCCCCTTCCCTCTCCTCTCTCCCCGCCCCCCTTCCCTCTCCTCTCCCCGCCCCCCTTCCCTCTCCTCTCTCCCCTCTCCCCGCCCCCCTTCCCTCTCCCCGCCCCCCTTCCCTCTCCCCGCCCCCCTTCCCTCTCCCCGCCCCCCTTCCCTCTCCCCGCCCCCCTTCCCTCTCCCCGCCCCCCTTCCCTCTCCCCGCCCCCCTTCCCTCTCCCCGCCCCCCTTCCCTCTCCCCGCCCCCCTTCCCTCTCCCCGCCCCCCTTCCCTCTCCCCGCCCCCCCTTCCCTCTCCCCGCCCCCCTTCCCTCTCCCCGCCCCCCTTCCCTCCTTCCCTCTCCCCGCCCCTCTTCCCTCTCCCCGCCCCTCTTCCCTCTCCTCTCTCCTCTCTCCCCGCCCCCCTCCCTGACATCGGTAGTGGGTAAAATGATGGAATCAATTATTAAGGATGTCATAGCAGCGCATTTGGAAAGAGGTGACATGATAGGTCCAAGTCAGCATGGATTTATGAAAGGGAAATCATGCTTGACAAATCTTCTGGAATTTTTTGAGGATGTTTCCAGTAAAGTGGACAAAGGAGAACCAGTTGATGTGGTATATTTGGACTTTCAGAAGGCTTTCGACAAGGTCCCACACAAGAGATTAATGTGCAAAGTTAAAGCCCATGGGATTGGGGTAGTGTGCTGACGTGGATTGAGAACTGGTTGGCAGACAGAAAGCAAAGAGTAGGAGTAAATGGGTACTTTTCAGAATGGCAGGCAGTGACTAGTGGGGTACCGCAAGGTTCTGTTCTGGGGCCCCAGCTGTTTACATTGTACATTAATGATTTAGATGAGGGGATTAAATGTAGTATCTCCAAATTTGCGGATGACACTAAGTTGGGTGGCATTGCGAGATGCGAGGAGGATGCTATGAGGCTGCAGAGTGATTTGGATAGGTTAGGTGAGTGGGCAAATGCATGGCAGATGAAGTATAATGTGGATAAATGTGAGGTTATCCACTTTGGTGGTAAAAACAGAGACACAGACCAGTATCTGAATGGTGACGGATTAGGAAAAGGGGAGGTGCAACGAGACCTGGGTGTCATGGTACATCAGTCATTGAAGGTTGGCATGCAGGTACAGCAGGCAGTTAAGAAAGCAAATGCTGGCCTTCATAGCGAGGGGATTTGAGTACAGGGGCAGGGAGGTGTTACTACAGTTGTACAGGGCCTTGGTGAGGCCACACCTGGAGTATTGTTTACAGTTTTGGTCTCCTAACTTGAGGAAGGACGTTCTTGCTATTGAGGGAGTGCAGCAAAGGTTCACCAGACTGATTCCCGGGATGGCGGGACTGACATATCAAGAAAGACTGGACCAACTGGGCTTGTATTCACTGGAGTTTAGAAGAATGAGAGGGGATCTCATCGAAACGTTTAAATTTCTGACGGGTTTGGACAGGTTAGATGCAGGAAGAATGTTCCCAATGTTGGGGAAGTCCAGAACCAGGGGTCACAACCCAAGGATAAGGGGTAAGCCATTTAGGACCGAGATGAGGAGAAACTTCTTCACCCAGAGTGGTGAACCTGTGGAATTCTCTACCACAGAAAGTTGTTGAGGCCAATTCACTAAATATATTGAAAAAGGAGTTAGATGTAGTCCTTACTACTAGGGGGATCAAGGGGTATGGCGAGAAAGCAGGAATAGGGTACTGAAGTTGCATGTTCAGCCATGAACCCATTGAATGGCGGTGCAGGCTCAAAGGGCCTATTTTCTATTTTTCTATGTTTCTAAAAACTGAACTAAAAAAAAAAAACTAACTAATTCACTTACACTGGAGCAATTTAAATGGGGAGAATTGCGATTTTTAAGTTGCTCCAAAAAAATCTAGTTGCTCCAAAAAAAAAAAGGGAGCAACTCCTGGGGAAACTATCATGCATTAGAGCACGAGGATATGCAAGGGATGTGTGTTGAAACAGAACCCATACGGGTAGAGTCAAGGAATAGAAAAGGAAATGGTACCATTCTCGGAGTGTATTACAGACCACCAAACAGCAGAGATGAGATAAGTGTGGGTGATCCGAGCAATATGCAAGAACAAGATGGCCGTCATACAGAGTGATTTTAACTAACCAAAGATAGACTAAAATAAATGCAACGATGGTCAAAATGGGGATTTTTTTTTTTTTAAAAAGCATTCTCCATGGCTGCTTCTTAAGTTAGCATGTTTCTAGATTAACAAGTGATGAAGCATTGCTTGACTTCGTTCCGAGACTTGAAGTGGGGACAAATAACTAATGTGAGAATAGGAGAACTGAGAAACAGTGAGAATATGATTAGGTGGATTTAATGAAAGAACAGTAAAGGATAATGAAAAGTCAAAGGCTGCTGGACTGAAAAAAGACTAAGTTCAGTATGATGAGGAGGGATTAGGCCAAAATAAGTGGACAGAAAAGTCAACAAACGGAATAGATCTTCAAATAGGAGAGAGATGGATAGAGTACAAAATAAATTTATCCCAAGAAGGTAAAAAGCGGTGCAAGGGATAGAATTATGCCCAGATTAAAACTAAACAAATTACAAAGGAAGCCATGCAATAAAACAAGGGCTAACGATAAAAATCATGAGCAATATAGAAAAAGTAGGTGAGATTAAAAAGGAAATTAAAAGGACTAAAATTGAATCTGAAGGCAGCTAGTAAATAATAATTATTTTACTTTCATGAAAAGCTCTTAACGGGAAGGTAGGACGACTGGTAGTTGAAAGGAAATCTAGTTGAGGAGAATGAAGGTATAGTGGAGATATTATGGGGCTGAATCTGCAGCCCCTACTGGCGTGTACGAAGTGCGTTTGTGCCTGTAGGGTTCCCACAAGTTCCAGGTTTAGGCATGTATTGCACAGGTGCTGAAACTCGGAACATGGGATCTGTCAAGAAAAGGCCTGCTTTTATCAGGGTGATTTAAAAAAATAGAATAAAATGTATTTATTAAAAATCCTGCCCAATAACAACATGTTTTTATATAGCACCTTTACTGTAGTGAAACATCCCAAGGAGCTTCACAGGAGTATTATGCGATAAAAATTTGACATCGCGCTGCATAAGTAGACGGTATGGCAAGCAACGAGGATAGTAAAAGACTTCAGAAGGACAGACAGGTTCACACAATTAGTGCACTGAAAAATTGCATAAGACAATGGTTAATGTGAGGTGTGTAGTTGTAGGTACCCCACTGCGGAAAGGGCACCAACCTCATAGCAATAGTACAGCACAGATTCGCAAGGATGATGCCAGGGATGCAAGTGTATTGTTATTAGGAAAGACCTGCGGCCTAGTGGAACAGAGAATGCTAAAATGGGAATTATTAACGGTTTTTCAAATGATGAAGGATTTGGATTGGGTGACTAGAGAAAGACTAATTCCATTGGTTGGGAGTCGGGGACAAAGGGTCATCAACTGAAAACTGCCCTTGGGAGTGAGGAGAGGGGTCAGGATGAACTGCTTTTCAGACTTGATTTAAAGTAGTTGAGGCAGGACTCGATAAATATTTAACGCAGAGGAAGATACCACAGAAGAACTCAATTTCTTGGTCAAGTCAACAGTTTGAGACAACAGCATCAATAAATCCTAAACTTACCAACGAACTAATAAGCCAGTCATATTTGCCGCTACATAATTATTAAAATACAACATATAATTATGTCTGTATAACCAGTAGGTAACTAACTATTGATGACAGTATAATTTAAAGGAGGCATTATTCAGCATTGCAGGGTTTTAATTAAAAACTTTGTGGAACATTGCCATTACCTGGTTGATGATACTGGTCTTCATAAGCATCCACCCAGTAAAATCTGAAGACCTGTTCTCCTTCTGAACCAGTCACTAATGGCAAACGACCTGCGTCTACCTGCACCTCAACCATCATAGAATCATTTTCACTTTGGTTCAGAGGATCCCAACAAGAAGATTCGGTGACAGTAGAGTTTCTAAAAAAGAGAACAAATCCTTTGAGAACATGCACAACTTCTTCCTTCAAGAGCAAATTGCAGCTTTATGGGACTTCAATGCATCATTTGGGAGACTTCATGTTGGCCAGCATGGTGGATAGGTGTGTCTATGGATGTTGTCTGGTAAGATTACACACAAGAGATTAGCAAAAATAAAAGCGCACGGAATTTGAGGTAACCTTGTGACATTGGCTACTGATGGGGAGGAAGGAGATAGAGTATGGGTAAAGAAAATGTTCTCCGATTGCTGGGACGTGACGAGTGGTGTTTCCCAGGGATCTGTACTGGAGTCTCAACTTTTCACCATATACATTATTGACTAGACGAAGGAATCGAGAATTGTATTTCCAAGTTTGTAGATGGCACCATGTTAGTTGTATAGATGGGAGCAGGAAGTTACAAAGGTACATACAGATAGACTAAGTGAGTGGGCAAGATTGGCAGATGGAATTTAATGTGGGAAAGTGTGAGGTCATCCACTTTGCATCCAAAAAAGATAAATCAGAATATTTTCTGAAAGGGAAGAGACTGGAGGAACAAACAACACTTCTTCCATTGGAGGAATCAAGAACAGGAGGGCATGATCTTAAAATTAGACCTTGCCATTTATGAGTACAATTAGGAAACACTTTTTCACACAATTCACGGAGTAGTAATCTGCAACATTCGGCCCCAAAATGTTGTGAATGCTGGGTTAATTGAAATGTCCAAGACTGATATTTTTGTTGTATAAGGATATCAAGTGATATAGAGCAATGGTGGGTTAACTGAAGTACAGATATGCCATGATCTAATTGAATGGTGGAACAGGCTCAAGGGGCTGAATAACACACACCTGCTCCTATAACGAACAGATCTTTTTGTATCTCAATTCGTAAATCAGCAGCTTTGTACAAAATTAAGTGGCCAATATTCCCAGAGACGAAAAAGGAAACTTCATAGGTTAAGAACAAGGAAGCCAATCTCATCAGTATGAAACTTAACATATCCTCCACATACATTAATGTGCCACGTAATCAAAATCTGAAGATGCTTTTAAGGTCTGCCGCAAGGACAGAGGTAGGAAAATGTAGTTATCAACATCAGCGTAGGAATCTTAATCTCTTCTCTATAAACTTGTGAGCTTGTTTTGTACCCCTTAACTTCTCTTCAGAATTAAGGACCGGACTCTAAAATAACCAGAATGTTAGCCGCATTAATCAGAATTGGTTCCACAGACCCAAGGTCCATGGAAATGGGCACCTCACTGATCAAGACAAAAGTCAATAGTGAACCTGGTATATTGAATCTTCTTGGAATAGATCCCCTTTAAGACTACCCCACCCAGACACGTGTTGACTCTCGACTTATCTCCATACCAGGCAATACCTCACAAACCACAAAAGGATTTTCAGCTTGTCATGTCCACTTATACAGGACCACAAAAACTGATGATCATTTTCAGTTCCAGCAACCACAAACCACCTGCTAATGGACTTCTGCCAGCTGCTGTCAAGATGGAGATTTCTTGCTGAACGGTCTGGAAATTACCTTTCAATAATGAGAAACCAAGAACACAAAAGTTTGAAAGTCCTCAAAGTGCAATGCTGGGCCAGCTCTGGCTGCAATTTTTCTGAAAAGACAAGAAACCTCAGACTGTCCAGCTTTCTGGGTGGTAAAATCAGACCAACCGCAAACCTCATCTCTGTTAGTATCTCGTCTCAGAACGAGCCTTAAGAATTTTTGGATTGAACATCTCCTCGATATCCCACTTCAACAACCGGCTGTAGAATCACCTTGAAGCTGGAGTTGAGGCCAGGATCAGATCAGCCATGACCTTACTGAATGGCAGAGCAGGCTCAAGGGGCCAAATGGCCTACTCCTGCTCCTATATCTTATGTTCTTGAACTATGCTTTTGAATGAACATGTCTAAGAAACGGAGATTGAAGCTGAATTAACAATGGGATTCCTTGACGGGTATCAACACCAAACTACTGCTGAAACTATTTTATGGTCTGTACAATAAGAACATATAAATTAGGAGCAAGAGTGCCAACCAGTGTGCTATCCTTTGGAGGTTTGGCCCAGCCGGCAATGGACTGAATCTGTGGTAATAAATAAACTAACAGTTCAATACAACAGGTCCAGTTCAATGCAAGAGGCTCAAAATCACCAAAGACTGTGTTTAACCCCTTTTCTTGATCCATGCCCCATCAGAATTTACTAGATTTAACATGTATTACAGTAATTCCCTAAATGTTTGTTTCCCCAATCATCTTACACAAGTGGTTTGTCTTCCTCCTCTGGTTCTTCTACTTTGATGTTTTTTTCAGGCTCCATTTCCATTTTCACAGTGGACAGAGAGTCAGTTTCCATGGGATCATCGAAGTCTCCCTCATCAAACTCTACTACAAATCAAAATTCACAACTTAAAACACACGAGAACAGGAGTGAAACAGTGCTCAAGCTTTTAGGTTTTAAAAAAAAGGGAATCTCTCAAATGTGTTCAGTTTAAAAATGTTCCATTCAGGTGGTGCAGTGTCATATGCAGCTGCCATGTTAACAGGCAACAAGAGTTTGATTTTCCTTGCCATTGAAGTTGCCAGACTAAGTACAGCTACCACAGAGAGATACCAAATGGGATCCAGTTGCTTCTCCACGAGGGGGAAAATTTTTGCAGAAGGGTTATTCTCGAGTCAGTGACACAGACCTCCATTCTAGGAAATTACTCAGGGGCACCAGCAGAAACCGAGAATCAGTTGTCTGCTCACAGTCCCAATCTAGTTGTTAGTGGGCATGGGTCCATAATCGCAAAACTGCTTTTATTCATACCAGACACAATAAAGGATAGCTGTTATATGAAACGGTAAAAGCTGCTCTTGTGGGATTTAAAGGACCTTGGGTTCGAAATTCAGTTGGTTAGCGCCTGGGCAGGGCACTAATGAGTCGCTAAAGGCTTCCTGTCCACGCGAGGCGAATTTATCGCTGCTCGGGAACTTCAATTGAGTTTTAGCGCTGATGCTAACTCTTAGCACCTCGCCCTGCAGCGCCACCCAGATCATGACATCAATGAGTGTGCAACGCCCAGTTAGTGCCCCGGACGTGAACTCTAGTTGGTTCGCCTCACTTACCGTCTGACGTAAATCACACCAGAGTCGCTCCCAGCTGCAATTTCAAGGGATGGGCAGTTGGGTACTTGTCAGGTAAGATTCAGATATATCTTTCAACGCCGTTTCCACTGCTTTGACTTTCTCTGCTGCCCTGCATTGCTGCTAATGTAAAATTTTGCTCCTTTGTACTTTTCTGATGATGTACAGGTGCTCCAGTTAACCTCCCCTTTAGCTCCAGGATGTCGGTATTAGCGCTCCTGAACTTCATTAGCACTCACTCGTTAGCGCCCTGCCTTTCCACTTTAGCGCCCAAAGGGCAGTGTGGAACGCTTGCTTCAGCGCTCCACTTCCCTCTTGGGGCGCTAAAACTGAATATCGCGGTCGGCGCGCTAAAGATCGGCAGGTGCTAAATTTACCAACCAGGCGATGTTAACACCTCAAAATGGGTGATAATGAATTTTTAGCCACATGAATGGGAGTTTTACTCTCCATCTAACTATTTGTCTGACACTTAGGGAGATGCAATTTTAGAGGGGTTTCCCACTTGGGTGAAAGATGGCGAAAATGGCGCAAACGCAGTTTATGTTGTTTTCCCAGGGTTTCTGTGCCTCTTGCACTAAGGATACAGCGGATGAGTGGGAAAAGTCCATGGAAATTTACCCTCCCGGTCCCCAAAATTGGAAATTTGTTCCATTTCATATAGTTTAGTGTGGTAATTGCAAAGACCTGGAAATAGGTCAGCGATAGCCAGTGCAAACGGGTAAAATAATAGATGGCAAAACACAATCATCAGGCTGAGGAGACATATATTAAAATCTTCAGCAACAGTACCACGATGAGCAGTGAATCTTTACCAGTTAATAGTTAGGGGCGAACCAGGGATTCACTATCTGGATCTCCCATGCTAAAGAACCAGGGTAGACAGATAGCTGTACTAATCATTTCTGAATGAATACACCTTCAAAACTGCACAAAGTGACATTCACACTCTGCAAAGTTTATTTCTTTGCTCCCCACCCTTGAATAATTATAAAACTCAGCTCTGAAATGATACCTGAACCCACTTAGTGTCAACAGTGCTGTATTTGTTGGACATGTACGGTACAGAAAGGGATGCGAATTGAATTAATTAAGTTTAATATTTTCATCTAATTAATACACTGGTCCTTTTTTTTAAAAAGCCTGTGCGGTAATCAAACTTCCTGCACCTTTGCATTCCCCAAGCTTTGTTCTACCTCCACCTAGTGGCCATTGTATGCAAAACACAGTGCAGAGTAGAATTTCCTACTCCTCTGCCTCAATCTGCTTTCCTTTTGTCCTGCCATTAATTACACAGATTCACTGATGTCCAGAACAACACTGAAGGTCAATGAGTCGATTTCCTCGGTGTTCCCATTCTTTGGAGTCTACTGCAATTTCTCTCCCCGCACCCCCTACCCAAATGAACACTTCAGCCTAGTACAACTCTTCTAATTCATGCACTTGCAGGAAATTATAAACATCAACAGTGCTGACCACAAATTTTTAAAAGTACCTGGACCAGACCAGAAATGTTTGGTACCTAGTCTACTTTACAGTATTGCACACAAAGCAGAAACCCAGCCAACAGACTCATTCTTCACCAGTCTTAGACCTGGGATTCAAAGCCAAAGAGTCAGCTTGTTCTCCAACCCAAAGTCTGAATCGAATTTTCTCCTATCTTTTTATCGCCTCCGCCCTCTTCAGTTTTTGCCTTTTTTGTTCCACCTCAGCTTTTTATCTCCTCTGCTCCGGTTGACTTTCTTCTGTCCTATTTGCTCTGTTTTTTAATACTCTTCTTTGGGTTTTGTTGTTCAGCCACATTAGAAAAGGGCTCCGTTAAACAACCTTAACTTGTAAACTTAAATTAATATTGATATGATAAATTCTACTGTATTGCCAATGTATATAGGTAGAGGCAGAACTAGTTTGTGTATAAATATATCAATATAAATCTAATTTTATAAATATAAAAAGCAAAATACTGCAGATGCTGGAAATCTGAAAAAAATAGAAAATGCTGGAACTACTCAGCATCTGTGGAGAGAGAAACAGAGCCAACGTTTCAGGTCGATGACTCTTCTAATTTATGTAATTGCAGGGTATTAAAAACTTTAACAGTTCTGACGAAAGGTCATCGATCTGAAATGTTATGCTGATATTGTGTGCTGTATACATTTGAAACTCAGGCTGGGGAAGCTCTAAAATGGCCATGTTCGGTTTCTGTGAGATTACTTTGCTCTGTCTTAGAGTATTAATCAAGCCAGAAAAACTGTGTTTGGGAACAATTCTCTCCTACGTTGCATCCAACCTGGAAATGGGATTATTACAGATTCAAGCCTGTAGCTTCATTAGTTTATGTCTGCCTAGAATTCGCTGTGTAGACCACGGGTCTCATAAGGTACATTTAAGCCACTGGGTGTGGAGGATTGGAAAAAGGGAGAAAGAGAGGAGACAATGAAAGAAAAGAAAGCAGAAGAATATGCATTCTGGGGTAAACCTGGGTGAAATGGAACTGAACCAGTCAGCCGAATGATGTTACAAACCGGTGGTGAAGAGATTCACTACATTCACTGCCATCGGGGAGTGTGGTTTACGAACAAAATCAAGCCATTGCAAATGTCATTATGCAAATATAAATATAGTTATAGTTAATAAATAAATAAAATTTGGAATCCGAGCTCATCTGTAGCCTGGTGTGGTGAAGTTACCATCTTCTGGAGTGGTTTGAAAAGCAATAAAGTGCAGTGGATGTAGTTATCTAAGGTTGAGAGAGACCCAACAGGGGCAGGAAGTCACTGAGCTGCAGTATCTTGTTTGTAGGGGGTGGGGGGCAAAGAGGTCAGTTTGCAGGAAGTGCAGTAAAACCATTACAAGAGGAATGGCTCAATATAGTAACCTAAAGTTACACCAAACGGTCAGCTGTGAGTTGAGCGAGCCACCTCTCCAGCCAGTCAGCCATGCACATTTTTTTAAAACTCAGCTATTTTGATGATTGTTAGTCAGCTAACTGTTATAACAAAATAAAGCAATTTTAAATAATCCCAGTGAAAGGAACAGCAAAAGTGTTGAGTGGCTGATTCCAATCAACCTCCTCCCAAGGTCCCCGCCATCATGGATGCCATGTCCAGCCAATTTGGTTCACTCTATGTGACTAAGCAGCACTGGACACAGCAGCGTCTATGAGTTCTGTCAACATCCTAGCTGTAGAGCTTAAGACCAGTACACCAGAGCTAGTTGCTCCCCACCCAAGCTGTTGCAGTACAGTTGCATCTACCCGACAATATGGAAGTTTGCCCAAAATTGGATAAGCCTAACCCGGCCAATTACCACATCAGCTACCTCCAAATCATCAGGAAGGAGTCATCAATAGTGATACCTATTCACTAATAACCTGCTCATGGACACTCCGTTAAAGAACCATTAAGCTGCAGATTTGGCCTGAATGCCAGAGGAGAGGCTGAATTCAACAGAGTACAGCACTAAGGAGCCCTAGCAACACGGAGGTCAAAAGGAAGACCTTTGAATGGCTGGAGTCATATCTGACATAAAGGCAGATGGTACAGGACATCACTCCATCAGAGAAACATCTCCAGCCTAATCACCTTCAGCTGCTTCTTCAATTGCCTTGCTTGAATTATAAGCTCTTCACGAACAAAGTGTTCAGCTCCATTCACAACTCCTCCGATTATGAAGCAACCCACAGCAGGACCTGACAAGTGCAGGTAACATTCATGCCACACAAGTGTCAGGTAATGACTCATAACTCTTAATTATCTTTAACAAGAGAAAGTGCAACCTCTCCTTGCCCTTCAACTGCATCTCCATTGCCAAGTCCCCAGCCAACAGCTTGGGGATCACCATTGACCAGGAGCTTAACTGGACCAGTCATATCAATACCACGGCTACAAGAGGCTAGGTGCTCTCTAACAGGTGACTCACCCCTCAACATCATCTACAAGGCTCAAGTCAGGAATGATTAGAATACTCTCCACATATATGGATGGTTGCTGCTGCAACAACACTCACGAGGCTCAAAGGCAACCAGGACAGAGTGGTTTGCTTGATCAGTGCCCCATGGCCCAATATTCACCCTCTCCACCACTTATATACTGCGGCTGCAGTATGTACAATCCACAGGATGCACTGCAGCAACTCACCAAGTTTGCTTCAACTGCACCTCCTTCTCCAGCAACCTCTACCACCAAGGACAGAGCAACAATGTTGGAAGCACCATCACCTTCAACTTCCCCTCCAAGTTTCCTACATTACAACAGTGACTACACTCCAAAAAGTACTTCATTGGCTGTAAAGTGCTTTGAGACGTCCGGTGGTCGTGAAAGGCTCTATATAAATGCAAGTCTTTCTTTCTTAAAGTCACACACAATCCTGACATATATCCTTGTTGCTGGGTTAATGTCCTGAAATTCCCTATCCAATACCAATGTGGGAACACCATCACCACAAGAACTGCAGCAATTAAAGGTGGTCCATCATCACCACCTTCTCAGGGAAACTAGGGACAGGCAATAAATGTGGACTTTCCAGCGTGATCCACACCCCAAGCGCACAATGGCAGGAATGGACTTGATGAACATGGATTATTGATGGCGATGTGCATGCAAAGCTAGAGGGGATTTTTGTAACCCAGTTTGGCGATCTCACAGGGGCGAAAATAAAGCCGTAAGTTACAGCCAAATAATGTTAAGGATCGGAGTTACAGGGAGAAAGACACACAAATTACAAAAGGTGCACCAAAACAAAGCCACACAATAACCATTAGACCCCTACTAATCAAAGCCCTCAGTTTGGACTAGCACATGAAACGGTCAGCTGGGTTTAGCAGCAGAGGGCTGCTCACACCTTTGGAACAAGACTACAGCCCAAGTCACTGCCCTCATGAGACAAAGGATAAGGGTAGGGGGAACAAAGCTTACATTTTTGAGATGATGATATACATAAACATCATACCATCAGCATATTTCTCTTCTTTTACAACCACAGCCTCTGGAGTGTCCTTTTTCCCCACCGATTCCACCCTCTTTTGTTCTTGCTTCACAGGCACCCGTTTGGCCGAGGAACTCGCTGGAACAGGGTACGCTGAATCCACAACACTGGCTACTTCTTTAGGCACAGCTGCTTTCCTTACAGAACTGTTCTGGTGACTAGAATTGGGGACTGGAGAAACCTGAGGGTTGAAAAATGCAAGCTTTAACTTTAGTTTAGCAACTGCCAAGAATTCAGTTGTCATCAGATCACTAATCTTAACTGGTCTGAAGACAATAATATTGGAATGATGCAGCACGATAGTCACAATTAAAGATACAAATATTGCAAGGGGTCAGGGGACGTCAAAGCTCCTTCTCTCCCTCTTCTGTCTATTCGGCTGCTACTACTGGTCATTGCTCATCCAAACTTTATCTTCTCACTCCTTCTACTTATTCCTCCCTAAATCATCTTCCTCTTCCCTACAAAACTGTGGGACTCCTTACCTCCGTCAGCCTCTCCTTCCTCCGACCATTTACACCCAACTGTGGAGGGGGGGTCACTTAACTACTTGTGGATTTACCTACTTGCCTCAACTTTGGTGGCCCCCTGCACTGGTGGCCCCCTGCACTGGTGGCCCCCTGCACTGGTGGCCCCCTGCACTGGTGGCCCCCTGCACTGGTGGCCCTGTCCCTTCTTTAGGTTTCTCAGAGAGAGAGACAGAGAGAGAGAGAGAGAGACAGAGAGTGTGAGTCAGGAATCATCGTCCTACACTCTGGTATAAAGATAGGGCAGACAGCTCATCATGTGACAGTGAGATGACATGAAGTGTTCCAAAGTAATTTAGCTACACTTTGCAAAGCTTTTTGCTGAATGTACATTTGACATGAGCAACATATCTCACGTACAATGATCTCTTCTACAATCATATAAATGTAATGTGCTCAGTTATGTACATTTTTGGTCTTTAAGGTCTTTGTTATACATCTCACTTGCCCAAGCCATTTGCAAGATGCCTCACATCTGCATATCTGATTGCACCAGAGAGAGAGAGAGAAGCAAAATTGGAAGATATATGCAACACATCTGCTGGCAGAGAAGAGTTCAAATAAAGTCATTAGAAAATCTGGTCATCAATAAAGTGTTCTTTTAATTTATACATTAAAAATGTATATATATTAATAAAGACACAAAACACTTGGAAACATCTGTTCCACTCTTCCTTTATCAGAAGCAGTCATAATGAAACAATGTCATTGGAGATTTTACTGCACACTCTCAAATTCCAGGCAGAGATGATTTTTTAAAAATTTGATGGTACCTTTGGTATGGGTGGTTTGACGGAAAATGGATTCGCTGATGCTCCGACAGGCTTTCGCTTCTTCAAAACTACAACAGGAGGTGGCGCAGGTATCGAAGATGCCTGTTAAGTGCAAACATTGATCGCTTAGGAATACAAGCACTAAAGCGAAG
This sequence comes from Pristiophorus japonicus, assembly GCF_044704955.1. NCBI lineage: Eukaryota > Metazoa > Chordata > Chondrichthyes > Pristiophoridae > Pristiophorus > Pristiophorus japonicus. The sequence continues at coordinate 43,820,625 of NC_091987.1, forward strand.
CATGCAAAAACCACAACAGGAACAGGGAACAAACAATTCAACAGCACACAATGTAATTATCTGAAATAATTTAAACATGATTTGGCTCCTTACCTCTGCATGAAGATCCTGAAGTAGATCACCCAGTAGATCATCCTTGGACAGATCAACATCTTTCTGCAACAAATCAAAACCGAATTTATTTATTTATATATATAATATATATATATATATATATGCGCAGTGAATTCTTCAGGGACAAGAATCCCAAGATATGAGAAGACGCTAGAGAATCTGGGGCTCTTTTCACTGGAGTAAAGAAGATTAAGAGGAAACCTAACAGGTGGTCAATGTTCCGTGGGATTTTAATAAAGTTAGCAACTAGAGTATGAATACAAGATTGCACCAAGAGAGGCGATGACGAGGATAATTTTAAACTTTTTTTTTTTAAAAAAGGGTAGTTCAGATGCAAAAAAAAGTATAGGGGCCCACAACCTTTTAATTGTTTCTTTTTTCAAATACTTATCCACTTTCCTTTTTTAAAAGCTATTGTCATGAAAACAAAATCCACAATAGCTTTTAAAAAAAGGGAAGTGGATAAGTATTTGAAAAAAGCACGATTAAAAGGGCATGGGCCCCTACATTTGTTTGGGGTGCACGGCCCCTTTAAGGGGCTGCATGGCCCATTCAGTTTTTCACCATTGGAAAAGCCAGTCCCAGGCTGAGCGGACGGGCAGAGAGCTGCGCGGCCACGCAGCTTAGAGGGAGCATTGGTGTGGAGAAAGGGCAAAGTAATGGGACTAAGTGGATAGTGTTCAGAGAGCCTGCACAGCTGTGACGGGCTGAATGGCATATCCTTGTGTGCAGCAGGGTTGTGTTTTAAATTTGGAATGTAAATAAATGTCACCGCCGCACAGCACTGCACTCCAGTCATCAAGATTCACGGCGCGGCCCTCGACAACGTGGACCATTTCGCATTTCTCGGGAGCCTCTTATCAACAAAGGCAGACATTGATGCGGAGATTCAACATCGCCTCCAGTGCGCCAGTGCAGCCTTCGATCATCTGAGGAAAAGAGTGTTTGAAGACCAGGCCCTCAAATCTACCACCAAGCTCATGGTCTACAGGGCTGTAGGTGACACCCGCCCTACTGTATGGATCCGAGGCATGGACGATGTATAGAAGGGACCTCAAGTCGCTGGAGATATATCACCAACAATGTCTCCGTAAGATCCTGCAAATCCCCTGGGAGGACAGGCGTACCAACATCAGTGCCCTCGACCAGGCTAACATCCCCAGTATTGAAGCACTGACCACAGTCGATCGGCTTCGCTGGGCAGGCCACATAGTTCGCATGCCAAATATGAGACTCCCGATGCAAATGCTTTATGCGGAGTTCCTTCGTGGTAAACGAGCCAAAGGAGGACAGCGGAAACGTTACAAGGACACCCTCAAAGCCTCCCTGGTAAAGTGCGACATCACTACTGACACCTGGGAGACCCTGGCCAAAGACCGCCCGAGATGGAGAAAGTGCATCCGGGAGGGCGTTGAGCTCTTCGAGTCTCAACACAAAGAACGTGAAGAGGCCAAGCGCAGGCAGCGGAAGGAGCGCGCGGCAAACCAGCCCCACCGACCCCTTCCCTCGACGAATGTCTGTCCCACCTGTAACAGGGTCTGTGGCCCTCGTATCGGAATGTTCAGTCATCAAAGAACTCACTTTGGGAGTGGAAGCAAGCCCTCCTCGATTCCGAGAGACTGCCTATGATGATGTAAATAAAGGTTGCGATTCACAGCAACAGTCCAGTTCTCTGCAGCCACAGCTATAAAGGCCACTGATTTTGTGTTATGGCAAAGCTGACAGCCAACACTCCAAATTGTTGTAAAATCTGGAATAGGTTTTGAAAGTACAGCAGGAGCACTGGAATTGTACATGATAATCGGGTGTCTGATTTAAGATGCTCATGTGAATTGGGCTTATGCAGGTTGTAGCATTATCAAGGGATGGCTGAAGGACCTTTAGAAGGATTCAAAAAGAAGTGTGGATGACACCTCCTTGCCTGGGAAACTAGTTCCATTAATTGAGGCTAAAAGTCAAACTGGGCTGTCTGTTGTCATCCAATACCAAAGGTTACCCAGCCACTCGAGCCAAAGTTTTGCTCGTTTAAATTAAGCAAAGGCCCTCTGACTGATGAATTCCTTACCTACAGAAAAGGCGGCAATAGAACCTGGTCTACTTTGAATGGAAAGTTTAATCTGAGCTTCACAAAGCTTGAAGATCTCTACTATACTAATCGCTAAGAATATTATAGTAGGACACGGATTATAATAAAAATATATATAATCCTGAATTACTTAAACAAAATGGACATTCAGCACACAACTAATACGTCAGGCCTTTAACAAGTTCCAATACTTTTCCCATGTCCCTCTAACCAAAACTCTCATTTTTCCAGACTGCAGTGCGAGAGGACGATTAATGGAAAGTCAAGATGGCAAAGAACAAAGGCAAGGAAAAGATAAATGGTCCTTAACGGCATTCAGATAATCAAACAACTTAATGTGCATTTCCATACATGATGTTCCATTGTACACAAGCAATATTGGCATACAAATCACAACCGTCAAGGCCTAAAAAGGTGCATACCAGTAACTGAACTTTAAAAAAATTACATTTCACCTATTACCTTGCCAAGGACAGGTTTGTAACTGAGTTTCCAAAAAAGAGCAAGAGAAGGGAAAATAAATAAACGCACTAGGCATCAGAAAAGCAGGGAACAGGTATCCCCCATTTACTATGAAGCGATTATGCCTCACCTCAGCTTTCTTCTTGATCGTGCTGGCCAAAAACATAGATTTGATGTTGTTGGGCTTTGAAACAATCACATTCTTCTCTTTTGTTGCACTGGAGTTTCCTTTGCCTGCAAGGAATCATAAAATAGCAAACAGAATCCGGGCATTTTAACAAAAAGACAACATCTAAAGTTTTAAATGTATGATCCATCCAAAAATACAAGTACTTAGATATATAACTACTTTAATTTATATAGCAGCTTTAAATGTAGTAAAATGTCCCAAGGCGCTTCACAGGAGCGTTACAAAACAAAATTTGACACCGAGCCACGTAAGAAGACATTCGGGCAGGTGACCAAAAAGGTAGGTTTTAAGGAGCGTCTTAAATGAGACAAGAGAGGTAGAGAGGTTTAGGGAGGGAATTCCAGAGCTTAGGGCCCAGGCAGCTGAAGACACTGCCACCAATGGTTGAGCAATTATAGTGAGGGATGCTAAAGAGGCCAGAATTAGAGGAGCGCAGACATCTCATGAGATTGTGAGGCTGGAGGAGATTATAGAGATAGGGAGGGGCGAGGCCATGGAGAGATTTGAAAACAAGGATGAGAATTTTAAAATCGAGGCGTTGCTTAACTGGGAGCCAATGTAGGCCAGCGAGCACTGGGGTGATGGGTGAAGGGACTTGGACATGGGTGGCAGAGTTCTGGATGACCTCTGCCACCCATGGAACATGGGAAACTGGCCAGGAGTGCGTTGGAATAGTCAAGTCTAGAGGTAACAAAGGTATGGATGAGGGTTTCAGCAAAAAGCAAAATACTGCAGATGCTAGAAACCTGAAAAACACAGAAAATGCTGGAAATACTCAGCATTTCAGGAAATACTCAGCATTTCAAGGCAAGTTCCCTGCCTCTGTACTTGCTTAAAAACTGTTACATCTCGAACTTCTTTCAATTGTAATGAAAGGTCACAGACCTGAAACATTAACTCTGTTGCTCTCCACAGGTGCCGCCTGACCCACTGAATATTTGCACCACTTTCTGGTTTTACTGATGAATCCTTACCTTTCTTTTTTGTATCAAAGACATCTTCAGCCAAGTCATCATCAAAAACTTCTCGACCATCTTCCACATAACCAATCCCATCTGGCAAATACAAATATACTGTAGTATTAAAAAAGTGATCTACAATAACAGTAAAAATATCTTATTTAGAAGACACAGGTAATTATTGGGATGATGCTCATCAAGTCTTCAGGAATTTGCCTTAGCAGGACACACAGCTCCCATCATCAAGAAGGGGGAATTTAGTGAACGAGGTTAGGTACCTACCATCATCAACTATCCAGTCGTCATCCTGCCGTTCACATACAAGTTTGGAGTACTGATCTTCGTCAAGCTCCTCATAAACATTTGAAATCTGTTCAACCTGAAAGACAGTAGCATTTGACACCATGTTATACCACATGGGCCAAGAAGTGGACTTCAAGCTGGAACATCTGAATCACTGCCACAAAATACAGGTTCCTTAGAAAGACACCCAGGGCTAACAATTTTACAAGAGAACCCATTTGAATCAGTGATGTGTGCACATGTTAAGTGTCCATAAACAAAGTACCATCTGCCAAAAAAGAACACTTATCGATCACAAGAATCTAACTTACAGATCAAATCCATTAGAACTTAAAATAAATCTATTTTTGAAGGACAGCACTGCATATAGATCCTCGGCTCTCAGATATAACAAGGTGGAAAGTGCATGTGCGACATGGCCAACAGTGTTAGAATGGAAGCTGTTCGGAGAAGGTTCGCAAGGTTGATTCCATAGATGAGGAGGTTGACTTATGAAGATAGGCCCAACCTACTCAACCTATACTCATTGGAGTTCAGAAGAATGAGAGGTGATCTTTTCGAAACATATAAGATTATGAGGAGACTTGACAAGTTGGATGCAGAGAGGATATTTCCACTCATAGGGGAAACTAAAACTAGGGGCCGCTCATTTAAAACTGAGATGGAGGAGGAATTTCTTCTCTCAGGGTTGTAAATCTATGGAATTCTCTGCCCCAGAGGGCAGCAGAGGCTGAGTCATTGAATATATTTAAGGTGAAGATAGACAGATTTTTGAGATAAGGGAATAAAGGGTTATGGGGAGTGGGCAGGGAAGTGGAGCTGAGTCCATGATCAGATCAGCCATGATCTTATTAAATGGCGGAGCAGGCTCGAGGAGCAAAATGGCCTACCCCTGCTCCTATTTCTTATGTTCTTATGTTATGTGTTGATCTAGTGCTTTAAACAATATTGCCTTCCTGCCACTAGAGGCCCTCCAGTAACCGCTGACAACAGAAAATTGATTCTGGAGCATTTCCATATGTCCCACAGGTGCCACGGTGATCATAAATTTACAACAGACATTGATCTCAAACCACAGACTTTTTGGAATACTCTTGCCTGAGTCAGAAGGTTGTAGGTTCGTGCCCCACCCCAAGACTTGAGCACACAATCTATACTGACACTACAACACAAGAATCAGAAGACAAGAATTAAGAGCCATACGGCCCCACGAGCCTACAACACAGTACCAAGGAGGTGCTGTCTTTGAAACTGGATGTAAAACCATTGGTTTGCAGACCAGAGTTAAGTTTAGGTTATACCTGTACATAATCCAGTACAATAAAGAGAGAAAATCCTGATGCATCAATAATCCCAGTTTCCCTGATCTCTGGATGTATACATCCCCCATTACTCTAATTGCTCTTATCTGGGTAACTCTCCTCCACCCTGCCCACATGTCCTGATGGCCTTTCTCTCTCACATTTTGACTTTGTGCGAATATTCCCCTCCCAAACTAATTGAAATCTTTCCCCATGCCCTATTTAGCCATTCCACAAGGATGTAGGTGCCTCATCAGTTTAGGTGAAGGCCATCCCATCTGCACAGCCTTCCCTGGCCCCAAAAGTAGACCCAGTGTCCCAGGAATCTGAAACCTTCCCTTCTACACCATCCTTCCAGCCATATATTGACAATCCTAATCTTTCTCTCCCGGTCTGGTCCAGTGTGGGGCACTGGGAGTAATCCAGAGATTGCTACCCTGGTGGTTCTACTTCTTAAATCATAGAATGGTTAAAGCACAGATGGAAGCCATTCGACCAGTCGAGCCCATGCCAGCGCTCTGCAAGAGCACTTCAGCTAGTCCCACTCCCCTGCCCTTTCCCAGCAGCCCTGCAATTTTTTTTCCTTCTGGTACTTATCAGATTCCCTTTTGAAAGCCACGATCGAGTCTGCCTCCACCACGCTTTCAGGCAGTGTTTTCCAGAACCGAATTTAGCTCTTTGGAATCCATTTGCAGAACCTGAACCCTATCTTATCTATGCCATTGGTTCCCATAGGAACCATAACCTATGACAACTCGCTCTCCCATTCCAGAACCTTTGGTCTCTGCTCTGTTATGTCCTGAACCCTGGCACCTGTGAAACAACGTAGCATTCAGGACTTTGGATCTACAAAATGCTATCTACCTCCTATCGACTGTTTCTCCCATGGTAGCCACTTAACTGACATCAGTCATATGAACTTGGTTTCCTTATCAACAAGAGTAACTAAATACTGCTGTGGAAATTTAATGGTCAGAATTTTTGAGTTAACATATCTTTCCTTAGCCAGAAATATAACTTGCAATTAACTAGTTTACCTCGTATTTTATTTTCTCGCCGGCCTTGGCCTTCTTCAGGCGTTCCAGTGCCGCTACTCGTCCTCCTTTATCTTTGCGATCCCGTTTCGAGCGTGTTACTGCCAAGCTACATGAGTTAGCATTATCTGAAAAATTAATTTGAAATTACATCATACATTAATCCACATAGATATGGGGAGTGGGACCAACTGGATTGTTCTTCGAAAGAGCTGGCGCAGACTCGATGGGCTAAATGGCCTCCTTCTGTGCTATTATATGATTCTACGAGCTTCACTTTAGACCTAGATCTATAGAAAACTTAGCTCTCAGTGACATTACCTTTCAATCAGTAGGTTGCAGCCACAGACCTCATCTGGAAATTTGGATTCATACATTATACCACAAAGTGGTTTCCTTTCCAATGAAATAATAATCATCTTGCAGTACTTATGGCAAAGTATACAGGTTAGCCTGGATCTTGGACAACAGCTCAACCTAGCCTCACCTGGAATATTGTGTTCAGTTTTGGTCTCCTAATCTGAGGAAGGACATTCTTGCTATTGAGGGAGTGCAGCAAAGGTTCACCAGACTGACTCCCGGGATGGCAGGACTGACATATGAGGAAAGACCGGATCGACTGGGCTTGTATTCACTGGAGTTTAGAAGGATGAGAGGGGATCTCATAGAAACATATAAAATTCTGACGGGACTGGACAGGTTAGGTGCAGGAAGAATGTTCCCGATGTTGGGGAAGTCCAGAACCAGGGGACACAATCTAAGGATAAGGGGTAAGCCATTTAGGACTGAGATGAGAAACTTCTTCACTCAGAGTTGTTAACCTGTGGAATTCCCTGCTGCAGAGAGTTGTTGATGCCAGTTCATTGGATATACTCAAGAGGGAGTTAGATATGGCCCTTACAGCTAAAGAGATCAAGGAGTATGGAGAGAAAGCAGGAAAGGGGGACTGAGGTGAATGATCAGCCATGGTCTTAATTGAATGGTGGTGCAGGCTCGAAGGGCCTATAGCACTTATTTTCTATGTTTCTAGCTGTATACAGTTTTGCCCAGACCCTATATGGCACCACATTAGGTTCAATTTGATCAATAATGCAAAATGTCTGTGTAAACCTGTAATTACACTACTTTACAAATGGCTGCACTACAGGAGGGAAGAGTGTAATTGGAGCAAGACAAGTTTGCACAGTTTCCAATATAAATATAGAATGTATAATGGTAAACACTGACAGGGAATGCATGCAGACAAGATTTTTAATGACCAGAGCATACAATGTTTACTGCAAGAGGGACATTTACTGTAGAGGGACACTGAAGGTGCATCAAGCTTTAAGAGTTTTACTGCATGGGCTTCAACATCTGGCTTTGTGATTTAAGCCTGCACCAACTGTGGCAAGGAGTGTCACAAGAATTGGACTCTTCAACCACTTGTGATGTTGTAGCGTGGCAAAATAGCTGAACTGTTTTGGCGCTTACACCATTGTCCTTCGAGACAGATGGCTGCCTATTCGTAGAGGGATATTACTGAGAAATTCAAAGTTCTGTAAAGATTTGAAGTGTGTAGTACTTAATAAGCATGAATCAGATGACATCTCATCATTAAACCAATCAGAATAACAACAGTCCACTCCACCAAGGCTGACTTGTCTCAGATTCTGTGGTTGTCCTGAATTTAGCTGCTATGTTTTTACTGCAAGACAGTAGTAGACTGGAGACAGATACATTGAAGGACAGCCATTAAAACATACCATAGTAGAATAGTTGTAATTTAAATTGCTCATGCATACAAAACAGTTAGCTTTTTAATAAAATTGAGGTTTCCTTTAGGAAGAGGGGCGAAACACTGAAATATTCCTCAACATAAAACAGTGACACTTGGCAGTTCTGCAGCAACGATTTACCAGCAGCACACATGAGTGTTTAGACAGGTTAGATGCAGGAAGAATGTTCCCAATGTTGGGGAAGTCCAGAACCAGGGGTCACAGTCTAAGGATAAGGGGTAAGCCATTTAGGACCGAGATGAGGAGAAACTTCTTCACCCAGAGAGTGGTGAACCTGTGGAATTCTCTACCACAGGAAGTTGTTGAGGCCAATTCACTAAATATATTCAAGAAGGAGCGAGATGTAGTCCTTACTAATAGGGGGATCAAGGGGTATGGTGAGAAAGCAGGAATGGGGTACTGAAGTTGCATGTTCAGCCATGAACTCATTGAATGGCGGTGCAGGCTAGAAGGGCCGAATGGCCTACTCCTGCACCTATTTTCTATGTTCCTATGAGCGTTGTTGCATTGCAAGGTCATAGGTGAAGTAATGAAGTCACATGATAACTCAAACTTCCTCTGCTAATGCATTGAATTCTCAAATTTGAATCAAGTTTAAAGACATCATCCCAGAGTGAGAACCAATAGAGGTTAAAAGCAGACAGTCCCAGCACAATAGCTGTACATGTTAACACTCAGTGCCCAGCTTGTAGGCACCAGCTGTATCTGTAACACACCGGAACTTAAAACAACCAACTGCAGCATGAGTCATGGCTCCTGCACATCAGCTGCATCTGTAACTCTGCCCTGAGCCGGTGAACAGACGGAATACAATCCCCGTCTCCGCAATATCCAGTAACCAGCTCCCAGCTATACCTGTCCTGCCAGTGCCTGGTGCGCAGACCCGGTGCGCAGACCCTGCACCCAGCCCCAGCCCCCTCCCCCGCCCCCTATTACCCCATTAGCCGAGCAGGTCTGTCTCCCTTTCCCCACTACCTTGCTGCTCGGGCTCGGCGCCCGCCTCCCTCTCCGGTCCCATTCTCGTCCCCTTTCGCCTGCCGTTGATTCACTACGAAATCTGGCGCCAAATCCACCGGAACTAAAATGATGAAACTGCTGGGTCGGAAAAACGTCACGCAGGAGCGCGCGAAAAGGAACCGTGCACAATAGGGCGCGGCCATCTTTGATCAAGTCAGGATGGCATTTCTGAGCGTGAGAGAAATGGGAATATTTACATTTATATAGCGCCTTTCACGACCACGTCTCAAAGCGTTTTACAGCCAATGAAGTACTTTTGGAGTGCAGTCACTGTTGTAATGTGGGAAACGTGACAACCAACTTGCGCACAGCAAGCTCCCACAAACAACAATGTGATAATGACCAGATAATCAGTTTTTTTGTTATGTTGATTGAGGGATATATATTGGCCAGGACACCGGGGATAACATCCCTGCTCTTCTTCGAAATAATGCCATCGGATCTTTTACATCCACCGGAGAGAGCAGACGGGGCTTCGGTTTTACGTCACATCCGAAAGACGGCACCTCTGACAGTGCAGCGCTCCCTTAGCACTGCACTGGAGTGTCGGCCTAGCTATATGTGCTCAAGTCCCTAGAGTGGGACTTAAACCCACAACCTGCTGACTCAGGCGAGAGTGCTACCCACTAAGCCACAGATGACACCAGCTAATGGAGAAAAAATGCAAAGTGCTGCAGTACAGAGGGACCTGGAGGTCCTTGTGCATGAAACACAAAAAGTTAGTATGCAGGTACAGCAGTAATCAGGAAGGCAAATGGATTGTTGGACTTTATTGCAAGGGGGATAGAGTATAAACGCACAGAAGTCCTGCTACAACTGTACAGGGTATTGGTGCGGCCACACCTGGAGTACTGCACACAGTTTTGGTCTCCATATTTAAAGAAGGATAGACTTGCATTGGAGGCTGTTCAGAGAAGGTTCACTAGGTTGATTCCGGAGATGAGGGGGTTGACTTATGAAGATAAGTTGAGTAGGTTGGGCCTATACTCATTGGAGTTCAGAAGAATGAGAGATGATCTTATCGAAACATATAAGATAATGAGGGGGCTCGACAATGTGGATGCAGAGAGTATATTTCCACTCTTAGGGAAAACTAAAACTAGGGGCATAGTCTCAGAATAAGGGGCCGCCCAATTAAAACTGAGATGAGGAGGAATTTCTTCTCAGAGGGTTGTAAATCTATGGAATTCTCTGCCCCAGAGAGCTGTAGAGGCTGGATCATTGAATAAATTTAAGGCAGGGATAGACAGATTTTTGAGCGATAAGGGAATAAAGGGTTATCGGGAGCGGGCAGGGAAGTGGAGCTGAGTCCATGATCAGATCAGCCATGATCTTATTAAATGGCGGAGCAGGCTCGAGGGGCCATATGGCCTAATCCTGCTCCTATTTATTGTGTTGCTGTGGGATGTTTCTGTGCTGAACTAATGGACTGCCAATAACATCAATAGTCTAAGGACCATCAATTACGAACACACATTGAGGTATGTTCGAAGTTCTTATATATACTCAAAATAATAGTCGTGGTATGAAAATAATGCAACATTGAAAATTTGCAAACTCTGGTATATCTTCTAACTATGCCTTTAAAATTGGGCGTCCAGGTGATTTTGCCAAATGAGAGACAGTGTAAGGTGACATCGTGCACTGGTGGGGATTGTGTCAAGAAGTCTCCATTCAATTTCAGTTACTTTCAGTAGTGCTTTGACAAACAAAATGAGCAAAAGAACAGAAAAAGAAAGAAAAAGAATTTGCCATTATTATATAGCACTTTTCATGTTCTTAGGATATCCTAAAGTGCTTCACAGCTAATTAATTTATTTTTGAAGCAAATTAGCTGTCATATTTCTCTGAAAAAAGTCCCACATTTTGCAATGAGATAAATGGTCTGGTTTTGGTTGCGATGGTTGGAGCAGATATGTTTGCTAGGACAGCTGGAGAACTCCCTGCGAGGAACGTAGGAACGGGAGTAGGCCATTCAGCCTCTTGAGCCCGTTCCGCCATTCGACGAGATCATGGTTGATCTGCTTATGAACTCCATATACCTGACTTTGGCCCATATCCCTTAATACCTCTGGTTAACAATAAGCTATCAATCTCTGATTTAAAATTAATAATTGATCTAGCATCAATTGCCATTGTGGAAGAGAGTTCCAAACTTCTACCACCCTTTGTGTGTAGAAGTGTTTCTTAATTTCATTCCTGAAAGGTCTGACTCTAATCTTTCGACTATGTCCCCTAGTCCTAGACCCCCAACCAGCGGAAATAGTTTCTCTCTATCTAGCTTATCTGTTCCCCTTAATATTCTGAAAACTTTGATCAGATCACACCTCAATCTTCTAAATTCTAGGGAATACAACCCTAATTTTTGTAATCTCTCCTCATAACTTAGCCTTTGAAGTCCGGGTGTCATTCTGGTAAACCTGTGCTGCATTCCCTCCAAGGCCAATATATCCTTCCTAAGGTGTGGTGCCCAGACCTGCTCACAGTACCCCAGGTGTGGTCTAATCAGTGCTTTGTATAGCTGTAGCATGACATCTACTCCCTTGTATTCTAGTCCTCTAGATACAAAGGCTAGCATTCCATTAGGCTTTTTGATTATTTTCTGTACCTGTTCCTGACATTTTAATGATCTATGAACCTAGACCCCCAAGTCTCTTTGGACTTCCACTGTTTTTAGTTTTTTACTATTTAGAAAGTGCCCTGTTCTATCCTTCTTAGGTCCAAAGAGGATGACCTCATATTTGCTTACATTGAAATCCATTTGCCACAGTATTGCCCATTCACTTAATCTATCAATATCCCTTTGTAATTTTATGTTTTTATCTACACTGCCTACTGTAGCTAGCATATGTAGGCACCTTTAGTAATGACTCCACGAGGCAGGGTATGATACTGAAACTGTGTAGACCTGTAGTCCTTTATTTGCAGCTCCTGAGTGCAGACAACAAGCTGTGTGTTCCTTTTTATACTGGGTTACCTGCAGTGTGCAGGTAACCCTTAGGTCTCCAGCAGCAGCACCCTCTGGTGTACAGGCAAGGTGTGTACAGTGTAAGGGTACATTCAGTGTTGCATAACAGTGTTACAGACATCACACAGTAAACAGGCATGCATACACAACAACACTTCCTCCCTAAGCATTTTTCATATCCTTATTGTCATGCCCAGGGGAGGTGATCAGTGGTGGGCTATGGGAGGTTGTGGTGAGGGTTGTGTGGTTGCCAGGTGTGACCCCTGTGCTTGAGGCTGGCCTCGTACGTTTCCCCTCCCTCACACACAGACCAAGTGGGTGTCACTGTTGTGGAATCCCTCGGGGGGGGGGGGTAGCCATGGCAGCAGTGGGTGGTGTGTATACACTGTGATGTGGGTAGTTGTGGGGTGGTGGGCAGGGCCACAAGACTGGGTGGGCTCCTTGTCCACCAATTGGGATGAGGTCAGGTCATCCCAGGGTTTGCCAGGGAAGCTGGAGGGTACTGGCCTCATGCTCCTGGTATTGGCCCTGGTGGCCAGGGGTTGTAGGGCTGATCTGGTGCAGGTTGCCATTGGTGGTGGCTGGGCTGCCCATTGACCACTGTCCCTGTAGTGGGTCTGCTCCTACTGGCTGTGTGTGTCCTGCAAGGGGCATCACATTCGTTCCAAAGGTCCAGGCTACATGGTCAGGTAGCCTGCTGGACCTGGGGGTCTCCCACAGGGGGATTCCATTGGCATCAGCATGGTCCCTGTAGGACTCAATGTCCTTTGTCCGTGTCCTACCAGTATACATGACACCTTGGCTCTGATCACACATAGTCGAGCCTGCATTATACATTCTAGCATTTGCATCACTTTTGGGTGTCCTGGTTTCAACAGACATGGTTACATTAGGCATTTCACATTCTTTATCATTATTGTTAAGCATAATAAACTTGTTCTTAACCTTACTGACACCTGCATTCATCTCATTAGTCACATTAGTTAAACCAGCATCACAATTCATGGTTACATTGCAGACATTTTCATACTTGCACCCTTTAATTGCATCTTTAACTTTAAAGTCCGTGTACTCAAATAGTTGAAACTTCCTCTTTAAATTTATTTGGTTACCGGTCTCTTTTAAGGGAGCCTTCAAATCCGATTGGCCGCTCGATATCACATGATGCTCCTCCATGTTCACTCGTGGCATGGCGGAGGCCATTTTGATTACAAGTTTTTCTCGTGCTGTGGCAGCCGTTTTCTGGTCTTGCTGCAGGTAGGCTGTGGTGCTCTTTTCTTCCACAGGTTCGATCCTGGATATTGGTAATCCATTTTTTTCAACGCTGTTCACCTCTTGGAGTGCTGCCCCGGCCCGGAAAGTGGAGTTTGGATCCTTGGTCTCGTAGATTTTGCCGGGGTGCTGTGGGCAGTCGAGCTGGACAGTGGAACCTCCGGATGCTGCGATGGATCCATGTTCGAGGTCGACTGCCGGAGCCCGGAGGCCTGGGAGCAGCTTCGCTTGGACAGGCTGCCATTGTGGTCGATTGGCAGGATTCATCCAAAGTTCTTCAAAGGTCGCTTGGCTCATCACCGACTGGCTCGCCCCTGTGTCGCTCTCCATAGAAACTGGGACCCTGTCAACATCTACTTTCATTGTCCATGGAGAATTTTCGGTGGAGCAGGCATGAGTTCCCTACTCTTTGTCCAGGGGTTGAGCAACTTCACCTTCCTCCGTGTCAGAGTCCCGGTGATCAACCAACTCATCAGAGACGCGATGAGTAAAGCTTTCTCTGCACATCCTTTGAAGGTGCCTTTTCTTTTTGCATACATAGTCTTTGTAGCAGCACTGGTGGACCCTGTGATTTCCTCCACAGCACCAGCACGGGGCTAGCCGGTTTGCCCCATGTGGCGGACTCAGGGTTGTGGGACTCGAGGCAGCATTTCTGCCCTTAGAAGTATCAATGCGGTGCACTGCTCTCGTCAGTTTAGAGTCCTGTAGTGCTTCATTTAGGTGGTCGCCAAAGTCGCACGGTGCAGCCAGTCTCCTTAAGTGTTCCAATCTTTCTATAAAAGTGTCCCAATCTTCCCCATCGGTAAATTGCTGAAAGTTGCTGAGATTCGACATGCTGAGCATGTGGTTCGTGACCTCGTATTCCCGTCGCCAGTTGTCGTGTATGTAGGCACCATTAGTAATGACTCCACGAGGCAGGGTATGATACTGAAACTGCAGACCTGTAGTCCTTTATTTGCAGCTCCAGAATGCAGACAACAATCTGTGTGTTCCTTTTTATACTGGGTTACCTGCAGTGTGCAGGTAACCCTTAAGTCTCCAGCAGCAGCACCCTCTGGTGTACAGGCAAGGTGTGTACAGTGTAAGGGTACATTCAGTGCTGCATAACAGTGTTACAGACATCACACAGTAAACAGGCATGCATACACAACACCTACAATTCCACTTATCTTTGTGTCATCGCCAAATTTGGATATATGACTTTCTATGCCATCATGTAAGTTGTTAATATATATATATTGTGAACAGTTGAGGCCCCAACACGGATCCCTGTGGGACACTACTAGTCACATCCGGCCAATTTGAGTACCTCCCCATTATCCCGACTGCCTGTCTCCTGCCACTCAGCCAGTTTCTTAATTGTGCCATGGGATCTTTTATGTCCATCTGAGCAGGCAGACAAAACCTCAGTTTAATTTCTCATCTGAAAGGCAACACCTCTGACAGTACAGCACTCCCTCACTACTACACTGCAGTGTCAGCTCAGATTATGCGCTCAAATCTTCGAGTGGGATTTGAACTCACACTGCTCTGACTCAGAGGGAGAGCCTACCGCTTCAAATCACCCTGCAAAATGGTTGCTCACTCACAAATAAGACCATACACATCCAAGACTTCAAGTTGAGACAGTAAGTCAAAATCTTGAGCCTGACGAAAGCCTGGCTTACTGTTTTTGACCCCTTCATTTTCACTGAGGCCGCTCCAGCCAGCATCACATTCTATCCCACTCCCCATCACATCTACCATGGTAGTGGCATGGCAGTCATCTTGAGATCCCACATTGGTCTTCACCCTTTACCTCTGGCTCCTTTATCACATTTTAATACTTTAACCCTTCAACACCCCATTCACCTCTCCTTTAAGATAGCTCCTTGATAAAATGATTTAAAATCTCCGACAATTTAATAACTTCTACCTAAGTGCTTAATACAATTGCCAACTGAACAAAATATTTATTGGTAAATTCACGGTTAATTGAATGCCTTCGATAAACTAAGGGGCTGAAGTTGTGGCCTTGTGCTTAACAAGTGCTCATTTCAAGCGTGCAACACACTAGAAAAACATGGGGAGTCCTGCCCCAGGTCTCTGATCCAATTCCATTGCCTCCAGTTTTTCAATCAGAATTTGGGTGCTGGGGGAGGAAGAGCGTTGCACCTCAGAAAGGTGTTAAAATTGAATGCAAAATGAGGCCAGATGATGTCAGCTTTTCCTGCACTTCTACCGATTGTCGGTGAGTTGCTGCCTGCCTCCATTTAACCTGGGTGCTGAGGGCCGAAGAATCTCGTTGTAACCAACTACCATTGTTGTGAATAATTTTTTTTCAAATTTATGAGATATCAAGCAACAGGTTGAATTTTTCTGTGTTGGATCTTTTCCCCCAAAACATCTCAATGTTCATGGAGGTTAGCTTCCTGAACTGAATGAGGAGAATCCCCTTTAGAATTCTCTATTTGTGTTATTTAAAGGAAGAGGAGGACAACGACATTTTGGATTCCAGGGAGGTGTAGTATCACTAGAGGAGTAGAGCATCTGTACACCAGTACACTGTAGCTGTAGGAAGAATTTATAATCCCCAGAGGACCTTTTTACACATTTTATGTGTAACAGGTCCAGTCTATTTCCCTGTAGCCACTTGGTAAAAGGGCTTTTCAATGTAGCACTAAGATTGTCTCAGTTTTGATTTTGTCTTTACTGGGTCAGTCGATCTCAGCTACAACAGCAGCTGGGGTATAATGATTCGTCTCAGCACTTGGCTAGGGCGCTGGACCCCTATCCTAATTGTTATCCAGTAACATCTGCTGGAATGGGCAAGTGTGTGGACATTGGATGAGAACAGGAACGGAAGAATTACCATGCGATGAGAAAGGGGAGGGATGTGACACCTCTGGAGTCTGTCTCAGCTGAATTCAGAGCCTCCTGCAAAGAAAGGCAATAGATTTGAAATACAATTGTCACTGTTTGTTCCCTTTTTTTCTTCCCTTCTCCTGAAGGTGGTAACTCCTGCTGAGATATGGTCCCAAGGATCCCAAGCCCTGACTGATTTTTCCTCTCCGCAACCCAGGGCACTGAGGCTCATTAAAACAACCCCACTTTTTTGTTCCTTACAAAATGTTAGGTTGAGGTATATTTTCATCTGTTAACTAATGTTAACAAAACCATTGGCATGAGTTTAAAACAGGAAAGCAAAGAAAATGTATAACATCATTATAACCAATATCACAAGAAAGCGTAACAGCAGACTCCTTATCAGTTAGTTTCATGTTGAGCTACTTTTCTTTCCCATAACGCATTTGATACTTGGGATCTCATCCAGCACCTCTTTCCCAAAGGACAGGGTTTTGTTGTCATTTTAAAAATAAAATACTGAAGAAAATATGAGGAAGGTAATTCAAGGGGGCCGAAATTGGTCGACATACAATCGCACAGCGCCGGCGTAGCACCCAAAAGGACGATTTTGGTTAGAAAACAGCTACATACCACTGATATACCGCTCGACAAAATATTCATCAATGACATACCGCCGAGTGGTATGCACATAGTCTGCCATGCAGGACCGCCCGCAGACTGCCCAAAAAGTCGGATTTTCATCACAAACCGCCAACATACCACTGGGGCTGCATACCGTCCTGGTTTTACGCGATGGTAAATGGTCGGGAATGGGCGGAGTACAACGGAGCCACCATTTTGGAAATCGGGAACTGTCAGCTAAAGCAACACCTCTGTATCTCTGAGGTGAAAAGTGATTTTAGAGTGCGATTTTGATTTGAAAATGTATATTTACTATTACTGAGTAAATTATTAAGATAGAAAGGCATTTTATTAATTTTTTTTGATTGAAAAATATTGTGCCGATTTAAAAAGAATGAGGCCTGTGTTATCTCCGCCTGTATTGATGACAACCCATCTAATAGAGGAAGTTTATTGAGCAGAGCTCTAAGGCTCATGGAAGAGGTCACAGAATGATGATGAGAAGGAGGAGGCCTTACCCGCAAAGGATCTTCAGGGAGAAGTGTTCATACTTGGACTTCACTGATCGACAGTGTGTCCGAAGGCTGTGTTTCCGAAAAGAGGTCATCACTGAGATTTACCAGCTCATTAAGGAAGACCCGCAGCCTGGTAGCACCAATATTACTGCACTCTCTGTCGAGATGAAGGTAACTGTGACATTTTTCTTTTGTGCATGTGGGTCTTTTCAATCACCAGCTGGGGACATATGTGCTATTTCTCAGTACACTACTCATCGGTGCATTCGACAGGCAATCAAAGCACTGTACGCACGCCAGACGGAATTTATAAACTTCCCAATGATGAGGGAGGCTCAGAGTGACAGAGCTTTGGGATTTACACGCATTGCCAGCTTCCCCAAGGTGCAGGGTGCAGTTGACTGTACCCATATTGCCCTGCGAGCACCACTACAGGAGGCAGAGGTGTACTGAAACCATAAGGGATTTCACTCCCTGAACGTGCAGTTCATCTGCGACCATACACAGCGGATAATGGCAGTGAAAGCCTACTTTCCAGGGAGCATCCGTGATGCGCATATCTTGCAGGAGAGCCTGACCTGTTCAAGTCTGAGCCACAAGGTAAATGCTGGATGCTGGGCGACAAAGGGTACGGCTTCGCCACGTGGCTCTTGACCCCCCCTGCGGAATCCTCACACAGAACCCGAGCAACGATACAATAAAAGCCATATAGTCATATGTAACATAATTGAAAAGACAATTGGAGTGCTGAAGCAGCGCTTTCGAGGCTTGGACCACTCGGGAGGCAGGTTGCTAAGTTCACAGTGGTGTGCTGCATGTTGCATAATTTAACAATCATGCGGAGACAGGAATTGCCGCAGGGGACTGCGGGATCACCTGAGGAGAGAGTGCAGGAGACGGAGAAGGAAGAAGAGGACAATGAGGGGCAGGAGGATGATGAGGAGCTTGCAGATGAACCCATGGTACCACCATCCCCTCCCCAACACCACAGTGGAGGGCACATGGAGCATACCACTGCAAAGTTGTTACATCAGCAGCTCATAAATGAACGCTTTGCTTGAATGTGGAGAGCTGCGTTTTGGGACCCTCATGACTGTTACACCCAAAGTTTGACACTGTACAAGAGTGTTTAAATTCAATTCAAACGTTTATCTAAAAATGAAAAAAATATACAATTTCAAAACTTTGTAAAAATTTACAACTGTTACAACTTTAAGAAAAACTTTAACAAAACTTTAATACCAACTTTAACAAACATTTTATAACTTTAATAACAAACCCTTTACTTTCCCCGCCCACGCCCTCTGCCCCTTCGGTGGCCGCATGGTACACCACCCTTGGGACTATTCCTCCCTTTCTTACTGCCGCCCTTCCGTTTCCCAGTGCCCGTAGGCGTGGACCTTCCCAGGTTTATACCAAGTCGGCATCCAGCACTGCACCCCAAGTGCCGTTGCTGTCATTGGGGCTGGGTGGGGGGGGACGGGGGGGCGGGGGGACATTACAGGTGCAATAACTGGGGCCTCAGAAGAAGCTCGCGATGTGGAAGACGAGGCTTCAGAGCTGGGAGATAATGTCAGCTCCCCACCCTCAGGTACTGCCGACCTGACTACTATGGCACATGGGGGTTCCGCACCATGTCCTGATCCTGTCGATTGCCGCATGGCTTCGACGGCGTCGGCGGTTCGCTCCATCGCGGCGATCATACACAACCTTTCCTCCAATTGCTGCTCTGATAGAGCCGCGATGTTAGTGGCTATTGTAGTCATGGCCTTGAGCAGCTCTCGACCTATGTCAATGCTGGCATGTGACAGATGCACCATGTCCTGGTACACGCCTACAACAACCAACCTTTCCTGCACCTACCTTCGTCGATGCGGCAAAGGCGCTGCAACACTGGGGGTGCCTTGCTGCGCACGGCTTGGTCCGGCAGAATCAGAGGACCCATGGGGGAATCCAATGAATATAGACTCCCTGGTGGTGGAGGATGTTCCAGCTGTCCCACATGGAGCTGGTGCATCCTCTTCCGTCTCCACCTCCACTGGCTGCTGGATCAGCGGTTCTTCCTGTTCTCCTTCCTGTTCTTCTTCCTCGTCAGGAGAGGGCTGGGTGACGCCAGAGATGGAGGCCGAGGGTCTGTCATCGGTGTCACTGTGGTCTGAATCATTGGAGTCTGGAAGTACAAAACAGCATTTTAAAAAGCTTGGCAGCAGGGAAGAGGTGAGGGTTACATTAGTACATAGTATAATGACTTATCGCAGTCTTACTTAAATGTCCACCACTGCTGCAGTATGGCATTACATATCGCAGACAGAATACATATATGAATTGTGTTACATGCCCCCCCCCCTCACAGGTAGTCCCTCAGAATTGAGGAAGACTTGCTTCCATACCTAAAGTGAGTCCTTTGGTGGCTGAACAGTCCAACACGAGAGCCACAGACCCGGTCACAGGTGGGACAGATATTCGTCGAGGGAAGTGGGTGGGGGTGGGGGGGTGGCTCGCAGCGTTGAGATTCAAAGAGCTCAGCGCCCTCCCGGATGCACTTTCTCCACCTAGGGCGGTTTTCGGCCAGGGACTCCCAGGTGTCAGTGCTGATGTCGCACTTTACCAGGGAGGCTTTGAGGGTGTCCTTGTAAAGTTTCCGCTGCCCACCTTTGGCTTGTTTGCCATGAAGGAACTCCACATAGAACAGTTGCTTAGGGAGTCTCGTGTCTGGCATGCGAACTATGTGGCCTGCCCAGTGAAGCGGGGATGTTAGCCTGGGCGAGGACACTGATGTTGGTGCGTCTATCCTCCCAGGGGATTTGCAGGATCTTGCAGAGAGATCGTTGGTGATATATCTCCAATGACTTGATGTGTCTTCTATAAGTCGTCCAGGCCTCTGATCCATACAGGAGGGCGGGTATTACTACAGCCCTGTAGACCATGAGCTTGATGGTAGGTTTGAGGGCCTGGTCTTCGAACACTTGTTTCCTCAGGCGGCCGAAGACTGCACTGGCGCACTGGAGGCGATGGTGAATCTCCGCATCAATGTCTGCTTTTGTTGACAAGAGGCTCCCGAGGTATGGGAAGTGGTCCACGTTGTTGAAGGCCGCGCCGTGAATCTTGGTGACTGGGGGGCAGTGCTGTGCGGCGAGGACAGGCTGGTGGAGGACTTTTGTCTTCCGGATGTTAAGCGTAAGGCCCATGCTTTCATATGCTTTGGTGAATACATCGACTATATCCTGGAGTTCAGCCTCAGAATGTGCGCAGACGCAAGCATTGTCCGCATGGAGGTCACTTCAGAGAGCAGCACGAGCTGGTGCAGGAGGGCGAAGGCAGCGAAGAGTGACGTTATCAAGGTCCAGGTCGGTGGTTGGAGCATGGGCAGATACAGCAGGAGCGGCGAGAAACTGGAGGGATGTGATCGGGGCCCAGGAGAGGCGTGATTTCGGGGCCCGAGCCCCAGGGGCAGCATGGGCCAGTCCACACTGCGATATATGTGCGCACTAGGTCCGTGCAGCAGAGCAGGTCTCCAATCATCCTGGTAAACCCTTGCCACTGGACCAAGACCCTAGCTCTGTCAAGCCCATGTGGTGGCTGATGTGCAAAGAAAAACACGCACAGGCATCTTCCACCCTTCAGGATGTGGTTCAGGACCTGGAATATTAGGTCCTTCATTGAAACACCTGTGAACTCATCCTTTTTTGGCATGGAAGCAAGTCACCTTCGTTTCGAGGGACTGCCTATGATGATGAGTTAGATTTTACTCATGTTTGTAAATTTACCTCAAAGTCTTGATAATTCAGTAGTCCTGACAACTACAAATAGATTACAGTGTAAGACAATTCCTGGCACAGCCTTCCTACTCATCTGAAACAGCAATAAGAAGTCTTTCATTCTGTCTCTTTGCATCATTTCATGGCAGCCCCATGGCTGGGATGGTACCTAAATACCTGTCAGCTGAGCTGAACTGGCCTAAAGCTGCATTGACTGAGTTATACATTTTCTTGAAACTTAAAAGGGAAGCAAAATTTCTTCTTAATGTATTCACTCAATGTTTAAGTGAGAAAAATATAATCACAAAAATTACATTACCAATTAAAAGCTAATTAAATTTGCTGCCCCCCCCCCCCTCCCCCAATTTCAGGTCTCTCTCCCTCCAGTAACGTCACTGAAGGGAAGAAGGCAGCAGTGTCCTGAAGTGAGTCCATTTGTTTTAATGGGGATTGAAACTTCAGAGATGCCTGGGGGCCTGGTTTGCAGTGTATTCAGCCAGTAGCGTGTTTTCCTGGTGCTGGACAGCTCCAGATCAGTTCTTACGCTAACCCGAAGTTGCAATCTCCGTCAGTGCCTTTACCTGAGTGACTCAGAGAAGCAATCCAAAATGGCAGGTCGTCATTGGGGCACTAAATGTGAAGTTTATTTTTTTTTAAAGGGAACAGCTATTTCTGTGATTATATTTCTTCCACATAGACCTAGAGGTTAAGTACTTTGAACAAAAGTATTTTCTGAATAATTTCCTTCCACGTTAAATATTGCTGCAAAACTCAGTGCACTTAATATTTAAATTGCAGAATGTTCTGACAGGGAAGGAAATTCAGGCCACACAACAATTTATAGAAATCTTGAATCCAATGAAGAAGACAGATTTTTTTACAGAAAAAGGAACTTCAAAGTATTAATAATAAAATGCAAATTATATTTAACTCAAATAATTGTCCTTTAGAGATCTTTTCACTGTCCTTTCCTAAAACATTGCAAAAAAAACCTGTTTCAATCAAGTTAAGTTATAAAGTAAAAGAAAATATGCAATGTTGATCTCTTCTTGTATTTTAGTCTATGTGTTTCTAACTATTCAGATCTTCAATTATTCTGTTTCCATCACACTGTGCCAATAGCTTCTATTCAGTATAATCTTGATTTAGACAACAGGAGTTTGTATTGTATTTTCTCCCATTAACACCCATTCACCCAAAAACATTCCATTGGCAAGCACCCAACAGTTTGCCTACTATTCCCACTGTCACTGTCACAAAAGGTTAGTTATGATAAGAACAAGCCAGTATCATTTGGTGCTACAAGGCGATTGGAGCCTGGAGAGTAAATGCAGGAAAATAGGCAAGACATCTTAATCTCACCATCGGCTCAAAACAAAGAGGAGTGATCCTTTCCGCAACTCAATACATTTGCATGGGGTGAGAGAACAACTTGGCATGAACTTTGTCCGATGAGCTGTCACCGAGGCATGTACAAGTGCTGTTTGCTGTGAGTGCACTTATCCAAACAGTCCGAGAGAGGAAAAGCCTTCAGCACCAGGACAGAAGCGATGTCTGACAGAAAGCGCAAACAACAGGAGGCAAAAGCAGTGGGGGATATCCATGTCGTCAAGATTCTACGGAAGGTAGGAGAGGATTTAATGTGGGATGGGAGTGATAATTTTTCATAGAGCTCTGGTCAAGGCATCCATTTGTACAATTGTTGATGGTATGTAAATAGCAATTTAGAAATGCAAGAGATAAAAAGAAAAAATGTAAATGCCAATATGTTTTAAAAAAAATATGACATTCTGGAAATGTGCAGGCAGTCAGCAACTGAAAGAGAAAGTCATATTAAAGTTTCAAGTTCAACAGGAGTCATTAGTCATCAAATGCCAACTAATCGTTTCTGTATTTACAGCACTTACTGCTTTTATTTTAGATTTCCAGAATTTTTCGGTTTTCTTTCTACCTCTCATAACCAATGTTATTCGATTCCTTAAAGTCAGGAGATATAAGTTTTGGTCAGAGGTTTTTCTCAAAATGCGCAGTACATAAAGTGACTCAAAATTCCAGCAGGCAGTTTTACAGGTGGTACTTTATCCAAAAGTCCAGATGATGTCATGAACTACAAGAGCAAAGCTCAATGAGCTTATGGACTTCTGAACCCTGAGATACAGCTGCTTACTGACGCCCTAGTATTTTTGTATTTGTATTATACAGAAATATATATGTTACTTAGTCATTGTGCTGCAGCTTGTGTTTTACCTGGGAGAAGGATTGAAAGGTGCTGCTTCTGCTGCTGGTTATTGGTGAGGGGATCATGTTGCAATATGTAAGTATAGATTTAAATTGCTATACATGTGTGTCTAAGTTGAATCAGTGCATAAACTAGAAGAACATTACTTTGTAAGTTTATCAGTATATACATCTATACGCATATTAATATATCATTATATTAGATTTGTAGTACATTGATGTATCAATAAGTCATGTGACACAGGACATTGAGGAATATTAGTATTGTTATGCAGGATCGCAATATTCCCAGTTTTTTGTGGTAGTAAATTTTAGACAAGAATTCACGATGATGTATATGTATGTATAAACAAAATGAGTCAATCTCTTGTTGCATTGTATACAGGGAGTTAATCTTCAGGTGAAGCAGGGTTAGAGGTTGGGGAACAATTGGACCAGAGTGTGCGGACCAATATTCCCTCTGAGCTGTGCGGCAGCAATGGGAAAGAATATGCGCAGGCCGCTCACCAGCTTTTACATTGTAAATACTATATTTTCGGGTTTTTCTGTTTTTGGGCGAAAACATATGTGAAAATTACCATTTTCGCTGCGATACCGATTGAAGGTCTAACTTTTGGCACTTGGGGTCTGCGCCAGGGTCACAGCACAAAGTGAGGCGTTGCACAGTTATTCGGGGCGCAAAAACACGATCCTCGCCAAGTTTAGTGCAGGGCCAGGAGCGCTGCGAGGAGGCTTTGGGAGGGGTGAAATTTTTTTTTCCAAAAAACCAATCATTCAAAAAACATTACCAAGACCCTTATCTAACAAATCACTGCAAAAAATTAAAAACTTTAACTTATCTTTTTTTCAGGTTTTCTAACTTACCGCTGCTGGCAGGGCTGCACCGCTAGGTTTTACCTGCCGGTCTTCTGGGCGCAGCGTACGGGTCCGGTGAATGCCAAGACTCGGACGGTAACCCAATCCGAGTCGTTACATGTCCGGCGCAGCTCTGCCCGGCAGTGCTTCCAAGTGCTGCCGCAAACAAGGAGCCGAGGATCTCGACCGGGCTTAGCAACCGGGTTTTCACCGCGGAGGGTCAAAACATGGCAAAAACCCGGTCGCAAACCACCCGAAAATCCAGCCGCATGGATGCACATGAATTTCAAGGGACCGCGCATTAAAAGAAACTAGCTGCACAGAACAAAGCGCAGCTCACAGGGACCATTGGTGCAGACGTGATTCATTTCCCGTTTTAAAGTCATACATTCTGTTCTTATTTTATATAATACTTTGATTTAATATCCTTATCTATATAGAACATAGAAACATCGAAATTTACAGCGCAGGAGGAGGCCATTTCGGCCCATTGTGTCTGCGCCGGCCGACAAAGAGCCACACGGCCTTTGGTCACCAGCCCTAAAGGTTACATATAAACCAATGAACAATGATGGAAAGGCAAAGAGCACCCAGCCCAACCAGTCCGCCTCACCACAACTGCAACACCCCTTATACTAAAACATTCTATACTCCACCCCAACTGGAGCCATGTGATCTCCTGGGAGAGGCAAAAACCAGATAAAAACCCAAGCCAATTTAGGGAGAAAAAATCTGGGAAAATTCCTCTCCGACCCATCCAGGCGATCAAAACTAGTCCAGGAGATCACTCTGGCCGTATTCTATTCCTTGCAGTACTTACCATTATATCTGCTCCATCCAACAAAAGGTCATCCAGTCTAATCCCAATTACCAGCTCTAAGTCCATAACCCTGCAGGTTACTGCACTTTAAATGCCGATCCAACCACCTCTTAAAAGTGGTGAGGGTTTCTGCATCCACTACTTTTCCAGGCAGCGAGTTCCAGATCCCCACAACCCTCTACGTAAAGAAGCCTCCCTCAAATCCTCTCTAAACCTTCCTCCAACCACCTTAAAACTATGCCCCCTCGTAATAGACTCCTCCACCAATAGAAATAGACCCTTACTATCCACTATGTCCAGGCACCTCAATATTTTGTACACCTCAATGAGGTCTCCTCTCAACCTCCTCTGTTCCAATGAGAACAAACCCAGCTTATCCAATCTGTCCTCATAACTAAGATTCTCTATTCCAGGCAGCATCTGCACACTCTCTAGTGCAATCATGTCCTTCCTATAATACGGCGACCAGAACAGCATGCAGTACTCCAGCTGTGGCCTAACCAAAGTATTATACAATTTAAGCATAACCTCCCTGCTCTTATATTCTATGCCTCGTAGAGGAGGTCATTGTAAACAAAAAACATATTTAGTAGAGTGCATTCTTCGAAGTGTGGCTGACTCCTGTTACCTTGTGTGACCTGGTACGGTAATTAAACTTAAACCACTGAATGGTGTGCATGTGCTGTTTTTATTGGCACTCATTGCCCTGGCTATCTCCTGCCCTGAGGATCCTCTGCCTGTCCATTTCAAAAAGAACCTTCAGAGTCGTTAACTGGTGGCAACTTAAAGGGATGAGGAAGCCCTTGGAGGTCACAGTCAGTGCAACGTTTACACCGAGCACGGTGCGTGAGCCTCTGAGTTTGCAGCGGCAGGCAGACATAACAATTCAGCTTGAGAAAAAGTCATTTTAAAAACTTTGCTAGGTGCATTACAACGTTACCAGCATCGCATTGTACATGCTCTAGCAAGGCGGCATCAACAGAGAAGGGCTGTTGGCCATATCGGCGGCTGAAGGAGGAGAACCCCTAGACATCGGGGCAGGAGTCCTTACCATCCACGGCTTTACCAACGGCAACGCTCATACCTGGACATGTCCGAGGAGCAATGTGTCAGAAGGCTGCTCTTCCGAAAGTAGTTACAGAGATATGCCATCTCCTGCAGGCAAAACCTACAGCATCACATTGGCACCAGAATTTTTAAATCAAGGCGTTGCTTAACTCTGAGCCTGCGCTTGAAAGGCTGCAGTCTGAGAGTGCAGGCCAGCAACCAGCAACCAATGTCTGCATGACATCACGGAGACCTTGCATGGCTTCGGCCTGTGATGTCATGGCTGCTGCCACATCAACCATGGCATGCACTATCACCTCTATGACCCCACTGTCGCTCGTTGAGCCCACTTCCTGGTTTAGCCGGGCAAGGATGGGCTCAGTGGACTGCTGAGAGGCATGGGCCATGCTGGAGGTGGCCTCCGCCACTCTCACAGCAAGTGCATCCGCGCTCTGCGACACCCTCCCCAAAGCACCCATAAGCTCAAGGTGCATCTGCTTGGACTCCCCGGACAAAGCCTCCCAATCCAGGTCCTCATCTGCCTAATTCTGAGCAGGACTCCTGGGCTGACTTACCTTCCAGAGAGCTTCAGGCCACTGGGGCCAGGAGCACCAGAATCAGTAAACCCCAAGAACGTGATGCACTGCTCCACTGAGTTGGTCTCCCCACTCGCTGGTTCTAAGGACGGGACCTGCTCTGTGGTCACACTTGTCTCCACGTCCTCCTCATCTTTCCCTTCGGGTGACGGTGGCGGCTGAAGGGCAGGGTGCGGCTCATCTGGCTCATCATCTGTCGGCACAAAGCAACATAAGTGTGAGTAGCAGTTGGGGAGGGGGCAGGAAAGCAAGAAGGAGGGGGCATCGTTATTTTGGAGCTACATGTTGTAAGGCATGTGGGCTCAAGGGTGAGGGATCTGACAGAAAACGCCCATCGCATTCACAAACCTCTCCGGCCGCCATCGCCGCGACTGGTGGGCCCATGAGGCAGACACTCGCTCCTCGATGGCGGTAAGGTCCTGGAGGTCTGGCTCCCCACCTCCTGTCTGCTCCTGCTCTCGCCTATTGTGGGCGAGTTTGGCCTGCTATGACCAAAACAAGAAGTTGTCATTGGCATGGTAGCTACTTGTGTGCCACATGTGTCTGCAGTAAGTGATTCGCTACTGATGTCACAAGGTGTGCATCTCTGCATCTCAGCCTGCGTGGCAGGGCACAGTGGATGTGTCAAAGGTGGGATTTGGGGACAATGAATAAGAATGAGGCTGAATGCCTGTGACCGCATGTGAAGAATTAAAAGGTGTTGGTCGGTGTCCTCAGGCTGAGTCGAGAGCTCGAAGGTGAGAGATGCTAGGATGGGCGGGGCATGTCTGGTGAGGCAATTGAGAGCTTTTAGGGTGTCTCCAGCAACCAGGAGCATGGCCTGGTACACATAGAGAAGGGGTGGGCAGTGTGAAGCCTTTACATTGTGTAAGACAGTGAGGCTCACATGAATGTATTGCAAGGTTACTGTAAAAGGTACTCACCCTGACGACCCTAGTGAGATCCTTGAACTTTTTGAGACATTGTTGCTGGCCTGGCAAAGACATGCTGGGCCACCTCCCTCCACAGTCTCCTGAATACCCTTGGCGATGGCCTTCGTCCCCCTCCAAGATGTCATGCATTGTTGCGCTTCAAGGGCTGTGGCGGAGAAACTGTGCGTTCTTTGAATTCCTCCCTGCTCCTCCATTTTCCCGCTTTCAGGTCAGTGAGGGGGTGGAGCTGGGCAAACGCATACTTACCTTTAAGACTCAGCTTTTCCCAGGATGTGAATCGGACTTCGGAGCATGCGCAATGGTTCAGCAAAATTTAGTGGCAGCATTTTTGTTAGCACCACCCCCCCCCCGCCCTCCCCAGGTCAGGTGTGTAATGGCTGATTTAGCATCGCCTTCAGCTCTTGGTCCGATTCCAACAAATTTCTTGGCAGGAGGCACAAACTTTTTCAAGGCGCTAAAATTACCTCTCCGCCTGGATTAATGCCTCAAAATGAGCATGATCGAATTTCCACCCCATGGTGTCAAATGAACTCTGCTTTGAACGGATAATGGAAGCAATTCAGAAAAATGGGACGAATTAGTGGCTTTAAACACAGAAAAGAACAGATATGATATGGAGAATAACTGCAGCTCCATCTCACATCAGTAATAAGAAAAAGGGTGGAGAGACTGGAGAAGTTCTCCTTAGATCAGAGAAGGTAGAGGGGCGATTTAGTAAAGATGTTCAAACTGATGTAGGGTTTTGATAGAGTGAATAAGAGAAACTGTTTCCACTGGCGTGTGGGTTGAGAACCAGAGGACACTGATTTGAGATAATTAGCCAAAGAGCCAGAGGGGAGATAAAGAGAATGTTTTTATACATCGAGTTTTTATGATCTAGAATTCACGGCCAGAAAGGACTGTGCAAGCAAATTCAACAGTAACTTTCAAATCAAAAGGAAGTGGATATAGGATAAAGAGCAGGGAAAAAGAAGGGAACGGGGAAAGTGCGGGGAACAGGGAAAGAGCAGGGGAGTTGGGTCAATTGGATAGCTCTTTCAGAGTCGGCACAGGCAGGATGGACTAAATGGCCTCCTTCTGTGCTGTAAGATTCTATAATTATTGTAATACATCTTAACTTCCTCCTAGTACTGAGAAGCTCTGAAAGGGAGCTGGTGAAATGGAATTAACCACAGTGGGAGCCAGAGAGAAGGAATCAGTTGCAGTGTGAGCTGGAGCCATTGCTGCTCCATCAATGTAGCAAATATATATATATAATTTCAAAACACAGGATTCATTGTTCAATATAGCACTATGCCATGCAGACTAGAGCTTCAAGGTTTTATCCCGAATTTCAACTGAGACAACTGCAACTGGTATGCAACATTTCAGCCAGGTTTCCCACTCCTGATCTATTCTGTAAGTACTGATACATGGACTTTGAGTGAAAACGGGATTGGGATTGTTTCTGATTCCCTCCATGGTCAAATAGCCTACTGATGCTCACTATCTAAGCTCACATGTGAGCTTGCCATTTTCTTAGAGCTGCCGCGGTTCCACTGCCATAATTTTGCAGCAGAAACTTTTGTTTATTAATTATTAAAAATATTGGAGATGGAGGTAAAAGACTATTTGACTGACGGTCAGGAATCGTCCACGCAGGTAATGAAGAGTCTATTCACTTTCCAATGGGAAGGTCTGAACTGTCACTGAGCCAAAGCTTGCTTACAATCCGTTAATGTGGATTGTTTTGTGTGTGTGTGCTGAACTTGGTATTGACTCTGAAGCCTATTGTTTCACTGAATTGTCGAATCAGCACACTGTGGGCGTAGTCTTAACATGCAGCCTCTCCTTGTAGACAATACATACACAGTCTACTTCAACTCTGCCCACAGACTAAGTGTGATCCTATTTGTACAAATGCATTACTGTTGCCCAGCTTAGTCATCTCATCTCAATTTTTTACTAAATTATTCAGTTTGCAAATGTTGGCTTATTTGTCAATTTTCTTTTCACAATCTGCTAACTTGTTCTAAAATGCTGCCATTGTGAGTCTTACTTAAAAATATTATAGTGAAGTGTGCGATCTCATTTTTCACAGAAATGTACATTTTCAGGAACTTACCGTCTGCAAATGAGTGATTGTATATCAAACTGTGTGCAAACCAACACGTCAAGCAGTTTATTCTGTCATTGAATTTAACAGAAACCTTCAGCAAAATCTCAATTTATTAGATTCCAGATTTAGCAGTCAACATCATTGCATCCATGAACCAGATGTTAGAAAATGAGGCCACAGACAAATTGATGGAGAAAATGTAAATGATCTCCATGAGATGTCAGGGTAATGATCCAGGTACTCAATATCATCTAATATAAAAACAGAAAATGTTGGAAACATTCAGCAGGTCAGGCAGCATCTGTTTGGAGAGAAACGTGTTAACATTTCAGGTTGATGACATTTTCCGGTCAATGATGACTCAATATCATCTAGTGCTTATTCAATGTGTTACTTACAATGTACTACAGGTTGAACCTCCCTTATCCTGCACCTTCGGGACCTGGCCTGTGCCAAATAAGGGATTTTGCCGGATGAGGGGAGATCAGTGGCCCGAGGTCGGGGAGGGGTGGGGAGGAGGTCGGCGCCCTGGGCAGGCCTGAAGTGTCAGCAGGCCATGAAGGAAGTGTCGCCGGGCCCTTGGCGGGCCGAGTGTCACCGTGGCCCCAGCAGGTGTTGGAGTGGCCCCAGCAGGCCGAGTGTCACCGTGGCCCCAGCGAGCCGAGTGTCGCCGCGGCCCCAGCAGGTGTTGGAGTGGCCCCAGCAGGCCGAGTGTCGCCGTGGCCCCAGCGAGCCGAGTGTCGCTGCGGCCCCAGCAGGCCGAGTGTCGCCGCGGCCCCAGCGGGCCAAGTGTCGCCGCGGCCCCAGCAGGCCGAGTGTCGCCGTGGCCCCAGCAGGCCGAGTGTCGCCGTGGCCCCAGCGAGCCGAGTGTCGCCGTGGCCCCAGCGAGCCGAGTGTCGCCGTGGCCCCAGCAGGCCGAGTGTCGCCGCGGCCCCAGCAGGCCGAGTGTCGCCGTGGCCCCAGCGAGCCGAGTGTCGCCGCGGCCCCAGCAGGCCAAGTATCGCCGCGGCCCCAGCGAGCCGAGTGTCGCCGCGGCCCCAGCAGGCCGAGTATCGCCGCGGCCCCAGCGGGCCAAGTGTCGCCGCGGCCCCAGCAGGCCGAGTATCGCCGTGGCCCCAGCAGGCCGAGTGTCGCCGCGGCCCCAGCAGGCCGAGTGTCGCCGTGGCCCCAGTGAGCCGAGTGTCGCCGCGGCCCCAGCAGGCCAAGTATCGCCGCGGCCCCAGCGAGCCGAGTGTCGCCGCGGCCCCAGCAGGCCGAGTATCGCCGCGGCCCCAGCGAGCCGAGTGTCGCCGCGGCCCCAGCAGGCCGAGTGTCGCCGCGGCCCCAGCAGGCCGAGTGTTGCCGCGGCCCCAGCGAGCCGAGTGTCGCCGCGGCCCCAGTGGGTCAAGTGTCAGCGTGGGCCCAAAGTCAGGGTGGAGGTCGGCCGCGTTCTGTGCATGCACCCCCGGCTGCTGGAATCATGCCGGAAGAGGGGCGGTGCCGGATAAGGGAGTCCCGGATAAGGGA
The DNA here is from genome assembly GCF_044704955.1 of Pristiophorus japonicus. Lineage (NCBI taxonomy): Eukaryota > Metazoa > Chordata > Chondrichthyes > Pristiophoridae > Pristiophorus > Pristiophorus japonicus. The sequence continues at coordinate 43,851,942 of NC_091987.1, forward strand.
GGTCCAACCTATATTGCCTGACACCACATAAGTGGCAGGATGTAAGTTCACTCCCTTGTACTGTTGAATTGCTGATCTCAATCTTGCTGCTCTGGTGAGCAGAGGTCAAGCACCTACCCTTGAGACGAAAGGAAAAATCAAAAGGAGAGCCATTCTAGGCAACTGTTGTGCATGTAGGAGCATTGGAGCGGGTCATCTGATGTCTGCAGGTGGTTTAGGGATGGCCCTGGGTAACCAGAGGATGAAAGGTAACGAAGAAACTGGATACTCTCACTGAACATATTTTTAAAAAGGTAATCACAGTCCCAGTAACAGAATGTAGTCATGTTTGAAGTTGTATCAAAAACTACATCAACGAATAGTAAGAATAAAAACAGACAGGCCACTTGGCTGCAACCTAGGTGTTGAATCAGAGCACAATGAAGGCACACCCAGCCCAATCGACCCTAAAAAGTACCCCTCACTAAAATCTGGGGACTGGTGCCAAGGCTGGAAGAGCTGTTCCACAGACTAGTCAAGCAACATAGTCATACTCACAGAATCATAGCTATCAGTTAACCTCCCGGATTCCTCCATCACCATTCCTGATTATATCCTGTCTCCCTGCAGGACAGATTCATCAGAGGTGGGGGAACAATGATATACATTTGGGTAAGTGTGATCCCCATCATTGAATCCAAACCCTAAGTCTCATGGCATCAGGTCAAACATAGGCAAAGCCTACTGATTATCGCCTATCTCCCTCCCTTAGCTGCTGAATCGATACTCCTACATGATAAAATCCCCTTGGAGGAAGCACTGAGGTTAGCAAGGGCACAGAATGTGATCTTAGTGGGGGACTTTAATGTTCATCACCAAGAGTGATCTGGTAGTCACAGCGCAGATTGAGCTGGCCGAGACCTGAAGGACAATGTTGCGGCAGGTGGTGAGAGAAAAAAACAGGAGGGAACAACCTACTTGACATTGTCCTCATCCATCTACCTGTCGCAGATGCATCTGTCCATGACTGTATTGGTAGGTGTGACCACCTCACAGTCTTTGCGGGCGACGCCCCGTCTACATACTGACAACACCCTCCATCGTGGCATGTAACACTATCACCATGCTAAATGGAATTGATTAAGATCAGATCTAATACTTCAAAACTGGGCATCCATGAGGTGGTGTGTGTCATCAGCAACAGCAGAATTATATACCACCATAATCAGTAACCACATGACTAAGCATATCCCTCACTCCTCCATCACCATCAAGCCAAATGACCAATCCTGGTTCAATGAAGAATGTAGAACAGCAGGCCAGGAGCAGCACCAGCTGAAAATAAGGTGCTAACCTGGTACCTGATGAAGCTACAACATAATACTACATGCATGCTAAACAGCAAAAGCAGCTATAGACAGAAGTAAGCAATCCCACAACCAACGGATCAGATCAAAGCTCTGCAGCCCTGCCACATTCAGTTGTGATTGGTGATGGACAATTAGCAACTAATGGGAGTAGGAGATTCTATGAGCATCCCCATTCTCAATGAAGGTGGAGCCCAAAAGACAAGACTAAAACATTTGTAATTATCCAGCCAAATGTGCTGAGTGGATAATCCTTATCAGCCTCCTTCTGAAGTCCCCATCATCACAGATGCCAGTCTTCAGCCAATTTGATTCAATCCAAGAGACATCAAGAAATGGCTACATGCATTGGTTACAGCAAAGTCTATGGGCCCCCACAAAATTCTGGCTGTAGTGCTGAAGACCTATGCTCGAGAACCAGCTGTGCCCCTAGTCATGCAGTTCCATTAAAGGTATAACATTGCTCCACCTCACAGTCAACAAGCTCCCGACTGGAGTGGAACTAAACCACAGAACCAGTGGGACCCTGTTCAACCTATGCCGTCTCCAGGCCATGTCCAAGACCATCCCAACCTCTGTCGTCAAGCTACAATACGCGGACGACGCTTGAGGTGTACGAAAGCATGGGCCTTACACTAAACATCCGTAAGACAAAGGTCCTGCACCAGCCTGTCCTCACCACACAGCACTGCCCCCTAGTCATTTAGGTCCACGGCATGGCCCTGGACAACGTGGACCACTTCCCATATCTCGGGAGCCTCCTATCAACAAGAGCAAGCATCAACGACGAAATCCTACACCGCCTCCAGTGTGCCGTGCAGCCGTTGGCTACCTGAGGAAAAGAGTGTTTGAAGACCAGTCCCTCAAAACTGCCACCAAGCTCATGGTCTACAAGGCTGTCGTAATACCCGCCCTCCTGTATGGCTCAGCGACATGGACCATGTACAGTAGACACCTCAAGTTGTTGGAGAAATATCACCAACAATGTTTCCGCAAGATCCTACAAATCCTCTGGGAGGACAGGCACACCAACATCAGCGTCCTCGTCCAGGCTAACATCCCCAGCAGTGAAGCACTGACCACACTCGATCAGCTCTGCTGGGCAGGCCAGATAGTTCGCATGCCAGACACAAGACTCCCAAAGCAAGTGCTCTATGTGGAGCTCCTTCATGGCAAACGAGCCAAAGGTGGGCAGTGGAAACGTTACAAGGACACTCTCAAAGCCTCCCTGATAAAGTGCGACATTCCCACTGACACCTGGGAGTCCCTGGCCAAAGACCGCTCTAAGTGGAGAAAGTGCATCCGGGAGAGCGCTGAGCACCTCAAGTTTCAACGCCGAGAGCGTGCAGAAATCAAGCGCAGGCAGCGGAAAGAGCGTGCGGTAAACCAGTCCCACCCTCCCTTTCCCTCAATGACTATCTGTCCCACCTCTGACAGAGTCTGTGGCTCTTGTATTGGACTGTTCAGCCACCAAAGAACTCACTTCAGGAGTGGAAACAAGTCTTCCTCGATTCCGAGGGACTGCCTATGATTGATTGATTGATTGATGATAACATTGGTAACTACGACAACACTGTGAACAATTGCAGTTGTCCTGTCCACAAATAGCATGATAAATCCAACTTGGCCAATCAATCTACTCCCAATCATCAGCAGTGATGGAAGGGGTAATTGACAGTGCGAACAAGTGGCAATTACTCACCAATGACCTGCTCACTGATGCTTAGTTTGGGCTTTGCCAGGACCACTCAGCTCCCCACTTCATTACAGCCTTGGATTCTCGAGATGCAGTGAGGGTGACTGCCCTTGACATCAAGGCAGCATTTGACTGAGTGTGGCACCAAGAAGCCCAAGTAAAATTTAAGTCAATGGGAATTGAGAGAAAACTATCCAGTGGCTGGGATCATACCTAGCACAAAGGAAGATGGCTGTGGTTGACGGAGGCCAATCATCTCAGCCCTAGGACATCGCTGCAGGCGTTCCTCAGAGCAGTATCTTAGATCCAACTATCTTTAGATGGTTTATCAATGACCTTTCCTACATCATAAAGTCAGACGTGGAGCTCTTTGCTGATGATTGCACAGTGTTCAGCTCCAATTGCAATGACTCAGATAATTAAGCAGTCTATTCTCACATGCAGCATGGGCTGATAAGTGCCAAGTAACATTTGTGGCACACAAGTGCCAGGCAATGATTATCTTCAGTAAGAGGGAGCCTAACATTCAATGGCATTAACATCACTGAGTCTCCTGCTATCAACATACTAGGGGTCACCAATGTTCAGAAACTGTGTTATGTAGGTAAACATTGTAACTGTGTAAGACTTGCCACCAGAGAGTGCAACTGTTGGAGGCCCAAGGGTCACCTGCACACCTCGTGCAAGGGAGTATAAAAGGTTGTCTGCCATGCTGCTTAGGCACTCTGGAGTTGTATTAAAGAGACTAAGGTCACATCAATTTTAGCTCACAGTACTCAGTCTTGTGGAGTTCTTCCATATGTAACAATTGGCGACAAGTAATAGATTACAAACTTTCACGCGGTCATGGCTGCTGTTGGTATTTTAGAGAGATTTGTAGAGGGTGATGATTGGGAAGCCTTCGTTGAGCGTCTCGACCAATACTTCGTGGCCAACGAGCTGGATGGAGATGATAAAGCAATCAAGCGTAGGGCGATTCTCCTCACCGTGTGTGGGTCCACAATATACGGCCTCATCAAGAATCTTCTAGCACCGGAGAAACCAACATGAAAGACATATACAGAGTTGTGTACGCTGGTTCGTAACCACCTCAAGCTGAAGGAGAGTGTCTTAATAGCCACGTATCGCTTCTACACGCACCACCGCTCCGAGTACCAGGACTTGGCGAGTTATGTCGCTGACCTGAGATGCCTTGCGGGAACTTGCGAATTTGCTGGATTTTTGGGGAAATGCTGCGGGACTTTTTTGTGTTTGGCACCGGCCACGATGTCATTCTTCACAAGCTGCTGTCCGCCGAATCCCTAGACCTGAGCAAGGTCATCACGATAGCCCAGGCTTTCATGTCCACGAACGATAATACCAGATAGATATCTGATCAGCATCGAAGCTCACCGGCAAGTACTGTACATAAAATAACGTCGCTAGCAGGCAGAACTGCATATGGCAGAGCCCACACGTCTGCAACTACAAGACCTAGGATGACTCAGAGTCCACCATCGGGCGTGAATGCAAATCCATTAGCACCATGTTGGCACTGCGGGAGTAATCATTGAGACCAACAATGTCGATTTAAGCACTATGTGTGCAAAGGCTGCGAAACAATGGGGCACCTCCAGTGAATGTGCAAGAATGCTACGACTCACCACGTGGCAGAGTCGGCAGAGGATGATCGATCCGGCGCGGATCACGCAGAACAAACAAGAGAGGCAACTCAACCCAAGGAAGAAGTATATGGGGTACACAACTTTACCACCAAGAGCCATCCTATCATACTGAAAGTCAAATTGAACGGTATTCCGGTATCAATGGAGTTGGACGCAGGGGCGAGTCAATCAATTATGAGCCAGAAGGCTTTTGAGAAACTGTGGGGCAACAAGGCACAAAGGCCCAAACTGAGCCCGATTCAGACAAAGCTGCACACCTACACCAAAGAGCTCATACCTTAACTGCTGCACTGCCAATGACTGGTATCGTATGATGGTGCTGTGCATGATTTATCACTGTGGATTGTACCAGGCAATGGCCCAACACTATTTGGCAGAAGCTGGTTGGGAAAGATTCGATGGAACTGGGACGACATCAAAGCTCTATCTTCAGTGGATGATGCCTCGTGCGCCCAAGTGCTGAGCAAGTTTCCGGCACTATTTGAACCAGGCATCGGCAACTTCACAGGCACCAAGGTGCAGATCCATCTAGTCCCTGACGCAACGTCCATTCATCACAAGGCTCGAGCGGTTCCATATATGATGAGGGAGAAAGTTGAGATCAAACTGGACAGACTTCAACGAGAGGGAATTATATCGCCAGTTGAGTTCAATGAGTGGGCCAGTCCGATTGTTCCGGTGTTGAAAAGCGATGGTACGGTCAGAATCTGCGGAGACTACAAGGTAACAATCAACAGAGTCTCGTTACAAGACCAGTACCCGCGACCCAAGGTGGATCACCTGTTCGCAACATTAGCAGGGAAGAAGTCGTTCACCAAGTTGGGCCTAACCTCCGCCTACATGACACAGGAGCAGACTGAATCTTCGAAAAGATTGATGTTCATCAACTCGCACAAAGGACTGTTTATATATCACAGGTGCCCTTTTGGGATTCATTCGGCTGCTGCCATCTTCCAGAGGAACATGGAGAGTCTGCTGAAATTGGTTGTGCGCACCGGTGTGTTTCAAGACGACATCCTGATCACCGGTCATGACACCACCGAACCCTACACAACCTGGAAGAGGTTCTAAGTTGACTAGACAGAGTGGGACTCAAGCTGAAACGCTCCAAGTGTGTTTTCCTGGTGCCAGAGGTCGAATTTCTGGGGAGAAAGATTGTGGCAGATGGCATCAGACCCACGGACTCAAAGACAGAGGCCATCAAGAATGCACCCAAACCACAGAATGTGACGGAGCTGCGTTCGTTCCTGGGACTCCACAACTATTTTGGTAACTTTCTACCCGGGTTAAGCACTTTGCTGAAACTGTTGCACATGTTGCTACTTAGGGTGATGACTGGGTTTGGGATAAATCTCAAGAGACAGCCATTGAGAAGGTCAGAAACCTACTTTGTTCTAATAAGTGACTTGTACTGTATGACCCATGTAAACGATTAGTGCTAGCTTGTGATGTATCTTCTTACAGGGTCGGCTGTGTGTTACAGCAAACCAATGTATCGGGCAAACTTCAACCGGTTGCATACGCGTCTAGAAGTCTGTCTAAGGGTGAAAGAGCCTACAGTATGGTCGAGAAAGAGGCATTAGCATGTGTATATGGGGTTAAGAAAATGCACCAATGCCTATTTGGACTTCGATTTGAGCTCGAAACCGACCACAAACCACTCATTTCGCTGTTTTCAGAAAGCAAAAGGTATAAATACCAATGCTTCGTCCCGCATCCATAGGTGGGCACTAACATTGTCCACATATGACTATGGTATCCACCACAGACCAGGCACGGAGAACTATGCTGATGCCCTCAGTCGGCAACCATTGCCCACTACCGGGGTGGAAATAGCACAGCCCGCAGACTTGCTTCTGGTCATGGATGCTTTTGAGAGCGAGGGGTCACCCGTAACCGCTCACCAGATCAGGACCTGGACCAGCCAGGATCCTGTGCTATCACTTGTAAAAAATTGCGTCCTCTATGGGAGCTGGTCGGCCGTTCCCGGGGAAATGCAAGATGAAATTAAGCCGTTTCACCGACGCAAAGATGAAATGTCCATCCAGTCAGATTGTCTCTTATGGGGTAATTGTGTGGTTTTACAAAAAAAAGGCAGGGAAACGTTTATATGCGACCTACACAATACCCACCCAGGCATAGTCGTGATGAAGGCTATAGCCAGGTCGCATGTTTGGTGGCCCGGCATTGACTCGGACTTAGAGTCATGCGTACACCAGTGCAACAATTGAGCAATGCACCAAGGGAGGCTCCATTGAGTTTGTGGCCATTGCCCTCCAAACCGTGGTCCAGGATCCACGTAGATTTTGCTGGACCCTTTCTCGGAAATATGATTTTAGTTGTAGTGGATGCTTACTTTAAATGGATTGAATGTGTAATCATGTCATCCAGCACATCCACTGCCACCATTGAAAGCCTCCGGGCTATATTCGCCACCCATGACTTGCCCGACGACCTTGTCAGTGACAATGGACCATGTTTCACCAGCTCGGAATTCAACGAGTTTATGACCCGCAATGGCATCAGGCATGTCAGGTCTGCCCCGTTTAAGCCCGCATCCAACGATCAAGCGGAATGGACAGTCCAAACTATCAAGCAGAGCTTAAAATGCATGACGGAAGGCTCCTTGCAGACCCGCTTATCTCGGGTTCTGCTCAGCTACCGGACACGACCCCACTCGCTCACTGGGGTTCCCCATGCAGAATTGTTAATGAAGAGAGCACTCAAAACCAGTCTCTCCCTAGTCCACCTGGATCGAAATGATCATGAGGAAACTCAGCGTCACGGGCAAAACATGTACCACGATAGCGTGGCTGTAACGCGTGACATTGATGTTAACGACCCTGTGTTTGTCCTGAATTACGGCCATGGTCCTAAATGGGTCGCTGGCACTGTCTTGGCCAAAGAGGGGAATAGAGTGTTTATAGTCAAGCTATTGAATGGCTAAACGTGCAGAAAGCATTTGGATCAGACCAAACTGTGGTTCACCGACAACGAGGAACAACCTGAAGAGGACATCACCATCATCGATCCACCAACACACATCCAACCAGTAATCGACCTCGCTGTCAATCAAGAGGATGAACCCACCATTCCCAACAGTCCTGTCAGACCAGCCGCGCCACAGTGCAGCAATGGTCCGACCAACGCACCCATGCCAGAGTTTGAACTCAGATGACCAACCAGGGAACATAGGGCCCTGAATTGTCTCAACTTGTAAATAATTTGTATCAAAGACTTTGAGGGGGAGTGATGTTATGTATGTAAATATTGTAACTGTGTAAAACTTGCCACCAGAGGGTGCAACTGTTGGAGGCCCAAGTGTCACCTGCACACCTCTTGTAAGGGAGTATAAAAGGTTGTCTGCCATGCTGCTTAGGCACTCTGGAGTTGTATTAAAGTGACTAAGGTCACATCAGTTTTAGATCATAGTACTCAGTCTTGTGGAGTTCTTCCATACGTAACAAACTAGACCAATTACATAAATGTCATGTCTACTAAAGAAGGGTAGAGGCTGGGTATTCTGTGGTGAATGGCTCACCTCCTGACTCCCCAAAGCCTCTCCACCACCTACAGGCACATTAGGAGTGTGGTGGAATATTCTCCACTGGCTGCAGCTACAACAATAGGAAGCTTAAAACCATTCATAATAAAGCAGTCCATGTAATTAGCACCTCATCCATCAGCATAAACCTCCATGACCTCACCACCTAAATGGACAAGGAGAGCAGGTGCATTGAATGCTATCACCTCCAAATTTTCCTCAAGTCATTCCCCATCCTGACTACAACATATATCGGCATTCCTTTATCGTTGCTGGGTCAAAATCCTGGAACTCCCGACCTTATATCATTGACAGGTCACCTTCACCATACGGACTGCAGCAGTTCAAGAAAAAGGGTCATGAGCACCTTCTCAGGCCTACTTGGAATAAATGTGGCCTTGCTAGAGACGCCCAAATCCTGAGAGTGATTAAAAAATATAAAATCTCTATAGTAAACTGAACAAAAGAAATAACATTAAATTTATTACAATTTAAATATGTATCAAAGAATAAAGTAATGAGAAAAATATCTTATACCGCATATGGTAAGTTTATTTTATTTAGTAAAAAGAGAGCTAATATTTGTATATAACAGTGTCAGTGTGATCTGCAGCTTTGACCACTGTGACCACTATTAAAGATACTAACATTGTTTAAGCACGGTATATTCACTGCAGTACCACTAAGCAATAGTGACATTGAGGCAGTTAGACAGGCTGTTAGTTCTCTCCAATTTGCTCGCTGAACTCATTTTTCAAATCCGGGTAAATAATGATGGGATTACTAGAATTCTGTTTCCCTGCAATTGTGTTTTGACTCCCCCATCTATCGCCCCTCTTGGCACAGGCTGAAGTCGTCACTGTCTCTCGCACAGCACAAGAGTTATGTGCCTTGCTTCACTCTCATCTCAGCCGTGGAAACAGCCAACCAGTGCACATTATGTAAATGAATGTGCTGTGCGAGGTAGTAACAAACCGACTGCTGAATGGTTGTTATAGCGACAGCTGAAGGCCTGCCTTTTAGCTAATATGAGAGAATAATGCTCACGTTTACCCGGGGGTGTGAGAACTAAAATTTAAATAGCATGGGGAAAAAAATTGACAGACAATAAAGTGATCGGTGGAGTTAGGTCGTGGAGACAGCAGCTTTTCCTCGGTCATGCCAGTTCTTAAATTTGATGCTGAGTCACTAGAAGGTATCCCAAAATCCTCCTGTTATAAGCTTCCATCAAAAACTATGGAGGAAATAGAACACACCTGCCCTCAGCCTCGTACGGTGAGTCAAATAATGGATAAGTGTGATATATATTTGATAGTTAAGTACCGATATGACAGTATTATTGAGGCAAAAGGAACAACGATAGCATGATCCTCGAAGGGGTTTTAAAACAATAGTTCAGTTTGCTGTGCCCCTTATGGTGTGCTTAATGTGGCCAGTAAATTAGACAGCTTCATGTACGTATGCCCAACTATTCTGGGAGACAGCATTCACAGCTGCTCCTACATCAAGATATGGCTGTGGAGGGTAAAAACATGACGTACAAGGCAATGCTTAGAGGTTTAAAAAAACAAATGTTTGCAATATAATAAAGTGCTTCTTTATCCACTTTATTAATTGATTCTCCTTTGCAGCTTACAGAGTATAAACTTGATATCAATAATAACATTAAAAATTGTATTGGTATATATATATTATATTAGTTTATGGTGCAATGCACAACAAATGTAGAATAGTTCAATATTACCTGGTGTATCAAATTCTCCTACGAAATCAAAACTGCATCATATTGCTATCATGGATTAAAAATTCTGCCATCAGGCTATAAGAAAGCTGACTTTACACAGAATTAGTAATTTGCAGTATAAAATAGGAATTACCGCAAATGGCAGAATTCATTTTTCATCTTCAGATTCTGCATGTTGGTTTGAACTTTGATGAATAAACAAGGTTGTGCTAAAACATTTTTTAAAAGTACCTGTTGATTAACTGGAGTGATCAAGTCACCTGGTACCTGCAACCAATTGATTACAACTCACGGGGGGGGGGGGAGGGGGTTGAAATTGGATAACACTGAAAAACGAGCGTGGGCACAGTGATGTAAAATTCGTGCTGGCAGCTGCCTTATATGATTGTAGCGTGCAGCCTGGCGCTGAATACGCTGCTGACAAGTGTGCATTCAACAGGAGGCCAAAGTTTTGATGGTCGTGCGAGGCTAGCGTTACATAAAGCTAGCTTTATTTAAATCTAGCCTGCACCTCTTAAAAGCAGTCTGCACCTCTTAAAGGTGTGCTGCCTTCCGATGATGAAAAATGTTAAAAGTGCTTCAACACTAATCCAAATGGCTCAACGAGCCAGGAAAAGTGCACCCAGGGTCTTGGACGCAGCACTCGAGGCCTTTGTGCAGGGGGTGAATACTGGAAGAGAGGTTCTCAACCAATGTTCCCTGTAATTTTTATTTTGGTGCATGGGCACTTTAACTAGCTGTGTGGCCCATTCAATTAAGAACATAAGAACATAAGAAATAGGAGCAGGAGTAGGCCATGCATCTGCAATGCATGGCAGATGAAGTATAATGTGGATAAGGCAAATGCATGGCAGATGAAGTATAATGTGGATAAATGTGAGGTTATCCACTTTGGTTGTAAAAACAGAGAGACAGACTATTATCTGAATGGTGACAGATTAGGAAAAGGGGAGGTGCAACGAGACCTGGGTGTCATGGTACATCAGTCATTGAAGGTTGGCATGCAGGTACAGCAGGCGGTTAAGAAAGCAAATGGCATGTTGGCCTTCATAGCGAGGGGATTTGAGTACAGGGGCAGGGAGGTGTTACTACAGTTGTACAGGACCTTGGTGAGGCCACAACTGGAGTATTGTGTACAGTTTTGGTCTCCTAACTTGAGGAAGGACATTCTTGCTATTGAGGGAGTACAGCGAAGGTTCACCAGACTGATTCCCGGGATGGCAGGACTGACATATGAAGAAAGACTGGATCAACTGGGCTTGTATTCACTGGAGTTCAGAAGAATGAGAGGGGATCTCATAGAAACGTTTAAAATTCTGATGGGTTTAGACAGGTTAGATGCAGGAAGAATGTTCCCAATGTTGGGGAAGTCCAGAACCAGGGGTCACAGTCTTAAGGATAAGGGGTAAGCCATTTAGGATCGAGATGAGGAGAAACTTCTTCACCCAGAGAGTGGTGAACCTGTGGAATTCTCTACCACAGAAAGTTGTTGAGGCCAATTCATTAAATGTATTCAAAAAGGAGTTAGATGTAGTCCTTACTACTAGGGGGATCAAGGGGTATGCGAGAAAGCAAGAATGGGGTACTGAAGTTGCATGTTCAGCCATGAACTCATTGAGCCTGCACTGCCATTCAAAGGGGTGAATGGCCTACTCCTGCACCTATTTTCTATGTTTCTATACGGCCCCTCAAGCCTGCTCCGCCATTTAATAAGATCATGGCTGATCTGATCATGGACTCAGTTATATATGTAAACTTGTATTTACTTTGTACAGCCACCAGAGGGCTCATTCCCTGGAGTCCCAAGGGATCCCATAATCCCTTGGGTGCACAGGTATTTAAGGAGGCCTCACAGGTTGGAGAGGCACTCTGGAGACCGGCAATAAAAGACTAAGGTCACACTTTACTTGGAGCTCACAGTGTTCAGTTGGACTCTTTCTCCATACATAACAACTGGCGACGAGATACATAGAAACATAGAAACATAGAAAATAGGTGCAGGAGTAGGCCATTCGGCCCTTCTAGCCTGCACCGCCATTCAATGAGTTCATGGCTGAACATTCAACTTCAGTACCCCATTCCTGCTTTCTCACCATACCCCTTGATCCCCCTAGTAGTAAGGACCTTATCTAACTCCTTTTTGAATATATTTAGTGAATTGGCCTCAACAACTTTCTGTGATAGAGAATTCCACAGGTTCACCACTCTCTGGGTGAAGAAGTTCCTCCGCATCTCGGTCCTAAATGGCTTACCCCTTATCCTTAGACTGTGACCTCTGGTTCTGGACTTCCCCAACATTGGGAACATTCTTCCTGCATCTAACCTGTCTAACCCCGTCAGAATTTTAAATGTTTCTATGAGGTCCCCTCTCATTCTTCTGAACTCCAGTGAATACAAGCCCAGTTGATCCAGTCTTTCTTGATAGGTCAGTCCCGCCATCCCGGGAATCAGTCTGGTGAACCTTCGCTGCACTCCCTCAATAGCAAGAATGTCCTTCCTCAGGTTAGGAGACCAAAACTGTACACAATACTCCAGGTGTGGCCTCACCAATGCCCTGTACAACTGTAGCAACACCTCCCTGCCCCTGTACTCAAATCCCCTCGCTATGAAGGCCAACATGCCATTTGCTTTCTTAACCGCCTGCTGCACCTGCATGCCAACCTTCAATGACTGATGTACCATGACACCCAGGTCTCTTTGCACCTCCCCTTTTCCTAATCTGTCACCATTCAGATAATAGTCTGTCTCTCTGTTTTTACCACCAAAGTGGATAACCTCACATTTATCCACATTATACTTCATCTGCCATGCATTTGCCCACTCACCTAACCTATCCAAGTCGCTCTGCAGCCTCACAGCATCCTCCTCGCAGCTCACACTGCCACCCAACTTAGTGTCATCCGCAAATTTGGAGATACTACATTTAATCCCCTCATCTAAATCATTAATGTACAGTGTAAACAGCTGGGGCCCCAGCACAGAACCTTGCGGTACCCCACTAGTCACTGCCTGCCATTCTGAAAAGTCCCCATTTACTCCTACTCTTTGCTTCCTGTCTGACAACCAGTTCTCAATCCATGTCAGTACACTACCCCCAATCCCATGTGCTCTAACTTTGCACATCAATCTCTTGTGTGGGACCTTGTCGAAAGCCTTCTGAAAGTCCAAATATACCACATCAACTGGTTCTCCCTTGTCCACTCTACTGGAAACATCCTCAAAAAATTCCAGAAGATTTGTCAAGCATGATTTCCCTTTCACAAATCCATGCTGACTTGGACCTATCATGTCATCTCTTTCCAAATGCACTGCTATGACATCCTTAATAATTGATTCCATCATTTTACCCACTACCGATGTCAGGCTGACCGGCCTATAATTCACTGTTTTCTCTCTCCCTCCTTTTTTAAAAAGTGGGGTTACATTGGCTACCCTCCACTCTATAGGAACTGATCCAGAGTCAATGGAATGTTGGAAAATGACTGTCAACGCATCCACTATTTCCAAGGCCACCTCCTTAAGTACTCTGGGATGCAGTCCATCAGACCCTGGGGATTTATCGGCCTTCAATCCCATCAATTTCCCCAACACAATTTCCCGGCTAATAAGGATTTCCCTCAGTTCCTCCTCCTTACTAGACCCCCCGACCCCTTTTATAACCGAAAGGTTGTTCGTGTCCTCCTTCGTGAATACCGAACCAAAGTACTTGTTCAATTGGTCTGCCATTTCTTTGTTCCCCGTTATGACTTCCCCTGATTCTGACTGCAGGGGACCTACGTTTGTCTTTACTAACCTTTTTCTCTTTACATATCTATAGAAACTTTTGCAATCCGTCTTAATGTTCCCTGCAAGCTTCTTCTCATACTCCATTTTCCCTGCCCTAATCAAACCCTTTGTCCTCCTCTGCTGAGTTCTAAATTTCTCCCGTCCCCAGGTTCGCTGCTATTTCTGGCCAATTTGTATGCCACTTCCTTGGCTTTAATACTATCCCTGATTTCCCTTGATAGCCACGGTTGAGCCACCTTCCCTTTTTTATTTTTATGCCAGACAGGAATGTACAATTGTTGTAGTTCATCCATGCGGTTTCTAAATGTCTGCCATTGCCCATCCACAGTCAACCCCTTAAGTATCATTCGCCAATCCATGCCTCATACCTTCAAAGTTAGCCTTCTTTAAGTTCTGGACCATGGTCTCTGAATTAACTGTTTCATTCTCCATCCCAATGCAGAATTCCACCATATTATGGTCACTCTTCCCCAAGGGGCCTCGCACAACGAGATTGCTAATTAATCCTCTCTCATTACATAACACCCAGTCTAAGATGGCCTCCCCCCTAGTTGGTTCCTCGACATATTGGTCTAAAAAACCATCCCTTATGCACTCCAGGAAATCCTCCTCCACCGTATTGCTTCCAGTTTGGTTAGCCCAATCTATGTGCATATTAAAGTCACCCATTATAACTGCTGCACCTTTATTGCACGCACCCCTAATTTCATGTTTGATGCCCTCCCCAACATCACTACTACTGTTTGGAGTACAAACAAGCGAATCCAAAGATGTAGAGAACAGTGGGCATCGTGGAGAAATTCTTGGAGGGAGATGATTGGGACACTTTTGTGGAGTGACTCAACCAATACTTCGTGGCCAACGAGCGAGATGGGGAAGAAAATGCTGCCAAACGAAGGGCGATCCCCCTCACCATCTCTGGGGCACCAATGTGTGACCTCATGAAGAATCTGCTCACTCCAGCGAAACCCAAGGAGAAATCATACGATAATTTATGCACACTAGTCCGAGAGCATTTGAACCCGAAGGAAAGCGTTCTGATAATGAGGTACCGGTTCTACACCTACAAAAGGTCTGAAGGCCAGGAAGTGCCGAGTTGTGTCGCCGAGCTAAGGCACCTTGCAGGACATTGCGAAGTTGAAGGACATTTGGAGCAGATGCTCAGAAATTTTTTCGTACTTGGCATTGGCCATACTTCGCAAACTTTTGACTGTAGAGACCCTAAGCTTGAGTAAGGCCATAGCGATAGCCCAGGCGTTCATTGCCACCAGTGACAATACGAAGCAAATCTCTCAGAAGTGCTGCTACAAGTACTGTGAACAAAGTGATGTTGTTTTTGAATTGCAACGAACAGGGCAGGTCACACACGTCCGCAGATGTCTCAGAGTCCACCATCAAGGGTGATGAATGCAATGCCATTAACACCTTGTTGGCGCTGCGGGGGTGATCATCGTTTCCATTCATGCCAATTCAAAGGGTATGTTTGCAAGGGCTGTGGAACAATGGGACACTTCCAGCCTATGTGCAGGCGAGCTGCTAATCCTGTTAAACCTGCAAACCACCATGTCGCAGAGGAGGACAGATCCACGGAGGATCACGACGAACTAGAGCCTCAGACTGAGGAGGCAGAGGTACATGGGGTGCACACATTCACCACGAATTGTCCCCCGATAATGCTGAACTAAATGGACTCCTGGTGTCAATGGATCTGGACACGGGCGCGAGCCAATCCATCATGGGCAAAAAGACTTTCGAAAGGTTGTGGTGCAACAAGGCCTCAAGGCCATTCTTAACTCCAATTCATACGAAACTAAGAACTTACATGAATGAACTGATTCCCATAATCGGCAGTGCTACTGTAAATGTCTTCTACGATGGAGCGGTGCACAAGCTATCACTCTGGGTGGTACCGGGCAATGGTCCCACGCTGCTTGGCAGGAGCTGGCTGGGAAAGATACACTGGAACTGGGATGACGTTCGAGCGCTATCGCCCGCTGACGACACTTTGTGTGCCCAGGTCTTAAACAAGTTCCGTTCGCTGTTCAAACCAGAATCGGGAAATTCCAAAGAGTAAAAGTGAAGATCCACCTAATTCCGGGGGCACGATCCATCCACCACAAGGCAACAGCAGTACCATACATGATGAGAGAAAGGATAGAGATCGAGCTAGACCGGCTGCAACGAGAGGGCATCATTTCACCGATTGAGTTCAACGAGTGGGCCAGCCTGATCGTACCTGTCCTCAAGGGAGACGGCACCTTCAGAATCTGTGGCGATTACAAAGTAACTATCAATCGTTTCTCCCTGCAGGACCAATACCCACTACCAAAGGCCGACGACCTCTTTGCAATGCTGGCGGGAGGAAAGACGTTCACGAAGCTGGATCTGACTTCAGCCTACATGACGCAAGAACTGGAGGAATCATCGAAGGGCCTCACCTGCATCAACATGCACAAAGGTGTTTTTATTTATAACAGATGCCCGTTTGGAATTTGTTCATCAGCGGCGATATTCCAGAGAAACATGGAAAACTTACTGAAGTCGGTCATGAACACCGTGGTCTTCCAGGACGACATCTTGGTCACAGGTCAGAACACAGTCGAGCATCTGCAGAACCTGGAGGAGGTTCTTAGTCGATTCAACCGCATGGGGCTCAGGTTAAAATGCTCGAAGTGCGTTTTCCTGGCGCCTGAAGTGGAGTTCTTGAGAAGGAGGATTGCGGTGGACATCATCAGGCCCACCAACGCGAAGACGAAGGCAATCGAGAACGCACTGAGGCCACAGAACGTGACGGAGCTGCAGTCGTTTCTGGGACTCCTGAACTATTTTGGTAACTTCTTACCGGGTCTCAGCACACTGTTAGAACCACTGCATGTCTTACTACGAAAAGGGGACAAATGGGTTTGGAGCAAAAGCCAAGAAAATGCCTTTGTAAAAGCTAGAAAATTGTTATGGTCAAACAAATTGCTTGTGTTGTATGACCCATGTAAGCATTTGGTACGAGCATGTGATGCGTCGTCATATGGCGTCGGGTGTGTATTGCAACAAGCTAATGATTTCGGGAAACTGCAACCGGTTGCTTATGCATCCAGGAGTCTGTCTAAGGCTGAGAGAGCCTCCAGCATGATTGAGAAAGAAGCGTTGTCATGTGTTGATGGGGTAAAGAAAATGCATCAATACCTGTTTGGGCTAAAATTCGAATTGGAAACGGACCATAAGCCATTCGTATCCCTGTTTTCCGAGAGTAAAGGGATAAATACCAATGCATCGGCCTGCATCCAGAGATGGGTGCTCACGTTGTCCGCATATAACTACACCATCTGCCACAGGCCAGGCACAGAAAACTGCGCCAATGCTCTCAGTAGGCTGCAATTGGCCACCACGGGTGTGGAAATGGCGCAGCCCGCAGATTTAGCCATGATTATGAAAGCATTTAAGAGTGAGCAATCACTGCCCTGCAGATCAAAACCTGGACAAGCCAGGACCCCTTATTATCTCTAGTCAAAAGCTGTGTGCTTCACAGCTGGACCAGTGTCCCAGTGGAAACGCAGAAAGAGATAAAGCCATTCCAGCAGCGTAAAGATGAAATGTCTATATAGGCAGACTGCCTTCTGTGGGGCAATCGAGTAGTGGTTCCCAAGAAGGGCAGAGACATCTTCATCAATGACCTCCACAGTACCCATCCAGGCATCGTAATGATGAAAGCGATAGCCAGATCCCACGTGTGGTGGCCCGGTATCGATGCGGACTTAGAGTCCTGCGTTCACAGATGTAATACATTCTCGCAGTTAAGCAATGTACCCAGGGAGGCGCCGCTAAGTTTATGGTCTTGACCCTCCAAACCGTGATCTAGGGTACACGTCGACTATGCAGGCCCGTTCTTGGGTAAAATGTTCCTTGTGGTTGTAGACATAAGAAACATAAGAATTAGGAACAGGAACAGGCCATCTAGCCCCTCGAGCCTGCTCCGCCATTCAAAAAGATCATGGCTGATCTGGCCATGGACTCAGCGTACTCCAATGGATTGAATGTGAGATAATGTCGGTTAGCACGTCTGCTGCCATTACTGAAAACCTGCGGGCCATGTTTGCCACACACAGCCTACCCGATATCCTGGTGAGCAACAACGGGCCATGTTTGTCCAGTGCTGAGTTCAAAGAATTCAATACCCGTAATGGGATCAAACATGTCACATTTGCCCCGTTCAAACCAGCGTCCAATGGTCAGGCAGAGAGAGCAGTGCAAATCATCAAGCAAGGCTTGAAGAGGGTAACTGAAGGCTCACTGCAGACTCGCCTATCCAGAGTCCTGCTTAGCTACTGCACGAGACCACACTCACTCACTGGGATCCCACCTGCTGAACTGCTCATGAAAAGAGCACTTAAGACAAGGCTCTCGTTGTTCACCCTGATCTACATGAACAGGTAGAGAGCAGGCGGCTTCAAAAAAGTACGTACAATGATAGCGCAAATGTGTCACGCGAGATTGAAATCAATGATTCTGTATTTGTATTGAATCATGGACAAGGTCCCAAGTGGCTTCCTGGCACTGTCATGGCCAAAGAGGGGAGCAGGGTGTTTCAGGTCAAACTTTCAAATGGACTCATTCACCGGACCACACTTGGACCAAATCACACTCACATTCACGAACTATCCTGAACAACCCACCTTGGACCCTACCTTTTTTGATCCTCCAACATACACACCAGTGGAAATCGGCACCACGGTTGACCAAGGAGCAGAACCCATCATCCACAGCAGCCCAGCAGGACCCAACACACCAGGCAGCCCAACAAGGCCAACTGCACAGCAGCCCAGCGAGGGCCCAACAAATGATTCAACAACACCAGCTTTCACACCGAGACGATCAACCAGGGCAAGAAGGGCCCCAGATTGACTCACATTGTAAATTGTTACACTATTGACTTTGTAGGGAGAGTGTTGTTATATATGTGGACTTGTATTTACTCTATACAGCCACCAGAGGGCTCATCCCCTGTTGTCCCAAGGGATCCCATAATCCCTTGGGAGTACAGGTATTTACGGAGGCCTCACAGGTTGGAGAGGCACTCTGGAGACTAAGGTCACACTTTACTTTGAGCTCACAGTGTTCAGTCTGACTCTTTCTCCATACATAACAGACTCAGCTCCACTTCCCCGCCCGCTCCCCATAACCCCTTATCCCCTTATCATTTAAGAAACTGTCTATTTCTGTCTTAAATTTATTCAGTGTCCCAGCTTCCACAGCTCTCTGAGGCAGCGAATTTCACAGATTTACAATCCTCTGAGAGAATAAATTTCTCCTCATCTCTGTTTTAAATGGGTGGCCCCTTATTCTAAGATCATGCCCTCTAGTTCTAGTCTCCCCCATCAGTGGAAACATCTTCCCTGCATGCACCTTGTTAAGCCCCCTCGTAATCTTATACGTTTTGATAAGATAACCTCTCATTCTTCTGAATTCCAATGAGTAGAGGCCCAATCTACTCAACCTTTCCTCATAAGTCAGCCCCCTCATCCCCGGAATCAACCTAGTGAACTTTCTCTGAACTGCCTCCAAAGCAAGTATATCCTTTCATAAATATGGAAACCAAACCTGCACACAGTATTCCAGGTGTGGCCTCACCAATACCTTATATAGCTGTAGCAAGACTTCCCTGCTTTTATACTCCATCCCCTTTGCAATAAAGGCTAAGATACCATTGGCCTTCCTGATCACTTCCTGTACCTGCATAATATCCTTTTGTGTTTCATGCACAAGTACCCCCACATCCCGCTGTACTGCGGCACTTTGCAATCTTTCTCCATTTAAATAATAACTTGCTCTTTGATTTTTTTCTGCAAAAGTGCAAGACCTCACACTTTCCAACATTATACTCCATCTGCCAAATTTTTGCCCACTCACTTAGCCTGTCTATGTCCTTTTGCAGATTTTTTGTGTCCTCCTCACACTTTGCTTTTCCTCCCATCTTTGTATCATCAGCAAACTTGGCTACGATACACTCAGTCCCTTCTTCCAAGTCGTTTATATAGATTGTAAATAGTTGGGGTCCCACCACTGATTATTCATGCATGTGTGGTATTGTAAAGCCAGTGAACGACCTACACGGGACCTCCAGACAGCTGTGTGGCCGTGCCACCATGCAGTTTAATGGGAACATTGTCCTCTACCCACAGGGGGCCAGGTGCCCTCCAAAAAGAAAGACATGGGACCAAATCACCGAGGCGGTCACTGCCAGCAGTGTCACCCCCAGGACCTGGCTCCAATGCCCAAAGAGGGTTCATGACCTCAGACGATTTATAGGAGTTATTAAAGCTGCTGCAAAACGCAGTATACCTCGGGGGTTTAGAAAGACATGTATCATTTTTTGGACAGAAGAAAGCGAAGGCTTTCTACCAGGAGTATTAGCTGAACAAGCACCCAGCCAGTGTCACAGCAATACTGGAGTCCTTGAACTCGGTGAGTCGTGAAAGGTGAGAAGACTATCTTCACTAACTCCAGCAGGAAAGCATTGGCCCTGCTCTGTCAACTTGGCGGGGCAAACCCTGCCTATAAACACAGGATGGTCATCAGAGCAGACGCCACTGCATCCCACTTGATACAAACATCAACGGCTCCGGTGGACAAAGAATTGGCCAGGTGAAGCGGCAGCTTTTGACAAACTTGATGGCAGCACCAAGATCATCAACTATGTTTGATCCATTCATCTTGGATTAACTAAAACACAGCCCTGACGACACCCAAAACTGGAAATGTTGCCGGCCCAGATGGTGTTTACCCAGAATTCTTAAAAGCACTGGAATCCAAAACGAAGAGATGGTCGACATCCTTCTTCTCTGAGGTACTGAAAACTGATAAATTTCCATCTATTTGGAGGGAGACTTAAAATAATTGCCCTCCTGAAGCAGGGGAATTCTTGTAAAACCTCCAGCTACCGCCCAATCTCCTTACGTTGTATTTGTTATAAAGTGCTGGAGAGGCTACTACTCCACAGGCTGGCCCCATCATCGAGCAACCGGGCTTTCAGAGTGGCCATAACTGCTGCGACCAAGTGGTAGCTTTAACAACGCACATCGAAGCAAGCTTCCAGCATCAGCTCAAGACCGCCGTAGCACTCGTGGACCTGTCAGCGGCGTATGACACAGTATGGAAACATGGACTGCTTTCCAAGCTCTTCACCATTTTACTCTACAGGACAGTGATCCATCTTCTCAACTCCATGTTCAGCAACCGATGCTTCCATGTGTACTCTGGCACCAAGAAGAGTAGATATAGGACATTGAACAATGGACTCCCACAGGGTTCTGTCCTGACACCCATGTTATTCAACGTTTACACTGGTGACCTGCCCGAAACAGAGTTCCGCAAGTTTGTATACGCTGATGACATTGCCTTGGTAAAGCAAAACATGATTCTGTCTATCACCGAAGAAACCCTGACCAGTGATTTACAGAGGATGGAGACTTACTTCCACCAATGGTGACTTCGGCCAAACCCTCAAAAGTACATCACCTCGACATTCCAGGTTAGATGCAGGAAGAATGTTCCCGTTGTTGGGGAAGTCCAGAACCAGGGGTCATAATCTAAGGATAAGGGGTAAGCCATTTAGGACCGAGATGAGGGGAAACGTCTTCACTCAGAGAATTGTGAACCTGTGGAATTCTCTACCACAGAAAGTTGTTGAGGCCAATTGGTTAGATATATTCAAAAGGGAATTAGATGTGGCCCTTGCAGGTAAAGGGATCAAAGGGTATGGAGAGAAAGCAGGAATGGGGTACTGAAGTTGCATGATCAGCCATGATCATATTTGAATGGTGGTGCAGGCTCGGAGAGCCGAATGGCCTACTCCTGCACCTATTTTCTATGTTTCTAACACCCATCAAACAAACCAAGCTTTGAAAGTCTCCTTTCGCGGTGCAGAGGTAAACCATGCCAAAAAACCCTCCTATTTAGGAGTCACCCTTGATTGCACCCTATCATATAGACAACATCTCCAGAATCTTGGGAAGAAATTAAAGAGTTGGGTCAACTCGATCCAGAAACTTGCCGAATCCACATGGGAAGCCGACACTTAAACCCTCCGTACGGCAGCAGTCGCCCTGGTGTACTCGAAAGCGGAGTACTGCTCTCCGGCATGGCTATTGAGTATGCATGTCAAATCCGTTGATGTCCAGCTAAATTCTACTATGAGAATTATCACCGGTACACTTTTATTGGCACCTTGGTTGCCCGTGCTTGCAAACATCGCACCACCGCACTTACGCCGCAAGTATGCAGTATCCAGAGAATACAACCGCTACACCAGAAAAAATATGCTGATCCAGGCCGACTTGAACAACCTACCAACAACCCGTCTCAAATCCAGAATGCCATTTTGGATCGTCGTCGAAGCGCTTCAGCGATCTCCCCTTGATGACCGATGGTGAAATGCTTGGTAGAACTACGACACACAGAATGGATTCCTTATAGAGGACCCCACAGTACAACCTGAAGGATCAAACCTTCCTCGCAAACAGTGGACAACCATCAACCGCCTCAGAACTGGTCATGGTAGATTCTGCCACCTTCTCCATAGATGGACGATTAAAGCTTTCCCATCATGCGACTGTGGAATGCTAATCAGACCCTGGAGCACTTCATTGAGCACCGCCCTCAGAGGAAATTTTCAGGCAGCCTAAAAGATATCCACGCTCTACAGCGGAAGCTTTGGCCTGGATATCCAACTTAGATATTGACATTTGATTTGCTTTGCTACTATCATACTGAAAGAAGAAGTGGTCAAGTTCAGTGAATGCATCTTCAAAAAACGTCTCTGACCAACTGCACCACTAGCCTCACACACTGCTTAATGCATGGACCGCCCCCATCCCCTGCCATCAATAACCTACCAGCAATCTCTAAAAAACACAAGGCATACCTTACATTACAAGCTTTACCTCACCCCCTTGGAGGAGACAGTGCTGCCATGGGCATAGCTGAGCCCTTGGTCAGCGATGGGGCTGAAAGAGTACAAGATGCCGGTATCCACATACATTATCCTCCTTCTCACATCCCACTTCCCCCTCATCCCACAATCTCTTCCAATTTACAAGCTGCACATGGTGTAAGCATGCATCACTTGCTTTACCCCATCCCCTCACCACAACTCTACCCTTGTGCCTTTCTCATTTCAGACACCAAGAAATCCAGCCTGCCCAGCCACAGTTGCTCAAGAAGAGGGAGAGGAGAGTGAAAAAAAAAGGAACATTGTCATTTAATTTCACTCTCCCAGCCACCACCTCCTCGGCTTGCAAGGCCATTTGCAATCTCCCCCATTGAAAGTCAGAAGCCTCCCACTAGCCATGCTGCAGCCACTGGGGTAGCACTGCGTAGGAGCATTAGGATAGGCAAAGGCACTATAGGATAGGATATGTAAGACACTCACTAAGGAAATGCACAAGTGATTAGTTGAATTGTTGATGTAATATTGGATGCATATTTGGATAAAGTTGGATTGGAAAGTTTGCTTTGTGGTGGCCTTTATTTCAGCATTGTGGCCAACAGGATGCTGTGAAGGTCAGTAACAGAGGGAAGGTAATGTGTGGAACAAATGTTGAATGGGGAATTGGGATTGTGTTCACTGGTACTGCAGGCAGATGATTCGATCCCGGATATCCCGGCCAGTAAAGAGCTCTCTGGCTTGTCTCCTTCCTTCCATTTCCTCCTCTTCTGCTTTTTCCTCGTCTTCTTCCTCTTCCTCCTTTTCCTCCATCTGCAAGCAGCTTGTCCCCTTTGCTGCCTCTACTCCATCTCCACGTCATGCTGCAGCTCAAGGGGGACTACAACTCAAGCCCCAGGACTAGGAGCAAGCAGTGTTCTCAGAGGCCTTCCTTTAAGAGCCAATGCCTTGCAAACATCCAAGTAGCACTCTCTGCACTAAATGTCTTACACCAGCTACTACTCAAATAAAATGTAAAGAAACCAGTACAAAAGCAAAATTCTATAAACTTACCTCAAAGTTATGCATGTCCCTTTAAAAAGCACTGGTAGGGGGTCCGTTGCTTTGGAGAGGGCATTGAATAGAGCGACGACATCCAAAATAGCAGGTCGTGCATCAATTCAGCATTGCACATTGATTGACGTCACGATCTGACGAATTACCATTTTTGCAGTGAGCGCAGGCAACGGCAACGCTGCCGACCTGCCCAAAATGGCGGGCTCTGCGTTCCTCTTCTAGCACCGGAAGTGGGTGGAAGCGAGGCAGCTGCCATTTTTTTCTCCGAAACTGGCCTAATCAGCTGGCGCTGAGTTGCCAAATTTCACAGCCAGAGCATTTATCTGCAAAATCAAACTTTGTATCTTGCCAATTCAGTTGGCATTTTTGATCAGGTCCCTGCTGTTCTTTTAGTGAGTATTACCACTATAGCCTGCCAACCTGTTATAATAGTTCCCTTCTGCAATACTACAGGAGCATCCCACCATGAGTGACACTAAAAATCTATTTTCACCCATGAACTTGGAACAGTGACTGATCCACACAGTAGGAAAGGCATCAAGGCCATGAGGAGTATCGGACCTACTTTCACAGTCAGAGAATGCTGGGTTGGAAAAGAGTCATCACAAAGGGAGTGCAATATAAGAGGGAAATCTGCAGTCAGGCCAGCTGGTGGAGGAATGGATAACTGAATGGGCCTTTCTGCTCTTCTCAAGTCCAGCCTGTGATGGTTCATAATTGTTAGATTCCTAGGGAGATGCTTGGCAGTTTCAGAATGTCATCATCTGAATTGGATAATACAGGGTGGATAATGCAGAATTAGGGAGGGAACCTGAGGAGAATATTAAATACAAAGAGTTAAAAGGGTAATATGGTAGTTTGTATCTGTGATTAGTCCTTTAGTGGGAATTAGTCCTCGGGGAATCAAGGGATATGGGGCTAGAACCTCCACTTTTTTTTGCATGCTTAACGCCCACTTAATGCCCATTTTACCGCTGAAATGATGTATAACGCCCAGATAGCGCCCATTTAGCCACAAAATGGAAACTGACGGGCATTTCTCGGAAACTTATCGGTGAGTGTTCCTCATGTACTTAACGCCGGGAAAAAATAATACCCCCCGCCAACTTTTTTTTGTCGTAAAGAGCATATTTACCGAAACTAGCAGCCATGAGATCGCCCAGCGTCACTTTCACCACCTCGCACCCATATGGCCCAAAATATCGCTTGCCCAAAAAAACGCCCAGAAAAAGTGAAACTAACCGGAACTAATCACAGCGTTATGAACGCCATGTTCTACATCACATGTCGCACCCTTTAAAAGGCTGCTGTGCTTCAACCTCGGGAGAGGTCGGATGTACTCTGGAGGTCGTTGGAGTTAGTGTGAACATCTCTACAAACATCTTGACCATACTGTGACCGATTGGAATTGAATAGGTGTCTTCATCGGGACATTCCTTGTTTGTGACCAATTGGTGGAAAACAGAGAGCTACTGCAATGGCCTGTCCTTTCGCACCCTCTCTTGGTGACCAATTACATGCAACAGACTCGAGATCACCGAAGGTATGCACCACAGCATTATGTGCCCAATGTAAGATGTGACAGACAGATGAGGAGGACCAGACGTTACACCCCCCGGAAGTACAAGGAGAAGCATTCTTACCTCGACTTGCCTGACACCACCTGCCTTCGGAGACTGCGCTTCCACAAAGAGGTTATCACTGAGGTATGCCAGCTGATAAGGGCAGATCACCATCAGTACTGCACTGTCCGTCGAGGTCAAAGTCACCGCGGCACTTTTGTTCTACGCCTCGGGTTCTTTTCAGACCACAGCTGGAGACATTTGCGGACTTTCTCAGCATGCCACACATTGCTGCATTAGACATGTCACTAAAGCCCTGTACGCACGCAGGAGGGACTTGATCAGCTTCCCTATGACCAGGGAGGCACAGAGTGACAGGGCTCTAGGATTCTCCAGAATTGCAAACTTCCCCAAGGTGCAGGGAGCAATAGGCTGTACACACATCGCGATGCGGGCACCTTTTCAGGATGCTGAGGTTTTCAGGAACCACAAGGGATTCCACTCCCTGAATGTCCAACTGGTTGTTGACCACCAGCAAATTATACTGGCAGTAAATGCTCAATTTCCGGACAGCATCCATGATGCTCACATCCTGCGTGAGAGCACTTTATCTGACTTGTTTATCAATCAGCCACAAGGTCAATTCTGAATGCTTGGTGACAAAGGATATGGCCTCGCCATCTGGCTGATGACCCCCCTGCGTGACACCCACACCGAAGCCAAGAATACATCGAGAGCCACAGAGCAACTCGCAATATCGTTGAGAAAACCATTGGAGTGCTGAAGCAGTGCTTTAGATGCCTGGACCACTCAGGAGGCGAGCTCCAATACCACCCTGAGCAGGTAGCTCAATTCATGATGGTGTGCTCCATGCTGCACAACTTGGCTATCAGGAAGGGACAAGAATTGCCTGATGAGTCTGACAGTCCACCTCACCAGAGAGAGGAAGAGGAGGACGAGGAGGCGGATGCTGACATCGGCCCAGACAATCAGGCTCACGCTGAAGCCAATGAGTGCAAGTTGGGTGCAGGCGGCATCAGTGGTGTGTGGGGAACGCGCACCTGGCTCCGCTGACAGCAATTTTCCGTGGCTGGGGCTTGTTAAGCCCGTCCTGCGGGGTTCCTAGCCAATTAACAGGAAGTAAGTCTGATGAAACCGTCTGCTGACGCGTCCTTAAAGGGACCATGCGCACATTGCTTCTGACAGTTCTTCTATCAGTGTTCTGCAGCATTGAGGTGCTGCGAACACTGACAAGCGCTTCACAGAGGTGCACGGTTGCACGCCAGGCTCTCCCATGCTTATGGAGGGAGTCACAGCACACAGGGAGGTCCTCTTCCCTTCCAATGGGCGGAAGAGACCTCTCCAGGACCAACGCAGCATTGCACAGGAGGGCACAAGCAGGGATGTCATCAGGAGGATCAGGCTGCAGTGGCGCAAACCTTTTGATGGTCTCAGTGAATCACGAAATGTTACTGCAAACCCACACTCAACCTCATCCTGCTGTATCACTCATCACATCCCCATCACTCTGCCTTCCCTATACCACTGCACATCCTTACTCACACCAACTTACCTTGCACCTCCACCCATCCTTCTCTCTCTATCTACATTATCACATCTCATTCTCACTAGCCACCCCTTACACTCACCCTCATTCTTGTCCAATCATACAAACTAACAATGCACAAGGGTAGGCACTTGAATGTTTATGTAAAGTTTATGTTAATGTGTTGTCAAATAATGAAATCTTTATTTTTCAGCACTTTGCATTCTTGAATAGATCTGTGGACACCTTTGGAAGTAGCTTAGTGAGTTGTAGTGAATGGTCATACATAAGGGTATCTCCCACAATGGAGATGAGTGTGAAAGGAATGGCTTGGGCATTGCAGGGATACTTTATGATGGTGGAGTGGGGTGGTGCCAACCTGGTGCATCATGGGGCAGCCAGGGTGTACAGCGTCAAGTGAAGTAAATATGGCCAAGGTGAGGCCATCCCTGACCTCCCTGGCAGCAATGTGGTCGGGTGCTAATGCCCTGTGTCCGGCAGCATCAGTTAATTGCGGAGAAGGTTAGTGTTGTTGGTGATGTTGGTGTTGGGGCTGATCGTGGCGGGATTCTGAGGACCAAGGTGAGATTTTTTCAAGAGCACCGTGCTGCTGGAATAGATGGTAGGTGAGGTTGAGATGACTGAAGCGATCTGTCAATGGTGAGAGAGGTTGCTCCAAGGAGGTGATAGTGAATAGAGAGTTCACTGCAAACACTTCCAAATAGCATACAGGTCAAAGGTTTCTTCCAAATCATGAAGGCTTCAGCTTCTGATATTGGAAAGTGAACAGCTGTGAAATGGTAGCTATTATACCACTTCTGCAGCTGTCAACTAGCCAAAGTAATGAAGAGTCACTGAGAACCCGACACACTTACCTGGCATGTTCCCCGAGGGATGGCAAGCCCGTCAAAGGGCTTGTAAAAACTCTTTTAAAACTCTTAAGTAGCATTCAACTACCTGTCAACTATCTTAATTAACTGGCTCGCCACTTGCTGTCAGGTCTGCGATCCGCACGCAGTCCTGACAGGTCAGAAACTGACAGAGAGGCGGGTTTAGAGCAGAATCCCGCCCTTCTGTCAATCTTGGCTATTTTGTGACCTCCAAAGCCATAGTTGCAGGGCTGGGAAGATTCTGGCCTAGGACTTGAGCACAAAACCTAGACTGACATACCTGTGCAGCACTGAGTGAGTCACAGCTGCTTTATTAGGAAATGTGAGATGAGCCATTTAGGTGGATGCTATAGATCCCATGAACCTATTTAAATAAGAATGGGAGTTTTCCTGGTGTCCTAGCCAATATTCCACCCTTCACCAATACTACCACAAACCGATTAACTGGTCAGTTATCTGATTTATTTTTGAATCAAATATTGTTGTACATAAAATGGCTGTCATGTTTGACTGCACAACAGACACTATACTTCAAAATAATTCACGGACCCCTATATATAGGGGGAGGCGAGGAGGGATCGGGGGTAGGTGTCTGCCT
Organism: Pristiophorus japonicus; assembly: GCF_044704955.1. Lineage (NCBI taxonomy): Eukaryota > Metazoa > Chordata > Chondrichthyes > Pristiophoridae > Pristiophorus > Pristiophorus japonicus. The sequence goes on from NC_091987.1 coordinate 43,880,309, forward strand.
TTGGGAAACTCAAATATCGAATTTAATGGCAGGACCTCATTAGAATTTTTTTACTCCATTTCTCATCCGGCAACTAGCCAGATTGCCAGGTTGGAATGCTTGCCATAGAAGATAGCAAGGAGGGAGGGAGAGATCACGGGAAGGGAGAGAATACAGGGCGGGAGGGGGGGGGCGGGGGAGAGATCCTGGGGGCAGAGATCGAGGAGGGAGAAATCCCGAGGATGAAAGAGCATAGGGAGGAAGAGATTGCGGGGTGGGAGAAAAATCGCCGGGCGGAGAGATCGAGGGGGAAGAGGTCCCAGGGCTGAAAGATCAAGGGGAGGGAGAGATTGTCGGGAGGGGCGGAGAGATCGCAGGGGAAGAGATTGTGGGGGCAGAGATCACGGGAGACGATATCGTGAGGAAGAAAAAAAGAAAGAAAGACTTGCATCTATATAGAGCCTTTCACAACCTCAGGATGTCCCAAAGCACTTTACAGTCAATGAAGTACTTTTGAAGTGCAATCACTGCTGTAATGTAGGAAACACGGCAGCCAATTTGCGCACAGCAATGTGATAATGACCACATAATCTGCTTTTTTGTGATGTTGATTGAGGGATAAATATTGGCCAGGACACTGGGTTACTTCCCTGCTCTTCTTCAAAATAGTGCCATAGGATAGTTTATGTCCACTTAAAAAAATGGATTGGGCCTTGGTTTAAAGTCTCAACTGAAAGACAGTTCAGCGCTCCTTCAGCACTGCACTGGAGTGTCAGCCTCGATTCTGTGCTCAAGTCTCAGGAGTGGGACTTGAACCCATAACATTCTGACTCAACGGCAAGGGTGCCAACCACTGGGCCATGGCTGACATAGCCCCGAAGAGACACAGGGAGGGAGAGATCGTGGTGGTTGATTTCCCTGAGACTCTGGGGCAAGCACTCCTGCTCTTCCTGGCCCACCAGCAGTGCTCTAAAAAGCACCTACTTACTGGATCTGGCAGCTCCCGCCTTCCTTTACCCGTCGGGTTTCCTGCGCCTGGGAAACCCAGCCTGCAACCGTTAAATTTAAATGTCTGCTAAAGTCTGAGGAACGGGGCCTCATTTAAATATTATAGTCATGGACCAACCTCTCCATAGCGGGTTAGTCGGACACCGTGGTTAGACTGGAAGTAGGTGCTTTTGCAGCGGGTTAGGGTCGAGTTTCACATCTTTAATAATTTAATGCCCTCCTGCCCCCGACCCTATACTGCCTGTCATGAGGGAGTTAAAATTTCCCCCATTGTGTGTGAAGCATTTTGAGACATTTCTGAGCGACATGGTAACAAGACTTAGAAACACAAGCTTTTATTTTTATTTTCACTGTTTCATAAGCCTCGAAGATGCATCCAACATGCAGAGAAATGCCTGGAATATACTCTCTCAACCAGAGATGATTTGGCTTCTATCACAGCTCCAACTGAAGGGCATTAATTTACTGTTTGACTCCAGGGCACTCCATTTATATTTTCCCATCTTTTTGTGAATGCTTCTTTTTGTATTCATACATGTGTATAACAACAACAACTTGTATTTATATAGCACCTTGAACATAGTAAAACGTCCCAAGGTGCTTCACAGGATCATTATCAAACAAACTTGACACTGAGTCACACGAGGAGATATTGGCCTGGATTTTGCGATCAGTGGCGAAGTGACAGTGTTCACCGCTTACCTCAATGAAAGCTGCCCACAGAGATATAGTGATCTCTGTAGCGTCAATTTCACCTTTCTCAACGTTAATTTGATTCTGGCACCATGTCTAGGGGATCTCCAGTGTCCAGCAACAGTGATGTCATCAAGCAGGTTTAGCAGCCAATCACATTGAAGAATTCTCACAGACAGCAAACCAGGAAGTAAAATGCACTGATCATCCTTCACTTTAATACATTTTACAGAGTGGAATAAAGATTGGGAAGTGCATATGGCATTAAGTTAGAAGCTGAAATATCAGAAAGAAACTTTACATTTTTTTACGATAGAAAAAAAATGGAATTTTTAGCAGAATGGAAAGATTTGACTTTGTATGAATATAAAATTAGTTGTTCAGGGCCAGAGAAAATGTTCAGCAGTAATTATGACAGTACACTGTTAAAAACCCAGTTACACATCATTGAACAAGGCTTAACATTTTCAAAGGTTTTTAACAGCAATGTTAGAGCGTAATATCTGAAATTCTTGTCAGTTCAGTGATTTCAAAAAGATTGCCGTCTGCGGGTTCTTCCACAGCGCACCCTGTGGAGGAGCAGGGAATCACCGACAGCAACTTCTTGATTTCCCTGTTGACCTTCGCATGCGAAGACACCAGGGGGCCGAAGTTACCCCTCATGATAAAAAAGCAGTGACCATGGGCAGCGCAGAGGGGCCGCCATTTTGTAAATTTTCCTTTGTGAGTTTGAGAGCAGTTCCCGGGTCCATTCCACCCATTTTCCCATTGTGGCGTGCATGCGCCGACCCCTTACCGACTGGCGGGGACCCCCTCATGAAATTGCCCTTTGGGAAATGGCCCCTTTCCCAGCATTATCCCGCGGGAGCGGCCCCACCACAGGTCGGTGCCCCCGACAGCTTTTTGTGTCAGTGCACTCTCTGTGGCATGGTACCTCTCTTGGGTGCCAGGCTGCTGTCCCGGCCAAAACCCTCCCTGGTGACCCAGTGTTTGCCACTGAAGTGGCTGCAGAGTTCGCAGCCACAACCCCCCCCCGCCCCCTTCAAGTGAAGGGGAGAGATGTTGTGATGCGTCACCGTGACATGTTTCACAGCGCGCTGACATCATCAGCAACGCGCTGATGACGGGTCGGAGCGGCGGTCCTGCTGCAAAGGCACTTCCTCCCCTCAGCCGACACAACATCCACCCCAACCGAAAAAATCTTCAAAGTGAAGAATATCGACGGCAGCTCCACACACGGGTTCTGGCGAAGAAAAAGTTTTAAAGCATCCCACTAGTTACTGTTTGCCAACTGGAAAATGACCCATTTATCCCGACTCTCTGTTTTCTGTTAGTTAGTCAATCCTCTATCCATGCTAATATATTACCCCCAACCCTGTGAACTTTTAGCTTGCGCAATAACTTTTTATAGAAACATAGAAACATAGAAAATAGGTGAAGGAGTAGGCCATTCGGCCTCTCGAGCCTGCACCACCATTCAATAAGATCATGACTGATCATTCACCTCAGTACCCCTTTTTTGCTTTCTCTCCATACCCCTTGATCCCTTTAGTCATAAGGCCCATATCTAACTCCCACTTGAATATATCCAATGAACTGCCATCAACAATTCTCTAAGGTAGGGAATTCCACAGGTTAACAACTCACTGAGTGAAGAAGTTTCTCCTCATCTCACTCCTAAATGGCCTACCTCTTATCCTAAGACTGTGTCCCCTGGATCTGGACTTCCCCATCATTGGGAACATTCTTCCCGCAACTAATCTGTCCAGTTCCGTCAGAATCTTATAAGTTTCTATGAGATCCCCTCTCACCCTTCTAAACTCCAGTGTATAAATGCCCAGTTGATCCAGTCTCTCTTCATATGTCAGTCAAGCCAACCCTGGAATCAGTCTGGTGAACCTTCGCTGCATTCCTTCAATAGCAAGAATGTCCTTCCTCAGATTAGGAGACCAAAACTAAACCCAATATTCCAGATGAGGACTCACCAAGGCCCTGTACAACTGCAGTAAGACCTCCCTGCTGCTATATTCAAATCCCCTAGCTATGAAGGCCAACATACCATTTGTCTTCTTCACCACCTGCTGTACCTGCATGCCAACTTTCAATGACTGATGAACCATAACACCCAGGTCTCGTTGCACCTCCCCCTTTCCTAATCTGCCGCCATTCAGATAATATTCTGCCTTCGTGTTTTTGCCACCAAAGTGGATAACCTCACATTTATCCACATTATACTGCATCTGCCATGCATTTGCCCACTCACCTAACCTGTCCAATCACCCTACAGCCTCCTAGTGTCCTCCTCACAGCTCACACCGCCACCCAGTTTAGTGTCATCTGCAAACTTGGAGATATTACACTCAATTCCTTCTTCCAAATTATTAATGTATATTGTAAAGAGCTGGGGTCCCAGCACTGAGCCCTGCGGCACTCCACTAGTCACTGCCTGCCACTCTGAAAAGGACCCGTTTATTCCGACTCTCTGTTTCCTGTCTGCCAACCAGTTCTCTATCCACATCAGTACATTACCACCAATACCATGTGCTTTGATTTTGCACACCAATCTCTTGTGTGGGACCTTGTCAAAAGCCTTTTGAAAGTCCAAATACACCACAGCCACTGGTTCTCCCTTGTCCACTCTATTAATTACATCCTCAAAGAATTCCATAAGATTTGTCAAGCATGATTTCCCTTTCATAAATCCATGCTGACTTGGACCGATCCTGTCACTGCTTTCCAAATGCGTTGCTATTTCATCTTTAATAATTGATTCCAACATTTTCCCCACTACTGATATCAGGCTAACCGGTCTATAATTACCCATTTTCTCTCTCCCTCCTTTTTTAAACAGTGGTGTTACATTAGCTACTCTCCCGTCCATAGGAACTGATCCAGAATTGATAGACTGTTGGAAAATGATCACCAATGCATCCACTATTTCTTGGGCCACTTCCTTAAGTACTCTGGGATGCAGACTATCAGGCCCCGGGGATTTATCGGGCTTCAATCCCATCAAATTCCCTAACACAATTTCTCGCTTTGCAAGGATATCCTTCAGTTCCTCCTTCTCACTAAACCTTCGGTCCCCTAGTATTTGTTATTTGTGTCTACCTTCGTGAAAACAGAACCAAAGTATTTGTTTAACTGGCCCGCCATTTCTTTGTTCCCATTACAAATTCACCTGAATCTGACTGCAAGGGACGTACATTTGTTTTCACTAATCTTTTTCTCTTCACATATCTATAGAAGCTTTTGCAGTCAATTTTTATGTTCACTGCAAGCTTACACTCGTACTCTATTTCCCCCCTCCTAATTAAACCCTTTGTCCTCCTCTGCTGTAGTACAAAATTCTCCCAGTCCTCAGGTTTGCTGCTTTTTCTGGCCACTTTATATGCCTCTTCCTTGGATTTAATACTATCCTTAATTTCCCTTGTTAGCCACGGTTGACCCACCTTCCTCATTTTATTTTTACTCCAGACAGGGATGTACAATTGTTGAAGTTCATCCATGTGATCTTTAAATGTTTGCCATTGCCTATCCACCGTCAACCCTTTAAGTATCACTCGCCAGTCTATTCTAGCCAATTCACTTCTCATACCATCGAAGTTACCTCTCCTGAAGTTCAGGACCCTAGTCTCTGAATTAACTGTGTCACTCTCCATCTTAATAAAGAACTCTACCATATTATGGTCACTCTTCCCCAAAGGGCCTCGCACAACAAGGTTGTTAACTAGTCCTTTCTCATTATACATTACCCAGTCTAGGATGGCCAGCCCTCTAGTTGTTTCCTCGACATATTGGTCTGGAAAACCATCCCTAATACACTCCAGGAAATCCTCCTCCTCCGTATTGCTACCAGTTTGGTTAGTAGATTGACGTCGCCTATGATAACTGCTGTACCTTTATTGCACGTATCCCTAATTTCTTGTTTGATGCTGTCCCCATCCTCATTACTACTGTTTGGTGGTCTGTACACAACTCCTACTGACATTTTCTGCCCTTTGGTATTCCGTAGCTCCACCCATACCGATTCCACATCATCCAAGCTAACGTCCTTCCTTACTACTGCATTCATTTCCTCTTTAACCAGCAATGCCACTCCACCTCCTTTTCCTTTCTGTCTATCCTTCCTAAATGTTGAATACACCTGGATGTTGCGTTCCCAGCCTTGGTCACCCTGGAGCCATGTCTCCGTGGTGCCAATTACATCATGTCCGTTGACTACTATCTGCGCAGTTAATTCGTCCACCTTATTCCGAATACTCCTTGCATTGAGGCGCAGAGCCTTCAGGCTTGTCTTTTTAACACCCTTTGCCCCTTTAGGATTTTGCTGTAATGTGGCCTTTTTTGCTTTTTGCCTTGGGTTTCTCTGCCCTCCACTTTTACTTTTCCTCTTTCTATCTTTTGCTTCTGCCTCCATTCTACTTCCCTCTGTCTCTCTGCATAGGTTCCCATCCCCCTGTCATATTAGTTTAACCCCTCCCCAACAGCACTAGAAAACTCTCCCCCTAGGACATTGGTTCCAGTCCTGCCCAGGTGCAGACCATCCGGTTTGTACTGGTCCCACTTCCCCCAGAAGCGGTTCCAATGTCCCAGGAATTTGAATTCCTCCCTTCTGCACCACTCCTCAAGCCACATATTCATGTGAGCTATCCTGCGATTCCTACTCTAACTAGCACATGGCACTGGTAGCAAACCTGAGATTACTACTTTTGAGGTCCTACTTTTTAAATTTAGCTCCAAGCTCCCTAAATTCATCTTGTAGGACCTCATCCCATTTTTTACCGATATCGTTGGTACCTATATGCACCACGACAACTGGCTGTTTACCCTCCCCCTTCAAAATGTCCTGCACCCGCTCCGAGACATCCTTGACCCTTGCACCAGGGAGGCAACATACCATCCTGGAGTCTCGGTTGCGGCCGCAGAAACTTCTATCTATTCCCCTTACAATAGAATCCCCTATCACTATAGCTCTCCCACTCTTTTTCCTGCCCTCCTGTGCAGCAGAGCCACCCACGGTGCCATGGACTTGGCTGCTGCTGCCCTCCCCTGATGAGTCATCCCCCTCAACAGTACCCAAAGCGGTGTATCTGTTTTGCAGGGGGATGACCGCAGGGGACCCCTGCACTACCTTCCTTCCACTGCTCTTTCTGTTGGTCACCCATCCCCTATCTGGCTGTGTAACTTTTACCTGCGGTAAGACCAACTGACTAAACGTGCTATTCACGACATCCTCAGCATCGCGCATGCTCCAGAGTGAATCCAGCCACCGCTCCAGTGCTGCAATGTGGTCTGTCAGGAGCTGCAGCTGGGTATACTTCCCGCATATATAATCATCAGGGACACTGGAAACGTCCCTGACTTCCCACATCGTACAGGAGGAGCATAACACGTGTCTGAGCTCTCCTGCTATGACTTAACCCCTAGATTAACTTAATTTGCCAACAATAATGCCAAAGGTTACTTACTGATAAAGAAAAGAAAAAGAAAAAACTACTCACCAATCACCAGCCAATCACTTACCCCCTTGGCTGTGATGTCACCTTTCGATTTTTTTCTGCTTCGTTTTTGCCTTCTCTCCCTGCTGCACCTGTACCAGCTGGCCTTTATAAGCTGCTCTGACGTCCCCGAACCTCTTGCTGTGATGTCACACTTTATTTTCTTTTCCTCCCAGGTTGGGGAGTCAGCACTGGTGGGGAACACAAGACAAAGCAACACCTCCCGCTCCCACTTGCCTGAACTCTCCCACTTACCAAACTCTTACCTTTGCACTCTGACCTGCCGCTACCCTCTGAGCAAGACTGCACCAAGCCCCCTCTTTTTATGCTGTTGCTGGCTGACTCACCACTGGCCTGTTTAGGAACCAGTTTTTACTAGCTGTCCAATTAACTATGTGGCAGTGGCACCTTATCGAATGCCTTCTGGAAATCCAAATACACCACATCCACTGGTTTCCCCTTATTCACCCTGCTCGTTACATCCTCAAGGAACCCCAGCAAATTTGTCAAACATGATTTCCCTTTCATAAAACCATGCTGACTCTGCTTGATTGAATTATGCTTTTCCAAATATCCCGCTACTGCGGAGTCGGTGGCTAGGGAATGGAGTTTGTGGCGGGGACCGAAGTCAATGGCTTAGTTGGAAGAAATTTCTGCTCATCCAGTACTGGATGTCAGACAAGCAGTGTGACAATTTAGAGACAGTGGAGGGATCGAGAGGTGATGGGATAGGTAGAGCTGGGTGTCGTTAGCATACATGTGGAAACTGACGCTGTATTTTCAAATAATAAAGTTATTACACCTGTACATTAACATAAATATTATGAGGCCATTGTCTGTTTAGGTGTACAATCACACTCATTTCCTGAGAGCGTTCATTCCTGTGCATAGTTTTTGAAGTGACTGCTCAACCTGACTGCATGAGCTCAGACTGCGTGGTATTTTTCCATCTTCAGGTAGAGGTTAAATAACACTCATTCTGTTCAGTCTATTCATTGCAGGACCTTTGCACTGTTTGGTTCCCATCTATTTCTTACCTCTCACCAAGAAGATTCAGCTTTTTCACCATCTATATGCTTGTGCTGTAATTTTGATGAATACTTACACTCTTCCTCCTTCCTTCGTGCTCTAAATCTCCTGAATATTTTATAACCAGGAAAGTTCAGTTCCTAATTCTAGCATAACCCACGCCACATCTCTGTTAATGCAATGTGCAATCATAACATAATAAATCTTAAGGTTAAAATAGAGAAGGACATAAAACAGAGTCAAAAACAAAGTTGTTTAATTGGAGAAGAGCAAATTACAGAGTAATGAAAGGGGACTTGGCCTGGATAAATTGAAGGGAAATATTAACTGATAAACGAGTGAAGCAACAGTGGGAAATATTTAAGTAGGTCAGGGACATTCCAATGAGGAAAAAACAGGACTAGTTTACGGTCGTGGTTCTATAGATAAATGGACAGATTTCGCTGAAAATAAAGGTTAAAACGCAGCATATGACAAAACTAAAAGTAGAGACACAAAAGAGGGCCATGAGAATTAATAAAATCCAGTTATAGTAACAAAGAGAGAGTTAAAAGAGGACTAAGAGACATATCAATAGAAACAACAAAGGTTTATTAAAACATTGTTAAGATAAAGAGAATCATTAATTTAAAAAAAAGACAACTCAAAAATTATGGAAAAGGAAATTGGATAGATCTTTCTGGGGTAAGGGCCCAGCCTCACACCCCACAACCAGTGCCACAGTTTTCAGACTGCAGCCAAGGCTTCTTCGACAGCAACTCCTGAACCTGTGATCTCTACCGCCCAGAAGGACAAGGGCAGCAGGCACCTGTGAACACCATCACCTACAAGTTCCCCTCCAAGTTACACACCATCCTGACTTGTAAATATATCGCCGTTCCTTCATCGTCGCTGGATCAAAATCCTGATACTCCCTCGCGAACAGCACTGTGGGAGTACCTTCACCTCATGGACTGCAGCGGTTCAAGGCGGCAGCTCACCACCACCTCCTCAAGGGCAATTAGGGATAGATAATAGCGCCGACCACATCCCATGAAATAATTTTTTCAAACTTCAAGGAAGGGAGGGAGAAGGGAAAGGATGGGATTTTTATGTCTAGGGGTTGAACTTTCTGAGTAGGGAAGCTTGGACATTTTTAAAGCTGAATTTCCATGGCGTTTTCCTGATCTCCTGCCATAACTTCATCAGAGGATCAAGGGAACCCCCGGAGAAATGCTGTAAATAGCTGTTTACATTGTTTTTCTGGGCATTGTGCCAATCTTCTTTCAAGGTAATGGCAAGAAATCAGGAGAACCCCTGTGGAAATTCCATACATTTGTGCATAAGGATTCAACATTTTGAGTATGGGAGTGGGTTTGTTGTTTTTGTGTCTGGGAGTTTACATTTCAGTTTAACCATAAGCTGCCCACTCCTAGCTCCAAAAAATTGGATATCCCAGGTCTAAAGAACAAGAGTCCAGTCCCCGTTCTTTCTTTTTTGTAAAAGAGAAAATAATTCAATAATTTGGTAAATATGAAAGGAAGGACCGTTTATCTTAATATGTGTCCTTCCAGTATTCAACAAAACAAACACTCATCCAGGTCCAATATGCATTATCCTTAATCTAATCTGTTTGTGAACTTTCGGCCCCATTATGTAAAACTCAAAGGTTGCATTCTGTCGTAAGTGCTGGGATGTGGCTGAAGAGAACCATCGCGTTGAGCCCAGCAGACTTTGAGGTTGGGGAAGGTTCCCTTCTTTATATACCAGTGGGAGGAGCTCACACCAGGCGGCCACATCTGAGGTGCCTGCTTGTAGATGCTACACACTACAGTCACGGTGGAGGGAGTGAATGTTTAAGGTGGTGATGGGGTTGCTTTGTCCTTCTTGAGTGTTGTTGAAGCTGCACTCATCCAGGCAAGTGGAGAGTATTCCATCATACTCCTGACTTATGCCTTGTACATGGTGGAAAGGCTTTGGGGACAATACCCAACCTCTGACTGCTCTTGGAGCCACAGTGTTTATATGGCTGGTCCAGTTAAGTTTCTGGTCAATTGTATCCCTCAGGATTTTGATGGTGGGGGATTCTGCGATGGTAGTCCCGTTGAATGTTAAGGGGAGGTGCCTAGACTCTCTCTTGTTGGAAATGGTCATTGCCTGACACTTGTGGGCACGAAAGTTACTTGTCACTTATCAGTCCAAGCCTGAAAGTTATCCAGGTCTTGCTGCATACGGATACGGACTGCTTCATTATCTGAAGATTTGCGAATGTAACTGAACACTGCAATTATCAACCAACATCCCCATTTCTGATCCTGATGGAGGGAAGGTCATTGATGAAGCAGCTGATGATAGTTGGGCCTAGGGCACTGCCCTGAGGAACTCCTGCAGCAATATCCTGGGAATGAGATGCTTGGCCTCCAACAACCACAACCATCTTCCTTTGTGCTAGTTATGTGGAGAGTTTTCCACCTGATTCCCATTGACTTCAGTTTTACTAGGGCTCCTAGATGCCACACTTGGTCAAATGTTGCCTTGATGACAAGGGCAGTCACTCTCACGTCACCTCTAGAATTCAGCTCTTTTCTCCATGTTTGAACCAAGGCTGTAATGAAGTCTAGAGCCAAGTGATCCTGGAAGAACCCAAACAGAGCATTGGTAAGTCGGTTATTGGTATGTGTCGCTTGATAACACTATCGATGATACTTTCCATCACTTTGCTGATGATTGAGCATAGGCTGATGGGGCAGTAATTGGCAGGATTGGATTTGTCCTACTTTCTGTGGACAGGATATACCTGGGCAATTTTCCATTTTGTTGGGTAGATGCCAGAGGAAGAAAGGAATAGAAGAATATGTTGATAGCGTGAGATGAAGTAAAATGGAAGAAGGTTTGCGCATTGTTTAAACACCAGCATAGATTTCTTGGTCCGAATGGCCTGTTTCTGTGCTGTAAATACTATGTAATACTAAGTTTCCCAAGCTGGTAAAGGCTGGTTGTTTATTGGAGTAAAAAAAATGCTCCTTGATTAGCTTAAATCCCCCAGTAGGGAGCAGCCTTTCCCAGTCCTCTAAACCTGGGAAGATTAATGAACTGAAGCTGAGCAGAAATTTTAATTGACTTTGCTCAGAAGCATGCAAAGATGAAAGGAAGCTGCAGGGGCATCAAAGGCCAGATAAGTGGAGCTCGAAGCCAAATTCTGGACACTCCCATTTTAGTGGCACCAGAGACCGCTTGTAAAACACATAACTTTTTTGATAATTGAAATTAAAGCAAAGACTGCAAAAGTCTTTTTATGGAGGGTTGAATTTTCCTCTGGAGTAGGTTCAGCACCAGATGGGCATTGGGACAGTATTACTGACTGCAACCCCAACCTCACCGTGACCATGATCCATTTTCCTGAGTTGGGTCATTCATTATTGAGGGAAGGTTCCTTGTAGGACACAGAGCGAGATCACCCACCACTGCTGACCAGCAGAAGTTGGTGGTACTGCAGTGCCTCAAAGAGGAGCAGGAAGATGTAAAGGGAGGAGAAGCACCCGGACGGTATTTAAAGAGGGTCATCCAGGTGTGAAAATGGGGAGATTCGCCCTCTACAAGTCTTTCTCCCTCTAACATTGCCAAGAGCTGGCATGCTGTCGCTACCCTCTCTCTCCTGGCAATCCCTTAAGTCGGCGCTGATTGAAATGGAAGACAGGAAAATCAAATCATTTCCCAATCCTTCCCACCAGCATTTCAAAGCAGGTGGAGAGAAGGGGGTGGGAGTAAAAGGGCAGCCGGCTAACGTCCATACTCGGAGGGGAGAAGAAGATTCCCGGCGGTGCTATCAGGATGCCTGATTTTGGGCATTATAGCAAAAATCAAATCTGCTGTAATGTGAATGCCAAAGGGACACCAGCATTAACCCTCCTTCCATGCACCCATGTGCAAGCCATGCTTTTAGTTGATGGGAGGAGGTGTAAATGATCAAAATAAGGGCTTTCAGTTGTTCACTAAGTTTCCTTATACAATCAATACAATATGCTCCAGCCAAGACAGTCTACTACCAGTCCTTTGGCAGAGTTGCTGGAGGCTGCATGAGAGCAGTCTGTTGCGACTCTGTTATGTATGAATAAAGAGTCTGACTGGACACTGTGAGCTCAAAGTAAAGTGTGACCTTAGTCTTTTATTGCAGATCTCCAGAGTGCCTCTCCAGCCTGTGCTCCCAAGAGATTGTTGGATCCCTTGAGACTCCAGGGGATGAGCCCTCTGGTGGCTATACAAGGTATATGCAGATTTACATATATAACAGACTCACTATCTAACTTTCTATTCCTGCTGCTGAAGATATACCCTGCTGACACTTAGAATGTCCCTCAATAATACAGCTGGGTTTGGAAGGTCAGCATCTGAGGATCCTTGGGTTTGAGAGTTCTTTTTACCACTCCATTACACTAATATTCATTTCGCATGCGAGTGAGCTAAGACTGAGCTAAGTATTTTGCTCTAGAAGGCAGGTTTATTAATGGAACACAAAATAATGCTTCTTGATTGTTTTAATGTTGGATAAATTGGTGTTTAGAATTTATAGAGGGAGGTTTGAGATGGAATAATTTATTTTCTAATCAGTGCAAGACAGAAGTGCTTGGATAGGATGGGGTTATTTAAGTGGACTGAAAAATGGTAGTAATTGTGTGGTGATGTAGCAATGGATCAGGACAGTGTTCAATAGTAGTCTTTTTTTTTTGATTTTGGATGAAGTTGTGCTCATCAAATTGGGGAATGTTTGTATTAGGGAATTAAACAGGTTCCACTCTTTGAACCCATTGTTAAAGGTCAGATATAGCATAAGTTTGAGCCCATATAAGGTGTGTCAATGTTAATATCAGAAAGACACACCCATTCCTGATACTAGTCTGTGATTGAAGTTGCCAGGTTAGCAGTGAACAGTTTTTGGTTATGAATAATTATCCTCTAGTAACGGAATTGCAACTGTTCAAAGCTATTTCTTATTGGACTCAAAGTGCAGTTACTTATGTCATTATCATTGATTGCTGATGCATGATTCTCCCACAGTTGACAGAACTCCTCAAAGTAGACAGACCAACCTTCACACAGCCAATGGCAGTGGTAACACATTTATTTGTGGATCTTGCATTCTGCCATCACAACAACAATCTCCTCCTCAGCTAAACATGCTGAGTCAGTTCAGTGCATCAGTCTGCTTGGATTATAATGCAAAATAGTGTCATGATGTAAACACACGGGAATTGCGAACCATTAAGACTTGGGCTTTCTATATCCGATTCTCGGAGGCAGTTCAAAGAAGAAAAAAGCTGGGATGCAGTGTTGGTTTGCTATTCAACAGTGGAAGGCATCACAACCATGGAGCGCATCAAAAGCAAATCACATCCTCATCTGATGCCCACACTTTGACATCTATAGCAGGTTATTGTATATCAATCAGGAGCAGACACCCGAGCTGATTTTTGCCTTTCTAACCCAGGGATAATGAGGTCAGTTGGAATGTACCAACTGATTCCCAGTGTGGCAAATTAACTCAGCATATATCTGGGGTCAAACCTAAGCCCTTATGTGGCAGTAGGGGCAGTATAATTGGTCTCAGTGCTACTGACAGTGAGGGTCCCAGCACTTGGCCACTAACCTTGGTGGAAAGTGCACCTGTGGAAGTTGGATAAGGACAAATCAGGCTTGGCTGTGTTACTCCCAATCAGTGAGGACAAAATACTGGTGGTACAAGGAAACCTACAAATAAGACAAGGGGAGGAACTTAATGGAGATAATAAAAGTAAAAAATTATAATGGGGAAAATAATGGGACTTAAGATAGGCAAATCTCCAGAACACAAGATGGGTACTGGTGTTCCATAAGGACCAGTGGTGGGACCACTGTTATTCACAATTTATGTAAACGATTTAGACTTTGGAATCAAAAACACAATTTCTAAATTTGCGGATGACACCAAATTGTGGGCAATAATCAATACTGAGGAGGACTGCAAAACATTACAGGAGGACATCAATAAGATTGCAGAATGGGCATATAATTGGCAAATGAAGTTCAATACAGAAAATTGTGAAGTATTACATTTTGGTCGGAAGAATAGGGAGGTCACATATTACTTAGAGGTGCGAGTCTAGGTGAGGTAGAGGAACAAAGGGATCTCGGAGTACAAATACACATATCACTAAAAGTTGTGACACAGGTTAGCAAGACCATAAAAAAAGCAAACCAAGCACTAGGATTTATTTCTAGAAGTATAGAATTGAAAAGCAGGGAAGTTGCGCTAAACCTGTATAGAACCTTGGTTAGACCACACGTAGAGTACTGCACACAGTTCTGGTCGCCATATTAGATAAAGGATATAGAGGCACTGGAGAGGGTGCAGAGAAGATTTACAAGGAAGACGCCAGAAATGCGAGGGTGTACATATCAGGAAAGGATGAACAGGCTGGGTCACTTTTCTCTTGAAAAAAGGCTGAGGGGTGACCTAATAGAGGTCTTTAAAATTATGAGATTTTGATAGAGTGAATACAGAGAGAATGTTTCCACTTGTGGGGTAGAGCATAACTAGAGGCCATCAATATAAGATAGTCACCAAGATATCCAATAGGGAATTCAGAAAAAACTTCTTTACCCAAAGAGTGCTGAGAATATGGAACTCACTACCACAGGGAGTGGTTGAAACGAATAGTATAGATGCATTTAAGGGGAGGCTAGATAGGCATGTGAGGGAGAAAGGAATAGAGGATTACGCTGATAGATTTAGATGAGGAAAGAGTGGAGGAGGCTCGAATGGAACATAAATGCCGGCATGGACTGGTTGGGCTAAAATGTTTCTGTGTCGTATATTTGATGTAATCCTATGTAATGATGGTTTCCATCCCAGAGTATTAAAAGAAATAGGTGAAAACATTGCAGAAGCATTCTCCAAAATTCACAATTCTCCAAAAGCTCCCTAAGTTTGAGAATTGTGCCTCTGGATTAGAAAATGGCAAATATCACTCCATGGGATTGGGGGTAATATATTAACATGAATTGAGGATGGGTAACGGACAGAAAACAGAGAGTAGGGATAAACGGGTCATTTTTGGGTTGTCAGGTTATAAACAGTGGAGTGCTGCAATGATCAGTGCTTGTGCCTCAGCTATTTACAATCTAGATAAGGGGACCAAGTGTAATTTATCCAAGTTTGCTGACGATACAAAGCTAAGAGGGAAGGTAAGCTGTGAGGAGGATACAAATAGGCTGCAAAGGGATATAGACTGGTTAAATGATTGAGCAAGGAGGTGGCAGATGGAGTATAATGTGGGGAAATGTGAAATTATCCAATTTGGTAGAAAGATTAGAAAAGCAGAATATTTTTTAAAAGGTGAGAGACTAGTAAATGTTGGTATTCAGAGTGATTTGGGTGTGCCTATACACAAATCACAGAAAGTTAACATGATTGAGTTCAACGTTATATTTGAAAGGGAGAAATGCAAAACAGCTACTAAGATTCTAGATTTGGGTAAGGCCGACTTTATCAGGATGAGGTACTGTCCACAGCAAACTAGGCAAATCTGTTAATGGGTAAAATGACAGAAGATCAGTGGGAGATGTTCAAAAAAGAATTTAAGGTGAACCAGTTATACCTCTGAGGGGCAAGAGCTCTACTTACCAAAAGAAACAGCCATGGATGACTAAAGAAGTAAGGGACAGCATAAAACTAAAAGAAAAGGCATATAAAAATACAAAAAATAGCACATCCTGGTGAATGGGAAAGATACAAAGAACAGTAATGGGTGGCAAAACAGATAGTAAGAGCTATAAAAAGGCAAAATCAACACAAAAACTTTTACAATTATATTTGGAAAAAGAAGGTAGTCAGGAGCAACGACTATCTGTCCCACTGTGACAGTGACTGTGGCTCTCGTATTGGACTGTTCAGCCACCTAAGAACTCATTTTTAGGGTGGAAGCAAGTCTTCCTCGATTCCGAGGGACTGCCTATGATGATGATGATGATGGCCCCTTGAAAACTGAAAGCGGCGATACTGTCAATGTAATAAGGAAATGGCAAGACATGTTGAATAATTACTTTGCATCAGTATTTACAGTCGAGGAAGAGGATAACATGCTGAAAATCCCAGGAAAATAATATTAAATTAGGGACAGGATCTCAATAAAATTAACATAAGTAAAATAACAGCAATGAAAAAAATAATGCTCTAAAGAGTGACAAACCCCCAGGACCAGATGGTTTCCATCCCAGGGTTTTAAAGGAAGTAGGTGAGCACATTGCAGATGCTCGAACTATAATTTTCCAAAGTTCTCTAGATTCAGGAACCGT
Source organism: Pristiophorus japonicus (assembly GCF_044704955.1). NCBI lineage: Eukaryota > Metazoa > Chordata > Chondrichthyes > Pristiophoridae > Pristiophorus > Pristiophorus japonicus. Next base: position 43,896,829 of record NC_091987.1, read on the forward strand.
TCCTTTTGATTAGAAAATTATGCATGTCACTCCGCTATTTAAGAATTGTGAGAGAGGGAAACCAGCCTAACATCTGTTGTCGGGAGATTACTAGAATCTATAATTAAGGATAGGGTGACTGAACACCTCGAGAATTTTCAGTTGATCAGTGAGAGCCAGCATAGATTTTTGAAAGGTAGTTCATACCTGACAAACCTGATTGAATTTTTTGAGGAGGTGACTAAAGTAGTGGACAGGTGAATGTTTATGGATATTATTTATATAGCCTTCCAGAACGTATCTGATAAAGTCCCTCATAAGAAACGGTTAACGAAAGTCGAGGCGCGTGGAATTGAAGGCTAATTATTGATCTGGTTAGGAAATTGGCTGAGCAGCGAGAGTAAGGATAATGGGCCAATACTCTAATTGGCAGGATGTGATGAGTGGTGTCCCGCAGGGATCTGTGTTGGGGCTTCAAATATTCACAATATTTATTAACGACTTAGATGATAGAAACATAGAAACATAGAAAATAGATGCAGAAGTCGGCCATTCGGCCCTTCAAGCCTGCAACACCATTCAATATGATCATGGCTGATCATGCAACTTCAGTACCTCATTCCTGCTTTCTCTCCATACCCCTTGATCCCTTTAGCCATAAGGGTCACATCTAACTCCCTTTTGAATATATCTAACGAACTGGCCTCAACAACTTTCTATGGTAGAGAATTCCACAGGTTCACAATTCTCTGAGTGAAGAAGTTTCTCCTCATCTCGGTCCTAAGTGGCTTACCCCTTATCCTTAGACTGTGACCCCTTGTTCTGGACTTCCCCAACATCGGGAACATTCTTTCTGCATCCAACCTGTCCAATCCCGTCAGAATTTTATATGTTTCTATGAGATCCCCTCTCATTCTTCTAAATTCCAGTGAATATAAGCCTAGTCGATCCAATCTTTCTTCATATGTCAGTCCAGCCATCCCGGGAATCAGTCTGCTGAACCTTTGCTGCACTTCTTCAATAGCAAAAATGTCCTTCCTCAGATTAGGAGACCAAAACTGTACACAATATTCAAGGTGCGGCCTCACCAAAGCCCTGTACAACTGCAGTAAGACCTCCCTGCTCCTATAGAAACATAGAAACATAGAAAATAGGTGCAGGAGTAGGCCATTCGGCCCTTCTAGCCTGCACCGCCATTCAATGAGTTCATGGCTGAACATGCAACTTCAGTACCCCATTCCTCCTTTCTCACCATACCCCTTGATTCCCCTAGTAGTCAGGACTTCATCTAACTCCTTTTTGAATATTTTTAGTGAATTGGCCTCAACAACTTTCTGTGGTAGAGAATTCCACAGGTTCACCACTTTCTGGGTGAAGAAATTCCTCCTCATCTCGGTCCTAAGTGGCTTCCCCCTTATCCTTAGACTGTGTCCCCTGGTTCTGGACTTCCCCAACATTGGGAACATTCTTCCTGCATCTAACCTGTCTAACCCCGTCAGAATTTTAAACGTTTCTATGAGGTCCCCTCTCATTCTTCTGAACTCCAGTGAATACAAGCCCAGTTGATCCAGTCTTTCTTGATAGGTCAGTCCCGCCATCCTGGGAATCAGTCTGGTGAACCTTCGCTGCACTCCCTCAATAGCAAGAATGTCCTTCCTCAGGTTAGGAGACCAAAACTGTACACAATACTCCAGGTGTGGCCTCACCAAGGCCCTGTACAACTGTAGCAACACCTCCCTGCCCCTGTACTCAAATCCCCTCGCTATGAAGGCCAACATGCCATTTGCTTTCTTAACCGCCTGCTGTACCTGCATGCCAACCTTCAATGACTGATGCACCATGACACCCAGGTCTCGTTGCACCTCCCCTTTTCCTAATCTGTCACCATTCAGATAATAGTCTGTCTCTCTGTTTTTACCACCAAAGTGGATAACCTCACATTTATCCACATTATACTTCATCTGCCATGCATTTGCCCACTCACCTAACCTATCCAAGTCGCTCTGCAGCCTCATAGCATCCTCCTCGCAGCTCACACTGCCACCCAACTTAGTGTCATCCGCAAATTTGGAGATACTACATTTAATCCCCTCGTCTAAATTATTAATGTACAGTGTAAACAGCTGGGGCCCCAGCACAGAACCTTGCGGTACCCCACTAGTCACTGCCTGCCATTCTGAAAAGTCCCCATTTACTCCTACTCTTTGCTTCCTGTCTGACAACCAGTTCTCAATCCATGTCAGCACACTACCCCCAATCCCATGTGCTTTAACTTTGCACATTAATCTCTTGTGTGGGACCTTGTCGAAAGCCTTCTGAAAGTCCAAATATACCACATCAACTGGTTCTCCCTTGTCCACTCTACTGGAAACATCCTCAAAAAATTCCAGAAGATTTGTCAAGCATGATTTCCCTTTCACAAATCCATGCTGACTTGGACCTATCATATCACCTCTTTCCAAATGCACTGCTATGACATCCTTAATAATTGATTCCATCATTTTACCCACTACCAATGTCAGGCTGACCAGTCTATAATTCCCTGTTTTCTCTCTCCCTCCTTTTTTAAAAAAGTGGGGTTACATTGGCTACCCTCCACTCCATAGGAACTGATCCAGAGTCAATGGAATGTTGGAAAATGACTGTCAATGCATCCACTATTTCCAAGGTCACCTCCTTAAGTACTCTGGGATGCAGTCCATCAGGCCCTGGGGATTTATCGGCCTTCAATCCCATCAATTTCCCCAACACAATTTCCCGACCAATAAGGATTTCCCTCAGTTCCTCCTCCTTACTAGAACCTCCGACCCCTTTTATATCCAGAAGGTTGTTTGTGTCCTCCTCAGTGAATACCGAACCAAAGTACTTGCTCAATTGGTCCGCCATTTCTTTGTTCCCCGATATGACTTCCCCTGATTCTGACTGCAGGGGACCTACGTTTGTCTTTACTAACCTTTTTCTCTTTACATATCTATAGAAACTTTTGCAATCCGTCTTAATGTTCCCTGCAAGCTTCTATCCAAATACACCACATCCACTGGTTCTCCTTTGTCCACTCTACTAGTTACATTCTCAAAAAATTCTAGAAGGTTTGTCAAGCATGATTTCCCTTTCATAAATCCATGCTGACTTGGACCAATCCTGTCACTGCTTTCCAAATGCACTGCTATTACAGCTTTAATAATTGATTCCAACATTTTCCCCGCTGTTGATGTCAGGCTGACCGGTCTATAATTCCCTGTTTTCTCTCTCCCTCCTTTTTTAAAAAGTGGGGTTACATTAGCTGCCCTCCCATCCATAGGAACTAATCCAGAGTCTATAGAATGTTGGAAAATGACCACCATTGCATCCACTATTTCTAGGGCCACTTCTTTAAGTACTCTGGGATGCAGACTATCAGGCACTGGGGATTTATTGGCTTTCAATCCCATCAATTTCACTTACACAAATTTCTGACTGTAAGGGGAAAATGGGAAGGCTTCTTTTCCCACGAGCGGGCCCACTGATATAGAGGGTCGACGCTCGCCCCCGCCCACGTAGCAATTCTCGAAGTTAGCAGACAGAGACGGATGCAAAGTATAACGATTTTTATTACGAACGTCCGGGAACATCCCTTATCACAGCCGCCTGTGAGTGGAGATGCTCTCCGAACAGCACAATCATACAACTTTTATACATTTCAAAACCCCTCTGTTCCCGGACAAGACCTCCCTAGATTTCTAATTGAACTACGTTATCAGTGCTCCTTCTCTAATTGGACTACCTTATTAGTGCTACTTTGGATTGACAGGCCAAGACCCTCGTGACCACTTTAGGCCATGATTAGAATGACTTCATTAGGTCAGAATTTGTTGATTCTCCTTGGTGCCAGTGAGTCGCCTCGAGCCTCTTCGCAAGGTCTTATCAACGTCTGTTTAGGTTCTCACATCGTATCCTGTCGGAATATTATTGAATTGATAACTTCTGGAGCCTTGGTACAAGGCCAAAGAAAGGCCTTTTACCTCCTTATGGGCCAGTGCAGGAACCAGCACTTTAACTCTTGTCCTGCTGGTACCCCTAATGCCAAATTACTCTTACAATTCTCCCCTTTTGGCCCTTGGCTATACGCCAAGCTGGCCATATTTCCCGATAACTTTCTCTCTGTAGGCGAGTTCCAGATAGGTTCGTTCACCTGGGTGGCCATCTCCCAAGCTTCGGGACTTCCCACAGAGTTATATAAGGTAAGTCCTTCCTGTAGGACTGCTGAAAATTTCATCCCTTTTGGCCTTAATCATAGTGTGTGCCCTGACGTATCGTTTGACCTGTTTAATTCGTGCACATGTTAATCCCATCATGACCATCAGAACCAGGCCCTGTATTACTACAAGTACATGTGATATAATTCTTATGGGTGGATCTGAATATTAAGTCCAATGTCCCACAGCTTTGAGTACCAGGGCTGATCAGCCAGCATTGCGTTAGTGTCTCTCTGTAAGTTGTCTATTTCTTCCATCAGCCAGACATACTGTCGTCTTTGATTCTGGATTCCTTGCACCAAACGTAATTGTTCCTCATTTAGTTCCAGTATCTGTTTGCCTTGCGGTTCCCATACCGCCTCTTCGCACCCTTCCCGGAGGGTATCCGTGATTGTTCCATGGATGATCTTCGTTATCTCGGGATATATGTGGTATCCATCTGTGTCTATTTTTCCCATGGGTCTGAAGCAGAAGTTAGGTTTGGTGATGACACAGGGGGTGACTCCTCCCCTGGCCTTAATCGTCAGGTTGGCTGCTCCTGTGCTCACGCACCAAATCTCCATTCCCTTGTGGAGCAGCGATTGTTTCGGAATCGTGTTCGAGAGGAGTGATACTCAGCATGCATCCGTTTGTTTGGTGGAATCTGCAATCATCATTCGTCATTCGTGGCGTACCTCGACATAAAACCACTTGGTTAATTTTATAGCAATCAGTTATGTCAATGCCTTTGGTACTATTGTTAATTTTAATCACCCGTCTGGCAGGCTGATGGTAACGCAACCGAATTTGGTTTCTTACTTCACCGATATTATCGATCTGATATAAGGGGCCTCTCTTTGTTACATCATACTGTGGTATGGACAACACAAATCCGATCATATTCACCTGCCCAGTAATACATCTGAAATTTGGCACCCATGTGTGACTATTCCTTCGTACCTCGCATTTGTCATTCATTTTTTATCTAGAGTCCAATTGTTAAGTATGCTGTTCGGGATCCAATCTGGTATGTCCCCATTCTGGAGTTGCTCCAAGTTATGTTGTACTTCACTTAATCCAGGCCCCATACCCGGAGCAAACTATCTCAGCCTGTAATCGTTTACTTATATCGTTCCCTATTGCGTGGATCAAATTTATTGTCTTGGCATGTTTCTGCAATGTATGGGCCACCTGTAACAGTTCCCCTTCCGCGCCATCTCCCAACTGCGCTTGTAGGGCTTGGTTATCCAAGTCCCTCCCCACTAAACCCCTCAAGACTACGCCATTAAGTTGTTAGCTCGGTCCTATATTGCATACAGGTCTATGGAATTCATCGTTGTAACCCCTGCCACATAACCCGTGCCTAGTGTTTCCAGTATTCCCCTTTTTGTTTGACCTTGCCCTGTTCCCTTTCTGACATTAAATCTCAGGGTAATGGGTTCCGGGCCTTCAAGGATCCATTGTGTCAGGTTCTGGTATAGACTTATAGTTTCATTCCCACATAAGCTAGGAAAAATGATATCCATTAGGTTTAGGTTAAGTAGTCGCTAACGCACCCCAAATTATATCCTTTCTTTGGATTCTTTTATTACTAGCCCCCCTTTGGCTCCAGTTTTTATGGACGGGCTTATGGGGGGACTTGCGTGGTTGTGCTGGGAAGAGTTGTTGTCCCCAGGGTGGTTGTCGGGGCAGTGGTAGGGCTTCCCAGGGTCCCTTTGGGCTTGTTTGGTGTCCCAGCCGGACCTTTATTGTCATCTTTCCTCTACACTCCATCCGCCCCCCTTTTTAGGTTGTATTCCTTCTTGTTTGCGCTGCGCATGATCAATACCGGCTTCTCCGTGTTATAACCGTGTCACGCTTCAGGACATACACCTTATATTTCAGAGACCTCCCTTGGTCTTCATTTTATCCCACTGGCCAATTTTCCTAAACATCCTGGGGTCCCACCCCCCTTTTAGCTCCGTTCTGTTCCCACCCTTCTGTTCTTGCGGGGTGGATTTGGCTGCTTGTTTGTAGCTTCGCCCGCCCAGGCATGAGCTTCTAGAACTGAAATTCCATCCAGTTGGATTTCTGCGCCCTTCCCCTTTTGGTCCTATGAACTTGCTCCTGTCCTCGGAATCTACTGGCGCCCATGGCATCGGCAGCCTGCTGCATTACAACCTTACTTAATACACTATACATAGCCATGCGTTATAAGTTCTGTCCTTGTTCCAGTCCTTGGCTGCTGGGATGCATATTTCGGCAGTTAAATTAAACAAAGCTAGTTCATGTAGTTGTGTCTTTCCTGCGTGTGCTATATCTCTTGTAGTCCATCTGTATTATCCAGCGCTTGCGTGGGCCTTAAGGTTCTCAGTATCCTGAGTCCCCAGAGTCGAAGTAGCCGCTGTGGTCCCATCTCGGTGAGTGTTTTATCTGCAAATTTTAAACAGATAGCCTGGTCGTCACCAGGTGTTAGGTTCTGGTCTACTCATCTTTTATCCATGCATGTTGCGGTCACTCTGTGAAATCGGAGGTAAGGGTTAGGTTGGGTTTGTGGACTACACTTACCCACCGTGGGGTACATTGGCTCTATTGCCATAGGTGATGGTGCTATGGCTGCGCACTGCACTATCCGTCTGGCCCCGTTTAAAAAAAAAAAATCTCTTCCAGCTTATTTATCTTAGCTTTTAACTCTTGAATTTGTTTTGTTTGAGTATCTTTCTTTTATTTGTATCAGGGGAGTATTATTACATAGGCTAGTTCTGTTTTATTTTTATTCTGACTATCCCACCATTTCCTCTATCTGTCAGGTGAGTGTTTTTTATTCTATTTAGAAATCCAAATTAATAATGTCCAGTATAAAACAGCTGTCAATAGAAAGGGTTAACTCCTTTACAGGTTTGTGAGAAAGCCTGATGTCATTATGTGACTTTGCATAATCATCCGAAAAATTATTTTTTTTAAGTCTTTGTGCCTTCAAAACGTGCTTAGAAATTAGGAATCCATTAAAACAGCAGAAATCATTGGTAAAGCCATCATAACAAAAGTCTTCTCCTCAGGAAAGACGACATTTTAGATTAAAACTCCAATTTTTCTTAACTTCTAATTCAAGTACTTGCCAAAGATTTTTTTTTAAAACAAGACCACACATTTTTAATAGCTATTTTGTTTACTGAAATCCAATTTTCACACACGTTGTATACATTCCAACATTTCGTTTTATTTTACGGTCCCGTTCACTGGGCAAATCTTGTGTTTTATTTCTCTCTCAGCATAAAATCTAAACATCCGTGCCAGTTCCATTTTCTATAAGAATTAAAAAATTCAGTAAGATTCTCTAATTCCCAGTTTTTTCTTTCTGTGCTGAGTTCGTATAGCTTAGATCTTTTCTTCTCGTTATTTTCAAAACCCTCCTGCTTGTTTAGACTGTTCGGGACTTTTCTTGATAAACAATGTCCATTTTGGAAATCTTTCAAACTGCAGTGAAACTTTCTCGTAATTTAAAATCATTATCAATGGAGAGTGTCTTTTACCTCTTCAAATTCTTTTTTTTTCCAATTAAACCAATATCTTTTTCACAGCCGATATCAACTAGTATTTAGTAAGTTATGTCTTTTTCCATTGCAAACACCCCCCTTTTTTTTGTCAACACCTATTTATTATTTTCAAAGTGGCGTCTTTATCTTTTTCTTTTCTCCATAACTAGAACGGAGTCTAGCACGCAGGCTTTGAGGGCTGCTTTTCGTTATCTCAAATTCCAGTTTCAAGGTCGTTGCAATGTTTTTTCTAAACTGCTAAAGCTTGCTGTTTTAACATTTTTCAAAAGTCCCTTTTACACCTTCGCAGATAGTTTGCCACTCGCCCAGGAGTTTGACCTGATCCGTGGAGGTATTTCGAGATTGTTTCCAAATCTTTTAGTTTTATTTCCTCCTTTTTTCTTTAAGAGATCAGATTTAATTTAATAACTTTTTTTTTTAGTTTGAATCCATCTCAGTATTTTACTGTGCCTTCTCTTAATATCTCAAAATTCCAATTCAAATTTTGTAATTTCAATCTTTATTTAAAACTCTTTTTTTTTGAGCTAGAAGCTTTTTTTAAAAGGCATTCTTTATCTCATTCCTAGACTAAATTTATGTCTTTCAACCCAATGTAATCAATCCTTTGTGCATTTCCTAGCTCCGTAACTTATCATCCGAATAAATCCACACCTGCGTTTCTAACTTAAAATGTCTTAAAACTTCCCACATACAGGACAACGCTACAAAGGGTTGAAAAAACTTTCACTGTTTTGAAAAGTGGGTGGAGCTAAAATAAACAGACAGCTGCACTACTTTTCCAAACAGGCTTTCAGAAACATGAAAACATAAAAAATTCATTCCGCAGTCAAAAAAAATCACACAAGGACTCTCACTCAACGACGGACATTCACAAAAGTCTCTCTTCACTCAACAAAGCTTATTAATTTTTTGGCCGGCTCTATTTTTGGATCCATATGTCACTTAAGATAGTCACTATCAGCTTTTATGGCATTATGTAGTTACGCAAGTTACAATTAATGATTGGTTTTCTTCGCCTTTTTACTAGCCGTGTTACCCATCTTCTTCGGGGCTATGAGGGTCTTGGGTACTCCCTTAAATTCGTGTCAGGTATGCAGGATGCTATTTATATGTCTTCCCTTGGCGCTGTACACTTGTACCACTGCACGCTTTGGGTCAATATATCCCGTCACTGCTCGTGGACGTTGTCTCTATTCCCTCTCTCTCGTCCCTGCACCGCGCGCTCGTACCGCTTCAGGTCAATAGACCTCTCTCTATGACTTCCCTTGCGTTGTACCCTCGCACTGCCGTGCTACCTCCACGCGCGTATTTTAGGATGCACCTTTTGACCCCCTTTCACCCCTAGATTGTTCTTGTCCTCCATCTCCGTCCCTCCGGGACTCACTACATGGTTCTTTTGTACGGATGTCCTTCCCTTGCGGTTTACAATGCCACAGCTCTAACTTGAAGGTGGTAAATTAAAACATACTCACCCCAACAGCTGGGTCACTGTTCCATTCGGGAAGTCCGTACACTGCTCGCAGCGCCAAATGTAAGGGGAAAATGGGAAGGCTTCTTTTCCCACGAGCGGGCCCTCTGATATGGAGGGTCGACGCTCGCCCCCACCCACGAAGCAATTCTCGAAGTTAGCAGACAGAGACGGATGGCAAAGTATAACGATCTTTATTACAAACGTCTGGGAACATGCCTTATCACAGCCGCCTGTGAGTGGAGATGCTCTCTCAACAGCAAAATCATACAACTTTTATACATTTCAAAACCCCTCTGTTCCCGGACAAGACCTCCCTAGATTTCTAATTGAACTACGTTATCAGTGCTCCTTCTCTAATTGGACTACCTTATTAGTGCTACTTTGGATTGACAGGCCAAGACCCTCGTGACCACTTTAGGCCGTAACTAGAATGACTTCATTAGGTCAGAATTTGTTGATTCTCCTTGGTGCCCGTGAGTCCGCCTCGAGCCTCTTCGCAAGGTCTTATCAATGTCTGTTTAGGTTCTCACATCGTATCCTGTCGGAATATTATTGAATTGATAACTTCTGGAGCCTTGGTACAAGGCCAAAGAGAGGCCTTTTACCTCCTTATGGGCCAGTGCAGGAACCAGCACTTTAACCCTTGTCCCGCTGGTACCCCTAATGCCAAATTTCTCTTACACTGTCTAATGAGGATTTCCTTCAGTTCCTCCTTCTCGCTAGACCCTCGGTCCCCAATTATTTTCGGGAGGTTATTCGTGTCTTCCTTAGTGAAGATAGAACCAAAGTATTTGTTCAATTGGTCTGCCATTTCCTTGCTCCCCATTATGAATTCACCTGATTCTGACGGCAAGGGACCTACATTAGTCTTCACTAATCTTTTTCTCTTCACATAACTATAGAAGCTTTTGCAGTCACTTTTTATGTTCCCTGCAATCTTACTCTTATTTCCCCCCTCCTAATTAAACCCTTAGTCCTCCTCTGATGGATTCTAAATTTCTCCCAGTCCTCAGGTTTGCTGCTTTTTCTGGCCAATTTATATGCTTCTTCCTTGGATTTAACCCTATCCCTAATGTGCCTTGTTAGCCCCTTTTTATTTTTACGCCAGGCAGAGATGTACAATTGTTGCAGTTGATCCATGTGATCTTTAAATGTCTGTCATTGCCTATCCACCGTCAGCCCTTTAAGTATCATTCGCCATATGATGGCACAGAAAGCCACATATCCAAATTTGCTGATGACACAAAGATAGGCGGCATTGTAGGTAGTGTGGATGAAAGCATAAAATTCCAAAGATATATGGATAGATTAAATGAATGGGCAAAACTATGGCAAATGGATTTCAATGTAGGCAAATGTGAGGTCATTCACTTTGGACCTAAAAGGATAGAACAGAGTACTTTCCAAATGATGAAAAGCTAAAAACAGTGGAGGTCCAAAGATACTTGGGAGGGGGCGGGTGTCCAGGTGCATAGATCCTTAAAATGTCATTAACAGGTACAGAAAATAACCAATAAGAGTACTGGATGCTGGCCTTTTATCTCGTGGACTAGAATACAAGGGGCTAGAAGTTATACTATACTAAACCCTGGTTAGACCACACCTGGCATGTTGTAGCAGTTCTGGGTGCCACACTTAGGAAGGATATATTAGCCTTGGAGAGAGTGCAGCATAGGTTTATCAGAATGATACCCGGTCATCAAAATCCACGACAAGGCCTTGGACATCATGGATGATTTTCCATACCTCGGGAGCCTACTGTCAGCAAGGGCAGACATCGATGACGAGATCCAACACTACCTCCAGTGCACCAGCACAGCCTTCAGTCGCCGGAGGAAAAGAGTCTTTGAAAACCAGGACCTCAAATGTGGCACCAAGCTTATGGTCTACAGGGCAGTAGTGATACCTGCCTTCCTATATGGCTCAGAGATGTGGACTATATACAGCAGACATCTCAAAATGCTGGAGAAGTACCACCAGCGATCCTGCAAATCCATTAGGAGGACAGATGCACCAACTCTCGCTCAGGCCAACATCCTCAACATTGAAGCATTGACCACGCTCGATCAGCTCCATTGGCAAGCCACATCGTCTGCATGTCTGACACGAGACTCCCAAAGCAAATGCTCTACTCGGAGCTTCGTCATGGCAAGCGAGCCCCAGGTGGGCAGAGCAAATGCTTCAAGGATATCCTCAAAGCTTCCTTGATAAAGTGCAACATTCCCACCGGCACATGGGAATCCCTGGCACAAGACCGCCTAAAGTGGAGGAAGAGCATCCGGGAGGGCGCTGAGCACCTTGAGTCTCATCGCCGAGAGCAAGCAGAAACCAAGCACAGATTGCGGAAGGAGCGTGCGTCAACCCAGGCTCCCCACCCACCCTTTCCTTCAACCACTGTCTGCCCCACCTGTGACAGAGACTGCAGGTCCCGCATTGGGCCCCTCAGCCACCTGAGAACTCACTTTTAGAGTGGAAGCAAGTCTTCCTTGACTCCGAGGGACTGCCTATGATGATAATGATAATGACCCAGACTCGAAGGGTTAAATTATAAGAAGAGATTACACAAATTAGGATTGTATTCCCTAGAATTTAGAAGGTTAAGGATTGATTTGATTGAAGTTTTCAAGATATTAAGGGGAACAGATAGGAATAGATAGAGAGAAACTATTTCTGTTGGTTTGGAAGTCTAGGACTAGAGAGCATAGTCTAAAAAATAGAACCAGACCTTTCAGGAGTGAAATTAGGAAACATATCTACACACAAAGGTTGTAAAAGTTTGGAACTCTCTTCCGCAAACGGCAATTGATGTCAGATCAGTTGTTAATTTTAAATCGGAGATTAATAGCTTTTTGTCAATCAAAGTATTGAGGGATGTGGGCCAAAGGTGGGTACATGGGAGCCGATTTTCATCAAGGCTTCTGCCCGCCCAAGTGCCGCCGATGTACTGGATGGTATTTTGGGCGGGATATTCATGGCCGAGGTTCCTTGAAGGTCGAAGGGCAGCAAATGAACGATGTACGCCACCAATCTGGGCGGCTGCAGGCGAGAGGTCTCATTCTCGGCGGCAGAGGCGCTTGCCACCCAAGTGTTGCCGAGGATGGAGTCGGGCCCACGGAGGGTCGAAGACCTGAAAAAAAAAATCAACACTAAAAAATTAAAAAACTGTCCAAAGACCTTCAGGGGACCCCATCCAGGTAAGTCACTGTTGGAAAATGTTTCTACAATGTTCACTAACCTTTTTTTCAGGTTCCTCCTACTAACTGTCAGGGACAGACCAGCCTCCAGCCAACGGTCCATCCCCGTTCTGCCGCCGAGTCCCACCGACTTCCGTCCACAGGAATCTGGGAGCTTGGTGGGTGGGAGGTCAGTTGCGCCACTCGGTTGTCCGCTGATGTCAGCAGGCGGTTCCCAGCGGCTCTCTCCTCCAGCCCGCTCCAGGCCACCTCCAAAGTGGCACTGGGCGGATCTTCAGGAGGAATGTCAGCGGCAGTCGGTGGCTGTGGGCGGTGAGCTGATGAATTTCGGCTCCAGGGAGTTAGGTCGCAGATCAGCCATGATCTCATTGAATGGCGGAACGGGCTCGAGGAGCTAAATGTCCTACTCCTGTTCCTATGTTCATAGATACAGCAAGCAATTAGGAAGGCAAGTGCTTTGTTAGCCTTTATTGCAAGTAGGTTGCAGTAGAAATATGGAAGGCTTGCTGCACTTATATAGGGCATTGGTGAGATCACATCTGGAGTACTGTGTACAGTTTTACCTAAGGAAGAATATCCTTGTCTAAGAGGGGGTTCCATTGAGGTTCACTGCATTGATTCCTGGGATGAAAGGACTGTCCTATGAGGAGAGATTAGAGTAGAATGGGCCTATAATCACCAGAGTTTAGAAGAATGAGAGGTGATCTCATTGAAACGTATAAAAGTCTCAGAGGGCTTGACAGGGTAGATGCTGAGAAGCTGTTTCCCCTGGCTGAAGAGTCTAGATAGAGGGGTCATAGTCTCAGGATAAGGAGTCGGCAATTTAGGAATAAGATGAGAATTTTTTTCACTCAGAGGGTTGTGAATCTTTGGAATTCACTATCCCAGGGGGCTGTGGATGCTCAGTCATTGAGTATATTCAAGACTGAGATCAATCGATGTGGGGATTGGGCAGGAAAGTGGAGTTGATGAAGAAGATCAGCCATGATTTGTATGGCCTACTCCTGCTCCTATTTCTTATATTCTTATATGATTTAGAAAAGGAGGGAAGGAAAAACCAGATAACTGCAGACCCATCAGTTTAACATCAGTTGTAGGGAAGTTACTGAAATGTATTACAGGATTAGAGACTGGGGCAAAATTCGGTGAGGGCAATAAATACTGTGAAGCGGAACTTCCTGTGCCCGGCGCAGAAGTCCCACCCAGCAGTGAAATGGGGGTGACCGCCCCCGAGAGGAAGTGTAGCCCAATGTTGCGCGCTCCACTTCCTCTCGGGGACAGGACTTGAGCGCTAATCGTGGCAATTTTTCAGCGCTACGCAGAGAGCCGCGTAGCACTGGTAGGAGCACAGAACCCTTCCCTTCCGTTAAAAGGGAGGGCACGCTGCCAACTCTATCAGGGAGAAGGGGCCACCACTATATATAGGAAGTGAGGTGCCGTGGCAGTAGCCTGGCACTATAGCAGAGTGCCAGGCTGCAACATCGTGGCACGGAACTCCCGGATGGCAAAACCCTCCTGAAGTGACACTGGTGACGACACAAATTGTTGGTAGATTTGTGTCGTTCTGCCGTTAGCTTTGCAAAAACAGGATCTCGTCTTCAACCTCCCCGTTCTTTATATGAAGTTGCTGAATTTGCACATTAATTGCCCATTAACCTCGCCACAGAAAATTAAGTCTCGCAATTATCGGCATACGTACTCTTTTCATCATCATAGGCAATCCCTCGAAATGAGGATGACTTGCTTCTACGCCAAAAAAGGATGAGTTCACAGGTGTTTTAATGAAGGACCTAATATTCCAGGTCCTGAACTACATCCTGCAGGGTGGAAGATGCCTGTGCGTGGATTTTTTTAAGGTGTGGTGGCCATTGCACACCGGCCACCACACGGGCTTGACAGAGCTAGGTCTTGGTCCAGTGGCAAGGGATATCCAAGACGACTGGAGACCTGCTCTGCTGCACGGATCGAGTGCACACACATATCGAGTGTGGGCTGGCCCGTGCTGCCCCTGGGCCCTTGGCCTCGAACTCACGTCTCTCCTGGACCCCGATCATATCCCTCCAGTCTCTCGCCGCTCCTGCTGTATCTGCCCACGCTCCAATCATCGACCTGGATCTTGATGATGTCACCCTTCGCTGCCGTTGCCCTCCTGCACCAGCTCGCACTGCTCCCTGAAGTGACCTGCACGCTGCTCCCAGGCCACCGCACCTTTTGTGGCCCTGACCTGTCGCTAGTGTTCTCACACAGGTCGAGGCCTCCACCTCTTTTAACAACGCGATAATTGCTAATGACTGCCAATCGACCTCTCCTGCCCAGAAAGTAAACAATTTTAACGATGTTCCCGCAAAAAGCAGGTGGCAAAATTCCTTCAGATTATGAATTGTTTCAGGTGATTTTTAAAATGTCAAATTTAAAATTTAATTTTTAAACTTTTCCTTTCTCTCTTTTTTTCTCTCTCCCTTAATCTAATCTTTCTTTGCCTCACTTTAATATTTCTCTTTCTGTACCTGTTTTAATATTGAATTCACCCACTCTTAATTTACCCTCCTTCTCAGTCCTTCCTCTGTTTATTTCTCAATTCTTTAATCTCAGAGGTTAAGGAGATACACTGTTTGTCCTGTTGTTCACCAAGATCCCAAATTCCCTGTTGTCATCACTGCGGCGTTATCAGCTCGCACTTCCAGCAACATTTTTAAAAACCTAAATGTGCAATTGTACGTCTAACTAACGGGGCATGCCGCAAGATGTTTCGGTCCACCAAAATCTGGTCCCTTGTTTCAGCATCGTGGATCAGATGCTTCAAAAAAACTGCACAAACAAATCCAGGTTCACACTTGAGGTGTTCCCGCAGAAAGCATGTAACAAAATTCCTATCTCCTTATAATCCGAAAGACATCTTTAATGCCAATGAAACTTGCACATTTTTTTACAAGCTGCACCAAAGCAAAACGTTAGCTTTGTTAATGAGATTTGCTCAGGTTAAGAAAAGCAAAGGGGGAAATTATCTTCATGATTTGCATTAGTAAAAAAAAAAAGAAAGATATTCGGAATTACACAGAGTTTGCACCTGGAATTTTTTCCCCAGTGAGAGATCGGGAAAATCGCTCAAGAGACAGGTGCCGACATTGTCCCTTTCTATAAGAGCTGTGGTCGATAAGGACTCACTGCTTTGTCAGCGTGGAGGAGCGGCCATTTTGAAAATTGCCCTCCTTTATCTTTGAAGTGGTATACGGCGGCGACCCCCTTTCCGTCCTGTGTGGGAAATTGCCCCGCAGGAAATTGCCCTGCGGGAGCAGATCAGCTGTTGCTCGGTGCCCCCGACAGCTTACCCCGGTGGAAAGCTTCTTGTGCTTGGCGGCGCGTCAGCCCTTAGAGGGGATGGCGCATTGCCGCGTCTGCCATTTTATTTTAATTGTCGGTCAACTGCCAGGTTCGGAACTGCCCGCACTTCCTCCCCGCTGACGATCCCACATCCGCCCCGCTCCAAAAAAAAAGAGCTAAATTTCCCCAGATTGTCTGCCCCCTTAAAAAATGGAAGGTGTGCCCCGTTTGGGGCGGCGGGCAATTTCGGCCCCACACTGCCAATGGCTAAAAACAGCAGTTTGCACCATTTTTTTCAGGATTTCCGACAATCTTCTACCAAAGTTACAAAGCTGCAACTGACACAGTTGATCGTACCACACGGGTACTGGTAGTAGTAGTAGTAGTCTGTAGTAGCGGACCCCTTTGAGTCCATTAGCTCTATGTTGTGACTGCCAGCAGACAGGAATCCATTGTCGGCGTTGACACGGGGAAACCTGATGTCCAGATTGCTAATCAATATGGAAAGTGTTGATGCTGTGCAGGAGGGTGCTGCTGGTGGGAGTGAATGAAGTAGATGCCCCAGAATTTGGATCCAGTGGAAAGATGGAGGTAGAGGAACCTCTACCCCTTCACCACGGCCACAACATCAAACTCTGTGCGACTGCTCAGCAAGTGGTTGACATCTATGGCAGATATCCCAACGAGAGTTTACTCTGTGCAGTCAGTTAAAAAGTAAACCACAATCCCAGAGTATTTCATGCAATTACTGAATGTAGCGATGTACAGCTTATTTGGTGTTCAAGTTTCAATCACATGCATTTCAATTGTTGCTTTGATGTTTTATGGAATACTTTAGTGTTCCTGTAGTGTTTTAGTGTGTTCATTCATTAAAATTGTTTAATTTGAACTACTGGATAATTTGATTTTTTTTCAAGCAGAAGAACAACTTTGAGTTAGCAGGAGTAGACTGTACGCATTCCCAGTACCGTGTGCCAGTCATGGACAATGACAGACAAAAAGATGATTGCAAACAAGCTTAATTTGTGGCTACATACAAGTTTGTATTTTACAGTTTTTCCCTCGGTCTTGTTTTTGAAAAAAAAAAATCCCATAATTAGAGTGAATATTTAGCAGATCTCCCATGGCATTGCTCAAAGATTTAGAATGATAGGAGCGTTCTACCGTAAAACACAAACTAAATTGTATAATATCTATCAATCTATATATTATTAAAAGTGCACTTTTATGAAATGAACATTCTGTCCATTAACCGTTCTTGATGTGTCATAAATATGTCCCACATTGTTTTGGGGTAGATTTTCCTTTTTAGCACCGAGGCGTATGAGCTTGGAGGGCAGAAGCCCTTATTGCAAAATCAGGTGCAAACTGCTTACAATTTTCCATCTATTCAAAACACATGGAGCTGGATTTTGCGGGGGATCAGCAAGCGTGCTCGGTGTTGGGTCGGGTGGGAAAGTGTTTTTTTTTCCCCCAGCAGGTTGGGACCCCTCTGTGAACCAGCCACCAGGCGCCTTTCCCTGATGTCGAGTCCGTCAGCGTTGAGCAGATCCCGACATGCAGCGTGGGTTCACAGCAGGGGACCCAATTCAGGTAATTAGTGGCTTGTTTAGAGCCACTTAAGAATAAATTTAAGCTCACCATCTGCATTTGACAGCTCACCTACGTGGTCCACGCTGGTCGTGGTCCACATCTGTCAAGCTGAGGCAGGAGTTCAGTGGCCATTCAATCAGCTGTTGAGTTGACAGCTTCAAATGTACAGTAAAAGGTCCCACCTTACAGAGTTATCTTCCATCAGCCACAAGCTCTTTCACATTGCATTTCTACCACAAGACTTACCATGCTGCAAGTCTTTATACAAGCCTCCATCCAGTCTGACCTCATTACCTCTCATCATTGCCAGATCGCTTCTGTCATCTCTGCTTTGCCTGCCATCTATTCCATGAGCATGGGTGCCCTTAAAATGCTCCCACCTTGCACTCATGCAGGCAAGTGGAGAGTATTCCATCAAACACCTGACTTGTTCCTTGTAGATGGTGGAAAGGCTTTGGGGAGGCAGGAACATACTGTGTGGCCGTGCAGCATTCCAGGGATCAGGAGCAGCTGGCTTTTCAATGAAAAAACTGTGCGGGCCCAAAAAAATTGGAGGGAACATTGCTCAGGAGGTGATTCACTCGGCACAGAATATTAAGCATCTAACCTGCTCTTTTAGTCACAGTATTTGTGTGTCTGGTCCAGTTAAGTTTCTGATCAATGGTGATAATTATTTTAGTTTTATTATTTAATTATTTTAGTTCTAGTTTGTATCTAGTTTTAGTTACCAATTTAATAAAGTAAAGTTATAGCAATTTACAGTTTCTTAGTAATTTGTCCTTACTATACAGTACAAATGCACACGAGGCCCATACTTGAGAGAAGGTCACTCTGTGACTAGTAACCTTTATTAGCCAGCACTGAAGTGAAGAAAGTGGGTGGAGTTTCCCCTTTTATACCTGAAAGTCCAGATTCGGAGTGTCTCCCACAAGTTTACCACCTAGTGGTCAGTGTTCTCATGGTGTACAACTTAGGTCAGTTTATACATGGGTTACAATGACAGTTGAATAGATGACATCACCTCCCCCCCCCAAAGTCTTATTGGGATCACAGGTTAAGTCTCTCTGGTGGTTTACGCTCCCTTGTAGAGCGTCTGAGTTGAGTCTCCGGTTGTTAGGCGCTGGCCTGAATGTTTGCTGTTTGCGGTGCCTCAGGCCTGTCCGGACTGGCCACAGTGACTGGGTTCTCCTCCACTTGGTTCCGGTGTTCGGTCACCTGTGGTGGAATGAACTCCACATTGTGTTCTTCCTCTGCTTCTTCTATGGGGTTGCTGAACCTCCTTTTTGTTTGATCCACGTGTTTGCAGCAGATTTGTCCATTGGTAAGTTTAACTACCAGAATCCTATTCCCCTCTTTGGCAATCACAGTGTCTGCAAGCCATTTGGGCCCTGCAGCATAGTTGAGGACAAAGACAGGGTCATTGACATCAATACATCGCATCCTCACATTCCCGTCATGGTAGTCACATTGTGACTGGTGCCTGCTGTCAACAATTTCTTTCATGGTGGGGTGTATAAGGCATAACCTGGTTTTGAGCGTCCTTTTCATTAGCAGCTCTGCGGGTGGAATCCCTGTGAGCGAGTGTGGTCGGGATCTATTGGCCAACAGGAGGCGTGATAAGCGGCTTTGTAGGGAAACCCCTTGGATTCTGAGCATCCCCTGTTTGATTATCTGCGCTGCTCGCTCTGTCTGGCCGTTTGAGGCCGGCTTGAACGGTGCCGTTCTGACACGGTGGATAACATTTCCTGTCATAAAGTCCTGGAATTCAATGCTTGTAAAGCACGGGCCATTGTCGCTGACCAAAACGTCCGGTAGACCATGGGCGGCAAACATTGCCCGTAGACTTTCTACTGTGGCAGAGGATGTGCTTGAATTGAGAATGCCACACTTGATCCATTTGGAGTAGCCATCTACTACAACCAAAAACATTTTTCCCATGAAAGGACCTGCATAGTCCACATGGATGCATGACCAAGGCTTGGCGGGCCAGGACCAGGGGCTAAGGGGGGGCTTCCCTGGTCGCATTGCCCAGCTGGGCACATGTGTTGCACCTGCAAACACAAAGTTCCAGGTCTGCATCTATCCCTGGCCACCAAACATGTGACCTGGCAATTGCCTTCATCATGACAATGCCCGGGTGCTCATTGTGGAGTTCTCGGATGAACACCTCTCTGCCCATCTGGGCCATGACTACTTGGTTTCCCCATAGTAGGCAATCGGCCTGAATCGAGAGTTCATCCTTGCGCCTGTGAAATGGTTTAAATTCCTCAAGGCATGCCCCGTACGTGGCTGCCCAGTCCCCATTCAGGACACATTTCTTGACTAAAGACAGTAGCGGGTCTCTATTTGTCCAGACTTTGATCTGACGGGCTGTCACGGATGAGCCTTCGCTTTCAAAAACTTCAACAGCCATGACCATCTCAGCAGCATGCTCGGTTGCCCCCTCGGTGGTGGCTAGTGGGAGCCTGCTGAGTGCATCGGCGCAGTTTTCAGTGCCCGGTCTGTGCCGAATTGTATAGTCATAGGCGGCTAACGTGAGTGCCCACCTGTTCTCCGAATCTTTGTGGGTCACGACTACCGTGGCGCTGCCTAGCACCGGAATGATCTCCTTTGTATATGTCCGTAGCTTTGCGTCAATCGCCACTAATTTTGGCCTCCTGGCCTTGGACGCCCACAACTTGTCGAACTGTTTGATACTCATCAGGGACTGGCTGGCCCCTCGTGCATTCTATCACCCCGCTGACCCCGCTCCTCACACTCTCTATAACCCCGCTGACCCCACTCCGCGTGCACTCTATAACCCCGCTGACCCCACACCTTGTGCACTCTATAACCCTGCTGATCCCACTCGTCTCGCTGTTATGCCCCCTATGCCTCCTAGTTATAGACACTCCAGGCAGGAAAACAACCTCTCTGCATCGACCCTGGCAATCCCCCTCAGAATCTTATATGTTTCAATCAGAACATCTCTCATTCTTCTAAACTTCAGCGAGTATAGGCACACGCTCCTCAATATCCATTCATAGGACAACCCTCTCATCCCAGGGATCAATCTAGTGAACCTTTATTGCACCGCCTCTAAGGCATGTCTGTCCTTTCTCTTGGCTTGGATTTTCTGGGATCAGCACACGCGATTGGTGGTGAGTCAGGTGGGAAAGTGTTTTCATTCCCCAGAGGTTCGGGACCCTGCTGTGAACCCCACCACCATACACCTTTACCAAATATGGAGTCTGTCAGCACTGAGCTAATCCGACCGCAGCGGCATGGGAGGCAACTAAAATCATTAGTGGCTTGTTTACAGCCACTTATCAATGATATTTACCCAGGTTTTTGGATTTGACAGTTAGCCCACTGGATTCCCGCTGTGCCTCGACCTCGGCTGTGAAGCTGAGACGGGAGGTCAGTGGCCATTGAATCAGCTTGACATGTCAAGTGAAAGTTCCCAGCTGATTGAGAAATGTTCCCTTAACCACTAGTTTCTCAAACTACAGATTCAGATGCTGCAAGTCTTTACACAAGTCTCCATCCAGTCTGACCTTATTACTTCTCCCACCATTGACAGATCACTTCTGTCATCTCTACTTCACCTGCCATTTATTGCATCAACATGGTTGCCCTTCAAACGCTCTCACCTTGGTCCTCAGAATCCCATCACGATCAGCCCCAACACCAGCATCACCAGCAGCACCAACAACAACAGCAAACTTCTCTGCAATCAACTGATGCTGCACAGGACACAAGGCATCAGAACCCAACCACATTGCTGCCTGGGAGGCCAGGGATAGCCTTACCATGAACAGATTTACTTCATTTGATGTTATACACTCTGGCTGCCACATGATGCATCAGGTTGGTACCACCCCACACCAGTACCATAAAGCATTCCTACAATGCCTAAGCCATTCCTTTCATCACCATTGTAGGGGGTACCCTTATGTCTCACCAGTCACTGCAACTCACTAAGCCATTTCCAAAGGTGCACACAAATCTATTCAAGAATGCAAAGTGTTGGAAATGAAGGTTTCAATGTTTGACACCACATTAACAGAAACATTACATGAACATTGCATAACACATCCAAGTGCCTACCCTTGTGTGTTGTTAGTTGGTATCATTGCTCTAGGATGAGGGTGAGTGTGCAGGATGGCTAGTGAGATGGGGATGTGATAATGTAGATAGAGAGGGATGGGTGGAGGTGCATGGTAAGTTGCTGTGAGTAAGGATGTGCAGGAGCAGGGTATGGAAGGCAGAGTGATGGGGATGTGATTAGTGGTACAGCAGGATGAGGTTGAGTGTGGGTTTGCAGTAACATTTCGTGATCTACTGAGATCATTCAAATGTTTGTGGTAATGCGCAGTTCCTCCTGACCACATCCCTGCTCGTGATCCCCTCTACAATATGCAACCAGACTGTGTTGGTCTCCTGCTGAGGTCTCTTCCACCCATGGAAAGGGAAGAGGACCTCCCTACTTGCTGTGACTCCCTCCATGAGCATATAGAGGGAATCATGGGAGAGCCTGGGTGCAGCCCCGCACCTCTGTGCAGTGCTTGTTAGTGTTTGCAGCACCTCAATGCTGCAGAACACTGACAGCACAAATGTCAAAATAAAGTTGGCCATGGTCCCTTTAAGGAAACCGCTAATGACGCATCATCAAATGACGTCACCAGACCTGCTTCCTCTAATTGGCTGGCAAATGCGCTGGGCGGTCTTAACAAGCCCAATCACGGTAAATTCATTTCAGAGGTCGGGATTTGGCGGAAGCGAGGTTGTGACCTGCCGAGGTTAGTAAAATCGCCGCCATAATTCCTTGAAAGTGAAATTTTTAAAAATTCATTCATAGGATGTGAGCGTCACTGGCAAGGCCAGCATTTATTCCCAACACTAAACTGAATGGCTTGCAGGGCCATTTCAGAGAACAGTTAAGAGTCAACCACATTTCTGTGGGTCTGGCCAGACTGGGTAAGAGTGACAGATTTCATTCCCTTCAGGACATTAGTGAACCAGATGGGTTTTTATGACAATCTGGTAGTTTCATGGTCACCATAACTGATACTAGCTTTTTATTCCAAATTTATTAATTAACTGAATTTAAATGCCACAGTTGCCATGCTGGGATTTGAACTCACATCTCCAAATCATTATTCCAGGCCTCTGGTTTTCTAGTCCAGTAACATAACCAGTATGCTACCATTCCTGTAACAACAGGTAAAAAAGCCATAAAAGAGGCCAACAGCATTTGGGGTCTTTATCAGTCAGGGCATCGAGTAGCAAAGAGGTAGTGAATAATTTGTCCAAGGTAGTAGTTAGGCCACATTAGAATACCGTGTGCTGTTTTCAGTGCCCCACTATAAAAAGGATATTAAAAAGTCATAGAAAGCGCACAGTATAGATTCAACAGGATAATATCAAGGATGAAAGAATATAATTATGAGGAGACACTCGAAACTATGGAACAATGAAAACTAAAAGGAGATTTAATTGAGGATTTTGTTATAAAGGGGTTTGGTCGGGAAAATCAATTTTGTTTGGTTGGGAGGCAGTGATGGGGAAAGTTATCAATTTAAGATTGTGACTGAGAGTGAGGTTAGAAGAACTTTTTTCAAGCTGAGAGTTACTGCACGGAATATTTTATCGCATTGAATGGTTGAAGAAAAGACTTGCATCTTTTAATGGAAGAGTAGATAAACATTTGAAGAAGAGGATGATAGAGGGCTATGGAGAGAATGAGTAGGGCAATAGTTTTATTTTCCTGCATTAACAACTACCTGTATTTACATAGCGCCTTTA
Source organism: Pristiophorus japonicus (assembly GCF_044704955.1). Classification (NCBI taxonomy): domain Eukaryota; kingdom Metazoa; phylum Chordata; class Chondrichthyes; family Pristiophoridae; genus Pristiophorus; species Pristiophorus japonicus. The sequence continues at coordinate 43,919,924 of NC_091987.1, forward strand.
ACGTAGTAAAATGTCCTAAGGTGTTTCACAGGAGCATTATAAAACAAAATTTGACACCGAGCACATGAGGAGAAATTAGGGCAGATGACCAAAAGCTTGGTAGGTTTTAAGGAGCATCTTAAAAGGAGGAAAGAGAGGTAGAGAGGTGGGGAGGTTTGGGGAGGGAATTCCAGAGCATTGGGTATTGGCAGCTGAAGGTGAAGCAATTGAAATTGGGGCAAAGCCCTGTAGATATTTGAAAACAAGGATGCAAATTTTAAATGCGAGGCGTTGCTTAACTGGGAGCCAATATAGGTGAGCGAGCACAGGGATGTTGGGTGAACGGGACGGTGCGAGTTTGGACACAGGCAGCAGAGTTTTGGATGACCTCAAGTTTACAGAGGGTAGAATGTGGGAGGCCGGCCAGGAGTGCATTGGAATAGTCAATCAATATTAAAAATTAAATGAGATTATGCATATACAAAGTGGATACACTTGCAAATATTTATTTATTAAAATGAAGTACAATAGATTTGTGAATCTGTTCACAAATAGAAGGAAGAGAATAGAATGAGGATCTGTTTATTCCACTAAATCTGATACAGTTGAATGCAGCACTCAGATTACAACACAGGGGTGTCAATGTAAACTAAACATACACTGGAGCATGCGTTCAGTTCAGAATTCTATTTGTAGAGTGAACAATCTCATAACCTACTGGGGAAAAAATCCTTGCAATTCTGAATCACAGGAGACTTCATACTTTGGTAATGGAATCAAAAAAAATTGCAATACAATATTCGTTATAGAGTCATGTGAGTCCACAATTGTTGCTCTGATAACAACTTACATTTGTATATCATTTTAATACAGAAAAGCATCTCAAAGCAGTTAACACCCAGGAAGCATGTTTTGTGAGAAATGTACCATTGTAAATTAAAATGAAAAAACTGTAACTCATTCTTGGAACTTAAATTCCATTTATAAACTGCTGCAGTTCATGACATTTGAATCCCTCAATTAGGTTATAAGTTTGTGATTCACTCTCTGGTAGTGTGGTGGATGAACCTGCAGGTTTTATGCTGCAGTAGTGGTCAAAGGGATATCTAAATTATAATGTCAAGTGCTGTAATTGTGTGCCTATCTCCTTTTTCAGCATCAAATCTGCTTAATCGTTCAACAGCCATTAATGAGTGGTGCAGAGATGAGCATTTTATAATTATTTAAGGTAAACATTTTTGCTCGAGTGTGGTTTTGTAAAATATCATGACCTAGAAATTAGATAAGGCCCAGAAATGGGAAGAGCCATCAAGCATTGCTATGTACCTGTGCCCGTTCAAAGTGGTACAGGCAGCACGCAAAATTCGTATTGTCTGCTCATTATAATGGTTGCAGCGCTGATCTCAGCACTAAACATGCTGCTGATTAAGATTAGCATTCCACAGGGAAGGCAATATCAGGTACAGTTTACTGGCCAATAAAGTTTGGCCTAGGATCACTGCACTATTTAAAGGGGAGGTGCTTTGTTGCAGAAGCACGTCATTGTCACTGTGAACAGAGCCATGACCCGACAGCCAAGGGAAAGGGCAAGGAGATGTTCCGATGCAGTGCTGGAGGCCTTGGTCCTGGGGGTAAAAGACGCTGTGAGGTCCTCTACCCGCAGGGGAGCAGGAGGCCTTCAAGGCTGAATAACAGAAGACTGTGGGAAGAGATTGCTCAAGCTGTCACTGCAACGAGTTTGTCCCCAGGACCTGGATCCAGGGCCGGAAGAAGTTTAATGACCTCACACGTGTGGTCAAGGTGAGTGAATGCATCATCAAATGCCATATCCCACCAACTGCACCACAGGCCTCACACACTGCTCAATGCACCACACCCCCATCATTCACCTATCAACAATCTCTACCAATCACTACTCATACCTCACAGTCATAGCTTCACCTCACACACTTACCACTGCTGCAAGACTCACACGCACATCTCACACTTTGCACACACTGCCAGCTCAACCATGGCAGGCACATCACCTAAACATATTGCACCACATCCACTGACACACTTCACTTTCTCTTGCAGGCCATGATGGCTCTCAACCACCAGGAGCAGCAGCAGATGGGAGAGGGCAAGCCAGAACCTGACGGAGCTGGGGGAAGCAGTTCTCACAATAATTGGAGGGTCCGTCACAGAAACCGTAGCGAGCGGGGAAGTTCAACGCGTTGCTGATGATGATGGTATGCTCATATCTAATCCTTCTTCTCACATCACACTTTCCCCTCATCACACAATCTCTTCTCACTTACAAGCTGCTGATGGTGTATTCATGGATATCTTGCTTTATCCCCCTCCCCTCACCACAACCCGACCCTTGTGGATTTCTCCTTTCAGATACCCAAGAATTGCCAGCAGCCCAGCCTGTCCCTGAAGTCATGGAGGAGGACAGAGATAGAAGAGAAGACACACCGGCACTGCACTCGCAGACACCAGCTCAGGAAGTGGCACTGCGCATACATTAAAGGAAAGTATAGAGGTGGAATCTGCATGCGGTGAGTTACCGGGCACAAGTGGGCTGTAGCCAGCCCGATAGAAACATAGCTCGGGTGCCCGGAGGGTGAGTTCGTGCATGAATTCTGCTGCACACGACAGATGATGAACTCGATGGGGGCAGCCTTCTGAAGAAGGTGATGGCATATACACAGAAATGCTTGGTGCAATGGTAAGACTGCCAGAGAGCCTCTTTTCAGTGTTAAGGAGCACGGAGAAGTCCGGCTCCAACATCGCATGGGGCTTTGTGCGGAGCTTGGAGCCCATGATTTGCAGGATGGTAAACTCCATGAGAGACCTTATGGACCCAGCCATAATGCTGGTGTGATGGGCGATATCACAGCTTCTATTGCCACACAGGCGGAAGCAACCCAAGGTATCAGTGCTGCAGAGGAATCTCAGACTTCTGTCATCGTGGCTGGATTACAAGTGTAGAAAGGGGCTTTCAGGGTTGCACCGCAGTTCAGCAATCTGTCCTCCAACAGATGGCTAAGAATGCTGAGGCACTGCCCCTGGGGAGTGGCAGTGGCTTTGTGGAGCGAGAACCTGCTGTTCTCCCTCAGGATGACAGCATTTGTCCTCTCACCACCGCCACTCCACCAGTGTCCTTGCTGTTGCTTGTCAGCCAGGCAACCCAGACTGCTGCCACCCACGCCAAGGTGCTAGAGTTCATCCTGCAATGCCATCTGCAGTCAGCAGCCTTCCACCAACCATGCTGCAGCCACTGGGGTAGCGCTGTGTAGGAGCAGTAGAACAGGCAAAGGAACACGAAAGACAGACACTGAGGGAATGCACAACCGTGATTAGTTGACGTTGTTGTTTTGTTTTGGATTTGATAAATTTATAAATTTAGTTTGGAATCTTTGTATTGTGGTGGCTCTCATTTCAGCTTTGTGCCCGGAGGATGCTGTGATGTTCCGTGACAGAGAGATGGTAAGGTGGAGAAGTGGTGAGCAACAGGGATCTGTGGTTTCATTCATTGGAACTGGATTCTGATGAGACGATCATGGACAACCTGTCCGGAATGGGTATCTACTGGCTGCCTCCTCCCTTCCTCCTGCTCCTCCTCTTCCTCCTCCTGAGGAGGTCCCGGAACCCATATGTGCAGTCGATGGTGCCCTGCACCATGGGGAAGCCCGATAAGCTCCTCCTGCTTCTCTCTGTTCAAAAAGAAGTCAATTAAGTCCCTTCTTCTGGATTACAGAGTCTCTGTGGCCTCCCAGATGCAGCGATGGATGGTGAACTGCGAGATGTTGGGTACGTCTCCTGCTCCAGACTGGAAGGATCCGGTGGTGAAAGAATTGAGGGCCACTGGGAGAGCCGTCGTTGCCCTGCTCTGAGGCTGCAGGTCTGGTTGCAGGAGGTGGAAGAGTTCTGTGACCACCTCCTTGGTGAAGCAGGGCCTCTTAACTCACTGCTCCTGGTTTAGGTGCAGGTAGGAGAAGTGCTCCCCGAAGACCCTAGGTGGGTGAGGTCTCCTGCTGAGAGACCTCCTCCCTTTGCGATCATCCTGTCCTCTTCTTCGCTGCCTCCACTCCATCTTCCTGTCATACTCGAGCTTGAGGGGGACTGCAAGTAGAGCCCCATCACTGAGAGCAAGTGGTGTAAGTAGAACCCTTTCAATGAGAAGCAAAATGTTCTCTACTTGTAGCAACACTCCCTGTCACCTCAGCAACTTTAATTCACTTTGGGAAGCTCCAAGCAGTTGCACAAACAATTGCACAGAGCTAGCAGAACTGAAAGTCAGCTGCAAGTTGTTGATTATCCCTTTAAATAGCGCTGCTGAACACTTGGTCAGCTGGTCGAGATTAGGAGAGGATGTTAATTGGAGTGGCAATGTCGAAAATGGCAGGTCGTGCGTCATATCAGCATTGCACACTATGTTACGATCTGCCTCATATAAATATCTGGAGTGAGCACAGACAACGGCAAAATGGCGGCCGCCCCAGAACCCACTGGAAGTGGGCCACCGCCATTTTTTCTTTCAAACCAGCCTTAACAGCCAGCGCTAAAGGCTCTAATTTCATAGCCCGTATATTTTCTGCAACTATCTTTCAAACCACTTAACAAACTCAAATCTAAACAAAACAAATGGAAATATGGGATTTGTTATTAAACAAGGGGGAGGATGATTTTCTCATTGTTGCTTCGTCTGCTCAGCTGCCCTTGCACTGTTGGCACTGATGTTCCAACGCATTTTCAGTGGCACCAAACCTCAGGAAGGCTATATCGGCCTTGGATGGGTTGCAGCGCAGACGCACCAGAATGATTCTGGGGCTTAGGGGGTTAAATTATGAGGACAGACTACATAAACTTGGTTTTTATTCCCTTGATTATAGGAGATTCAGAGTTGATCTGATCGAGGCGTTTAAAATGTTAAAGGGATTTGATAGGGTAGATATGGAGAAATTATTTTCTCTGGTAGGAAAATCAAGAACAAGGAGACATAGGGGCTGAAATTGCCCCTTCCCTTAAGGTCTGTTGCCACTGGAAATCGGCGGTCACACTGCGGTGTGGAATGGCGGCTGATTTTTCATGGAATGGGTGCCATTTTGAAAACTGCCCTCCTGCGGTATGCCGGCGGTGACCCGCTCCCCCCCACTACTGCTCCGCTGCTCCCGATCCATCCTAAGTGCGTCATCAGAGTGCGCACCCCCCCCAAATGCAAAATTCTGCCGTGAAAATGTTTTTCTGTCACTGCACTGTGTTTGCAGTGTGTTCAAAATGGTGGTGCGGCCACCATTAAAGGGGAGGGCGCACTGCTGCAGCTGCCATCTTACTTTTTTTTGTTGGCTGACTGCCAGGTCAGCCTGATAATTATGGCCCCACGTTCGGCCGGGCCGCCAACAGGCTGGCCCGGCCAAAACCCTCCCTGGTGGCCCAGTGGACCTAACTAAAAGAATCGCAGAGCTCGCAGCAGCTCTCCCTTTTAACTGATGACTGACTACGGCGAACACTCTGCCCGCGCCAACCCCCGCCACTCTAGTGTGCGAACTTCCGCTTCCCGCCTCACTTCTGCCCCCATTATGACCAATTTCCGGGCCGCTCGGAAAAAAAAGCCAAAGAGCAGAATTTCGCGCAAGAGGCCACCATATCCCAAGCGGCGGTGAAAACAGCTCAAACACGGTAAGTGTGCCGCATTTCGGCGGGAGGCAATTTCGGCCCCATAATCTTAAAATTAGAGTTCGGTTTTTCAAGAGTGAAATCAGGAAGCACTTTTACTTAACACAACATTTGGTAGAAATTTGGAACTTTCTTCCTCAAAAGACTGTGGATGCTGAGACAATTGGTGCCCTCGAGCTAAGGGTATTAAGGAATGTGGAACAAAGGCAGGAAAATGGATTGCGCCTTGATCTAATTGAATAGCGGAACAGGCTTGAGGGACAGAATGGCCTATACCTGTTCCAAATGTTCCTATGTTCCTATCTGCGCCCTCTTTATGTCTTTCCAAGAACACAAGGCAAGGAGGACCTTAATTGCAACACCCACTATAATTTTTTGCATTTGAAAGGCTGTTGCAATAAAACATGCTAAAACACACATCACCATATTAATAAAAAAGAATGTCAGTTTACCTGTGAACCTTTGTGGTTATTAAAGGTATTTCATATTATTATTGTAAAATATGCTGAGTTAAAGAGTTATTAAATTCCTCTTGATTTAGCATAGTATTGGATTCATAAAGGACATGATTTTTGTAGGTATTAAGTGATTCGAAGCAAAGGTGTTCTGCAAAGTGCAAAAGAACCTCAAATGAACTGAATAAATCATTCAGTAAAGTATTGTACAGCTTTTACACAGCTGTCATAAATAATTAATGTCATAAGCCACGGAAAAGCACTCAAGAGTATGTCCTAATCTTTATTTTTTTTCCCTTGTTTTTCTCTCCAGACGTTGACTCAACCTGCTGCATTTTCAGATGAATCAAGCTGTCAGTGCAAGGCCCCTCACGAAAGATTGACCATTGCTCAGGCCCGGTTTGGAACACCAAGTTAGTCTTTGATTTCCTAACAGATACATTTTTTCTTATTACGCTTTGCAATATTTTCAAGTTGGGTCTGGGGACTAAGATCTGAAAAATATTTCACTGACTTCATAAGATTGCAGCGAAGCCCACAGCCGCCCTTTGTGCTTCTCCGAAGGGCCCATTGGGGCACCTGTTGCTGCCTCCTTACAAGCAGCAATCTCACTGCACTATCTACTCTCTTGCCGACCTACCCACCCTGGAGAACAAAGGTAACCACTGGCTTCTTTTCTCCATTACCACTCCTTGAACCCTTCTCTCCACCACCTCTTCACACTCACCTCCAACAACAGTGCGAGGACCTTATGCACTTCTTTGTCATGAAGATTGTGGGCACTCGTTTACTGCCCGCAGCCCGCCCAGGCCTGAATGTTATGTCGGCCCAGGTCTTCTGTCGGCACTATCAGATGTCAGACACTCCGCCGGCCAACTCCCCATTTGGTCAAATCTATCCCCATGTTTCAATCTCTCCAGTCAGAGGTTGTCCACTCTTACAGGACTGAAGGGCTCTAATCAAAGTTACAAATGACATCTTCCATAACTGCGACAGTGGTTCATTTCCCCATCTTCCTTCTCCTTTTCTTCTACAACTAAATGGTGCCCTTTGGTAATATTATCCAAAGACATGGGGTCAGCATCCACATGTATGCTGACAACACCTAGCTCTACCTCTCCACTATCTGTCTCGCCTGTTGTAGAACTCGTCCAATTTTCATCCCACTGATTTCAATAGGATGATAATCAGGTAGGTACTATCAGGGGTAGGCGATACAGTCCACCAGATTACTGCCCAGCCGGTGAAGGTGAAAATTACAAAATAAAACAGTATTTTTTACTGTGAAATAGATTACTTAAAGTCATTGCTTTATGTGACTGGAAAACAGTCCAAACATAGCTTTGTCAAATGTTTCATCATGATCCCCCTTTAAAGCAAACTCCCAGCTGGCCCTTTGTTGCAAATAATACCAGTTCCGATTATAGCAGAATTCATGTATACTATCACACTACTGTATCATTTTAACAGTACCTGTACCTCAGACTGTTAAATTGTAACTAAACTAGCTCTCCCAATGGCTCAGTTGGTACATGTAATGCCCAGTATTCAACTGCCTTGTAGACTGGAAATCCTAGGTTCAGTATCTGGTCTGTGCCGAGTTAGTCAATCTTGGCCAAGGTGGTGAAAAGAGTACTGTGATTGGACTTATTATCTCTGGGCTAGGGAAAGATCAATTTTTGAAAAATCAAGCACTCCTTATCATCATCCAGTTATCCCAGCTGCAAAAGTCTGCATGTGTGGATGTTAGATATGGACAGGATTAGGTTTGTCCATGGTACAATCTGCTGCTGAATAGCTTGTTAACACTCACTAACTAACTTTACTTGGGTGAGGTACCTTGAAGGTGCAATCTAGCAAGAACCTGTATCTTAGGCGATGAAGGATGGAGTATAAAAGCAAGGAAGTCTTGCTACAGTTATATAAAGTATTGGTGAGGCCACACCTGGAATACTGCATGCAGTTTTGGTTTCCATATTTACGAAAGGATATACTTGCTTTGGAGGTAGTTCAGAGAAGGTTCACTAGGTTGATTCCGGGGATGAGGGGATTGACTTATGAGGAAAGGTTGAGTGGGTTGGGCCTCTACTCATTGGAATTCAGAAGAGTGAAAGGTGATCTTATCGAAACGTATAAGATTATGAGGTGGATTGACAAGGTGGATGCAGAGAGGATGTTTCCACTGATGGGGAGACTAGAACGAGAGGGCATGATCATAGAATAAGGGGCCGCCCATTTAAACAGAGATGAGAAATTTCTTCTCTCAGAGGATTGTAAATCTGTGGAATTCGCTGCCTCAGAGAGCTGTGGAAGCTAAGACAGAAATAAACAGTTTCTTAAACGATAAGGGGATAAGGGGTTATGGGGAGCGAGCGGGGAAGTGAAGCTGAGTCCATGATCAGATCAGCCATGATTTTATTGAATGGCGGAGCAGGCTCGAGGGACCGTATGGCCTACTCCTGTTCCTATTTCTTATGATCTATGTTCTTATGAAATATAAAAATGATTGTGACAAAGCTAATGATATCAGCCAAAGCATTGCTGTGTTGTATTTGAAGTTTATTAGCACAATATGTTTAATGGCTCCCAATTCCATGGCATTTTCTAATCCTGTGCTGGTTTGTCCTTTTACAGTTGATAGACCAGTGCGAGTTTATGCAGATGGAATATTCGATCTCTTTCACTCAGGTCATGCTCGGGCTCTCATGCAGGCCAAAAATCTTTTCCCAAATACCTACTTACTTGTGGGAGGTAAGAACTGAGGGACAACCTACTTGAAATAAAGTGTGCAAAGCTAACTGAAGCAAGTGCCACCTGTGTGTGACTCAAAGAGAGGTTTAGAAACTGTGAGGACTGTGCACATCAAAAAAGTGCAACGAATATTTCTTCATTGTATTTTGTTTGACCCGATTTTCCCCATTGGATCTGCAGTGCTGCCACTCACTGGTGTGCTTCTGTTGGGAGAGCAGCACAGACTGCTCCACGGTTTTTATGGGAGATGGCCCCTCCTTTTAGCTTTTCCTTCCACTGGATGAAACACTGCTGAGAGCTAATTCTGACACATTCCCGTGTATCCATCAGTCACTGTGTTCTGATGGTGTTCAAATGTGAATAGTACATCAGTTTGAAACTGTTAATAAATGTGCCTGCTTTACAATATTAACTCCCGTGCATCTTTGATGTTGTTTTCTAGATGTTTCCATTATACAACAGCTCTCGCACTCATGCTTGCCAAGTGTCACTCAGTTTTTGGTTTAAAAATATAACCACTCTGAAATATAAGCACAGCTTCAAATCCTTAAATGGTTTTGCAATCTGTGTCATTCTTGCTTTTCGCAAATGTCACTTCTATTATTCCCTCAGTGTTGACAGTTCTGCTCATATCCTCCTACAGATCCATTGCTCAGTAATCAAAATGTTCTTGCAACAAGCAATTTTTTTCTTTGATGCAAGTATTAAGGAATACATTAGTGTTAATGACAAGATAAAGTACTGTCAGGTATATTAATAGTTTGATGGTAAGATAAAGTTATAGATCTTTCATTGCAAGTGATGGTTAAATAACAGCGCACACAATCAATCTTGTACCCAACACATCTGACATGAAAGCAAAGGAAGAGTCATGTAGGAATAGACATGCAGATTATTTGCGATGTACCTAGTCTTTAAGATAAGTAGAGGCAAACAAGACAGCATAGAATATCTATGAAACAAAAGTTCTTCATCTGAATTGTGTAACTGTTTATTTTGTGGTGGATTTCCCCTCTGAACACGCCATGCCCCATTCGTACACAGGTAGCCTTGTCCCACCCATTCCGCACTGCAGCTTTTAACCAGCAGCTAGCAGCTGCCCAAGTGTGGGCCTCAGTGATTTGACTTCCTGCTCTCCCTTGCTACATGCAAGCGACAGACCTGCACTTGACACCTTTGCTTGCTATCCTCCCCTAATGCTTTGCCTGGAAATGGAATGGGAAATAGTGGGTACAAAGCAGTCTCATATTACCCGCTAACATAGTGTACTATTGATACTGTCACTATTAAACTGGAGGGCAATAGATTATATTATAAAATCTGTAACAAACCCATACTTTTATAAAATCTTTTTTTTTTGAAGAGGTGTGTACAGACATCTGCAAAAAGGTGAATTGGTAACAGTCATTGAGAATGGTGGTAGGACTAGAATTTATGTCTATGTGTAATGGATATTTTATAAGGATTGCTTGTGTGTGTTTGGTCTCAGTGTGCAGCGATGATCTAACACACCAGTACAAAGGTTTCACTGTCATGAATGAGATTGAGCGGTATGATGCCCTGAGACATTGCCGCTATGTTGATGAGGTTATCAGGGATGCACCATGGACGCTGTCTCCAGAGTTTCTTGAAAAACATAAGGTATGTTTCTCAACTGTCCTTTCCCCTCCTACCAAGTGTCTGTGCGTTTTGAGCAGATTTTTGCATGGGCTAACTTTTATGGCTTTAGACTGATTTTATAATTTGATAAAGTCAGTGGTATATCACTCCATATCCAGAGTATACTGCATGGCAACATTCTTTTCTAAGTGACACCATCTCAAAACTCATTTAGACTTCCAGTAATAATAGAAAGCAGCCTCTACTGACAGATCACTGAAATGCAGTATGTGGTTCAAACTTACTTTGGTGCGTAGTTCCTGTTCACTAACCTTACTTCCTGTTGTCACAATTTTACAATACATTTTTATGCCAATATTTATAATGCAATTTCCCTATGTAAACATTTATAATGGGAAAAGCCATTAAAGGTAAATTCAAGTTTTCAATTTAATGTAAAAACCCTATCCACCTGTCACATTTTATATGCAGGCTTCTCACCACTAGCCGTGCTGTGGCATGAATTGCCCAGCTCCAACCATCAGGTTGTTTTCTTGACTTGCCGGTTCTGTGAATTAAAGAAACTTTAAATGTAAAATTGCTTAAATTTAAAACCTGCTGCTTATCTCCTATCACCTGCTGGTCCAGTCAATTAGTAGTAGGACTCAGATAGGAGCAGTATATTCCCACTCTTGGTGCCACTGGACCTGACAACCAAATGCTGTCTGAAGCTTCCCACCACTTACCATTGCTTCGTTCAATAGAGGCCCACTCCTAAAGGTTTCCTTTGCCAACTGCTTGTGCTTATTTCTGCTTCCTTCCTAACCTGGTTCCTCAGATTTCTCCCTTTTCGACACTCAAACTCACTCCCTGGCATTTCTCCCAATGCTCCCATTCTTAGCGCTACTGACTGAATCCGGAAGGACATCAGCAAACAGTTGGCGTACTGAAGCCCAACACCCACCAAAAGTACCAGAACCCCAATGCAAACCGCCATTCACCTGCTCTTCAATCACACTTCCAATCACCCCTGCCACTTCCTGCCACTACACTTTCCTATAGCTCCACTCCCCTGACTGGGGCCACACATCGGCAGCCATTTCTCACAGAGTAGCCTGACGCACTTCTGCAATTCACTATAGATCTGCTCCACAGTTCAAGCAGGATACCAGTCAGCAAGAGAGGAACATCAATCTAGCCCTACTAATGGTCCCAGAGCCCTGATACCGCAGTGGACCCAGCTCCACATACAAAGATCCAGCCAACTCATACCAAAGACCAGAACACCAAAGCCATATTACTCCAACTATCCCTAAGCAAGTCTCCAACTACAACCAAAACCCTAGCGGACCTACTATCCGAGGTGAGCCCATAATATATATATATGTATATATATATATAGTTAGTGAAGATATATAGATAACATCAATTTAACAATATTGTAAACAAATTGAAGAATAAAATTCAACTACTGTTACAATATTAAAACAACTGGCTAATGGAAGGTGATGGACCAGAGAATAAATATAATGTATTTTCTATATACTTATTTAATATACAAGTATTTTAAAAAGTCTTCATACTAGAATGCAATTCACTTCAATGTCTCGCTTCCTAAAACATTTTCATGATTACATTTTATTATAAAACAATAAGGGGCCATTTAGACTGGGCTATAGTGTAAAACGGGTGACATTGATTCAGCTGCCTACTGTACATCTCTCCATCAACTTCATTGGTAATTAAAATCAGGAGAGAAGTATAATGGGTGGCTGAATCGATACTGCCCATTTTATGCTATAGTATCACCCAAAATCAAAATTACCCTCAAGTGTATATTTTGACTCACTATGAACAACCATAAGAAATCTGCTAGTATATTATTAGAAGGCTTGAGTATGGCATGCACTTCTAGTCCACATCAAGCTTGTTTCCTGTGTCACAAATTTTGAGTAACATATTCTCTCATTTACACACCAACAACACATCATGTCCATTTCCTTATAAAACATAATTTCTTCTGGCTTCCTGTAATGGGGTGCACAAATATATATGTTTATAAACTGGGCAAGATTGTACAAAGGTGCCATATATGGTTAGCAACACAAACAAATTGGCACCATTCCCTCTCCCCTTACATCTCCATTACTGCCAATGCAGGAATTTAATGAGTTCTTGTTCGGGAGGAGGGGTGAATGAGGGTAATGATTGAACCAACGAGAAGGAAATATACTCTTGGTAAAGAGCAATAATGCCAATGGTGCACAAAAACAGCTTAAAGGCAGCATTGTAGTGGGACTGTGTCATATTCAAATGGATCAGGGAAGAGGAGCACCTTTAATTCATGTTGTACCCATTTCCTGTTTCTCTTGCTCTACCCACCCACATACACTGCACTCCTATATTTAGTGATACTCAACGGAACCATACATGAAAACGATCAGCATTTTGTGAACCCAACCAGCATGCCAGCATTTGCTCAACAAGAAAAAATCATACTGAACCTATTGTGTTCCAAACACAGGGAGGTTACAGTAACAGTGACCTCAGTCTTTATTAAGACACTCCAGAGTGAGGAACAGGCCTTCAGGGCTGCCTTATATACAGTGCTCCCAAGGGATGCTGGGAACCCTTGGGACTTCATGGGATGAGCTCCCTGGTGGCGGAACATGGGAGTGCATGCTTTACAGATGCACAACATCACTCCCCCGCCCAAAGTCAAAGAGAAAACTATTTACAAGGTGAGGCGGTCGGGAGCCTTTCTTTCCCTGGTGGACCGCCTCGGTTCAAATGTCTGTTCTGGTGTGTTGGCTGTGCCCTCGCTGGGCTGGCGTGTTGTTGGCCCTGCAGGGCTGCTAGGTGAGCCTGGCCTTGCTGGGCTGTTGGGTGTAATGGGTTCGATTTCCTGGTCCGGCGTGGTGTCGTTGATCCTTTGGGTGTGTGTTGTAGGCTTGAAAAAGGTGGTGTCTGCTGTGGGTTGTTCAGGGCAGTCTGTGAACTGCAGCCTTGTTTGGTCCAGGTGCTTTCTGCAAATTTGTCCATTGTCTAGTTTGACGACAAACACTCTAGTCCCTTCTTTAGCTATCATCGTGCCTGCGATCCACTTGGGACCATGTCCATAGTTTAGCACATACACAGGGTCATTTAGATTAATTTCCCGTGACACAGTGGCGCGAACATCGTTTACATTTTGTTCCTGCCGCCTACTCTCTACCTGATCATGCAGGTTGGGGTGAACCAGCGAGAGTCTGGTTTTAAGTGTCCTTTTCATGAGTAGCTCAGCCGGGGGCACCCCTGTGAGCGAGTGGGGTCTCGTGCAGTAGCTGAGCAGTACTCGGGACAGGCAGGTTTGGAGTGAGCCTTCTGTGACTTGTTTAAGGCAGTTTGATGGTTTGTACTGCCCGCTCTGCCTGCCCATTGGAGGCTGGTTTAAATGGGGCCGAGTTGACATGTTTGATCCCATTGCGGGTCATGAATTCTTTAAATTCGGCACTGGTGAAACATGGCCCGTTGTCACTGACCAGTATGTCAGGCAGGCTGTGGGTGGCAAACATGGCCCTCAGGCTTTCAATGGTAGTGGTGGTGGTGCTTCCCGACATTATTTCACATTCAATCCATTTTGAAAAAGCATCCACCACTACCAAGAACATTTTACCGAGAAACGGGCCCGCATAGTCGACATGGATCCTTGACCATGGTCTGGAGGGCCAGGACCACAAATTTAGTGGTGCCTCTCTGGGCGGTTTGCTCAACTGAGCACATACACTGCATTGCCGTACACAGGACTCTAAATCAGAGTCGATACCGGGCCATCATACGTGGGATCTGGCTATCGCTTTCATCATTACTATACCCGGGTGTGTGTTGTGGAGATCCGAGATGAACGTCTCCCTGCCCTTTTTTGGTAGCACTACGCAGTTACCCCACAACAGGCAGTCTGCCTGAATGGACAGCTCGTCCTTTCGCCGCTGGAACGGCTTGATTGGCTCTTGCATTTCAACGGGGATGCTGGCCCAGCTCCCATGCAGTACACAGTTTTTTACTAGAGACAGCAGAGGATCTTGGCTGGTCCAAGTCCTAATCTGGTGGGCCGTGACAGGTGATTTATCATTTTTAAATGCTTCCATGACCATCAACAAGTCTGCGGGCTGCACCACCATCAACAAGTTTTCAGGCTGCGCCATTTCCACCCCCGTGGTGGACAATGGTAGCCGACTGAGAGCATCCGCACAGTTCTCGGTGCCTGGCCTGTGGCGAATGGTATAGTTATAGGCTGATAGCCCGAGTGCCCACCTTTGTATGCGGGCTGAGGCATTAGTATTTATCCCCTTGTTTTCAGCGAACATGGATGTGAGGGACTTGTGATTGGTTTCCAGCTCAAATTTGAGGCCAAACAGGTACTGATGCATTTTCTTTACTCCGAACACACACGCTAATGCCTCTTTCTCAATCATGCTGTAGGCCCTCTCAGCCTTAGACAAGCTCCTGGAAGCATAGGTGACAGGTTGCAACGTCCCCGCAACTTTAGCTTGTTGTAATACACACCCGACTCGTACGACGACGTGTCACATGCTAGCACAAGTCTTTTACACGGGTTATACAATACAAGCAGCTTGTTGGAGCATAAAATGTTTCTGGCTTTCCAAAAAGCAATTACTTGGTTTTTTCCCCATATCTAGTTCTCACCTTTGAGCAATAACACATGTAGGGGCTCTAAAAAGGTGCTTAACCCCCGTAGGAAGTTACCAAAATAGTTAAGGAGTCCCAGGAACGACCGCAGCTCTGTGATGTTCTGTGGCCTGGGTGCATTCCTGATAGCCTCTGTCTTGGTGTCTGTGGGCCAAATGCCATCCGTCGCGATCTTTCTTCCCAAAAACTCCATTTCTGTTGCCATGAAGACGCATTTCGACCTCCTCAGCTGCAGCCCTACGCGATCCAGTCGCTGGAGGACCTCCTCCAGGTTTTGTAGGTGCTCGGCAGTGTCCCGAACCATGACCAGTATGCCGTCCTGAAAGACCACTGTGTGTGGTACCGACTTGAGTAGGTTCTCCATGTTTCTCTGGAAGATCGCTGCAGCCGACCGAATTCCAAACGGGCATCTGTTGTGGGTGTTGATGCAGGTGAGGCCCTTCAAAGACTCCTCCAGCTCCTGCGTCATGTAGGCCGAAGTCAGGTCAAGCTTGGTGAACGTCTTGCCTCCTGCTTGCGTCGCAAATAGGTCTTCTGCCTTAGGTAGCAGGTATTGGTCCTGTAGCGAGAAACGATTAATAATCGCCGCAAATCCTGACCGTGCCATCACTTTTGAGTACTGGAACAATCGGGCTGGCCCACTCGCTGAATTCCACTGGGGAGATGATGCCCTCGCAATGCAGCCTGTCCAGCTCGATTTCCATTCTCTCCCTCATCATGTGAGATACCGCTCGCGCCTTGTGATGAATGGGTCGTGCCTCTGGGACCAAGTAGATCCGCACCTTCACCCTGGAAAAGTTTCCAATTGCTGGCTCAAAAAGGGATGGAAATTTGTTCAGAACCTGGATACACGAGGCCTCATCGACATGTGATAGCGCTCGGATGTCATCCCAGTTCCAGCGGATTTTGCCCAGCCAGCTCCTTCCAAGCAGTGTGGGGCCATCACCCAGGACAATCCAGAGTGGCAGTTCGTGCACTGTGCCCTCGTAGGTGATTTGACTATGGCGCTGCCCAGGACAGTGATAAGCTCTTTGGTGTACATTCTCAGTTTCGTGTGGATGGGGCTCAGGGCTGATCTCAATGCCTTGTTGCACCACAGTCTCTCAAACATCTTTTTACTCATGATGGATTGGCTAGCGCCAGTGTCCAGTTCCATGGCTATGGGTAAGCCATTCAATTTTACACTCAGCATTATAGGTGGACATTTCAGCGAAAATGTGTGCACCCCATGTACTTCAGCATCTGCCTCCTCTCTCTGAGGCTCGAAATTGCTTTGATCCACCATGGGCCGATCTTCCTCTGCCATGTAGTGATTAGCAGGTTTTGCAGAGCTCGTTGGAGGTGCCCCATTGTTCCACAGCTCTTGCAAACATACCCTTTGAAGCGGCATGAATAGGCTGAATGGAAGCCTCCACAACGCCAACAAGGTGTGAATTGCCTTGCATTCATCCTTTGTTGGGGACTCTGAGTCATCTGGGTCACCTGAGGCCTGCTGGCAGTTGCAGACTCGTGGGTTCTGCCCTGTACATTTCTGCTCGCAAACACAGTTCCAGTTAATTTATGAACATTGCTAGCATTTGTGTGCTGAGAGATTTGTTTGGTGTTATCACTGGTGAACATAAACGCCTATGCTGTCGCAATGGCCTTACTGAGGGTCGGTGTCTCTACAGTCAAAAGTTTTCGTAGGATGGTCTCGTGGCCAATACCCAGTACAAAAAAGTCTCTGAGCATTTGCTCCAGGTAGCCATCAAACTCATATTGTCCTGCAAGTCGCCTTAGCTCGGCGACGTAGCTCGCCACTTCCTAACCTTCAGATCGCTGGCATGTGTAGAACCGATACCACGCCATTAGCACGCTCTCCCTCGGGTTAAGATGCTCCCGAACCAGTGTACACAGCTCCTCATATGACCTATCTGTGGGTTTCACCGGAGCCAGAAGATTTTTCATGAGGCTGTAGGTCGGTGCCCGCAGACTGTGAGGAGGACCGCTCTCCTTATTGCAGCGCTTCCTTCTCCGTCCAGCTCGTTGGCTACAAAGTACTGGTCTAGCCGTTTGACATAGGCTTCTCAGTCCTCACCCTCTGAGAACTTCTCCAGGATGCCCACAGTTTGCTGCATCTTTGCATTGGATTCGTATTCTCATCACCAGTTATTGTGTTCCTAACACAGATGAGGCTACACACAGGGTGGTTCAAGTAACAGTGACCTCAGTCTTTAATAAGACACTCCAGAGTAAGGAACAGGCTTATATACAGTGCTCCCAAGAGATGCTGGGAACCCTTGGAACTTCAGGGGATGAGCTCCCTGGTGGCGGTACATGGGAGTGCATGCTTTACAGATACACAACAGAACCCTTTCCCCTTCAGTCCTGTTCCTGTCCAAGTTCCACCATTAATGGAAGCTTCTCTCTCCTCTAGTTAATGAAAAGATTGCAGACTTTGCATACCTAGTTGAGAATCCTTGTGAGAGCATAAATTATGCAAAGGCCAGAATCCCTTTCATTAAGCAGTAGAAGTGGAATTGAGCAGACAGAGCCCTGATACAGTCCATTAGTGGAAGCCCAAAGGTAGGACTGAAGAGAGACTCAAGAGAGACCTAAGCTGCACTCTACAAACTCCAATTTACACAATCTGCCGTGCATTAAATCATCAAAACCTTGTCCTCATTTACAAATCCCTGCATGGTCATATCCTACTTAACCTCTTCAGCCACCTCCAACCTTATTACAGCTAAGCTGTGCCCTTTGGTCCTTTTACTCTCGCCTCCTGTTCATCTCCCTTCCCCCAATCCATCATTGGTGGCAGAGCCTTCAGCAATCTCAGCCATACTCTGGAGCTCGCTGTTTAAAACTCTCCACAACTCTAATTTTCTTCGACTACTACTGCTCACAGCCATTTCAGTGAAGCATTTTGGGGCATTTACTAAGTTCAAAGTACTATATAAAAGCAAATTGTTATGTTTCGTATGAGCTGTGTCATTAGGATTTTGACAGGGTGTAGTGAACTTGTTCTAATGAGCTGTCCCACTTGAAGTGTGAAATATTGGATGAAATAAACATAGTGAGAGAGGAGGTATTAAGGGGTTTAGCAGCTTTGAAAGTGGATAAGTCCCCAGGCCTGGATGAAATGTATCCCAGGCTGTTAAGCGAAGCAAAAGGTGAAATAACAGAGGCTTTGACCATCATTTTCCAATCCTTTCTGGCTTCAGGTGTGGTGCCAGAGGACTGGAGGATTGCTAATGTGGCACCTTTGTTTAAGAAGGGAGAAAGGGATAGGCCAAGTAATTATAGGCCTGTCAGCCTAACCTCAGTGGTGGGAAAATTATTGGAAAAAATCCTGAAGGACAGGATAAATCTTCATTTAGAAAGAAACAGATTAATCAAAGACAGTCAGCATGGATTTTTTAAGGTTAGGTCATGTCTAATTAACTTGATTGAATTTTTCGAGGAGGTAACCAGGAGATCGATGAGGGCTGTTCGTATGATTGTCATTTAATGAATTTTAGCAAAGCTTTTGATAAGGTCCCATATGGCAGACTGATCATGAAAGTTAAATCCCATGGGATCCAGGGCAAAGTGGAAAGTTGGATCCAAAATTGGCTCAGAGGCAGGAAGCAAAGGGTAATGGTTGATGGGTGTTTTTGTGACTGGAAGGATGTTTCCAGTGGGGTTCCGCAGGGCTCGGTCCCTTGTTTTTTATGGTCTACGTCAATGATCTAGACTTGAATATAGGGGGTATGATTAAGAAGTTTGCAGAACATACCAAAATCTGCTGCGTGGTTGATAATGAAGAAGAAAGCTGTGGACTGCAGGAAGATATCAATCAACTGCTCAGGTGGGCAGAACATGGCAAATGGAATTTAATCCAGAGAAGTGTGAGGAAATTCATTTGGGGAGGGCTAACAAGGAAAGGGAAAACACATTAAATAGCAGGGCACTGAGAAGTGTAGAGGAACAAAGGGACTTGGAGTGCACGTCAATAGATCCTGAAGGTAGCAGGCCAGGTAGATAAGGTGGTTAAGAAAGTATACGGAATGCTTGCCTTTATTAGTCGAGGCATAGAATATAAGAGCAGGTGGGTTGTGCTTGAACTGTATAAAACACTGGTTAGGCCACAGCTGGAGTACTGCATGCAGTTCTGGTCACCGCATTACACTGGATTGCACTGGAGAGGGTACAGAGGAGATTTACGAGGATGTTGCCGGGAGTGGAGAATCTTAGCTATGAGGATAGATTGGAAAGGCTGGGTTTGTTTTCCTTGGAACAGAAGAGGCTGAGGGGAGACCTCATTGAGGTGTATAAAATTATGAGGAGCCTAGACATAGTGGATAGAAAGGGCCTATTTCCCTTGGGAGAGGGATCAACAACCAGGGAACATACATTTAAAGTAATTGGTAGAAGGTAAGGGGAAATTTCTTTATACAGAGGGTTGTGGGAGTCTGGAACTCACTACCTGAAAGGGTGGTAGAGGCAGAAACCCTCACCGCATTTAAAAAGTACTTGGATCGGCACTTGAAGTGCCGTGACCTGCAGGGTTATGGACCTAGAGCTGGAAAGTGGGATTAGGCTGGATAGCCTCTTGTTGGCCGGCATTGACACGATGGGCCGAAATGGCCTCCTGCCATGCTGTAAACTTCTATGATTCTAAGTGTTACATAGGAACAGGAGGAGGTCATTCAGTTGCTTGAGCCTGATCTGCCATTCAATTAGACCATGGCTGATCTGGACCGCAATTCCATTTACCCACCTTTGCTCCATATCACACATACCCTTACCTAACAGAAAGCTATCAATCTCAGTGTTGACCAGTGGTAACCAGATACTGACAGACCTAGCATGCAGTTCCATTTGGTTTTACTTTAAATTTCCAACACTGTTGGTTTAACCAGTATTCCAGGGCTTACACAAGAGGAGCTCAGGGCGACTTGGTTTCCAATGTATCTCCCTTCTTTTCCAGAAGCAACTAGCATCAGTTCTAAGTCTATGCTTTTGAAAGCCCCATTGCCTCAGTATTGTAAATGTAAAAATCTTTTCAAATAACTAGGGGTAATTTTCATCTTCAGTATCTGGCCAAGTGGATTGCCCATCTGTGGTCGAACCCACCCAATTTTCATCTCATTGATTTCCATGGAATGAAAATCAGGAGGATTCAACAACGGGCGGATGATCACTCCGCCAGATTACCACCGCACTAGTGAGGGTGAAAACTACGCCCACTGAATCTTTGTAACACAGCATGCTTCATTTGGTATCTCTTATATTCACATCTCTGGTAAGGCTCGAAAAAAAATAAAAACCAGCCGTAACACACAGAGTACATTTGAATCTTAGATACTTGAGTAACTAATCAGTCTGAAATTGTTCATATTCCAACTTATTTGTAACTACACTTTCTTTTAGATTGATTTTGTGGCACATGATGACATTCCGTACTCCTCTGCTGGATCCGATGATGTCTATAAACACATTAAGGAAGCTGGTATGTTGCTGTCAACCTCATCATCAGTTTTGATTAAGTTTGCTATAACTGATAATGGATAGAATGTTGGAAGTGTACCTAAAATGTATTGGTTGGAACCTCTGTTCTTCAAGTATTTGCCTTGCTCTAGTTGTTTATTGCATGCAGTGCAGCAACAACAACTTGCATTTAAATGCACCTTAATCGTCGAAAAATGTCCCAATGAGCTTCACAGAGATGTGAGGAAAATGGACACTAAGTCAAAGCAGAGATTAGGAGAGTCGAGCAAAGAGTTGGTCAAAGAGCTGAGTTTTAAATAACATCTTGGAGGAGGGGAGGGAGGTGGAGATGCAGAGGGGTTGAGGAAGAAAATTCCACTGAAGATATGGCTTCCAATGGTGGTGTGAAGGGATAAACAAGATTCTGGAGTCAGATGAATTGAGAGTTTGGGAGATTTGTAGGGCTGGAAGAGGTTATAGAGATAGGGAAGTATGAGACTATGGAGGAATTTAAACACGAGGATGCAAATTTTTAGTATGAGGCATTGGAGGACTGGGAGCTGATGCGAATCACGAAGATGGGTGTGATGGGCAAGTGGGACTTGGTGCACAATAAGGAACAGGCAGCAGAATTTTGGATGAGGTGAGTTATATGAAGGGTGGAGGATGGGAGGCCAGCCAGGAGACCATTGGAATAATCAAGGATCGAGGTGAAAAAGGCATGAATGAGGGCTTTGGCAGTAGATGGGCTGAGGTAGGGGCAAAGGAGGACAGTGTTATGCTGATAGATATAGATGGTCCTTGTGATGGAGAGGATATGGGGTCGGAAGCTCAGCTCAGGGTCAAACAGGACTTTGAAGTTGTGAACAGTCTAGTTCAACCTGATACAGTGGCATGGTGGCAGTGGTTAAAAAGTTTGTGGCAGTGAAAAAGAAAATGACTTTGGTCTTCCTGTTATTTAACAAGATTCATCCAAGACTAGACGTCTGACATTATGGAGGCAGTAGAGCGGTCGAGAGAAGTGGTGGAGAGGTAAAGCTGGGTATCATCTGCATACATGCAGGAACTGACCCCATGTCTGTGGATGATGTCTTCAAAAAGCAGGATGTAGAAGAGGGAGTGGGCGGGGGAGGATGGATTCTTAATGGGACTTTGGAGGTGACAGTGTGGGGTGGGAAGCGAAGCCATTTGTAGAGAAGATAGGTACAGTTGGAACTAAGCAAGAGCTGGACAGTGGAGGAGAGATGTTGGCGGAGGGTGGCATGGTCCATCATATTGAAGGCGGCAGAGAGTTCGAGGAGGAAGAAGAGGGATTGTGCATCATGTTCACAGTCATAGGGAATGTTGTTTGTGACTTTCATTAGGGCTGTCTTGGTTCCATGGACGGGCCAGCAATCTGATTGGAGGGAATCAAACATGAATTTGTGGGAGTCTATTGCACATTCTATATATAATTCCATTTTTACAATGTTGGAATTTTAAAATTATTTCTATCTGTTCCCCAAATATTCCTGGGTACATTTTTTCAGAAATCTGGCCAGGAGGGTGAAACCTTTGGCTGATCTCAGTATCAGTCAGTGCAGCTCTGTGTCTAACCAGCAGGTGGCACACTGGCACTGCATAAGATGCCAAGGCTCGCAAGTGTTTTCCTTGGGTGAACAAAGCTACCCTGAGGCACTACCCTGCAGACAAGTTGCCAAGTTCAACTGCTTGGCACTACCAGAACTAAACCAGGTTGGACAGTCCCAGCATTGTGAAGTGAAAGGCTCCCACACTGCATTGGCACAACTTTTATTTACCACACAATTTAAGGAAGGAAATAATTTGCATTTATATAAAGCAAAAAGAAAGACTTGCTTCTATATAGCGCCTTTCTTGATCTCAGAACGTCCCAAAGTGCTTTGCATCCTATTAAGTACTTTTGAAGTGTAGTCACTGCTGTACTGTAATACCTTTCATGTCCTTGGGACAGCCCAAGATATTGCAACTAATGAATAATGCTTTTAAATAATGTTTCAGTGACTTATTGCAATCTATTTTTATAATTTTTAGGCATGTTTGTTCCCACTCAAAGAACAGAGGGCATCTCCACCTCTGACCTTATCACTAGAATTGTCCGAGATTACGATGTCTACGCCCGACGTAACCTCCAGAGAGGTTACACAGCCAAAGAGCTTAACGTTAGCTTCATAAATGTGAGTCTCCTATTATCATGTGACCTTTCCTACCCCGCGTATGTTATTGTACGGAGTATCCAAACTAAATGCTAGCTTTGTCTAGCTCAGACTTGAAGGGATTGCTTACAATGCACATTACTCTCCAGCAAAGATTCTGAGTTGCTGGGCAACAAAGTCCCCGTTGACAGTAACAAAAAGCTGCCCCACTGCTTGGAGTCTAACTGATGTACACGCTGCATGATTTTCATGTTGCCCTTAATAGCTGCATGAACAGAATAAAATAACCTTGCTGGTCATGAATTGTGCTGTTTAATGCAGACTGTTAGTTTGAGTCCTCAGTCAGCATTCTTCGAGCTAGTTGTTATTTTGTTTTGATTTCTCTCTGTTCTCTTTGGCCACGTTGCTGCCACATTTCCTTTTTTCAGCTGGGGCTGAGTCACCGATTTCTTTGTGCAGCTAATTGTCAGTGTTATTCCTAGGCTGACCAGACAGTAATTTTTCCTTCCCCTGTCTCTCCAGTTGCTTTGTTCCAGCTGCCCATCCAACTAAGAGGCAGCAAAACATGGGACAGGCAGGCAAATGTCAGCAGCTGTGATTTACTGTTGTAGTGTTCAGAGGCAGGACACCACCACTGCTGGCAGTTGAAAATCATGCTTTATCTCAATTGTATCCATTTGAGAATGAAAGCAAAAGTGGCTTTTGGCATCCAATAGAACAATCTGCTACTTCCTGTCACTGTAAGAAATTTCTAATGTCATATTTTCCGCTCATCGTGTACTAGTGGACTCATAGTCCAACAGTCAGTGGTTCAAGCTGATTGTCAACATTTTAACTGATTTGTTACCGTTTTACAAGAAAGATCAGCTTTTCTCACTCGGCTCGGAGGTTATCAGTGTCAACCAATCAGATTGGTTATAGAAACAGAAAATGCTGAAAATACTCAAGCAGGTCAGGCAGCATCTGTGGAGAGGGAAACAGAGCTAATGTTTCAGGTCGATAACCCTTCCTCAGAACAGTTCTGACGAAAGGTCATCGACCTGAAATGTTAACACAGTTTCTCTCGCCACAGATACTGCCTGACCCATTGAGTATTTCCAGCATCCGCAGTATTTTGCTTTTGCTTTTGTAATCAGATTGATTAGATGGGAGGACTGAAGGCTCTTGGAAGCAAACAAGCAATCAATCAGCAATCACTTTCTCTCACTGTTAGTTGCACATAAACTTGAGGCAGAAATGTTTTCAGATGAGTTGATGGTTTCTGAGGGTTACAAAAGTTACATGTCAGTAAGCTGCTGAAATGCAGCTTTAAAAAAATGTTTCCTCAAAGAAACTTTTCTGAGGCGTGCTCAACAATTGTCTTATGTGATAGTTTATTTTCTTCAAGACTAGTTGATGAAGCTTTTATGAGGTCAGGAAACTGGTGTGAACTGGTTATATTAGAGCATTCCTGCCACTACCCATGCAGAATTGAGGGCATGGGGTTGGAATAGTGATGAGCTTTACTTAATTTAAAGAACTACACTGTGATACCCATATTTAGGATTTTACTAACACGCTGTAAGCTGTGGATAATTGGCCTGTTTGTGGTGAGGGGTAATGCCAAACTAGAATATTGGCAAAAGTTGCCCAACAGCCCCAAAAAGCTAAAACATCCCCCAAAAACTGGCAGGCCAAAAATGTAGGGTTTACATCAAGTGAATTTATCTAATCCTGCATCTGTCTCTGGGTTACCATGGAGTTGCAGAGAGGTACAGATGTGATAGTGAGCTAGCTTTTGTGCATGTAGATTGCATTACTGCTTGGGATTATTGTAGACTTATATTGTAAAAGATTTCAGTTCATAAATTAATGTCATGTATCTGGGGATCAGATTTACTGGACCCTGTAAAGCTGTTTTGACGCCCCTAAACTATTTTTATTTCCATGTTTCAAATATCTGCAACTCTTCCAGGAGAAATAGTTATTGGCTTGAAAGACAGAAATGCAGTACTGCAAAATGACAAAATAAAATGTATCAAATAAACTGTTCTCAGGAGGGCCCCAGGAACCCTCATGCCATCGCTTCTTCCTTCAGTATGTTCTAAATTTACCTCTGCTGCAGACTGCACTTCTGCGTACTTCAGCTTTTACACTGCAATAAAATTAATGTAATGCAGGAAGATAGGAACAAGAGTAGACAATTCAGCCCCTCGCTTAGTCTGCCTTTGAAACCTCCTGCTCCCATATACACAACTTACTGTGCCACCTAAAAATTAGTGCCATCTACAAACTTGGATATACAATTTTTTGTTCCTTTATCTAAGTCATTAATATTTCTGGTGAAAAGGTGAGGTCCCAACACACAAGATCTCCTTTTCACTTATAAGGCCTATCTTTTGGACTGTTTTTGGTTTGTCAGATTTTTGGAATGTTTTAGCTTTTTGGGGCTTTTAGCCAACTTTTGCCACTGTTCTAGTTTGGTATTTATGTGGTAGGATCAGCCTCAGCCTCTCACAGTGCACTCTGGGTCTTAGCTGAGGAAGGTGCTGAGCAAAACATAAACACTTCTTGGAGGGATGTAGGGAGATAAAAGTCTGAAAGACGCTGCTTTCTTGTTCCACCATGTGACTAGCTCAGCATCAGCATTGATAGAGGCCAGAAACAGGTTACCTACCTTCTTGATGAGGAACTGTTTATGGGGAAGGCAGAGAATTTTAGAATGGAGGAAGGTTTTTTTAAAAAAAAGAATTAGATTGCAGTGTATTTCATTTTCATATATTTTATTTTCAGTCACCGAGCTGAACATTTCATTTCTTTTCAGGAAAAGAAGTATCGTTTCCAAAACCATGTTGACAAAATGAAAGAAAAGGTGAAGAATGTAGAAGAAAAATCAAAAGAATTTGTTTACAAAGTGGAGGAAAAAAGCCATGACCTTATACAAAAATGGGAAGAGAAATCGCGTGAATTTATTGGAAACTTTTTAGAGCTGTTTGGCCCAGATGGAGCTTGGGTGTGTATTTAAGTATAATTTCCAAAAAGTTAGTGGAAAAGTTCTATGTCAGTTATCTACCATAAGTATTACAAAAGCTCACAGTACCGACAGAGAAAGCCTAGGCAGAGCTAACTTCTTTGTGATTCCTGATAATAAACACAGGTTTCTCAAGGCACTTTTATGTTGACCTAAAAGACTGCCATGCAAACACTACTTTAGACACATGTGATGGCTAAGCATCATTCCCCACTTTTTAATTTAGTAGCATATTGTAAATTGTAGACCATAGGAGAGAGGAGTTGTGTTTTCTGCAGGTCAATGGTGGCTACTGAGACCCAGAGAGAATGAGATCTTAGGCTCTGGCAGAGTTTTTGAATTTCTCTCCTTTATACTGTTGGGGGACAATGGGGGTGGAGTACCAAGCTTCTAAAGCATATAATAAAAGGCCTACATAGGTCTGCATAAAGGCAGGACATACCATATATGTAGCTTGGAGTAAGTGCAAAGCTGGCTTACAACAATAACAACAAATTTAGGGCACCGCGTTGTTACTGGCTGGTATGGAAAGTTTTGTGGGAGTAACTGTAACAAAGTTCCTGCTCCTCTGCCAATAGTAAGTAGTGAGCATTATTGGTTTCTGCATCAGATGTTTTCAGTTGCAGTGGTGAACTAACTCCAGGAATTCCTCCACACAAGACCAGCTGAGAGTAGCACGGTCTTGCTGCAGAGCAAAGGAAAGAAAAGTATTTTAAATAAATGGCTGCCATCCAAAAGTAGATTGGATTACTGTTTTTCACAAGACAAAATAAAGCTACTGGGAGACTGACACACAGACTAACATACCTGGCAGTAATTTGTTGCACTGTTTGTTAAAGAATTGCTTCCCAGCTTCAACCAGCGAGCAGCAAAGGCAGAATCTTGGGTTCTGCTCATCAGTACATTGGGATGAGCTGGGAATGGTCCATTATGAGAGTAAGGGGCCTCTTCCGAACGTTCAACAAGATTTGCAGTGACCTCATTTGGCTGAGCCATAGAGACCAGGAAGGTTCCAGGTTCAATTCCTGATTTATTTTAAATTAACTGTTCTCAGACAGGGCAGTACTAGAACTAGTACAGTTAGTCTCAGCGCCTGAAGCTTAGGGAGAGGAAAATTGGCCTGGGTTCCCACACCCAATCACTATCCAGTGACTCCTCCTGAAAATGTGCATGTTTGATTGTGTGTGATCATGGTGGGTGAGGACAGGATCGGACTTGGCTGCGATGACCCACAAACAGCTTGCTGAAACTCGCTACTAATGCTGAGACCTGAATAATAACCACTTATGGAACCAGTCAATGCCTTTAAGAGGAGGTGAAATGAGAATGAGTGGAAAATAAAAAGAAGAGAAGGGAAAAAAATTATGTATCTTAAATAAATATGAAGAGCGGGTTATTTACTGCCAAAGGCAATATTTGTTCGAGTGAATCAAATGTAGTTTTCCAATCAGAATCTGACGCGATTTGATTTTAAAAATCACCAAAACGAAAAACATAGTTGATTCATCCAGAACTTTATGTATAGCGACATTTAAAGCAAGAACAGGCTTTGCTGAAAGTTTGATAAGGCTCTGATTGGCCTAATCTTTGTGCCTGGTTCAGAAATCTGGGCTGAGTGAGTCGGTATTAATGTCATGAGAGTTTTTAAATCATACTTTGTGTTGCTCGGTGTGGTATGTGGGGCTTATAATCAAGGCATTAGCTATTAGGCTCAGTTGCTGCTTGTGACTGCATAAATCCATGAGGCTTAGGTAGGTGAAAAACAAATTCCACACATTTAGCTTAAAATCTCTGTTGTACAACACCACTATTCACCAAATTCAGGTCATCTGGCCATACTTGCTAAAGCATTACTCAGTCGTTCATCCAGATTTTTTTGTTTCCCTGCTTTACAGAAACAGGTTTTCCAGGAGAGAGGGGGTCGGATGCTGCAAGCTTTGTCTCCAAGGCAAAGCCCCTCAAGCAGCCCAACAAGAGAACGGTCCCAGTCCCCAACGTTCCAGTGGCCATTTACCAAAACCTCGCCCCCATCTTCCCCGAAAGCTGCTTCTGCCTCCATCAGTAGCATCAGTGATGGAGAGGAGGATGAAAAGTGAATGATGGGAACCTGCAGCACGTGAGCAGATGAATGGGATCAGCAATGATATAATCTCAGGCGAACCTTGGCCTTTTATTTTTCCTCTCCATCATTCCCAGGCACTTAATAGAGTCTGATCAATACGATTATTATACATGTTGTTTGTACATAAATCACAAATAGTAATTTCTAGATTGTACAGTAGTCCCCCACTACAAGAATTTGCGCTATATTTAATGTTGGACACAGCAATGTTAATGATTTCCATGTTGTTAGAGAAACCATATAAGATGTCCCTCAATGCAAAACTAAAACAATCTCAGAGGGTAACTGTGATAAGAATGTGTCGGTAAAAAGTTTCAGGCTGGTGCTATGAAAATGTGTTTAAAATTTGCCAAATCAAGAATCATAAACAAAACGGGGTGACATAATGCACAAAGAAATGAAGGCAAATTTTAAGACCTCCTCCTCCCTGACTTAGCTCATAATTAGAAGTTTCACAAGATAGCTTTTAAAAAAAAGTAACCCTTCCCCAAAATGAAATAGAAAAATTACAAAAATTGCATAGATAAATTCATAATAACCCATCATGTAATATTTGCAGTCTTCTGAATTAATGAGCAGGGTGAAAAGGAATAATTCTTAAATAGAAAATAATTTTAAAATGCAGCATTTACTTCAACAGTAATTGATTCTCATTTTGAGCTCTTACATGATTATCATCATAGGGTGAAGCAAACCAGTTAAACCTGCTTTTAAATCCGGCTGTGGAAACATTGGCCCAGAATTTGTGGGGAAAATAATGGTGAGTTTAATGCGCACACCGTTATTGGTCTGTAAATAACCCAGCAATATGTAGTCATGAAGAGATACCCCGTGAGTTGTGCATTACCACAAATTGCTGAGAGATTTGTGTCACTCCGCTGTGAGCCTCACGGAAATGGGAGCTCGCCATCAACCTCCCCATGAGTTTCAAGAATTTGCTGCATTTACATGCCACACAAAGGCCGGAATCTTCCCAGCCCTGCAAGTGCGCACTTGGAGGCAGCCCTACTGTCAAAATGGCCCTGATTGACAGCAGGTTAGGTCTGAACCCGTCTTCGGTGTCAGTTTCTCAGCTGTCAGGTCTGCGTGTGGATCGCAGACCCGATAGCAAGCAGTGGGCCAGTTAATTAAGATAGTTCAGAAGTAGTTGGAATGCTACTTATGAGGATTAAAAGCAGGCATTTACAATTTTACCAATCTTTTGCTGGATTTGCTGTCCCTCAGGTTTCACGCCAGGTAAGTGGAGTCGGGTTCTCAGTGACTCTATTGCTTTGGCTAGTTGACAGTTGCAGAAGTGTTATAAAAGCTACCATTTCTCCGCTGTTCACTTTCCAATGTCAGAAGCTGAAGTCTTCAGGATTTGACCTGTATACAGTTTGGAAGTGTTTGCAGTGAACTCTCTATTCACTGTCACCTCTTTGGAGCCACCTCTGTCACCACTGACAGATCGCTTCTGTCATCTCAACCTCACGTGTCATCTATTCCAGCAGCATCGGCGCCCTTGAAAAAATTTCAGAATCCCATCACGATCAGCCTCAACACCAACATCACTAAACACACCAGCATCACCAACAAGAACACCAACCTTCTCCACAATTAACTGATGCTGCACAGGACACCGAGCATCAGCACCCAATCACATTGCTGCCTGGGAGGCCAGGGATGACCTCACCATGGCCACATTTACTTCACTTGACCCTGTTCATCCTGGCTGCGACTTGATGCCCCAGGATGGCACCACCCCACACCAGCTCCATAAAGCATCCCTGCAATGCCCAAGCCATTCCTTTCCATTGTGGGAATACCCTTATGTCTCACCATTCACTACAACTCACTAAGCCACTTCCAAAGGTGTCCACAGATCTGTTCAAGAATGCAAAATGCTGAAAATAAAGATTTCAATGTTTGACAACACATCAACATAACCTTTACATGTGTATTGGCTAAAGGACCCAAGTGCTTACCCTTGCGTGTTGTTAGTTGGTATGATTGGACAAGGATGAGGGTGAGTGTGAGGGGTGGCTAGTGAGATGGGGAACTGATAATGTAGTTAGAGAGAGGGATGGGTGGAGGTGCAAAATAAGTTGGTGTGAGTAAGGATATGGCAGGGGTAGAGTCGGGAAGGCAGAGTGATGAGGATGTGATGAGTGGCACGGCAGGATGACATTGTGTGTGGCTTTGTAGTAACATTTCGTGATCTACTGAGATCATTGAAAGGTTTGCGCCACTGCAGCCAGGTCCTCCTAATGACATCCCTGCGTGTATCCTCCTGTGTAATGTGCAACCAGGCTGCGTTGGTGTCCTGGGGAAGTCTCTTCCACCTACGGGAAAGGAAGAGAACCTCCCTGCGTGCTGTGACTCCCTCCAGAAGCATCTGGAGGGATTGATGGGAGAGTCTTGGTGCAGCTGTGCACCTCTGTGCAGTGTTGGTCAGTGTTTGCAGCAGCTCAATGCTGCAGAACACTGACAGAAGAACTGTCAAAGCAATGGCGCATGGTCCCTTTAAGAAAACTGGCTGATGACGCGTCATCAAATGACATAATCAGACCGGCTTCCTGTTAATTGGCCGGGAACCCTGCAGGACGCGCTTAACAAGCCCAATCATCGGAAGATTGCTGCAAAAGGGCGGGCTCGAGCCAGCACCGCATTTCCCACATGCCACCAGCCCCACTGGACTCACCATGGGTGGCAAAATCATGACCAAAGTTAGGGCTGGTACCTAATGATGTAAAGACCCTTTTAACAATGACATTTACGTTCCTGCAATGCCACCCAATCTCTCCGACCCAGAAAGGGAACAGCTGAAACCGTGGCGTCTCATTCCTGCAGGTAGTAAATTGTTCTTAGAGGTTTTTCAAAATAAAAATTTTAAAAATCTCACTTTTCCTTTCTGTCTCTTTTAATCCAATCTTTCTTCCCCCTCTCTTTATTTCTCTTTCTGTATCTAATTTTAGACTCGAATTCGCCCTATTGCCTTCTCCACCGTTCTTCTGTTTCTTTCTCTATCCTTAAATAAGGGGATAGCCTGTTGGTCCTGTCATTCACCAAGGTCCCAGATGCCCCATTGACCTCGCCGCGCCATTATCAGCTTGCATTTCGAGCAAAGATTTTGCGAGCTGAAGGGCGAGGAAAACAATCTAACAAACGAGACACGCTGCAAGATGCCCTGCTCCAGCAAATTCTGGGCCATTGTGTAATCAGTCTGAGACCAGGAGCTGCAGTGAGTGACTTGTGGCTGACCACACCAGATTTCCATTGTGGGCTGTGCAATGCACTGAGCTGAAGTTTGGTAAATGTTGAATGTTTTGAGAGCACAGACAGGAATGGCACTTTCCCAAAACAAAAAGAACGCAACTGCTGCCAACGAAGCGGAAGCTGCATAGAAGCGATCGGCGCACGTGCGCTTCCGGATCGTTACGGAAGCAGGCTCGTTAAAAATTCCGGTCGTTGGCAGCAGTCACTCGGTTTAAAAAAAAAACCTGCTTCCGTTTGTAAAGCCGGTTTAACACTGCACAAGAGCTATATTTTACGCGGTTCCAACCCATCCATTCAGAGACAGCCCTCTATCAGAGGATCTCGATGCTTCACTCTAGACCTAACTCCAGAGATAAACTGTCACCCTTGGCATCGCTGTAAAATAAAAAACATTTCTCAGTGATGCAGAAGTGTCAATATAAATGCACCATCTGTCTTATCTCTTCCATTTTTATTGCTTTAGTATTCAATCTTCTGTGGCATTGCACACAGGGAGTCAAGAGCAGGTGAATTAGAGTTAGAGGGTGGGGGAATAATTAGACCAGTGTGCACAGGTGTAATTCATCCCCTATTTTAAAGTCAGACATTTGGTCCACACTTCAAATAATATGGTTATTTTATATTATAGTTAAATAGCATACCTTACAGCAATTTGAGAAGCTGAGGTGTAGAGTTAGTTGGAGCGTAGAAACTCTTCACTGTACTGACTGAGGGAGTTGGGAGACTTACAACGGAGGTACCACAGCAGTGTAATTACAGCATGACAAGTTTATATAGGCAGTTTTCATTCCCAGTGTGGATATAGAAAATTATCATGGAAAAGTTGACAGGAAGTCCACACAGATTATAGAACTCTTAAGGTGCAAAATTGGGCTATTTTGCACCTCTGGGGTCGCTAACAGTGTGCAAATGAGTTTGCCACCGGGCGCAGCGCTGTTTACGACTCCTGCCATATTGGGCGAGAGTTTAGCAACGGCACTACAACTTTGCATCCCGATCTCCTGCACTCGGAGATCGTGATGTCATCGCCACGCACATCGCCCCGGTCCTAAAATTGGCTTCTCCCACCCCTGCAGCAGCGCGGGGTGATAGCTGTGACAGCTTCAGGGGATGCGTATCGGGCGGGTGGCTGGCCGGCCGCTATCACGGCAAAGTACAGAAAAAAACGTACCGCTCCTCGTGCGGTATCTTCGCGGGTTCACGCCCGCTATCGCTTAGCCCGGCACTCTGCTCGAGTGCTGGACTGATCGCGCAGCACCCCCACTCTCTGATGGTCCGCAGATTTGGCAGCGTGGGCCCGTCCCTTTAATTGAGGGAAGGGCTCCTTGGACGCGGCCGTGCTGTGTGGTCAAGTGCGTAATGCTGCGGTGGTGTCTGCCTCGTTACTGCCCCAGGATTGTAGTGAAGTGCTTGATTTAGCACTCCACTTTCTTCCAGGGGCGATAACCCCCAAACAGGGCGATACCGAATTTCTCCCCCTTAATATATTATATATAGATGTAAAAAACCTAAATGTTATTCAGTTTCTAAATGTTTTATTATTTCTGCGGTGGTTCAATAAGTTGGAGTCTTACACTACCACCTGAGGACATGAGTTTGAACCCCTGCCTTGATAGACATGCCCGCCTATGGCAAGATTTGACAGCACTTAGTCAGGCTCAATGTTCAGCTATGATCTGTTTGAATGGTGGTGCAGGCTCGAAGGGCTGAATGGCCTATTCCTGCACCTATTTTCTATGTTTCATTATCTATGTTTCCCTGTCATTTTAAAAAATTCATTCCTGGGATGGGGGTGTTGCTGGCAAGGCTAGCATTTATTGCCCATCTCCAATCTGCACTTTGCTCTGCATGGCCGGTTTCTTCTATTGCGCCATGTTTTTAAATTTCTGCGCATGCACGGTACTTACAATGGAAAAGCCGGTGAGTGGCCTGTACGGGATCCTTCCCATCACTGCGTGGCCGCGCGGCTTAGTGGGAACATTGGTTAGGCCCCTGGATTATACACCAACTGATGCCAGGATGTTTGATCTTTGGAAAGGGAGGTGGCACAAAAAAAATGATGAGGACTAGTCTCATCCTGTTGAAATCCACCTCCTAATTAGCACTGTTCTATTTCTGAGACAACCAGTACCAAACACCATCTCGGCTTTCTGCATGAAAGTAAAGCTAAATGCATACAACAGCAATGGGCTTTGAAAATGGGGGAAGGGCAATAAAAGGAAAATCTCCTATGAATTTAAGTTCTACTATCCTTCAATTGTTGGGCATTGGAAGTATTCTGCTTTCAAATTATAATCAGAATGTCCTATGATGAGACCATTCATGTTGCAACACCATATATAGTAGAAATGAATCCAACTTTCAGATAACACTGAGCTTTGCCAGCGGTGAAGAGACTCATAGCTTCAAAAACTCTGGAAATCTGCAATGCATTTCTTGCAGGGAGGCGGATCAGTAGCAATAGAGTCTTTGATGGTTTTAAAGTCATGGTTTTGCTTATTCTAAATAGAATCTCAAATTCCACACGTTATTGTTTTTGAATGCAAACTGATCAGAATGTTTCATATTAGAGCACTATATGATTTTAGTAAATTATATACCGTTACACTAATCCAATATACGTCTCAGTAGCCAACAACTGACCCACTTTAGTCGATTGTCAAATATCACTGGTCCTTCAACAACGTAGAGTTTATTGACCATTAGCATCTGTTGTGAAAGTCACTGCTGGCAACCACTCCATGGATCTTTCTTTCTCTTTGTCTCTTCATAATATTAGATGGCTCTAATCTCATCAAAGGTTCAGAGAATATTATAAACTGTTCTCCCACTTTATGTTATCTGAACCTTGGTGAATTACAGAACCTCTGCAAAGTGAAAGACTTTCACAAGTACACTATTTAAGGTGTAAAAATACTTAAATTACAATTTAAAACTTTTTGCACACAAGACAATAGTAATGACTGCTGCCAACAATGAAAATTAAAACAATTTACTGTGGCTCAAGATGAAGCCTTATACGTATAAACACATACACACAGGGTTGAGGTTCAGTATCTGCCCAGAGGGGTATGCATGGTGTAAAGGCCTAAAACTGACAGCCCCTTAGCTTCTTTGATCCCCAATGAAGAATAGAATATACAATTGTATGTGGAAGCTGCACAAATAGGAGGATTACAATTGTCCAACCTGGGGGAGCAGTTATATTGCAGCTGAAATAAGTAATCAATACAATCCTGTATAATTCTTAAACTCACTTAAAGCAGAGTATTTTCAGTGTAGAATTTCTAAACAGCTCATCACCATGGTCAGCACCTTCTGGCCGTCTTCAAAGTGTCTTTATGGAGCAGGTAGCTGTGCTACCTTTATTGTTTTAATGGGGAATTTTATTTGGTAATGCCAGAAATAAATAGCATTTTTTGGGGGATGGGTGGAGAAACAGATCACAGACCTTTGGTTAAATTGCAGAAAGCTTCTGTTCAGCTCAGCTGGGTGCAATGCACCTTCTTGTAATGATGATGCAAACTATTTAAAATAACAAGTGCATTGGTAGCTGCTATTCAAGCCTTCATTTTCAATTACAAGCCACTATACTACCAGGCAAAGTAAGACTTCTGTTCCATACTGTTCAATTTATTCATTGTTCACATTGGGAATGATTTCCCAATTGATCAGAAAGGCTTCAAAAGCAGGAGACCACTTCTAAAAATAGGAGACTTTCGGGTCTGCTGCAGTTAAGAGGCAGTTTGCCATCTATAACTTGTGGAAGCCTCTGTATGAAATAAATTCCATTTCAATTCTACATAGTCAGACCTGTTAATTACAAATTCCTAAGGAGGGTGGCTGGTATGGAATCATTCTCATCAGAGGTTTAAAGCGTTCATCTGATGTTAGAGTGTCCATGAGCAGCAGGGAAGACATTTGATAAAGGGAGGCTAATTAGTGATCATTATGTTGAAGCAAATAAAAAGCCAGCACAACTAGACCAAAACAACTGAGCTGATATTTCTAGCTTAGCTATGGAGCAAAAATTCTTCTTCAACACAAAGATTTTATTTCCATTATTTTCTGTTTTATAATTTTAAGCAGGTGTACAAAAGGCATTGCATGCAACATAAAGTGGACTCTGGAGGAATTCCTTTAAGGTTGATGAAATGCAGCTTTAAAAAAA